>NC_090437.1:427106791-428356791 GCF_031143425.1 Pleurodeles waltl
CGTGTATGTGTGTGAGTGGTGTGAGTGTGCGTATAGGGGGTGGGGGTTTCGGTGGGTGTGACGGGGGCGGGGGTGGGTGGGAGGATGTCCTACCACCTTTGGGGGATGGTAGGGTGGTCGTGGGTGTTGGGGGAGGACTCAGGGGATGGGGAGAGGGGGAGAGGGAGATCCCAATCAGTGCCAGGGAACGAATTCCCTGGTACAGATAGTGCCTACCACCATGGATTTCATGGTGGTACAAAACCCCATGAAATCCATGGCGGTATGCAGGGTCCTGATACCGCCGGCGGTCTAGTGACGGCCGCCGGCTGGAGAACGAAGTCTCCAGCCCAGTGGTCGTTACCACCCTGGTGTTCGGTGTGTTAAAGTGGCGGTTTTGCATGGTGGTATCGCCATGGTCAAAATCCAATTTTTTTTTCGCCGGCCTGTTGGCGGTATTACGGCCGCTTTTACACCAACCGCCAGGGTTGTAATGAGGGCCATAGTGTTAACAGTGCTAATTTGTAAAAAAAGAAGTGCCAGGGCGCAAAGTTTTTTGCAGAATCCTGCCACCAGCACTGTTGATTATCAGGTATAGGGAAAAGGGTTTCTCCACAGGGAAAAATGTTCTTCAATAACAAATATAGGAAAATTAAGACATTGTGGGGGTCATTCCAAGCTTGGCGGGCGGCAGGAGCCGCCCGCCAAGCGGGAACCGCCAGAAGACCGTACCGCGGTCCAAAGACCGCGGCGGTCATTCTGGGTTTCCCGCTGGGCTGGCGGGCGACCGCCAAAAGGCCGCCCGCCAGCCCAGCGTGAAACACCCTTCCACGAGGAAGCCGGCTCCGAATGGAGCCGACGGAGTGGAAGGGGTGCGACGGGTGCAGTAGCACCCGTCGCGAATTTCAGTGTCTGCTAAGCAGACACTGAAATTCTAAGTGGGGCCCTCTTACGGGGGCCCCTGCAGTGCCCATGCCATTGGCATGGGCACTGCAGGGGCCCCCAGGGGCCCCCAGGGGCCCCACAACACCCCATACCGCCATCCTGTTCCTGGCGGCCGAAACCGCCAGTAACAGGATGGCGGTATTGGGGTCGGAATCCCCATGGCGGCGCAGCAAGCTGCGCCGCCATGGAGGATTCCCCTGGGCAGCGGAAAGTCGGCGGTACACCGCCGACTTTCCGTTTCTGGCCGCGGCTGTACCGCCGCGGTCAGAATGCCCAAAGGAGCACTGCCAGCCTGTTGGCGGTGCTCCCGCGGTCGGAATCACCCCCTGTGTATTTTCAAAATTAACTGCATTTTCACAATACTGAGTTTAATTTTGCATTGAACTCTGCACTGGTAAGTAGCACATGTCACAGTCATATACCTATTTATCTCAGTGACGTAATGTTAGCCCCTGCCGCCCCTATTGTTTGGGAGGTGGGGGCGCAAGCTCCAGGGGGGTGAGAAAGTAGCCTTTTTCTAGCATGGTTACCCCCATTTTTGGCCTGCTTGTCAGTATGTTTTGACTGTGTTACTGGGACCCTGCTAGTCAGGGCTCCAGTGCTTATGGTTTGTCGTCTACTTGTCAGTATGTTTCACTGTTTTTGTCAGTATGCTTGACTGTGTCACTTGGATCCTGCTATTCAGGAACTCAGTGCTTATGCTCTCTCTGGTTCCAAATTTGTCCTTACATTCTAGTAACCCAGTATTTCATCCCAAGTTGGCATACTGGACCCCCCCTTATAAGTCCCTAGTATATGGTACCTCGGTACCCAGGGCATTGGCGTTCCAGGGGATCCCAATGGGCTGAAGCATGTCTTTTGCCAGCCATAGGGAGCCCAAGTAAAGGCTTATACAGGACTGCCATTGCAGCCTGTGTAAAATAGTGAATGCACTTTTTTCACAGCCATTTTCACTGCACCAGGTCACTTATAAGTCACCTATATGTCGGGCCTTCAGACCCTGAAGCTGGGTGCAAAGTACCTGTGTGTGAGGGAACCCCTGCACTAGCAGAGCTGCCCCCATGTTGTCCATGCCCATTTTCCCAGACTTCGTGAGTGGGGGGACGCCATTTTAAGATTGCACTGGACATAGGTCAATACCTATGCACAGCTTCACAATGATAATATGGCCATGTAAAGTGTCTAACAACCTGGAATTGTACCCCAGTACTGATTCCAATATTGGTTGCACATTCCCATGCACTCTGGGGGCTCCACAGTGGACCCCCAGTACTGCCATACCAGCCTTCTGAGGTTTTCCAGGCAGCCCAGCTGCTGCTACCTCACAGAAAGGCTTCTTCCCTCCTGGGGCTTGAGCAGCTCAATCCCAGGAAACTAGAACAATGCATCTCCTTAAGGAGAGGGGTGTTACACCCTCTCCCTTTGGAAATAGGTGTTACGGCCATAGGAGGGGTATCCTCCCAGAGCCTCTGCAAATGCTTTTATGGGCACAGATGGTGCCCTACTTGCATACTCCAGTCTACACCAGTACAGGGACCCCAGTCCCTGCTCTGACATGAAACTGGACAAAGGAAAGGGGAGTGACCACTTCCCTGTCTATCAGCACTGCAGGGGTGGTGCCCAGAGCTTCTCCAGAGTGTCCTGGGTTTTGCTATCTTGGATTCTAAGGTGGTGGAGCACTCCGGGAGCATCTGAGTGGCCAGTGCCAGCAGGTGACATCAGAGACCCCTCCTGATAGGTGATTACCTGGTTAGGTGACCAAATCCACTCTTGTGGCTATTTAGGGTCTCTCCTCTCGTTGTTGCTTCAGATTTGGATTGCAAGCCTCCAGCAGGAATCCTCTGCATCCTTTACTTCATCTTCCACCACCAGATCAGCCGCTGACTGCTCCAGGAACTCTACAAAACTGCAATAAAGAAGCAAAGACGACTTTTGCAACATTGTAACTTCTGCTCCTGCCAGAAACTGCAACAGCTTTTAGGTCGTGCATCCTCCGAGGACTGCCTTTCTTTTGCCTGCACCAGAAGAACCGAAGGAATCTCCCGTGGAGTGACGCATTCACTTCCCTGCTTCAGTAGGCACCCCTCTGTAGCGACGACCGGTGGCGTGGGTCTCCTCTCCAGACAACAGGCATGGATCCAGCAACACAGGTGGTGGACTAAAGTTACTCCGGCAGTCCCAACGTCCAGCTGTCCAACTTTGGTGGAGGTAAGAGCTTGCCTCCCCACGCAAGACAGTACCCCTGTGGACCGCATGACTTGCAGTTGCCAAGGCTTGTGTGTTACCTTCCAAGAAGTTTTTTTTTTTTACAGCATAGCTTAGGCCCCCAGCATTTCATCCTGCGACGCACAGCTTGCTGAGTGGTTATCCGGCGGCGTGGAAATCCTTTGTGTCATGCTCAGTGGGCCTCCATTTGCACATGCTTTGTCCCTGTGCTGGTTGACTCCTGTGTGTGATAACTGGTCTTCTAAGGGCTCTCTGAGTTGCTGAGAGCCTCTTTGTCTCTCCCTCCTGGGTAGAGGCCATCAGGTCCATCCTGGTCCCGGGCAGCGCCATTTTCTGCTAATCGTGAGCCTTGCATGTGCAAAAGGCTTGTTGGTAGAATCTAACAACACAAAGCAGACTGCATTTATCCATCTAGCGTGGAACATCTTCTGCACCAACCAGGAACCTGCATCTGTCTTCTTTGGTGCAATACTGACTTTGTCTTCTCACTGGTGGTTCTTCTTTTACACCTTCTTCCAGGTTATCAGGGGCTCCTGTTCTCCCTTGACTCTTCAGTACTTCTTAGACTTGGTCCTCTTCTTCCACAGGTCTTCAGGTTCAGGAATCCTTTGTTGGTCTCTTTCAGTCTCTTCTGGTTCTTGCATTATCTTCTATCACGACTTCTAGTGTGTTTTATGAAAACTTGCTGTGTTTTACTCCTGCTTTTCAGGGCTTTGGTGTGGGGTATTTTACTTACCTTTGGTGTTTTTCTTTCACTCCCAGCGCCCTTCTACACACTACACTTGCCTAGGTGAAAAACTGACTTACGCATTCCACTATTCTAGTATCTGGTTTGTATTCCCCCCTAGGCCCATTGCAACCTATTGTGATTTTCACTGTTTGTACTATTTTCTGACTATGCACTTACCTGTTTTTGGTTGCTAGTGTATATATTTTGCAATGTACTTACCTCTTAAGGGAGTATAGTTTCCAAAGTATTTTTGGCATTGCGTCACTAAAATAAAGTACCTTTATTTTTGTAACACTGAGTATTGTCTTTCATGTGCGTGAGTACTGTGTGACTACAGTGGTATTGCAAGGGCTTTGAAAGTCTCCCAGTTCAGCCTTGGTTGCTCTGCCTACAGCTACCACTAGACAGCCTGGCTTCTAGACACTGACTGCATTTCACAAATAAGGGATAACTGGACCTGGTATAAGGTGTAAGTACCTTTGGTACTCACTACAAACCAGGCCAGCCTCCTACACGGGGTACATCTACTTTGCAGGGGGTGTGAAGTTTTGTTATGCCACTGATTTATCTGTATATCAAAGGAAGTTTGCACAGTGCTGAAACGTTGTTTTGTTGCCATTTTCAAATAAGATGTGGTCTAAAACAATATTTTAAACAGACTTATTGGAATCTACTTCAATCCTTTTTTCTGTTCTGAAAATATGAGCAGCTGATACTATTGAAATAGTGGTCCCTTTTCCTTTTTCAGAAATACAGACTAGGTCATGACCTTCTCAAGTGGTAAAGCTTGTAGGCTCCAACTCCTTCTCTCTTGAACCCTATAAAGAGCTTTTCTTGAACAGTTCCCACTTAGAACTGTTTAACCCCCTGGGTGCCTTGGGCAAGCTCATCTCGTCCTGGCACTGGTCCTCGATTTTCATCAAGTCGGGGATGGAAGGGGAATCGCTTCCCCTTAAGCCCAACCCTCCCCACCCCCCCAGTGACGTCTGATGATTTCAGCGCACAAATCGCGCACTGACCTCATCAGAGGTCACCTCGGATCGCACTGGAAGCATCCCAGAAGAGAAATGCAAAAGCATTTCTCTTCCGACCGGGAGCATTCATTCATGATGCGATCGGGCAGCAGAAATGCCCACTTATTTATATATGGGGAGCGACCCCTTAGGCAAGGGTCACTCCCCTGGGGGGGAAATTGTATTTAGGCCATTTCTGCCCCACTTGGGGGCAGATCGGCCTATTTTTGTTAGGTCAATCTGCCCCCAAGAGGGGCAGAAACCACTAGACACCAGGGATTGGTGTTTGTGTATGTGTCTGCTTTGTTTAGGGGGCAGCTCCTTGGGCAAGGGTTGTTCCCCATGGGGGCACATTACTGTTGGCCATATCTGCTCCCCATGAGGGCAAATCGGCCTATTTTTGAAAGGCCCATCTGCCCCCGGGGGGGCAGAAAGCCCACCAGAGACCAGGGAAGTTTTTGTTTTCAAAATAAGAGGGTGGGGGTGTGGTCATACCCCCACCCAAATAAATGGGGCCAAATTTGTTCTGCCCACCAGTGTTACCCCCGATCCACACCCCGGGGAGGCAGAAAGTCTACTAGATGCCAGGGAATTAAAAAAAAATAGTGGGGTGGTGGCTATCAACCAGTATGGGCCTGATTATGCCCCTACCCCAACTGAAGGGGGTAACAGTCTTTCAGTTCTCCCCCGCACACTAAAACATCGCATCCCACGGCAAGCAAGAGGACATTTGATTATTTGGGTTTTGGTTTTACATTTGGGCCATGAGAGCTTGGTAACTCTCAAAATCGTCCCACTTGGAATGGTGAGGGCTGCACTTTTTGGACTTTGGTCTGCTGCCATGTAGAAAAATCCACGAGACCTAAAGACACATCTGAAAACTACACACTTGGTTGATTCCAGGGTGGTGTACTTCACATGCACCCACACCATTTCCTTACCCACAATGCCCTGCAAACCTCCAAATTTGGTGGAAATCACACATTGTTCCCACATTTTTGTGATGGAACCATCTGGAAAAACGCAGGTAGGTTTCCCTAGGTGCCTGAAGAGCTTGAGGCCAAAATCCTCAACTAGTTACTTCGCAAAAAACAACTCTGTTTTCTTTGGGATAATGTGATGTGTCCACGTTGGGTTTTGAGGCATTTTCTGTCGCGGGCGCTAGGTAAACCCACAGAAGTACCATTTATATCGGGAGACTTGGGGGAGCGCTGGGTGGATGGAAATTTGTGGCTCCTTTCAGATTCAGAACTTTCTGTCACCGAAATGTGAGGAAAAAGTGTTTGCAAAGGATTCTGGGTAATAGAACATGGTGAGAGACTCACAAGTCACCCCATCTTAGATTCCCCTAGGTGTCTAGTTTTCAATACTGCACAGGTTTAGTAGATTTCCCTAGGTGCCGTCTGAGCTAGAGGCCAAAATCTACAGCTAGGCACTTTGCAAAAAACATGTCAGATTTAAATGTGAAAATGTGATGTGTCCATGTTGCATTTCCTGTTGCGAGACTTGGGGGAACACAGAATAACAAAACAAGTGTTATTGCCCCTTGTCTTTCTCTACCTTTTTTCCTTCCAAATGTAAGACAGTGTGTAAAAAAGACGTTTATTTGAGAAATGCCATGTAACTCAGATGCTAGTATGGTCACCCCGGAATTTAGAGATGTGCAAATAACCACTGCTTCTCAACACCTTATCTTGTTCCCATTTTGGAAATACAAAGGTTTTCTTGATACCTATTTTTCACTCTTTATATTTCAGAAAATTAATAGCTGTATACCCGGTATGGAGTGAAAACCCACTGCAAAGTGCAGCTCATTTATTGGCTGTGGGTACCTAGGGTTCTTGATGAACCTACAAGACCTATATGTCCCCGCAACCAGAAAAGTCCAGCAGGCGTAACGGTATATTGCTTTAAAAAATCTGACATCGCAGGAAAAACGTGGAGAAAAATGGCAGTTTTTTCCACCTCAATTTCAATATTTTTTTATTTCAGCTGTTATTTTCTGTAGGAAACCCTTGTAGGATCTACACAAATTACCCCTTGCTGAATTCAGAATTTTGTCTAACTTTCAGAAATCTTTAGCTGTCTGGGATCCAGCATTGGTTTCACACCCATTTCTGTCACTAACTGGAATGAGGCTGAAACCACAAAAATAGTAAAAATCGGGTATGTCACAGTCAAATGCCAAAATTGTGTTGAAAAATTGGGTTTTCTGATTCAAGTCTACCTGTTCCTGAAGGCTGAGAAGATGGTGATTTTAGCACCGCAAACCCTTTATTGATGCCATTTTCAGGGAAAAAACCACAAGCCTTCTTTTGCAGCCTTTTTCCCATTTTGTTAAAAAAAAAAAGTTTTTGCTGCATTTTGGCTAATGTCTTGGTCTCCCTCAGGGGAACCCACAAAGTCTGGATACCTCTAGAATCCCTATGATGTTGGCAAAAAAACAACACAAATTTGACGTGGGTAGCTAATGTGAACAAAAGGTTATGAGGCCCTAAGCGAGAACTGCCCCAAACAGCCAAAAAAGGCCTGGCATCGGAGGTGGAAGAGGCCTGGCAGCGAAGGGGTTAATAAAAGAAGCAACTATGACTGATCACCCAATTAATGTAGAGAAGCTCTAATTGTATTATATCTTATGTTCATTATAGCATGCTACTTCAACCAAGTATCTCAGCGGACAGCGAGAGGCAATATTTATGGTAAGCCAAGACATATAAATAAATAGAAGCATTTTAGTTTTGTTCTAAATAATATGTGGAAAGATATCAATTTAATGTCTGATGGTAATGAGTTCCATAACTTGGGAGCTGAAACTTACAAAGCACTACCGTAAATGAGAATCTGCAAAAGGATGGAGCTGTAAGTAGACTATTGGGATGATTGTACGTTCTTTTGGGGATGGTATCGGCTTAACTTTGCAGACAGATGGTCAGGAGCAGGCAAATCATCTTAAATTGAATGCTATCCTGAATATGAAGTCAATGAAGATGTGCACCAATAAGTTTGCTGATGCAAACCGAAGCGCTGCAGAAACTTCTGAGGAACCTGATGTTGAATCGCTTGTAGATGGTTAAGTAGTGTGTTATTTACAAAATATTATAATGATCCAATATCACACCATCAAGTCCAAAATAACTGACATTCTACCTTGCAGTGTTAAGAAGAATTAATTTAATTATACACAATTGATAGGTTCTAGAAAAAGATTACTTGGTCAGTCAAATTTAACTGAACAGTAGTCTACTAAGCTATTTATCATACTCCATGGAGAGGTACTACAAGTACGCCACCAAAAATAAGGTGACTGCAATAAAGGGCTTCCTCCTACTACAAA
Source organism: Pleurodeles waltl (assembly GCF_031143425.1). NCBI lineage: Eukaryota > Metazoa > Chordata > Amphibia > Caudata > Salamandridae > Pleurodeles > Pleurodeles waltl. The sequence continues at coordinate 427,115,019 of NC_090437.1, forward strand.
TATTTCAGTTTTATCAAGATTGATCTTGGGGGCGGGGTTTTTAGACTTATGGTTCTAGGGTGGAAGAGCCTTAATTCTTAGGTTTAAAGTTGTTCTGCAAAAGGTGTAAGAGGGAGAAGAAGACTCATACAAGCAGTTTATTGAATTGTAATAGCGCCTCTTGACAAGATTCCCAGAGGGGAAGGTACCAACCTTGTTGAGGTGTCAGTAACTGATCAGTGGTTTGTGGTGACAAATGCAGTGACAAACCATTGAGATATAGCACAGCATCTTATAATAAGGAGAGTATGACCCTTTCACATCCCCTCATCATTGTTGTGATTCAGAATTTTTAACTCATAAAATGGATTTAGTAAATACAAAACATCAATCAATCAACATTGATAAAGTACGGCTTATCACCCATGGGGTCTCAAGGAGGTAACTGGAGGATGTGGGTCAGTCGAAGTGCAACGTTTTGAGGTCCTTCCTGAATTGAGCCAGCGATGGGGACTGTCTGAAGTAGAGCGGCATCATGTCCAGGTCTGCACAGCAAGGTAGGAGAAGGATCTTCCTATAGCCATGCTCTTTTGGATCCTGGGGATGGTAGTGAGGGCCAGATGCGCTGAGTGGCCTGAAGGGGGTGTAGGAGGAGAGGCGGTGGCTGAGGTAGGCAGGTCTGACTTTGTGGAGGGCCTCGTATGCGTGGGTCAGGAGTTTGAAAGTGATGCATTTGTCTCATTGGGAGCCAGTGTAGATCTCTCAGGTGGGTGGAGATGTGGTTGTGGATGTCCAGGATCATTCTGGCCACGGCGTTCTGTATTCCCTGAGGTTTTGGTTGGAGTTTTTTGTTGATTCCAGCATAGAGTACATTGCCGTAGTCAAGTTTACTGCTGCTGAGTGCCTGGGTGACTGTTTCCGTCATGTCGATGGGGATCCACTTGAAGATCTTCCAGAACAGGCGAAAGGTGGTGAAGCATAATAAGGAGACGGTGTTGGCTTGGCAGGCCCTGGACAGTGATAAGTCGAGAATGATGCCGAGGTTGCGGGTGCGGTTGTTCAGAGGTGGGGCGGTTCTGAGGCTACCGGGTTACCAGGAGTAATCCCAGGTGGAAGAGGCAGGCCCCAGGATGAGGATCTCCATCTTGTCTGAGTTAAGCTTGAGGCAGCTGTTCCTCATCCATTCAGCGACTGCCTTCATTCCTTTGTGAAAGTTCTTTTTGGCTGTTGATGGTTCATCGGTGAGCGAGAGAATGAGGTGTATGTCATCAGCGTATGAGATGCTGTTGAGCCTGTGGTGTCTGACGATCTCAGTGAGTGAGGTCATGTAGGTGTTGAAGAGGGTGGGGTTCAGGGAGGAGCCCAAGGGAACTCTGCATCTGGTTTACATTGGCTTCAAGGTGAAAGGTGGCAGCCTGACTCTCTGGGTTCGGCCGGTGAGGAAGGAGTGGATCCACTCCAATGACAAAGACAATGACAAAGCATTTTGTCATTGCTATCAAAGGTCAGGGTGTCAAATACCAAAGCTGCATAGTTTAGATTCTACCTCATGCCTCTGTAATCCACCACCCAGCACTTCCTGCCCATTTATCTCACTCTTGTATGTCCTTTTTGGTCCCTGCTTTGTCCTTTTGTCAGTTTTTCCGTCTTTCTTTTCATCCTTCTTACCCATTTTGTGCTTTTTCCCTGTCTTGGTGTTGAGGAAAAATAAGTACTGGCACTCAAAAAAGAGTGCCGGTGGGCCCTATCTGCTCAAATTAAGCACTGAAAAGCAGGGTTTAAGGGGACAAAATATTGTTGTACCTTTGGCCCTTGGAGAGGACATCAGGAGAAAAACAGAGGAAATCATGGTAGTGTGATGACTAAGGAGGATAGATCAACATATTTAAAGTAAATCTTTAAAATGTGTTGTGCTTCCAATATACTTTTTCAAAAATATATTGTGACACGGTCCATACAGGGCTACCAAATATGTGTTACTAGAATGCACTGCAGTGATAATGCTGTAACAATGAAGTTATAAATAGTGATTTATGAATGCATTTATTATTGTTCTCGCTACCCTTCTTCTCTTTCAAACCACTGTATTCATGTTTTTGACCTCGCTAGATATTTCATACAGCCCTCTGAGCTGGTATGTCATGATGTTTGGCTGAATAGGTTTTGCATGGCATTTTGTTGCCTACATTCTTTTATACTTGCTGTGGGGCTTGATTTAAGAAGGGGCTGTCTATGGTGCAATGCTTGTATTGCCCTGTCAGCAGCACCACCACTTAGAAGTGTGAACTAACCATTCAATGTATAAAGCAGCTGTGAGTCAATGGCTTTGCTGATTGTTGTTAATGAATAATAAATCATCTTTGTGTCTTATTGTTCACAGCTGCAAATTAAGTGATGAAGGACTGCAATGGAAAACAGACTACTTCTTAAACCTTTCCTTTTGCATTGTGCCATCATTATCACCACAGAGCATAAAAGGAAAGGAAAAAACAATTTAAACAATGTGAAATAGACTTCAGTCTGTTCATGGATTCGCTGTGTACTCCTTGTAATGTCAGTATATGTCACACGGACAGTGGAAAACATCTGATATGAACATTTTTTACTTAGCTAACTGTTGCCTGATCAGTGTTATGTCGTATCATTATTACTTATTAAGTTCAACATTTGCCAACGCTTCTTGGTGCTATTCAATAATGCGTCAGAAGATTTGCTCATAGTTTTCATTGGGTGAAGAAAAAGATTTTCAAGAGTTTTACAAAAAGCAGAATATTCTTCTCAGCCAAGAGATGATTTGGCCAAGAGGACCAGATCTTCTCTACAGGAACAGAGAAGGATATATGTCTGAGTCTGACTGTTCTAGTTTTTGGAACTCTTAGAAAGAATTCAGAATTATAACTTAAAGTATGGACACAGGAGAGATAAAATACTTAGTTGAAAATACTACCGCCACCATGTGTGCACCGTATTCAAAATACAGCACACCATGATGCAGGGTAGGGGCAATAGCCTCAGAATTTCTGACGCTATTGATGTACTCTGCAGAAAAAGCGCCAACATTATGGCGCTACTCCTACAGAGTACATAGGGGCCCAATGTATTCAATGCATGCCTCCTTTTAACGCCTGCTCTGAGCAGGTGTTAAAAGTGGCAAAAAACTGGCACAAGGAAATCTCTTAGATTTCCTTGCGCCACTTTTTGCCCTCCCCCAATGGGGAACGCCCCCCTTGCATACATTATGCCTGTCATAGGCCTAATGTGGCGCAAGGGTTTATAAAGTGGTGCAATGAATGTATTGCACCACTTTGTAAATATGGCACAAGTAGTAAAAGCCACTTTAGTGCTGCCTTAGCGTCAAATAAATAATGTTATGGTGGCACAAAGGTGGCGCTAGGGCCTCCTAAATCAGGCCCTTTGTATCAGATGCTTAATGGTGGATGTTATAGTAAATGTCTAAATTACAAAAACAACACTACGAATCGTAATAGCAGAACACTTTTTTCATATCTTCATATTTCTAAATATTGTAGTTCATGACTTCTCAGGGATACATATGTCTGAAATTTGTAAATTGCTAGGCTAAACCTGCCTTCTTACCAAGGGTGAGCTTCAATTCTATATCAAAGAGTTTATTATGGCAATTTCATTTTGATTAAAGTAGTTCACCAATAATGTTCAGCGAGTTTCTAAGTTAAGTAAGCTTGCCTTATTAAACCTTTTCATAATGGTAATGTGCTTTTGTGTTAGTAAGTATCTTGAGTATGTGTTACCATGGGCTTTTATATTTTTTCATGATCCTTGTGAACTTTAGCTTTTATTTCCTTTACATGAACTGTTGCACTTCGAACGCAGGACATTTCTTCAATCGCTCTCAGCAGATTTGTAATTGTCACCGTCTTCAATAATTTATTAAAAACCTGCTAATACCTCTGTCTGTATCTGTAGCAATGCTTCTACATCAAATGGTTTTATATACATTTAATTAGATTTTATTGATTGATATTGTTAGACCTGACAGCCTTTGGGCAGCCCCCTCTAACTTTTTGCCTGCCTCCCTCCACTTTTTGACACTGTTTTTACTGGTTTTAGAATTCTGCACACTTTACCACTGCTAACCAGTGCTAAAGTGCATATGATCTCTCCCTTAAAACATGGTGACATTGGCTCATACCCAATTGGCTTAGTTAATTTACTTATAAGTCACTGGTAAAGTGCACTACATGTGCCCAGGGCCTGTAAATTGAATGCTACTAGTGGGCCTGCAGCGCTGATTGTACCACCCACATACGCAGCCTCTTAACCATGTCTCAGGCCTGCCAATGCAAGGCCTGTGTGTGCAGTTTCACTCCCAATTCGACTTGGCATTTAAAAGTACTTGCCAAGCCTTAAACTCCCCTTTGTCTACATGTAGGTCACCCCTAAGATATCCCCTAGGTACCCCACAGGGCAGGGTGCTCTGTAAGTAAAAGGCAGGACATGAACATATATATTCCAGATGTCCTGGTAGTGTAAAACTCCTACATTTGTTTTACACTGCTGTGAGGTCTGCTCCTTTCATAGGTTGCAACTAAGGCTACCCTCATAAACTGTTTGAGTGGTAGATTCTGATTAGAAAGGGGTAAACAGGTCATATGTAGTATGACCAGAATGGTAATACAAAGTCCTGCTGACTGGTGAAGTTGAATTTTATATTACTATTTTAAAAATGCCACTTTTAGAAAGTGAGCATTTCTCTGCACTTAAAACCTTCTGTGCCTTACAATCCACTTCTGGGCTGGGGTGGTTCACAGCTCCCTTGTGCATTTCACCCAGACAACCACAAACACAGGATGCTCAGTCACACCTGCACACATCTGCACACTGAATGGGTCTTCCTGGGCTGGAAGGGTGGAGGGCCTGACACTTACATTTCAAAGGACAGTGGCCTGCCCTCACACAATGGAGTGCCAACCCCCGTACTGGGACCCTGGCAGACAGGATTCTACTGAAAGGGGACCTTATGCACTTCTAAGCCACTCTTGGAAGTCTGCCCCACTTCAAAGGCAGATTTGGGTATATAAACTGGGTCCCTGACCCTACCAACTCAGACACTTCTTGACAAGATACCTACTAGGAAAGGAACTCTGAACCAGAACCTGCAACCTTCTAAAAGAAGCAGCCTGGCTGCCCAAAGGACTCACCTGACTGCTTTGCTGTAAAGGACTGCTGCCCCTGCTGTCACCCCATTGCCTTCCTGCCCTCTGGCTCTGCTGAGAAGTGCTCTCCAAGGGTTTGGATTGAGCTTGCCTCCTGTTTCTTGAAGTCTCAGGGCCAAAAAGACTTCATCTATGCAAATAAATCCTTGTGCGGCAAAAATAGATGCACAGCCTGCCGGAATCGACACACAGCCTGCCCTGTGGTGAGAAAATCACTGCATCGCTGAACCGGAGCAATGCAGCTCGGCTCCCCGAATGGAGATCGACACATCACTGACCCGTAACGATGCAGCCCAACTTCCTGCAATAAGAACCGATGCAGCGCCTGCCGTGCGACAGAAATTTCCCCTCATCGCCCACCAGATCGATGCCGCCCATGGGGGCATGGCCTTATGCCAATGAGGGAATCTTTTGGCCTATGCACTCATGTTGTATTATGGACACAGGCGAAAAAATGCGGTCAAGAGGAGCATTGAGTGTGCCACATAAAGGTGGTTCTCTGTTAGTGCGCCCCCTGAAGACAGCCCTCTAAAGGGACAAAGGGGGTCTCAGCGACATCTCAGGCATGTCCCTGCAGGTGGGTGCAAACACTTACTGCACCCACCTGCAGTGGGATCTTTGTCCCCTCTTTAAAGTACAGGCTGCGGTGTCTCTTGCACAGTGACAAACAGTGACAAACAGGGCAGGGCATTCTTTGTAATAGGGCACGCTGTCCATGCTTTCAGGGCATGTTGTCCATGCTTTCAGCAAGGTGCACATTTTGAAGGGTGCACTATGCCATAAACAGGTAGGTGTGCCGTATGCATATTACAACCCCTGGTGTTCAGAGATCAGGAATCAGCACACTGTAGTTCAATGACATTGCACTTATGATGAGTATTATATTTACAACATGCAAGTTAATATATAGAAGAAAATGTTGAACAGAATTTATTTTTATAAAGTCATCATTTTTCATCATTCAATAACACCAGAATTAATGGAAAACTCTTTTTTAAATTTTTTATTCGGAAACCATTTTTTTAACTCTTTGGTTTTGCATTTGTTACTAAGGTTGGTGAAACAACATAGTCGAAAGCAGATGTATACTCCCGCTGATGCACAAGTAAGAACATTTATTTGAACTTTTGGGGTACATAAAGAGTATGTGTACAGTAGAAGCATTTCGTCTTAGGTGCAAAGGGGAAAGTTTATTGGGTGTTTTTGGTTATTTGCTTTGTCTGTAGGCTCTGCATGGTAGCTCCAGCAGAAGGGCATAGTACTTCAAGGATAGCCATTTTTTTATGGAAGTCTGTTTAGGTTTTCCCAATCCAATAAACCACTCATTAACTATTTTTATGCTTTCCAGTAAAATGTTTAATGTATTTCACATGCGGTTTCTTATGTATTATGAAATGGAGAAAGGTTTATAGCTGAGAAAAGGCGCTTTTTATTAGGAAAGGGATTTTCCTGGGCCTCCCCCTAAAGCCACGCCCACCTTTCTCTTTTTTCTCAGTCTGCCATTAAAACCTTTTTAATTGGCATTTTTAAATCAAATTTTCATCCATTGGTACTGGGAATATGGTAATATCTGAGTTTGGATTTCGATGAAGCATATTAAAAGTTGAGCTTGAATATTTTCTTTAATTTTATATTCATCAAATTGAGTTGTTACATTTGGAATAAATAAATATTGTTTATGGAGTTTAGGGCTGTGAAATGTTAAGGGATCTTAGGGCCTAAACTGAAGTTTAGCATATTGAGTACAGTCTTTTAAGGTGGTGTAGTACCCTAACACCCTGGACTTGGGAGTTATTGTTTGTTTATTACTATGCCTCATCATGGCAGACAGAAAAAAAAACACCACCACATCCCATCCACCCAAAACAGAGATGGTGGCACTTTGCGAAGTCCTCTGATGGCCACTAATCTGATGGGCTGTCTGAGGAAAAGTTCATTCGATTGAGCGAATTGGGACCCTGTTGATTGAAAGCTGGTGGTCCTCCCTACCCTAAAGAGGTCAGATAGTCTGTCAGTTTTGTGGACAGAGTACCTATCACATTTGCGATGGAGCACCATGTCCACTAGTCTCTAACTAAGATTTAAATTTAATGTTTTGTTGTCAAATGTTTACAGACCAAAGAAGGAGTTAGTTAATTATGTTGATATCAATTTTATGATTATTGAAAGTATATGCCATTAGCTGTAGGTAGTCTACTCTGGAAGATGTTCAGAAATGATGCTCCTTCATTAGTAATCGGGCATTCTTTCCTTATTCAGTAGGTATTTTTAGCTGCAGAACACCTGAAAATGATTGCACTTGCATGTACCTTAAATATTTTATTATCTTTTTATTTACATTTACAAACTAAAACAATTAACAATAAGTTGGAATCCCACCACAATTGTGTATTTTCACCCCATCCTACAAAATAATGCATGACCAATAGAAGAGTAGTCAGTCACAAATGAGAGCTCCACAGGAGTAATATCTCAGGTATTGACAGTATCAACTCCATGCCCGCACATTCCCTGCTGGGTAAGCCCCATTTGAGTGTAAATTCTATCTCCCCTATAATCTTTTGTATAAGTAGATCTACAACTCTGTTGTAAATGTAGGAGGGACTCAGGGTAGTGGCTGGAAAACAGGACACACTACCAAATGATGAATTAGATACAAAACCAGAGTGTTTTAGGGAGGAGTGAGGAGGGGTTTTGAGAGGATTAGGGAGAGGTTTTAGGAGGGACACAGACCCACCCCGGTTCAGAGCTAAAGTAAGATCAGCACCACATATGGCCAACTCCTGGCACTGCAGCACACTTCTGAAGAAAATAACAAAGGTAGGGGCTTAAAATGTAACTCCATAGATAATAATGTTTAAAAAAATAGTTAAAATAGTTAAATATCTAAATAAATATATTTAGAAATGGGGTTTCTGATTGGCTAGGGTATGCGCCTAAGCCAGGCAGAACCCACTCACTCCAGTCAGGGTGAGGGAATTACACACCCAAGATAACCCTTGATCACCCCCATGGTAGCTTGGCATGAGCAGTCAGGCTTATCCCAGAGGCAATGTGTAAAGCGTTGCACTACACACACAACACACGTGACACACTATCCCTACCACAAAGGAAACACAACACAAAGTTATATAAAAATAAACTGTATTGTACCCAACATTATTAAACCAAACACAACATACCCTGCAACCCAAGCAGTTTTCAGAACATTACGCAGTACTGTTATTCTGCAGAAATCAGCAGTAGTCACATATAAAACACAGTTTACTCATTATTCTGCAACATAAGCAGTAGTCAGGAAAACATTACTCTAAAAATGCACTTGTCATGAAAGTATCATACATGCCCATACCAGGAACATTGGGAAACATATGGCACGTCCTAAAAACATATCCCCCACCAAAGCATGAGTCATAGTAAAACACTTATCTTACATGCCCAAACATCTTCACTGAAATTATGCATAACATGGAACATTCTCATATGTTCATATCCGCATCAGCATATTTCTAAGGTGCCACAAACCTGAAACAGGGTGGGCAAAAAGGGGCAGTCCGTGCCCCACCTGGGATCTCCTCTGCTCTGCTTTAAGCACCCATGGCAAGGTAGGGTTAATTTTGACAGGACCAAGGATGTCCGTCGAGGATCATCATCCCGGCCTGCTTGTTTGCTGTGGAAAAGCAAAAGGTAGGGGGCCCCAGTGCTGATGAGGGACCTCTGATGAGGTCTTCATCCTGCCTGTGAGCCACAACAACAGTCAAAAAAAGGACTGGGGCAGCTAGTTGCTGTCACTAGCCACCCCCAACAACTATGGAGCTCCCCCAAAGGTGCACCATGACTGGGGGAGGGCACCCTCACTGCCCGGGTCCACATGGAGACCTCTCGGGATCCCCGCCCATGCTCGATAATACTTTGAGGCGGCCTCTTTCCTCCGACGGGCACCGCCACTGGAGTTGATGGTACACTCCTCCTAGAGCAGGATATGAGCCCTCTGGGGCTCTGAAGAGGCACGGCCATGCTCCTGGCCACATGGAGCCCACGGTCAGCGTGTCTCCCACACAGGGAGAGACGCGCTCACTACTTGATCCCGGCTGCGGTACTGATCCTCAGGGGCACCACCAGAAGCCCTCCTGAGCCCTGAGGGCACTTCAAGGAGCAAGCTTTTGATGCGCTCTGACCTTTGAAACGCCCAGGTCACGGCAGTGATTTCAGGACCCCAGAAAAGCACGTACAAAGCACAAAAGGCAAGTGGACAAAGAGCTTTCAAAGTGCTAGGCTAGATTTCCCCAGAGGAAGCACTCCTCGGGTGATTCAATAACAAGGGAAAGCACTCTTGAGGCGCTATGCATGCCCAGCAATACAGCACAGGCAGTGCTCCTCATGCGCTGCTAACAAACAAATGCAGGGGGTCACGGGCCATGGCACCCAGCCTATGGGGTACACCAAAGATGAAGCACAGGGCGGCAGGGCCCAGCAGCAGGCCAGCACAAAGGGGATGCAGACAGTGGCAGTTCCTCCAAGTGACCCAGCAGATCGCAGGTCAGCATAGCAGCAGCAGTCCAGGGTGGTTCCTGGTGAGTCCTTCCAGCATTCTGTGTCCAGTTACCAGCATGTTGAGAGTCCAGAGTGTCTCCAAAGTGTTCCAAATTGAGGAAGAAATCCCCTGTACTTATACTCAGTTTTGCACAGGTTTAACAAAAAAGGGGAGAGGAGGTTCCAACCAGTTACAACTGGTTCTGGGAGTGTCCCCTCTCTCCTCCAGCACAGGCTCCAAACATCAGTTGGGGGTAAATGAGCCCTGTGTGTGAGGCCAGGGCACAGCCTTTACAGATCCATATGTGCCCTGCCTCCCCCTTCTCTCAGCCCAGGAAGACCATTCAAAATGCAGATGCACCTCTGTGACACCACCATACCAAGTGTGCACAAAGCCCAACTGTCACTCTGCCGAGACGTGGATTGGAGTCAAGCTGCAAAACACCAGTCATAAGCACAGTAAAATGCTCACTTTCTAGAAGTGGCATTTCTGTAATGATGATAAACAATCCACCTACACCAGTAAGAAGCATTTCTTACTACCATTACAACCATAACAAACATGCCTAAGCTACCCCTCATAAATCAGACAATACCCCCTATACATAAGGCATGGAATTTCCAATGCAATCCTATGAGAAGGCAGCACTCACAGCAGTGAGAAACCAAATAGCTGTTTGTCACTACCAGGAAAGGCCACACAACAGGCACACGCCCTGCCTTCTACATACATGGCACCCTGCCCATAGGGCTCGCTAGGGTTTACCTTAAGGTTGATTTACATGTAGTAAAAGGGGAGTTTCAGGCCTGGCAAGTAAATTTAGATGCCAGATCCCTGTGGCAGTAAATTGTGCACGCTGGCCCTGCACTAGCAGGCTTGAGACAGGTTTAAAAGGCTGCTTCTGTGCATGGTGCAAGCAGCGCTGCAGGCACACTAGTAACATTTAATTTACAGGCCCTGGGTATAGGGATACCACTGTACAAGGGACTTACAGGTAAATCAAATGTGCCAATTAGGTATAAGCCAATCATAGCAACTTTTAGAAGGGAGAGCACCTGCACTTTAGCGCTGATCAGGAGTGGTAATGTGCTCAGAGTCCAGGAGCCAGCAGCAAGATGTCAATAAAAATAGGAGGAAGGAGGCAAAAAGTCTGGGTATGAACCCGCAAAAAGGGCCAGGTCCTACAATATAATTTACTGTCAAAATATTCAAAATACGGCAATATATATTTTAGTGTTTTAAGTGTATTTTTTTGTTTATATATATATATATATATGTCCCTGGTTCTGGAAACAGCTGAACCAGTGCTGTGCATCTGATCAGTGAGGGGTGTCAGCAGCAAGGGAGTCAACCCGCTCTTATTTGCATTTCCAAAATCCTATCACACTTTCTCAAGAAAGTTCTGATATCTTGCGTCTGACTCTGTAGTTTATTTTTCAAAGCCATCTTCGGACTGCTTTTCACCAGCTCGTCTCTCATTGATTTTGCTATCCTGAAAATGACCCCGGGTTTCCTTGGGATAATTTCTCTTGATGCAGTGTCATTAATTACCAAATGCCAATATTTTTGCATAATCCTTCTGACTGTACCATCCTCATCACAAAAGGAAGTTACCACCTTAAATTCTCAAAGCTTGTAACCACAGAGTTAACAGAACTGAATTATTTCCCCTATTTAATAAGCAGCCCAAAAGATTAAGGGTTGTTTCACTGTAAGAATGAATATTGAGTAGTTCTGTGTTTGCTATACATTCCTGTAATAGCTCTGGGTCTGGGTTTTCATAGCTTGAAACTATAAAGATTCTCAACTAACTGGGTATCCTAGCACAATCAATATATTCTTGAAGGGAAACCACCTCCCACCCTTTATTGAGTTCCTTTCTCGATAAACTTTGTAGTTTGTTATACTTTTGTTCTAAGGTCAGATTTAGGCCCTCATTTGGACTTTGGTGGTCACTTTCACTGACCACCAAAGCCCAACCTGCTAGACGATAGCCAGTGCTGACGGTCAGCAGAACGCCATATTACAAGTGCTGGCTTATTTCCACCATTGTTAAGGCAGAAAGCAGCCAGCAGTTGTGCTGGCGGTTGGCGTTGCAGAGACGGTTCCCTCGCTGGCCCCGCCACAACAGCAGGACTCTGCCCGCCATATTACAAGCTGTAATAAGGCTTGGCGGAATCATGCTGGTGTGGTGGTGGTGGTGAGGGAAGACTGCCAGCACCCATCCCCTCCCAGACGTCCCCCTTGACTGAGAAGGTAAGTGGGCGTCAGAAGGGGGTGAGGGGGTCTTTCTGTTTGGGTGCGTGTGTGCGTGTGTGAGTGTTTGCAGAGTGGGTTGCTGAATGCGTGTGGAAGAATCCAAGTAAGTGGGGTTGCCTGTGTGGATGAATGCGAGTGAGTGGGGTTGTCTGTGTGGATGAATGTGAGTGAGTGGGGGTGTCTGAGGGCATGTATGGGTGTGCTACATGTGTGTGTATGTCAATGCATGCAAGCGTGAAGGGGTGGGGGTTTGAGTGTGTGGACGGGTGGGGGAATGTGTGGATGTGTGGGGACATGTGTGTATGTGTGTGTCGGCGACAGGAATAAAGATTCCTGTCGCCGGGTGCGTGACCGCCAGGGTTTTCGTGGCGGGGTGACCACCACATTAAGCCTGGCAGTGTGCAACCTCGTAATCCGGATGGCAGGCTAAGGTCGGCTGCTGGGTTGGCGGTGTGACCGCACTGGCGGGCCAGGCAGGTTGCTGAGGCTTGGCGTCTGCCAAGCCTCACAACTCTAAAAGTGGCGCTTCTTACCGTCAGCTCCGTGGCAGAAGGACCACCACAGTGAGGCTGGCCATCTAATGACTGCTAGCCTCGTAATCAGGGCCTTAGTGTCCCAGAAGCCCCCTCCAGTGTCAAATATGCCCTAGTACAGACATTCCAGCAAAAAGCTGGTCAGCTGCCAATTCATACTTGTCATCCTTCGCTGTCATTGTGTATACACTGTTAGATCATTCAGCTTGAGAATGTTCATCATCACTTATCACAAGTTGGACCACACTGATACATTAACCCTGCAACTGCCCCATTAGGAAATTTCACATGCCCTGTTTAAAAAGCTGATTTCTCACTGCCATTAAACAGAGTTGTTTATCCGGGGTCCACCGGCTTGATTAAGAGCTTGGTACCCTTCCTTTCTGAGTCCAAAGTACTTTTGCCACAGAGCAGGACAGGACGATCTGCTATCCCTCTGTCCCATGTTAAGTTATGTTTTAGGAAGGGCTGCAGGGACCAAATAGGGTCATTAAGCAAAACCATCCTTACATCGGTGTCCCTGTATATCCCTGGCGCTGCCAGAGCATGATGGAGTTGTGAGAAGCCCCCATGCAAACCTAACCAAAAACTGTGTTCTATGCCAGCAAAACATTTTATGCACTGAATTTGTTGCTACGGGTGGCAGTTGGGGTCATGATGTGGACCTCAGGAATCTGCATAAGTTAAGGCTTTTGTGATTTTCTACCTTTTAAAGTTACATGATTTGAGTTGTACAGTTGTTGACTGGGAGGGCAGATATTCAGGTGTAAACTTTGCATATCTTAGAGATTATTGAATAATATTTTATTTCAGTTTATTTATGCCTTTAATACACTAAGTAGTGTAATCCTTCATATATGCTGAGGTAAAGGCACACATTTTGTATTTATGTATACATAAGAAGGTTGAGCACTGATATGCCTGCATGGGTGGGATATGGCTATGTGTATACAATGCCCTGTAAATAAATGATTTTTGATGTGTCCAAATGAACCAAATTGCTCACTTGGGTGTGATCCGATAAGGTATACATACTGCCGTGCAATAATTTTCTGATGTGCTTTCAAGGTACCAACTTCCCTCGGCTATCAACTTGCAATTTTGTATTATTTATTTAATGTGTTCACATGATAGGAATTGGGATTAACTGGCTTGAATGTAATGATTTGTACTGACTTACTGGGGTGACACCAGCCTGAAACACTTTGACCATGCAATGTATCCAAGACTGCAAAATTTTGCTAATCAGCATATGTATTGGTTAACAGTATGCTATTGTAACTAAGAAACCTTTTCAGTACTGAATAATTAATAGTTCTATAATTTTATGCCATCTTACTTATCTATCTAATGTCTTATATCTAAGAACTGATTTCCTCTTAAGGAGATAGAGAAGCCTTGTAAAACAATAAAAAATGGTGGAACCTTAAGTTTGCTTTCTTTTACTCTGTTCTGAGCTGTTGTTTGTTTTCACTATCAGTACTACTCAAATGTTGAGTATTCTGTTGGGTAAAACAACCCATGATTAAGGCCCTGCAGTAGCCGACATGCGTTAGGTTTTGGATTAAATAACTCACAACTTTTTGGCAGCTTTGGGGTGCATGGAAATTTTTGCTGGTGTATATGGAAAGTTTTCAGTTAAATTTGCATATGGAGGCCATGCAACACCACTGCACACTGGCAATGCCAGGGCTAAAAAGCTATACTGAAGAGAGAACAGCTTGATATATAAATATAAATATATATATATATATATATATATATATATATATATATATATATATATATATATATATATATATATGTATATATCCCGTTCAGGGTTAGAGTGATGCCTAAATTATGCAAAAAAAGAATAGAGAACTCAGGGTAGTTCCCAAGTTTAGATGGAGAGCAGCTCTAGTAAGGAGCACTCTGCAACACCAGTGACACTCAAGATTTGCACACCTCAAATGTCTGTTAATCTAGCAAAGTTTTTAAGTATAGGATCGGCACAGTGCTATCCACGCCGAGCTAGACAGTGGCAAAGTCTTTTGGCCTGTGCGCCTTATTTATACTCCTGCATCATTTTGACACACAGGAGGAGGCGGGCCTTAAAAAACGGGGTGTTTTTTAACGCCTGGGTGAGGGCAGGCGTTAAGGGACCTGTGGGCTCACTTCCATGGTCTCTGATCATGGAGCAGTCCACAGGTGCCCTTCCCGGCCACCAGGGACACCCCCTGCCACCCTCTCCCACCGCTGGAGGACACCTATGGATGGGGGACCCATCCCAGGTAAGTACAGGTAAGTTCAGGTAATTTTTTTCTTTTTTTAAAGTGGCATAGGGGGGCCTAATTTGGGCCCTACATGCCACTGTGCCCAATGGCCATGACCAGGGGACAGAAGTCCCCTGGGCATGGCCATTGGGCAAGGGGGCATGACTCCTGTCTTTGCTAAGACAGGAGTCATTTCAATGGGGGTTGTGTGCCAAAAAATGGCATAAGTCCGGTTTGAGCCATGATTTTTTACTCAAACCTGACTTGCACCATTTTTTGACGCACAACCCCCATTTTCCACTACGCCAGCGCTGCCTGGTTTTAGTCATTTTTTTTACTCTGACCAGCCCGCAGCGCCGGCGAACATCAATCCTTAAATAAGGTGCCCGCATGGTGCATAGGAATGGCGTTAGCTGGTGGTAAATGTTTTGACGCAAACCAGCGCCGGGGCTGGTTTGCATCAAAAATTATAAATATGGGCATAAGTGTTTCGCAAACTTCTGTCATTGGGCTATTCTTCGGCTTGGGCTACATTTGGGTGATATGTGTGCAACATGTGGGCTCTTTTTTCTCTGGTGGCCATCTTATGGCCATCTTGAGAGACTTATTTGGTATGAAGCTCCATAATTTCTTATTTTAACCACTTCGCTGCCAGGCCTTTTCCCCTCTTGTGCCGAGCCTTTTTTAGGCTATTTGGGGCAGTTCGCGCTTAGGCCCTCATAACTTTTTGTCCACATTTCTGTGTGGGATCACCGCACCAGGACAAATTTCCTACCACCCAACAGTCCCCTCAGTCTCCCTCACTTATGTAGGTGGGCCAAGTGCCTGTGACAGGGAAGAGGCAAAAACATGTAAAAATTGAGGGGGAACCAAAGCGGGTGCCAAAGAGCAGGTTGAAAAAAAACATTTTTAGACTGACAAGTGCCGCAGATTTTTTATCGGTATAGATGAGACAATGCTGGGTGGTAGGAATTTTGTGGATTCCTACATATCCTGGAAGGTTCCATCACACAAATTTGGGAAACATGTGTGATTTATAGCAAAGTTGGAGGTTTGCAGGGCATTGTGGGTAAGAAAATGGTGTGGTGTGCATGTGAAGTGCACCACCCTGGAACCAACCAGATGTTTAGTTTTCAGATGTGTCTAGGTCTTGTGGATTTTTCTACATGGCAGCGTCCCAAAGTCCAAAAAGTGCAGCCCTCACCATTTCAAGTGGGACGATTTTGAGAGTTAGCCAAGCTGTCATGCCCCTAATGTAAAACCAAAACCCCAAATAATCAAATGTCCTCTTGCTTGCCGTGGGATAAGATGTTTTAGTGTGCGTGGGGAGAGCTGAAAGACTGTTAACCCCTTCAGTTGGGGTGGGAGCATAACCAGGTCCATACTGGTTGGTAGCCACCACCCCGCTATTTTTGTTTTTTTAATTCCCTCGCCTCTAGTAGACTTTCTGCCCCCGGGTGTGGATCTGGGGTAATTGACCCATCTGCTCACTGGTGGGCAGAACAACTTTTGAAAACAAAATCTTCCCTGTCCTCTGGTGGGCTTTCTGCCCGCCTTGGGGGCAGATGGGGTTTCCAAAAATAGGCAGATCTGCCTCCAAGGTGGGAAGATATGGGCAACAGTAATGTGCCCTCCTGGGGAGTGACCCTTTCCCAAGGGGCTGCCCCCAAAACAATACACACACATACACACCACCCCTGGTGCCGGGGGGCAGATCGGCCTAATAGTAATAGGCTGATCTGCCCCAAAGGGGAGCAGAAATGGCCTAAAATAATTCCCCCCCTGGGAGCGACCCTTGCCTAGGGGGTGCTCCCCTTGCGTGAAATTGATGCAAAAAAAAAAAAAATCCCTGGTGTCTAGTGGTTTCTGCCCCCTTGGGGGCACATTGGCCTAACAAAAATAGACCGATCTGTCCATAAGAGGGCAGAAATGGCCTAAATAACATTTGCCCCCCAGGGGAGCGACCCCTACCTAAGGGGTCACTCCCCAAACATAAAAACATAAAGTAAATAAAAAATCCATATATCCCTGGTGTCCAGAGGTTTCTGCCCCCCCTGGGGGCAGATCGGCCTAATTATAAAAAGTCGATCTGCCCCCGGGGGGCAGAAAAAGCCTAAACATATTTTGCCCCCCCTGCGGAGTGGCCCCTCTTATGCGTAGATATAAAAAAAAACAATCCCTGGTGTCTAGTGGTGCGTAAATAGCCTAAAAATAATTTGGCTCCATAGGGAGCGACACTGTCCTAAGGGGTCGTCCCCCACATATAAAAAAAATTTAAAAAAAGATCCCTGGTGTCTATCCCGGGGGGCAGAAATGGCCTAAAAATAATTTGGCCCCTGGGGAGCGGCCCTTGCCCATGGGGCAGCTCCCCTTATGAGTGAGTCTGAAAAAAAAAATCCCTAGTGTCTAGTGGGCATTTCTGCTGCCCCACATGCTTGCATTGACATGAAAGGAAAGGCCTTTCCTTTCCTTTCATGCCTCTGCCTGCCTCCTCCTGAGCAGAAGAGAAATGCCGAGCATTTATCTTCTGCATCGCGCTGGATGGGAGGTGACCTCTGATGAGGTCAGCACACGATCGCGTGCTGATGTCATCAGATGTCAGTGAGAGGGGTCGGGTGGAAAGGGATGCGATTCCCCTATCCAGCCCTGCCATGGGGGGATGGGGAAGCCCACAGCTCCCTCCGAGCTCCGGTGCCAGGATGCAATGGTTACGTCCTCGGCACAGAAGCACTGTGCCGCGGGACGTAACCATTACATCACCAGCACAAAAGCAGTTAATGCAGTATCCTCAGTAGAAAATGCTTTCAGTTTCCCACTTCGATTCCATCAAGATGGCATTCAGATGTGCCAAATTTTTGGCATAAATAAGAATGTTAGCAATCTAGTTGCTCATGCACAACAAGACCATTGGGCAAACTTTTTCTGAAGATTCCTCAAACAGCCCCAAAGATATAGCTGTGTGCTAACATTATCTAAGGAATCTAGGTCCTAGCCATAACTATTACTACCTTCTGGTTACCGCCAGTAGGTAAAATAAATAAGAATATTTTAATGAACGTTTTAATAGTTTAAAAACATCATTTCATTTACTTGTATTTTATACATACATTTGTGTACTGTTTACTACATAATAAATAGCTAAAATAACTATACATTTTTCATTTTAGTTTTTTTTATATTAAACCCTTAAAACAGAAATGTTTTCTCATTTATTATATTTAAATGAGTTCCATATTTAATTCAACATTATGTTAAGGGGTTTCTATTTTGGACTTTTGTTCTACATTTAAAATAAATATATACAATTAAATTACATTATTATTTAACATAGAAATACTTCCCTGTTCATCACCATAGGGAGAGTTTCAGACACATGTCAAACATTACTTGTAGCATCTTCATACTCACAAATTTAGTGCCTCCCTGACTTCTCTCAGTAACAAAACAATGAAAAATAGTGTATGCCATTTGAAGTACCTAGTGCATAGGAAATCTCTGGGAAAGATTTACAATCATTTTGTGCTGGGTTAGCATCACAAATGTGATGCTAACCACCACAAAATGTGTTTTTATTAATTTACTATCTAGTGCAAAAACTTGCATTACTTAGCGCCAGGGAGACGTTACATGGGTGGAGCATGGGCGTTCCCATGCACCAACAGATGTCTTTTGACGCAAACCCTACCCACAAGCGTTTTGTGCTAAAAGTTAATGCTTTTTAAAAGCAGACGTTAAAAGGTGAAATGCTTCCATTTCCCTTTCTTTTTCGACTTTGACTGCATGCTGCACTGTGCAGCACACACACAACATGGGAAAAATTCTAAACTGTGTCTAAGCATAGTGTTTTGCACTGGAGTGGTACCCTTCCAGTAATAAACCTAGGCTAGATTCACACACACACCCTTGCACTATGGAGCAAAAGTGTTTGCGTGGCAGCTAAAATCAGCACCAATGCTCGGGAGAAGGGACGAGAGAGCCATATCTCTGTAGATATGGTGTTCTCCTGCTCGCTCCCTGTCACACAGCGCAGCATTTTTTGGTGCTGAACTGCGCTGTGACTATTTTGAAAATCTGGGCCCTTGTTTCTCATCAATCATGCTGGAAGCTTAACCTATCGCAAGGGTAGACATTTCATTGAAGCAACACTAGCAAGTGGCATTCAGATAGCAAAGCCTAATCCAGACACTACATCAGATCCATTCATAATGGGAAGGCTATACCTACTGGATAAATGTACTAGACCATCATAGAATACAGATTATGATTTGGTTAAAATGTTCACCAAAATTTCCCTATAACTCGAGATTTTTGGAATGTACATTTCTGACTTGTGCTATTGTCACTGACAACTAATTGATTGCACATCTATGGCAAGTGCAAGAAAACTGATAATTGCTAAGGCTCACAAGAACAAGCAACAGCCAAAGATAATGTGAGGCCTATTACATACAATGAGCATTGAAATTGGCAATTTAAGAAAAGTTGCTGCCACAATTATCAAGACTGGTGAATTAAATAGTTGAAAAACTGGAGCAGCTGTATCCCCGCCCAGACAACAGTAAATGGTTGTTTGCCTCTGGGACTTTAAAAGAATGCTATGTTTTTTTTTTCTAAAAATGTAGCAGCATTTGTTGACATCTCAAAAGTAAACAGCAGAACATAACATGATGATATAACAACAGCAACAGAACAGCAAAATAAGACCTTAATGGTGCATAACTCAACAAACTGTGCGCATAATGCAATACCAAAACAACAAAATGCATTACTACGGCCCAAAATCACAATAGTCCATTCATGTCACACATTACAACCTCCAGAAGATTAATGCAATTCATGTACGTGTGGTAAATGGTGTTTGTACCAATCGCTGCCTTAGTTGCTACCAAGGATTTGTAAAAGCGCCAGACGAAAATGGTTCTCTCATCCCTAAGCACTCCTATGGAGCTCGTGCAGCTTGTAATTATATTAGTCATCTGTAAACGGATAAGGATTTGGGGCCATATTTATACTATTTGACGCACAACTGCGCCAACGCAGTTGTGCGTCGAAAAAGTTAACGCCGGCTAACGCCATTCTGAAGCGCCATGCGGGCGCCGTATTTATACAATGACGTTAGCCGGCGTTAGGCGGCGGCGCTGCCTGGTGTGCGTGAAAAAAAATGACGTACACCAGGCAGCGCCGGCGTAGGGGAATATGGAGCTTGGGCGCCAAAAAATGGGGCAAGTCAGGCTGAGGCAAAATTATCGCCTCAACCCGATTTGCGCCATTTTTTTCGACTCCCAACCCCCATGGAAATTACTCCTGTCTTAGCAAAGACAGGAGTCATGCCCCCTTGCCGAATGGCCATGCCCAGGGGACTTCTGTCCCCTGGGCATGGTCATTGGGCATAGTGGCATGTAGGGGGGCACAAATCAGGCCCCCCTATGCCACAAAAAAAATTAAAAAATTACTTACCTGAACTTACCTTATGTTCCCTGGGATGGGTCCCTCCATCCTTAGGTGTCCTCCTGGGGTGGGCAAGGGTGACAGGGGGGGGTCCCTGGGGGCATGGGAGGGCACCTCTGGGCTCCTTCCGAGCCCACAGGTCCCTTAACGCCTGCCCTGACCAGGCGCAAAAAAACGACGCAAAAGCGGCTGGACGTCATTTTTTTTGACCCCCGTGATTTTTGCCCGGGAGTGTAAATACGGCGCACATGCCTCGAAGTCAATTTTTTAGACGGGAACGCCTACCTTGCATATCATTAACGCAAAGTAGGTGTCCACGCTAAAAAGTGACGCAAACTCCATGGACTTTGGCGCTAGACGCGTCTAACGCCAGAGTATAAATATGGAGTTAGTTTTGCGTCGAATTTGCGTAAAAAAAAACGACGCAAATCCGGCGCAAACAGAGTATAAATATGCCCCTTGGTCTCTTGTTAAGTTACTTTATGCCTCTTCCAATAAAGTCAAGGCTGAATGAAAGTGTGTCTTGTGTGTCTGTTCTATTTAACCATGTATCATATGCTATTCTTTTTGGCCTGTTATCTGGCTGTTTTTCACTTTACTCTCCTTTCTTTCCTAGCACGTTTAGTAAACCTCAGTTTCTATTACACTGTGGAAACTTGGCAGCGGGAATGCCGTTCCTGGGTTCATACAGGTACAAAATAAATATTACAGAGAAAAAATATTTCTGAAATTGCTTTTCTGGTTGGTATGTAGGCCCCACAATATTTAATCCCACGATGAATACTGCAGATCGGTACAATATTTATCTGGAAGAGTACACTACAGTGTGTGTGTAATGAATTGCTCTTTGCTATATTAGCCCGCTTCTAAAAGCGCAAGGATAGCATAAACAAGAACCACTTTAAAGATGCGCTTACCAGAACAATTCAAATAATATTTCTTTTGCTTATTATTTATGTTTCCAATTGTGTGGTTCTTTCCGCTTGCAAAAGCAGAGCATCAAATCGGTAGCTGTGCTTCACATGAAGAATCAACTTGTTCTTTAGGACGATCGGTTCCAAATCATGACAGAAAGCCTTTAATGGCCTGCACTTCTTTAATTATTGATTCATCTTGTGAAAGTATCACTGAACCTCACATGCCGTGTCTACTGCAATAATCCGTTCACTAAAACAGAAGAGTCATCTGCTTACATGAAACTGCTCAGATGGCAAATTTGTCAAGAAGCAGCCAAGTGCACAACACTTCTCCAAAACTCCCTCAAAAGGTTTGTTTCCAAAATGTGTACTATTGTATTTGTGCATGTGCGTTATCATATGTAACTCAATAACACTTTTCATAAAATTCAAGTTGTAGAAAATAATTGAAGTATCTCGGTGAAATGACTGCTTATTTAAAGTGAATGAGAATTTAGTGGATTATTTTCGGTGGCGGCTCCTCCGCTATGGCAGAGGAGCGTCAACCCCCCCCCCCCTGCGCGCAAGCAGCAGCTGCAAAACTTTAACAACGAAGGGATAATAACCTGTGTTTATTATCCTTTTGTTGTTAAAGGGGCACACAATTCTGTCTGCTAACTAAAGGGTACTTACAATACCCAGGGCTTCATTACGAGTTTGGTGGTCCAGAGACCGCCAAACTCACAGTGGTGGTTGGGCCTCCGCAATCCTAGAGGTCTGACCGCCAGATTATGATTCTGGTGGTCAGACCACCAGGAGACCAACATCACATATCCCAACGGGTTGGTGGCCATCAAAGTCATGGTCGGTCACGGCAGTGCCCATTGCTGCACTGACATGGTGATCACAACTTTACGTCCTGCTAGGCTTTCAATGGCCCTTGCACCGTCATGGAAAGGCTGGCGAAAACCAGTGCTGGGGGCCACAGGGGGACCCCTTCCATGATCATATTGTGGACAGTGCAGGGTCCCCCTTGGTGGTACCCCACCATATTGATGGTCTCAATAGCAATGCCGCTGATATCATAGTTAGGCCCTTAGTATGTTTTAAGAAGAATATTTGCCCTGTTGCAAACATTTTCTACAGAGATATAAAACTTGTGTGGAACATAATGGACACAAGTTGTCAACTGTGACCTGCACACAGGGTTACTCGTCAGTTCAAACATTTATAACATCTTTGATACCTCAGCACACCTATGATACAATAGTAACACATACATTTTGTAAATAATTGCATACATTATCTGGACCGTACTGTACGAATATAGGTGGAAAAGTAATAATGTAGTTGATCGCCACTATGTAAGCTATAAAAAAAAAAAAACACACTCATTGGATGATGTCCTCAGTGATGTCAACAGTGATGTCATCAATGATTTAATTTGAAATGTCATCAGTGATGTCATACATTATGTCACAGGACATGTCAAGTGATGTCAAACATGAGGTCTTAAGCAGTGCATGGTGGGGGCTCAAGTTATAGTTAGCTGTGACAACTGTAACTGGTGAATTTCTGTGTTTTCTTTAGTTCAAAACGCTTATGTTGTCATTGACAAATTCACCTAAGTATACCGTTACTTTAATCTTTGCTTTTTCAGTGAATTTCTTAGATTAACTAACTATAATATTACTTTATCCTTATTTCAGTGAGTTTCAAGGGTTTTTAGGTAAAGTAATTCTTAATTACCATACCTAAATGCAACCCCTCCTCCATACAGTCAACCTCACACTGCGTATGTCCTTTGGCCATATGCGGGGGGGTTCAGCTAAAGAGCCTGTCCCTGGGGATCCTATCCTCCAGGATTGTTTGTTTTTTAATAAAATAGGAGGAGTAGCTGTGTGATCCCCTCCCTGAGCCTTGTTAGGCCATAGGGACATTATACTCTCGGGCCACCCTGTTAAATAATCTGGAGGGAGATGCATACCCTTTCTACTAGGCCAATTTGGGCCCACAAGACACCATCCCCGGGGACCCAGCTGCATTTTTAGGGGGAGGGGTCATGTGACACCCATCTACATAACCCTGTGCATGGTTTTATTTTGAAGATATGGTGCATGTTTCGCTCCTTCCCAGGCCTATTTTGGCCCAAGGACCCCAATTCCAGGGGGTTGGCTTTATTTTGAGATGGAAGGGGGCTGCATGTCCCCCATCCTTGTGCCACTTGTGGCCCCGGTGACCCCATCCATCAGGCTTGGCAACATTTTTAATGGGGAGGGAGGAACATGACACTCCTTTCTTGGATCATTTCAGACCCAGAGACCCCAGCCCCTGAGGCCCGGTGCAACAAACACTGGGTTCCCTGGTGCCCACCCAGGGCACCCAGCATACTATCGTTGAGGGCTGTGGAGTAGCCCCATGGCCCCCATGGTCCCAGGTGGATCCCCGCACACAGCAGGATTCAGCATTGCTCTTGCCCACAAGGAGCAGCTAATAATGCTGCTCCTTGCAGGCAGCAGAAACATTTTAATCTATTGCCTCACCAGTTTTAGTGTGGGCTGGGAAATAGATGTAAAGTCAGCTCCCAGTGGGCAGAGGCATTTGTAAAGATACTGCCCACTGGAAGCTGACTTGGTATTTGCTCTCGCTTGGTGGGAGATTAAAAAAATTCTCTCACCAAGTGAGAGTAAACACAGGTTTCCCTGCCCGCATGTCCCAGGGATGGGCTCATGACATGTTCTATGACATCATTCATAGCATCATTGCAACATCTGAAATTACCTGATTGATGACAAGACTGTATGGTGGGGGTCTAAGTTATAGTTACTTTAGGGCACGAGTACCAACTTATAACAACTTTTGAAAAAATACAGCTGGTCATCTAACCGAGTCAGATCCAGACAGCTCGGGCTTCATCAAACTTGCGCTTCACATCCAAAGAAAACATCAGCCACATATTTTTAGAAGACCGGTCACACTATAAGAGCTTAATCATATGCCAAAATATTTTAATATAAAACATGGAGTTCTGCAATCTCTATATAAAAACCTGTCTCAAATTTCTTTATAATAGACAACTTGTGATTCACCTAGTTACCTATTATAAAGAAATTATATCATAACTGAACAGTTGCAGTTGAGTTCCGATATCACAATGCCTGCTTCCAGAGCCAGGAGCTATGAGGAAAGGCAGATCAGGTCATGGAGCATAATTAAAGCAGTTGCTTAAGGAACAAAACATATTGGCCCTGATTTAAGAGGGCCTAGCGCCTCCTTGCGCCACATTAGCATTATTTTTTTACGCTAATGTGGCCCAACGAGGCCAAAATTGCAGCTGCAGATTTAGAAAGTAGTGTAATGCATGCATTGTGCCACTTTGTAACCCCTTGCGCCACATTATGCCTATGCCAGGCACAATGTATGCAAGGATGGCATTCCCCTGTTGGGGCAGGGGGAACAAAATGGCACTAAGAAATCTAAAAGATTTCTTTGCACCATTTCTTTCTGCACTTTTAATGCTTACTCAGAGCAGGCGTTAAAAGGAGGCACACCATTATTCATAATGGGCCTCAACGGGCTTTGCTGGATTAGTGTGAACATTTTTTACGCTAATCCTGCAAAGCTACAAACTAGCATAAAAAATGTTGGCGCTAGTTCCCAAACTACCGCCATGGTGCACCATATCTTAGATAGGGCGCACACATGGTGGCGTTAGGGGGGCTGTTAGAAATAGGGTCTTTGGTTAGCAGTCAGGTTACCCCCCTGTCCAAGCAAGAACCCTCACTCTAGTCAGGGTAAAAGAGAATCACCGTCAGCTAACCCCCGCTCACCCCCTTGGTAGCTTGGCACAAGCAGGTAGGCTAAACTTCAGAGTGCTAGGTGTAAAGTATTTGTACCAACACACACAGTAACTTAATGAATACACTACAAAATGACACAACACAGGTTTAGAAAAATAGAGAATATTTATCTAAGCAAAACAAGACCAAAACGACAACAATCCACAATGCACAAGTCAAGTTATCACTAAAAATGCAAAGACAGTCTTCATGTAATTTCAAACAGAACGCTAACGCTGTTAGCATGAAAAAGGTACCTTGGGCGTGTCAAAAATAACCCCACACAGGCGAGTGTGCATCAAAAAAAGTTTACGATGTGTCAATATCACTCACGAGCGAGACCTTGCGTAGTTTCTCCTTCAGTCGGTCGGCGTGCATCGTTCCTTCTCTCCGCAGGAGAGTGATGCGTCGATCCGGTCAGCACTCTTGGGCCCAGCGTCGTGTTTGCGTCAGAAATCCAGCTGCACAATGATCTGAAAACCACGCAGCACTGTTTTTGATCTCACCAGCTTCCGTCAGCGATTGTTGCGTGTTGTTTTTCCAGCTGCGGGCGTCAACGTTCCGGTCACGTTGCATGCGAACGTCAATTTTCAGCCGCGAAGCAGGTGGCGCGTTGATTTTTCAGCCGGAGATCAGAGTCGCTTCGATCTTTCCCCCGCACAACAGTCGGTGCGTGGATTTCTCACTCTTGGGCTGCCAGCTACTCCTTTCAGGGTCCCAGGAACTGGATGGGCACCACTTGGCAGAGTGGGAGTCTCAGCAGAGGCTCCAGGTGCTGGCAGAGAGAAGTCTTTGCTGTCCCTGAGACTTCACACAACAGGTGGCAAGCTCTAAAACAAGCCCTTGGAGAGCTCTTCACAAGAAGAAAGGCAACACAAAGTCCAGTCTTTGTCCTCTAGCACAGGCAGAAGCAGCAACTGGAATATAGCTCCACTAAGCACAGTCACAGGCAGGGCAGCTCTTTTTCCTCAGCTCTCCAACTCTTCTCCAGGCAGAGGTTCCTCTTGGTTTCCAGAAGTGCTCTAAAGTCTGTGGTTTTGGGTGCCCTTCTTATACCCATTTTGCCCTATGAAGTAGGCCTACTTCAAAGCAAAGTCTCTCTTGTTTGTAAAATCCTGCCTTGCCCAGGCCAGGCCCCAGACACACACCAGGGGGTTGGAGACTGCATTGTATGAGGGCAGGCACAGCCCTTTCAGGTGTGAGTGAACACTCCTCCCCTCCCTACTAGCACAGATGGCTCATCAGGAAATGCAGACTGACTACACCCCAGCTCCCTTTGTGTCACTGTCTAGTGAGAGGTGCAACCAGCCCAATTGTCAAACTGACCCAGACAGGGAATCCACAAACAGGCAGAGTCACAGAAATGGTTTAAGCAAGAAAATGCTCATTTTCTAAAAGTGGCATTTTCAAACACACAGTCTTAAAACTAACTTTACTAAAATATGTATTTTTTAATTGTGAGTTCAGAGACCCCAAACTCCACATGTCCATCCGCTCCCAAAGGGAATTTACACTTTAATCATATTTAAAGGTAGCCCCCATGTTAACCTATGAGAAGAACAGGCCTTGCAACAGTGAAAAACGAATTTAGCAATATTTCACTGTCAGGACATGTAAAACACATTACTATGGGCCTGATTCTAAGCTTGGCGGGCGGCGGGAGCCGCCCCCCAAGCAGGAACCACCAGAAGACCGTACCGCGGTCAAAAGACCCCAGCGGTCATTCTGGGTTTCCCACTGGGCTGGCGGGCGACCGCCAAAAGGCCGCCCGCCAGCCCAGTGGGAAACACCCTTCCCACGAGGAAGCCGGCTCCGAATGGAGCCGGAGGAGTGGGAAGGTGCGACGGGTGCAGTTGCACCCGTCGCGAATTTCAGTGTCTGCAAAGCAGACACTAAAATTCTTTGTGGGGCCCTCTTACGGGGGCCCCACGACACCCCATATCGCCATCCTGTTCCTGGCGGGCGAACCGCCAGGAACAGGATGGCGGTATGGGGTGTCAGAATCCCCATGGTGGCGCAGCAAGCTGCGCCGCCATGGCGGATTCCCATGGGCAGCGGAAAGTCGCCGGTACAACGCCGGCTTTCCGCTTCTGGCCGCGGCTGTACCGCTGCGGTCAGAATGCCCGGCGGAGCACCGCCAGCCTGTTGGCGGTGCTACGGCCGACCCCGGCCCTGGCGGTATTTACCACCAGGGTCGGTTTGACCCCCTATATGTCCTACCTTAACCATACACTGTCTTAACCATACACTACACCCTGCCCTTGGGGCTACCTAGGGCCTACTTTAGGGGTGTCTTACATGTAAGAAAAGGGAAGGTTTAGGGCTGGCAAGTGGGTATACTTGGCAAGTCAAATTTACAGTTAAAACTGCACACACAGACACTGCAGTGGCAGGTCTGAGACATGATTACAGAACTACCTATGTGGATGGCACAACCAGTGCTGCAGGCCCAGTAGTCGCATTTGATTTACAGGCCCTGGCACCTCTAGTGCACTTTGCTAGGGACTTATTAGTAAATCAAATATGCCAGTTATGGTTAAACCAATTAACCATTCAATTTACACAGAGAGCATATGCACTTTAGCACTGGTTTGGTGCTCAGAGTTCAAAAGCCAACAGAAACAGGAGAAAAAATAGGAGCAAGGAGTGCCACTTTTCTTAAATCTGGTCCATTGGTTCCTTTTTTTTTTCTGCTCTGTTTTTTTTTAACTGTATAGTGACAAGCAGAAAGAATATATTTATGGCAATATGTTTATTTTTTGCACCTCTTAATTTAGAATCTGCCTCCATGTTGCTAAATGTCTGAGCTTTTAAAAACTACAGAGGTGTGTGACTTGTAGTCATTTGATGGAGTTGCATAAGTTATAAATATAAGTGGCTG
Organism: Pleurodeles waltl; assembly: GCF_031143425.1. NCBI lineage: Eukaryota > Metazoa > Chordata > Amphibia > Caudata > Salamandridae > Pleurodeles > Pleurodeles waltl. Next base: position 427,142,838 of record NC_090437.1, read on the forward strand.
CAGATCATCATTGTTAGATGTCTCAAAACACTTCTTGGGACAGTTGTTGAAGGGCTGGGGGGGCGCACACTACTGTGGCTAGCAGCCCATGTGGCAGAAGGCTGCCCTATGTCATCTCCTGTGCCCAGAGATGCACTTAAGGAATCTTGCAGTCTCACTGGTGTGGGACAGTTGTTGAAGGGCCAGGCCGCACACTATTGCATCCAGCAGCCCGTATGGCAGGAGGCCGTGCTTTTCCATCTCCTGCACCTGGAGGAGCACTTAAGGAATCTCATGGTCCCCCTGGTGTGGACCTGTTATTGAAGGGCCGGGGGCCACACACTACTATGTCCAGCAGCCTGCATGGCAGGAGGCCGCTCTATACTATCTCCTGCACCTGAAGGTGCACTTAAGGTATCTTGCTGTCTCCCTGGGTGGTACGCATGCGGAATGCGCCTGGGTGAAGACCATGACAAAAATGGGCCCATCTGCACCTGTCGGCACCCAGATGATTGTGGGCTGGTCCCACTTTCTTAGTCCTCGGGCCCAGGTCCTTTTGTCCTGTTAGTCCCATAGCCTTTGAATGGACCATCAAGGGAGCAATGAGGAGTAGGAAGTAAGAAGTAAGTGAAACTGTGATCTCTTTTTCCTCCTAATAAACCCTCTTCCTGTTTGGGGCCATGGACATTTTGCTAAGACGTCATTCATGCGGGAGGTGATCTCTTCCTTCTATCTGTGGAGTCCTGAGGTTGTGACAAATTGTCATTATGGTCAAGTGCGAGACCGGGAGTCATAAGCAAGCCCCTGAGGCAACCTGTACTATTATTGACTCCTTCTTAGCTCAGACGTTAAGACATATTTTCAAGGAGATAGACTTTGCAGAAAGGTACCTATCCCTGGGGGTGGCTTGGCTTACTAAAGCAGTTGCACCATCATCTGGTTCTGTGGACCCTACTACTGGAATTGGCAATTACTTTGATAAGGAGGTAGGGAAGTGTGGTTCTAGAAAGGGGGAAATTGGTCTTTCAGAATGACCTGAAATTTTGGATACTGCAGCTGTTGCCTCCACATCTGTTGTACATTCACCTGCAGCAAAGCGGAAGAGAAGGTGCAGAAAGGGTACAACTGATAATTTGGGTCCACTTGCTCCAGTCTGCACAGATGATGGCGCACATTCCCCCCACCCGTTTAAGGGGATTCAAGGGGATCCATTTGGAGTAAACTTTGAACAGCAATAAGTGACTTGTTGATACTGCTCAAAGATAAGATGGACAGAGTAGAAGGGGAGGTTGGCAAGGTTATCACTCTTAGCCAGAAACTGTCTACTCCAATATTGATACATAACAACCCAGTGGGGGATTCACTATCCAATGGTCAAGGTCATAGAATAGTCCTCCTAGACATAGGTGATGCAGTAGAGGGTCCTCTGAAGTGCCTCACTCTTGGCAGTTGCATGAGGGGTCCAGAGTAGGACAAACTCTGGGGCTGAATATGAATCATCACCAACAAATACAAGCTTTGGGTGTGGTTATCTCAGATTCCGGACCATTTTCTAATAAGGGCCCCCGCCATAGACCTGTACAAGGAATAGTGTGGATACTAATGTTTTATCCTTCCTGAGTGAGTCTGTTTCAATCAATTTACCACCAGCTTGTTGCCCATATGTAACCGTTAGGTCAATGTTCCAACTTTGAGACCAGGTCAGCCTGAGTCTCCTGAGATACTAAAGAATAAAGCAGTGCATTGGTTGGTATCAAAAAGCCTATTTTCACTTGACAGAGCACATCAAATGTTATTAGTCAGGAGAGTGGGATGGGTCGGACCGCCAAGGAAAAATGATGGTGGTGATTGTATTAATATTCAATTTCAAAGACCTAGATTTGTTGGGGAGATACCAACTAGGGCATCTCCATGTCTTCCAAATGGCATGTCTATGTGGCTCCTTTCTTTCGACTTCTTTTATCGTCACCTGCAATTTTTGATCCATCCACACAATGATTGAATTAGGGAACAGTGTGAGCAGAGACCACTAGAATACAACAATTCCACCCACCCCTCTGTGCCTTTACGTAACAGGTATCAGGTCCTGAGCTTGTTGTCAGGTAACAACTGACCAAGCCAATGCGGGGAGAAGGACAAAGGGTCAGAGGTATTTCATGTAGAGGGGTTTAAAATGATCATAGCTGAAAGTGGGCTAGCTATAGGACCTGCAATTTCCATTGGGTCAGCAAAGGATACTAATGTGCCATGCATCAATAGCATCAATGGAGATAATTCAGCTGAGAATTCATATATTTCCAGGCAGCTCAGAGTTGAGTTTGGTCCGGAGGGATAGTGAACAGTGCCTGGATGGGAGTTATAAATTTGCAGCCTGGAACATGGGGTGGCTTTGTAATAAGGTAGGATCTGAAGGATGGAACAACATCATTAATGATCTTGTTATCATTTCAATTCAAGAGACTTGAGCCCATATTTATGGAAGCTTAGTGTCGCCTTAGCATAATTAATTTTGGCACTAAAGCTGCATTAACCTAATTCCATATTTATATTTTGAAGCCAGAACAATCTAGCGTCAAAATATTGGAGTTAGCGCCATGTTTAGGATGTGCAAACCCACCCTGCGTCAATGAGATGCAAGGTTGGCGTTCCCGCCCTAAACATGACGCTAGCCCCCCAGCGCCGTAATTAACTCCTGGAACAGAAACAGCGTGCGGGTGGGAGGCGGACCTAAATGATGGCACTAAGCCTGCTTAGCACCATTATTTAACACCTGGGTCAGACCAGGCGTTAGAGTGCAGGTAGGCCCATTTCCATGGTGAAACACCAAGGAATGGGCACAAAGATGCCCACCCAAGCCCCAGCAACACTGCCACCCACACCACAGGGACACTACAGGAGGAAGGAGCTCATCCCAGGTAAGTTGCAGGTAAGTGTTTGTGTTGTTGTGTGCCTTTGGAGCCCCTTACACGGAGTCCCCTGCCTGGCACTGGGTATTTTGGGCTTGCCCAGGGGACACTGGTTCCCTCTGATGGGCATTGGGGTGGTGGGCATGACTCCTGTCTAAACTTAGGAGTCATTTTTTGGCTGCTTGTACATCAGTAAATGACGCTAGGCTGACTAGCGGCAAAATTATTCCTGCTAACCAGCTTAACGTCATTTCAGACCCACTAGCGCCATTCCCCCCTTTTGTACGCTAGCCATTCCTTAGCACCATTGTGCGTCATTTCATAAATATGGTGCACAGATGGCATTGAGGAATGGAGTTAGCCAGCATTAGGAAAAATGACACACAACTGCATTAGTGCGGCCTTGGTGTGTAATTCCAAAACACGTACACTGGTTTTCTTTGTATTTCCTGGGTGCCACGCCAACTCCAGTAGGGAGGGCAAATGGTGGGCTTCAGGTCCTTATTTCTAATAAGCTCTCTGTCACTGTTAAAAAGACTATCTCCGTGGGCCCCCATACACAATTGTTGTGGTTCATTTTTAGGGGTGCAGGAACGTAGTGCTAATCAATTACAATAATGTTTTGACACTACCCGTAGTGGAGTGGCACATGCATTAGATTATGGCCTTCAACAATTTTTATGCTTTATCATGTGAATTACATTACATTATGGCCCGGTCAATTTAATATAAAATGTTGTTCTGCTCCAGTGACTCGGGTATGTGGGTTTAATAATCAGGATTGGGTAGATTATGACCACTTTTGCTGTAATGATTATGGGGATGTTTTGAATTCAATTGTCTCTAAATATGATTTATTGTTGTTGAGAAGCAAATGCAATGCTGAAGGTGAGGTGATTCCAACTTTTACAAGAAGGAATTCCTCATCTGTTATTGACCATATTCTGTGTCTTCTTCTGCAAGTAGGATAGTGTGGCATCCCTAGTATTGTTCAATCCGATTTAGTGACCATGATGCTTTTATTCTTCCATTGTTATTCTGGGGCCCAAGGAGGGAGGTCTTTTCCACAATGAACAATACTGTCCCTCATAGCTTTAATGGGGTGAGAATAAAGTGGAGAGACAATGACCCTGAGTGTATTCTGCAGAAAAATGTGCATGAGAGCTTTTTAGAAATGATTTATTGTTTACAGGATGAAGTAGCTCCGAATCTGTGTCTACGTTCCTTTGAACACATCATTTGTTGTATCAAGGCCCTTTTGACATGTCAAACAGAAGCCATTCAGCCTGGGAAAAGAAGGGGATGGTTCGATCAGACATGCATCAAGGCTCGGGGTGAGCTTAAAATGCTCTCTGTAAAATCTTAAGACACTCAGTGGTAATTAAGTTGCTGTGTGCCAAGTATAGTGATGCTCTGAGGACAAAGAAGAAGGCACTTCGGAAGGAAGCATAGTCAAAACTGGCTTTGGCTGCAGAAACAAATGATAACAATGAGGCGTCCACTGAGATTGGCTCCTTTGTACCCGTTCTGCATGGGTGGTCCATTTTTCTGATGTTTCTAAGCAAAATAGTGGGACTGGAGGTCTAGTTGCATATGAGGATTTGAGGAATGGGAATCCCACTCACCTAGAAATTTCTATTGATGAGGTACTCTTAGTGCCAATTGTCCTGATGGTGTGCTGGTTGATGTATTCAAATCAGCCATTAACCTATGGGGTCCTATCCTTACAAGGGTGTTTAATAATGTAGCTTTTGGTGAGATTCCATCTTAATGGGGCCCTTCCATTATTAAACCAATATATAAAAAGGGAGATAAATTAGATCCCAAAAAATATCTTCATATTTCATTTTTAGACTCATCAGTAAGGATTCTACTGTCAAAGTTGGAAGAGTGGGCACAGGACCATGACATTTTATCCCCCACCAAATTTGGCTTTACAAAGGGCCTGGATACCATTGAGCAATGTGTAAACCTGGATTTACGTAAAGGGAAGTGTACCAGGGCAAAAACAGGGGCTTAGCACCTTTGTTTTGTAGACCTTAGTAGAGCTTTTGATCTTGTGGAGCATGCCATCTTGTGGTCTACATTAGTCAATTTGGGTGCCCGGCAGGAAATCATCATTTTTTTGGCCCATTTGTGTGACAATTTCTCATGTAAAGTTCATATTGGATTGACGGGGAATGTACCCCTTCCTTTAAAGTTGGGAGAGGGTATACGACAAGGCTGTGTCCTACCGCCATTATTATTTCCTTATTTTTTAACAGGGTAGATAACTTTTTGCAATCTTTCCAGGTTGATCCACCTCGAGTGGCAGGGCACCCCATACCTGTGTTATTGTATGCTGACAATGCCGTTTTTTAATCCAGAATCCGATTGCCATTCATAAATTAATGAATGCATTTAAGAAGTTTATGACTTCAAAGGGATTGGTGATTAACAAAACAAAAACCTTTACAATGATTTGTGGCAAAAGGCTAAGCAATGTAGAAGTTTTTTCATTCATGATACTCCAATCACTAATGTAAATTCCTTTAGTTATCTGGGGGTCCTATTTTCAAGCAATGAGTCCTGGGAACATCACATTTCTACTGGCAAAGGTAAAATGAGTAGGAACATGTGCTGTATTTTCTGATTTGCAGGTAAATTAGATAGTTGCCCGATAAGTGAAATGGTTGATATCTATAACGCAAGAGTTGTGGCCATGGCCACCTGTGGAGCGGGACTTTGGGGGTATATGAAGAGCACATCCTTACATATGGAGGGAAATAGTTTTTATTTTTTTTACCAGCTGCTCTTCTTACCTACCTCAGCCTCTAATTCAATAAAAAATCAGGAGGCAGGATTATAGTTTTTGGGCAATGTGTTTCAGTTTAGGCCATTGCTACTATGGTATAACATTTAGGTAAAAGAAACACAGTTTACCAAGCAGGTAATTCTAGATTTTTTTTAAACTGGATAATGTTTTACAGATTCCTTGGTTAACCAATATTGATTCCTCCTTTAATACCTTGTTTAATATATTGATAAGGTCAGATCCTCTTTCTCTTTCTACAAAAATGTCCTTTTTGCAGCATAGAATGGATTGTAGGAGGGGTGTTGAAATAACAAAATCAACAGTCGGTGTTTACATGTCTCAGAGGAAGGTTGGAAAAGTTGTTTGTCCTGGGTCACTAATATGCAGCACCACTTCATTCTGATTATATTTCGATTGGGAATAAGGCATCAATTAGTGGAGTTACTTAAGATGAGGACCTGTCCAAATGATACAGCTCAATTCCGATGTTATGGGTCTAGTAAACAAAGTATAATGCACTTTATGCTGTTCTATAAATTATTTGTGCAATACAAGCATTTTTACCTTAAACCCCTCCTCAATGCATAGAATAGAAGAATGCACCAGCCTGCTATGAAGTTTTCATTTGATCTAACCAATCTCTTTTTATGTTATAATGTGGCACTTTATGTTTGAAAAGCTATTTATGTGAGGAAAAGTATTAGGTATTACTCATGTATAGATCCTGTTACACAAACATGGATGTGATTATTTTTTTATGGCTCCTTTTTAACTTATTATATGAATGTTGATATTTGTGAGTATGTGAATGCTTTTGATGTTTTATCTATGTACTTTTATGGTTATTTTGTATCCTCCGAATAAAGTTTATAATCCGAAACTGATTTATTAAACTGATGCTAATATTTTTTGCAACAAATATCTAACAGCTTTTTTTATTTGTTTTATTTTGCACTAAAGATTCAATTTTTACTCTTCTTGTTTGCAAACGTGGTCTCTTTTTCATATGAGAGAGCCAAGCACCAAGGATTTAAGTTGTTTGTGGGAAGGTTGATGGCGTGACGATGTATTATTAAAAAAGTACCCCCTGTTGTACATGATAAGGAAATTGCAAGGATTTTGCTAGTCACCAAGAGTTCCATAACCTCTGGGCTTGTTCCTCTATATGGCCATACAACTCCTCAGTAACTTGCAATAAACAAGAGGGGTCACTTTGTCCCATGTATTATTCAAGCAGAAAGGTTCCTAAATATTTCGGCCAACACAGCCTTGTTCGTGGTTGGAGTCCATCTTCATTCCAATGTATTTAAAATTAAGCAATGTAACACATTATTGAACATAGGAGAAATCCTAATTACTCAACAAATACACCAAGCGTAATACATAATTTACATGCCAGTGATCAATGAACATAAACACCAATAAATGTACTATATAAAGGTATGACAAATACAATAATTTATTCAGTCAACATTGCATATCAGTATGTATAAAAAAAACTGTACAATATGTATGCATATTAATGCATTAAAATATCCTCAATTTCGGAGCTGATGAATTTGCATACCTCAATTAATTCTATATCTATGGTATGCTACTAAACCATTGGGTACTAAACAGATGGCATGCTAGTCAAATTGAAAGACACATTCTGAGATTTAAGAGGGCATAGCGTCCTCTTATTATACATTAGCATAATTTGTTTACGCTAATTTGGCCCGACAAGGCCAAAATCGCTGTGCCAGATTTACAAAGTGTCACAATGCATGCATTGCACCATTTTTTTACCCCTTTGCGCCACATAATGCCTGCACCAGGCATAATATATGCAAGGGGGGTGTTCCCCTGTTAGGGGTGATGACAAAATGGCACAAAGAAATGTATAAGATTGATTTGCACCATTTCTTTTGGAAGTTTTAATGCCAGCTCAAAGCAGGTGTTAAAAGGCGGCACACCATTATTTATAATGGGCCCCTATGTACTGTTCAGGGTTAGTGCCAACGTTTTGCTAACCCTGAACAGTACATCAATAGCGTCAAACATTTTGATGCTATTGCCCCCCACCCTACGCCATGGTGCATCGTATTTTAAATACAGAGCACACATGGTGGTGGCAGGGGGAGGTGCTATGTGGCACAAGAAAAGTGGTGCTGCACTGGGTGCAGCACCACTTTTCCTAAATCTACCCCGTTGTATGTAACACCAACAATATCTCTCTCAGTGAAAGCACAATATAAACCAGTGGTTACTCGATCAAATGAAATAAATTAGCTATACCAGCATATTTCCTAAGTGTGTGGCTCCTGGATTCTTATTAAATCATACAGCCTCTTGACATAAATTCAGATCATGATCATGCCCATGTGGACTACCACTAATTAATAATCATTAACATATTTAAATATTGAAATCATAGTATAAAAAACCCAAATGCTTCACACACCTCTCAACGTTGAAGCATAATCACCATCAAGTCTTAAATAGAAAGTAAATTCCGTATTTTAAAACTATGCAAAGCCTCCTGTAGGTAAAAGCAAGAATCAGTCATTCACAACAAAACAAGCAAGTCCTATTCAATTTTTAGAATGAAAGGTTCTTTGGTGTTGAGAAGGATGGTATATTTATATTCTAATCTCCTCAATATACATTATCTATCACCCCCATTTGGCAATTTCGGGACACTGAGGGCCAGATTTAAGAGAAAATTATGGTGCGTCAAATTTGGCAGTGCCACCTAGTGTGATTTTCAAAATGCAGAGATGCACCGTATTTACTAGAATATGGCGCACCCCTGTGTTTCCCCTTGCGTCAGCACTAACTATGCTGCTGTGCACCAATACAGCAACCCTTGCATCATAGTGCAAGGATGGCTGCGTTGAAGGGGAGATTATTTTTGTGCAGTAAGAAGCACCTTCCAGCGCAAATGGCAATTAGCTTTTTCTATGTGTGCTGCATTATACAGCACAGTTAGAAAGAACAAAAAACGAAGAGAAACGAAAGCATTTCTCCTTGTTGCGCCATGCTAAAGCCACCACTGGGGTGGTGTTAGATTTTGGCGCTGCCTCAGGTTTACGAAAACTCATTAATCTGGGGCAGTGTCAAAATGCAATGGGTGTTGCTGTGGTGCACCATCAGCAACACCCATTGCCTGACCCTTCCACGCAAAGTGCTGCATGTGAAGGGGCCGTATTTACAAGGTGGCATTAAGCCACAAAAAGTACAGTGGGTACATATGGTACAGTGCATCGCGCCACTGGAGCATCACTAAAAGTGATGCTCCTATCGCGCTAGGGTCTCTTAAATACACCCCTGAATACCAGAGATGTGACACACCTCCTTGATGGCAATTTTAAGTGTCTTGCAAAAAGAGTATTCTTATCTTTAGTTTTTAATAGCATGGATGTGTGGTAATGTGAATCTGTGTGCCTTCAAAATCATACTCCAAATTTTTTTTTTTTTACTTTTACTTTTTTAGTTTGGCCATGTAATAAAAAGTACAAAAATCAAAAAGTAGGTAAGACTTCTCCTGTTGAACATTCCATCAAAAGTGATGTGTTTGACTGCTTGGACAGAGAAAGATGTTCCACCTATTTTTTTTTTCTTGTATGCTGTGATTTTGAGACAGGGTGCCAGACTAGAGCAGAGATTCCTTTGTTGTAGGTACTTTGTGATTTTATTCCTGATGAAAAACAGTCCTTCGCCATATGTTGCTTTGTGGGCTTTCTGTCAGCTGGTAACCAATGTAGGGCCCAAAAAAGCAGAGGAGATATGCACTTGTGGTTTTCCATGTAGGAGTAGTCTGGCAGTGGGGTTCTAAATTTTCTGTTATCTTCTCATAGTTCATAGAGGTGAGCAGTGGTCGTCGGACCATGTCACTTGAGTAATCATTTGGACCAAGAGCAGGTCTGGATTAGTAAAAATAAAATCAAAGATATGCCCTGCAATGTGTGTGAGATTGGGGACGAGCTGATGTAGGATTGCTTTTGTCTTGAGGATCAGTGCACAGTGTGGCATATTAGGTTTATCAACCACATGTCACCAAAAATGCATTTAGTTGAATATAGGGTAAAAAGGTTTGAAACTGTGTCTAGAAATGTGTCTGGGGTGTTCCATTGCTAGGTGGTGGTCTATAAAGAAGGAAAAAATTACAGAAGATTATTAGGATAGGGTTGCATCTAACATATAGAGCCTCATAGAATTGAAAGGAAACATCCTCAACTTTGATGAGATTTGTTGTTTCCTTAACCCTTTGGCTGCTAGACCTCCCTGCCCTGTGCTAGCCTTTTTTTTGGCTATGTGGGATAGCTCATGCTTAGTCCTCCATAATCTATTGTTCTGATCCACACTGTCCATGCCAAATTTGCATCCTTTTATCCAACATCCTGGGGATTCTAACAACACTCAGAGTCTGTAGATTTCCCTGGAGGGGACTGATAAATTAGCTCAAATATAGCTACATTTAGCTTAAGGAGCCACGAGTGCTACTGATTTGCATTGGTTTTGCTTCTTCTGTTATTTTCCCAGGTTCAGCCTTTCTCTCCTTATATGCTGATTCCCTGTTATCAGAACACCTTTTTCTCTGTGTCGTTCATTTAGTCAGTGATCAAGTTTTACTACAAGGTCAATAAGAATTCAGGTGAATCCACAACTTGGACCAAAAGTTCTCTGCCACTAGTCCATTAAAGTTTGAGATATATGTCATTAGATCCTTAGGGCCAGATTTACAAGAAACTGGTGCAGCACCACAGAAAACTGCACCAAAGGGGCCCATACTTACAAGGAGGCTTAAAGCCATGAAAAGTGGTGTTACACCTCCTTGTAAGTATGGAGAAGTGGTTACCCCACCAAAGCGTCACAAAAGGTAACGCTCAAGTGGCGCTAGGACCTTGGAAATATGACCTTTGGTACCTTGCTTTAGTCTCACTAAATCAGTATCCACAGACTACATGAATGAATGCTTATCGAAAAGTCTCCCTATTTAATTTGTAAAGGCATTATAATCGTACAACAAAGGGTCATTACGTTCTACTATGGAGAATAGACCAAGTAGCAGTAGTACCCCTTAGGTATGACAAAGCAAAGGTCACTTTTGATTGTTCAGTAGGAAAACAAGAGGCCTTCCACAAAAAGTGCAGATGGCATTGGTTCATAAAGTTTGCACATTTTGTGGCAACTCTGTGAACATTTCAGGTGGTGCCAATGGAACAGATGGGAGCTAGTGACATGAATTACTGCAGTTGCAGACCCAGAAGGAGTAATGGGAGAAAAGGTATTCCTGAAGACCCCCTGACTAATCCCAGGAGCAGAGTTAGGGGGACTACCATGTTGTAATATACCTCTCCTTTAAGAGTAAATGCTTGTGTTTATTTTTGTAAGTTTCCTATCATGTTGGCTGAGTCAGATAAATTGACATCGCATACTTTCATATCATTCGGGCAGAAATTTAATGTGGCTTGGCATTCTGTCAGATCTCACCTTAGTTTCTGCAGGAGTATTAGGAAGTTTATGACATGAGTTGTCAATTTCACCCACCAACAGAGTAAGTCCAATACAAGTCAAAGCCAATCTAGGTTACATGTCATAAGAGAGGGGATAGAAGAGAGAGAAACACAAGCCCCACGAAGTCAGTGCGAAAATGTGTGTGCTACCCAGTATTACTCTGTACGTCTTCCTGAGTAAGAGAAACAAGAAAGTGGAAAACATTGAAAACTGTTGAGATGATAAAAAGATACTGCTTTTGTAAATATTGATTATAATAGTGTAAAGATATCTGAGGGAATCCCCTCTTCCATTAGGTAGACAAATGGTTGTATGTTTGAAGCATATGCAATCAAAGGAAAACACAACAGAGTGCAAGGAGTTATTTAGTTGCAGAGTAAGAACACAAGATATCCTGTGTACATATGTGATGGTAAGTATACCATGTAAACTTCTGCTCAGTGATGCTAATAACTCAAACTTAAAGAAAATATACATTCTTCAATGCAAGTCCTTACTATTTATTTCTTAAGTGTTCCAGAACAAGTACTTATGTCTTTCTTTTTGTTCATAGGATTATCTCCCCATGTATCAAAATAGCAGACTCCCGTGACAGGGTGCTGATATCAGATAAGTATATAACAATTAAGCAGGTTAGAAGTGCAGCATGTGTTACCACCAACTTGCTTGTAGCTTTCAATTCTTTGAAAGTGTTCATTTGTCCTTTCTTTGTCTCTGCAGGTCTAAATTTGAGAGTTAAGCAAGAACAGCCATGTAGAACATTGAGGAATCCATGAAGCAGGGAGAAGGCCGATGAGGGACCGATGAAAACACCAAGGCTCGTATTTATACTTTTTGGTGGAAAACTGCTGGAACCCAGGAAAGACAGGAGTCATGACCACCACCCCAATGGCTAGCACAGGGGACAAGTATCCCATGGGTATGCCATTGCACACTGTGCCATGCAGGGGGCCCCAAGTTAGGGCTCCCGATGGCAATAAAAACATTATTTCCAATACTTACTCTACTTACCTGGGATTGGGTCCCCCATCCTCTGGTGTCCCTCTGGTGTGGGTGGGAATGTTCCTGGAGCTTGGGGTGGGCACCTGTGGACCTATTCCATGGTGTCTGACCATGGAAATGGGTCCACAGGTCACCTAACGACTGGTCTGACCCAGGCATTAAATAATGGTGCTACGCGAGCTTAGCACCATTAATTGGCTCTTCCTCCAACCCGTGCATCATTTTAGCACAGGAGGATAAATATAGAGGTATGGGGATAGCACCATTTTTTGGATGGAAACGCCTACCTTGCATTTCATTGACACAAGGTAGGTTTACTCATCCCAAAAATGGTGCAAACGCCTATGTTTTGACGTTAGACGTGTCTCATGTCAAAATATAAATATGGAGTTGAGTTTGTGCCAAATTTGTGTGCAAACATGACGCACATTTAGCGCAAAAAGAGCATAAATATGGGCCAAAATGCAGCGTGAGAGACCCGGAAGCGGAAAGGATGTGACCTGATGGCAGGGAACTGCAGGTGTGAGTACAAGAATGCCGAGCAGTTTCCTCCCTGGTAAGAGTGGCTTTATTCCTCTTGCACCCTGCCCCTGCCACATCTGAAATAAGGATCACAGCAGGCATGACAGAGACATAGCTGAGAGCTCTTGAACGGCAGTGACTGGACCACCTGGAGCTGCAGACTGAGCTTCTGGAAACCAGCAAGAGGGTGGCGGTGGATGTGGAGCAACTTCGTTCTTTCGACTATAAAAACTATGTGATACGGTATCATGCTGAATTGGAACGGACTGGGTCACTGCTGGCATGGCTTCTGAATCCAGCTAAACAGGGTTCTGTAACAGTTAAGTTAGAATCCACCCAAGGTGATTGATTGTACAGACAGGAAAATACCAGCCTTGCATTTTTCTCCAACTATTCTTCAATACTGTCACACTGACATAATCAGGGTGGAAGAACTGGACGACTTTATATCAGAGGCACCCCTCCCACTGCTTTCATCGCAGGATTCTTTGTTAATTTTGTTAAGGACATTATGTACCCTTAAATCAGGGCTGCTATCAAGCAGATGGCCCGAAAAAAGATGTCTAGTACGGAAAGCCTCACAGTGGAGTTATACTCGACCTTCATGGAGCACATCACCCCTAAGGTCGTCCACCTATACCACACGCCTAAAGAAATGGGCCTGCTGCCTCCATCTACTAGAGAGGCCCTTATTGTGCCTCTACTGAATCCAGGGAAAGAGGCCACTGATTTCAGGTCTTACCGTCCCTTATTGATGAGGAATATCAACTATAAAATAGTAGGATCCTAGGGCCAGATGTAGGAAACAATTTGCGACTCGCAAACAGCAAAATTTGCCGTTTGCGAGTCGTAAATGTGAGTTTCCTATGCAGAAATGCATTTTGCGAGTCGGGACCGACTCGCAAAATGCATTTCCGACTCGCAAATAGGAAGGGGTGTTCCCTTCCTATTTGCGAGTCTGAGTGGTATGCAATACCATTTGCAACTGCGTAAGCGGTCGCAAATGGCATCGCAGTTACCATCCACTTGAAGTGGATGGTAACCCACTCGCAAATTGGAAGGGGTCCCCATGGGACCCCTTCCACTTTGTGACTGGACCCAAAATTATTTTTTCAGGGCAGGGAGTGGTCCAAGGGACCACTCCCTGCCCTGAAAAAATACCGAAACTAAAGGTTTCGTTTTTTTTTTTAAGTGCAGCTCGTTTTCCCTTAAGGAAAACGGGGTACACTTAAAAAAAAAAAAACTGCTTTATTTAAAAGCAGTCACGAACATGGAGGTCTGCTGACGACAGCAGGCCTCCATGTTTGCGAGTGCCTCTACTCGCTATGGGGCTGCAATTTGCGACCCACCTCATGAATATTGATGAGGTGGGTCATTGCGACCCCATAGCGAGTCGCAGTCGGTGTCTGAGACACTGTACTGCATTGCAAATTGCGACTTGCAATTTGCGAGTCGGATGGACTCGCAAATTGCAAGTCACAATTTGCAATCTTGCTACATCTGGCCCCTGGCTTTTAAATGGCTCCACCACATGCCTACCTTTATTCACAAGTGCCAGGCAGGATTTATCCCAGGGTGTAACACAGTGCTTAATATCAGGAGTCTACTAATGATCCTGGAAGCAGACACCTATGACAGTACAAGAGCGGTGATATTCACCATAGATATTGAAAAAGAATTTGATAGCTTAGAATGGTCATATCTCTATGAGGTCTTATGGTGATTTGGTTTTGAGGAATGGTCTGTGGCCTGTTGTAAGAAGAACCACAGGCGAACGTTCGCACAGGCCGAGCTATTTCTGGGAAACACAGGGTGGAGCATGGAACAAGGCAGAGTTGCCCTCTGTCAGCCCTCATTTTTGCTCTTGCTATGGAGCCCTTTGCATGCTATGCCGAAAGAGGTGTGCCATATGGTGGATTATGAGTAGCCACACAAGGCCATCACATTGCACTTTACACCAATGATCTCATCCTTTTTCTCCAAGATACATATAGGAATCTAACAGGGGCCTGTTCCCTCCTAGAGTGGTTTGGCAACTTCTTGGGTCGTGCATGAGTTGGTAAAAATCCTGTGTTTTCCCAGCAATGCCCTCAAGGGAGCCTGCAACAAACATGGGACCTTTTAACTAGGAACCCCATTCCTTGCCTCTTTGGGAGCTCAAATCTACCATGACCCGGCTGATCTGCTGGACAACAATGGGGGGAAAGCCATCCCAGGGCTCCTTAACATTTGGAGGGTGCTTCCCCTTTCGGTGGCGGGTTGCTAAGCCTTGCTGTAGATGGTTGCCATTCCGCACCTACTCTACTTCTTTGTAACACTACCAATATGGATTCGATGTCCATGGTTCGGGAAATAGGACATGATCATTGAGCGGTTCCTCTGGGGTCAGGTCACAGGAGAGAAGTGAGAGGGAGGTCTGGCCATCCCAGATTTTGAACCTTACTATCTGATAGGTTAACTGCAATGGCTGACCCAGTGGGTGGCAGGCCACCTGGTAGAGAACTGATTCCCTGCGTCCCAGATATACATAGTCTGGCCACAGTCCTTTTCTGCCTTTGCTGCTCATCCACAGCTGTGTTGCATTGCTGCAGTCTTCAGAGTCTCCACCGGTCGAAGACAAAGACACCCTATTCTCCTGATATTCCAATGAGGTTTTTAATAGAGCTGTCACACAGAGGTGAGTGAAGGGGGATATTGGACTGCCTGGATGTGGTAGCAACAACAATGGGAGCGCTCCATGAAACAGAGACACTCCTGCCCTTCAAGTACCTTCAATTGCGGAATGATCAGACTCCCGGATACTTACTCAGGATAGTAACAACCACAGTTCATAGGCATTGGAAACGGGGCCTGGGAGAGCCACCCTGATTCAATGTCTGACAATATCTGACGACTTCATCAGGAACATTTAAGGCAGTCACCTATTTCTATAGACAGCTGCAGGGAGACCTAATGATGCCCTTGGCGATTCTTAACTCGCAATGGGAAGAGGACCTGAGCACTCCCCTTACAGATGATGATTTGGAATGCATCTTGGAATGCGTGTCCAAGGTGTCTAAAATGCCGATTAAAAGTCAATAATTTGTACATACTGCATAGGGCATATCTTACTCCCTAGATGATTAGCTGTTATTTTTTAAAGGAAGATGCCTAGTGCCTGTGCTGCGGTGAAACATGGACTGAATTTATTCACAAGTTCTTGCATCAGGCATAATGTGATGCAAGGGGTTACAACATGCATTGCGCCACTTTGTAAATCTGGCGCAGCAAACTTGGCCTCATTGAGCCACATTAGCGCATTATATGTGGTGCAAGGAGGCGCTAGGCCTTCTTAAATCTGGGCCTAAGTGTAAAGATTAATTTTCTTAACTTTTGTGATAGATTCATGCTCTGAATGATTACCTGTAGCCTGACTGAGACTTTGGCCCTCATTGCTGTTTTGGAGCTGGCGGTACAAACTTGCATATTACGACCGCGGCGGAAGCACTGCTGTCGCACTGCTGGGACCGGCGGTTTTCCGCCACGGTGGTCCCGGCGGTTTTAATCCTCCAGGGCAGTGATGCTTGCAGCGCTGCCCAGGGGACTTCGAGTCCCCTTCCCGCCACCCTTTCCATGGCGGTAGGAACCCCCTGGGGGCCCCTGCACTGCCCATGCCCCACACAGCTTTTCACTGTCTGTGCATTTGGAGCCAGCTCCCATGTTGCAGCCCAGCGCTGATGTCATAATGGGCACCACGGGAGTGCGGCCGCATTGGCAGCCGCACAGCGGTTACAACTTGGTGGGCGGCAGTTGCCAATGTTGTAATGAGGCCCTTAGTCATGGTGTTTAATCAGTCATGAACCCCCTACCGAAGATTATCACAGCAGAAATTAAATGATGGGAATTTGCCTATCCTTTGCCTCAGACATCACAATAATTGGCACCTCCTTTCCAACTTAGGATGTATCTTGCCATTCAGCTTTGAGCCAAAATATCTCAATGTTTGGTTGGCCTTCAGTGAGATATTCTAGGTAGGACTCCTTTTCATAATCTCCATTCATGACCCTGTCATCATGTCAATGATCCTTTACTTGCTAACTTAGCCAAATAGAAATGAATGCATTTATTTTGACTGGTCACTGTCATTCTGAGCGGCCTGGTTTACCTGCATTTAATCAGTGTTCCACCACCTGTGGAGTCGCTTTGAATGGGCACCGGATATCCGCATTGTTCCACAACCTCCTGTTCCAAAGGACCTAAATCAGTTGATGAGTATTATAAAGACCCATTGCCTAAGCTGGCCAATGAACTTGTGCTTGCTTCAAGATGCTTGGTATGAGTTTTCTTCCCAGTGGGGAGACGGGTGCATCGGCTTCAGGATTACTATCCTCTGACTTACATAACACGGAGGCAGCACAACCGGCCACTTCCTCAGCATCAACTGAGAATGCAGATAATGTCTGTTGTCTTGAGATACTGAATGGGACTGTGGAGCAATTGACTACGGAGATGGAGTCTGTCCTGGATTCACTAATTATTGACTTGGTGGAAGAGATCTTGGGTGCCTCAAACTCAACTAATTTGGCCCAATTTTCAAAATTCTCACTGTCCCTTTGGTAAATAGTTTTTATAACTTTTTATATTACATTTTTAATATTGCATTGTTTGCTTGGCTTATACATTTATTTTTATAACATTCTGGGTGTCAGTCAGGCCTGTGCATGTACTCTCTATTTTTATGCCTCAATTAGCACTCTAGAATTGTCATAAATTGCACATTTGTTTCTTCATGCACTGTTTTGGAACCCACTGTAATTTCACTTGCTGTGCAGTCACTTTCTGTCTGTACATTCTCAGCTTTCTCACCACAAGTGCCAGGAGTTGTTTTTGTCCATCCAGAAATTGTTCTTAGGTTGTTTTATAGACATAACACCATCACTTTTTACTGTCTCAAGCTAACATTATAAATTAGGTACTGTAGTGTTTATTTTTAGAGAGCAGGATTCCAGTTAGGCTGACAAATCTGTAAAAACAGAAGCCCTCCGGGGCATGCAGCCTGTGTAAACTGGGTTTACACTTCCCTTTGAGGACCGTTTGACTATGCAAACAGAGGTATGGGGTTTTCCACGCCCAGAGATCGTAAATAATACTAATAGCCTTCCTGCACATACAATTACAAGGTAGGCTCGGGCCACTAGATTTGTGACACTATTTGTTTTATACAGTTTTCTAACTGCTGTTCTGGTTTTATATTTATTGCTAGTATTATAATCACATATAATGTGTTTCATATTAGACTATGTTGGTTGCAATAAATATATTGTGTACTTTGATTGTGTCTTTTTTACTGTTGCTATATGTATAACTAAGATAATGTATGAAAAGTATTGAGCTGTTTTCCACTGTTCCCTAAGAAAGGAGGCTAGAGTATCGTACCTTTTGGGTTGCCATGATTACTTGCCACTCTATAAGGTTAGGAGGGCAAGTAAGGCACTGTGAGCTAGAACAGTATTTTTGGACAGCACTGCTTTGGCAGAAGTAGCTCAGCCACTGCATCCTATGTTCTGTTGACCATACTGAAAAAGGTAAGCTACAGGATTAGCTTAATCCTATCAAGCTAATTGCATGCAATTGATCAAGAGTGACAACTCTTTATCCAACAGCCATCCTCATCTGCCACAGCAGTCACTGTAGGTTTAGGGTCTGACTTTGAGTGCTAAGAAGATCTCTCCTGCTGTCCTTCCATGGTATGGTGTAAGAAGGCAGCAGGGACCATGGGACAGTCTTAAGGTGTACAGGGTATGGCACCCCAGTCAAAATGGTGAACAAACAATTCACGGCACATGAATCAGTCCAATCCAATATGGTGCCGTTATGAATATTTCCTTATTTTGGTTACACATCAGAGTCAATTCCAGGAAGCACAGTAGAAAAGACCGGAACCTATTGAGTCCTGTCTTCTTTTCCACATGGGCTAGGCTGCCCCCAGGCACAGGATTAGCTATGTGCAGTGAGCAACATAAGATATAATGTTCATAGATTGTCCCATCAAATATTCATTCTTATTGGTGTATTACAGAATATGGTCTGTTCCCTTTAGAATCCAAGGCCATTTTCTCTGAAGTTATTTTTCCCCACATTACCTTACTTTGTTCCCTTGTATTCCTGCATTCAACCTTGGATCAATGCACTATGGTCTGGACGGTTGCTGAAATGTGGGTGGGCTATTTGCAGAATTCTCATAGTATTACTTTGTTTGGTCACACAGTTCCTGTAATACCAGGAGTTCCCCATGGATTCCTTCTAACTTTGCACTTTCAATCTTGAACCACTCTGCAGCATTATTAAAAAGTCTGCATATCCTGTGAGCAATATGCTTATGACAACCAACTTTATCTGAAGGTTTCCTCTCCTTATGATATCTCCACACTGATTTTGACTTTTAATAACATTCAATCCTAGATGAATCCCATTAATTCAAACTCAATCCTGAAAAAGGTTTTTACCTATTTCACCAAGTCTACCTCCACCACAGTTCAAAATTGATTAGATTCCACTAATACTCTTGGATTGCAATCCCACCATTATTGAAAGTTGTAAGGCTATGGGTTTATCCCAGACAAAAGTTGTAGGCCTATGGGTTCATCCCCGACAATCAAACTTATCATCTGAAGCACATCAATAATGTGGTAAAAAATAATAATTATTAGCTCAGTCTTATACAAAATCAAATTGCAGGAATATCATATCATCTCTCCTCTCATAGAGGTCTTTAAATACTTTTTGTGGCTATAGCATTTGTCAAGTAAACATTAGAGGAATGCTCCTAGTATATCAACTAAAAATACTGCAGAATTTGTGGTAAGGGCAATCCTGAACTTATTAAGGGGAAACAGCAATAAACAAGTAAAACAGAAAACATACGTAAACAAAATATGTATATAAAAGAACTTCAGAAAGATAGAATAAAAGTCCTAAGAAGACAGAAATAATTTGTATCTGCTGATGGTTAAAATCTTTTCTAGATTGTGTCCAGACTGAGGTTCTGTGTCAATGTCTTATAATGCTGTTGAATTCAAAGATTTTGAGACATTTATTACAGTTAACTCCTTTGGAAGGATGAAATAGATTAGTCTTGTTTTCATACTCCTTAATGTCAAAGCTGGCTCTACTGCCTTATAATTCTGAGACCTTTCCATAATGAGTTGTGAATAAACTGTTGAAGGGTCTTTTACAAAGATGTACTTTTCTAGGACCTATACTAAGGGTGGTAATCATTATACAAGTTTACAGGTTTATGAAACACTCCTGAATAACATGACTATAATTTGGGGGTTTTCAAGCTTCCACTCTGATATACATGTTCTTGAAATAAAACACCTTGTTCTCCAACTCAATGTGGTGAAAAAATGGGACAGCGCGGTATTCTGCAAAAATAACAGTTATTTCAATGATGTAACTGTGCACTGCCTTTGTATTTGAACCATCCTTGTCATAGTTCAGAGATGATACAGACATAAGTCAAAAAGCACTAGTAATGCCCACACAAATCCAAAGGCCTACTGCAGTTGTTCTTACCTTTCTGATGTCTGTGGACCTCCACTTAATCATTACTGGACACTGGGTTCCCTACTGAATCATTATTGGAAACTGGGACTAAGGGCCAGATGTAGCAAACGTTTGCGACTCGCAAACGGGCAGAATCGCAATTTGCGACAGTGCAATATCTGAAATGGGATGCAAAAAGCCCATTTCTGACTCGCAAAAAGCGATGGGACCCGTTTGCTAGTCGCATCCGGTGCGACCCCATTTTGCGACCCGCAAATAGCAAGTCGCAATTTGCGAGTCGCAAACCTTATGCAATTGCAACTCGCAAATTGCGACTAGTCGCAAAAAGCCCAGTTTGCATGTCCCATTTACCACTAACTCAGAGCAGTTGGTAACCATTACCAAAGTATAAAAGGGGACCCAGAAGCCATCTGGGTTACTCAAGATGGCGGAGATATACCTGATAGCAGTGAGGAGGAGAGTCTACGCAGCCCAGCAGAGGAGGAGGAGGGGCCACAGACAGGAGAAGATATATAGAACCAGGCAGACTCTTTTTCAGCAAACTGAAGAGGAGATCTATGACAAATACCGCCTTAGCAGCGCAGCCATCCTAGAATTAATTGATTTACTGAAACCACAGCTAGAACACCAGACACTGCGTGGCTGCGCCATTCCTACGCATGTGCAAGTACTATGCTCACTGCACCTCTTGGCCTCAGGGAGCTATCAGGGGGTCATTGCTGTGGCAGGTGGGGTATCCCAAAGTGCAGTGTCAAGGTTCCTCAGGGCCTTCCTAGACGCCTTAGTCACGCACATGTCTCACTTCATATACTTACCAAGGAATGAGGCAGAAATCAACAGCACCAAGCTGGACTTTTACCGCATTGCCCACTTTCCCCATGTCATAGGATGTGTAGATGGGACACACATTCAAATATGCCCCCCTGCTAATCTGGAACACATTTTCCGCAACAGAAAGTGTACCCACTCACTCAACATACAGGTCGTTTGTGATGCCCATTATGTCATCACGGACATCATAGCTAAGTTTCCAGGCAGTACCCATGACTCATACATTTTTAGGCATAGTGGGATACATCAACGTCTGGAACGTGGGGAATTCAGAGACAGTTACCTCCTAGGTAGAGGCACAGACACTTGCAGACATACACACAGGTCACTGTGCACGACAATCTGGACTTCCTAACAGTGTACTTTTTGTGCTCAACAGGTGACAGTGCATATGCTCTTAGGCCTTGGATCATGACTCCGTTTTTGACACCCAGAACTGAATCTGAGAGGCAATACAACAGTGCGCATAAGAGGACCAGGAACCTGATAGAGCGCACCTTCGGACTCCTGAAGGCAAGATTCAGATGCCTCCACCGCAGTGGAGGTGCACTCCATTACACCCCCATTACCGCATTCAAAATTGTGGTCGCATGCGCCATCCTCCACAACATAGCCACCCGACGTGGGCTACCTCTCACCCCTGCAGACCCAGATCCTGATGATGAAGAGCAAGAACAACCACATCGCCATCATGGGGATAGGAGTCTAGCTAATCAAGGCAGACTGAGACGGGAACACATTGCAACACAATATGTCAACTCCCACCATACTCACCTATTAACCAAAAACTCCATTTGTTAAGAGGAACAAAAATAACTGTTTTATTACTGTAATTGAGAAACTACAGTATATACAAGTTGAAATTGTCCATGGGCAGGGAAATGCCAACCAGTCATGTGGCACATTAACACCATGTGCCACATTTATTGGTCCTGGGTGTCATCTATGTTCTCCTGCCCCTCCTGCCAGCCTGGCTGGTCCCTGCTGCGTCCGTGGTGCTGTGCGTACCACTCCTCAGCACCCTGCTGTCAGTGGCAGATACACTGCTCACTGTTGAGCCCTCCTCACTGTCTTGGGGTGTTTCCCCGGTGGCCCTTGACATTTCCCGTGTCTCCATAAGTTCAATTATGTGGGTGAGACGTCCCAGGCCCCTGGCAACATCCCCAGCAAAATGGCCCATCTCTATTTGCAGGCCAACTGTCCTCCTCGACAGGCCTGTTGTATTAATGGCTAGCCTGCCGATCGATGTGGCCATCCTGACCAGTCGTTGCATTGTCTGGCGATCTCTGCGCCGCCCAGCCTCTGCCTGGCCCAGCAGTCCGCCCGCCAGTTCCCTAATGGCAAGGGCAATGTCCCCAGTGTTCTGGCACATCATGTCCATGCGTCTGTTGAGGAGCTGCATGCTTGCATGGTTGTTTCTAACAAAGCGGTGCAGCACACCACTAATCCTGCCCAATATTCTGTTCTGCAGGCACTGACCCCGCAGCAGATGTGCCTCACTGCTGGTTGGAAGAAGTATCCCGGATCCAGATGGTCTTGCCCTGCGATGCCTGCGCAGCGGTGGCTGCCCTGTGCTCCCGCCTGTATCCTCCCTGCCTGTTGCTGGGGCAGCTTCTGGCGTGATTGTTGCAGCAGGCGTTACTAATGCAGGAATGCTGCTGACTGTGCAGGTGGGGGTGCTGGCGGGTACTGGGGTGTCCTCCTGGGCCTGGGTGGTTGGGGTGTTGGGGGTGTCTTGCTGGAGACCTGTGGGACATGGGGAACACACTGTCAGTGTCTAGTATCTATTGCACAATTCCTAATAAACATTTGCTTATGAACTGCCTATTTGACTACATTTCCCATAATGCATTATTCTGGCTTTTTCTACCCTGTAATGGAGCTATCTTGGTTGTGCATGCACCTGTGTACATGGTGGGTGGGGTATGACATTGATAGGGGTACAGGCTTATCACATGGTACTCACCGGTTGATGTACTGGGCTCTGAGGTGTCCAGGTCCCCAAATCCACACACTGCCTCCTGCTCCAATGTTTCCTCCACCCTTTCTTCCAGGGGTGTGGGTGGTGGCACAGATGATGGTCCCCCTCCAGTGCCTCTCATCTCCCGGAGCCTTTCTGCCACCCTCTCCTTGGTCCGGGAGCGGAGGTCATACCACCTCTTCTTTATGTCCTCAATTGTCCTGTGGCTCTCACCCAGGGAATTAATTTTTTCTTGAATGTCCTGCCAGAGTTTCTTTTTGGTGGCCTCAGGAACAGTGAGGGCTGCTCTCCCAAAAAGCTCATCATGGTGCTGACAGCATTCCTCTGTCAGCACCTCCAGCTCCCTCTCAGAAAATTTGAGTTTTCTTCTTCGTGGGGTTCCCTCCATGGCTGCTGCTGCTTGTTCAGTGTGAAGACTGGCAGTTATAAAAGGGTGTGGTCCAGCCTCCTCCCAGGTGTATTTGTTAACTTCCTGGCTGTGATGTCATCATCGTGTGCCAGGAAGTGTTTACAGAGTGTTCTGGTGTGCTTTCTGGAGTGTTCTGCTGCACCTGTAAGCAATTTTGAAGGTAGTCGCAATTTGCGACACCTACTCGCTAATTGCGAGTTCGTTTTTTGCACACTCGCAAACAGCGACCTCGCAATCTGCGGACTCGCACACAGCGTTGCGAGTCCGGCTGCGAGTCGCAAAATCGGATTGTTTTTTTTTCTGGCATTCCAAATTGCGACTCACATTTTGCGAGTCGCATCAACTCGCAAAATGCGAGTCGCAATTTTTATTTTTGCTACATCTGGCCCTAAGTCATTACTAGAAGTTGTGGACCATGGCCTAAGCACGTTTGATGTTTTGAACCTTAAAACAATACACAAAAGGTAAAGAAGCAAGCATTCATCAAAAAAATATACAAATGATGAAATATTTTATTTAATTCACAAACAATTGACAATGAAATATAAAAAATCAAATTTAAATTTTGATAGGATGGTCGGAGCTTTTTAAAATTCAGTTGAGGTCACTCATTGGTTATAGTTTGTTCTGCTTGAAGCACTGGCACTGGTCCCATGAATCAATCTGAGGGTACTAACTTAGGGGTGTTAGAAATGGGGTCTTCAGTTGGCAGTCAGGTTACCCCCTGTCCAAGCGAGGACCCTCACTCTAGTCAGGGCAAAGGAGAAACACACTTGGTGAACCCTCACGTACGCCCTTGATAGTTTGGCATGAGCAGGCAGGCTTAACTCAGAAGCAATGTGTAAAGTATTTGTACCAACACACACAGTAATACAGTGAAAACAATACCAAATGGACACCACACCAGTTTAGAAAAATAGGTACTGTTTATCTAAATCAAACAAGACCAAAACTAGAACAATTCAACATACACAAGTCAAAATATGAATGTTCAAAAGAATAAGGCCCTCATTATAACATTGGCAGTAAAAAACGCCTTTCGGCACATCGATGAATACCAAAAGACCGTCGCCATGGCTACCAGCCATCTGCCGTATCATGACCACAGCCGGATTCCCATCAGAAGGAAGGCAGAAATCCGTCTGTGGCCATGCCAGAGGATGGCGGTAAGGTGGCGCTGCTGCCAACAGCAGCGCCACGCCAGTAGACCGCCACCAACCGTATTATGACCAATAATATGGCCTAGCGGTGTTCTGCTGGTGGAAGCTGCTGCTGGCAGCAGCACCCAGTCCCGTCTCCTCCCGGAGGACCTCCCTAAACACAGGTAAGTGGGTGCTCCGACAGGGGAGGGGGGTTGCGGGATTGTGTGTGTGTGGGGGTGTGTGAATGATTGTGCGTGCATGTATGCAGGTATGTGTTCTGTGTCAAATGTGTGTGCATGTGTGCATGTGTGGATGTGTGAGTGCGTGTATGTTGTGTTGTGTGAATGCATGTCTGCATGTATGTATGAAGGTGTGTGCGGATGTGTGTGTGAATGGATGCATGCATGCATGCATGGATGAATGTGGGTATGGGTGTGTGTATACGTGTGTACGTGTGTGAAGGGAGGGGCGTGAATGAAGGGGGGATTTGGAGAGGAAGGGGGGTAGGGTAATATGGGGAGGGGGTGGGGGTAGGGAAGACCTCTATTAGTGACAGGGAAGGGATTCCCTGTCACTGATAGTGCCTACCACCATGGTTTTCGTGGTGGTAAGGAAGCCACAAAAACCATGGCGGTAGGTGGGGTAATTAGCCCGCAGGCGGTACAGTGGCGGCCCCCGGGCTCCAGCCTGGAGGCTATTACCGCCGTGGCGATCGGTGTGGTACATTGGCGGTTTGGCTTCTGCCAAACCGCCAATGTCATAATATGGTGGAAAGTACCGCCAGCCTGTTGGCAGTACTTTCCACCATATTACCGCCGACCACCAGGGTCATAATGAGGGCCTAAGAGTCTTACTCCATAGAAAGCAATGGAAATGTTGATTTTACACAAAGTACCTGTTCCTTACTTACAAGTGAGGTCTTGCATAGTTTCTTCTTTGGTAGGGTCGGCAGTGCATCGTTTTCTCCCTTGCAAGAGAGCAATGCGTTGATTTCCGGACAGGGCACCTCGCATCCACGTGCGTTCACGGTGACTTTGATCCCCAGGGATGATGCATGAGAAATCCGATCGCACAGTGTTAGAAAACCATGCTGCGTAGGGTTTGCTTCATTATCAGCAGCTGCAAGCAGGTGTTGCGTTGTTTCTCCAGCCACGATGTGTTGATCTCCTAGATGCAATGCAGGTGGAGCGTTGATTTTTGCCACGAAGCGGGTGGCGTGTCATTTTTCAGCTAAGTTGCAGGTGGTGTGACAAACATTTCCCTGCAGGGAGTTCTGTGTGTGGATTTCAGGCCTTTTTCTGCCAACTTCACTTGGCAGGGCAGGAGTCTCAGCAGAGAGTCCCGGTGCTGGCATGGGAAATTTTTGATGACCCTGAGACTTCAAATCAGGAGGCAAGCTCAGTTCCAGCCCTTGGAGATTCTTCTCAAGCAGGAATGCACAACAAAGTCCAGTCTTTGTCCCATTTCACAAGCAGAAGCAGCAACTGCAGGCTAGCCCAGCAAAGCACAGCCACAAGCAGGTGCAGCACTTCTCCTCAGCTCTTTAGCTCTTCTCCTTTGCAGAGGTTCCTCTCGATCCCAGAAGTAATCTAAAAGTCTGGGGTTTTGAGTCCACTACTTATACCCCTTTCTGCCTTTGAAGTAGGCAAACTTCAAAGGAAAGTCTCTGTTGTTCACAAGATCCTGCCTTGCCCAGGCCAGGCTCCAGACACACACCAGGGGTTGGAGATTGCATTGTGTGAGGGCAGGCACAGCCCACTCAGGTGTAAGTGACCACTCCTCCCTCCACTCTAGCTCAGATGGCCCATCAGGATGTGCAGGCTACTCCCCAGCTCCCTTTGTCTCACTGTCCAGAAGGGATTCACAAACAGCCCAACTGTCAGCCTGACTCAGACAAGGAATCCACAAACAGGCAGGGTCACAGAGTGGTTTTAGCAAGAAAATGCCTACTTTCATAAAGTGGCATTTTCAAACTAACAATTAAAAAAAAACTTCACTAACAGATATATTTTTAAATTGTGAGTTCAGAGACACCAAACTCCAAATTTGTATCTGCTTCCAAAGTGAAACGACACTTAAAAGATATTTAAAGGCAGTCCCCAGGTTAACCTATGAGAGAGATCGGCCTTACAACAGTGAAAAATGAATTTGGCAGTATTTCACAGTTAGGACGTGTAAAGCACCTCAGTACATGTCTTATCGTTAACATACACTGCACCCTGCCCATGGGGCTACCTAAGGCCTACCTTTGGGGTTCCTTACATGTATAAAAAGGGAAGGTTTAGGCCTGGCAAGTGTGTACACTTGCCAAGTTGAATTGGTAGTGCAAGACTGCACATACAGACAATGCAAAGGCAGGTCTCAGACATGTTTACGAGCTACTCATGTGGGTGGCTCAATCAGTGCTGCAGGCTCACTAGCAAAATTTGATTTACAGGCCCTAGGCACCTCTGGTGCACTTCACAAGGGACTTACTACTAAATCAAATAAGCCAAACATGGATAAACCAATCAACAATACAATTTACACAGAGAGCATATGCACTTTAGCACTGGTTAGCAGTGGTAAAGTGCCCAGACTCCTAAAGCCAACAAAAACAGGTCAGAAAAAATTGGAGGAAGGAGGTAAAAAGATTGGGTGTGATCCTGCAAAAAAGGCCAGGTCCAACATGGTGCATTTCTGCCCTTTAGAATCGGCACAGGGCAGTTCAGCAGAAAAGCTTGCAGCACTACCCTAAACAAACTCCTGTAAATATGCCCTTGTGTGCCTACCAGTAGTGGTAAGAGCCTGAGCAATGCAATGCTAAGAGAAAACCTGTGTTGCATCACTGTGTGCAGAGAAGGGCTTCCATGGCTGTTTTCTGTGTGTCTACATGTAACTCCAATGGGAAATGAGGCATGTCACATATCCCTCAACACGTAAACTATGAAATATAGCCAATCAATTGCCCTCCCCAGGTTATGTGTCCCACAGGAAAAATACTTGAGCCATCCAACAAAATCTGTGGTGTGTTGCAGTCCAAGGCACACAGACATAGACAATCAGACCTTCAATGGTTCATATGGTGCATGAAAATGGCCCCTCATGCACAAAGTAAATCTCACAAGAAATTTAGAAATTCAATCCCCATTTTGCAGTTTTGCCTGTCGTGGTGCTACGCAGCCTGTTGTGTGTCAGAGCTGCTTGAAAACTCAGGACTGTTCTGCATGACATCAAATATATCTCACACTGTCCTTTCTAAGTGAGGCAGTGCAGTGCTGATAATTTTCTTGATGCACTATACAGTGTCAGATTTCTATATATCTGGACCCTTGACTCCTGTCCACATAGATGCCCCAATGCACTGCAATGTGCAGACAATAATGTTCCAAATTGAAAGGGTCTTACTACTCTAACAATGGCAGTAGCTACTGAACATCTATGACTACTACTGTCACATTTTAGTCTCTGCGAATGAATGGAACCACATTGTTTTCACAGGGTAATGAATGTAAAATAAGACATGTTGTAGGACAGAAAAGCCACTATGAGTTCTACACCAACACAATAGAGATATGTGGGAGATAAGTGTCTCCTCATTGGTGTACCTACTCTGTCAGTTAATACTCATCATTTTCTGGCTTCTCTAAAGAATGTATTTTTGTAAATCAGTACGTGTGTCACACATGCCAATATACATGTATGTTTTTTAAAGTGTCAGGAATTATAATTTATAAAGGGCATGTGTGCCATCCAATGTCAGTGTAGGTCCCATTCCTATACAGTTTCACAGTGACATCAACAGTCCAAAAACAAAATATATCTCAGCCATACTGACAGTACACATACAGACATTCACTCAGGTAGACGTCCACCACAACAGATGCAAACAATATGTTGGTATCATAGTAAATCAGCAATGTGCAAGTCACAAACACGAAAACAATATATCCAAATTTGGCATTTAACAATCATCAACCTAGAATTTAACACAACCTGGACAAAGTACCACAGTGTTTTCTGGATAAGGAGCTCAAAATTACTTTGATTCAGCAATGTTGGTAGAACCATTGCAAATAGGCACATAATTCACATCAAGTTACAGTACAACACATACGTGTGAAGACGAATATATTCTGTACAGGTCAGTGGTAGACAGATATAAGTTACAACATCAGTGTGTTCTACCTAAAGATGCCCGCATGTTCAATACACGTGTCAATCCCAGTGCACCAGGACATATTGACTAATGAAAAGCAGCAGCTGAAGGCTGACAATGAATCACACAACTATCCTGGGAACCTGTGTAGAATGCACCACACATACTCAATATGAAACAAAATCCCCATTTTGTGAACAACTTACTATCACTTACAATAGCAATGGACTGACAAAACACCTATCAAACTAAGCTACTGCTCAAATGTGATTGTCTGATTTTGGCACTGTCAAAAGTAGTAGGCCATGTCCGTGTTTTGATATGACAAGAGAAAAAGAATAGTCATGTGGAATTAAAAGTGTTTACCTAAATGTTACTAATAGTGTCCAAAATTGGTAAGAATGTGTATGAGTCGTTCAGGACACATAACTGACATGTACTTGAATGTGGGTTAATCAATCACCATGATCATTGAATACCTTTTCTTTCTTTGGCTTTTCAGCTGACCAAGGATATGGTCTGCAGCCATGGGTCATGACCCCATTGGCACATTCTCAAACCAAGGCAGAGGCACATAGAACAATGCACTTGACAAGACCATGGGTATAGTGGAGCTAGATTTGTGGGTACTGAAGTCTCTCTTCTGCTGCTTGGGTATGTCAAAGGGGAGTTTGCTAGTCTCTCCCATATGGTCTGCAAAATTATCCTTGTGTGCTGTATATTGCACAACATAGATGTGTGGACAAAATCCCATGGGACGTGGAACATGAGGACCAGGAAGCACCAAATGAAAATGAGGATGAGGATGAGCACAGAGGCCAAAATGTAGCCACAATTGCCAGGACCTGGTGAAGAAATATTTTCCAGAACATTTTCTGTCAAGCATGAAGCAGCGTGATGGGAATAATTTCTTTACTTCGGTTTAGAAAGAGTGTTTAAAAAGGAGAAAATGAATGAACACAACCTTTGTGTATGTAATTTCATTTTATAGCCAATGAATGAACACAGCCTTTGTGCATGTAATTTCATTTTATAGTCACTGGAAACATTAAAACACTCAAATCTTTGACACATTACTAAGGTGTGTAACTAGGTGTTACATTCACCCTGGGACAAAATCATGTGGACCAAAATATGTGTGCATATCAACAACATGCACCAAATGCATATGCTTCAAGAATATATACAACAAACAAATGTTGCAATGTGGAACAGTGTACACATGTCATTAGTATGTGTGCTGCAATAGTGAACTGACCGTCAGACATTCTAACACAATCCACAGGGGTTGTAAATGTAAACAGTGTGCAATGACAGAGTATGAGTGTTCTTCATCTTGACATTTGTAACTGCCTTACACCCGTGGTGGCCAGTATAGTGACATCATAGTCCTATGACTGTGAACAGAGGCCATTATGATGTGCATGTGTACACATCGCAACCCAGATAGTCCCCAAATGGCACTTCAACGCTTGCAAGCACATAGCAAAATCAGGGTGGTTTCTCACAGGACACATTTAAAAGTTGAGCCCTCGCCTGTTCCAGTGCTGGATTGGCAAGCTAGGCCCAATGCAGGCACACTAGAAAAGGCTAATACTGTTATATGCAGGAATGGATGTGACCGTGTTGGTGTGGTTGACTGAGAAGCAACAAATGCTGTGAGTCTTATAGCTCCATAGATCCAATTAAACCATGGCACAAGGAAAATCAAAATGAAAAATAGTTGGGAAGTTATAACTACATGCAATATCACTCCTGGCAAGGTAGCATACACTGACACATTCCAGGTTAGAGTGGCCGAATCTGCCTGTAAAAGCACAAATGACCATCTGATGTTAATGCCAACACACATCCTAAGTTCATGTAAGCCCACTCTGTATAAGAAATGAGATGCATGGAAATGGTAAACACATTCCTACTTGGAAATCATCACACTTGTAAAGGCTCCTCTAGCTGGACTTGTGAGGATCACAAAATATGCTTACATTTGTGGCCAACACTTTTCTGCAGGTGTAATGTGCAAGTGCCACACATATTGTTCCAGACACCAAGCCCATAGAGCAGGTGTGTGTGTACACAACATTATATGGTTGTTGTTGGGTATTTACGCCTGGCAATTGATGTCTCCCACATATTAACAGGTGTCCTATTGGCCCATCCACTTAATTTTCATATTTAGACAGTCATTTTGTGAGCTGGAATCCACAAACACTTTAGGCTGGCAGAAGCCATAACACATCTTGTTTTAGGAATGCAGACAGTACGATCTTCAATTTTGGGCATAGTCATATATAACTATGAGGATTACATTTACCTAGGACTTCAATATATCTGAAATTAGAAATCTGACTACGCAGCTACCTACATTCATTCTGCCAAGCACAATGTGAACTGTGATTCAAATAAATAATGCCAAGACATCAACAAATCAAAATCTGTCTGTGTATATCACTGAAATATATTCCCTGTCCTAGTGTGTGCACCATGAACTAAATAAGTCACACATATGTGTACTGGTAGCATATGCAAGCAACACATCCCAAGTCCTCTTGCATGTCAGCAAAGATAATTTGAGTAAGAAAAGTGAGCCCTGGGAGTGACTACCTGCATTGAATAATTAATACACTGTACCATACAAAATAGGATAGTTGCGTCAATCAAACCACACACATTGGCCGTTTTCATGACGCATTGCACCTGGAGTGTTGGTTGGAAGCCACGCATCAACCCCAGTGCATCAAAACCAATGCATTGCGCATTGGCATGCATTGTGCGTAAATCATGCATTGCCTATTCATCTACAGATGCATCAAAAATAAGGGCATAAGTTGAAAACATGACACATCCACCGAGGAAATGATGCAATGGCTCTGCCATGCTGCAAACCAGGAAGTTTGATGTTACTTTCACTTTCTCTTGCAGTCTTTTTGTCTGTGCTGGCTAGTGGGGGTGTTTGGTGTTTGCTCTATGAATGCTTGCGTCTCTTGGTCTTGTTCATGTTTGTGTTGTCCTTGTTGTATCCAAAAAGTGTTGTGTATTGTATTTGTATTTTGGATTGTTTTTGTCAACTATATTGTTGGGTGTTTGCCCATTTAATACTCATTTAATTAAAAAGCATGCCACAGGGGCATGTTCACAGTGGCCTGACAATAGACCAAACACACCATTGATGGCAGGGGAGGCCCAGAGTTGCTGGTTGATCCATCCAGCAGTGTGCAGGGAGTCTTGCCACCTGGCCTGCAAGGTCATTACTGAGTTCAAACTGCGAGGATCACCCACCATGCATGTTGCAGGGGAGCACAATCACATTAATAACAACAAGGGTTAGACAGGTTGTTTTGCTCACCCAAATTGTCTGTACTCTGTGCACCAAAGATGTGATTTGTCTAATGTTATCTATTAGCACTGCAACATGGCATACACATATTCATCATTAATCCATGCCAACCTTGCCATATACAAAATGTCTAACGTGCAGCCAATACCACACATTTGTGAGGTCGATCTGCTGTACTCTGTATATACACAGTGTACATGTTCAATATTCACAGAGCAATGTATCTTATTTTTGTCTTGCAGGTGGACCTGCTCCCTACACTAATGCTGAGGTGGACACCTTCAGAGATCCCAATGCTACCAGTGAGTGTCACCTGAAAGTGTTCCATGTTCTGTGTTCTGTAAGGATTGTGTATGATCTCTAATATTGGTTGCAATGACAAGAGTAAGGGGTATTATCATTCACAAGAAAACTATTTCTCCATACATGTTAAATCACAAATGATGTAGGACAAAGTTGCATGTGCAATAGATATGCACAAATGTCAATGTGCATGTATTGTCAATACATGCAGGCCCACTTGATGGATGGCTCTATGTCCTTTGAGGTAATGCTTGCCAACCTATGGTGTTGATGTTTATGGTACCAACACCAACCCCAAAACCAACAGATGGCCATCATTTCAAATGTGTATTAGCCATACCACGGACCAAATTTACCAAATATATTCAAAAGATAGGCTGAGATTTTCAAGACATATTTTGTTTGCCCAAGTACAAATTTCAGCAGGACACAGGTGGGGTTGTGGTGTAAGATATATGTCAGACCATTTTAACAATAGTCAACATTATATGTGTATGGGAAGCTGTACACAGAGAACATCTATACAAATTTTATAGCCCTACTATTGTGTGTTCACATCATAACATGCCCATATATGCAGAATATTTTTTTCAACACTAACACAAATAGTACAGTGTGAAGGATTAAAGGCATGTGCAGACATTAATGCTATTCAAACAGGAAAATGTTTTGGGACCCAAACATTTACCAATTTCTATGTGTCTAGTCAAACTTGAGAGTCAATAAACTTGTGTGATGATGTGAGCAGGCTATGCTTCACAAAACAAAATTTCTTCCTAGGATCTATGCTACATATGTATTTATGAGGTGGCAAAGTTAAAATGTATCATTTATTAAAGCAATACCAGTGGCCAAATAGAATATCCATCTATGTTCCTGTGAGTGTGTAAGTAAATAGTCCCTAGCAAATATCTCACTTGGCTTCACCACTTATCCCACAATTATCCTGGTATATAGCCACCATCATGCAGGATTATGGGTGCCTAAGCATCCCTAAAGAGTTCTCCATATGGGTGACATGTGAGATGGGGTGACAGAGGAGCAATAACCAAAATGCCATGGTGGTTTTAAGTAGTAGGAGAGGAACTCCATGTGAACGTAGCTTCGGATGGTTTTACTTCAATCTGCCTGTCAGATGCACATTGCCAGTGTGGTTGTCCACATGGCAATATATGGACATTTTGTCTGGCAAGCCCAGACAAAATGTGAGGGTTCCTGCCTCAGTGCAGGCAGAATATGTATGGCTAGATGGGGCTCATGTCAGGAGTCCAGACATGGTAATGCAGTTAAAAGCCTGATCCATGCCGCCATATACCCAGTGTCCCATATTTTACACATGCTCATTCCTTTGTGTTATTTTGTTAAGAAAAAGGCCAATGTGGAAAGGACCACATACATGTCTGCACTGTGTTGTCACCATACAATCCATTACTCAGTCCACCTATTGGTGGTATTATCTATATTGGCTTCCAAACAGGCTGTCATCCTTGATTCAATGTTGGCAAAGACCTGCAAGATACTGCACAAAATACTTGTACATAGGAGATCTACAGCATGCATGCACACACTGCACTGATACACACTCATCACATGGATATGATTTGAGGTGATGTACATCAAGGTGACATTCACTGCTGACATGTATGGACAGGCATAGGCACAGGATATGTAAAGGGGTCGCATGGTTTTGCTTGAATTTAATTAAATGAGTCATGTAATGGGCTTCCTGGTATTTCCATTAATCAATATAGGAGAAGGGTCCATCAGGTCTGTTTGATATGAGGCAGCTAGTCACTCTCCACTCATGTTTCAACTACCTGGTACAGAGTCAGTCTATGAAGTAATGTGAGTGGCCTTGTGTATTTGCCATATTAGTTACACAGTGCTGAGGCACAATACCCGTACTTTCTAGACATAACTGATTTCACATATGATATTGGCCACAGAATATACCCGGTTGCATGCTGTATAATAAACCCCAGTGAGTCCCTAGGTAGACCGTGTGCATCATTCCATGTGTACAAAACAGCATATTTCCTAATCAGTCTCAGTATGAACATGCTTCTACATTGATTTGGGCAGACACTGGAATTTGATTTACCTACAATGCCCACCCCTGAGCACGTTTGTTTGTTACATGAGAAGTACATGTTTCTTATGATGGATGGTCATTTTTCAATCAAAATATGATTTGTTTGACTAGCAATGCCACATGTAATGTTCTTAAAAACTTAAGCCTAATATTGACAAAAACAGGTCCACGTTCAGCTTTGTCTGATGCATATGCCCTTCCTCTCCAACAGACAATATGACACCTAACTATCAAAAAGGACAAATTGATACTTGTTTGGAGAGATACCAATATATCAGGCATGTTGCCTGGGCCTACCAGTGCATGGGTCATTAGTAGGTTGAAGGGAAGGAAGATGTGACATGGAATTCTGTAGCTAAGAGCCACCAAGGGCAGGGCAAGGCAGGCATCAGCCAGGTTCCCTATTGTGATTGATCTGTTGCTGTTCCTGATCCCTGTACTACCCACTGAATTTGAGAAACAGATGCTGAAAGACCTTTCAGACTTATAACTACGTGTGGCAGGATTGGAACCACGGGTAGCCATTCTCATGTGAATTTTCCTGACTTTGCAGCAGTCAGTGGACAGGATTGTGGACTAGATTTAGGCCTGCCTTAGACTTTCTGGTCTTCCCCGTTTTTTTAGATATTGTTTTTATAGAGCAATGTTTTACCATAGGTTAGGATAGGTTTTAGTGTAGGGATAGGTTGATTTAGTTTTAGTCATTTTAACATTTTAATAGTGATTTTTTGTTAGTTGGGAATATGGTTTGGAAGGTTATCAGGTGGGGAGGAGGTTGATGTGTATGGTATGTGTTCTTAAGAAAAAAATGTAAAAAATACAAACAAATATATATGCGCCTAGCTTTCAATGATTAGGTGGTTTGTGTATAGGTGTAGTTTATGTTTGTATTGTGTGAAAATGTGTATTAATAGGGTGGGGGTTGTTGCTTAATATGTCTGTTGTATTATATGCGTAGAGTAGAATAAGTTAAGGTTAGGTAGGTTAAGGTAGAATTTAGTTAAAGTGGCATAGGCTAGTTATCATAGGTTGGTTTAATAATAGTTTAGATAGTTTAGATTGGACAAGCAGTATAGTGTAGAGTAGTTAGTTTTAGATTTTATAAGTGTTCCATTGACAATAATAAACAATGTTTTCTACTTACACGACTGCTTCATGATTTACTGTGTAGGAGTTGTCCTATGTGCTTAGGTTGTGCTAAGCACATGCTGTAGGACTTCCAGGCAGTGTTTGTATACATGTGTACCTAGGTGAAAAACCTACGGAGAAGATCCTGTTGAGTTTGCCATGGAGTCACTTAAGGAATCTTCAATCATGACTGCTCACTGTGAGTTGCACTCTTACTGTGAATGGACACACAGACCAAAATAGGTATTCACATACTATTGCACTGTGCATCTAAGTTATGCTACATGTATTGTATTGATGATTATGTCAAACCATTGTCACTATTCAAGGATATTTTGGGTCACACACTGATGCTAGCCACATACACACTTACCCTTGCACCATGTTATTGTCACAGTAGTGTTGCTTGCTGGGTAATATCCATGGAAGAGGTACCCACCTGTGCTGTAACTTCATTCACCCCTACCATTGACTGAATGCTTATTGTTGCACTTCATGCTTGTGACCTTGGGTAACTACTTGCTAGTTTAGATGGACATAGAGTTCACATAAACTATTCTCATTGGCCTTCGTAGATTTGTCCATGGCTCTATGGAACACAATTCCCTTTAGATAGCAGGTAGTGTCCCATCCACCTTACTCCAATCATCAACAGGCATCCAACACGCAGGTTGAAAATAGTGCATTTATTTACATCTGTGTAAATATGAAGGATCACAGTCGCAGGTATTTCAGCAACAACCCCAACATAGTTTTAGAGCTAAAGGATGTCCAGACAGAGTCCATGGGGGATACATGTCATGAGACCTGTGGCGAGAGGGGTATTCCAGCGAGGAGGAGAGACAAATTGCCATTAGAGAAGGGAGGCCACATTGACAGTCCGCACATGGATAAGAGCAAAATGTGGGCAAATATAAAGTAGATAGTGTCAGATGACAAGGGCGATGGAATGCTACTCAACACAGGTCCAACGGGAAACTGAACAAGGGCTGCAGACGAAGGTTACTGGGAAGTTCTCTGCCTGAAGGTAGGGAAATCCACCTTCTTCCTCCTCTGTTGTGTGTTTTGCCTTCCCTGAAGGTGGTGCTGTTTGTACAGGAGGCATTTGAGACACACACACATTAGGGGCTGAAAATCTGGATCCTCTGTCTCCAGCAGCACTTGCCTGTGCCAACAAAGAAGGCAGCACAACTCTGAGAAGGGCATGTTGGCTTCTCAGCACAGCAACAACATCAGAGTGGAAGGCACCCATTGCTGTTAAATAGAAGGCCTGCTTCCACTCCATAGATTGAATGATGGTGCATGTAGCCCCTAGGTGGGATGCAACCTCACAGGTGTCACATTGGCAGGGCTGTTGTTGTAGCCTCTGCCTCTTGGCACCAGCAATATCAGCCAAGGACTGTTGCAATCTCTGGAGCAGAGTGTGGGTACCTCTAATTGCATCAGAGGTGTTCTTCTTGGGGCTGAGACACCTACAGACTCCCTCTAGGGTGCCCTCAATGGTCTCCATCCCTGCCCGCAACTCATCCATTCTGTGCTGCTGGACTCCTACCGCGTGGCATTGAAATGCAACCTATGGCTCCTTGGATTCCAGAGATGTCCTGGGACTTGCTGGTGGTGTGGGTTGGGTTATAGGTGGTTCCTCTGAAGACCTGATTATGCTGTCACCCCCATACCACTCCCACAGAAGATGAGACAATTTAGTCCAGGATTTGCTAAAAGGTGGTTTCATCCTTGAGGGCAGGATATCATTGGCAGCAGGTTGGTCATCCTGGACAGGCAGCTAGTCAGGAGGAGTTGTGTATCCCTCTGCAATCAAATGGATGTATGTCAATACTAGATGTTGACAGTAGTTATCTGGCTGACATACAGTATGTGACCTCATTCACTTTCAACTCATCATTGATGTCTGGTACCTATGTTACTTGTATGTATTGAGAGGAAGTGGCAATGTAATTGCCTTTCAGGTGGCGGTATCTATGCATTTCTCACATGCCACTGTGTGACAAGGGTGTCTGTTTGTGTCATACCACACATTGCAGCACAATTACACAGCTTGCTGACCTGCCCTGCCACTGCAGATATATTTAGGTAAGGTACACATCCAGCTTGGTGATTAGCACTTCTTTCATGATGGCTATCCCTATTGTTTTTTCATGTATTTACAGCACTACTGTACACCTTTCACCAACAATGTCCCAAGTTACCACTGTACCTAGCATTCCCTGTGGCCACTACTCAGGCCACAGCTCTTGTGAAAGTAAACAGGATTTTTTGATATATGCAATTTGATCCTGCTGTCAGCCTTACACATGCTATGTCATGGCAGTCTGCCTTGTTGTGCAGTCTCAGATGCACATTGTGCATTCATGTGGCCAAGGTTCATATTGGTCATGCATCCACAGTACTCTACACATTTAGCAACCTGATACAGTGCAGAAATGTGTAAGTGCATGTACTTACCATGGGTGTGCTATCTGTCTAAACAGTAGCCAGTGTGTGCCAACTCTGAGGGATATATACAGTGAAACTAGGTTGATAGCTAGCACTGAGGGTCAGATTTACAAGGCCTTTGCGTCCCTTAGTGACACGTGTGGCAAAATTGTTGCCACAAATGTGACGCTAACAGACCACTACCATAGTGCCATATTTCCAAGGTGGGGCAAACTAGATTTGCACCACGTTGTGAACCCTTTGCGCCACATCATGCATAATATGTGCATGATGTATTCAAAGGGGGAGTTCCCTCGTTAGAGGGTCGCTAAACATGGTGCACAGGATTCCATTGTGCCATTTTTAGTGTCATTTTTATTGCCCGCTTAAAGCAGGTGTTAAAATGAGGCTCCCATTGATTTTAATGGGCCTCTTAACACTATACTGGATTAGCATCATTTTTTTACACTAATCCAGTATAGCGTTACAATAATGTAAAAAAAATGATGCTATAGACCCCTAACGTAAATACGGCGCTACCATAGTGAAGTCAGGGGATGCAAGGGGGCCGCAAGAAAAATGTTGCATCACTAGTGATGCACCACTTTCTTGTAAATATGTCCCTGATACTCAGCCCAATTCATCACTGCCAGAATTGGTTATCTGCTGAGTATCACACATTTTTAGACTCATCTTCACTCACTTTAATGTGTACATGACTCTTCTGGCACACTCCATTTAGGCTCAAGGACTCCACTTCCTGTCATACACAGATGGAAGCTTGATCACACATTGACTCACATGTGATGTCAAAGCCTACATTTATATTCATCACTTCTGACTGCCCAACATGGCTGAGTGTATTAGTGAGCTATATATCAGGCTAGACACATAGGCCCAGATTTATACTTTTTCACGCAAAACTGCGCTAACGCAGTTTTGCGTGAAAAAGTATACCGTCGACTAGCGCCATTCCAAGACGCTGGCCGGGCATCATATTTATGGAATGATGGTAGCTGGCTGTAAGGCCCGGCTAGTGTCATGAAAAAGGATGCTAGCCGATTGCGGGAGGCGTAGGGGGAACAGGAGGTTGTGCGTCAAAGGATGAAGCTAGTAGGGGCTGAGGCATGAAAATGCCTCTAAACAGACTAGCATCATTTTTTTACGTAAATCCACCATGGACATGACTCCTATCTTAGGAAAGACAAGAGTCATGTCAACGACCCCAATGGCCATGCCCAGGTGACATATGCCCCCTGGGAATGGCCAATGGGCTCATTGCCATGCAGGGGGGGCCCAAGTTAGGCCCCCCATGGCACTTTAAAAAACTAACTTACCTGTACTTACCTTACTTATCTGAGATGGGGTCCCCCCCACCCTCTGGCATCCCTGTGGTGTGGGGGGCTGTCCCTGGGGCTAGGAAACTGCACCTATGGGCCCACTCCATGGTCTCTGGCCATGAAAAAGGCTCACAGAATGCCTGCCCTGACCCAGGCATTAAACAATGGCCATAGCATAGGGGGATAAATATGGCATTAAGGCCATATCGTCATTTTTTGCCCAGGAACACCTACCTTGCATTTCATTGACGCAAGGTAGTTTCCCTCTAGCAAAAAATGACTTTAACTCCAAAACTGTAGTGCTAGACTTGTCCAGCACCAAAGTATAAATTTTGAGTTAGTTTTGCGCTGAATTTGCTTTAAAAAAATGACGCAAATTTGGCGTAAAGAAAGTATAAATCTGGGCAATACATGCTAGTAGTTTTGATAATGCATGTTGTGTACCTATCCTGTTTTGCCACACAACTTTACCAATACTTCTCAGCCTCAAAACATCACATATTCCTACCCATAGTTATGGCAACCTAGCTCATCCTGTCACTTCTGAAATCACTGTTTGTCACCCTCCTGCTTTGACATATGTATCCTGGTGCAAGTTTTCTTCTTCCACTCCTCAAATGGAATGTGCTACATCTTCCACCTGGTGCACATCACATGTAGGATGTAGTATGTACCTATGCCCTCTTCTATCTCATCCCTTCCCAGCTGCAACAGATGTGTGTCACTATCAAGCACTGCAATAAGGGTGCATATCTCAGCCTAACTTGCAGTTTACAGATCCTTGACATGCAATGTGCCCCCATTCAAACACAGTGACAGTTCAGGGTCTCAGCCGCACTTATATTAAACAGCACTACCAGGGGACAACCTGTCTCACACACCATCTATTGTTTGACAAAACACAAAGCTCACTATTTTATGCACCACTTGCTTCAACCCCCCGGAATTTTTTTACGAACCAGGATTTAAGGTGTTGGCTACCATGGCAGGCTACACCTGGGTGCTTATATCTCACACATCAGTGCAGCTGTGCGCAATGTAGTTCAACACTAGGGAGTAAGGGGCATATTTCTAAGCCCCAAGCACTGCCAGAGCAGCACATGTGTTGACGCACCTGCGTCTTATATGTATGAGGCCACGCAAAGGCTATTTGCATTCCTTTGGATGGCCTCATACATTTGGAGTAAGACAAGGCATTGAAAATGGCTGCGTTGCCTTAATCTCTGTCAGGGGGTCATTCCATGTGTGCTGTGGTGTGTTTTTCAAGGCAACCCCAGTGGCTTTTGACTCATTCCCATAGTTGCAAGGACTGGTAAACCTGGACATGCATAACAAACATGTCTACCCAAAGAAGGCATAGCAAGGAGAAATATCTTTCTGACTCATCTTTTCTGCCTCTTTTCATGTGTACTGCATTCTACTGCACAGATGGGAAGAGGCCAATGCCTCCATAGACTGTTACTGTGCAGGAAGGTATGCCTTCCCGCACAAAGATAATCCTGCATGCAATGCAGGCACCCTTGCAACATGCTGCAAGGGTGCCTGTGTTGGTGTGAGACAGCCATAAGGGCTCCAGCGATGGGGGAAGGAACAGGAATGCATTGTTTTTGAAAATACATAGAATTTCTTCCCTTTCCCTGTGGTGTAGAGCAGCACAGCATGGTCACTTTCTGTGCTGCCCTGGGCCGCTGTTGTTGTAGTTATGTCCCATTGGACATGGCTCTGCACATGGTCTTCTGTGGTGGTACTTCACATGCCTAACACCTGACTCCCCTCTCAGGTGAGGAATCAATCCTCTGACACCCATATACCATTATGTTGCTTTGCAGTCCAGATTTGGCTACACGGCCCACGGAAAACCCACTAGCTTCATGGTGTGAGGGGGCATGCATTATCCAAATCAGGGTGGTCAGGGATCCTGTGTCCTGCCATATTGCTGTGTTCCAGTCCAGATCTTTTGTTTGGTATTGGGGGGCATGTAGTATTGGACACTGATGTTACATATAGCCTAAAAAAAATCACAAGATACAATGGTAAAGCCGGACTGCTGCAGCACATCACACAGGGACTGAATACACATGATGAATGTGGACTGGGTGGTGCAACATGTGAGTGCTTTTCTTAAGTTACATTTATATGAATTGTGACTAGACACGTGGACATTTCCATCACTTTCCCTTACACTCAGTGCAGTGCAGAAACATAGCATGCTGTGCTGCTAAACCTGAAATATTTGTGGATATTGTCTCATGTTGTAACTTACCCTATGTGTCTTTGTGGTCCTCATAGGCTGCACTGTCATGTCCTTCCACTCCTGCCACCAATTTGGCTTGGATAACTGATGCCACCTGTTCCTCCAAGGACTTCAGCTCCTCCTGGAAACCAGACCCTCCTCCTCCGGTGCGCATGTCAGCCTTCAAGTTGCTGGCCAGTTTCTCCTTGGTCCCGTGCTTGTAGTTGTGCCAGCGCTTCTTGCAGTCTGTCACTGTCCTTTTGACTTGCCCAACACTGTTGATTTTGTCCACTATGGACTTCCATATGGCCTCTTTCTTCCCTAATGCCCATTTTGAGGTGACAAAGAGTTGATGTTCATGCTTTGTGGCACCTCTGTTAAGAGTATTTGATTCTACTCCTCATTGAAATTACTCTTCCTCTTCCCCTGGGACTCTGCCTAGACATCCTAATTGGTGCTGGTGTTGTTGGGGTTGGTCTGCTCCATACTTTCCTTTCTGTGAATGGGAAAACATTTTTTGAGATGCGTCACTTTTTGAAGGATTTCTAATGGATTACACACTCAAAAGTGACACAAGGTGTCGCCTTTGAAGTGCATGTGTCAATTTTCTTTACAACATCCCTCCAAGGGATATGTTATTTTTTTGGCGCACCATGGGACCTTAAATCATGGTGTGCTTTGTTTTAAATACCACACATCCATGGCGTAGGCAACTGTTGTACCATAGCGCAAGTTATTTCAACACATTGCTGCCACAACGCAGCAATGCATCACTTCTTGTAAATACGTCCCTTATTTTGTAGCCTCCAGTGTGAAATTCCTTTGCATTTCCTACCGGTTAAGAACCACAGGTCTACTACAAGCTCTAAAAGGAACTGCAGCTAATTTTTTGTGCTACTGTGTTTTTGCACTGCAAAACTGCAATGTGTTTTTGCATTGTGTTTGATGTGCTGCTCTTTTTTGACTATTTTGTTGTTTTTTGTCCTATTACGTTTTGATTTGGTTCCTATGTTGCTTAGCACATGCTACGGGTGCTATTTTTTGTTGTTTACTTTGATGAGGTCAACAGATAAAGCAACATTTACATCCAAAAGCAGAAGATGCTTTTGAAGTTCTTGTGGGAAGCAAATATTTACCACTGCCTGAAGGAGGTGAAACAGCATGATCCAGCTCTTCAACTATTCAAGACACCTGTCAGTCCAAAAATGACTATCAGAGGCCATGCCATTAATAAGCACTTGCAGCACTTGCTACATATAATATTACCCTTTGTGTCAATTTACAATATTTAAAATTAAAATGGCCAAATAACCTGGAGGAGTAATGCAAGAAGAAAATATTATATAAAACATCAAAACTCAAAATACTGCATTCTCTTTACAGAACCATAACCCCAGTTACTCAAGGCTTTATTCTCTAAAGTGACTCTATGCCTTTGTACAGCATCATATCCAACAAGAGTGCAACTTACAGTATAATCAGCGTACACAAACGGATACTGTTAAAAATTAGGTTTGTGGTTGGCTAGAGTATGCTCCTCTGCCAGGCAGAACCCACCACTCTAATCAGGGCAAATCAGTTACACACCAAAGATAACCAGTTCTCTCCCCTTGGTCACTTAGCATGGAGCAGTAAGGCTTATCTTCAGAGGTCATGTGTAAAGCGTTTGAGCAACTCACTCACACCAGAGACACCATAAATACATCACAAAAGAGACTCCAAACAGGGCATACATAAAAATATGTTCCTTATATTGAAAATGTATCCCATACACCAACACCGCTGAAAATCATAAGTACTGTGTACATTGTGCAATATCTAATATAGCACTCATTATCCTATTGACACAAGAATCAACCAAATAGGCATTATGAATGTAGTGAATTTTTAGAGCATGAATCAGAACAAGGTAGGAAATATTGACCTGTAAATCACCACATGTCCCCCCTAGAAGCAGGAATCACGAAGTATTCACAAATGAACCTGAGGTGTAATACAGTATGAATTACATGCTTTGTACAAGTAATGAGAGTGGGAAGAAATGTACATGGGTCACTAGACCTGTGTGAGTAATGCAACCTGGTTTTATGAACTAGACATATGACACATAGCAAATCGACACAACTACATGAATCCCCCAAAAAGAGAATGGGGGAAAACCCACGTGGTGAGATCAGGCAGGGAGGCTTCCCTGGTCTCCCTCCAGAATCAGAATGCACGAAGGCAGCTGCCCGTGAATGTGTGGTTCAGCTACTACACTCCATGAACCTGGCTACATGTAAGGCTGCATCCAGGAGCACCCCACAAGGACTAGGAAGATCGTTACTGCAATGGCAGCCTTGAGCCCCTATCGGGGTTACCACCATAAGGCCTGGCACAGTAAGGGGAAAAAACAACTCAAGGCTGGCAGTGCAGGGGCAGGGAGTGGCCTTCAGGAGTTCCTGCCAGTCCAAAGCTAGGTTTTCACTGGAGCCGGAGTGGCAAGGCAACCACACTGTTGTTTCTCGAGCTGGTTGGGCAGCCCTGGTGGTCTGTGGGCCAGTCTCCAGGGCTCCACTTTGGAGAAAACAGGACTTGGCTCCTTCCTCCAGGCTCTTGTTCCAGCAGTGCTCCAGCGTCAGAGGGGGCCCCCCTCTGGGGATATTCCAATGGCCCATAGCAGGTTAGGTGCAGGGGTGGAGAACTGGTGTTTGGGACTGGCACCTTCCTCCCCTGAAACATACATGTTGTGTTTCCCCTCATGGGACCCCAAGTTGAAAGTTAGAAATGGGGTTTCTAGTTGGCAGAGGTATACGCCCTTGGCCAAGTAGGAACCACAATCCTAGTCAGGGTAAGTCACACACAATCCAAATAATCCTGTGCCCACCCTCTGGTAGTTTGGCACTGAGCAGTCTGGCTTAATTTAGAAGGCAATGTGTAAAGTATTTGTGCAATAAATCATGCAATAACACAGTGAGAACACCAAAAAAAGACACCACACAGGTTTAGAAAAATATAAGATATTTATCTGATTAAATAAAGTTCCTAAACAATCAAGGTTTGAAAATCACAAGTTGAAATATCACTTTAGTAATTATAAGAAGAG
Organism: Pleurodeles waltl; assembly: GCF_031143425.1. Lineage (NCBI taxonomy): Eukaryota > Metazoa > Chordata > Amphibia > Caudata > Salamandridae > Pleurodeles > Pleurodeles waltl. The sequence continues at coordinate 427,187,540 of NC_090437.1, forward strand.
TCTTTAGTTCTTAAAAACAACAAATGTCTCTTGCATGCACAAAGTACCAGGTTTGTGTCAAAATTATATGCACGAAGACCACAGAGGAGGAGATGCGTGGAAAAGGGTAGGTGTGCATCGGATTTCCAGGCACCCACAGACGATGCGTCAATTATTTTCCACGCAGCAAGGGCTTTGTGTCAAATTCCGGCCTGCAGGCTAGAATCCTCTTTGCGATGTGGGGACGATGTGTGGAAATCCTGGGCATGCGGAATGAAGTCACAGCTGTTGCGTCGATCCGGTGGGCGATGCAGAGGAGTTTCTGCCACTCACTGGCACTGTGGCGATTTTTCTCGCAGGAAGTGGGCCTGCATCATTCCGGGTCGGCGATGTGTCTTACCAGTGGGCTGTGTGGCAACATTAATGCTGCATCCATCTCCACTCGGGGAGCCGGGCTGCCTCGTTCCGGTTCGGCCATGAAGTGATTTTCTCACCACTGGAAAGGCTGTGTATCAATTCCGGCAGACTGTGCTTCGATTTTAGCCGCACAAGGAGTTTCTTTGCAGAGATGAAGTCTTTTTGGCTTTGAGACTTCAGAAAAGAGAAGGCAAGCTCAATCCAAGCCCTTGGTGGAGAGAACTTCTCAGCAGAGCCAGAGGCCAGCAAGGAAGCAAGGCAACAGCCAGGCAGCAGTCCTTTACAGCAAAGTAGTCCAGGTAAGTCCTTTGGGCAGCCAGGCAGCTTCTCTTGGCAGGTTGCAGGTTCTGGTGTAGAGTGTCTGTCCCAAAAAGTGTCTAAGTTGGTAGGGTAAGGGACCCAGTTTATGTACCCAAAAGTGCCTTTGAAGTGGGGGAGACTTCAAAGAGTGGTTTTGAAATGCACAAGATCCCCTTTCAGTACAACCCTGCCTGCCAGGGTCCCAGTAGGGGGTTTGGCAGTCCGTTGTGTGAGGGCAGACCACTGTCCTTTGAAATGAAAGTGTCAGGCCCTCCACCCTTCCAGCCCAGGAAGACCCATTCAGTATGCAGATGTGTGCAGGTGCGACTAAGCATTGTGTGTTTTTGGTTGTCTTGGTGAAATGCACAAGGGAGCCATCAACTAGCCCAGTCCAGACGTGGATTGGAGACAGGCTGTAAGGTGCAGAAGGACATAAGTGCAGAGAAAGGCTCTGGGGCATATTTATACTCTGTTTGCGCCGGATTTGCGTCGTTTTTTTTTATGCAAATCCGACGCAAAACTAACTCCATATTTATACTTTGGCATTAGACCCGTCTAGCGCCAAAGATCTTGGAGTTAGCGTCATTTTTTAGCGTGGACACCTTCCTTGCGTTAATGATATGCAAGGTAGGCGTTCCCGTCTAAAAAATGACTCAGAGGCATGTGCGCCGTATTTATACTCCCAGGCAAAAATGACGCCCGGGAGTGGGCGGGTCAAAAAAAATGACGTCCAGCCGCTTTAGCGTCATTTTTTAGCGCCTGGTCAGGGCAGGCGTTAAGGGACCTGTGGGCTCGAAAGGAGCCCAGAGGTGCCCTCCCATGCCCCCAGGGACACCCCCTGCCACCCTTGCCCACCCCAGGAGGACGCCCAAGGATGGAGGGACCCATCCCAGGGAACTTAAGGTAAGTTCAGGTAAGTTTTTTTTTTTTGTGGCATAGGGGGGCCTGATTTGTGCCCCCCTACATGCACTATGCCCAATGACCATGCCCAGGGGACAGAAGTCCCCTGGGCATGGCCATTGGGCAAGGGGGCATGACTCCTGTCTTTGCTAAGACAGGAGTCATGTCAATGGAGGGTGGGAGTCAAAAAAAATGGCGCAAATCGGGTTGAGGCAGATTTTTTGCCTCAGACCGACTTGCCCCATTCTTTGACGCCCAAGCTCCATTTTCCCCTACGCCGGCGCTGCCTGGTGTGGGTAATTTTTTTTTACGCACACCAGTAAGCTCCGCCGGCTAACGTCATTCCATAAATAAGGCGCCCGCATGGAGCTTTGGAATGGCGTTAGCCGGCGTTAAATTTTTTGACGCACAACTGCGTTGGCGCAGTTGTGCGCCAAAAAGTATAAATACGGCCCTCACTTTCTAAAAGTAGCATTTCTAAAATAGTAATATAAAGTCCAACCTAACCAGTCAGCAGGATGTTGTTTTACCATTCTGGGCTTACTAAATATGACCTGTTTACCCCTTTCTAATCAGAATCTACCACTCAAACAGATTATGAGGGTAGCCGTAATGTTAGCCTTTGAAAGGAGTAAGCCTCCCAGCAGTGGAAAATTAATTTAGGAGTTTTCCACTACAAGGACATATAAGACACATAGATACACATCCTGCCTTTTACCTACATAGCACCCTGCCCTATGGGTTACCTAGCGTCTACCTCATGGGTGACCTATATGTAGAAAAAGCGGGATTCAGGGATTAGGAAGTACTTTTAAATGCCAAGTCGAAGTGGCAGTGAAACTGCACACACAGGCCTTGCAATTCAGACCTGCAACATGGTTAGGGGGCTACTTCTGTGGGTGTCACAACCAGTGCTGCAGGCCCACTAGTAGCATTTAATTTACAGGCCCTGGGCACATGTAGTGCATTTTACTAGGTACTTACAAGTAATTAAATATGCCAATTGGGTATGAGCCAATGTCACCACGTTTTAAGGGCGAGAGCATATGCACTTTAGCACCGGTTGGGAGTGGTAAAGTGCGCAGAGTCCTAAAACCAGCAAACACAGTGTCAAAAAGTGGTGGGAGGTAGGCAAGAAGTTGGGAGTGACCATCCTAAGTTTGTCAGGTCTAACAGTGCCAATTCGTTCAAACTGTAAGGCCTGGAGGCAGTGCTCACCCCACACGGGAGAGTATCACAGAAACACATATAGCGAATTCCTGCTCCTCATGCCCTTTGAGTCTTGCAGGTACTTCTCCCATATTTGAAGAAGGAAGCATTCCTCTAGTGCTAGGAGGAGATACAACATTCGCCCCACGCTTGTAGTCAGGGAAAGGATTGAAGTCAGCGCACACCATGCCCTGATCCCTGAAAGTGTACAGCACTGGCCCTGCGCTAGATCAAGTCAGTCAAGGAGCAAGGCACAGCGCTGTCTCTGCACCGGGCTCCTTAGGAGGCAACTATGGTCACAAAAGGGCAGAAAGGCCAGCACATTAAAACAAAGAATCGTGGTTTCTTCTGGCAGTATCTATAGTCCCTAAGTCTTTCAAAGTCAGGGAGTAGCTGGCAGCAGGGCAACAAGCAGAACAGCAATCCAGTGAGTCCTTTATGCCACACAGCAGCAGCAGGTAGCAGGGCAACAACAAAAGAGCAGCCCAGATGAGTCCTTTTGTAGCTAAGAATTCCTTCTGGCAGGGTTTCAGTCCCAGTTCCCAAAAGTGCTCTACAATCATGGGTTCAGAGCACCTGTACTTATACTCAAAAATGTCTTTGTAGAAAGGGATGACTTCATAGTAACCCTTTCAAGTGAAACACAACCCCATTTCAACCCAGCCCTGTCTCCAAACATCAGTAGGGTGTAATCAGCCCATTGTGTGAGGGCAGGACACAGCCTGTTGACATGTAAGGTGTGACCGACCCTCCTTCTCCCAAGCCCGGTATCAGTATGTAGATACCTCTTATGTCACACCCAGCCCCTCCTATGTTATGGCTGTCTTGATAGCGTGTGCCAAGTGTAGCTGCCACTCTGCCCTAGACGTGGATTGGAGTCAGGCTACAAAGCCTTAGAGTTACAAGCACAGAGAAATGCCAAGAAATGTGGAATTTCTAAAATAGTAATGTAAAATCCACCTACACCAGTGAAAAGGATTTCTCACTACCATATCAAACATGCCCACACTACTCCTCACAGATCAGAAATTACCACTTACACATATATAGGGAATTCCTAATGGGAACCTAGGAGAGGAGCAGCACTCACAGTAATGAAAAACAAAATAGGCTGTTTATCACTATTAGGACATGCAACATATAAAAGTATATGTCCTACCTTTAACGTACACAGCACCCTGCCCATAGGGCTATCTAGGGCCTACTTTAGGGGTGACATGGGTGTAGTTAAAGGGAGTTTAGGCTTTGGCAAGTAGTTTGAATTGCCATGTCAAGGTGACAGTAAACTGCTGATGCCAGCACTGCAGTTGCAGGCCTCAGACAAGTTTAAAAGGTTACTTCTGTGGTTGGCGCAATCAGTGCGGCAGGCCCACTAGTAGCATTGAATTTACAGGCTCTGGGTATATGGTTTACCATTTTACAAGCAACGTAGAGGTAAATTAAATATGCCAAACAGGTGTAAGCCAATCATACCAAGGGCCTCATTTGCAAGCCCTTTGCGCAACCGCTGCTGCATTTTGTTTGTTGCAATGGTGGCACTGCACTACACTGATCCATATTTATAAGCTGATGCATTGGGCCCAATGCATCAGTTTGTAAAGCCCTGTATGGAGTTATACCTTCACCACAATTAATGTACGTAGGGTAGGCATTCCCACGGGAAAAGCCACGCAGGACTGACATAGTCAAATTTACAACATTTCACTGTGTCATTCTGTGACTTCACTGCATCAAAATGTTACCACCTGCTCAGAGCAGTCGTAACACTGACGCAGGACTTTTTCCCACGGGAGACTCCTCACATTTCTTGAGCTGCATCTGTTTATTGATACTCCTACAGAAATGTGTGAGTTTAGTGAATACAGATGCATCAGAATTTCTGACGCATCTGTGAAAACGTGTGCCATGGAGCTCTTTATTGTAAATACAGCGCTTCCATAGTGTAACAAGAGAGAAACAACTCAGACGATCAGAATCTAGAATCTGACATTGAGCTTAACACGAAGATCCTAGGTGACACCATACAGAATACCATTTAGATACAGATCAGTTTCTTATACGTCTTTGCATAGTATTAGAAGACGAATGCTGATTCGGTACTACGTTTTTTAAATTAAGCCTACAATAAAAATCGAAAATTTGTTTTTAATAAAGATAGACTAAGGGGTATATTTAGGGGCATATTTATACTCTGTTTACGCCGAATGTGCGTCAAAAATTTTGACACACAATCGGCGCAAACCCTGCCCCATATTTATACTTTGACGTCCGACCCCGCGGGTGTCAAAATTCCACCATGTGCTTCTTTTTTTGGAAGGGGGAACCAGCCTTGCGTTAATTATATGCAAGGTAGGCGTTCCCTTCCAAAAAATGACTTTAAGGCCTGTGCCCCATATTTATACTCAGACGTCATTTTGACGCACAGGAGGGGGTGGGCCTCAAAAAACGACACACAGCCTGATGGGCGCCGTTTTTTAACGCCTGGGTCAGGGCAGGCGTTAAGGGACCTGTGGGCTCGGAAGGAGCCCAGAGGTGCACTCCCCTGCCCCCAGGAACACCCCCTGCCACCCTTGCCCACCCCAGGAGGACACCCAAGGATGAAGGGACCCATCCCAGGGAAGTAAAGGTAAGTTCGGGTAAGTATTTTTTTCCAATTTTTTTTGTGGCATAGGGGGGCCTGATTTGGGCCCCCCTACATGCCACTATGCCCAATGACCATGCCCAGGGGACAGAAGTCCCCTGGGCATGGCCATTGGGCAAGGGGGCATGACTCCTGTCTTTGCTAAGACAGGAGTCATGTCAATGGAGGTTGGGCGTCAAAAAAAATGGCGCAAATCCGGTTTGAGGTCTGAATTTTGCCTCAGACCTGACTTGCCCCATTTTTTGACGCACAACCCCCATTTTCCCATACGCCGGCGCTCCCTGGTGTGAGTCATTTTTTTTTACGCACACCAGTCCGCAGCGCCGGCTAACGTCATTCCATAAATAAGGCGCCCGCATGGCGCGTTGGAATGGCGTTAGCCGGCAGTAAAATTTTTGACGCACAACTGCGTTGGCGCAGTTGTGCATCAAAAAGTATAAATATGGGCCTACGTATACTACATTATGTTCTATAGAGTAAAGATAAGCTGGGACACTTGCCCTAGATCGTGTGATATCACAGTATGAGAAAAATAAAATCACAAACAGTGATTCACACTAGCTTTTTTCTGACACCGTGAATGTTTGTCATGTATCGTATCCAGAGTCTATCATAATCAGTAAATTACCCGTACCAGCAAGTACAATACATTTTAAAAGAACACAATTTGTACATGCACATTTTATGATTTTGGAACTGATGCATTTAAATAAAATGAATAAGTGTGTTTATGTCTATGAATTTGTAAGCAAACACACATTTAAAAAGACGTTCAAAAAGGCACCCTGATGTGTGATCAAGGCAGCGCTGACAGCCGAAAAACGTCATGGCTAAATTCTGATAATTAACTCCTTCACAGTAACCTGTATTGTTGATAGCCTTTCTGGGTGTTTGGGAAGAAGTATGGAATATTTAAGGATCTAGCTGACTCCTCTTTTTGTTGATGACCCCTTCGCTTGGTGCATGCAAGTCGCTGGCCAGCTACACTGCAGAAGATAGATAGATAGATAGATAGATATATAGAGAGATTAAAAAACACTTACCATACAAGATACAAAGTAAAGGCACTCCCAAGCCTGAAAGCATCCATGAATGCTGCAAAGCATCAAATATAGATACAGTAGCCATCAATTGTTGCCAATTACGACAAGCTGTACGACATAGTAATAAATGCAAAAACAACCCTCACGGACCTGGCACCCAAGATAATGGGGGGTCACTATAACCCCAGCTGTGTTAATGTGGCAGTACATACTGCCACATTATGAGAATGGCGGTTTGGCTGCAGCCAACCTGCCACTTCTCCACTCATACTGCCATGGCGTTATCAGCCGCATTATGAGCCTGCCTACCACAATGGTATTCGAAACCATGGTGGTAGGCCCTACCGGTGACAGGGAATTCCTTCCCTGTCACCGGTAGGCAGCTCCCCCACCCCTCAACACTCACCAGATGCCCCCCTCCATCCAAACTCCCCCTCACCACCTCCGATCCACCAACACCCCTTTCCCCCTCCGATCAACACACACACCCCACCCCTCCATACACGCGCCCCCTGCAGACACACACACAGACACTCGCACGCATACACCCATTCAATAACACTGCCATACATGCATTCCTACACACACTGCATACACGTATTCATACACACACTGCATACCCGCATTTATACACGCATACTTACAGTCACACTGACATGCAGACACGCACTCACTTCACCATTCTTACACGCATTCACTCACACGCATATAAACACGCAAACTCCAAGCACACACAGACACATTCACACACAAACTCACACACTCAGACACACACACCACCGCCCCACCCTCACACCCCCCTCCCCTGTCGGACGCCCAACTTACCTTGTTCGGCGAGGGGGTCGACCGGCAGGGAACGGTAAGGGGCACTGCTACTGGCAGCATCGCCCCCACCCAGCAGAACACCGCCAGGCCTTATTAATGGTCATAATTCGTCTGGCAGCGTTCTACTGGTGTGTCGGTGCTGGCGGTAGCAGAACCAGCTTACCACCGTCTGCCAGTATCATCACTGCCGGATTTCCGCCCTTCTAGTAAACATAATATGGAGGACGGATGGTAGCCGTGGTGACGGTATTTTGGCAGCCGTCACTGCGGTGGTAGACAGTTTTTGACCACCAAAGTGATGTTGTGAGCAAATTGCTGAATTGCAGGAAATTGCCCATGACCCTGAGGCCAAGAATGGGCAGAATCGATACAGAAAATAGTGACACTATCTGGATTGCTCTCTTTTTTTTGCAGTAGAAAATGTCCTCTGAGCACCCGTCTTGCCTCACTCACTTGAGACCCTCCCAGGGCAATCAGAGTTAGGCCTCTAAAGGACTGTGACTACATTCTACAGCCAGCAAGACTGACGAAGAAGAGACACGCCAGACAATGCAACAGTACTGATCTTCCCAAATGTTTACAAAAATATACAGTAGTGGTCCAACTAATCTGTTTAGCCTCAGGAACAAGAAATATTAGAATCAAATAGGTGCAAATACAACAAACATACTTTTTAACATACAGACTACTAAGGATATTTGGCGGCATGTAGTCTTTTTCTCACAGTCTTTACCCCCGTAGGACGTTAGTCTGCAGGGAAGTACTACCCAGGTAAGTAACGCATGGGCCCCTTTTCTGTAATTTACCCTAAGCTACTTTAATAAACTGGCAAATATTTTTGGGAAATGACATAAGTATTATGTCATTTAAAAAGAATTAAAGGATGGGTAATGGAAGGGGTTGAGTGGCTGTAGCGGTAGAGTGGAAAAGGATTTGTTCAGGTTCAGGGGAGGACAGAGGTAAAGGGTAATTGTTTTTTTAGGGGTTTGTGGAGGGTGGAGGTAAAGGGGGGAAGGGTTTTTTAGGGTTCAGGTGTGGGTAGAGGTAAATTTGGTGGAGTTTTTTTGGGTGTTTACGGGCCGAAGAGGTAAAGTGGGGTAAGGGTTCATCTTTTTATGATACCAAAAATGTTCTTTGGAAACTTGATGACTCCTTGCCAGATGCTTTCTATACTGCCTTGAAGAAAAAATCAACAAAGTATGTTATTAAAAAAATCCTAGTAATGAGTTGGACTTCCTTTTCTCCCCTCGACAAAGTCACCCAGAACTCCAGTAGTGCTCATCTTAAACTGAACAGACATTCATCTACCTTTCCACGTAAACAACAAGGCAAAAGGCTTTTAACTAAGAGCTGTGTCCAATAAGAACTAAACAGAAGACATGTCTATTTACTCTGTTTACCTTAAGCATTATACCATGCAAAAACCTTACTGCACCTCATCACGTTTCTTATCTTGGGACTTCCTTTAAAGGCATCAATATCAAAAGTGCCAGGTTTGCAAACAGGTAGAGATAGTCTAACTGCTGCATGGTAAATGCAGAAACAATTTCAGATTTCAACGACAACATCCCAGGGACCATGGTAGAGCACAAACAATTATACATAGAGAAAAGCTCTGTGAAAACTAGCCCTGGAGTGAGATAGAGCCGATCACAGAAAATACTTTTCAATCTGGCCTCGAGATTTAGATGTCATTCACATCAAATACAGATGTAGAACACAACTTCTCATCAAAAAAGCTTTGTAAATCCTTAGTAGATACCTAATTATGGTGATCATATAATTTTGGTGATCAAAGAGATCAAAATAGCTTCTCACATAAATTCAGCCAAAATCTGTGATCTGACTTCGCAATTGTCAAGTTGAGAGGTCACAAAAGCATAAATGGATCCTAACCAGAGCCTTGTGAAATCTTAGAATAGAAGGATAAGATGCAGGCAAACGTTATACGTATAGATCTGCTCTGTATATGGTACATAGGTAGTTGTGGTTTTTCAGCCTCTGTTCAATTCTTGCAGCAAAGTCTTCACAAAGTACAAAGCAGAAATTTCGAATTCTTACGTCTGGCTTGAGAGTGCAGCTCTCGCTACCTTAAGTAAACAACAGAAATACATCTTTGTGAAACTTCACTGAGAGAGAAGCCTAGGCTCTGCCAGCATGTTGATATTTTCTGTGGTAAATTTGATTGTGCAGAATATTTGTGCTCCACTGAGTGCTTGCTGTGCTTTGTAGGAAAGTGTGGTGCATAGAGGATGAGCAAATAGTTGATGATTCGAAATATGAACAATTTACTTGAGACTGACTGAGCAGAAGTTCGCATTAATACATCTCTTTCTTTGAACTCACCTCTGGCTTTGTTTTTCTGTGCATTATGGAAAGGTCAGTACGAAGAATATTATGACAAACATATCTTAAGTCCAATACGTCTTTAAGGTTGGATTGTTATTAGACTATTTTAAAGCCTGTGAACGGGTGTTCTGTCACACGACAATTTCACGTTTTCTTATTAGGCAAGGGTATTTATGTTGGTTACTTCTTCTGACAAAATCTGGGGTAGAAGTTTACACTGTTATAATCCATATTTGACTGTTTTAGGAGGAGTTGTATATTTTTTTCCAACTGTAATTTTGCATATTGTTGTAATTTTATGATTATGTGCCTGAAGCTTATGTTATTGGAAACTTTATGCAATGAAATTGTCATGAGTTTGTAAAGGTGGTAAACCAATGATAAAGGGCGCAGGCCTGATCAGTTCATTGTGAAAAGTTACTTCGGATCCCAGTTGCCTGATCTGCATATTTTGAACAGACTGAGAAAGTTAGTTGTGAAAAGTGGCTTGTTATTAAACTGTGTTAAAGTCTGCAGACAGGTATTTTCCTAAACAGAAATCCCAAACATTACAGTAGTAGACAAGGGTTTTGGTGCTGGATGCACGTTTTGACAAACTCAGGGAGTAGACAATTTGCACTGTGATAAAGCTTGTAGGGCCATCTCAACACAGAGTGTATTTTATTTTTCCAGACATATTTTAATGCATAGTACATGTGTGTAGTTGTGTGTGTGTGTATTAAAATGCTTTTTTTGTGTGAGCCTTTTCTGTCTGCCAGACTCCCCTAATGAACAAAATCATAAAAATGCTTACATACCCATTAATAGCTGGATGGTATTTGGGTAGCTCTCTTCAACCATCGGTCTTTTAATTGTCATTCACTTTCTGCTCCCACACATGAGAACATGCAGGGTTTGTTTTTGCTTAGCTCACTCTAGTCAATTGGTCTATTGCCCTGTAAGAGAAAGAATTTCGTCTGATGACGTGTACACATCTGCATGAACATGCCTATGTTTCATTTGCATGGCTGTTGGGCTTTTTTTTCAGTTTTCTAGTTGCAGCTTTTATAAGGTCTCTTTCATGCCTTCCTTTTTTCATTTTGTTTATTTTTTTATGCGAGCCCCTAAAATTCCCCAAACAGTGCTTCAAGGATACTCACTTGGGCTAATTTTATCTGCATTGTGCTGAAGCCCACATGACTACAGCTTCTAAGCCTGATGGCTGTCTTGGAATAGTACTTAGTGGTGCATCAATGTTCCATTGTTGAAAAATCGTCACCATGTTTATAAGCAACATATTAGCCAACTTTGATTGATACAACAATAGTTCCCTATGCACAATACCTTTTCAAAATGACCTCCCAGTGTGATTCTTACTGTATCATTGTACATTCCATAATGGCGGGCACTTTGCTTTTAAAAGCTATGTACCAGCTACAAATGTGTGTCAGTAATTCAATTATTTCTTTTTTTATTCTATTTATATTGCACATGCTTTCTGAGTTTGATTGTGTGTTCATAGTGGATGGAAGAGTGGATGAATGAAAGAATCAGTCAGTGGATGGACGAATGACCCACGAGAGTACTAATGAATGATATAGTGCATATATGATGAGCTGTTGTGTCTCTGAATACCCCAGTGACTGGAGAAATACTTATACTTTAAGACAGACCTATTGGTATTCCTAATGGATTATTATTTTTTTTTAATCCTGATCTATTGCACAAACCGCAAGAGCGGTGTCTTTCTAGCTATGTCACCAGCCTGATCAAGCCATAATTTACAGTGCAATATGACAGCAGTAAAAATAGCAATTGATGTGGAGACAGAACCCACAGTCACATATAGATATATTATAATGAAAATGATATTGAAATTATAAATTAGGGTCAGAGATGAACAGTTTGGCACCGTATGACATGCTTTCTTAGAGGAATACCGATTGTTACTGATTATTTGTGAAAGAGAATCTCAGAGAGAAATATGTGCTTTGCAAATTTTAGGGCCCTATTTACAAGCGGCTTTTTGTTGATGCACTGACGGCACAGGGTGAAGGCCCACATCTACAAGGCCATGCAAAACCACTTTACATGTCCTTGTAGATATGGATGAAGGCAACTGTTGCAACAGATTCAATTATGTGTAGAGTAGGCTAAATGTACTTTCCCAGGACTTGAACAATGGAGCTACAGACTAAGAGTTGGGAGAAACAATTTTGTTACCCGAAGAAACTGGATGATGTACTCATCGACAAGAGGACCAATCATGTTAATGGAACTTGACTCTCAAAATAACGTAGACAAGTGGTAAACAAAACTTATAGGTTAGAGTCATAACCCCTGATAAGGTTGACCAATGGGCAAATTGTGGGACCGACTGAGAGACCCTAATAAAAAGTCATGACACGAGGGGAGAAATCAGATCGGAGAGGCAAAAGGTGATGACGTCAGGAGACGCTGTCCGAAGTGCTGATACTTGGGCTTGCTGCCTGTGAGCCCAAGTCTTGTTGATGACTGATGACCTGGAGACGAAGTCTGACTCGTTGCTGATCTATCTTGGATAGATAGCTATAACCTGACAGACTAATGAATGCTTTTTCTTTCTAGGCACCAACTGCGCTGTTTTAAATGTTTTTCTCTTCTAGATAGATTTTCCCAAATTAATGATTTTTGACTAAATTGTTTTAGCATGAAGACCCACATGCTGATGATAATTTGGAGATAGGTAGGCTGACAAGGGTGACTTAAGGTGACTTAGGGGGTTATTCTAACTTTGGAGGAGTGTTAATCCGTCCCAAAAGTGACGGTAAAGTGACGGATATACCACCAGCCGTATTACGAGTTCCATAGGATATAATGGACTCGTAATACGGCTGGTGGTAAATCCGTCACTTTCCCGTCACTTTTGGGACGGATTAACACCTCCTCCAAAGTTAGAATAACCCCCTTAGACTGACTGACTTATATTGCTGAATTATTCGATTGCTCATGAATTGCTATGCTTTCTTTAACATTGGTTGCATATTAATAAAGGGCTAAGTATTTATTGCTTGTATTGCTAATAAAGTTTGGAAATTATGATATTGTTGAATAAAGGTATATGATTAGAATTGTAACCAATAGGGAATAAAACGAGCTAACTTTCATATGAGTGATGGTGGTTTTTCTAATTAGATTAGTTCATGGTATTTTAAGTTGATTGGATCGATTTGTTGATACTGTCTTTTACTCACTATACTTGGCTAGGATATCCTATGTGATCCAAAAGATTAATCAGCCTATACGCGTCCCCTTGTAAGTTTACTTACTAAGGACAAGGCGCGCTAGAAGTTTTTGGTAGCAGCTTGATGTTTAGTTTCCGTAGGGAACTAGTTAAGTAACGGGAAAGGGTTATGGTGGTAGTTTAAAAATTGAATATAGTTGTTTGGATTTCATGAGGTTTGAATTTTGATTATCTGAAATGACAATGGTAGCAAAGATGATGTTCCCTTAAGCCCAGAAATGACTTTCCCAGATCCTGGATCCCGTGAGTAAGGTTGGGTATGTTCCCGGCGTATTTTGAGATAGTATGAGAGTGGTAGAATTGCACTTGCCTAAGCTTAAGCAGACCGCAGGTGAATTGTGATGTATGTGAGGTAGACAGTAGGGAGTTTGCGTACTCCAATTTAGAGTTAGTAGGAGTGTGCGTACTCCTAAATGGTGTGCAAGTAGGGAAGTCGTCGAACTTCATATGTAAGATGTACGGACCCTGCGTGGTCTAAGACTCCGGAGTATATTGACAAGCGTAGGAGACACTTGGGTATATGTTGTAATCTACCTGGTTTAGTAGGTTGATCGGGTGTGGTCAACAAGTCTGAATGAATGTGCATTGAAAAAAAAAAAGCTTCGACTGAGATTTGGCAAGTCCTATGTGCTCCAGGACAGACCCAAAGATCAGCTGAGAGTAAAGTTTGCGGGTCGAATTTTACTTGCGAACGTGGGGGACTGAGAAAGAGGAATAGCTAAGATCCCAGACAGTGCCTTTTATTGAAAATCTGTAAGGTCCCTGAAGCGATTGTGTCCCTTCCTGTAGTAAACCAGTGGATTTGTTTTAGTTGTTATTGGTGAAAACGCTCGCAATATAATTGCATTAGTCGAATGAAGAGCCGCGACCGGATTGGCTACCGTCCGCGAGAGGCAATTGGTTGAGCGAACAGGTGAAGGGAATCTTGGGAGTAAAAGTAATTTCACTTATTGAATTGTAATACATAAAACAGGCAAAATGAAGTTTTTCAAGGCTTTCAGGAGTGCGATGAACGGTGAATCTTACATTAATGCTTCAGCGGGGGGACCACCCCCCCCCACCAGGACGATAGTCCAGCACATCTCGTAATGACAGAGAAGGGCATAGCTTCTTGTCTTTGGTTGAAGCAATGGAGTGCATTGACAAAGAATCAAGGAACCTTAGCATTTCCAGAGCATGGAACGTTTAATCTAAGGGTTCTAGACCAGTTGCGATTGTCATTATATGACACGAGACCATTACCGAGACCAGCACAGTTCGAGGCTTTAGCAATTTGGAAGCTAGTGGCCAGACAGTAGCACGAGCTAAAGACCATTAGAAGGATAAAGAAGATAGAGAAATCACTAGTCGAAACTAGGTGGGATTGGGAACAAAAAAGATGGAGAATGAAAACCATGAAGGAGATTAAGATGTTCCCTGCAATCACAGAAGGTGACGATTCGGATAAGGGAGACAATAGAGAGAAAAGGGAGAATGGGGAGAAAAGAAAAGGGAAAAAGTCTTATGTAGACAATGATGATTCTGATGTAGAGGATTACATTACGCAGTTGCTGAGGGATAGACCTCTGCCTATGACAACCTATGCAGGGGGTCCAGGGAATATTGCTACAGCCCCTCCTGCCACACCTGGGACATCCCAGGGAGCCGTGGGTGATGTACAAACAAAAGGAGGACAGATTCCATGGGAAGTGCAGAGTACGCCAGTTGCAGGAACGAGAGCGGAACCTCAAGTACAGGTACCTACACCTTCAGCACCAGTGAATTACCCGAAAGTACCAGCTCTTGAGACTGTTTCAAACATTGTGGTGCCAAGGGAGTAGGTGCATCCGCAGCCAATATTAGTTCAGACAGACCCAACACCAATGTTATTGCCGCCAGCACAGATACAGAATATGCCAAGGCCTAATCAGTTAACTGGGAGATCAGCGGATCTCGCACCAGTTATGAATCAGGCAATGGGAGTACCACTTACACAAAGCGCAGGCTCTAGTACAGCTCCAGATGCAATATTGCTACCGATTACTGTTGGTCCAGTGGTACCCTTATATGCTCAGAAGAAATTAGAAGCAGGGGGACAAACTGAGATATCACAGAACTTAGGAAAAAGGAGGGCAGGAGACACAGCACCAATGACATCATCCTCAAGTATTTGTCCAAGTGAGCTTGACTCTCCTGTGGGATTTAGTCCTCTAGTGCGATTACCAGATGCGAGTCAGAGTATGAGACGTTTGACACCACAAGCTGTGGGGACAGGGGTACAACAGTTGCTAGTGGTTAGTGCAAGTAACATTTCATTACAAGGGTTGACAGCACAGCAGTTAAATAGTTGGCTGGACAGTTTTAGTTATTCGCAAGGTGCCTCAAAAGGGGAAGAGCAACTAAATCGAGTAGGACTAAATATCGAGGCAAATGAATTGGTTGAGGGAACAATGGGATTGAACAGGTTAGAATCCTATACTGAAAAAGAGCTGAGGTATTTGTGTATGAGAATTACAAAGGAAGTGGGAAAAATACACCAGAAATTAGCAGAGATAGCAGAGAAACATGACATTGATCTTAAGTCAACAAAACATTTGAAACAAAGTTACAGATTCGATTTTGAAGCAAAGGATTTTGTACCCATGAGGTCAGCCGGAATGAAGGCACATTTGAGATATTTGCTGCAGAGTGCGCAGATTTGGGGAGCATTAGAGAAGTGGGAAGGCAGATGGGCGAAAAGAAAAGATAAACGAGCATGAGGTTCAGAAGGGGAAACAGAGGGAGCAGAGAAGGGAGAAGCAGTCAAGATGTTACCGATAAGGGAAATTCCAGGAGGACAGTTTGTTCATGTTCCTTGGCATCAAAGTGGCATACTGTCTTTTAGCAATGATTATCCTAAATTCAGAGAAAAGCCAGTTGAATGGTACCAACAGACTTAGAGGTTTGTGAAACTCTCCAAATGTTTGTGGGAAGATTTGAACACTTTGTTTGAGATAGTTGTGCCAGCTGACTTATGTGTTGAGTGCAAAAGAGCAGTAGATTGGCCAACAAGCGAACCTGAGAGGCACAAAATTACAGGTGCACAATCACCTGAGGAAATTAAAATGTATTACAAGGTGATTGATTTTTTTTAAAACTAGGATTTCTCCGAAAAACATTGATTGGCAGAGAATTGACAGGACGGTTCAGGAAACCAAAGAGTCAATACATACCTATTATGAAAGATTTCTAAAGGCTTTCACGGAGTACAGTGGTAAGGAAGCAGTTGAACCAAAGGACATGTTGCATTTCGTGTTTAGGTTTGTCTAAGGGTTGAGACCTGAAGTAGGGCAGATGATTAAGAATCATTTGATTTGTTGGCAGGCAAAGCCAATTAATGAGGTGTTGCAATATGCAAAATATTGTGGTGATGAGATTGAACTAAAGCAAAAGAAGTTGAAGGAAAAGGCGATGGTGATTCAGATTTAGGCAGCACAATCAGGAGTGCAAGGAGCTTTTGTGCCGCCGATCCAGCCGCAACAGAGAGCTATTTTGTTTCAGCCTCAAGCAAGGGGTAGAGGATGTGATATGGATGTGATGCGTGGTCCGGAACTGAATACAGTGGTTGTTCAGAATGACATGCAGGGGATGAAAAGAATGTTGCCATGCCACCTGTGCGGAAACGTGGGACACTGGAAGTGGGAGTGCCCGTTGATGGTGCAGGAAGTAATGATTCAGCAAGGTGATGTCAGTACAGTACAAACAGTGAGAGTCCCCAGAGTGAGGGGCCAAGTCCTGAATGTTCAAACTCGAGGTCAAAATGTTTTACGAGTTCAACAAATGCAGGTGCCACGAGCACAATTTACTCCTTTAGCACTGATACAACAGCAGATTTCTATGGTGCCTAGACAGCAAATGCACATATCTCAAGCCACGATGGAGCAGCAACAAGTTATGCTTACTCAGCAGGTCAATGGTCAGAGATCAGATAACACTAACAATACAGTACACCAATTCCCATTTCACAGTGAGGATGAAATAAACGACGAATGGATGAGTGACAGTTCAGGTGAAGGAGCTTGCATTCTTGCCACATCCCTAGAGGTGGATCAGAGAGGGCTTTTGTGAAAGGAAAGGTAATGGGACATAAAGTGTCATTTTTGGTCGACACTGGAGCCACGCGCTCCACAGTAAGGAGTATAGAAGTACCAGATTTGCCCCTTTCCGGAAGAACAGTACAGGTTGTGGGAGTGGAGAATAGGCAATTAACAAATCCTATCACAGAACCAGTACAGATTGAAATAGGGAACTACACAGGACTGCATAGATTTGTAGTGTGTGACTCAAGTCCCGTATCTTTGTTAGGCAGAGACTTATTATGCAAGACCAAATGTTCCATAAATTGTACGGACGCAGGAATAGAAGTCCAAACAAACAGTGATGATGAGGAAGAGCAAGCATCAGCCATGGTTCTTAATGAAACATTCAAAGAATATCCTTTGATTGAGATTTTCCCAATGTTCACTTTGAAGGAATTGCATGCAGATTTACAAGGAACAGTGAAGGAGAAGGTTTGGGATTTGACAGCGAAAGAAGTGGGTCTGATCAAAGATGTCGAGCCAATTAAAATCACTTTGAAGCCGAATGTTGAGTTTCCAAAACTTCCACAGTACAATATGCCACAGGATGTGTTGATGAAGGTGGCACAAATAATTGGGGGTTTCTTGAAGCAGGGTGTTTTTAAGGAAGTGTTAAGCAGTCCATTTAATTAACCGATAACGGGATTGAAAAAGCCCTGTGGGAAAGTGCAAATTGTGCAGGATTTGCAAAAACTGAATGACATGGTCGTTAAATGTTGCCCGATTGTGCCCAATTCAGCAGTGATACTGTTTCAGATTCCATGCGAGGCAGAGTGGTTTACAGTAGTCAATCTGTCACAAGCTTCTTTTCAGTACCACTTCACGAGGATAGTCAGTTTCTTTTTAGTTTCAAATTCCTAGATAAAGTCTACAGCTGGTGTAGGCTTCCACAAGGGTACACGGAGTCACCGTCTTTGTTTAACCAGATTTTGAAAAAGAATTTGGAGTCATTGGAATTACCTTGCCAGTCAACTCTTGTACAGTACATTGATGACTTATTGATTGCGTCCAGGACAAGGGATGAGTGTAAAAATAATTCAATTGTCTTACTTAATCATCTGGGAGACTTTGGTCACAAGGTCACACCTGCAAAGTTGCAGTACTGTCAGAAGTCTGTCAAATACTTGGGTCATCAGACTGAGAAAGGGTTGAGAAGAATCTCACGAGAGAGAATTACAATGATTTTGCAGAGAAATCCGCCGACTTCCCAGAAGGATGTACGCATGTTTTTGGGAATGGTAGGATACTGTAGACAATGGATCCCGAATTTTGCTGAGATTGCTAAACCTCTACAACAATTGACACACAAGGGAGTCACAGATCCAATCACTCTCGATGAAGATCAAATGAGGGCCTTCACTGAATTAAGAGAGAGTTTGTGCAGTGCTCCAGCGTTGGGAATGCCTGATTACACAAAGCCTTTCACACTGTTTTGTCATGAATGTGATGCATGTTATTTGTCTGTCTTGACACAGGTCCTTGGAGGTGCTTATCGCCCAGTAGCCTATTTTTCAGCTACCTTGGACCCGGTTGCAGCAGCTTTACCAGGTTGTCTGCGAGCAGTAGCCGCAGTTGGTCAAAGTCTTTCCCAATGTAAAGTTGTAGTCATGGGATAACCAGTGACAGTAATGGTGCCACATTCAGTTAAAATTTTGCCGACAAGAACAAAAACACAACATTTGACGGGGGCCCGACTAACAAGGTATGAGACGAGTATACTGGGAGCACCAAATGTTACTTTGAAAAGACGTACAGTATTGAATCCAGCAACATTACTGACAAGTGATACTGTTGAAGTCAAAAAAGAGGAAGACATAGAGCATGATTGTCTTGAAGTTACAGATCTCTGTACAAAGCCTAGACCTGATATTAGAGACACTTGGCTGGAAGAAAATGATCAAATTGTTTTGGTCAATGGTTCATGCCTTAGAGATGGACAGGCACATTGAGGGCAGGGTATGCTGTGTGTACAATCACAGGGACCCTAGAAGCATCTTAGCTCCCTGGTGTATATTTCAGCACAAGTAGCAGAATTGGTGGCTCTCACTAGGGCATGTTATGTCTCTACCAGGCTCAGAGTAACAATATACACAGATAGCAAATACGGATTTGGAATTGTTCATGATTTTGGTCAATTGTGGTCACAAAGAGGGTTCATGATCTCCAGTGGAACCCCAGTACGAAATGGTGACAGAATAAAAGAGTTGTTGTATGCAATACAGTTACCTGAGGAAATTGCTGTGGTAAAATGCAGTGCACATAAGAAAACACCAGAATACATTTCCTTAGGAAACGGATATGCAGATCAGGTAGCAAGTTTTGTGCCCTGAACTGTATATCATACAAGGATAAGTGGGAACTAATGCAAGAAGAAGAGACCAGTTGTGCATATTTTGCTCTAAAGGTAATTAACACCTTAGAGGAATTGAAAACTTTGCAAGAGAATGCAGACAAGGAAGAGAAAAAGCTGTGGGTGAAGTTGAAGTGCGTGCAGAGACCAGATTAAATCTGGGTATCTGAGGAGGGCCAGATGGTGCTACCGAATTGTCTGTTGTCTCAGATGGGTCGGTATTACCATGGTCAGGCACACATTGGAAGGGATGCCATGATTAGGCTGTTCAAGGTTGATTGGTTTAATCCGAAATTTAGACAAGCAGCTGAGGCAGTGTGCCATAGATGTCTGATTTGCCAAGCAGTTGAATTTGGGAAAAGGGACAGTGATAAATTTGAGCCACATTGGAAGAGCAGGAGGACCATTCAGCAGAATGCAATTGGATTTCATTGAGATGCCTGCATGTGGTGGATTGAAGTACGTGTTGGTGACTGTACGTGTATTTAGTCATTGGATTGAAGCATATCCCACACACAGAAATGACAGTCTCACAGTTGCAAAGTTATTGCTTAGAGAGCTGATCCCAAGGTTCAGATTTCCTATCCCTTTAGAATCAGAACCAAGTGATCAAACACTGAATATTGAACAGAAGCTACATTGCAGCTATGGTCCAGAAGCATCAGGATTGGTAGAACAAATGAATGGTACCCTGAAATCAAGAATTGCCAAAATGTGCGCAGCCACAAATTTGAAATGGCCAGATGCATTGCCTTTACTGTCAATAAGAAATGTACCTGACAGGAAGACAGGTTTATCCCCACACGAGAGTCTCATGGGAAGAGCAATGAGACTTCCAGCAATACCAGCCAATGCTCTTGTCAATGTAACAGATGATATTGTGTTAGACTACTGCAAGGGTCTAGCTGATGTCACCTATCCATTATCCAGGTCACAACTTGAGAGCCGGAGACTGAGTCATGATCAAGAAGCATGTGCAAAAAACCTGCCTAGAACTGTGTTGGAGAGGTTCATACCAAGTGGTGTTGACGACTACCACAGCTGTAAAGTGTGCAGGATTGCCCAATTGGATACACGTAAGCCATATGAAAAAGGTGGTGAGTCCTCAGGATCATGAAGAAGTGTTGCTGAGAACACCAGCAGCAGTGAAGTGAATAATTCTGCCTGAACCAGAGCCAGAGCAAGTTGAGCCGGAAGTGGATCCAGAACTGACAGAAGAAGGATCGATCACCCCAGTAAGAGATGATGGTGTGGAAAATCAAGAGGCAGTGTGTGCAGAAAATACAGAAAAGGCGTTACGAGATCCATGCACAGGAGAAGTGCTAACGCAAACAAAAGGGACTGAAAAAGAAGGAGACTCAGTGCCAGAGCCTGAGGGGGAAAGAGTTGAGCCAGGCCAAAGCAAAAATGATCTGACTCCTCCTGAACCCGTTGCAGGCCCATCAAGAGAGGGCACTTCAGACAAAGTCCTATCTTAAAGAGATTGCTGACAGAAGGTGTAAGAAAAGGGGATAATTGGCCTGAATCCCAAATCGCCAAGAAAAAGGACTTGGTAATAAACGAAACGATAGAGAAAGAACAAGATACCACCAGGAAAGATGAACTGAGTGATGGAGAACTAACAAGGGAAAGGAGGTTGAAAAGAAAAAGAGTGGCAAGTCGAAAATACGCAGGACCAGAGTAGGCATACGCCACAACAAGTGACTGGCAGAACGAGTTTATGTCCTTTTGTTTTGACAGAGAAGTTCCGAATCAGTATTTTGACGCAACCTGAAGAAAAGGAAAAGATGGACTGTATTGTTGAGTAAAGAAAAAGATGAAATCACTTACCGGAAAAGACATTGATAACCTGGTCTGACACTTAAAACCTGGAGTTGACCAGCTGCTAACCAATTTTGACAAAAGAAGAAGGGGTCTTGTAGTGTGAAATTGAAAGCGTGAAGAAAGAAGCATATTTTTGATTTTTGCGTTGCATATTAAGTAGAAGTTGAAAATTCTGCTTTCTGATTCTTTACAGATCATGGCTAATTTAGATAATAACGTGAGGCACATTAGATATTGTGGATATTTGAGTGTAGGAATGGCGATTGTTTGTGGAATATTGTTTGTTATAATGGTTGTGGGAATGTCAATTCATAAAATGAAAGAAATTAGAGATATATCTGTGCATGAAACTAATACACTAACAGCTATAGAGAGGTTTAAATTAGATGAGCAATATTTGCATGATTATACTAACGCAAGGGGAGAGTTGTCTTCTAACGTCTTTTATCATTTATTGATTGAATATGTGGAAACGGTGGATGCAAAGATTTTCTTGTGTGTACACAAATACCTTCCTCTGTGGAAGAAGGGGTTACTTATCATAGTCTACCATTGACATACGGTATAACTTGTAGTCTGTTACTAACACGCTTTTTATAATCAAGAGTATACACAGTACTTTTATTTTATACGACTTAGTATTTTCTTGCGTTCCTATAATTAGATACTTAAGTAAGATAGCTAAAGAACATGATATAGTATTAGTTAGAGGATTCTTTGAGCCTACACTAACATTTGGCACAGCTTATGTGCATCGTAATAATTTGACTAGCTTATTAACTCCCAAGGAAAAGAGCTTTATTAGGCATACTGATGATAGGAGAAAATCATTAAAAGAAAAATTAGAAAAAGGGTTAGAGAAAAGGACTTACAAAAATGATTATGCTCACACTGCTATTAAAACACAAGGGAAGCTAGCTTTAGACGCATTACACATAGGGAAGCTTTGTATATACAGGCCAAAATCACGCATTGACACTTTATTTGTGGGAACGAGTGAATGTAGGCATGTGTTTTTGTTTCAGAGTAAATGGACGTTCATGCTAAATGGTGCTGAACCTGTGATTCCTGGAATCTATTACAATTTTGGACTTAATGTTTATTACCGACTCCCTAGGGGATGGTATGGGACATGTTATTTGGGAATAGTGTTCCCTAAAATCTATCAAATAGATGATTTGAAAAAGATACCGAAAATGACTGAGTTCAACCGAATGAGACAAAGAAGAGAAACAGCCTCTGCAATAGTAGGGGATATTTTTGGAGCAGTAATTCCTTCAGTAGGAGTTATATTGAACGCAAATAAGATACGAACGTTGTCAACTATAGTAGATAATATGTTAACTAATTTTACAGGAGCTATATTATTACTAAACACTGAGTTAGCTGCGGATAGAGCTATGACGCTTCAAAACAGGCTTGCTTTAGACATAATTTTAGCGAAAGATGGAGGAGTCTGCAAAATGATTTAACGAAAAGCACTGCTGTTCTTATATCCCTGCAAATGAGAAAGAAGTAAAAGAATTGCTTACTAATTTAACTAATGCAAGTAAGGATTTAAAAGAGTTGAAAGAACCAGGAGTTTGGGAAAAAGTAGGAAAGGGATTTGCGACACTAGGAAATTGGTTTAGTCAAATTTGGGGTGGAATAATGTGAAAAATCGTTCAAGAAATATTAATTGCGATCTTTATTATATTAGGATTATGGGGGACATGCAAATTATGGCACAAAATTCAATTAAAAAGAGCTAAGAACAATCAGAGAAGGGAAGAACCACCTAGAAGAAGAATCTATAGGTAAAATGGAAACGGAAGAAATCAGAATGTAACTTAAAGTAATTTTGACATTTGGTTAACAGTAATTGAAAATAACGTGTAATGTGCAAAATTTGCCCACGGGGAGTGGTCACCATCTGTGTTAACAGTACTAAAATAATGTGAAATGTTTAATAATTGTACTAATGTGTTATAATGAGAGATATATATTTATCTTATGATGTTTCATACTCTTAACTTAGCTATGCTTGCTTAAACGTGAAGACGCGATGAGCCGTCGCAGACTGGACCTGGAGAAAAGAGACCTTGAACTGTACAGAGTTCACCATGAAACACTGCTAGAAAAATCTACAAACTCACCAGCGGACAGGAGACGATCAGAACAAATTGATATAATTATGTGTAGAGTAGGCTAAATGTACTTTCCCAGGACTTGAACAATGGAGCTACAGACTGAGTTGGGAGAAACAATTTCTTTACCCGAAGAAACCGCATGATGTACTCATTGACAAGAGGACCAATCATGTTAATGGAACTTGACTCTCAAAATAACGTAGACAAGTGGTAAACAAAAATTATAGGTTAGAGTCATAACCCCTGATAAAGTTGACCAATGGGCAAATTGTGGGGCGGACTGAGAGACTCTAATGAAAAGTCATGACATGAGGGGAGAAATCAGAATGGAGAGGCGAACATTGATGACGTCAGGAGGTCCATGTAAAGCCAGGTGTCAGTCAATGTCAAACCTGGGCTGAAAGTAGTTCTGTTCATATACCTGGGTCAGACAGACAGGCATGGGTGAAGCACCCAGGCTGACAGGATCTGGGGCAAGCAGTACTATGCAAAGTTCTCCTTTTTTACTCACTCATTCGTCCGTACACTCATTCACACACATACCCATATACTTACCTCCTTAGTCAAACATTCAGTCACTGATTTGCAGATTTATACACAAGTCCATACCCTTACTTACTACTTACTTACTCTCTCATTCTTTCTTAGTCAAAGACTGATGCATTTGATCATACATTTGTGTACCTACTCATCCATAAAACTGCTCACTTTCTTATCATTATGCTCATTCACTCATCCATAAACTCACTCGCACATATAGACTCATTCAGTACTTACTGACTCATCCATACACTGATTCACTCACAAATCGAGATCATTCAGACATTCATACAATGATTCACACATATCCACACACTCGCCCATCTACTTAATGTCTCATCAATTAATTGATTCACTAATTCACGCACAGGTCCACACATTCACATAATCAAACCCCTGCACTCAGTCATTGTCTCAAACATCCATTCATTCACTAATTCATTCACTTGTGCACTTGCTCACTACCATATCCATAGAATGATAAACTGATTGACTCAGAAGTCCTTACAATCACTTACTCTTTCTGCCCCGCAAGCACTGTCTTAAGCATTCATTCTTTCACTAATTCACTCAATCATCCACAGAGTGATACACAGAGGTCCATGCACTCACTTACTCATTCATACACCTCTTCATACAATGCTTCCCTCTGCGAGAACATAGCCTCTCCTTCCCTTCCCTAGCCCCCACCTGTCCCTTTCTCCCCCTTCACCCCACAAAGAGGCCACAACATACATCTACCTCAGTGGCCTGCTTAGAGCAGGTAGTAAATGTATGCATTAAAGTCTCATTCCATGGGGTTTTACAACCAGTGAATTCATTCTCACGCAGTAACTCCTCATTCTACGGGGTTTGCCTCACAATTGCACAGTACTGATGCTGTATTCTGCCCAGCAATGTTATTTCCACTGGCGGATTTGGTAACCTGCTAGTACCATGCAACATGCTATCTGGGGTTATATGGTCTTACACTTCTGGTGACATTACCGGCCACTAAGTACCCATAGCTTTTCACACTAGGTAAAACTCCTCCATGAGTTCCTTTGCTCCATTTCCCCCAGCTGCAGTTCTCTCCGTATGTCGTCAGCTCTCTTCTAGTTGTGGGTAATGTGTCTTTTTAGGTCGAGAATATCGCTTCTTTTCCTGACGTGTTGTTATATATTTGGGCCCGTATTTATACTTTTTGACGCTAAACTGCGCTAACGCAGTTTAGCGTCAAAAAGTTTAGCGCCGGCTAACGCCATTCTGAAGCGCCATGCGGGTGTCGTATTTATTGAATGGCGTTAGCCGGCGCTAGCAGACCGGCGCTGCCTAGTGTGCGTGGAAAAAAACCACGTACACCAGGCAGCGCCCGCGTTGGGGAAAATGGCGTTAGGGCGTCTTAAAAGGGTGCAAGTCAGGTTGACGCCAAAAAATCGCCTCCACCCGATTTGCGCCATTTTTAACGACGCCCAGACGCCATTTACATGACTCCTGTCTTAGTAAAGACAGGAGTCATGCCCCCTTGCCCAATGGCCATGCCCAGGGGACTTATGTCCCCTGGGCATGGTCATTGGTCATTGAGGCATGTAGGGGGGCACAAATCAGGTCCCCCTATGCCAAAACATTTTTTTTTTTAAAATAAAAAATTATACTTACCTGAACTTACCTGAATGTCCCTGGGATGGGGTTTTTTGCCCCGCCCACTCCCGGGCGTGATTTTTGCCCGGGAGTATAAATACGACGCATTTGCGTGGCAGTCATTTTTTTAGACGGGAACGCCTACCTTGCATCTCATTAACGCAAGGAAGGCGTTCACGCAAAAAAATGACGCTCTTTCCTCATACTTTGGCGCTAGACGCGTCTAACGCCAAAGTATAAATATGGCGTTAGTTTTGTGCCGAATTTGCGTCGAAAAAAACAACGCAAATTCGGCGCAAACGGAGTATAAATATGCCCCTTGGTGTTTTAACCACATCCACCTCACGCCCATCACTATCACTCATTCATGGGCTTTCCCTTTAAAAATCTTTTGTTATCATTGGTAAATGCCTTACCTTTGCCCCTCCTTGGGGCAGTTTGGTTACTGCCTTGGATATCTACCATGTTATATGGTTAATTGCACTTTTGTCAATATGTTTGAGCGCGAGCAAACTTCTTTTTCCTTTTGTGATTCCGATTTACGCTCATGGTGTGGAGCTTTGAATCAGCTCGCTTATGTGAAACCGTATTACTTTTCATTTTCAATTTATGTGCCCAGAAAAGTCCGGTTAGGAGTTTACAATTCTAATAACTCTAATTTAAGACCTGCACTGATTTCGAAAGTTTTTAATCTGTGTTTGAACAAGAATATATGTAATGTAGAAGGAGGCGGGAGGAACTTTCCTTTTTTTTGTTTCAATGTTTGGATTAATGTTTTAACTAAAGGAAAGTGACCGTTTCCTCGTAGCCTGCCCTCGGATCAATGCAGTGTGCACTAAAACTTCAGTCATACCAAAACATGACCACTGGCTTTGCTTCAAGAAGATATCTAGCGCAAAAAACCTGCCTAACCTTCATATAAAAAAAACAAAGGTCTGATCAGCATGCTCTTAACAACCCTGTCGCTGGACAAAGTGTCACATGATTTTTTAAATGCTTGTTGAAGAGAATACACCTGAACCTCTGTGCTGGAGGAAACCTGAACCATGGGCTTGCCATCAGAGACACTTAAGCTAGCAGCAGACACTTACCTGTGAACCGATTCACTGCAGTAGTTGTCCACCAATCCAGACCAGGTTATGATTGACTCACAAATAGCTTGCGCCATTGGCTACTGAAAGCAGCCTTTAAAAAGCATGTGCCTCGGTTGTGTGAATGAAAATGTTAGCTAGGGTTTACGGTGATCAGCTTTGCTTTTTTACCTTTGTTATTTACTCTCTGTGATCAACCTGGGTGTTGCTCTCGCTATAAAGAATGATTGAGGGAAACGGTAGCACAGAGAGAGGGTTCAAAAGGAAGCTGGAAGGGTAAAACAGTAATTTGGGAAGGGTGGGGTTGAAGGACGAAGATAAGAATAGAATGAAAGAAGCCAAGAGAGCAAAACTGCAAAAAATTGCTTTTCTAGAACGTGGTTACAAATATTCGTTAACAGACTATGGTATTCTGCAATTGCTATGTTTCATACATTCCTAGGTTGTTCGCATGTCTTTCCTTTATGCTGATTTTTGTATTATACTTTCATTTCCTAGTGCTTGGTGTGTGTTTTATCTGTTTAGGATGTACCACATAGGAATTCCAAGATGGACGATTGTGTCAGCTGTGACCTTGCCTCCTGTGCCTGCAGGTCGGTTTTAGGTGCCACAACTGGAATAGTGTTGTAGCTACGTGCTGGTGCCCTGTTTCAATTGTAGGTCGAGGGCGCAAGCGCTTTGACCTTTTGTAAGTATGGTGGGCTTTTAACCACGCCCCTGGAGGAGTGCGGCAGTGTGAGTCACTTTGTTTGTTGTATAGACAGGCCTGGGAAGAGAATACTATAAACCAGATGGCCGCTGCCAATCTGTTGGGTTATTTGCACCTCTCTAGTGCTTAATTTCTAAATACAAATGTGCTGGTGTCCAAAGCTCTCCTCTGAAACACCCGACTGCTGCAATTAAATGTGCAAGAAAGTACGACTGAGGCAGCCTAATCCTAATCCTAATTCCATATTGGGCCTCTTAATCCATTTACAGACACTCCCAGCCACTCTCTGCCCCTGCAGCTCACTTTTGTTTCATTTTTCTCTTCCTCCATCTCTCCCATATGTGTTTTTTGCTCTTAGTAAATCCTCGAGGAAGAAAAATAAATGCCAGCCCTCAAAAATAAGTACCGGACGCCCACACACAAACCACTGGCTCAAATTAAGCACTGCATCTCTTGCTTTGGGGATAACATCTCAGCAAAGTGAATACAGATAAACACCCTCTCTTTAAAGTTTACGATGAATGTATTTTGAAAGAACTTTGTAGCATTATTGACCTCTTAAAGTTGAGTTTGTATGCTAAATGACTAACTTTTGAAATGTTTGAAAATACTTCTCTGGATCCTATCCTCATTGTAATGCGCATGCCCAGTTTATTTTCAGTTGCTTTGTTATAAAAGAATGACACAACAACATATTTTGCTTAGCACCATAGATGTTATAAAACAGATGCTGTTCACCTACATCTATATTCATATTAGAACGTACAGATGTTTAGGCTTCAACCATGACAGCACTTTGCATTCAGTCCTATATAAACATCATGTAGTATATCATAGTTTTAAGGGATAACCAGAGTATTTCAAAATGTTTTTCTGGTGTGTTTACTTCTCTTTAAGGTACTACGGGCAGATTTATGGAAAGTCAGTGCAGCGCCACTTTCCCTGCACCCCTTAGCACCCCCCTAACGCCACAATGTGTGTGCCGTATTTAAAATACGGCGCACCATGGCGCAGGGTAGGGGGCAATAGTGTCATTATCTATGATGCTATTGATGTACTCTGCAGGTGTAGCGTCAAACTATTGGTGCTAATCCTGCAGAGTATATAGGGGCCCATTCTAAAGAATGGAAGCCCCCTTTTAACGTCTGCTCTCGAGCAGGTGTTAAAAGTGCCGTAATAAATGGCTCATTTTCCAGCTCCCCTAATGGGGGAACGCCCGCTTTGCATACATAATGCCTGGCTCAGGTATAATTTAGTGCTAAGGGTTATTGTGCCACTCTGCACATATGTCGTAGGATTTTGGGCTCGTTCGGCCACATTAACGTCAAAATAAATGATGTTAATATGGCGCAAGGTGGCACTAGGGCCCTATAAATATGCCCCTATATATTTCTTTTTTGACGGGTATTGCACTTTGTAAGTTTTTTTTTCACCAGGGTCAAATGTTTAAATATTGAAATCTGCGTGTGGGTGGCTGTTTTATAGCACTTTGTTACCTGTTTGCAGATGTATTTATTTATAAATGCTGTTTTCCTGTGTTTTATGATATCCTAAGACTTTTTAGGTTGAGTGCACAAGCCCTTTGACTCGTTGTAAGTATTGTTGGCTTTTAACCACGCCCACCTCAAGCCCGTCACTTTCAGTTATTCGTGGGCTTGCCTTTAAAAAATACTTTGGTATAACTGGTAAATGCTTTACATTTGTCCCGCATTGGGGAGGTTTTGTTACTGCCTGGCAGACTGACCCTGTTAAATGGATAATTGAATGATTTCCGATATGTTTGACAGTGAGCAAACTTCTTTTTCCTTTTAAGTCTCTCCTTCACGCTTATGCTCTTGGCAGCCAGGCGCTTTGAATCAGCTCACTTCTGTCAACTAATGTTTTACTTATCATTTTTTGGTTGGAAAAGCTGTGTAAGTGTGATTTCCACTGTATGCCTCACCACTACTGAACTTTGTGGAAAGCACACTTGCCATGTCTTCTACTGATTCTTACTGCAAAAAAAGACCATGCTGCTTTGTTTCATTGTGTTGTTATTGGTAACATTCTCTCCTCTCCTAAGTGTTTTTCATCTAGCTAGACACTGCTGTGTCCAATTTACAAGGCATGAAAAGTGAAGTTAGGAATTTACCCAATGCCAATAGCTCTAACACAAGTAAATGCGAGATCTATTGCATTGCAAATGCTTGTTTAAGTTTTCTAGGTGTGCTGCATTCTGCAGTACACATAGAAAGAAAAACACTCCTTGGGATTGTTTTTGCGCAGGTAGGTGTGCCTTCCTGCACAAAAACAATCATCCCTGCAACGCAGACACCCTTGCACCACGGTGCAAGGGTGTCTGCGTTAGTTCAAGCAGTCCAATGTGCACCAGCCCAGGGGAAAAGGTCAGGAATGTGGTGTTTCTTGTAGATACAACAAACTCATTACTTTTTATTTGACACAGGGCAGCGCGGCAAGAAGGCTTGCGACGCTGCCCACCATCAAAAGATTGTAAATGTACCCCTGAGTTTAGAGATTTTGAATGTCATAATGTGAGGTCTACAAATTATATGAAAAAGAAAAGCAAATAGAAACACATACATGAAACCATATGGAAAAGCAGAATCTTAATTTAATCTGAATCAACATACTTTAACATGAAAAACACATTTTGCTTGGATTTTCTAAGACCACAAAGTAAGTGATTGTGTAGTATCTGTGCAAGTGTGACATGGTGGAAGTAGGCATGCCAGGAGTATGCAGCTCTGCTGTGGCATATCTTTATGTAGTCAAGGAAGCGTGTCTTCCCAGTTCCACCACTAGCAGAGTCCTTAGCACCTTAACTATTATAAAGTTCTCTGTGACTTCCTGACCTTCATGCAGATGATAAGTAGAGGGCCATGGAAAGAACCTGTGGAGAACGCAAACAAATCGTGTGGCTGCTGGAAGTGCTCTCAGCTCTCTTCTAGGAGTCCTTCCCTCAGGTACTATAGCTTTTTTCTCCAATTGCAGTGGACACAGTGGGGTGTGTTGCACTGAAAAAAGCAGCACAATTGTAGGGATGAATTTAATAGTGCAACACAGCGATACATTAAGGGTCTGCTAGCAAGTTGGGGGGAACAAACCCCCCATATGGAATTTCTTGACTCCCAATCACAAATGGACATGGGTTCCTGCAACTGGAATTACTACGTGTGGAAACACTGGATCTAATTATATCAGCCGGTAAAATTGATGTGGGGAAAGTATTGCATTGTGGCCTGATCTGTTTTCCAACCCCTACCCAACTCTCAGCTGTGGCATAGGTGAATATGTAATGCTCCTCTCTGCAGGGTGAACTTCTCCCCTTCCCTTGTCTACCCGTTTCAAATCCTCCCCCAACCTCCTTGATCCTTTCCCCTTACCTCTTCCCAAGATCAGTCCCACAACTCACATTTGCCACCTGTTCACTTCAAATATATTGCTTGCTAGTGGCTACCTGTTTACAGTACATATCAAGGAAGATGGTATTGATACACTAGGATTGTTTGTGTAAATTGTGAAAATTGCTGTCTCGGAGCATTAAAAATCCTTTATGATGGAATTCAACATTGAATGTGGATTGAACTGTTAACGCGTCCGTCTATGTCAATTTATACACATCAGGACTCGTTTTAGGCCAATGAATCTTTGGGCCCAGTGGTGAGACACCGTAGGACGAGATAACTGATCAAAATATCAATCAATATGTCAATAACATTGTCAACATTCAACACCAAATAAATCTTACTTTAGACATTAATAAACCTTTGGCGCAACCATGACTTTTCAGTCATGAATAACCACACCTTGATTCAGTTTATAAGTTTTATTCCCTATTGATTACAATCTAGTAGCAAAGGCATTAATCTCAAAGTCAATAAGCATATAAGCACGATTACAAGATGACAACCACAATAAGTTTCAATAAATGCAAAGATCAGTAGCATAGACAATCAGATAGATATAAGCAGATTATGACACATCGAATTTTCTAAGATACTAGTTCAGCATAGCACCATGTCAGTCACGTCAGTTTGTCAGTCAGAATGAATACCTCGTCTAACCTCTAATTAGCATTAGCATGTTGGGCGTCATGCAAAACAATTTTGAACACCAATTTGGAAAAAATCTAACTACGGTCTCTAATAAAACATATAGCAGTTGGTACCTAGAAAGAAAGGCAAAATGAATTTTCATTAGCAAGTTTATAATTACCCTCCTCTGATTAAGTCAGCATTCAGGATCAGTCTTCGTCTTCAGGACACCAGTCAGATCGCCATCAATCTATCTAAGTTAGAGGCAAGACACTCTCCTCTTTAAGAGAAGAGAGTAAAAGACAGTAATATGGGCAAGGATGGTTTGTCTAAATCTCGAGTCACAAAATAGTGTGACAGAGTTTCGGGATGCAATCAATATCATTCCCTACCTAATGACCTTTACTTCCTGTGTCATGGGTTTTTATCCCTTTCTCGTGATTCATTCCCCCAAAATTCTATTGGTTAGTCAATACACCCCATCATTGTTAACCTATCAAATTATACATTAAGTAATGCATTTGTCATTTCTCGATATTGTTTGGTCTTCTGATTGGTCTTCATAATCGGCTTTTCGTAGGTGGCATATCCGGGGTTACTTCATCATCTTGGCACACGTCTCAGGTTAAAAGTTCTCTTTCCCTCGTCTCATTGTCCTTGGAAGTATCTACAAATGTTTCGAAGCACATCTTTTTATACTAAAAGATGCTAGCATGCGGATGGGAAAATGTCCCCATGTTTCAAACTAATACAGAAAGAACAATAGCTGGGTTATGGTCGTTTGTAAGTCTGCACACTGAAGAGACAGGAAAAAAATACGCTTTAATATGAGAGCTACACAGCTTCTACTTGGCTCATGCTAACTTAAGATATACGAGTTCTAATGAATGCAGTTCTATACGTTTTAATGTACTCCGTTAGGCAAACTATAAACGATTATTTCTTACAGTTGACATTAGTTTATACATTTTAATGAATGTTTTATTTAGTACAGCATTGTTAGACATAAGCATTTCACGTCTATAAAATGTAATATTAAATACGCTCTCTCAAAAGCAATAAACTCAGAGGTTACTATAGGTATACATTGAATTTATACTAAACGCCCACATGTTTAAGTCATGCAGGTAACCTCTAGTTGCTACAAAGAATCAATTTTGAATACCCATCACACTACCTAAGTGTAAGCCACACCTATATAGGGCATTTCCTGGATTTTATAGTGGTAATCCGAAGATTATTCATGCAAGGAATATACTAAAACATTTGGGCCCGTATTTATACTCCGTTTGCGCCGAATTAGCGTCGTTTTTTTCGACGGAAATTCGGCGCAAAACTAACGCCATATTTATACTTTGGCGTTAGACGCGTCTAGCGCCAAAGTATGGGCAAATAGCATAATTTTTTTGCGTGAACGCCTTCCTTGCGTTAATGAGATGCAAGGATGGCGTTCCCGTCTAAAAAAATGACGGCGACACAAATGCGTCGTATTTATACTCCCGGGCAAAAATCACGCCCGGGAGTGGTCGGGTCAAAAAACCCCGCATTTGCGCCACTTTTTAACGCCTGGGTCAGGGTAGGCGTTAAGGGGCCTGTGGGCTCAAAATGAGCCCACAGGTGCCCTCCCATGCCCCCAGGGGCCCCCCCTGCCACCCTTGCCCACCCCAGGAGGACACCCAAGGATGGAGGGACCCATCCCAGGGACATTCAGGTAAGTTCAGGTAAGTATAAGTTTTAATTTTTTTAAATTTTTTGGGGTGGCATAGGGGGGCCTTATTTGTGCCCCCCTACATTCCACTATGCCCAATGACCATGCCCAGGGGACATAAGTCCCCTGGGCATGGCCATTGGGCAAGGGGGAGTGACTCCTGTCTTTAATAAGACAGGAGTCATTTAAATGGCGTCTGGGCGTCGAAAAAAATGGCGCAAATCGGGTTGAGGCGATTTTTTTGCCTCAACCTGACTTGCCCCATTTTAAGACGCCCTGACGCCATTTTCCCCCTACGCCGGCGCTGCCTGGTCTACGTGGTTTTTTTCCACGCACACCAGGCAGCGCCGGTCTGCTAGCGCCGGCTAACGCCATTCCATAAATACGGCACCCGCATGGCGCTTCAGAATGGCGTTAGACGGCGCTAAATTTTTTGACGCTAAACTGCGTTAGCGCAGTTTAGCGTCAAAAAGTATAAATATGGGCCTTGATAACTTTCCATCTCCAACTTCTGCCCTGAAATAACTGGAAGCTGACATGCCCGGATGCCAGCAAATCTACAGCAATAACGACAATACCTTTGAATAGTCTGTGTATCACAATTGCCCATATAATGACTAGTGCGTGCAGTCATTTGCTTTTAATCCTCAAGTAAATTGTTTGAACAGCATCATGGCTGTCAACACAAGATTAATCAGCCTCATAAAATAAATTACTGTCTTTTTTAAGTGACCGGTACATAAATGGCGATTGGAGAAGTCTAGTTATCTTATTTTGTTTAAATCAATAAGTTGTTTTCAGTCAAAATCAGTTTGCTGCTTATCTTGTATTGTGCTTCTTCAAAACTTGTTGTAGCTTCAGGAGCACTGTTAAGATGATTAATTAATAAATATGGTTGTCGTTGTTTCTGATTGAAAAGTCACTTTGCTCACAGTAGTAGTTTGGAAGTGGCATTGTACGAATAGATTTTTTTGAGTGATATATATGTAAAACACCGAGTCAACATTGCTCTCATATAAGAGAGTGCATTATGACTTGTATGGCAAAGTGCTGAAATACTGTGGACTCAGCTGTTAGAGATTTTCAGATTTTACAGGGCTTGTTCCAAAAAGTTGCCAAGGGGCAGACCGCTTTTATATTAAAAGTTTTGTCTCTATTGTTAACTCACAACATTTGAGCTTTATGGCAGCTCTCAGTAAATTGAAGCACTCTGGAGTTCATTCACAATCCAGACTAATTCTGAGTTTCTTATTATGAGCGCTTCAAATCATCCTACAATCTCAGCCTCTCTTATTCTCTTTTAACCTACAGACATGAATTAAGATGAGTAAAATTACATTCCTCTCTATAAGCTAAACTAAAACAAATGACAAAGAACCTTATTGCCGTAAGCAAAAATAACAACCTTCTGCTACACTTGTGACAAAGTGAATCGCTACCTGGCAAGGCAAACCGAAAATGTAATTTGAATTTGTATCTAAATACTTTCCAACTGGCCCACTTAGTTTAGAATCTACTGCTCAGATCTCTTCACCACAATCCAATTCAAAAGCAGAAAATCCATTGACTGTTATCTAATGCTTGAGGTAGGTGAGCTTTTACTTTCACTAATGAGTATACTCACTTGGAACCAAGTCATAACACACATCCTAAACCCTCAAGTGTTAAGGATTAGTCCCTGCCGTCTCTATTAATTATTACCTTTTATGTCTTGAAAACTAGATATTCTTTGGACAGAATCCAACATACCTCACTAAAGTACAGAGCTACCTGAAGGAACTAAAATCAACAACCCTGATCCACCCACCTGAGCTTGCTGCATATGCACTGTGTTTGAGAGCATGGCATTAGCTGGTTATGCAATGATAGCTATTTGCAATATTGGTGATTTGGACACATCACCTAGTAAATATCTATCCTCAAACTCCCCATGTTGCAGGTGTTGATGTATTCCACTTTTCCTGAACATATATGCATCATGTATGCTTCCTGGTAATTTTGGCACAATATCCGTAATTATATTGTGGGCATCACATACCACCAGGATGTTCAGGGAATGCATACTTTGCCTATTGTTGAAAACATTTTTTAGTTGTGCAGGAGGACAGATGCATATATGTGTGCCACCCACACATCCTAATAGATGGGGGAAGTGTTGTATCTGATAGGAATTGAGTTTGGTGTTATGTATTTCCTCAGCATTTCTAGAAAGGTATATGTAGTTGGGCATGTGTACGAGTATGGCATCTAAGAACTGTCTGATGAAATGTGACAAGGCACTTTGGTGCACCCCACCAGCAACAGCACTCACCCGCTAGTAACTGCCTGAGGCCAATAGGTGCAGTGAGCACAGCACTTGCACGTGTGTGATGATAGAGCAGCTGCGCAGGCTAAGACTTTCTAGCTGAGGTTTGAGCAGTCCTATCAGCTCTAGGATCACTGTGCTACTCAACCTATATTTAGCATAAATTTCATCCTATGTCTGTTGAAATATCCTCTTCTGTCTCTGCAGCCTCCTTCTCTGATGAGCAGCTTGGACTCACCTCCACCATGCAGTCACTTAGAGTGCAGCCATTGTGGAAATGCCAGATGCATTCTGAGTCTGCTTATATAGTTTGCAACTACTTACCACCTGTATGGAATCAGTGCTAATCTGGATATGCAAACTCGCCTTTTTGCGACTATTTGCTAATTGTGACTTCCTTGAGCATGAGGTTTGCAATTTCTTATTTGTGACTAGATTTTGAGATTCGGTAATTGGTCACATCGCTATTTGGGATTTGGAAATGGTGTCTGCGCATACCATTTTAACATTTCCACGGTCACAACTGGCGATGGGACCAGTTACCCAGTCACAAAACGTGTGTACATGTGGCCCTTAATTAGTTGTGGTAGACTGCCATCTAATCCAAATAATAGTTGACTTCCTTGCAGCGGGTGAGGAGGTTGCCCAATCATC
This sequence comes from Pleurodeles waltl, assembly GCF_031143425.1. Taxonomy (NCBI): domain Eukaryota; kingdom Metazoa; phylum Chordata; class Amphibia; order Caudata; family Salamandridae; genus Pleurodeles; species Pleurodeles waltl. Next base: position 427,223,526 of record NC_090437.1, read on the forward strand.
ACTATCTTTTGGTAGAGATGGTAGAGATGAGGCACTGCTAGTTAGCCGGAGCAAAACCCGGATAGGAGTGTCAGCTGTCACCCGCAGTGGGTTGCACTCAGTCTCCCACACCGCGGGCGATTCTGCTGCTCAAAATCCAGTAGTCTTATTGGAATAATGAGAGCCTACGCGATAATACAATGGGATTTAGATTTTGGCTGATGGGATATCTGTTACCATTGTGCCAGAGTAACCCCTTAGCTGAAATCTGAGGGGCATATTAATGAACCCCTAGCGCCACTGGAGCGCCACTTTTCGTGATGCTACAGTGATGCAATGCCCTGCGCCGTGCTTACAAGGTGACATTAAGCCACTTTTTGTGGCTTAACACTGCCTTGTAAATATGGCGTGCAATGTGTGTTGCTGTGGGCGTTCCACAGCAACACCCATTGCATTTTGACACTGCCTCAGATTCTGTTTTTGTAAACCTGAGGCAGCGCCAAAATCTAATGCCACCCAAGGGGCAGTGCTAGCAAGGCGCAACAAGGAGGAATACTTTTATTCCTTCTCATTTTTTGCTTTTTTCTATGTGTGCTGCATTCTGCAGCATGCATAGAAAGAGCAAAATGCCAGACATGATTGGTTTTGTGTGGGAAGGTGTCCCTTCCTGCACATAAACAATCATTTCAGAATGACGCTTTGGCATTTCTGTGTGTGCTGCATTATACAGCACACAAAGATGTCTGATCAACATTAGTGATTGTTTATGATCAGGAAGGAACACATAAACAATCAAACCTCTCTATGCAGACATCCTTGCACCGCTTTTGATGCCCTGAAGGCAGCCATGTGCACAGTCCCCATGCTGAAGCCACCGACTTCTCCAAGGAATTTGTTTTGCAGTCTGATGCTTCAGAACACGGTGTGCCTCCACCAAAGCTGTGGTGCCCACTGGAATACAATGACCGTGACTGAACCCGCAGACCCGACACCGATGCAGCGCCTCTGAAGTCCAGCACCATCATGAGTCCTGAGTGCTGTGTCACCACCGTCTGTGATACCTGACTCCACTGCAGCGCCTGTCGCCCAATGGTGTGATCATGACCCCCAGAGGTCACCTCATCGTTTCTTGACCCACTGGACTCACCAACCCTGCCGGGTCGTAAGGAACTGGCACCTCACCGCTGACACTGCCTTACCTCTGCTGTCCCACAAGGAACTGACACCTCACCTTCATAAGGAACTGACACTGCACCTCCTATGTAACTGTATGGAACCAAGCAACACCGGGTCCAGTGATGCCTCACCTCCCCGACTCCATGCAACGTCTTTGTTTAATCATTTTCAAAGGTACTGTATTGGGGTCTGTGCAACTCCATGACCGGCACTGCACTCCTTCGTGAGTGGCATTAGACTGTTGAGAACAACTCCGTGAACAATGCTGTGACAGCCCCATTTGGAGCTGTTGTGTTTCTAAGTGCTATACTGAAGTTTAATCTTTGAAAATTCATATATATGTTTGTGTATGTTCAATTTTGGTAATTTTGGTAATTTTACTTAGATAAATATTGGCTATTTTTCTAAACTGGTGTGGTGGTCATTTGTAGTGTTTTCACTGTGTTACTGTGTGTGTGTGTGTGTGTGTGCACAAATATGTAACACATTGCCTCTGAGATAAGCCTGACTGTTTGTGGCAAGTTACCAAGGGGGTGAGCAGGGGGCTGTGACTCCCTTGCCCTGACTAGAGTGAGGGTCCCTACTTGGACCAGGTGTGAACCACTGCCAACCAGAGACCCCGGGGTATATTTATACTCCGTTTGCGCCGGAATTGCGTAGTTTTTTTTTACGCAATTCCGACGCAAAACTAACTCCATATTTATACTTTGGCGTTAGACGCGTCTAGCGCCAAAGTCCATGGAGTTTGCATTATTTTTTAGCATGGACACCTACTTTGCGTTAATGATATGCAAGGTAGGCGTTCCCGTCTAAAAAATTGACTCCGAGGCATGTGCGCCGTATTTACACTCCCGGGCAAAATTCACGCCCGGGAGTGGGCGGGTCAAAAAAAATGACGTATGGCTGCTTTTGCGCCGTTTTTTAGCGCCTGGACAAGGCAGGCGTTAAGGGACCTGTGGGCTCGGAAGGAGCCCAGAGGTGCCCTCCTATGCCCCCAGGGACACCCCCTGTCACCCTTGCCCACCCCAGGAGGACACCCAAGGCTGGAGGGACCCATCCCAGGGACATTAAGGTAAGTTCCGGTAAGTATATATATATTTTTTTTTGTGGCATAGGGGGGCCTGATTTGTGCCCCCCTACATGCCACTATGCCCAATGACCATGCCCAGGGGACAGAAGTCCCCTGGGCATGGCCATTGGGCAAGGGGGCATGACTCCTGTCTTTGCTAAGACAGGAGTCATTTCTATGGGGGTTGGGAGTCGAAAAAAATGGCGCAAATCGGGTTGAGGCGAAAAATTTGCCTCAGCCTGACTGGCCCCGTTTTTTGGCGCCCAAGCTCCATATCCCCCTACGCCAGCGCTGCCTGGTGTACGTTGTTTTTTTCCACGCACACCAGGCAGCGCCGGCGGCTAATTTTTTTGACGCAAAACTGCTTGTGTACCAGGCAGGGTTGTGTTTAGGAAACGAGCAGTGATCTACTACTAAACTACCCAAACTGATTCTGGGGCCACCTCCTACTCCCACTGGACTGGAAAACAACTGGCTACCTTGGGCTTAAAGAACAAAGTCTTCCTCTTCCTTAAGGCTCCCCAATACTAACCTCCCAATGTGCAGGATTCCCAACTGTCCTTCCTGAGCTGATATCTATCACAGTCTCCACACAAAACCATTCTGTCAATGGGCCTAAGCCAATGTCTCTGCTCTGGGAGCAGTTTTAAGACTTCATTAATGTCAAACCAATGCAAATTAGTCTCCAGGAGTATCAGGCAGGGAATGGGCAACCATCTAAAGGATATGCTTCCTAAATATGTATTTAAAATCTAACTTCACCTTTAAATTGGATCTTTAATATGTATTAAAAATAGTGGTCGAACTTTCTCTCTAGCTTGTTCCAAACCCGAGATATCAGAATTAACATTTTTATCTATATTTTAATTTATTAGTATTGCATCAAGACCACTCCCTGGTGAATATAGCATTTGGGGGGTTCACTGCAGGGACATGGTAACATTTAATTTCTACATGTCCTACTCTTAAATATCATGCATCATATGTTATGGGCTATAAAGCCCACATATGTGTAAGAAAGTACAATCTTGCCTGGCATGTTACCCCCATTTTTACTTGTGTGTCAGTTTGTTTTTGCCTGTCTCACTGGGATCCTGCTAGCCGAGACCCCAGTGCTCATAGTTTGTGGCCTGAATGTGTGTTCATGTGTAGTGACTAACTGTGTCACTGAGGCTCTGCTAATCAGAACCTCAGTGCTTATGCTCTCTCTGTCTTTAAAATTGTCACTATAGGCTAGTGACCATTTTCATCAATTCTGGCACACTGGAACACTCTTATAATTTCCTAGTATATGGTACCTAGTTACCCAGGGTATTGGGGTTCCAGGAGATCCCTATTGGCTGCAGAATTTATTTTGCCACCCGTAGGGAGCTCAGACAATTCTTACACAGGACTGCCACTGCAGCCTGAGTGAAATAACGTCCACGTTATTTCTTAACCATTTTACACTGCACTTAAGTAACTTATAAGTCACTTATATGTCTAACCCTCACTTAGTGAAGGTTAGGTGCAAAGTTACTGAGTGTGAGGGCACCCTGGCACTAGCCAAGGTGCCACCACATAGTTCAGGGCACTTTTCCCGGACTTTGTGAGTGCGGGGACACCATTACACGCGTGCACTACATATAGGTCAATACCTCTATGTAGCTTCACAATGGTAACTCGGAATATCGCCATGTAATATGTCTAAGATGATGAAATTGTCCACCCATGCCAAATCTGGTATTGGGGTGCCAATCCCATGCATCCCCGGGGCTCCAGCATGGACCCAGGGTACTGCCAAAACAGCTCTCTGGGGTTTTCACTGCAGCTACCACTGCTGCCAACCCACAGACAGGCTTCTGCCCTCCTGGGGTCTGGGCAGCCCAGTCCCAGGAAGGCAGAACAAAGGATTCCCTCTGAGACAGGGTGTTACACTCCCTCCCTTTGGAAATAGGTGTTAAGGGCCTGAGAGGAGTAGCCTCTCCTGGCCTCTGGAAATGCTTTGAAGGGCACAGATGGTGCCCTCCTTGCATAAACCAGTCTACACTGGTTCAGGGAACCCCCAGCCCTGCTCTGGCACAAAAATGGACAAAGGAAAGGGGAGTGACTACTCCTCTGTCCATCACCACCCCAGGGGTGTTGCCCAGAGCTCCTCCAGTGTGTCCTAGCCCTCTGCCATCTTGAATGCAGAGGTGTGAGGGCACAAAGGAGGCCTCTGAGTGGCCAGTGCCAGCAGGTGACTTGGACTGAAGGATCACTGGACTGTGAGAGTCACTTGGATAGAGTTCCTCTGTTCCAGGGACCACGCTCGTCAGGATGAGAGGGGACCCAGAGGACTGGGATGCAGTCTTGTGGTGCCTGCATTGGCAGGGGGAAGATTCCGTTGACCCACAGGAGATTTCTTCTTGGCTTCCATTGCAGGGTGATGGCAGATAGCCCTCAGAGCTTGCACCACCAGGAAACAGTCGAGAAAGCCGGCAGGATGAGGCGCTACAATGTTGCTGGTAGTCGTCTTGCTACTTTGTTGTGGTTTTGCAGGCATCCTGGAGCAGTCAGCGGTCGATCCCTGGTAGAAGTCGAAGAGGGAGATGTAAAAAACATTATTTTGCAATTATTCTCTTTATTTGTCTTTTAAAGATGACAATATATTTAAATATTTACCTTTTGTTAGTAATGCATCTTTTAGCAGTGCGTTGTTGGTTTTGAAGGGGATACAGTGGAAAGGTATGAACAATGTTGTAAATATTTGGTATATTATTTGTTTGATGTATTAATTTAGTTTTAAGTGTTGCAAAATATGTTTTGGTAAAGTTATTTTTTAAATAACATTTTGTTGGATTTATTGTGTGAGTACTAGTGATTTAGTACCATATTGTATATGTTTTTATTCATAGTATAATTGTGTTTTTTTTTATTTTAGGTAGTTACGTGTTTTGTACAAAATGATTAGGAGGTGATTGTTATTGTATTTCCTCCAAAGTGCTACTTTTTTGTAATGATATTGTACTGGTATATTGGTATTATTAATCAGAAGCTACTGAATTACACTCAATAGGATTTCAGTGTGTTTGTGTAGTCTCAGCAGTCATACTCTCAAAACATATTCCACTGCTTTTATACCAAGACTTTGGCCCTCATTACAACCCTGGCGGTCGGTGGTCAAGCAGCAGTAATACCGCCAAAAGGCCAGCGGAAAAAAAATGGAATCACGACCATGGCAGAAACCGGCAACATAGACAGCCAATTTAACACTCCGACTGCCACGGCGGTAGCAACAAACACTGCAGCGGTAACCGCCAACAGACAGGCGGAGTACCGTCCACTGTATTACAACACTCCCATCCGCCACCTTTTCCGGGGTGGAACCAACGCTATCAAAAGCACGGCAGAAACAGTACACGGAAGGGAAACCACTCACCTCTCGACACCCAACAAGGAACCAGGATGCCATGGATCCTGAGTTACAGGTCCTGCCCATGCTGGTCTTCCTCCTTCTGTATCAGGAGCAGGACAGACGCTGTCGACGACCATGGTGAGTACTGCACCTACAACACAAGGGAGGGGGGAGGGAAAAGAGAGTGACACTCAACACAATACCCCCACCCCCACCCACAACACCATACACACAAATACATGCAGCAACATTACATATACACCCCCTCACACCCTGGAAGAATGCAAGGACTAAAGGAAATGATTGTAACAAGTGTAATCAAGAAAAATCAGATAGTGCAACTTCTAAAATCAGTATATACAAATATGTACACCAACTACACAAGTCCGGATAGTGTTCCAATCATTGTTCGTGGACCAGTAGTCCCAAAATGCATGGGCGAAGCCCACACAAGATACCTGACTCAGAAACGGAGAGAACACCGCAGGAGCATCAGATGGAAAATAAACAGGCACCTCAGGAGGAAGGGGAGGGGGCACCTCAGCCGGATGAACGCACAACTCCACTGCTGCACGAGGGGGATCCATGCCCATTGCTGTATCCTGGGGAGTGCAAAGCCACAGTCTCTCAAGTCTTTCCAGTGGGTGGTTTGCCCACTGCTTTATCCTGGGGAGTGCAAAGCCACAGTCTCTCAAGTCCTTACAGTGGGTGGTTTGCCCACTGCTTTATCATGGGGAGTGCAAAGCCACAGTCTCTCAAGTCTTTCCAGTGGGTGGCTTGACCACTGCTCTATCTTGGGGAGTGCAAAGCCACAGTCTCTCAAGTAGATAACAGTCTCCACTGGTTCTGGAGGGGGCTTTGTGCCCAGAGTGCTTCATCCTGCCAAGGACTGAGGTAGTGGAGGTATCTCTCCACTGGTTCTGGAGGGGGCTTGATGCCCAGAGCTCTTCATCCTGCCAAGGACTGAGGTAGTGGATGTATCTCTCCACTGGTTCTGAAGGGGGCTTTGTGCCCAGAGTGCTTCATCCTGCCAAGGACTGAGGTAGTGGATGTATCTCTCCACTGGCTCTGGAGGGGGCTTGGTGCCCAGAGTGCTTCATCCTGCCAAGAACTGAGGTAGAGGATGTATCTCTCCACTGGTTCTGGAGGGGGCTTGGTGCCCAGAGTGCTTCACATGCAGTGTGGCTGGTCCCATCACCTCGCATGGGTGTGTGTGCCACAAGATTGTGTAGGAACAGGTAGCATGATACACCATGGAGGCAGAGACATACCCCACCCCGCTGCGGCTTTGCCTGCCACCTGCAGGTGCAAACAGTGATGCGAGTCATGACTTATGGAAGCTGGCCAGAGTCCAGAAAGTCTCCTCCAGCCTTGGACGGCTGCCAACTGGGGATGGTAGCCATGTCAGATGTGTTGGCACTGTCTGAGCACGTCGCGGGCCGGTGGCAGTGTCTGTGGCGGAGGTGCTGCTGGTGGTGCATGTGTCAGCGCCTGTTGAGGGACACAGCAGGACGTCTCCTGCAGCCTCGGACGGCTGCCCACTGGGGAAGATGCTGGGGACTGTTGCTGAGGCTGCAGACATGCAGGTGGCGGTGCAAGTGGCAGTGCAGGTTGCGGTGCTGGTGGCGCTGCAGGTGGCAGTGCTGGTGGCGGTGCAGGTGGCGGTGTCTGCCGCTGTACAGGTTGGTGTAGTGTTTGACAGAAGGGGTGACTCTAGTCCCTCAGTCGGAGCCACCGAGCCCTGTCCTGACCTGCTCTTTGGCTTGTGTCCCTTTCCCACCTTTGATGTTGCCACTGGTGTCTTGCCACTGTCCCCTTTTGGTTTGGAGGAGACTTTGGTGGCTGGTAGGTGCGGCTTCTCCCTCCAGGTTGTGGGCACCTTCTTCACCTTGGAAGGGGGCGGAATGTCCTTGGCCTCACTAGGTGGCTGTGATGCTATGAATTGTATTTGACCAATGACTTTGTGTTTCACCACTGCGCATATTAGTTGCTCAATGTTCACCAGTAGCACATTATATGTTTTGTTCAGTTTAGCTGCCTATTGGCTTTGACATGGCATTAGCCATTACATTTTGTATTCGTTAAGCTGCCTATTGGCTTTGACATGGCATTAGGCATTACATTCTGTATTCAGTTTAGCTGCCAATTGGCTTTGACATGACATTAGACATTACATTTGATTTTTAGGTTAGCTGCCTATTGGCTTTGACGTGGGGTTAGATATTGCAGTTGAGACATTGTAGATGAGCTGTGTTTTTCCAAGCTGTGTTTTTCCACAAGATGGACCAAGCTGTTTTCTTCATACCAGACCTTAGCTGATAAGAGCACATAGATTTTGTGTTTACCTCGCAATCCAGCCTGAGAGCTCGGGGGCTCAGGAGAATTGGCCACTCTCCAGGGTTCTTCGGTTCTCACACTGAGTTTTCTTTTAAGGATGACTCTGGGCTACAGCGGGGTAGATTGAATCTGCTTTGACTTCAGACAGGAGCTAGAAGTCAGTTGCCTGTCTCCCGTTTGGGTAGAAAATCTCTTTCTCGCAGTTGACCGGAATCATCAACTTGCAGACCCCAGAAAGATGAAGCTGAATATAGGCCCTACAGCCTTGCCCATACGGTGATGAATTTTGACTTTTATGCTTTGCTTTGAAGTTATGCTATAATATAATCACATATATTTGCTGTGTACATTGCAACTGATAAGTACTTTGATATATTTTGCTTTCATTGCTGCGACTACTTTTGAAAGTTTGCTTCCAATCTACTAATTTCATCTCTCAGGAACCTTGGGTGGAGAATTAATAACAATAAATGTCTTCTATAAACTCAGAAGTGCATTCCAGAGAGGTTCTGTAAGCTCGGTTATGAGATAAGAGGGAAAGCAGAACATTTTGGCTTAGTCGTCAGTTTTCAGAGTCGGAAATTGGAGTTTCGAAGGGCACTATTTAAAAGTGTAATTGTTTTTTTGTTGTTTAGAGAATTACAGAAGCATGGCAGACCATGTTTTAAAATGCATGTGAAGTTAAACTGCCTTATGGTGCTGTGAGAAACATGTTTTCTTGCTGTGATGAAGCATATTTAGAAAATGTGCCTTTTGAAAGAAATGATGTTCCTTTTGTTGTTGACAGAAGGTTTGGATACTTTTATCTGCTTACAGAAAAATGCAGGAGAGATGTAGGCAGTTAGAACATGAAAATAAGAATTTACGTGAGCAAATTAGCCAGAACACATTATTGCAAGATAATGCTGAAGTCTATAAAACTGCTGTTTTAGAAGAAGCTGGCTTTTCCCATTCCAGTAATGAGGGGGTTAAGACAGCTGTGAGCCAGTCTGAGCCTCCGTGTGAGAAGAGCATAGAGTAAAACACCCTGCATTCCTTAACTGATAACACTGAGAACAGAGCTCACAATGTTATTTACAGACCACTTCTGCAAAGAAAAATTAATTACATGGCAGAAGTACCGTCGCAAAATGTGCAGTTACTGGCACGAGTAAAAAAAAAGTTTTAGAGTTTCTTACTGTTTGCACTACCCCCAGTTTCATTAGCTTGTTTGATTTATGGAAACAGTATAGCCCTCATCTGAGTGAAATCTTAACACTTTGGTATAAAGTATCTAGGAAAAAATATAAGCAGCTGCACGCTTTTAATTTGGCAAATGAAATAATTCAGACTTTAGGTTTCTGAGCAGTGCAAGAGGGAAACACTGATTTACATGTAAATCAGGAACAGGGGAAGACAAGAGTGCCCCTGGAACTTTGCAGTAAGCTTTTGACTTGTTATCAGTTGGTGATGAATTCACCTAACTCTTACAGTATAGGACAGGAAGCTTATATCATACACTAGATCTGGTACATGCAAGACAGGGCTAGAGTCACTGCAGCCCTACATGAACAGGTGTCACAAGCCCCTTTTCAGGATGTGGAGAGGGTGCAGGGAGTACCACAGGTAAAAGAGTCACCAATGAAATTGAGTGCACCATTTGAATTTGTGTCCCCTGAGGATAAAAAGCATGTTTGTTTGACTAATGATTCATTGACTGAAAAGTTGTTTTCTATCACATGAGAAGGAACAGTGTTGTACAATATATGTCTGACTTTAAAGCAAGAGCTGTTTGAGATGTGTCATTTTTACACTGATTCTTGGTTCACTGCCAATGGTTTAGCCGTTTGGTTTTCCACATGGCTTGTACCTAACTGGTTCAATTCCCTTGCAGATGTTAATGAGAAAATTTCAGAGTCTGAAGTGTCCACCCAGAATTCTGACTTAGTGGGGATGGCTAAGTGGGGGCACCAGAAATGTGGACAGCTGTGAGAAAAAGCCACTTACAGGTGGGCAGAGATGAGAGGGATGCACATTCCCCTAGATTTGATAAAAGCTGCGCAGCACGCACAAGAGCAATCTGTCCCACAAACAGTCAAAGATCAGGTTTTAGGGGGAGTGATTGCTGCAGATTACCAAGGAGAAATCAAAATTTTGCTGATAACTGGAAAATAATCTGATTCATTCATACAAATTGGAGACAGAATGGCCCAACTTGTCAAAACTGCAGTGAATGGAGGTTTGGTAAAGGAGTCTGCCCCAGCCCTTCTGACAGTGCAAGGAAAGGGAAGCTGTGGTGCAGCACATAAAAACCTCAGTGCTGAGGTTTGGGTTGAATCCCCAAATGACCCTTCAGAACCTGCAGAAATCATAACAAAGGGCCCCAAAAACGTCCTGCTGATTATAAAACAGGAAAAGGAAGAGGAAGGGCACATTTCAGATGACAAATGTTATTTGCAAGAAAAGTTATACTTTTTTTTTTGCAGATCCTACCACGTTTCGCCACTGAGTGTGCTGTGTGGTCTCCCTTCGGATGTGTGCATGTGGGGTCGGGGAAGTGACCGAACCCACAACCTGAACCTGATTGAGTAAAGTACAGACCACATGGATCCATTTTGCGCAACTGGCGCCTTCATTTCAAGATCAACATGTTTGATTACATTCTTCCACTGGAACTAAGCAACCTTAACAGTTAACTGTCTGTGTTTTTTCGTATGGAACTCTGACTTTCACCAGCAAACCTTTCAGGTGGACTGTGCACCTTTACATGAGTAGAACTCATGCTACATCAAATTGCTATTTTAGAGACACTGTTCTGTGTAGATGTATCTGATGGGAAAGATTATGAGATCAATATGTTAATCCACTTTCATTGCTTTACAGTGATTGCTTTTATCATTCAAATCTGATTTGCTTATAATGTTTTTTTTGTTGATCTTTGTTGTTTTTTGTTTTTGTTTGAAATAAGAGGTATGAAGCAAAAATTCATTGGTCATAGGGTGGGATGTGATGCTATTAATGTGTTTGACCAATGACTTTGTGTTTCACCACTGCGCATATTAGTTTCTCAATGTTTACCAGTAGCACATTATGGGACATAGTATACTCCGTCTGCGCCGTATGTGCGTCAACATTTTTTACACACATTCAGCGCAAACGTTGCCCCGTATTTAATCTTTGACGCCCGAGCCCGCGGACGACAAAATTCCACTGTGTGCGTCATTTTTTGGATGCGGCAACCCGCCTTGCGTTAATGATATGCAAGGTAGGCGTTCCCATCCAAAAAAGTGACTTAAACTGCTGTGCGTCGTATTTATGCATTCGGGCACGGCCGGGAGGCGGAGCCGGAAAATGACGCACAGCCCGATTTGCGTCAAAATTTAACCCCTGGGTCAGGGCAGGCGTTAAAATGGGGCAAACACACCTGTATTTAATCAGAACACAGAGAACAAACAGCAGAGCAGCAGAGCAGCAACAGGGAGCCATGGAGGTGATTCTCATCCAGCGTGCACGCAGACGCAGAGCCCAGCAGCAACAACAGCAGCTACAACAACACCACCAGGGACCCCAAAGGCAGCGCAGAAGGCAGGAGAGGATATTACGCCCCAGAACCACCCTTCAGGGCCTCAGGGAACACAACATCTTCCAGAGGTACCGGTTGAACTGGCAGGCCATTCAGCAGCTGCTGCGCCACATTGAACCGCAGTTGGCCCCCACTTTGCTGACACCCTGCACCATCCCAACAGAAACCAAGCTGCTTGCCGTACTTCATATGCTGGCAAGTGGCTCTTTTCAAACAACTGGTGCCCTGGTTGCCGGAATATCACAACCATCATTCTCCGCCTTTTTGCCCAAAGTACTGGATGCCATCATTGGACTGACACCCCGCCACATCTGCTTCCCTAACACACTGCAGAAGCAGCAGGAAACAAAACAGGGGTTCTACCTCATCAGTGGCTTCCCACACGTCCTTGGTGCAATCGACTGCACACATGTACGCCTTGTGCCACCTGCTGCAACTGAACACCTCTACCGCAACAGGAAGCACACGCATTCCATCAATGTGCAGGCCATAGTCGATCACCAGGGATTGATCACCAACATCGTGGCTAAATATCCTGGGAGTGTACATGACTCCTTCATCTTCCGTCACTGCACCATCAATGAACACTTCCAGGATGGACACTGCACAGCAACCCTCTAGGACACACAACACATACACCACAACAGCAACATGTGAACAGGAACACACTGAGGTCGTGACATCGCTAGCCATGTTTCTTAGGTCACCATTGAACCTGTCACACATCGGAAATTACTGTACAGCCTAATGTTAAGACGTCAAAGATCACAACGTGTGGAGTGGGTTGCACAAATGTCACCTTGCAAAATGTAAGTGTCCCAATGACCTTTACATTAATCCATTGCATACATCTAAAGGTATGGGATGTCCAGGGTACATTGATATGAATGTGTTAACAACACTGTCAATTTTAACCTGTGTATGGAACTATCATCTCACCCCCAGTGAAGGCACACGCACACCTGCATCACAAGTCACAATGCTAGGGAGGGCACACTGTACTGCAAATCCCAAAACATACTGCTGACAACCGGTTAGCAGACAAACACTTGTTCAGCCAAGGAAACAACACAATGCAGATGGTACATCCTACAAGCATAGGATGCTACATTATAACACAAAAGAGTCAGAGACAACACAAGACAACTACTGCCATGAAAGGTCATTTCAATAGGGCCAGCTACATCAATATGATCCCAATCATTTTCTCTTGCAGCTGATCAGGGGTATGGCATCCAGCCATGGATTATGACACCATTTGGCAACCCCAGTACTGCTGCCGAGCGTGCCTACAACGGCGCACATAGTAGGACACGCAGCATTGTCGAGAGGACCTTTGGCATCCTCAAGTCAAGGTTCCGGTGCCTCGACATCACTGGTGGTAGCCTCCTATATTTGCCGGAGATGGTCTGTAGGATCATCCTAACATGTGCAATATTGCACAACATTTGCATCAAAAGGAACATTCCCTTCCTGGAACCAGAGCCACACATGCCTGAAGAGGAGGAAGAGGAGGATGCTGGCCTGCAACATGAGGGGGAACTACAGAACACGGCCACTGGTATACGCAGGTGGCAACAGATCGTCAACAATTTCTTTTGAATATAATCACCTTCACCACTTTAGTTAACTATTTAAATAAACACCTACAATAATCACCATATCATGGTCTGGCTATTCATTTTTGCACAATCTTCATCTCTACTTATCAGAATAAGAGTGTTGCCTCATGGAGCTTTGCTGAGATACTGATTAGGACACTGAACATCCCAGAGCTAATGTAATGCCTAACATAAAATGGTCACATACACACACACTGTTAATGACATATATCATGTACATTTCTCCTTTGAAGGCCAATAGCAGAGGACCACAACTATTTCACACATACATGTTGAAATCAAGGTCCAACGCAGCATATGGCACACAACTAAGACACCATCACTCAATAAGGGGAAAACAAGCCTCATACATGAGGCAGTCAATGTGCTATTGCATCAGTAACAGGAATGTCTGACCAGACCCTTGACAGCAGTAAGTCCAACTGCATCCAATATTTGCAAGGACTATCTGTGACCAGAGTTCCATAGAAGCAGAACATAGACAGCACAAGTGCCACACACATGAGCAGCATTGCACATATAACATTCCATGTACATGTCAGCCCATTTCCAAACTCCTGACACACCCATGCACCTGGTCACAACCCACCTGTCGGAAGAGGTCCCTGGAATACTAAGATGTGTACCCTGATATTCCTCCTCTACACACACAGACCAACATTAGCAATCCAGTGTGCTCCACCCTTTCCTATGGTATGCCATTGTCATAGAACATCTGACTGCATGGACGTCAGGTTAATTTATACACTGTCTTCTAGTTTCAAAGCCCTGTTAGCACCTGTAGATTGCTTCCCGTGTGAAAATCTCTGTTGGCCCTTAGAATGCAAGTCTCACCTACAGGACTGGTGAGAAACAGATGCAGCCCACACCTGTGATCACCTCCATGCACAGCACCCATTTAAAAAAGTACTGCCCCTGCTGATGCCTGGAACAGCATAGGAGTTGCCATTTAGTCAATGACACCGTTAAGCATTGATACTAGTTAAGCTGTGTAACACAGCCCTTGGGTTTATTTGTCACCTTCAAAAACACAGGACATACACAGTTTGACATGTCAACTCTCTAGTTTGTCCTCCAAACAGTCTGAGTCAGACCACTGAATATGTAACTTGTCAAATAGCTGGATCCTGAATCACCCTGCATTCTGTCAGCCTGACTGGCATCTGTCTGTGCGTCACACTAAAGTATCCCTGTGTCTACATATGTACCACACTTCCGTTAGCAAACCTCTCATTCATCAGGGGGTATTGGGCATGGGCTTCTTCAATGCATACACAAATACATTGTATAGCATCATCTGCCTTTTAACTGTACCATTTGAGTTAAATCCTCTGGGAAAAGCAAAATTCATGGCCCATCCCTTGTCTGGGTCACATTTATGCATGAATGACAAAGTGTGACAGTGTCCCAGGTCCGTAGGCAGGGTTTGGGTACGGGGCTTTCAGCACAACCAGCAACCTCTGATAATGTCCATGAAAAATACACACAAGTCAGGACCATGACAGTTCACACACAGAATCACAGTGCTCACAACATAGTGATGGGCCGTGTGTGGTGAATAGCTGCAAGAATAATCAGCACAGGGGCTATGATGTTCCCAGATGCAGTGGGAATTGCAGTGGCTAACCTGTGTACAAATGTTGTAATGACACCTGCCGGAACATGACACCTGAGACATTATCTCACTCATCACACCAAGGTTGCCCTGTTGACTGTCTCATTACACGTCTTTAGTGACAGGGTGGGACCATCCCCATGTAGGTTCACATGTCCACATCCACTTTACTCACATTGATCAACCAGGGATACTCAGTAGATACAGGAATAGCTGCCACTGACTCATGATGAGTCCTGGACCGAACTGTGACAAATTACACCCTAAACAATATACAGGATCATCATTGGATCACACACATGAACAAGACACCTATGTGCAATTGATCACTGGAAGTATGTGGACACGTGCTGTCTTGTATGCTGGTCCACCACAGCCACTTGATAGTTGGGGCTCACTTCTATGGCCTCAACTATGGTGTCATCATACATTTGAGATTCACCCTTGTCTGTCTGTGCAAACAACATGGTACCCACTTCCTCAATGCATGTGTATGACTCACTGTGGGATTCACCAACTAGTACCTAGGAAGCTGTTACCAATACTCTAGGACATAGGATGTAGAAAATGTGGACCATTGACATGAACAAGCGTCTGCCATCTATCTGGTGCATGCTATGTCACATGTATAGTCTACGTGACCCTAAATCTTGGAAGTCCACTTTACGGATGTTGCTACATATATGACTAACACATGCCCTCTCTCATTTCCACAATGACTTGCATCTAAGGATTGGACATTGGACACATGGACGTCACATTCATACAAGCATATGTACAAATTTGCTTCATGTGATACACACACATTTGTTCAACAAATACATTAGTTGCCAAAGAACACACTTTGAGCCAAAGGCATTTAGGTATTGTACATATGTACGTCACATTGCTATCCTCTCCTTATGCCAAACATGCACAATTTGTGCAACACATATATGTAGGCCACACTTATGACCAACTATTGCGTCAGCCAACTGTAAAAATACTGTGAAGGGAGTAGCGGATCATGGTCCGCTGCAGTATGATTTCACATGTGAACATACACCATCAACACCATAGTGTCTTCAATCAGCCTATCTCTGATGTGTCCCAAATGTAACTTAACAAAAAAACAAGAAATATTTCCCAGAACCAGTTAATGCACTGAAATTTTGACGTTCCTAGCATTATGTGTCATTTTTTGTCTACCAAAACTGTATTTGCGTCATTTTTTTGATGCACAGGAGTGAAAATTAGCCCGCATCCAGATATTTGTACAGGCCATGTACTATTATGTGGATGCGGGCTAATTTTCACTCCTGTGCGTCAAGAAAAATGATGCAAATACAGTTTTGGTAGCCAAAAAATTACGCATAACGCGAAAAGGGCGGGACTTTTCATACAGGAAGTGATGTAATGGGATATCCTGTTTACAGATCATGTACAGTGGGTGTACTTTCACTTTCACTTTGCAGTTTATGATCCTTCTAGACTGTGTGGCTGTGTAGAGAGTGGTGTCCTGAGATTTTGTGCTTTTTTGTCCTGTGTGCTATCTGTAAAGTCCATTTGTGAAATAAATATTGTTTACATTTGTCCATTTATCTTGTGTTTTTGTTGTTTGTGGGAGTCTGTTGTGGGTAGTGTTAGTTTGGGGATAGTTGGGCTCTTTTAGTGGTTAAGTTTACTTTTCATCTGTATTTGTACCCCTACTTTCCCCCTTTTCCCCTTTCTATTTCTTTTACCCCTATTCCCTTTCACTTTTCAAGTTTGTCTGGTAGGCCACGTCTTGGCAGGATGGGTGAAGAGGAGTTGGGGGGCTTCATCTGCCTTGTGTGCCATTCCTTGCCACTCATGATCCAGGCAGGGTGATACAGGGGTATCCAACAGAGGCGCGCAGAATCCGGTGGGGAAAGGTGCTGCATCACCTGCAGCGTGTGCATGCCAGCCAGAGGAGTGACCACCAGCTGAAGCACCGGTGGGCTGACCTCATCACCAGGGAGCAGGATCTCTTGGACCACCTGGGAATCATGATTGGTGGCACTGTTGGTGAGTACTAATCATGTAAATGTGCACGATTAAATGCTCTGTAGTGACATAAGAGGATTTGTGCAATGTCTGCCAGCTAACTTGCTGACTGTGTGTAATGCTGGGGAAACATAAAGGGATAATTGATGCACTATGGCAAGGATCACAATTGCTAGCTGTCAGGTAGCACGTGCTCAGTAAACTTACAGGATACTTTTCCATGAAGTAAATTGGTGCAGCCTTTTTGTCAGAAAACCAAACAAAATAGGAGCCAATCATGTCTATATAGGGTACTATTGACAGAGAAGTAAAGATGTACCAACATATTGGCTAACTGTGTTGAGGCAATAGCTAGACTGACTTTAAAATCACTACATGATGCTGAAAATGAGTGCTGCCTTCACGTTAATTGATAATAGCAAAGTGGCTCAGACATATGTCTCATGTGAGTCTGGTGAGTGTGGAAGGAAAGCGTTCACGGAAGTACTATGAATGTTTGGGATTATTGTGTTCCTTCATCATTTTGGATACAGGTCAGATCTGAATTTGAAAACATCGTGAGAAGGTGTAAGGTGCCCTCAGCTAACATCTTATAATGTTTGTTGGAGTTAGTTGTGCCTCATTCCAAATATGGATGGCAGTCCAAGTGTATGCACATGGCTTCACATCTCCATGGTTGGTGCAAATCACCATAGCTGGGCCACATCAATTGAATCAAAAGTAACAACAGGGAGGCTTACGAAAGTCCCTGCCCCTCCCTCTGTACATTGTACCTATGTGTCATTAATGTGTCATGGCCACAAGGCATGTTTGACAGGTAATGCAGTCCTCAAGTAACCTGGATATGGATGTCTCTCTTGGATGCACATGATGAGACGATTACACTCCATATTTTTTTCTGCTCAACAATTACGGGGCATGTTTGCAACCACATGATAGTTAGGGCCTATGTATGTGTGCAGATATGTGTGTAACTGTCACAGGAGACCCATGCTATGCACAAGTTGGCCATAATATATCAGATGCAGTACCATCATATCTGAATGGCTGCCATTTCCTTATTCAGCCCACACATTGTATATTTTTATGAAATGGTTGCGCTGTGCACAGATTTTGAGCACATTTCTTCCTTCCATTCCTTACAGGTGGACCGGCACCCTACACTGTGGGAGAGGTGGTGACATTTGAGAACCCCGACCACTCCAGTAAGTGTTGATATGTCTCTTATGTGTTGTGTTTTCTGGTTATGGACTCGTGTGTGTTGAACGCATAGCAAGGTGTGATGCGTTGGGCAAGCTTTTCTCTTGTTCCATGAGTGGGAATTCAGTTTCTCACATGTTTTGAGTTGGCCAGTGCGTATCCAATGGTATTATGTATGGATTGTAGGCCATTCCTGTAGGCCCCACTGTGATTACAGGGGTTAGTCATGTGGATGACACTTGTATCAACAAGAGTCGCACTGGAAGTCAGCTCCGATTAAGTCAGCCTGTCAGACCCACATTCTCCAAGATTGATACAGCAAATTGCTTTCCAATAGACATCTGCTTCCCTATTTACCTACGTAATTATGAAACAGTAGGTAGAACCTCCTAGCAGCATGTACTTCCACATGTAGTGCTACACGTATGTGGAAGCGCAATGGCCTAGGTCTGCATGCAATTTATGATCATGGGTGTTCTTGCAACTCTGCGTCTGATGTAAGTCAGGCCTTACTGGAAGTATATGTTGTGTACCAAGTTCTGCATTTCCTGACATGTGTGGCCCTATGATTGCTCTAGGGTTTGCTGACTCCTAATTGTTGATAGACCTTACCTGTGGTGTGTGTGTAGCGCCAAACACGTGTGGAGTTTTCTATACACTCCTCGGTGTACATGTTGTTGGAAATTGATAGTTGTTTATCCACCCCCCCACTCTCAAACACGGGCATGGGTTTGTGAATGGGGTACCTAGTACTGATGCTACCAGTATGTTACACATACATGTGAATAAGTGACGGTTTGGTTGCAACCTAGTATACACACTCAGGTTTGGCACTTGGTACTATACTGGCAAGTCCAGTTACAACTTGCAGACCATGTGCTTTAGTTTTGCTTTCCGTACACTGACATTTGTAGCCCAGGTCTTGGCGGAGGATATGCAGCATGATTCTTAGCTGATAACTGGCAGAACTCAGATTACAAGTCAAAGCCAGTTTTTACCCATCTTGTAGGTTATGGATGTACTATGTGTGATGTGACCTTTGTAGGCTGGCCTGCCATGTACTTCCTCAGGGACATTCAATGATCTGTAATGTGATATGAGCTGTTACAAGTACAGTAGATGTATTGTCTGATTAACTTCTTGTGCCATTTCACACAATGCAGTTACTAATGTAGAATATCTGCATTTGTCTTCACAGCTGCAAACATGA
Source organism: Pleurodeles waltl (assembly GCF_031143425.1). Lineage (NCBI taxonomy): Eukaryota > Metazoa > Chordata > Amphibia > Caudata > Salamandridae > Pleurodeles > Pleurodeles waltl. The sequence continues at coordinate 427,242,676 of NC_090437.1, forward strand.
CTCCAGACCAGGTCCGTGAATTCCAGCGCCGGGCCATGAGATACTAGCACATCCTGCTGGTGGAGTCGGGGTTCAGGAGGATGGCCCAGCGATATTGCCATGAACGGGCCTCCGGGGCATGGAGAGCCTTCCCACAGGGTGGCTCTACTTTGCCCACCACAGCCACCACCAGCATAACCACCAATCCAAGCCAGGTGGCCCCACCCACAGCTGGGACTGTTGGTCCTACATCTGCTGGACTTCCAGGCCCCAGCATTGCCACCGGTGAAGGACAGCCCACTAGGCCTGGCACCACACACACACAGACCTCCTCCACTGGTACCCAGACTGCCACAGCTCCATCTGTTGACCCTGCAGCCTTCCACAACATGGAACGTAAGATGGACGGGATGTGCGCCAAATTAACTGGCGTGTTAGTCTATTAAGAGGACCCTCCGGAGGGCCAACCTCTAAACATTTTTTGATGGACATGATTCCCTCCCCTACCTCCTCTTTCCTTGTTCTTATAGTTAGTGGGCTTAGGGGGCTTAGTGTTAGGTTAGTATAGGCTGTTAGTTTAGTTAGTGTTAGTGGGCGGGGTAGGGGGTCCTGATTCTTTCTATTTTTACTTATTAAGTGTGTTGGTCTATGTTGGGGTTCTTGTGTGTTAAAATAAAAAATAAATAAAAATTATAAAAATATATATATATATATATATATATATATATATATTTGTTTAGGATAGTATAGTATGTGTTTAGGTTAGTATGTGTTGTCCTCCATGTGTCCCGTCTCATAAGGGGGTGGGGGGTAGATGTTTAGAACGTTTTGTTGCATGTGATAAGTAAGTGTAGCTTAAGTTAGTTAGGGACAGTTGTGGGTAATGAGTAGTCAGGGTAGATTAGGGTAGGTGAGATTTTTCCCTCAGTTTCCTCTATTGTGATTAACATCTAATAAATATTTGGTTAACCGTTAATAGTATGTGTTGAATGGTACTTGATCGTGGGTTTGGATTCAGTGTACATACATTTTGTACTATTACATTTGTGTCCTATGCTACAAACAAATCCCAACTGAGCTGTACGATTGGCAGCTAGCCCAGAGCTACCTTGCAAAGTGTCGACCCTTCGTTGCAACCACCAATCACAGTTAATATGGATGACCATGTGTTTCTGTTGATAAGTGTGTTTTGAAAGTCACATACAGTGCTTCCAGACTTGGTATTGGGGAAACAGTTTTAGGTCTGAGTGCAGTGTGATGATCAAGGACACCCTTATAAGATGAGTTCTCATTGGCGCTCTTATATTCTTGTCTTCATGACTCTCATACATCAATTGTGACACAGTTCAGCATGATTACCTATTTGTATGTGAACTCAGACACCTTCATTTATGCATTTTTTGTAGTGTTTGCTTAGATTAGTGTGCCATGTCATTTGTGTTATATTTGCATGTTGACAACATTTTGCGGCCACTATTTGCTGACTTAGTTATCCCCTGAGGAAGCATTCTCCTGTCCAACACAGCATGATGGTGTATGGTTTCTCACTTCATCCGATTTGTCCCTCAGGATGGGCAGAGTATGATGCAATCATGGGCACTGTGCAGATATCTCTGACTACATATTATCAGGACAGTTGTATTGACAAGCTACGTAATTTGACAGTAGGCACATTTCAGTTATCTACTGCACAGTTGATATGTCACATTACCCAGAGACAGATTTGTTGTGTAAGTGCTATTTATTGAAAAGTGCTGTAGTGCTATCTGTACATTGTCCATGATTGTGAGTCCATTATAGTGAGATCTTACATTGTGATCCAACACAAGGGGTTACCAAAATGCTTTTGACATGCTGGGGTTGCTGTTTCAGACAGTGCAGAGGGACAGAATTTGCCAATGAGTAGGAGAGAGACAATCACTGGGCTGGGTGACAAGATATACAGTGGTTTGCAGAACAGTGCTTGAGTACAGTTGTTGCAAGACTGGCAAGTTACAAAGCGCAGGACCTTGGTAAATGTTGGCCATGTGGCAGGGACTAGTGCTTCTGGGTCATTTTCCTTGTGAATGTGATCTGTTCCATGTCTTCTTCTTCTGATGTGTGTGTTGCCTCCTCTGTCCTTGTTGTTGGTTGTGAAGGGGCAACACACACCTCAGTGTTAGAAGACGTGGAGTCAGACATCCCGGTCGCTGCCCCCTGTGAAGGTCTTAAGGGCAGTACTGCAGCAAGGAGGATCTGCTGGTTCTTGAGAATAGCAGCCACATCACGATGGTAGGCAGCCAGGTCGGCCCTGAGGGGTTCAATGTTGCATTCGTGCACGCGTTGAAGGGATTGCTGTTGTAGGTGTTGGGTCAACTGTATTACAGCTGTGCTGATTTCCTTCTGGGTTTTCTGCAGTTCCTGCAAGTTAGATGTTAGGGCTTGCATAGCTGCTGCCTGATCTGCAGATGACATCATGCACGAACGCATCCCCTCAAGGCTGGCTGCCATATTTTGCATCCCCACCCGCACCTCCTTGGCCAGCTCCCGCTGTACTCCAACTACAGTTTTCTCAAAGCTGGTGCCAGTGTCGCCTGAGTCCTCAGCTGTATTGGAGCTGGCAGGTCTTACAATTGGGGTGGTGGGTGGATCCTCTGCGATGGCTGCTTGTTCTGTGCTCCTCCTTGTGACTGAAGGTGGGGTTTGGAGGGTTTCAAGGACCTTTTGGATAGTCTCCTGGGGAATGTTTATCGGCTCGTCATCCATGTCATCAGGAAAATCTGGGACAGGCATATCCACAGGAGATCCATCTTCCTCTGCAATGAAACAGGGTACAATTAGTTTGTCTGTGTTGTGGGAATTTTGATGTGACGTGCCTGCCTTTTGATGAATTCACTTTGTGTTCTTGTTTTGTGTTAATTGCTCCAGTCCTTCAGATGGGCATTCTTCCAAGACTTTGGCCCACCTGCATGTCACATGTATTTTATTGAGTTATTAGACTTGTCAGCATCATTGCCTCTAGGTGTTGGGTTAGGCCAAATAGAGAATTGCCATCTTCTTGTCCTACTCAAGCCTCCGTCTACATCCATTCTCATGGTGAGATCTTTCACTGGCTGTGGGTGTTCTGATGGCCCTGGCAGAACACTTAACAATCTGGACCTGCCCCAATCTCTGATCTTTCACATCCACTTAAATGTATTTGACATGTGGCATATCCTATGCATGGCAATGTTATGATCTGACATGGATGTTGACATTGGTAATGTGTACTGCTGATGTTGGGGAATGTGTGTTACATTGGATTGCCCTGATAATCGTATCAGTGTCCTATTTCCTCCTCTGACTGTGCAGGTGTATTTCAGTGACCAGTTACATGTGTCCCCCCCTCAATGCTGTTGTATGAGCAGTATGACATTTGGGATGTTGCATTGTTACCCAGGCACAGGATGGACCCTGGCATATGCAGCATGGGTGTGTCCTTAGTGCTGTGTAGCTCCTATTGTTGTTTACATTGGCTGATGTTTGCGACAACTATGGGCATTGACATTTGAGAGTACTGGGGCCTTTGTCTTGTTTCTGGGGATTGTTGAAGTTGTCATCCTCACCCCCTAATTTAGGTGTGTATGATCCATGGGAGGTTACTGCCACTGGCGACTTGAGCTGCACACTGAGCGGAGGTGGTAGTGGCAACTGTTGTCGCAGTTACATTCCAGTTGTCGGTATGGCTAGAGGTTGGTAAGAGGGCCCTAGTTAATGTAGGGGTATGGTGGCTGACATGTGCCGGGATGTCAGTTTGACATTGTGCCCTTCCCTCCTGGTGTGGCTTTCCCTTTGCTCCATCGTTGGCATGACAGCATGCCCCCATGGGACTGTTGTTGGTGTTGTGTAATGGTGTGCCCCAGGTCTTCTCAGAACGGGCCATGCCCCCCTGCCGTGCCCCTTTACCCATGCCACTGCATGTATAAGATGACTTCCATGCATTTTGTGGTCGGTGTCCCCCCCCGGTTGTAGATGACATTATTGCATTTTAGTTCCCCATGCGACTTACCCTGCATGTGCGTTGTCTCCTGGTAGTCTGCGCTGTCCTGTCCTTGAATCACTGTGACGATCTCCTCAGGGATGACGGCTGCGACCATCTCCTCCATGTGGTCCAGGGCCTCCTGGTGTGCTGGACTCCCCCCTCCAGTCTGCAGTGCTGCCTTCCTGTTCCTGGCCATCTTTTCCTTGGCCCTGCGCTTGCAGTCATGCCAGCGTTTCTTGCACTCGATGACATTTCTGCGTACTTCATCCACACTGTTAATCTTGTCGACAATTTGTTGCCATACAGCCTCTCTCCTACTGATTGGCAACTTTGAGGTGACAAACAGTTGGTGCTGGTGTTCCGTCACCTCTTTAACCAGAATTTCCTGTTCCTCTGCACTAAAGCGACACTTTCTTTTCTTCTTAAAAGTGTCCTGGTTCTTGTGTGGGTCCTCCTGGCTGGTTCCTGGTCTGCTGTCATCTTCCTGGGGTCTGTAGTGGCATCTGGGATCCATTTTGGCTCTCCTCTGATGAAATGGCAGTGTTCGCGTTTTTTTTAACGCTATTGCGTCAAAAAACGGCGCATATCCGGTTTGTGGGGTCGTAAATCGACCCACAGTCATTTCCGCCGCGTTAACGTCATTTTGCTTTACGACTTGACGCTGTGGTGTGCGTCAAAAATAATGACTCCCACCTGTGGTTTGCGCCGTCGTGCGTCAAAGTATAAATATGACGCCCGCACGGCGCACCAAAATGGCGTTAGCCGGCGGTAATATTTTTGACGCAAAACTGCGCCTGCGCAGTTTTGCGTCAAAAAGTATAAATATGGCCCTATATGTTTTGTTCAGTTTAGCTGCCTATTGGCTTTGACATGGCATTAGCCATTACATTTTGTATTCAGTTCTGCTGCCTATTGGCTTTGACATGGCATTAGACATTACATTGTGTATTTAGTTTAGCTGCCTATTGTCTTTGACATGACATTAGACATTACATTTGATATTTAGGTTAGCTGCCTATTGGCTTTGACGTGGGGTTAGACATTGCAGTTGAGACATTGCGGATGAGCTGTGTTTTTCCAAGCTGTGTTTTTCCACAAGCTGGACCAAGCTGTTTTCTTCATACCAGACCTTAGCTGATAAGAGCACGTAGATTTTGTGTTTACCTCACAATCCAGTCTGAGAGCTCGGGGGCTCGGGAGAATTGGCCACTCTCCAGGGTTCTTCAGTTCTCACTCTGAGTTTGCTTTTAAGGATGACTCTGGGCTACAGCGGGGTAGATTGAATCTGCTTTGTCTTCAGAGAGGAGCTCGACGTCAGTTGCCTGTCTCCCGTTTGGGTAGAAAATCTCTTTCTCGCAGTTGACCGGAGTCATCAACTTTCCGACCCCAGAAAGATGAAGCTGAATATAGGCCCTACAGCCTTGCCCATACGGTGATGAATTTTGACTTTTATGCTTTGCTTTGAAGTTATGCTATAATATAATCACATATATTTGCTGTGTACATTGCAACTGAGAAGTACTTTGATATATTTTGCTTTCATTGCTGCGACTACTTTTGAACGTGTGCTTCCAATCTACTAATTTCGTCTCTCAGGAACCTTCCAGTGGAGAATTAATAACAATAAATGTCTTCTTTAAACTCAGAAGTGCATTCCAGAGAGGTTATGTAAGCTCGGTTATGAGATAAGAGGGAAAGCAGAACAGTGGCACACTGGCAGCCCTGATGAGTGGCGCACTCAATGACACCGCAGTTGCTGGCACCACTGTGCCTGGGGAGTTGGTGGTTGAGGTGCTGGGCTGGGACCTGGAAAGCCTGGCCCTAGGGGAAGGACGAGGTAGGGGAGGGTGTAGGGAAGAGGTCAATGTTAGCCAGGAAACGTTTTTTAGACACACTGGGAGGGGAAGATGGAGGGGGTTTGGGAGTGGAGGAAGAGGTAGTGGTTGTAGGAGGTGTACATTTGCTGAATTTGGGTGAAGGTGCATGGGCCGGAGGCTGTTGTGAGTTGGATGGCTGTTGGGTGGGTGTGTGCCTGCATTTGTGTACTTTGGGAGGAGGGCTCACAGACACACTGAGAGAGGACACAGGGGATGTGTGAATGGCAATGGGGGTGGTGATTGCACGTGAGCGTTGTGTGGTGATGGGCGTGCTGGTGATGGAGGTAGTGGCTGAGGATGTAGTGCATTCAGGTGTAAGTCGAGACGAGACAGGGAGGGAGGGGGACGTGGAGGAGGGGGACAGTGGATGTTGCTGTGTCTGCATGAGGATGGTGCTTGTGTGAGTGCTTGTGGGATGTGTGGTGCTTATGTTTGCCGTGTCCACTCTTGTGTGTTGATGAGTGTGCATGCTGGTCTGATTGTGTGCTTGGGATAGGCTGAGGTACAGGGGATTGGGTCTGGGTAGAGGAAGTTTGAGGGAGAGGCTGGACACAGGGACAATGGCTGCCATCAGTGATGAGGCCAGAGCCTGAAATGCTCTCTGTTGGGCCGCCTGCCTAGAATGAATGCCCTCCAGGTATGCATTTGTTTGTTGCAAATGCCTCTCAACACCCTGGATGGCATTCAAAATGGTAGATTGCCCAACAGTGAGAGATCTCAGGAGGTCAATAGCCTTCTCACTGAGGGCAGCAGGGCTGACTCGGGCAGGGGCTGAGGTGCCTGGGGCGAAGGTGATGCCCACCCTCCTGGGTGAGCGGGCACAGGACACACGCTGAGGGGCTGCTGGGAGGGCGGTGCTGGTAGGGGGGGTGGCACCTGTACCTGTTGATGCGGTGGTCACAGAGGTGCCCGCCACCGCAAGGGAGCTCCCATCAGAGGAGGAGTCGCTGTCACTGGTGTATGCTCCTGTCCCCGTGGTGGCGCTCCCCTCGCCCTCCATCCCACTGGTGGCTTCGGACTCCGTTGCTTCACCCTCCAGGGCCATGTGGGATGCAGCTCCCTTCTGCTCCGGTGCCACTGCTCCTCTGCCAGATGATGCTAATGCACACAAGAACAGGGAGACAAAACAAAAAGGGTGGGAGACAGAAGAAGCACATGTTCAGTGCATGCAACACCACTACCTTTGGCGGGCACAACACAGAGGGAGCAGCCCTTTGAACTAAGCCATGCACTAACAGTTCATAGCAAATTCACATGCCCATGGGGGACGAGGCCTAAGCCCAATTGCTGCACACCTGGAAGCCACAGGAGCCTGACTAGGAGTAGATGGCTATTACCAGTAGTGGGGTTGGGGTGCCACAGAGCCTGCCTAACAAGGGACCTAGCCTACCAAGTTCGCCCTGGCCTAGGGGAACCCACAGCCCATTTCCCCCACCCAGACACCTCGTAAAGCACCCCAAGTCAGCTGAATTAGAGTGTAATCACCCCCTTGTGGCTGCTGTGATGCCCTCAAGCGCCTATCCAACTCCAGATAGGCCACCGCCAGGATCCGGTACAACAGGGGGGTCATGGTGCGACGGGCACCCCTTCCACATTGGGAGGCCATCCCCAGCTGGGCCTCCGCCGCCTTTTGCTCCAGCGACGCAGATCCTCCCATCTTTTACGGCAGTGGGTGCTCCGTCTATGGTAGACCCCCAGGGTCCAGACGTCCTTGGCGATGGCACGCCAAATACCCTTCTTCTGGTGGGTGCTGACCTAGAGGAAAAGTGAAGTTAGAATGGATGTTTCTATCCCGTACATTTCATCTCACGCATTGCCAAACACCTCCCACCCTGGCCCCAACATACATACACAAACAATCCTGAGATGCTGGCCTGTCCCTCTCCCCACCTTCTTCCATCCACAACACTCCATACAATCATGTGCCATCTACCATGCTCACAGTGTACTCACCTGTTTGCCTGGAGGACCGTACAGTTGCATGTACTGGGGGAGGACCCCAGCCACCAGTTTCTCCAACTCCTCTGAAGTGAAGGCAGGGGCCCTTTCACCAGACACTGTACCCATCGTCGCTTCCAGACACAGGTCACAGCACCACTTGCAGTGTAGGTCCTCTCCTGTTGAAGGTCAGGTATCAAGTGAGGGAACAGTTAGGAAATGGCAGCCACGTCTGCGGCGGTGCGTACCGTCACCTCCGGCGTACATCGTCATTGGCTCCTGGGACCCAAAGGGCCCAATGTTAGCCACTGTTGAATTGCACCGCGTTCTTCCACTGCCTACCGCGACGGTGTACTATGCCAGTGCAGGTACCTCATTTACCCTTGTCCCACTTTACAGGTCAGGCAGCCGCCATTTCAGGGGGCCACATGGCAGGGAAAAAAACTGCATCACACCTATTTAGGCCTGAAATACGGACAGATAAAGGCACATTACAAATTTCTAACGTTTTAGAAAATAACACATTGTGATACCTAAGTGTTGGATGACCCTCTGCTCCTTGTTCTCCTCCCTAGGGCACGTCTGCTGGGGCAGGTGATGAGATGGCAGCATCCTCCGGTGTACAGACCCCTGGTGGACCTATCGACAATGGAAAAGAGACACATCATTATCACTTACAGACTTGATCGTGCAACAATCCTGGAACTGTCTGCCCACTTGGAGCCAGACCTGATGTCAGCTATCCGCCAACCCACAGGAATCCCCCCTCTTGTGCAGGTTTTGTCTGTACTCCATTTCCTGGCAAGTGGGTCTTTTCAAACAACAGTTGCCATGGCATCAGGGATGTCCCAGCCAATGTTCTCTAACGTGTTGTCCAGAGTGTTGTCTGCCCTGCTGAAACACATGCGCAGCTACATTGTTTTCCCTCAGGTGGAGGATTTGCCCACAGTGAAAGGTGACTTCTATGCCCTGGGACATATCCCCAACATCATTGGTGCCATTGATGGTACACATGTGGCATTTGTCCCCCCCGCAGGAATGAACAAGTGTACAGAAACCGGAAAAGCTACCATTCAATGAATGTGCAGATGGTGTGTTTGGCAGACCAGTACATCTCCCATGTGAATGCCAAGTATCCTGGCTCTGTGCATGACGTTCACATTGTGAGGAATAGCAGCATCCCTTATGTGATGGGGCAACTCCAGAGGCTGTGTGTGCTAATAGGTGAGCCCAAGGTCCCAACACAGTTGAAATAGGTGTCTGGGTATGGGGTTGTCCATAAGGGTTAGTGTGTGGCTAACAGTTTTCCCTCAACATTTGCAGGTGACTCTGGTTACCCCAACCTGTCATGGCTACTGACCCCAGTGAGGAATCCCAGGACAAGGGCAGAGTAACGCTACAATGAGGCACATGGGTGAACTAGGAGGATTATAGAATGCACCTTCGGCCTCCTGAAGGCCAGATTCCAGTGCCTCCATCTGACAGATGGCTCCCTATACTACTCACCGAAGAAGGTGTGCCAGATTATTGTGGCCTGCTGTAGGTTGCACAACCTGGCTTTGCGACGCCAGGTGCCTTTTCTGCAGGAGGATGGGCCAGATGGTGGTCTTGTGGCAGCTGTGGAGCCTATGGATAATGAAGAAAAGGAGGCAGTAGAAGAAGATGTAGACAACCGAAACAACATCATCATACAATACTTCCAGTGAGACACAGATAAGAAGATATAACTGCTTACCACATCTCATACTATTGTTGGAGCTAGCATAAGTCTGCCATTGTCACTCAGTGTATGGACCCTGATTTGTTACTTTGCCTTTCCATTTCACAGATCTGGGTCCCACTTTGTGCCCTAAGCTATGTTTACTGCTGACCTGCAGCTGTGTTACATTGGTATGTGAACAAGTACATTGACATTGCTATATTCCAGAGGTTTTTCAATTACACATTTGTGAAAGCACAGACTGACTCCAGATTGTTCTGTGATTCAAGGGTGCTTATTTCTGTGCAAATAAGTGGAGGGGGTTGTGAAATGGTCTGGGGTGATGGTGGAGGAATGTCCATGGGAGAGACCAGTCTATTTGTTTCACAGGTGCATTGTCCAATGGGGCATAGCAAGTGGAGCAATGGCAGTTTCAGCTGGACAGGGTGTTGAAGTGTGACAGAAGGGTGACATTCAGGGGGGTCTTATTTCCTGGCAGGGGTCTTGGCAATGTTCTCTGTCTTGTTCCTGGATCTCAGTGACCGTTTGCAGGGTGGTTCTACTTCTGCAAGGGGTGGGGTGCTGGTGGCCTATTGTTCCTGTGACGGTGCCTCCTGTCCACTAGCGCCGGCGGAGGTGGAAGGCTGTTCATTGTCCAGGCTAGTGTCAGGGGCCCGTTGGTGTGCCACTGTGTCCCTCCTGGTGTTGACCAGGTCTGCCAGCACCCCTGCAATGGTGACCAGGGTGGTGTTGATGGACTTCAAGTCCTCCCTGATCCCCAGGTAGTGTTCCTCCTGCAGCCGCTGGGACTCCTGAAACTTGGCCAGTACCGTGCCCATGGTCTCCTGGGAATGGTGGTCAGCCTCCATGATGTTGGAGAGTGCCTTGTGGAGATTCCATGGGACTGTCCTCCCCCTGTCGCACAGCAGTCCTCCCAGCTTACCTGTTATCCTGTGCCTCTGTCCCCTGAGCCGTGTGCCCACTGCCCCCAGGTCCCTGATCGTCCTGTGTTAGTGGGTTTTCCTGGGTTCACTGTGGTGGTGGACACACTTCTGATTGACGTGTCCTGGGGACAGAGGGATGGGACCGCTGGGTGGGTGCTGTGGCGGTGTTTCCTCAGGGGGGAGGTTCAGTGGTGGTTTGTGACTGTGTCAGGGGAACTGACTGTCCTGAGGTCCCAGATGGGCTGGGCTGGTCATCTTGATCCAGGTGTGCAGAGCTGCTGTCATCACTGTGGGCCTCTTCTGTGGGGGGACTAGATATGTCTTCCACCTCCTGTCCGGTGACGTTGGGTAGGGGTCCTGTTGGGGTGTGAATGCATAATCTTAGTATCTGTGTGTGCCACCTTGTGCAATGGGTGAGTTAACCTCTACTCCTGTGCTTGCATTATTGCTGTGGCCCTTGTGTGATTGGTGATTTTGGGGCATGAGTGAGTCGCTCTACTGGACATGCTTTGGTGATGGGTGTCCATGCATTGGTGTTACATGCAGGGCTTGGTTTTGGGATGTGTGTGTTGTGGTAGTGGGGTATCTGTGGGGTGTTGGGGTGATGGGTGTGAGGGTGAGGGTGGGAGTATGTGATGGCATGCAGGTAGGGTGGGGGATATAGTATTAAAGATATGACTTACCAGAGTCCAGTCCTCCTGCTACTCCTGCGAGGCCCTCAGGATGCAGTATTGCCAAGACTTGCTCCTCCCATGTTGTTAGTTGTGGGGGAAGAGGTGGGGGTCCACCACCAGTCCTCTATACAGAAATCTGGTGTCTGGATACCACGGAACGTACCTTCCCTCGTAGGTCGTTCCACCTCTTTCTGATGTCATCCCGTGTTCTTGGATGCTGTCCCACTGCAATTCCCTGTCGACGATTCTCCACCATAGCTCCATTTTCCTTGCAATGGATGTCTGCTGCACCTGTGATCCGAATAGCTGTGGCTCTACCCGGATGATTTCCTCCACCATGACCCTGATCTCCTTATCAGAAAACCTGGGGTGTCTTTAAGGTGCCATGATGTGGTGTGGGTGATGTGTGAGGTGCTGTCTGTTGTGATGTGTGAGGGGATGTGTTATTGTGTGTTGTTTGAGGTGCGTGGATGTTGTATAAGTGATGGTGTTGTGTGTCTGTGGATGCTGGTGTTGTGTTAGCTAATCTCTCTCTCTGGCCTTCTTTCCAAATTTTGGTTGTAAGGGTTTGTGGGTGATGTGGGTGTGTGCTTTATATTGGATTGGGTGTGTGGGTGTGGTGTGTGTATGTGTATCAGGTGTGTGTATTTCGAATTGTCCAATGTAGTTGTGTTTTGTAAGTGTGTGTGTATTTTGAGCGTGGCGGTGTGTACCGCCAATGGATTACCGCGGTTGAAAGACCGCCGCGTTGATTCGTGGGTCGTGATACTGTGGGCGTATTCTTGTTGGCGTGACGGTGGAGGTTTTGGTATCGCCAGTTTATCAATGACCTTTGGTGTGGCGGACTTGTGTGGGTGTCTGTATTGTGGTGGATTCCGAGCTGTGAGTCGTAATACCTGTAGCGGAATTCCACCGCCGCAACTGTATGTTGGCGGCCTTCAGCACGGCGGAAAGCGGGATTTATGGCCAGGGTTGTAATGAGGGCCTGTGTTTTTTGCTAGATGTATATGCAAGCTGAGACTGTACAAACAGACTGAATAGCTACTGAGTATGGTCAGGGTGTCTAACAAATAGTACCTTTATGTTTAACAATGACTATTACAGACAACTTAAGGGGAAAGGCGATGCTTCACCCCTAGCTTTGCAAATGGACATATGGGATTGCAGTAACTTGATGAAGTATATCAACAATCTCTTTCTAAAATGACAAGGTGCAATGGACAGCACAGAAGTATTTGCGAAGTTATTAACTGAAATTACTTAAACTTACACTTTTCCAGCAGTATTAGCAGAGAAGAAGTTACTTGTCTTTTTCCTACAGTTTACGTTGGAAACAAAAATCTACAGGAAGCAGCTAGCAGTAATCATCACGATTTGTTAATGAGATGTATACTCTATAATGTGAGGTGGATGAGGTCAGAAAGGCTGAAGTTGAGCTACAGAGTGGGTTCTCCATGAAAGCATAAATCATAAGGAACGTGTAATAAGGCATCCAAAAAGGCAAAAGTGATGATACACAGGTTTATAACAATATGTAGCAATGAAAATGCAGCGATAAGATGGATTTCAAATAACCGCTGGCATTTTATCTGTCATGTCCATGTCCTAGGGAATGATATAACTACAAGGCCTAAAGTTACATTAAGGAGATTCTGGTCAGTGAGAAACAGCCTGATCAGAAGCAGCCTAGATAAAACACCTAAAGAGACATGGTTGGATAGGAAGAAGGTGTTCCCTAAGTCTAAGGTATGCAGGCATGACAAAAACACTACAGAATATAAGTTTAAATTCCTAGGTAAACTTCCCAACACCAAAAATAATTATCACTGTAATAGTGACAATGTGGTGTATGTTCTTTAATTCCTCTGTGGGAAGAACTATGTGGGGAGCACCATTCTTCTGGGGGATAGAAGGGTATTGCAGCACATAAGGGGAACCAAGAACACAGGCATGACATAACCTATAGCTCACCATTTAATGGATGTTTATGAAAGTTAAACATATATATATATATATATATATATACATATATCTATATATATATATATATGCATATATATATATATATATATAGACACACACACACACATTACCAGTGCAGTCTCCACTGGGTAGGTATTGTTAGGACCTTGTTTGCATTCCATAGGAAATGGAATATATTTTGTAGTTTGCTAATAACTTTGATGCTCTTTGACAAATATTAATGAAATGTTAAAAAAAAGGTCTCATCCACCTCAATTTCTTCCTGGAAAGTTACGAGTTGAGTTCTCAGGCAGTGTCAAAGAAAATGTGGGATTTCCAAAATGTTTTTTCCTATCGAATTTTCCACAGGAAACTTAGACACATCTAAAGCCGAAACAGCGGAACCAAATTACACCAAATTCAGCAGAAAAGGTAGATGTATACCTTAAAGCTTCCCTTTTATGACTTAGTGTTAACACATTCATTTGTTTTTGAAAAATGAATGTTCAAAACGTATGTATATCTGGGCCTGTCTAAGTGATTTAATTCACAAGCAAATTGTTTTGCTTATAACTTTGGCTCCATCTGACGAATGGTCACAAAACTTTCCCAAAAAAGGTCATCCATCTCAGCTTTTCCTGTGGAGGTTTTGGGGTGATCCAGCAAGTGGGGAGTCCCAAAATGCAATTTCCTTAGGAAATTTTGGACAGAAGCACAGACAAAACAGCTAAACAGGGTAACACCGAAGCTGGCGGAAAGCTAGATCTTTACCCAGAAAAGGTGCTTTGTGTGATTTGGTATAAATCTGTTCAGTAGTTTTTGAAAAAATAAGGTCCACAATTTATAGCTTTCTTGACTGTTGTGTATTTGAGAGTCTTTTGAGATTCCCATTGGCATGCAACTTCAAATAATGGAGAGAGCCAATGGGATGCAAGGGGCCTTTTTCCCAGTGGCAATCTCACTCTCACAGGACTTAGAGGCATCTGTGAATCCTGCAAAGGCACCCACTCTGATTGGCTGGCCACAAAACAAGCAGAATTGTTGCAGCTATCAATAAAGGACTCAGGGGCTAGCTTCCCATGTCCTGAAAAATAAGTTTAATATAGGTATAACGGAGTAGGTTTGAGTAAGGATACGTTTGCCCTTATCTCTTATGGGGGAGGTCCATGAGATACCCCTCCCTGGGTCAAATTTTAAAGAAAATGCTCTTTGTAAAGTGCTAAGATTACCCATAAGGTTTGCTTGAGCCTGCATAGGCAAGAGTTCTAAAACTATTTTGTTGTCCAAGTTATATTAAATTTAACAGTGGCATGTTGTTGGATTCATCATAACTTTTAATTTGGTACCAAACTTGCTATATTTAGCACACTTCCTATGGAAAAAAAGACATTATTATTTTAAAACAAAGTCTCTCCACGTTAGCCTATGGAACCCATTAACTACAATGGGGAAAAACAAATGTGGCTATTGTCCCTCACCAGGGCTTACAAAACATCTTTTACAAAGTCTCTACTTATAGTTACACTGCATCCAACCCTGGGAACACATAGGGCATACTTTAGGGGTGATGTTGAAAATAAGGTAGCTTAGGACATCGGAAGTACTTTTAATTCCAATGTAGAATTTGTGGTTAACTTTAACTTAAAATCAGTCAGCAAGGCGGGCCTGCCTCTAAAATGACACTGGGCACCACAGCGGTGCACCTATGGGTGTATTATCTATACTTGGGCCCCTAAACCTACATGTCCTACCATAAACTAGGGACTTATAGTTAAGTTGGGGATGCCAATGATAATTAGCTTAATTTGCATATACTATTTTAGTCAGAGCACAGGCCCTGGGACTGTTTAGGGAACCATCAGAGTCAGTGAGGGGACTTCGGCAATCACCCCATATTTTCCAAACTAGCTTTTAGAGCTATCTTAATATGATCGTTTTGAACATGAATGACTGGGATGGACATGTTCAAAGACAGCAGTATGTTTACAGCCTGGACCGATATATAGAGATTAAGGGCCTGATTACGAGACTGCTGGTCACAAGACCACAAGCCTCGAGGTGGCGGTCAGACCATCACAGCTGTGGTGGTACGAACGCCACATTACAAGTTTGGCGGACGGACGATAACCAACCACCTCTTCC
Organism: Pleurodeles waltl; assembly: GCF_031143425.1. Classification (NCBI taxonomy): domain Eukaryota; kingdom Metazoa; phylum Chordata; class Amphibia; order Caudata; family Salamandridae; genus Pleurodeles; species Pleurodeles waltl. Next base: position 427,257,891 of record NC_090437.1, read on the forward strand.
ACCAGGATCCAAGATCCTGATAGGGTGACAGCGGTCTTGGTTGTAATCAGGCAGGGTAGTGCTGAACTCAGTGCCGCCCTGCTCATTACAACCTTGTTCTCTGCCAACCTTTTCATGGCAGGTTAACCTCCATGAAAAAGCTGGGGAAGAGCAGGGGGCCCCAAGGGGCCCCTGCACTGCCTATTCCTATGGTATGGGCCCACTGTCCAGCACTGTCAGAATATGCACTGTCTGCTTTGCAGACAGTGTGCATTCCAAGGGTGCTGGTCGGCCCCCTCTGTGCTATGAGATAACACTCGCCTCCTTTAAGGGTGTTGAGTGCTATCTCGTAGCACTGTTCTAGCCGGTGACTGGCAGGAATGCTCCATTTCAAGGTTTCCGCCAGGCAGCCAGGTAAGACTGGTAGAAAATTTGTAATAGGGCGGGGGTGCCACTGCCATAGCAGTGGAATGCTCCCGTGAGATTGGTTGCCCCGCGTTGGGACCGCCAAACTCATGATCAGGCCCTAAGTTTCACCTTTGGTGGCATATTATGTCTTAAAACGAACCCAAAATGGTTCTTGAGTCTAACACCAATTAAGAAGAAATATCATGCAAAATATCACTGGGAGGTGCTTATGAATCAATCATGTGTAATTGAGCCAATTGTTTCATGTTTAGCAATATGTTTTGAATGTAAATCTTTTCGGGGGTCCTATATAGTTTGACCATTTTGATAGAAAGGTATGTGAAAAATTACATTTGATGAGTCACCTGTATTTCTTGATATTATCAGGGCAATTTACACTGGGTGGTATAGTATATATTGGTCAAAGGATAGAAATGGGATTTAGTGAAAGAACAATGAAAGTGGACTGTAATTATTATTTAGCCCTTTTTTAAATAGCATATTTTATATTGTTAGGTACTGCATTTAAACGTAAGTGTTATCCTGAACAGGATTGCTATGAATTTAGCATAAGACTACAATCAAACTGTATTAAATGGATAAGAAATGTGATTGATATAATCATTGTATAAATAATATTGAAGATGGTGGTACCAAGGAACACACTCTTGTCATTTGAAAATAAAAAGTGGTTTTCTGTTTGTCTTATACATTTTGATTTCAACAGTTACATGTACATAAAATGTTGTAGGGTTTGTTGTGTTCAGATTACATTTTATGATTAGTTGAGGTGATGAAATGTTTTATTTAATTACTTTGAAGTCAAGTGAATTTAAGGCTACTTGAGAATATAAGTGACAACAGTTTTCCATTTAGTGAAAATTGTTCTTTCATTAAAGGTTACAATCTTAAAAGGTATAGTCAAATTATATGAGAGATTCAATGTATTTGTAAACCTAGAAATTCAATCAACCTGTTATGAATTATTGAGTACTAAGTAGATAATGCCAACTAATATTGTAAACATTCATTTGTATGATTTAGGATATGGTAACGTTTGTGTGTGTATATATATATATGTCCTGTTGAAGGCTTCGGCCGAAACGCGTAGACATTTGGTTGGGACAGCGTGTGTTTGTTTGTTTATGGTGGGCACATTATTGATTTTCTTTTTGTGCCTTTGTACCACTTTTTGCGGGTCGAATTTACCTGCATTTAAATTCTTTTCAATAAATAGCAGCCGATGAAATTATTCGTTAGTGGCTTTTGACTATTTTTACGAGCCTGTCTTTGGATGATGTGCAGCCCTTGGTGTGCGATTATAATGCACCAGTTTTCTTGAATACATATATATATATATATATATATATATATATATATATATATATATATATATATATACCTATATATATATGTCAATCAATCAATAATCTTTTTTTCGGTCAATTGCTCATCCGTATGAGCTGAAAAAAATAAACATAAAACATAGAAATGCATGATACAATACAGATAAGATCTAAAAACGCCACTCAACAGGGTCATATAAAATCTTATCTATTCATATAAAATATTATCAATAATACCACAGAATAATTAAAACTATCTTAATTGTCTCTAGACCTCTAAGATTATATAACAGAAAAAGACAATGAACTCAACAGCAATTTGGGAAGATACCAAGACATTACACAGAAGAATTAACCCTTCCTATTAAAGGTAAAGTGCATGTATACTATTTTTTTTAAAACAGGCTGCTCTGGGGCTTATAAAACATTATTTGCATATAAAACTACATATTCGTAAACATCAAGGGGAATGGGCAGCCTAAATCAATAATAAGGAAACAGTGCATCTTTGTTACTGGACCTTAACTTTCAGCCTATCCTTCCATGGATTTTCTACACCTAACTGCCACATGAAGGAAAGAGCTAACTCATACGCATGTCTCCGCATCTCATAACAATTGAAAAAATGAATGTTTGAAAGTGGATTATTGGTAAAGGCAGATAAGTACCTAAACTTAGCAAAAGGCCACTAACCACCACAAGGTCCAGTTAGGTGTCAATAAATTAACCCCAGCTCAATCCTTGGTAGCTTGGCAATGAGCATCAAGGCTTAACTTAGGAGACACGTGTGTAAAGCATTTAAAAGTCGCAAAACAGTAAATAAGTGATACACAAAACACAATAAAAGGCCAACAAACTAAAACTAGATTATATTTTTATCTTTAAAATGACACCAAAACAAATAAAATCAGATAATGGGAACCAGAGATATACATTTTTAAAGAATTAATGTTTCTAGCGCATAGAAATTAAAAGGACCAATCAGGTCATCTGGTCGCACTAGACCAGGTCGAAGTCAAAGTTTGAGGACAACCACAAAGGAGCCCTGCTTGGCTACAGCAAGCAGAAGGCCTTTGTCCATAGTTTACCTTCGGACATAGGCCCAGATTTATGCTAAAGTGGTGCAGCAAAGTGCTGCGCAAAAAATAGCAGCACCACGCTGTGTCACTTTTGAAACTCAGGCGTGCGCTGTATTCAGAGGAATACGGCGCACCCCTGTTTTTCCCCCTGCACTGGCGTTGAATTAAGCTGCCTAGTGCAAACGCAGGCATCCTTGCACCATAGTGCATAGTGAACAATAGATTGTAAACAATTCTCCATGGCATTTTGCTTCTTCAGAATGCAGCACACATAGAAAAAGCTAAAACCAAGGAGGAATAAAAGCATTCCTCCATGTTTTGCTATGCTCACATCACCGCTGGGGAGGCAATAGTTTTTGGCGCTGCCTCAGGTTTGTGACAACTCGTAAATCTGAGGCAGGAGCAATGGGTTTTGCGGTGGAAAACCCGCAGCAACACCTATTGCACACCCCTCTGATGCAGAAAACTGCATTGGAGGTGCCCATATTTTTAAGAAGCCATAACCCAACAAAAAGGTGGTGTTACACCTCCTTGTAAATATGGAGCAGTGCTTAGCGCCACAAGAGCATCATGAAAAGTGATGCTCCAGTGGTGCTGGGGGCTCTTAAATATGCCCCTTAGTTTTTTTTCTTGAAGATTTTCTTCAGCAGGACGAAGACACCAATCCGATCCGACCTCCCTGGAGCCCTCTTCAGATTTGCTTTGCAGGAGACCTCATTGTAGAATTCTACCTTCGGACTTAGCCGATTTTTCAGGATGGAAATCTTCGTCAGGGCCAAAGATGAATCTTAATCCAACATCCCTGGAGCCCTCCTTGGATACGTTGCGTGGGAAGTCCCAGATTTATTTTTTTGTTTGAACTTTGACATTTTTTTTTAGCTAATTTCTTCAGACGATGGTCAACCCTCCACAGCAAGCCAATTTCAATACGGATAACATTTCCAGGAGCCCCAGTGAAATTCTGGAAATCTGGGGCTCCGCAGCTTTTTAGCAGGACAACCTGCAAGTCAGGCCGGGTTGCAGTTGAAATAAGCCAGCTTGACTCTCCACGGCAGGCTGGCCTCTTTATATAGCTTTTTTCCAAACATTCTCCAAACTTCTTCAAACATCTGGATCTTACTCCAGAAGGTTTGTGAAGGTCCTTTAGGATGCCACAGCTCAACCCAAGGTTCCAATAGCTCTGAATTGCTCCTTGAGGGCTAGGACTCTGACTCCCAGAATGCACCTGGCGCAAACTCCAAAATGACCACTGGACAGTGGTCAGCTGGTCCGTTCCTTTAGGATTTGATGCAGGAGATGCTGGTTAGATATTTTGAACCTCTAGTGAGCAGGGAGTCCCTGTTTGAACTAGTTGAAGCCATGGAAAGTTCTTTTTGTGGTGAAGCCCAAGTGTGGAGTTGGTGCAGGCCTTCAGAATGTAGCATCCAGGTGCAGGTCAGGGGTCCAGCATGGCAGTCCATCTTCTTCTGATGTTGTTCCTTCTATAGATCTGAGGTGTGAGTGCAGCTCTGCCAAATTCATCCTTGCTCCTGGGGTGAAAAGCAGGGAGGGGTGTTAGACTTTGCATCCTAGGTCTCCCCTAACTTTTTGCCTCTGCTTCCCATGTTGTTGATGTGTGCTGGATTCTGCTTTTGCTGTTGTTGATACTCTGGGCACTTTGTCACTGCTAACCAGTGCTAAAGTGCAAGGGCTCCTACGTGAAAGGTATGTGTAAAATTGGCAGGTCCATAATTGCCATATTCGATTTACTAGTAAGTCCCCAATAAAGTGCACTAGAGGTGCCCATGGCCTGTAAACCAAATGCTGCTAGTGGGCCTGCAGCACTGGCTGTGCCACCCAAATAAGTAGCTCTGTAAACATGGCTCAGATCTGCCCCTGCCCCTATTTTAGTCAGAGCACAGGCCCTGGGACTGTTTAGGGAACCATCAGAGTCAGTGAGTGGACTTCGGCAATCACCCCATATTTTCCACACTAGCTTTTAGAGCTATCTTAATATGATCGTTTTGAACATGAATGACTGGGATGGACATGTTCAAAGACAGCAGTATGTTTACAGCCTGGACCGATATATAGAGATTAAGGGCCTGATTACGAGACTGCTGGTCACAAGACCACCAGCCTCGAGGTGGCGGTCAGACCATCACAGCTGTGGTGGTACGAACGCCACATTACAAGTTTGGCGGACGGTGTATAACCAACCACCTCTTCCACCAGGATCCAAGATCCTGATAGGGTGACAGCGGTCTTGGTTGTAATCAGGCAGGGTAGTGCTGAACTCAGTGCCGCCCTACTCATTACAACCTTGTTCTCTGCCAACCTTTTCATGGCAGGTTAACCTCCATGAAAAAGCTGGGGAAGAGCAGGGGGCCCCAAGGGGCCCCTGCACTGCCTATTCCTATGGTATGGGCCCACTGTCCAGCACTGTCAGAATATGCACTGTCTGCTTTGCAGACAGTGTGCATTCCAAGGGTACTGGTCGGCCCCCTCTGTGCTATGAGATAACACTCGCCTCCTTTAAGGGTGTTGAGTGCTATCTCGTAGCACTGTTCTAGCCGGTGACTGGCAGGAATGCTCCATTTCAAGGTTTCCGCCAGGCAGCCAGATGAGACTGGTAGAAAATTTGTAATAGGGCGGGGGTGCCACTGCCAAAGCAGTGGAATGCTCCCGTGAGATTGGTTGCCCCGCGTTGGGACCGCCAAACTCATGATCAGGCCCTAAGTTTCACCTTTGGTGGCATATTATGTCTTAAAACGAACCCAAAATGGTTCTTGAGTCTAACACCAATTAAGAAGAAATATCATGCAAAATATCACTGGGAGGTGCTTATGAATCAATCATGTGTAATTGAGCCAATTGTTTCATGTTTAGCAATATGTTTTGAATGTAAATCTTTTCGGGGGTCCTATATAGTTTGACCATTTTGATAGAAAGGTATGTGAAAAATTACATTTGATGAGTCACCTGTATTTCTTGATATTATCAGGGCAATTTACACTGGGTGGTATAGTATATATTGGTCAAAGGATAGAAATGGGATTTAGTGAAAGAACAATGAAAGTGGACTGTAATTATTATTTAGCCCTTTTTTAAATAGCATATTTTATATTGTTAGGTACTGCATTTAAACGTAAGTGTTATCCTGAACAGGATTGCTATGAATTTAGCATAAGACTACAATCAAACTGTATTAAATGGATAAGAAATGTGATTGATATAATCATCGTATAAATAATATTGAAGATGGTGGTACCAAGGAACACACTCTTGTCATTTGAAAATAAAAAGTGGTTTGCTGTTTGTCTTATACATTTTGATTTCAACAGTTACATGTACATAAAATGTTGTAGGGTTTGTTGTGTTCAGATTACATTTTATGATTAGTTGAGGTGATGAAATGTTTTATTTAATTACTTTGAAGTCAAGTGAATTTAACGCTACTTGAGAATATAAGTGACAACAGTTCTCCATTTAGTGAAAATTGTTCTTTCATTAAAGGTTACAATCTTAAAAGGTATAGTCAAATTATATGAGAGATTCAATGTATTTGTAAACCTAGAAATTCAATCAACCTGTTATGAATTATTGAGTACTAAGTAGATAATGCCAACTAATATTGTAAACATTCATTTGTATGATTTAGGATATGGTAACGTTTGTGTGTGTATATATATATATATGTCCTGTTGAAGGCTTCGGCCGAAACGCGTAGACATTTGGTTGGGACAGCGTGTGTTTGTTTGTTTATGGTGGGCACATTATTGATTTTCTTTTTGTGCCTTTGTACCACTTTTTGCGGGTAGAATTTACCTGCATTTAACTTCTTTTCAATAAATAGCAGCCGCTGAAATTATTCGTTAGTGGCTTTTGACTATTTTTACGAGCCTGTCTTTGGATGATGTGCAGCCCTTGGTGTGCGATTATAATGCACCAGTTTTCTTGAATACATATATATATATATACATATATATATATATATATATATATATATATATATATATATATATATATATATCTACCTATATATATATGTCAATCAATCAATAATCTTTTTTTCGGTCAATTGCTCATCCGTATGAGCTGAAAAAAATAAACATAAAACATAGAAATGCATGATACAATACAGATAAGATCTAAAAACGCCACTCAACAGGGTCATATAAAATCTTATCTATTCATATAAAATATTATCAATAATACCACAGAATAATTAAAACTATCTTAATTGTCTCTAGACCTCTAAGATTATATAACAGAAAAAGACAATGAACTCAACAGCAATTTGGGAAGATACCAAGACATTACACAGAAGAATTAACCCTTCCTATTAAAGGTAAAGTGCATGTATACTATTTTTTTTAAAACAGGCTGCTCTGGGGCTTATAAAACATTATTTGCATATAAAACTACATATTCGTAAACATCAAGGGGAATGGGCAGCCTAAATCAATAATAAGGAAACAGTGCATCTTTGTTACTGGACCTTAACTTTCAGCCTATCCTTCCATGGATTTTCTACACCTAACTGCCACATGAAGGAAAGAGCTAACTCATACGCATGTCTCCGCATCTCATAACAATTGAAAAAATGAATGTTTGAAAGTGGATTATTGGTAAAGGCAGATAAGTACCTAAACTTAGCAAAAGGCCACTAACCACCACAAGGTCCAGTTAGGTGTCAATAAATTAACCCCAGCTCAATCCTTGGTAGCTTGGCAATGAGCATCAAGGCTTAAATTAGGAGACACGTGTGTAAAGCATTTAAAAGTCACAAAACAGTAAATAAGTGATACACAAAACACAATAAAAGGCCAACAAATTAAAACTAGATTATATTTTTATCTTTAAAATGACACCAAAACAAATAAAATCAGATAATGGGAACCAGAGATATACATTTTTAAAGAATTAATGTTTCTAGCGCATAGAAATTAAAAGGACCAATCAGGTCATCTGGTCGCACTAGACCAGGTCGAAGTCAAAGTTTGAGGCCAACCACGATGGAGCCCTGCTTGGCTACAGCAAGCAGAAGGCCTTTGTCCATAGTTTACCTTCGGACATAGGCCCAGATTTATGCTAAAGTGGTGCAGCAAAGTGCTCCGCAAAAAATAGCAGCACCACGCTGTGTCACTTTTGAAACTCAGGCGTGCGCTGTATTCAGAGGAATACGGCGCACCCCTGTTTTTCCCCCTGCACTGGCGTTGAATTAAGCTGCCTAGCGCAAACGCAGGCATCCTTGCACCATAGTGCATAGTGAACAATAGATTGTAAACAATTCTCCATGGCATTTTGCTTCTTCAGAATGCAGCACACATAGAAAAAGCTAAAACCAAGGAGGAATAAAAGCATTCCTCCATGTTTTTCTATGCTCACATCACCGCTGGGGAGGCAATAGTTTTTGGCGCTGCCTCAGGTTTGTGACAACTCGTAAATCTGAGGCAGGAGCAATGGGTTTTGTGGTGGAAAACCAGCAGCAACACCCATTGCACACCCCTCTGATGCAGAAAACTGCATTGGAGGTGCCCATATTTTTAAGAAGACATAACCCAACAAAAAAGTGGTGTTACACCTCCTTGTAAATATGGAGCAGTGCTTAGCGCCACAAGAGCATCATGAAAAGTGATACTCCAGTGGTGCTGGGGGCTCTTAAATATGCCCCTTAGTTTTTTTTCTTGAAGATTTTCTTCAGCAGGACGAAGTCACCAATCCGATCCGACCTCCCTGGAGCCCTCTTCAGATTTGCTTTGCAGGAGACCTCATTGTAGAATTCTACCTTCGGACTTAGACGATTTTTCAGGATGGAAATCTTCGTCAGGGCCAAAGATGAATCTTGATCCAACATCTCTGGAGCCCTACTTGGATACGTTGCGTGGGAAGTCCCAGATTTTTTTTTTTGTTTGAACTTTGACATTTTTTTTTAGCTAATTTCTTCCGACGATGGTCAACCCTCCACAGCAAGCCAATTTCAATACGGATTACATTTCCAGGAGCCCCAGTGAAATTCTGGAAATCTGGGGCTCCGCAGCTTTTTAGCAGGACAACCTGCAAGTCAGGCCGGGTTGCAGTTGAAATAAGCCAGCTTGACTCTCCACGGCAGGCTGGCCTCTTTATATAGCTTTTTTCCAAACATTCTCCAAACTTCTTCAAACATCTGGATCTTACTCCAGAAGGTTTGTGAAGGTCCTTTAGGATGCCACAGCTCAACCCAAGGTTCCAATAGCTCAGAATTGCTGCTCCTTGAGGGCTAGGACTCTGACTCCCAGAATGCACCTGGCGCAAACTCCAAAATGACCACTGGACAGTGGTCAGCTGGTCCGTTCCTTTAGGATTTGATGCAGGAGATGCTGGTTAGATATTTTGAACCTCTAGTGAGCAGGGAGTCCCTGTTTGAACTAGTTGAAGCCATGGAAAGTTCTTTTTGTGGTGAAGCCCAAGTGTGGAGTTGGTGCAGGCCTTCAGAATGTAGCATCCAGGTGCAGGTCAGGGGTCCAGCATGGCAGTCCTTCTTCTTCTGATGTTGTTCCTTCTATAGATCTGAGGTGTGAGTGCAGCTCTGCCAAATTCATCCTTGCTCCTGGGGTGAAAAGCAGGGAGGGGTGTTAGACTTTGCATCCTAGGTCTCCCCTAACTTTTTGCCTCTGCTTCCCATGTTGTTGATGTGTGCTGGATTCTGTTTTTGCTGTTGTTGATACTCTGGGCACTTTGTCACTGCTAACCAGTGCTAAAGTGCAAGTGCTCCTACGTGAAAGGTATGTGTAAAATTGGCTGGTCCATAATTGCCATATTCGATTTACTAGTAAGTCCCCAATAAAGTGCACTAGAGGTGCCCATGGCCTGTAAACCAAATGCTGCTAGTGGGCCTGCAGCACTGGCTGTGCCACCCACATAAGTAGCTCTGTAAACATGGTTCAGATCTGCCCCTGCAGTCTCTGTGTGTGCAATTTTAAACTGCCAATTCGACTTGGCAAGTGTACCCACTTGTCAGGCCTAAACTTTATCTTTTTATACAAGTAAGGCTCCTCAACGGTAGGCCCTATGTAGCCCCATGGGCAGGATGCAGTATATGCTAAAGGTGGGACAAGTACTGACATGTGTTACATGTCCTAACAGTGAAATACTGCTAAATTCAGCCTTCACTGTTGCAAGACCTATCTCTCTCATAGGTTAATATGGGGGCTGCCTTTCAATAACTTTGAAGTGCAGATTCCCTTTCAGAGCATTTAGAAATTTGGAGTTTAGGGTCTCTGAAATCGCAATTTAAAAATTCATCTTTTAGTGAAGTTGGTTTTTAGATTGTTAGTTTGAAAATGCCACTTTTAGAAAGTAGGCATGTTCTTGTTTAAACCATTCTGTGACTGCCTGTTTGTGGATTCCCTGTCTGGGTCAGTTTGACAGTTGGGCTGTTTGCAACTCTCCTCTAGACAGTGACACAAAGGGATCTGGGGTGTTGCCTACATATCCCGATAAGCCATATTTGCTAGGAGGGGAGGGAGGAGTGGTCACTTACACCTGAAAGGGCTGTGATTGCTCTCACACAATGCAGTCTCCACCGTCCTGGTGTGTGTCTGGGGCCAGGCCTGGGCAAGGCAGGATTTTGTGAACAACAGAGACTTTCCTTTGAAGTGGGCCTACTTCAAAGGTCAGAAAGGGGTATAAGTATTGCACCCAAAACCCCTGAAAATTAGATTATTTCTGGAACCAAGAAAAACCTCTGCCAAGGAAAAAAGCAGAAGTACTGAGGAGAAGTGTTGCCCCTGCCTGTGACTGTGCTTTGTTGGGCTATCCTGCAGTTGCGGCTTCTGCCTGTGAAAGGGGACATCGACTGGACTTTGTTGTTCATTCCTGCTTGTAAAGGATCTCCAAGGGCTTGAGTTGAGCTTACCTACTGTTCTGAAGTCTCAGGGCCATCAAAGACGTCCTTTGCTAACTTCTGGACTCTCTGCTGAGACTCCTGCCCTGCCAAGTGGTGTCCTGTCCAGTCCCTGGGTCCTTGAGAGGTGAAGTTGGCAGACAAGAGCTGAGAATCCATGCACAGAATGCCATGATTGGAAATTTATGATGCACCATCTGCAACGCAGCTGATAAATGACGTGCTGCCGGCCTTGAGGCTAAAATCGATGCTCCACCTGCATCGCGGCTGAGAGATCAATGCGTCGCAGTTGGAGAAATGACGTGCAACACCCACTTGTGACTGCTGATAACTACGCAAATCCAATGCAACGTGTTTTTCTAACACTGTGCAACAGGATTTTCATGCATCATCCCTGGGTTTCAAAGTCAACGCGACTCTACGCAGATCTGAGGTGCCCCGTCTGAAATTGATGCATCGCTCTCTTGCGAGGGAGAAGAAACGACGCATCGCCAACCTGACTGGACAAAAAAATGACGCAGGGCCTCCATTGTGAGGAAGAAATCGACGCATCACTGCCTTTTCCGATGCACACTCGCCCATGCAGCTTTACTGTATTTTATGTATTAAGACTCTTATGCCCTCATTATGACACAGACGCTAAATGTCGCTTACTGCCACGGCGGCGGCCACCAAAAGACCGTCGCCATGGCTACTAGCCGTCCACCATATTATAACTGTAGCTGGAATTCCGCCATGAGGATGGGGTAATTCTGACTACAGTCATGCCGGAGGACGGCGGTAAGGTTGCGCTGCTGCCAGCAGCAGCGCCACGCCAGTTGACCGCCACCAACCGTATCATGATCCATGATATGGCCTGGCGGTGTTCTGCTGGCGGACACTGCTGCTGGCAGCAGCGCCACATCCTGTCACCTGCCATAGGACCCGCCGCAGGAAACTCAGGTGCTCCAACAGGGAAAAGGGTGGGGGGTGTGTTGTGTGTGTGTGTTTCTGTGTGCATGTATGCGGGAGTGGGGCATATGGAATGCGTGTGTGCATGAATGGATGTGAGGGTGTGTGTATGTTGTGATGTGTGAAAGCGTGTGTGCTTGTAGGTATGTCAGTGTGTGTGGATGTGTGTGCATGGATGTATGCCTGCGTGGGTGAATGCAGGTATGCGTGTGTGAATATGTGTGTATGTCTGTGCGTGTAGGTGTGTGTATGTCGGGGGGTCGGAAGGGGGAGGGGAGTTGGGGAGAAGTCTGGGGAGGAGGAGGGGGAGGGGGACAGGGGAGACCCCTATCAGGGCCAGGGAATGAATTCCCTGGCACTGATAGTGCATACCGCCAGGGTTTTAGTGGAGGAAAAAAAGCCACAGAAACCATGGCGGTGGGCGGGGTCATATTATCGTGGGTGGCCTAGTGATGGCCGCCAGGTTGGAGACTGTAGTCCCCAGCCCGGCGGTCGTTACCGCTGTGGTGGTTGGGGTGGTACATTGGCGGTTTATCTTTTGGCAAACTGCCAATATCATTATATGGCGGATTGTACCGCCAGCCTGTTGGCGGTACTACCGCCACTATAACACCGACCGCCGGGGTCAACATGACTCCCTTATTCTTTTTAAAATTCATATCTTGTCTTGTGTAAGTTGGATTTTTGTCATTTTGGTCTTGTTTGATTTAGATAAATATTACCTATTTTTCTCATCTGGTGTGGTGTCAGTTTTGTAGTGTTTTCACTGTATTACTGTGTGTGTTGGAACAAATACTTTACACATTGCTTCTGAAGTTAAGCCTGCCTGGTCGTGCCAAGCTACTAATGGGTTAAGCAGGGGTTAACTGAGGGTGATTCTCCTTTACCCTGCTCCAAATGTCCTTCTCTTCTTTGAAGTCCAGTTTGGTTACTTTCCCCCATACCGTTTTCTCCATCTGCTGAGGCAGACCCCTCCCCCAGGCACATTCTTTGTCTTTAGCCAAGGCCATTGCACACATCAGTGAGGCAGCATGGCCAGGCCGCCAGAAGCAGGCCAATTAAGCGAAGGGCACTACAGAGCTGAAGTTGGCAACTTTCAGGTAGTGTTCAAAAACTCTGTTCCTGAACTAGTTATATTAAATTCAACAATGGCAAGTTGTTGGATTTATTATAACAATATGTATGATACCAAACTTGACTTATCTAGCTCCTTTGGGGATTTTATTAATTAAAATAAAGTTTCCCCATTTTAGCCTATGGAGCCTATTCACTACAGTGAGGAAAAAACAAATTTGGCTATTTTTCCTCACCAGGGTTTATAAAACACTTTTTAGAATGTCTGTGCTTATAATTACATAGCACCCAGCCCTGGGGCCATTTAGGGCACACCTTAGGGGTCACGTATATGTAAAAATAAGGTAGTTTATTTAAGACTTTGGAAGTACTTTTAATTCCAAAGTTGTATGTGCATATAACTTGAGTTTAAAAGCAGCCAGCAAGGCAGGCCTGCTTTTAAAATGACACCGGATACCTCAGCAGTGCACCTATAGGTGCACCACCTATGCTGGGGTCACTAAACCTACATGCCCTACCAGATACTAGGGATGTATAGGTAGGTTAATATATCCAAATATAATTAGCCTAATTTGCATACTCATTTTCCCTTGGACTGGTTAGCAGTGCCCAGGGCACCATCAGAAAACACCAGCAAAAAGTGAAAAATGGGGGTAAAAAGGTTAGGGGGCTCCTGCAATCAGCCCAATTTTGTAGGAGGCTGGCTTTTAGTGGGTACCAACGGTACTGAAACCTTATGCCAGGTCCAGTTATCCCTTATTAGTAGAGGGTAGTAGTGTTCTAGCAGCTTAGGCTGATAGTGGTAGCTAATGCAGAGCAGCCAAGGCTGAACTAGGAGACATGCAAAGCTCATGCAATACCACTTATATCATATAGGTACTACATCATAAGAAAGACAATACTCATAGTTACTAAAAATAAAGGTACTTAAATTTAATGACAATGTGCCAAAAATATCTCAGAGGATATACTTCCTTAGGAGGTAAGTAACATACACAAAATATACACAACTAACCAAATCAGGTACGTAAAACAGTCAGAAAGTAGTGGAAACACTGTGAAACACATTAGGATGCAATAGGCCTAGGGAAACACAAACCATATACTAAGGAAGTGGAATGAGAAACACAAATGCACCCCTAGGCAAGTGTAGTGAGTAGAGAGTCGCTGGGAGTGTGAGAAAACACCAAGGGTGTAAAGTAGACCCCAACCCAAGACCCTGGAAAGTTGGAGTAAATACTACTATTTCCCCAGAAATACAATAAAGTCGTGATAAAGGATTTTGCAAGGACCACAACAGACTGCAAAACACTGAAGACGGATTCCTGGACCTGAAAACCTACAAAGGAAGGGGACCAAGTACAAGAGTCGCTAAAGTGTCTGGGGGGGCAGGAGCCCACCAAACCCCAGATGAAGATGCAAAATGGCTACCTCCGGTTGGAAGAAGCTATGGGTTTTGCATCAACGAAAGGAGGTAGGAAGTTCTTCTTCATGCAGAAGATGTCCCACAGCATGCTGGAGGATGCAGAGTTGTTTCCTTGACAAAATACCACAAACAAGTCTTGGCATCTGGGTGCTACCTGGGCCCAGGAAGGACCAGGATGTCACCACTTGGGAGAGGATACTGAGGGGGCCCTCAGCAACATAGAGAGCCTATGGACAAGAAGGAAACACCCGCAGAAGTACTTGAACAAGGGTTCAAGAAGTCTGAACAAGGCAGTCATCTCAACACTGCAAAGAGAGGTCCCACGGCACCGGAGATCAACTCAGGGAGCTGAGCATGCAGGATTTATTGGAAATGTGCACAGAAGCCCTTGTAGCTGCAGATCACGCAGTGCACAGGAGTATTGTATGGGGAGTGGAGGCAAGGACTTACCTCATCCAAATTCAGACATTTGGACCACTGGACAGTCTGGGTCACTTGGGTCCACCACCTGTGTTCCGGGGGCCATGCTCATCAGGATGAGAGGGGACCCAGAGTACCGGTGAAGCTGAAGTTTGGTGCCTGCTGGAGCAGGGGGAAGATTCCGTTGACCCACAGGAAATTTCTTCATGGCTTCCAGTGCAGGATGAAGGCAGCCAGCCCCCAGAGCATGCACCACCATGAAACAGTCGAGAAAGCAAGCAAGATTAGGTGCTACAATGTTGCTGGTAGTCTTCTGGCTACTTTGTTGCAGTTTTGCAGGCGTCCTGGAGCAGTCAGCGGTCGATCCTTGGCAGAAGTCAAAGAGAGAAGTGCAGAGGAACCCTGATGAATACTTACAAGTCGTAATCTGAAGAGAAGCCCACGGGAGAGACCCTAAATAGCCCTGAGAGGAGGATTGGCCACCTAGTCAGGTATGCACCTATTAGGAGAGGTCTCTGACGTCACCTGTTGGCACCGGCCACTCAGAGGCCTCCAGAGTGCCCCCACACCTCTGAAAACAAGATGGCGGAGGTCTGAGACACACTGGAGGAGCTCTGGGCACCACCCCTGGGGTGGTGATGGACAGGGGAGGGGTCACTCCCCTTTCCTTTGTCCAGTTTCACGCCCGAGCAGGGACTAGGGATTCCCTAAACCTGTGTGGACTGGCTTATGCAAGGAGTGCACCACCTGTGCCCTTCAAAAAATTTCCAGAGGCTGGGAGAGGCTACCCCTCCCCAGTCTTTACCAGCTATTTCCAAAGAGAAAGTGTGTAACACCCTGCTCTCAGAGGAAATGCTTTGTTCTGCCTTCCTGGTCTGCCCAGACCCCAGGAGGGCAGAACCCTGTCTGTGGGGTGGCAGCAACTGTAGCTGCAGAGAAAAGCCCGAGTGCTGGTTTGGCAGTACTGGGGGTCCATAGTGGAGCCCCCAGGATACATGGAATTGGCTCCCCAATACCAGATTTGGAATGGGGGACAATTCTTTGATCTTAGACGTATTACATGGCCATATTCGGAGTTACCATTGTGAAGCAACATATAGGTATTGACCTCTATAAAGTGCACTCGTGTAATGGTGTCCCCGCACTCACAAAGGCCGGGGAAATGGCCCTGAACTATGTGGGGGCCCCTTTGCTAGCGCAAGGGTGCCCTCACACTTAGTAACTTTGCACCTAACCTTCAGCAAATGAAGGTTAGACATATTGGTGACTTATAAGTTTCTTGAGTGCAGTGAAAATGTCTGTAAAATAACGTGTGTGTTATTTCACTCAGGCTGCAATGGCAGTCCTGCGTAAAGGTTTGTCTGAGCTCCCTATGGGTGGCAAAAGAAATGCTGCAGCCATATGGATCTCCTGGAACCCCAGTGCCCTGGGTTCCTAGGTACCATATACTAGAGACTTATAACGGGGGTCCAGTATGCCGATTGAAATTGATAAATGTAGTCACTAGCCTATAGTGACAAATTTAAAGGCAGAGAGAGCATGAGCACTGAGGTTCTGATTAGCAGAGTCTCAGTAACACAGTTAGGCACTATACAGGCATACACATTTAGGCCACAAACTATGAGCACTGGGTTCCTGGCTAGAAGGATCCCAGTGAGACAGGCAAAACACACTGACATATAGGTTTTTATCTATGAGCACTGGGGTCGAGGGCGTGGCCAGCTGAGCCAGCATGGCGAACGCATAATTCCGAGGTTCTGTCGGGGCCTAACAGAATCCTGCTATAACCGACTCCCTCTGTGAGTCAGTGACGCACGTCGAGTTGGGGAAACGGGCCCGGGCGTGGTCTGAGGCCCGGCATTTCGCCAGAGTGCGGAGGTGAGGCCCCGCCGCGGGGGACAGATCGCACTCCCGGCGGGTTGCCGGCGCACCTGAGGCTTCTGGAGCTGTGGGGGTGGTCCCTTCAGCCCCCTTTGACCGGCGGACCGCCGTGGCGGTGGCTGCTTGGGGCCGGGACCCCCGGGGGTTGCCCCCCCCACCTGAGACACAAGCCAGCTGGAGCAGAACCAAGGGAGTCCGTGGAGGGGTGCCGGCCTGAGGCGACGCGTCTGGGTTGGCTCAGGTGGCCTCTGGAGGCGAACCTTTGGGGCACCCTGCGGCCCGGCCTGGACGAGGCGTCATTGCGGTGTGGCGCTACGCTGCCACACAGTGGGGGATACTTGCGGCGAAGATTGGACGGGGCCCCCGTAGCGTGTCCGTCCTGTTGGGGGCCCACAGAGCGGTGATTAGGGCCCCCCTGCCCCATCGCACTGGCGGACTGCTGCACTGACAGCAGATTGGAGTGGGGGCTCCTGGGGGCGCGGCCGGACGGGGATCGTGACCCGGCCTGGAAGAGCGCTTTGGCTGGCGCTTGGCTGTTGGGCCTAACCAGAGGAGGCAGATTGGGCTGCTGGAACGGAGCTGGCCCTGCGGCGCTGCCAGGGAGTTGGGCGGGACCCCTCCTGTCCCCCATGGTCAATGGACTGTCACCCTAGTGAAGGCCTTGGGTGAAGACGGTGGGCAGTGGCTCGTGCGCCCTTGGTGGGTGCCTGCGGCCTGTTCTGGGCCGATGCGGAGAATTGAAGCACACCATCCCGCTGGAGACTGAGATCACGGGGTGGACCGCGATTGCAGGCGTGCAGAGGTGCATTCTGAGTTTTACCGATATCCCTTTTGGAAGGCCCTGTGCCAGAGTGCCCGGTCCCCGCCGTTTGCCGCCCCTCGGGGTTCCTCTGATACTGGCTAGGACACATGAACTTGGAGAGGGCATCTCGTTGATGGTAATAGCTGGTAACTCTGACCTATTTGTGGCCATGTGACTTCATCCATGGCAGGGCCCCCAGTAGTGGAATATCCCACTGTATATCATCATGGATGTTAGTGCCTCCTATGGATAAAAACTTGAAAAGAACACCCGTCCATTAGAACTACCCAGGACGTTGTCATGGTTCTCCTAGGGATAGCCCCGCCGCATAAACGTGGATGAATAGTGGCAGGCTGAAATCAAACTGAGATCACCGGTTGGTTCGTCCCCAATTAGAGTCCTCACAGATGAACGTGGTGGTCAGAGCTGAGGAACGCCCGGCGGATAACCCGCAGGCAACTGCGACGAAGCGGTGAGTAGCCCTTTAACCCGTTTGGCAACTAGAGTACAAAACTGTATGTCCCGGATGACTTCCAGGTGCAAGACCAGAAACAAAACCTTGCATTGTAAAACCGCTGAGGCCAACGAAAAGGAGAGGATGGAAGACCCTAAACAGTCCACGGTACAGGCTATCCTTGATAAGATCCTGGGTGCAATAGAGGATACTAAAAAAGCTTTGAGACATGACATCAACCAGGTGGCAGTCGAATTGGGACTATTGAGGGCCGACCACCATAAATTGGTGGACAGAGTGACAGAAACAGAAACAACACTGACGCAACTCACACCGAAACATGATAAACTCACTGCCACGGTCCTACACCTGACTGATCGAGTGCAGTGCGTGGAGCGAAGGGTAGAGGACGCAGAAGGTTGAAATCGCAGGAACAATATACAGGTCATGGGACTACCTGAGGGCGTGGAAAGACCAAATATGGTGGAGTTACTTGAGGGATGGCTGCGCACGGTCGTAGCCCCGCAGCTCTTTTCACCCTTTTTCTCCCTGGAGTGAGCGCATCGAGTCCTTTCGTGCCCGCTGACGCCGAGATAGAGATACCCTGCTCCAGAGGGCCAGAGTGGCTGGGCCATTCAAAGTTGAGAACAGCTCAGTGACGCTATTTCCCGATTTTACTATGGAAGTCCAGATTAAGCGGGCTTCATACATGGCAGTGAAGAGGGCCCTTCGGGAGGCAGGGATACGATACTCTCTTCTCTTCCCGGCCAAACTGAAGGTGATCTCGGACGATAAAACCATGTTCTTCCAAACACCAGAGGAGGCATGGGAATGGCTAGAAGCGAGAGGAATGGCGGAGGGCCCACACAACCATGGCGGTCGCACAGGCCGCACGAGTCGAGGAGGTCAGAGGAGACAGCATAACCGAAACAGACCCCAGGCATGACCATCCATGGCCCAAAAGGAACTGGCGAAAAAAGATGCACTGAATGCGGCGGCGTCCGTGTGTGGGGGTACGCCCTCAGCGGATAACAGTAGTGGAGATTCGGATCGATCATCTGTATCCTCTCGGGGGGTTCCAGCTGTTCCAGGGAGGCGCCCAGGGTGACACCGCAGACGGCGGATGAGTTGGGCTAAGTGACTTTATATTCTGGCCTCGAGGTGAGGAGCATTATATGGATAAAGCCTCAATGGACATGCATCCACCCCCCTACTAGTTTCTCGGCCTCTCGAGAAGGATGGCGAGAACTTTATTTAACTTGTTGTTATTGCTACACTGTTGCAATGTTTTATGGGCAACCTACAGTTTGATTGGGCATTGGGGTTTACATTTGTATTTTTTTGATGGTGACAGAGGTGCTGAGAATTTTCTATACAAAACTAAGTAGTGGGAGGGAGGGGGCGAGACTCACAGGGGAACGGGGGTCTCAGTTCCATTTTAGTTAGTCCAACATGGCTGAATACAACTTTCTGACCTGTAATATAAGGGGCATGGGATCACCCTCGAAAAGGTACAGAGTGTTATCATATCTGAAGCGGCGAGGGGTGCATGGCGCTATGTTACAGGAGACTCACCTTACTGCCATGGAAGTAGATAAGCTGAGGCGTAGATGGAGAGAACAGGTATTTGCCACCAAGTATTCGGCTTACGCTAGGGGAGCGCTGGTGTGGGAGAGAGCGGGAGTCCCCTGTGAGGTTAAAGCTGTGGATATAGACCAGGAGGGCAGGTTTGTAATTGTGGAAGGTAGACTGCATGGAGTCCCGATCACCATGAGTAGTATCTACGCACCTAACCAGGACCAGATCCCCTTTATGCAGCGCCTATCGAGTCACCTTACGTGTCAACGGGGGGGGTCTACTATTAGCAGGGGACTTTAATAGTGTATTAGACACAGAACTGGACCGCTCCACTCCACCACTGGCTGGAGCAGCAACACATAAGATAGCTAAGCACATGGAGGAATTGATGCGGGGTTGGGGCCTGGTAGATGCATGGCACGTGCAGCACCCACAAGACAGAGACTACTCTTATTTCTTGAGCCTGCACCACTTACACACCAGGATAGATAGGGTGATTTGCTCCGCAACTATAGCACAGAATATGACTCACACTGAGTTTTTGGGGCCTACCTTGTCTGACCATAACCCCCTACTATGCACATGGCGAGCAACTAAGGATAGACCCCCTATACCATTATGGAGATTGGGCCCAGCGGCACTGGAGGACCAAGCATATAGGGAGACACTCCGTTCCTATCTTGCAGACCACATTAACATCAATACAGGTCTGCATCGTCCAGATGTGTTGAGTGGAAAACGCTAAAGGTTGCAGTAAGAGGTCACTGCATGAGTCAGAAAGTTGAGATTACGCGCACGCTGGAGCGTGAGTTAATTGGCTTAGAAAAAAATCATCCACGAAGAGAAAAGAAAGGGGAATAGAACAGCCCCAGAATGTGATAGACTCAGAGAGGCGAAGGCCTCGCACGCTAAGACCGAAGAGCATTTACGGTGCCACAGTACACAGAGATATTTGACCTCGATACAAGCAGAGGAGGGTAGGTCGGGAAAGATGCAGGCATGGTTGGTGAGACCAGGAGGGGAGGGGATGCCTATTGTGAGTGTGCATGACATGAAGGGAGTACATAAACACACACCCAGTGAGGTTAATGGAGCCTTTAGAGAGTACTACACCTACCTTTATAGACAGCCAGATAGTCTGGGGACTGGACTGTTCCAAGCTTACTTACATTCATTACCACTGACTGCTTTGACGGATGAGGAAGGAGACAGTCTGGGGGGACCAGTGACACTAGAGGAGGTACAGGACGCCATAGTACAACTAGCAGCGGGGAAGACCCCGGGTACGGACGGACTTCTGATGGACTTCTACAAGAAGTATTCTGCACTGTTGGCTCCCCGACTAGTTGAAATGTATGCAGAGGCTTTCCAGCGGGGTTCTCTGCCAGGATCACTGAGGGAAGCTCTGGTGATCCCCTTGCCCAAACGAGACACTGGTGAGATTTCATGGACAGACTTCCGACCGTTATCAATGTTAAACTGTGATTTTAAAATGTTAAGTAAACTAATGGCCAATAGATTGCTTCGCTATATCTCCAATTTAATACACGAAGACCAAAACGGATTTATTCCAGCTCGTAGCACCTCCCTGAATCTGAGACGCCTGTTTACCCTATTACATCTGGCACAAACTGCGAAACCCCATGGGGCGATAGATTTTGAAAAAGCCTTTGATTCGTTAAGATGGGATTTTCTGCGCACAATGATGCTCCGGATGGGGCTGGGTGAAGGCTGGGTGCATTGGGTGGACCTGCTGTATGCGATTCCCCTTGCACGAGTGAGGACTGGCAGATCAATCTCTGAGGCCTACCCCGTACATAGGGGAACTAGACAGGGATGTCCGTTGTCCCCACTATTGTTTGCTCCGGCAATTGAGCCGCTAGCGGCCCGATTCCGGACGGAAGGTAGAGGCCGAGGGGTGGAGTGGGGACAGACTGAACACATTATCTCGCTCTACGCAGACGACACCTGAGAAATGGGGAGACTGGATTGCCTTGGGCCTTGAGTGAGTTGGATGATTTTGGTACTGTCTCTGGACTCCGCCTGAATAGGGGTAAGATCTTTGTCTTTCCCATGACAGTGGGCGGGGAGCGACCCTCCTCATGCCCTGAGGATGTGGTATGGGCTCCGCGCACCTTCAAGTACCTTGGTGTACAGGTGTTTCATGATTTAAAGGACCGCCGCGAGGGCAATTGGGTAGAGCATTGCGCTCACTCCGATCCTCGGTGGGATTCTGGAGATCACTCAGATTAACCATATCAGCTAGGATATCCCTATCCAAGATGATCATGCTCCCACGCCTTCTCTAATTTTTGGCAAATCTGCCGGTGTCCATGCCTTCGGCATGGTTCCCTGAATTAAATACACTTCTCAGGGACCTTGTGTGGGATGGAGGCCGCAGGCACACATCGCTGCCTGTTCTCTCTAGGCCAGCACTCTTGGGGGGCCTGGGTGTACCAGATTTTGAACTCTACTATCTGGCTTGTCAGCTACAGTGGATGGCTAGGTGGCTTGTGGGGGGAGGTCACCTGGATAGATGTACTGGCACGGGGGTGCAGGATGGAGATAGGATACTGGCACACATGATTGTCCGAGGAGGGGTATACAGGGAGGAAAGCGTCCTAATGAAGGCTGTGATATTTTGCTGGAAGCTTTGCTCGCGGTGAGTGGGGGTGGGATTAGCTTATTCGACAGCCCTGCCACTATCAGTGCTGGTGCAGGACTCGGAGGATAAATCATTGATGAGCTGCGGGCTGGAAATCTGGGTGAGAGCCGGAGTGAAGACTATTGGCGACTTCTTTCAGGATGGTATATTGAGATCATTTACTGACATGACTGAAAAGAATAATGTACCAGGTGGGCGGATCCTGTCGTATCAATATCTGTCACACCGCATAAAGTCACTTTGGGATACAGTTAATGCGGAACCTAGGGTACATAAGATCCAGCATCTCCTCCTGACATCGGGTGAAGAGACCCACCTGATTGCTAAGTTGTATAGGGCTCAGATTTAATGCTCTATGGTCTCCTTACAAATACTAAGGGAGCGATGGGAAAAGACGCTAGGTGAAGATTTGTCGGAATCGGCCTGGAAGAGAGCACTAGCATACCCAAAGGAACACACGCTTACGCTACATACAATATAATTACTTACACTGGACATCCTTCACCCCACATAGATTAAACATCATTTACGGTGGCGAAGCCAGAGCGTGCCCCAGGTGTAATGAACCTGATGCAGACCTGGATCACATGCTGTGGCATTGCCCGGGGCTCCGGCGTGCTTGGGGAGTAGTACTGGACGAGCTAGAAGTGCTACTGGGGCTTGAATTGACCATGACTCCATTGGTGTGCCTGATGGGCCTCCACGTCGGAGTAGCTGCAGGGACAGTGAAGGCTCGATTCTTAGACCTGGCTTTGGTGCTTTATAGGAGACATATTGCCCTTGGGTGGAGGTCGCCTGAGTTCCCTCCTTTAGGGGTCTGGAGAACGGATGTTACAAGATGGGCTAGAGCTGAATTGCAGGTGCTGAGACGCGAGCAGTTGAAGGGAATGCGCCAGAAACCCATTGCCTCTAACTGGGAGGAAATACTGGACAGGTGGGAACAAAGAGCCTATGAAAGAGGAACTCTTCCGGAGACAACCTGACAACCTGTAGCCTCGAACAATGGGAGACGGAGCACATAATAGAGCAATGACGCTACATAATGACCGATGAGCTGGGACCTGTATCAAACATGGTAGACACAAGGGAGAGAGAGACAGACAGCACCCTGACATACCTGGCCCTGAATGTGACTGAGTATGATGGCATTGTGACATCGCAAACCTTATGGTGAGACGACACCCCTTAGAGTCTGGGAATCAAAATGTTTAGGAATAATACAGAACTAAGTAAATTAATCCCACTGGTTCCCCTCCCACACTGTGCCTTACAGACACCTCACATCACCATTGTGTAAATAGTTTTATATGGAATTGGACTGATACTTTATACAGTAACCAAACATGGAATACTCAATGTTTGCATGCTCAGGAGACATTCTAACCCAAGTGCGACTTATTACCTAGATACAGATTTTCCAAAACCGCCTGAATGTAATGATGATTAACATGTATGAGCAAGATAGCAAACTAAGAATACAGCATCGGATCTAACAATGTTTGTAAGTAAAATGTTAATAAAAAAATATATAAAAAAAAAATCTATGAGCACTAGGGTCTTGGCTAGCAGGATCCCAATGACACAGCAAAAACACACTGACACACACTCACAAACAGGCCAAAAGTGGGGGTAACCATGCTACAAAATAGGCTACTTTCCTACACTTTTCTCACAGTGTGTCCTTACATTTGTGATACCTTAACGTAACTAAGAGAGGTTTAAGAAAAATTCGAAACTGCAAAGTAAAAAATCGACAAAGAACATAAAATGCAGCCAAGACTGCTCCCCTCGACCATCACATGGACGCGGCAGTTGGGAGTTTCCAATCAACCTGTCTTCACCCAAAAAACACAATAGCCTCCACACCATGCCTGCCCTAAAATGAAACAAGAGGACTTCTCCCAATTTGTAAGGGATAGAGACATATAAATTGCGGGCCCTTGAGTTTCAGTAT
The DNA here is from genome assembly GCF_031143425.1 of Pleurodeles waltl. NCBI lineage: Eukaryota > Metazoa > Chordata > Amphibia > Caudata > Salamandridae > Pleurodeles > Pleurodeles waltl. Next base: position 427,281,775 of record NC_090437.1, read on the forward strand.
GTAAAACTGACACTTTTCTTAATTCAGTTTTAAGTCTATTCTCAGTGTAATATTCAAGGTAATGACTCTTTACAATCAGCCTGTCACTGTTGCTAATAGTCGATGGGGACAATATAAAGTTCTCCAATCCTAATATGCTAAAAATTCTAAATACATAATTAAGCCAAGGACTTGAGTGCCCCTTTTCTACACTATGGCATTCCTTTGTCATATTCCTACACAAAGACGCTGCTGGATTCGATCACACTGTTATCCACATCAACAAAGGTGCTAAACTCACCCCATCAGTAATATACTCAAAACTTAGCTCTGAGTGCATTATATAGCTTGAGCTAGTGGGGGAAACTTGGAGAAGCCTGCAACAAATAAGGGCTTCCTCACGTTGCAGGGACCTAATATTACAAAAGCCCCAACTGGGCATTGTAAATGTTTACCAGTGGAAAAATTGAACCCTTTGTCCCACCACTAGGTAAACTAAATAATGAACTAGCAGTTCTACTTAGTCTTAAACTGGCTTAACGCATCTGGATAAACCACGATCCCTTGGAATTAATTTGAGCTCCTAAATAAAATAACTAAAATCGTAAACATACTCCAAAAGATGCCCTTTGACTTTAAGCCCACAAATATTGCATTTAACAGGCCCACATGCTATGACCTGTGACTTTCCAGGTTCAAACTACTCATAAACTCCAGAAAACATTCTACCATGGTCCACAGCACGTTCTGGGTACGTGCCAACAACACTGCATCGTAAGCATACGTAAGCATAAGAACCTGGATGCGGACAATCCTAGGAACATCCACTGGGGCCTCAATTAGCACAGAGAGCAGAGAACTGTTTATTTCTATAAATAGAAAATAACAAGGGGGCCATGATACATCCCTGCCAGACCCCTCATTTCAAGGGAAATTCAGCAGACATGTCCCCCTGGCATTCAATCCTACTCTGGCAGCAAGATCGACATTGAGCATATGCAAAAGGTTTAGTATGTGTGAATCCAACCCAATATTTAATAACCTTATCCACAATTTAATTTGGTTTACATGATCATATTTCTCAGGTTGTTTGATATATATATATATATTCACTTAAAAAAACAAGGGTTACAGGGACGTTATAGTTACGTTTTGAGGTTACTCGTACAAAATCACAGAAAGTTAGAAGTTACATTTAGAGTTATTTCAAGTAACTATACGTTGCGCTCTTAGGTAACTATAACTCGTGCCCCCGACATGCATAGTTTTTTTTCAATAATTTGACTGCTAATGTTTCATTTATATTTTAATGACATTATAGAAGTTGACATGAGTTCTGTAATATCTGGGGTAATTAGCAGTGGATGACAAGGGTGTGAGTTATAGCTACCTTAGGGCATCAGTTAAAGATATTTGAAATAACTCTAACTATAACTGCTGAATTTCTATGGCTTGGTGTGAGTAAATTCAGAATTTAAATATAACTGCCCTGTAACTTGTTTTTTAAATGAATTGCCATGCTTTTTTAAATTCTATTTTCTAAATATAACATCCCTATCATCTTTGGATTTTTCAGTTAATTTCTTTCGTTTATTTAATGTAAAGTAACTTTAATTACTTTAAATTAATCAACCACTGCTGAGCACCACCTTCATCTGTGTGTGGCAGGGGTTGGCCGCAGGTCCTGGCTTGCAGCCATACTTTGCGGCCAACCCCCATAACCACCCAAACCCACACCGTCAGTTTTTGACTGGATCTGTGAGTGGGTGCGAGAGGTTCTGAATGGGTCTTTGAGTGAATGCATGAAGGTCTGAGTTTGTGAGTGGGTGCGTCAGTCTTTGAGTAGGTCTGTGAGTGGGTGCATGAGCCTCTGTTTGACGGATCAACCCGAAACTATCTGTATGCAACAGCAATCATTGGAACACTTTTTTCAGTACATTTTGTGAAGATTCGTCAAACGGGGCCAAAGATATAGGCAAGTTAAAAAATTATTTTTGTATAGAAACATGCTCCTAACTATAACTACCCACTACCATATATATGTGTGTGTGTACACACACACACACACACATATATATGTATATATATATATGTATGTCTGTGTTCACAACAGACAGAATGCGCTCTCTCGAGGGCTAAAATATTTTATTGCAATTTGGAAAAAGAACTGTAGTTGGTGTGAATTGTACAAGGGATATTTTCTGACTGTGTCCCCTTGGATTAAAAACGTTAATATTGGATCAACAGATACCAGACTTCTTCTATATAAATGATTCACCCAATAGATGAAAACTGTTTAGCTTTTAGTTTTTAAACGGGAGCTTTGTTTGGCTGGTCCATTGGTGTATAGCATGGAGATATTTTACACATTTAAAAAAAAATCTTTATATTTTCAACATGGACATAACAGACCCTAGAACACCCTTCCCCATTCCATTCATGGAAGATGTACAATGAATATCATCAAAATACAATTAAACCACTGGCAATGAAGGATCATGTACCATATCATTAGCAATTACATATGAAGTCAGCGTATCCAGGAATGTCGATTTATCTCTAAACCAGTCTATTCAGTAGCAAATTGCCCAAACCTGTTCTTCAACAGAATCCTCTGTTTCATGCTAAAGGCTGATATCCATCATATCCAATGCCACAGCCCCACTTGACCCATCCCCTTATGTACCAGTTTGTGTCATACTCCACATTCAGTTCATACCAAGCGAGCCTATTCCCTCATCCAATCCCTCTTGGCTGGTAATTTGCTAGTCACCCAATTCAATGCGATACATTTCTTGGTGGCTGTCAATCCCAGCTCTGCTTCTCAAGCTATCTCACAGCCCAAAAGGCATAGTTGAACTGTTGACTTCAGTGCCATTCCAGTCAGATCACATAAAGCTGCAACACCCTTCCCCAGAAGTCCCATTGTAGGAAAGTCCTCCTTTTTGCCCTGGTCACCCCCAAACCTTTGGACAGATACTGGTGGTTACTGACTCGTTGCTGTGCCCTGGGTACTGCTTACCAGTCTCAGGGCCAGTGCTCTGTGTAAAGTGGATATGCAAATGAGGCTAATGATATTTGACAATAGTAACCTACCTATAAGTTCCTAGTATATGGTAGGGCATGCTGGTTTAGGGACCCCAGCATAGGTAGTGCACCCATAGGTACACTGCTGAGGTACCCAGTGTCATTTTAAAGGCAAGCCTGCCTTGCTGGCTGCTTTTAAATTAAAGTTATATGCAAATTTGACTTTGGAATTAAAAATACTTCCAAAGTCTTAAACTATCTTATTTTTACATATAGGTCACCCGAAGGCCCTATGTGCCCCTGGGGTTGAGTACCATGTCACTATAAGCAGGGCCCTTATAAAAATAGTTTTATAAGCCTGGTGAGGTAAAACAGCCAAATTTGTGTTTCCCTCATTGTAGTGAATGGCATATATAGGCTAGAATGGGAAGACTTTACTTTAATTTACAAAGTCCCCTTAAGTGTCAGATTCCTCACGTTTGGTATTAAATTAATTGTTATAATAAATCCCACAATTTACAATTGTTTGATTTAATATAACTTGTTGAGGTAAAAAGTTTTAAACTCTACCTAAAAAGTTGCCAACTTCAGCCCTGTAGTGCCATTCTCTGATTGGCCAGCCTTCGGCAGCCTGGCCATGTATTAATGAGGTGTAAAGTGGCCTGGGCAGAACACAAAGATAACTTCCCCCAGCAGATGGAGAAGCAGGAAGAGGGGAGGGCTGCCAAATCAATCAATCATTCAGGAATTTTTAAAGTGCACTACTCACCTGTGAGGGTCTCAAGGTGCTGAGGAGGTGGGTGGGAGGAGGGGGGAAATGCTGCTATTGCTCGAACAGGTCTTCTAAGGCAGGGAAGGACATTTGGAGAAACCCAGCACCTCCCTCACATACTGCAAACCAAGACATTTAGGTATCCCCTTGATTAGATTAAGAGAGGGCAGGAGAGGGGCGTGTTTAGGAGATTTTAGCCACACCAGTAGGTGGGCTAAGCCAGATGTAGACTCCAAAAATCAGTTTCAGCCATGATGGATTTTTGTGGATGTTGCTCCCTGGGATTGATTTTTGCCACACTTCCCAGGAAGTGGTCATCTCAGGTGGAAGACCCTGCGTCTGATTGAAGAACCAGGACCCCCCTGTTTTTCACCCAGAAGCAAGGATAAAACTAGCAGAGCTGCACCCACACCTCACATCCCTGCAAGGAAGAATACCAGAAGAAGAAGGACTGCCCTGCTTGACCCCTGACCTACACCTGGGCACTGCACTCTGAAGGACTGCACCAGCTGCACACTTGGGAATTCACCACAAGAAGGTCTTTGCTTGGCTTCAATTGGTTCAAGGAGGGGCTCCCTGTTTGTGTCAGGTGGAAACTTGCTAACCAGAGTCTCCTGCACCAACTCCTGAAGAAACTGACCAGTGGACCACTGTCCAGAGACCAATTTGGAGATTGCACCAGGTGCATTCTAGGAGTTGTAGACTGCACCCTCAAGGATCAACTCCTAGCTTCTGGAACCTTGGGGTGAGCTGTAGACACCAAAAGAAACTTAAAAGACCTTCTGGAAGAAGATCCAGAAGTTTGGAGAACTTTTTTGAAAAAAGCTCCATAAAGGGACTGACCCAGCGCTGCAACTCTAGCCGGCTTGCCTCAACCCTGACACAGCCTGACTTGCAGGTTCATCCCGCTGAAGAAAATCTCAGAAAAAGTGACTAAGTTAGAACGTAGAAAGTTGACCAGGACCTCCCAGGTAGTGTATCTGAAGAGGGCTCCAGGGACATCGGATCAAGATTCCGGTTTTCCCCGGTCCAAGGATTTTACAAATCTTCATTTTCACATCAACTCTAGGCAGGTGCACCTCACCCAGCACAGCTGCAATACCGACCTCATTACTCCTCTCCTGTTTCACATAAAGACCAGAATAGAATTCCACAAATCTCTTCAGTATATCGCTCTGTGCCATGAGAACCCCCCTTCTGCATCGTTAAGTGCACCAACATTGTTACTACCCTTCTGCCTGTTAAGAAGCCAAGGCAATAGACAACCTGTTTTATCCCATTGCTGATGGAGCAGTTCAGTATATGTTCTGCATGATGTTTTCTGAGTATTTCCCCTTCCTGAACAGTTCCGCCTGGAGGTGTTGTCACGTGACCCATACTTTCTTTGTGCGTACTGCCTATTTATCTCTCCTATTAATTTCTCCAATTTGGTAACAGTGTCCCCCAAGGATTTTTGCACCCACTATGTCCTGCACATTCCTAATAGAGTCACCTTGAACACTTCCAAAACTATGCCTGCTGAGACAACTGACCCCATGTTAAAAACAATGTATTCCCTTATTACATTCTGGATATCTTCTCTGAACCCCGATCATGTAGAGCTCTGGTCTGAAGATGCCACTGCGGAATTGGTGCATCATCTGATAAGATGCGGTCCAGATAGTGAACCATCTCAACTTCTGTCATCTGTTCTGGATGTACAAATGCATGGTCAATTCTGGAAAATGTTGCATGTAGTGATGAATAGAAAGAATACACCCTTTTCTTGCTGTACTGGGTCCTCCAGAGATCCATCAGTCAGAATGCCCATACCCTCCATCAGTGCCTGAAAGACCTAACCAGTGGTCTGGCTGTGGTCCTAGAACTGTCTAATGTTCTGTCCAGGATGCAATTGCAAACACCCGTCCACAAGATATCATAATAAACATATTGTGTCAGTAGAAACACAATCTCATCAAAGAAGTGTGGGGTATCTATGTTTGCCCCACAAGTGGTTAATAGGACTGTGAGTTTTCTGCAGACCTCCCCCATAACGCACATATACCGACAGTCAGCATCCCTAAATGATGTCACTACTTTGAAGGAAACACTGGCATCAACACAAATTAAGGCCCCACGTGCAGATGGTCCACCCAATTTGACTTTAACATGTTCCTTTCTGAGCAAGTGAATTTCTTGTAGTATTGCAATGTATCCTTGCTGTTTTCTGCTATGATCATATTCTCTAGTGCTTAATAGGATTGTGGATCCCTTAAAGTTCCAGGATAATGCTATCACCCCCAATATTGTAAATCAGACACCACTGTGTGCCATGGCCCTGCATGCATGGTTGACCACTGTGTGTACTGAGTATGTACATTCTTCCATTAAAAACAACAACTGTACTCCATCCCTTTCCCCCTCCCATGTGGCCAACTCCAATCTGACCTCCACAGCTGACACATTTGGTGTCATTCCATTCCTCAACATAACATCCCTGTATTACCCATCATAGTGGGCAGTTCCAGTGACTCCCAATAAAGTGCACCCCTGAGACTGCTACAACTACCACTTACAATCAGGAACTACTCATGTTCCACCTCCCTTACCAGATTTACATTGGAAAGATTCTCTGTTCTTTTGCGAACCCTCCGCCCCCAGGTTTAATATAATGTATCACCATTGGTGACTCCACCCTCAGAAAGACATTGAGTTTATGCAAGTGTTTGAGCATCTATCATTTAGGCTGGTTAGTGACTTTCAAAAAATTGCATAGCGTCCTCCAGTGTCTTTTTCCCTGCATATCCATCGCAAAATGCAGTGGGGGTAACAACGCATAGGCCAGGCCAGGATTTCTCAGTTTTTTCTTTACTTCCACATAAGTTTTCCTCTTCTTCTGAGCTGCTTTACCGTAATCAGGGTGAAAGGATATTTTATTGCCATTACAGTCAACTGTTTTGTGCAGGCAGGCTGTCATCAATATTCTCAATTTGTCTTTATAACTCAGCATTCTGGCCATGATCATCCTTGACGGTGCCCCCAGTGGTGGTTTCTTAATTGGTGTCCCATGAGCTTTGTCAACTTATATCCCCTCCGCTCCCTCCAGGTGTATCAAGTTGGAAGGCAACCAGTTCGCCAGGAATTGTTCCATTGGTGACGTTTCTGTCCCCTCCAGCAAGCCCAATATGCAGATGGTATTGCACCTTGACTTATCTTCCAAATAAGCCCATTTATATTCCTGCCACTGCAATAGTCAGTCCTGCAGCACCAACTGATGGAAGTGCGCCCCCAGAGTCTCCTCTACATCATGTGTTCTGGTTCTCAGCTCCTTCACATAGTCTCTCACTTTTACAATGTCCTGGTGCAAACGCACCACTGTTGTCGCCACCCATCTGTCTTCTCTTTTCTATCGCTCAATTGCCCTCTAGGATCAGCTGTTTTATTTCCAATGTGGAGGCTCCCATTGGGTCCCGGCCTGAGCCCATCGGTGCGTGTCACACTCTGGGCCATTTTTGTGAACCATTCCTCAATAGTATGTCTGTGTTTTGAAGCAGCCCACTCCCTGCTCCTCGGTTTGGGCAGCACCCAGAGCAGAGCACACTCTCCCTCTGGCCACAAGGCGCCCCCCCAACTCACCCTCAATGAGTGGCCCCGATCAGGCCCCTGGACATCCCACAGCACATCTCAAGTAATAGTGTTGGTGTGTAGCTATTTTAGTTATAGCTCCATGCACATTATTTTAGCAAACTAGGCCTGCAGCTGTGCACTTTAACCTAGCGATATTTTTATACAGCTTTGTTTAATTTTTTAACAATAGCCACATTTGTGGTCTTGTTTTATTTCTCTCTGTCTAGCTGTTCTTTGACTAGGTCAGCACTGTGTTCTTAAACAAGACATTTCTTTCAGTTTGTGCTTTTTTCAAGGCTGCAGTAAGATAGGTTGCCGGTAAACGTGGTAACACTTTGGGGGTCATTACAACCTCGGCGGTCTTTTAACAAGACCGCCGAGGGACCGCCGTGCGGAAGACCGTCAGTAGTGGCGGTTTGCCGCTCGGCGTATTATGACTGTTGGCTGCTCTCCGTCCTTTTTCCAACGGAGAGCCGCCAACAGCCATACTGGTGGGCAGCGGGGAAGTGGAGGTTGCTCCACCTTCACCGCCACGCCAACAAAACACCGCCTACCGGATCACGTCCTGTGATTCGGCATAGCGGTGTTCTGTTGGCGGTGTGCTGGTGGTGGAGCAGCCCCCATGGCTCCCGTCACCTCCCAGAGGATCGACGGAACAGGTAAGTCGATCGTCCGTTAGGGGAGGGGGGTGGGGGGATGTTGTGTGTTGTGTGGGTGCATGGGAGTGTGCATCTGTGTATGTAGAGGGGGTGTGTGAGTGCATGTATGCTTGCGGGGGTGTTGCGTGTTTTGGGAATGAGTGCGTGTATGTCTGTGGGTATGTCTGTATGGATGTGTGCGTGTATGTTTGTATGTGGGTGTGCGTGTCTGACTGTGTGTGTGGATGTGGGCATGTATGTCGGTGTGTGTGCGTGTGTGTGTTGGTGGTGCCTGCGTGCGTGTCGTGTGTGTGTGAGTTCTATGATGTTGGGGGTCGGGGTAGGGAGGGGGGCCCTGCCACCTTTGGGGGGTGGCAGGGGTGGTGGGGGGTGTAGGGGATGGAGTCGGGGTGGGGGAGACCCCTATCAGTGCCAGGGAAGGAATTGCCTGGCACTGATAGTGCTCACCGCCATGGATTTCATGGCGGTTCCAACCGCAGGAAATCCACGGCGGTAAGCCGGGTCAAAATACTTCTGGCGGTATAGTGACGGCCGCCGGGCTGGAGACCCAGGTCTCCAGCCCGGCGGTCGTCTCCGCCCTGGCGGGAGGAATGGAGAACCAGCGGATGACCATGGCGGTAACCGCCATGGTCATAATACAAAAAAAAAGACCGCCAGCCTGTTGGCGGTCTTACCGCCGGTTCTCCACCTTCCGCCAGGGTTGTAATGACCCCCTTTGTCTCGAGTGTTCATAGAAACATACCCATCCTTACGTAGGGACATTTTCTCAGAACATCAGCTGTTTTATTATAAAAACACTACTCTGTCCCATACACGTTAGAGGGAGATTCCAGCAAGATGACCACGATTGTATGCTGATTGCTGAACGCTTTGCTATAGCGGCTTCTGTAGGCTACAGGCCTCTTGCTCAGGTATGAGGGATGATGTTTTCCCAGGGGAACCTGAAGGGCAGAACGAGAGCTTAATATGCTGTGCTCTTATATAGCCTAGGAAGGAATTATTTCAGTGCTTTTAGTGACAATATGATAGCGTTATTTTTATGCTTTGCTCTCCTTGTCATAATTTTAATTCTGTCATGCTTTATCATCCTGGTTCTTGCAGTACATGCTTTACTATCTAAGATGCAGTTGCTTCATTAAAACCTTATTGAAACATATACTGCCTCTGATTGTCCTTGTACATGTGAGGCTAATGTAACTGAGAGAAATGAATGTGATCTGAGTGACCACGATTTCCCTGAGGAGTCAATTGTGTCATGCGCTCGGCTGCCCATTCATCCCTGCTCTTGGATGGACACAAGGCACTGCTAGTTAACCGGAGCAAAACCTGGATTAGGCCAACAGGTGTCACCTGTAGTGGGTTCAGACTCAGTCCTCCACACTGCAGTTGATTCTGCAGCTCAACTCCAGTAGTCTCATCAGAATAATGAGAACCTACGCGACAGAGTCACCAGTACATTGTGGGAAGGCCCATTCCCCATGTCTGCCCTGTCAGAACCGCACTGCAGTTCCTATTATGATTCATCTCAACTTTGGGGCCCACCCCTATCTCCTCTCATATTGTGGGACTCTAATCCACTCACAGAGTAGGTCTGGTACATTTTGCCTCTCAACCACCCAAATCCAGTGCCAGAACTCTATCATTCCTGGGAGGGGCCTCCCCTCCTGATACAGCCCCTTGATGCCGATCACCCTGTCTTGGTGTAGCTCCAGCTGTGCCTCCAACAGCTCACCACAGACCCCGCTGGGACTCCAGGGCAGTCACTGCATCCGCAGCCAGGCCCTCACAATTGACTGCCTCATGCCTGCAGCCTGTTCCTATAGCATCTCAGGTTGTCAGGGCCTCACTCTCCACTGTGCCCGCGTGGCCCCATCTCCAACCATCATCCTTGCAGCAACAATTGCTAATGGCCGGCAGCCCTCCCAGCACCATATTCTTCTGAGAGAGGGCCCCAGCAAGGCCCAAGGGAAGCTGCCAGCACCTCCTCTCACAGCCTCATGTCTCTCACTAAACATCTCAGGTGCAGCACAGACCACCTCTCTGGACAGCCTCTAAGTGCTCACAGCTGGCACCAATGTACCCTGTGTGCCCCGTGGGCTGACGATCAGGGACTGAGAGGAGGTCCATTAACTATATATTGCTGAGTGACAGGAGAGTGCATCCACTCAGGTGGACACCTTAGCTCCTCCTTAAGATATTTTACACTTTGAGTATTAAAGGAATAGTGGTGAAACCTTGTGAATCAGTTATCCTTGATGTTAGAACTCAGCCTATAACCTTGAAACAACATTTTAATCTTATTATATGGACTAACACATCACCTGTCATGCAGTCCTTATACTGTATGCCTGTGGCTAGGCATATCACTCTGAAAGCAATGTGCAGAGCTAACCCTGCCATTCACTGCTCAGGATCACTCATCCTTCACCGCAAATTCATTGCCTATCACCAAACTAGAGCTCTCCAATTTAGGATGCTTCCTTTCTAGACAGTGCCTTCCTTCAAAACATCTTTTAATTATGACAATTCTTCTTTACTCCAAATGCCTAGGCTATAGAGCAAACTCCTGATTACAATAAGAACTTTTTGACATAATCTCAAATTTTGGAGAGCATTAAAAACTTGACTCTTTCCATGTAATTATAAAGATGACCCCTTAATAACTATTCAAAAATACCTCATAGTTTAGGTGTTTTTCGAGCACACCTCAAAAACTCATTCTCTTCACCCATCACTTGTCACCTATGCTTAAATGCGGACAGCAGCCTTCTCAGCCACGTACTCCGAAAGGGCGCCCATTAACCTACAGAAAAATGGGAGTCCTTCATGATCCTGTAAGGTGAATGATGTGCTATGTAAATGGAACATTACTATAAAATAAAGTACATTTATGTGTAAACAATCCATCCATCTCCTACTAAAAAATGTAGATGCTGTTGCCTTTGATAATGTTGTACATCAATTATAGAAGTGAATTAATGTCTTTATCACCCGCAGCATATCTATAGAAGTACTTTCTCGAATGTATAGTATGCGTGTGTCCTCTGTGTTGCCTTTTATGTATAGGTATGGTTAAAACAAATTTAAGGTTTACCCAAAATGTTTCCAAATTTGAGAAAATATGTATTCTATATTTCAGTTATACTCTTCTCTTCATAAGGCCATGCCTGACGATTGGTGCTAAGTTTTAGCAAATGTGTGGGATTTGTGAGGTCTACAATTCTATCCCTAATCTTGTGACATTGCTGTTAGTGCACGTTGCATATTTTCTGCTGTATTAAAAGGATCCCTGACCAAGCTCAAACATTTCTTCTGGTAGCACGATTGCTGCAAAAAGCTGCCTTCTACTCACATAGATGCTGCACTATGTTGCACATGGATTATCACAGAGGCTTGTTATCCATCAGATCGACACTGATGCATATGCTGAGTGTAGAGCACTAGCAAAGTAAAAAACAAACGGAGTAATCAGAGTAAACATTTGATGTCCTCATGGTCACAAATACAATTATATGGCTGTAATTAGCAACCTCTCATTTCCTCAGATATGGTTTCAACTCTGATTCCTCTGAGATTCGCAGGAGCTACTGAAATAGTTTATAAACTTCTTGTTGCCAAGAATAATGACAGGACTATCAAATAGATGAAGCACCACCTGTGGTAGAAAGGAAATATTCTGATATTATCTTTCCTTCTCTCTAAAAAAGACTGCATCTTTGGAGGCCTCAAAACTAGTTCAATTATGTCTGAGAGATCGATGCGGTCTGAAGAAAGATCTGCTCACTTCAGGCGAGAGTCTCAGCTTCTCCTTCGATGAAACAAGCAGGTTGTCTCTTGTTTTCTCTTTCTCGCATTCCTCCTTTCCTTCTGAAACACCCAGGGGGATATTTATACTCTGTCTGCACCAAATGTGCGTCAAAAAATTTGACGCACATTCGGCGCAAATCTTGCACCATATTTATACTATGAAAGCCGACCCCGTGAACGGCAAATCAACGGCTTCCCACATGTGCTTGGTGCCATTGACTGCACATATGCATGCATTGTGCCACCTGCTAGAACCGAACATCTATACCACAACAGGAAGCACACACACTCCTTCAATGTGCAGGCCATTGTCGATCACCGAGGATTGATCACCACCATCGTGGCAAAGTATCCTGGGAGTGTACATGATTCATTCATCTTGTGCCACTGCACCATCAATCAACACTTCCAGGATGGTCAATATGGAAATGGCCTACTTGTTGGTAAGTACAGAAACCTACTTTTATACACACAGCACAGCAACCCTGTAGGACATACAACACATAAACAACTACATTGACACGTGGCCAGGAAGACACTGAGGTTGTGACACTGCTAGCCATGTGTGATATCCTGACCCATTTGGATACACACGTATGGACAAATGACAAATCCAAATAACAACAGATGCCACTCCACAGACACAAGAGACCAATTTAAAACAACACAATGACAATGACGTGGGCTTAACTGGCAGTACAACTTGGAAGATTAATCTTTCAATATCACATCAATAACACTCAATCAAACACCCTTCCAAGCAATAAGTACTGTGTAAGGGGTGTGTAATGTGTTTTGCTGAAGATCAAACACCATGAGACACATAGCATGATGATGATGATTCTAAAGAAGGTGACATGGAATAATTGAGGCAGTACCAATATCTCACATCACTCTGCTTTGGCATTGCCCACTACCAATAAGCAAGTGGACTGTGCTAAGAACACATATTGGTGTGACAATATTGAAAGTGCACATTCCTACACATACGGTTTGAGACAATTACACATATACACAACAGATGTACAGGTATATGGACCTTCTGACACTCAAAATGTCAACCTCACAACCAAGTTAGCCACGTTTGAACATGAGTGAACTCAGCAAGGGCAGAGAAATAGGTCTGCAGAGAACTTGTCACACATGGGATATTTGTGCATTGTCAATTGTTAACAAGTCAGTGCTGACAACTTATGGAGATGTGTTGTACATTGTCACCTAGCCAAATCGAAGGGCCTCACTGATGTTTAACAAATTCTATTGCATATGTTAAATTGGATGGGATGTCCAGGCCATATAGATGCAACCGTGTTACCACCACTATGGAATTGATTCTGGGTATGGAAGTATCATATCACCCCCAGTTAAGACACATGGACACCTCTTTCACATGACATAATGCAAGGGAGTAAACAATGTACTCCAAGTCTACAAAAATACAGCTGACATCCGGTCAATCAGCCAAACACCAGTTCAGATAATGAAACAACCCAATGCTGATGGTACATCCTAGAAGCCTAGGATTCCACACAATAACACAAACACAGATGAGTCAAAGACAACACAAGAGAACAACTGCCATGCAAAGTGATAATCATAGTGCAAGCAACATCAAAATGTTCTCACTCATTTTCTCTTTCAGCTGATCAGGGGTATGGGATCCAGCCCTGGATCATGACCCCATTTGCAAATCCAAGCACAGCATCAGAGCGTGCCTATAATGAGGCACATCGGAGGACACGCACCATAGTCAAGAGGACTTTTGGCATCCTGAATTCAAGATTCAGGTGCCTCGACATCACCGGAGGCAGCCTCCTATACTCACCAGAAATGGTCTGCAAGATCATTTTGACCTGTGCCATCCTGCACAACATTTGTGTAAGGAGGAACATTCCCCTCTGTGAACCAGACCCACAAATGGCTGAAGATGAGGACGTTGTCCATCAACATGAGGGGGACCATCCAAACACAGCTGCAGGATTGTGTCGGAGACAACACATTGTCCAAAACTTCTTTTAACTATAGTCACCATCACCACTGTCATACCATATGTAATTAAACACCTATTCTAATCACTATATCATGGTCTGGGTAATCATTTATGCATCACATTATCCCTAAGATTCATAATCAGAGTGTAGCCTCATGGGGCAGTGCAGAAATACATATTAGGATACTGAAAAATCCACATCACATTTCATGGGTATGAATGTACACCCAACTTCACACACACTGTAAATGACATATATCCTGTCCATTTCACATTTGAAGGGCAAAATCAGAGGACCACAGCTATTTTACACATACATGTTGGCAACATGGTTCATTGCAGCATATGGCACACAACAAAGACACCATCATTCAATAAGGTAAAAAAATGGCTCATACATGAGGCAGTGGATGTGCTATAGCATTGGTAACAGGAATCTATGACAAGACCCTTGACAGCAGTAAGTGTGACATCAGCTATCTTTGCAAGGAATATGTGTGACAAGAAATCCATGTAATCTGCAAATGGATAGCATGAGTGCCCCAGGTATGACTAGCATTGCTCACAAGACATCCCCTGCACATGCCATCCAAGGTCATAAGCCCTGCCACTGCCATGTTTTCTGTCTCTCCCCACCATTCTTTAGGGGGCCCTGGAAATTGACTATTTTTACCCAGATATTCCTTCATCTACACACACCCAGACTCACACTCTGACTCAAGTGTGCTTACCTCTTTAGTATGGTATGACATAGTCATAGTTCATCTGTCTGCATGGACTTCTTGTCGGATAATGCACTGCCTCGTAGTCTGTAGGACCTGTAATCACCTGTTTATTACTTCCCATGTGAAAGGTACTGTTGGCCCTTTCAACCTGATTCTCACCTACAGGACTTGTGAGAGACTGAAGCTGAACATACCTGTGAGCACTTCCATGCAGACCAGCCATTTGAACCTGCACTACCATTGCTGCTGCTTGGAACAGCTTAGAAGCTGCCATTTTAAGTATATTCTTGTTGTGCATTGCCATATAAATCACTTGTGTAACACAGGCCTTGGGTTATTGTGTAACGTTGCAGACCACAGCACAAATACAGTTTTTTTTTCCCACAGTGTTCCAGCTTTTCCCAGTCAGAGTCTGCTTACTGTGCATTTGCCTTGTTCATGTTAGTTCCTGACAGAGCCTGCACCCTGTTAGCCTGACTGGTTCCTGCTATGTGTTACCATAGAGGTTCCCTGTGGCTACATTTGTCTCAAAGTTGCTTTCCATGCCCTCACTTTCCTTCTGGGGTATTGTGTCTGTTACGTCTACGATGAATCCTCAAACAGATTGTATAGTGAAATCAATTTATTTATCGTATCATGGCCTAATCCTGGCCCTATCCCTTTTCTGGGTTTCATGTATGCATGAGTGACAAACAGTGACAGTGTACCATGGCTGTATGCATGTATTGGGTATGGTGCCTCCAGCACAACCAACAACGTTTGCTAAGGTGCATGAAAGGACAAAACATGTTAGTGCCCTGACGGTCCACACACAGATTCACATTGGCTGCAACCCAATGATGGTGCTTGCTTGCTGACTAGCTGTGAGTTTAATCAGCACAGAGGCACTGATGTTCCCTGTTGCAGTGGGAATTTTAGAGGCCACCATGTGTACAAATGCTGTGATGAAACCTGCCGGTTTCTAATTACTGATCCATTAAGTTTGTGAGCACACCAAGGTTGCCCTCTTGTCAGCCTCATAAAACTTCTGCAGTACCATAGCTGGACTATCCCCATGTGTGTTATCAATTCCTCTTTGGCTTTTGGTCAATTTAGCTTTGAAGAATACTCTGTTAAGGCAGGGAATGGCTCCACAGACTCATGACTAGACCTGCACATTACTGTGACAGTATGGAGGCTGATAATGACACAGGGTACACATCGTCGCACACTTGAACTGGACACCTTTGTGGAATTAATCACTGGAAATATGTGAACACATGCAGCTTGGTCTGCTGGTCCTCCACTGCCACAAGAGAAACATAGGTCATTAATATGACTCAAACTGTGGAGTGACATTACATTTTTGGATTGGTTTTTGGGACTCTGTGTCACAAACCCTGTACTTATGTAGCATTTTCAAATGTGACCAGGAAGTGGTATCCCACATTCCAGTACATGTGATGGCTTACTCTTGTAACATTGCCATTATCAACCGTCCTCTATGTATCCTGTGCATAGTTTGTCATGGGAGATGTTTTGTCACAAAAGTCAGGTAAGTTCACACAGCATTAGATGCTATGTGTATGACAAACACATATCCTGACTCATTTCCACACTGAATAGTATCTGATGGTTATCCACATTTACAACACATGCATGCAAGCACAATAATGAAAGCACGTCTTGTGACGTTCACACAGAGGCCCACCAACAACTGAAATAGCCAATTCACAGACATAAACACAGGCCATGAGTGAATGTATTAAGTTGCATAGCCTTGCTATCCTCTATTGACGCACCACCTGCTTAAACTAGGTAATACCAATTTTTATTCAAAATGTTTGGGTAGCTGTTGCATTAAGTCATCCGGTACAACAACATGAGTATTATGGTCCACAGTAGTGTGGTCTGCCACATGTGCCCAAACACTGGAACACACTATGCAGGCGCAGACAGCCTGTCTCTGTACAGTTACAGCTTTCATGTATGTTAAAAATGAGAGAAATGACACAAACAGTTAAAAACAGATATTTTGACGCAAACTCGTAAAAAAAAACGCATATGCGTCAAAATTTGCTGCATATGCGTTGAAAAATGTCACTCATAGCCACAGCCATTATACATCCATTGGGCCCGAGTGGTAATTCCTGTACCCCATGGAATTGATTACCAATGAAAAATGTATGGAACTATGAATGCAGGGGAATTTTGAAGCATTTGACACACAGTCCCTAAGCGTCATACAATTTTCACGCATCATAATAAAAACGCACCACATTTGAGACAGGAAGTGATGTAATAGGATATCCTGTTTACAGAAATGGTACAGTGGGTGTACTTTCACTTTCACTTTGCAGTCTGTGATTTTTCTAGACTGTGTGGCTGTGCTGAGAGTTTTGTCTGCCCAAATTGTGCCTTTGTCTCCTGTGTGCCATCCCATTTGTCATCTTTTGGTTTAGTAATTGTCTCAGTTGTTCAGTGTAAGTGTGTTTTTGTCATATTTGGTGTCTAATTTTGTCTTTGTACTGTTGGGAGTGTGTAGTGGGTATTGTTAGTTTGGGGATTGTTTGGCTGTTTGTGGGTTACTTAACTTTAATTTTCCTCTCTCCTTTCCCTGTATTTTCCTCTGTACCCTTTCCTATAACTAATATTTCGGTCATGTTGGGTAGGCCACGTCTGGGGAGAATGGGTGAGGAGGAGTTGTGGGATTCATTTGGCTGGTGTGCCACTTCCTCCCCCTGATGATTGAGGCTGGTGGCAGGGTGATACAGGGGTATCACACAGAGGAAAGGAGGCTCAGGTGGTCCAAGGTGCTGTACCATCTGAGGAGAATTTTCAACACACCGCGCAACTACCACCAACTCAAGCATCACTGGGCTGACCTTGTTGCCAGAGAGCAGGACCTGCTGGACCACCTGGGTGTGGTGATTTGTGGTCCTGTTGGTGAGTACAATTTAGAGTACTGTGCACATTTAAATGCTCTGTAGTGACAGTAGCAGGTTTGTTGATATGCTGCATGCAATGTTTTTGGACTTGTGGAATGCAAGTTACAGTGGCCCTGATTTATACAATATTTGCAACACATTACCGTCATCTGTTGACGCAACAGCTGCACAACTTACAAAACACAACTTGATCTTGTAAATTAGTGCTGCTTTGACGTCAATAGATGATGGTAATGTGGCTCAAACATATTTTTCATTTATGGTCTGTGAATGTACCAGGAAAGAGATGTATTTCACAAGCTAAGGCAAGGAATTAATGTGGTGCCCAATTAGTTGAAATACATGTCTGATCTGTATTCCTGGCCATATGTACAAAGTTCTTCCTAACGTCAGGTAATATCTTAGGCTGATACTTTGACTTGTTTTGTGCCGCAATTAAATTAGAAATGGATGCCAAAATAATGCACACGAGTTCATATCTAAATTTTTGGTGATACTTTCCATAGCTGTAGCGTAAAACATGAAGCGAATGCTACAAATTGAGGAATAAAAATTATATCTGGCCCTCCGTTCATTGTTCCTGTGAGTTTTAATTTTCCTTCGGCAAAATAGCTGGAACAGAGCTGATGCATTTGACATCTGTGCCACTTTATAGTCATGCAATTCTCATAAGTTATTGGGTCATCATGGGATACCTGAAGTTGGTGATTGCATGGTCACAATTTATTACTTGCATGATGTTGTACAAGGTGCCCAAATAATTTGCTACTTTACGTTTGGTCCACCCCTGCTGATCTAGTGCAGCAATGAAGGCTATCACATACATGGGTGTATGCTAAGATCAGAAGACCAGCATTCCTGTGACTGCTGCCATTCCTAAGGTGCATACAAATTGAAACCTCCATCATCAAGATTGCCACAGTAGGACATTTGCTAAACCATGTTTCAATAATGGGACAGTGTCAGTTTGTTGTATACCCACAGATCACCCAACTTGGCTAATTTAAGATGATGAATGTGGCTAACTGTGAATTCCAATACCCGATATGGGTACACAGGGCAATGAGTGACACATTTCAAGTGCAATGACTACACCTGTGCCCATGCATTCTGACACTGATGACCAAAATAGACACTGTCAGCATATATTTCTTTGTTGTATTAATTTAGATAAATGGCCAATCCATGTTAAGCGTCAGATTGTCATCAAGTAACACACAGGATCCCTGCCATTATGGTGTCATGGATGGCATATCTGGCTCAGGGTACACTGTCAATGTAGCATATGTAACCTACAGACAACACAGGCCCACATGTAATGGACCATAGAAAGCATAATAATTCATGAGCTAAACTCAACCCACATGAGCATCACACAGTAACTGGTTGTCCCTTGAGGCACAAGCCACAATACCTGAGTGACTGGTATTGCAGTGCACCAGGAACGTGGCTTTGCATGTCTCTCATAACAACAAATTACTAAATGGAGTACACTCTATAAATGAATCTGCAGCCAATTGAGGAATCATGTTTGTCACCACATGATTGTCAGGGCCACTGCATGTGTGCATATGTGTGTGTATCACTCACTGGAGTGACAGGGTCAAGACATGTTTGCAGTGATATGTCTGTTGTGTGTCATCATGCCTGAGGGGCTGGACTATCAGATATAATGTCACACACAGTAATTATTTCTTCAAAGTGTTGTACAGTGCACAGATATTGAGCACATTTCACCCTTCCATGCTTTACACAATTGGAGAAGTGGCTTGATTTGCGGACCCAGATATATCCAGTAAGTGTTGATATTTAAGTTCTGTGTTGTGTTTGCAGCTGTTGTGTGATTGACTCCTTTGTGTTGGACACATAGCAAGGTATGATGTGCTGGCACATGATCTGATATGTGACTTGACTGGACTTGACTTTTTTTTCCATATCTGACTTGGACAATCAGTGGCGTAGAGTCATCATTTGGGATTGTAGTACAGCGCTGTAGGCATGGCCAAGTGAATAGGGTGACATTTGTTGTTACATTTCTTGTAATGAAACATTTGGAGATAGCCATTTTCATGATTTAGTCAGCAAGTCATAGCCTGAATCACACAGAGCAGGGATGCCGAAGTATTACCCGCAGACTTGAGCCTCCCTGTTAAATAATGAACATGTAGGACTTATGTTTGACTTCCTAGCAGCATCTAGCTCCACAGGTTGTGCTGCGTTTATGTGGCACTTGAGTACAATGTCATAGGTGTGCATGCAGCTCAAGCCCAGATGGCTGCTTGCATCTATGTCCTTGTTGTAGGACAGGTATTGGTGATATTAAATGATGTTGACAATTGTGGATAAGATTGTACAATGTTTGTGTCTATCCTAGTTGGACACCCTCCTTACCTGTGGTGGACTGACTGAAGCCCTGGACAGCTGTCCAAAGCTTCCTGGCTATCCTTGATGTTTGAATGTATGTGTTGCATGTCCATCCCTCCCGAGGCACAGACTTAGGGTTATGAAATATGTGTGCCTAGGTGTGAGGATCCAGGTGTAGTACACAGACATGTAATTCAGAAATTAATTTGTTCCAACCTAGGATACCCACTGATGATTAGCAACTGCATACCATCCAGGCATTTCAATTTACAAATCACAGATCTTGTGGCCCTTGTTTGTCATCCAGAAGATAGTCATTAGTTGGCCTCTCAAATGTGGAGGACTTGCAGCATTTTTTATGTGACTAATGGCAGAACAATGATGCTTAGATCATTTAAGTACACATCTTTTTGAGCATTGCTTTGCTGTTAGATAGGGCATGTGTATTCTGCATCGGCAAGGTACTTCCTCAGGGTCAGTCTGTGATCTGTACTGTGATTTTGCCTGTTTAAGCACATTTTTATGAATTTTTGGAATATCATCAGTAGCTGTATCACACAATGATGTAACTAATGTTTGGCTTCATCTTTTTTAACAGAAGCCAATATGGATGTCAATCAGATCAGCGAATTCCAGAGGAGGGCGATGCATTTCCGCCACATTCTGGATCATGAGTCTGGGTTCTGCCACATGGCACGGCATTATCGCCATGAGAGACCCACAGGGGTCTGGAGGGCATTCGCCCAAGGGGGCCCATCCCTGTCCACAACAGCTGTCCAAAGCTTCCTGGCTATCCTTGATGTTTTAATGTATGTGTTGCATGTCCATCCCTCCCGAGGCACAGGCTTAGGGTTATGAAATATGTGTGCCTAGGTGTGAGGATCCAGGTGTAGTACACAGACATGTAATTCAGAAATTAATTTGTTCCAACCTAGGATACCCACTCATGATTAGCAACTGCATACCATCCTGGCATTTCAATTTACAAATCACAGATCTTGTGGCCCTTGTTTGTCATCCAGAAGATAGTCATTAGTTGGCCTCTCAAATGTGGAGGACTTGCAGCATTTTTTATGTGACTAATGGCAGAACAATGATGCTTAGATCATTTAAGTACACATCTTTTTGAGCATTGCTTTGCTGTTAGATAGGGCATGTGTATTCTGCATCGGCAAGGTACTTCCTCAGGGTCAGTCTGTGATCTGTACTGTGATTTTGCCTGTTTAAGCACATTTTTATGAATTTTTGGAATATCATCAGTAGCTGTATCACACAATGATGTAACTAATGTTTGGCTTCATCTTTTTTAACAGAAGCCAATATGGATGTCAATCAGATCAGCGAATTCCAGAGGAGGGCGTTGCATTTCCGCCACATTCTGGATCATGAGTCTGGGTTCTGCCACATGGCACAGCATTATCGCCATGAGAGACCCACAGGGGTCTGGAGGGCATTCGCCCAAGGGGGCCCATCCCTGTCCACAACAGCCGCCACCACCAGCACCACCACTCCTACCCTAGTGGCACCAAGGATGACAGCCACCACTGCAGGTCCCTCAACATCATCTGCTCCTGGACCACTGACTGCAGCTCCTGCACCTCCCCATCCAAGCATGGCACCAGCAACAGCACAACCCTCCACAACTGGCACACAGACCACCCCTACTACAGTCATTGACAATATTGAATTTAGGAACATGCAACGTGACATGCAATGGATGTTGCGCAGAATGGACAGGCTGCAGCAGGAGGTGACCCAGATTAACAGGAGAGTGTGTGGGATAAAAAAGATCCTGCGCAGGGAAAACTTATAACTGTTGGACCCTCAGCCATTATTCCCTCCCCTCCATCCTCTTTCCTGGTTCTTATATTTAGTGGGTTTAGGGGGCTTAGTGTTAGGTTAGAATAGGCTGTTATTTTACTTAGTATAAGTGGGTTGGCAGGTAGAGGGTATGATATTTTTTCATTTGTTTTTTTATGGGTGGGGGATGTTGTCGGGGTTTTTGTTTATTAAAAAATAAAAAAATACAAAACAAATATTTTAAAAAATTCAAAAAAAAAAATAATTGTTTAGGATAAGATAGTATGTGTTTAGGTTAGTATATGTTGTCCTCCATGTGTCCCGTCATATAAGGGGGGTGTGGGTTTGATATTTAGAGTGTTTAGTTAAGGGTAGTTAGGGCCAGCTGTGGGTAATGTGTAGTTAGGAAAGGTTAGGTTAGTTAAGCTGTTTCTACTAGTTTTATTATCCTTTTTTACCGTAAAAAAAATATTTAGGTACTCCTTTACAGAATGTGTCATATACTTGGGGATCAGGGCCTTGGCATGGGTGAACAGTGTCAATTTAGTATTTGCATTTGTGTTTCATCCTCCATCCAAATCCCAATTGAGCTGTCACATTGGCAGCAACACCAAAGCTACTTCTCTATGCATCTGCGATCCATTGCACCCACCACTCAAGGTTACTGTGGTTCCCAATGTGTTGTTAAGTTTGGATGTATGTTTTCAATCTGTCATACTTTGAGACCAGATTTTGTCTCTGGGACACTGTGGTACGTCTGCCTGTAGCCTGATGTTCATATGAACCCTGATAAGATGAGTGATGGTATAATCTTATGTAGTAAAGTATAGATAACTCACACCTATCATTTCTTACATTTTACTGCCAGGTTGCTTATTTGTCCATACACTCGTACACATCCATTCCTTGTGTATGGTGTGTGTGTGATGAAAGTTTAGAGTCAAATGTCACATACCTAAAGATTGTCTAGAAGAAAAAATTGAAGACATTGATTTTCTGCTTAGACATCCCTTGAAGCAGAATGATTCTGTCCAACACAGCATTATACTGTAAGTTTTCTATTTACTTCAGAATTAACCCTCAGGAAGGGCAGATGATGGTACAATCCAGACCTCAGTGCATAGTTATAAGCCCACAATCTTTCAACGCAGTTGTATTGACATTCTATGGCCATTGACATGAGGCAAACATCACTAATCTCCCTTACGGTTGATATGTCACATTACACAGAGACAAAGTGGTTGTGTAAATGCTATTTATTTTAAAGTGTTGTAGTGCAATATTTACATAGTCCAGGATTGTGAGTCCATTAATGTGAAGCCTTCCATTGTGGTACTACACAAGTGCAAAAGGACATTTCATTGGACATGCTGGGGTGAGGTGTCATACAGTGCAGAGGAACATGAATTGTCAATGAGGTAGTGAGAGGCAATCACAGACCATAGTGTCAAGGTAAACAGTGGGCTGGAGAACAGTGCATGTGAGCAGCTGTTCCAAGACTTGCATGTTACAAAGCACAGGACCTTGGTTATAAGTGCCCATTTGGTATGTACTTGTGCTACCGGGTACTCTTACGGGTGAAGGTGATCTGTTCCACGTCTTCATCTTCTAATGTATGTGTCGTCTCCTCTGCCCTTGGTGGTGGTGGGTTTGAAGGGGCAACACACACTTCAGTGCTTTCAGACGTGGAGTCAGAAATCCCAGTAGCTGCCAATTGTGGGGCTATTAAGGGCAGTACTGCAGCAAGGAGGAGCTGCTGGTTCTTAAGTATAGCAGCTACATCACTGTGGTAGGCAGCCAGGTCGGCCCTGAGGGGGTCAATATTGCATTCGTGCATGCAGTGAAAGGTTTGATGTGCGAGGTGTTGTGGCAACTCCCTTACTGCTGTGCTGATTTCCTTCACACTTTGTTGAAGTTTGTGCAAGATAGATGTTCGCCCTTGCATGGCTGCTGCCTGTTCTGCAGATGACATCATGCACAAACGCACCCACTTTAGGCTGGCTGCCATATTTTCCATCCCCACCGGCACCTCCTTTGCCAGCTCTCGCTGCACTCCAACTACAGCCCTCTCAAAGCTGGTGCCAGTGTCTTCAGAGTCCTCAGCTGGATTGGAGCTGGCAGGTCATACAATTGGGGTTGTGGGTGGATCCTCTGTGATGGCTGCTACTTCTGTGCTCCTCCTTGTGATTGAAGGTGGGGTCTGGAGGGTTCCAAGGACATCTTGGAGGGTCTGCTGGCTGATGTTTGTCAGCTCCTCATCCATGTCATCAGGGAAGTCCAGGACAGGCATATCCCCAGGAGAGCCATCACCCTCTGCAATGAGATATTGTACAAGTAGTGTGTCTGTGTTGTGGCTTTTGTAATGTGACGTGCCTGACTTCCTATTAGTTGCACATTGTGATCTTGGTTCCTGTTCATTGTTCCTGTCATTAAGATTAGCATTCTCACAGGCCTATGCCCCACCTTCATGTCACATGTAGTGTGGGCAGTTTGAGGAATTGTCTGCGTCACATCCTCTAGGTGTAGGTTCTGCCCAAATTGTGTGTTGCCACCTTATTATACAACTCAACCCTCCATCTACTTCCATTCTCATGTTGTGGCCTTGCACTGGCTGTGGGTGTTCTGATGGCACTTGCACCACACTTAACAATCTGGAACGGACCCAGTCTCTGATATTTCACATCCAGCTATATGTTGCTGAGACCTAGCATATACTATGTATAGCATTGGCATGGCATAATACAGGTGTCAGCATTGGTAGTGTGTAATGTTGATGTTGGGGAATGTGTACTACATTGGATTGCACTGATGGTCCTAGCAGTGTTGCATTTCCTCTTCTGACTGTGCGGGTGTGTTTCACTAGCTGGAAAAATATGTCCTCCCCCTCAATGCTGTTGTCTTAGCAGTATGACAGTTGGGATGTTGCATGGTGGCATTGCAGCTTTTGTGACCCAGGCACAGGGTAGACCCTGACATGTGCAGCATGGGTATGACATTACTGCTGTGTACCTCATAATGTTTATGACAATGCCTGATGTTTGTAGCGACTATGGACATTAGAATTTGACAGGATTAGCACATTTTTATTGATTACAGGGGATTGATAACATGGTCATCCTGAACCCTCTAAGTTGGGTGTGTTTGATCCATGGGCACGTAACTGCCATTAGCTACTTTACCTGCACACACAGCAGAGGTGGTAGTGGCAAATGTTGTCAATGTTAAATTCCACTTGCGGATATGGCGTGAGACTGTTAATTGAGCCCTAGTTCATGTAGCGACAATACCAGCTGTTGTGTGTCAGCATGCCAGTTTTATGTTGTACCCTACCCTCCTAGACTGGCTTTGCTTTTCCAACATCCTTGGCATGGCAGCATACCCCAATGCAAAGGTTGTTGGTGTAGTGGTGCGCTGCGCCCCAAGTTTGATCTGCACAGCCCATGTACAGTGCCGTGCCTCTTTGCCCTTTCCACTCCCTGATTATCATGACTTACATGCATTGTGTATTAGGTATGCCCCCCTGCTTGCAATGAACAATTAGGCATTTTAGTTCCCCATGCCACTTACCCTGCATCTGTGTTGTATCCTGGTAGTCTGCGATGTCCTGTCCTTGAATTCCTGTGATAATCTCCTCTGGGATGACGGCTGCCACCATCTCCTCCCTGTGGTCCAGGGCCTCCTGCGGTGCTGGACTCCCACCTCCAGTCTGCAGTGCTGCATTCCTGTTCCTTGCCATCTTTTCCTTGGTCCTGCGCTTGCAGTCATGCCAGCACTTCTTGCACTCGATGACTGTTCTCTGTACTTCTGCCACACCATTGATCTTATCGACAATTTGTTGCCAAATTGCCTCTCTCCTCCCAATTTAGAGGTGACAAAAAGTTGGTGCTGGTGTTCCGTCACCTCTTTCACCAGTATTTCCTGCTCCTCTACATTGAACTGACACTTCCTTTTCTTCTTCTCCCTCTCCTGGGTCTTGTGTGCTTCATCCTGGCTGGTTCCTGGTCGTTGCCATCTTCCAGGGGTCTCTCATAGCTTCTGGGATCCATTTTGGCTCTCCTTTGCACATTTTGCTGTGTTTGCGCTGCTTTTTTATGCAATTGCGGCAAAAAAAGGCGCATATCCGGTTTGCGATGTTGTATACCGGCTAAAAGTAATTTTTGTTGCGTCAAAGTCATTTTTCTTTACGACGTGGCGCAATGGTTTGAGTAAAAAAAAATGACTCTAACCATTGTTTTGCACCGCCGAGCGTCAAAGTATAAATTTGATACCCGAGAAGCGCTAAGAAGTGTCATTAGCCGGCGTTAAACTGTTTGACGCAAAACTGCTTTGGCGCAGCTGGAACTTATTGGAATCCATGATATCTGTTATTAAGTGAAGCTGACATCTTGAAGCCAGGGAGGTATCTTTCACCATCAAATCCTCAGAACATTCCTGGTCTTAGGAAGACTACAACTGAAGAAGAAGGTCCTGCTGAAAGAATGAAGGTTCGACTAATCAATTATGCCTGACACCCAGGAACTGGAACTACTCTCTAGGGTCAGGATTTTGACTGCTCCAGGAATACAAAAGCTGAAGGACTCCTGACTCCAAGAGTGCTCAGCTGACCAAGGAGGACTGTACCTAAGGCCAGATGTACAGGAACCCCGGTCACAAAAATATACGTCCCGAATTGTGCACCAATGTTTTGTGAAAGGTGACATTTTTTGTGAACTGATCTATGTAATAATGGGTTGGTTCACAAAATAAAGACTCAAGGGGGGGTCACAAAGCAATGTGCAAAATGTATATTAATTAGGCAGGTCATAAATTTCAACTTCCTTCAACTGGCTATCACCTTCACAGGGATGGAGAATTCCAAGGCACAGCAGACAATCATCCCTGTGAATGTATTTTAGAAAGGATTTTTTTTAATAGTAACACAAATACTTTAAATGAAATAAGGCGACTTTGAACACTTTTTTTTAATTTGGACTAACTTTATTGAGAGTAGGCAGTGGTCTCTTGGATCATGGCTTCCTCCCTCTAAAGCTGCCACCATGATTCCCTCATTGGAAATTAGATACCATCCCCTCTTCGCAGGCAGAAACTGAAGAATTGTTTGCAATTGAAATTGCACAAACCATTGATATATAGGTCACCAAATTACAATTAGGAAATAACACCTAAAACATGTTCCTTCCAAACTGCAATTAGGTAATGATTTCTAATCCCATTTGGTGATTTGGAAAAATGTTTCCAGATCATTAGGTGGGTTTAGCATGTTAGAACATGTTCTTAGCAGTATGAAACCCATTGTAATGAGTCAAATAATTTGCATCAATTACAAATCTTTGTACATCTGGTTGTTGGTATCTAGAGCCAGAACTGAAGAGCTAGAGGCTCTAAGTATAAAAAGAAGGAACTCTTCAAAGAGTTAGGAAAAAGTGGGACTTTTTTTTTATTTTACTTTTGATTTCCAGAAGACTAGGACTAGGTGCTTAAGCTTGCTCAGGGAGGATGCACCTACACCAGGAAAGAAAAACAGGTTTCTTCTGCTAAGAGCTTAGGGAGGGAGTGCTGTGTGCCCCCCTCCTCGTTAAACATAATGCCATCCCCTGTGGCCAGCATCAGCCTGGGGATGGGACCCCCATACCCCATCCCCCTAAAAAATGTGCTGGGTCCCTAGGGACGGGGTCCCAGGGCCCAAACATTTCCAATGAGGGAACCCATGAGTTGAGTTCCTTCAGTGTGTTGGCTGCATGCATGAGGTTGGCTGCATATAGGAAATTGGCTGCAGGGTCTGGCCATGATCATGCCCAGTGGCCAAACTCTTGCCATGCATAGCCAAAGGCAGTGCACAGCAAATGGTTGGCTGAATGCAGGGGGTTGGTCACAGGGTCTGGCAGACCCCTACTGTGTGCAGCAGCAGTTTGATTAACATGTGGTAATTAAATATTACTTTATGTTAAAAAAAATCCCTAGAAATTCACTGAAAAAACTAAAGGTAGTATGGGTGTTATAGTTATGAAATAGCATTTAAAAAACTTAGAAATTTACTGACAAACCAAAGGTTATAGGGATGTTATAAATACATTCAAATTTTACTAGCATAAAAACCATAGAAACTTAGCAGTTATAGTTACAGTCATCTCACGTAAATATAACTTGTACCTTGAGGTAACTATAACTTGTGCCCTTGCCTTGCACTGCTAATTACTCCGCACATTACATCAGTCATGACATCTTCTAAGACATCATTGATAACATAATTTCTATATTTGGAATACAATTATTGATGAGAAAACTGTGCATAGCAGGTGTACAACAAAACCAAAGCTGAAGGAATTGTTATAGTTAAGTGTGATAAAAAGATCTGTTTTCAAAAGAAAAAACTTAGAAACTCACTGATAAAAAACAAAGGTTAAAGTGACATTATAGATAGGTGAATAATTCAGTGACAACTTTAGAGTTTTGATCTCAAAGCACCAAAGAAAATCACAAGTTCTAGTTAATTGAATTAGCTATAACTTCTGCCTCGCCATGTACTGCTTATGACCTCATATATTACATCACTCATGAAATGTTCTATGACATCATTTACGACATCACTGGTGACATCACTAATTACTTAATTGGTGACATCACTGATGATATCCTGCAATGAGTTCATTTGTTTTATAGTTTTCATAGTGGTGGGCAACTACTATATTACTTTTCTACTTAATTTTGTACAACCTGTGTGCAGCTAATGGGTTGTAAGTGTTTACAAGACACTTGTCATTCTAATACATCATAAGTGTGCAGAGGTACTAAAAATGTTATAAGTCTTTGAACTGACGAGTAACTATGTGTTCAGATGACAGTTGTTGAATTGTGTCCAGCATGTTCCATACAAGATTGTTGGTTCTGCAGAAAAAAAGTTTCCAAAAGGGAAAAGACTCTACATAGAAGACATAGGTGGTCATTCTGACCTCGGCGGTAAAAGGCGCCTACCGCCGGTCAGAAATCCTCCATAATTCCGCCGCGGTCGCGGTAACCCGCCACGGTCATTCTGACCCGCAGCAGCCAAACCTCCGAAAATCCGACAGCCACAACAGACCGCCAGACCAGCGGTCGGCGGAAAAGTGGAGGTGACCAAACCTCCACCGTCACGCCAAAAGAAATACGCCCATGCCATTACGACCCACGAATCCACGCGGCGGTCTTTCAAACGCGGTTTTCCATTGGCGGTTCACACCGCCGCGGTCAGAATACACACAAACGAACAAAACTCAGCCACATTGGACGATTTGAATTCCACACACCTGATACACATACACACACCACTCCCACACACACAATACAATATAAAACACACACCCACATCACCCACAAACCCCTACGACCAAAAATTCAGAAAGAAGCACTGAGAGACACATCAGCGATCACAGAATACCATCACACAGAGGCACACTACACCATCACCCACACAATATCCACACACAAAACAACACACACCACCACACTCAACACACTTAACTACACATACTCCACCCCACACATCATACACACCACTCCATGGCACCCCAAAGACACCCCCGCTTCTCAGACGAAGAACTCAGGGTCATGGTGGAGGAAATCGTTCGGGTAGAGCCCCAGCTCTTCGGCACACAGGTCCAATACACCAGCATTGCCCGGATGACGGAGCTATGGCAGAGGATTGTCGACAGGGTCAACGCTGTGGGACAGCACCCCAGAAATCGGGAAGACATCAGGAAGCGATGGAACGACCTACGGGGGAAGGTGCGTTCCATGGTATCCAGGCACAACATCGCCGTGCAGAAGACTGGCGGAGGACCCCCACCTCAACCCCCACAATTTACAACATGGGAGGAGGAAGTCTTGAACATCCTGCATCCTGACGGCCTCGCAGGAGTCGGCGGAGGAATGGATACTGGTAAGTTGAAGCTTCACTACTGCTTCCCCCCCACCTGCATGCCAAATCATACCCCAACCCTCACCCCCATCCTCGAACCCCACCCTCACCCCCACCCCCATCCTCACCCCCACCCTCACCCCCACCACCATCCTCACCCCCACCACCATCCTCACCCCCACCACCATCCTCACCCCCACCCCCAGCACACCTATTCCCTGCCAATGTCTCACCATCACAACCCACACATCCCAAAACCTAGGCCTGCATGCGTCCACTAAGCATGGACACCCATCACCAAAGCATGCCCAATGCATATACACATCCCCCCCACAAGCCACCCTCACCAAAGCCCCCACACACGAATGCCAGCACTTGGGGACACGGGAACCCACAGATACACCCATATGCCACACATTGAAACTATAACCATACCTCTATACCCCTGCAGGACCCGACCGTCAACACACCGCCACGGAGGGCCCAGAATTCTCCACACCCCCCACCCAAGAGGCCGTCAGCGATGACAGCAGCTCTGTCGACCTGGACACTGATGACCAGCCCGGACCATCGGGGACCTCTGGACAGTCGGTTCCCCTCACACAGGCACAGGCCACTACAGACCCAAACCCCTCTGGGAACACCAGCACAGCTCCCACCCAGCGGGCCCATGCCTCTGTCTCCAGGGCGCGTCAATCTGCGGTGTGTCTACCACTACAGGGCACCCAGGATAACCCACCACCTCAACAACAACAGGGACCTGGGGGCAGTGGTAGTGGGCACACCGGCCAGGGGGCAGAGGCCCAGGGAAACAGGGCAACTCGGAGGGCAGCTGTGCGACAGGGGGGGGGGACGGGCCCAGGAACCCACTCTCCACGAGGCCCTCACCACCATCATGGGAGCATACAACCGCTCCCAGGAGACGATGGCGACGGTACTGGCCCGGTTCCAGGAGATCCAGGTACTGCACTCAACACACTTAACTACACATACTCCACCCCACACATCATACACACCACTCCATGGCACCCCAAAGACACCCCCGCTTCTCAGACGAAGAACTCAGGGTCATGGTGGAGGAAATCGTTCGGGTAGAGCCCCAGCTCTTCGGCACACAGGTCCAATACACCAGCATTGCCCGGAGGACGGAGCTATGGCAGAGGATTGTCGACAGGGTCAACGCTGTGGGACAGCACCCCAGAAATCGGGAAGACATCAGGAAGCGATGGAACGACCTACGGGGGAAGGTGCGTTCCATGGTATCCAGGCACAACATCGCCGTGCAGAAGACTGGCGGAGGACCCCCACCTCAACCCCCACAATTTACAACATGGGAGGAGGAAGTCTTGAACATCCTGCATCCTGACGGCCTCGCAGGAGTCGGCGGAGGAATGGATACTGGTAAGTTGAAGCTTCACTACTGCTTCCCCCCCACCTGCATGCCAAATCATACCCCAACCCTCACCCCCATCCTCGAACCCCACCCTCACCCCCACCCCCATCCTCACCCCCACCCTCACCCCCACCACCATCCTCACCCCCACCACCATCCTCACCCCCACCACCATCCTCACCCCCACCCCCAGCACACCTATTCCCTGCCAATGTCTCACCATCACAACCCACACATCCCAAAACCTAGGCCTGCATGCGTCCACTAAGCATGGACACCCATCACCAAAGCATGCCCAATGCATATACACATCCCCCCCACAAGCCACCCTCACCAAAGCCCCCACACACGAATGCCAGCACTTGGGGACACGGGAACCCACAGATACACCCATATGCCACACATTGAAACTATAACCATACCTCTATACCCCTGCAGGACCCGACCGTCAACACACCGCCACGGAGGGCCCAGAATTCTCCACACCCCCCACCCAAGAGGCCGTCAGCGATGACAGCAGCTCTGTCGACCTGGACACTGATGACCAGCCCGGACCATCGGGGACCTCTGGACAGTCGGTTCCCCTCACACAGGCACAGGCCACTACAGACCCAAACCCCTCTGGGAACACCAGCACAGCTCCCACCCAGCGGGCCCATGCCTCTGTCTCCAGGGCGCGTCAATCTGCGGTGTGTCTACCACTACAGGGCACCCAGGATAACCCACCACCCCAACAACAACAGGGACCTGGGGGCAGTGGTAGTGGGCACACCGGCCAGGGGGCAGAGGCCCAGGGAAACAGGGCAACTCGGAGGGCAGCTGTGCGACAGGGGGGGGGGACGGGCCCAGGAACCCACTCTCCACGAGGCCCTCACCACCATCATGGGAGCATACAACCGCTCCCAGGAGACGATGGCGACGGTACTGGCCCGGTTCCAGGAGATCCAGGTACTGCAGGAGGAACACTATCGGGGGTACAGGGAGGACATCAGAGCCCTCACCTCCACCCTGGTTACCATGGTAGGGCTGCTGCAGGACCTCATCAACACCAGGACGGACACTCAACAACAACAAAGGGCCCCTGCCACTAGCCTGGACCAAGAACAGCCAACCACCTCCGCCGGCGCTAGTGGACAGGAGGCCCCCGCACAACAGCAGCCCACCAGACCCCCACCTCCTGCAGGAGAAGAACCACCCCGCAAGAGGGCCCTGAGATCTCGCAAGAAGACAGAGTAGGATGTCAAGACCCCCGCCAGCAAAGGATACCACCTGATGTCATCCCACTGTCCCACATTGTCACCCTGTCCATCCTTGAACTGCCCATGCTCCATCTCTCCACAGGCCTATGGACAATGCACCTGTGTGACTGTTACTCTGGACTCTGCCAGGGACATTCCTTCACCATAGCCCCCACCCACTTGAAACCACCCATCCCATTTTGAGCACTGAAATAAACACCTATTTTGCACAAAACTATCTGGAGTCTGGCTGTGATTTCAAAATATTGTAATTGACATGACAGTGCAAATATGTCCTTGTACATAGTGAAGTCAACAAACAGCTGCCACAAAGCTGTAGTCCATGGGGAAACGAAGCACAGGACTCGTAGTGGGGACCCCAGATCTGAAATAGGGAGGGAAAAGCCACAACTCAGTCATCATACACTGGGGCAAATAGACAGGCAGCAGAGATGCAGGAGAGTAGTTCACATTTACTAAATTATGTTTGAATTGTTACCTGTGTCCTATTGGAAGTACTGTTCAATGATTCTGTCCCTGTTGTCTGTTTCAGCCCCCTCGTCTTCCTCCTCGTCACTCTCCACAGGTTCCACAGCTGCCACAACACCACCGTCTCGACCATCCTCCTGCAGGAAAGGCACCTGGCGGCGCAAAGCCAGGTTGTGAAGCATGCAGCAGGCCACGATGATGTGACACACCTTCTTAGGTGAGTACATTAGGGATCCACCTGTCATATGCAGGCACCTAAACCTGGCCTTTAGGAGGCCAAAGGTGCGTTCGATCACCCTCCTAGTACGCCCATGGGCCTCATTGTACCGTTCCTCTGCCCTGGTCCGGGGATTCCTTACTGGGGTCAGTAGCCACGACAGGTTGGGGTACCCAGAGTCCCCCAATAGCCATACACGGTGTCTCTCTAGCTGTTCCATCACGTAAGGGATGCTGCTATTCCTCAGGATGTAGGCGTCATGCACTGACCCTGGGAATTTGGCATTTACATGCAAGATGTACTGGTCAGCCAAACACACCACCTGGATGTTCATGGAATGGTAACTTTTTCTGTTCCTGTACACCTGCTCCCTGTCTCTTGGGGGAACCAAAGCCACATGGGTCCCATCAATGGCACCAATGACGTTGGGAATATGTCCAAGGGCGTAGAAATCACCCTTCACTGTAGCCAATTCGCCCACCTCAGGGAAAATGATGTAGCTCCTCACGTATTTCATCAGGGCAGACAACACTCTGGATAACACCTTCGAAAACATGGGCTGAGACATCCCAGAAGCAATTCCCACTGTTGTCTGAAATGACCCACTTGCCAAGAAATGGAGTACTGACAGGACCTGCACCAGAGGGGGAATCCCTGTGGGTTGGCGGATGGGGGACATCAGGTCGGGCTCCAGCTGGGCACACAGTTCATGTATAGTGGCACGGTCAAGCCGGTAGGTCAGGATAATGTGGCGTTCTTCCATTGTCGACAGGTCAACCAGCGGTCGGTACACGCGAGGATTCATCCGTCTCCTCGCCAAACCCAGCGGACGGTGCCTAGGAAGGACAACATGGAGCACACAGTCAAGCAACCCACAGGTACGTACTCACAGCTTGCACAGTAAACGATTCTCTATGCAGTGAATGGCGTGTCTGAGTGTCTATGCAAGGCCTAGGCCTGTGTAACGCAGTTGAAATTGAGCCATGTGGACCCTCGAAATGGCGGCTGCCTGACCTGTGAAGTGTGACAATGGAATGTGAGGTCAATGCGCTGGCGTGGCACACCGCGGCGGTCGGCGGTCGAAGACCGCGGCGCGAAGCCGCATTGGTTAACATTGAAGCCTATGGGTTTCAGGAGCCAATGGCGAAGGGTGCCGGCGGTGGCGGTACGCACCGCCGCGGTACGCACCGCCGCGGACGTGACCGCCATTTTCTATCTACTTATCCACTTGCGACTTGAACTTTCACAGGAGAGGACCTATACTGCAAGTGTTGCTGTGACCTCGGTCTGGAAGGGACAATGGCTGCTGCGACTGGGGAAAGGGCCCCTGCCTTCACTGGAGAGGAGTTGGAGAAACTTGTGGATGGGGTCCTCCCCAGTATGCGCTACTCTACGGTCCTCCAGACCAACAAGTGAGTTTAATTCAATATGGATTTGGGGCCACTGGCTGGCTTGGGGGCCTGGCGGGGGGCCTGGTGGGGATGGGGGGCATGTTGGGGCTGGCGGGGGGCTGGCGGGGGGCCTGGCGGGGATGGGGGGCATGTTGGGCCTGGCGGGGGGCCTGGAGGGGGGCCTGGCGGGGATGGGGGGCATGTTGGGGCTGGCGGGGGGCATGGCGGGGGGCCTGGCGGGGATGGGGGGCATGTTGGGGCTGGCGGGGGGCCTGGCGGGGATGGGGGGCATGTTGGGCCTGGCGGGGGGCCTGGCGGGGATGGGGGGCATGTTGGGCCTGGCGGGGGGCCTGGCGGGGATGGGGGGCATGTTGGGCCTGGCGGGGGGCCTGGAGGGGGGCCTGGCGGGGATGGGGGGAATGTTGGGGCTGGCGGGGGGCCTGGAGGGGGGCCTGGCGGGGATGGGGGGCATGTTGGGCCTGGCGGGGGGGATGGGGGGCGTCGGGCCACTGGCAACGAAAATGCAGACAAACTTGAACGTGGTATTTCTCCCTCCCTGTACGTGTCACATAGGTCCGCGCCCATGAGAAGATCAGGATTTGGCGTGCCATCGCCAAGGAAGTCCGGACCCTGGGGGTCCACCATCGACGGGGCACCCACTGCCGCAAGAGGTGGGAGGACATCCGCCGCGGGACCAAGAAGACCGCCGAGTCTCTGCTGGGGATGGCCTCCCAACGTAGGCGGGGTGCCTGCCGTCAACTGACCCCCCTGATGTTCCGGATCCTGGCGGTGGCCTACCCTGATTTGGATGGGCGCGTGAGGGCAGCACAGCAGACACAAGGGGGTGAGTACAAGCATTATCTACTCTGTTGTCGCGCAGTGGAGGTGTCTGGGTGGGGGAGGAGGGCTGGGGGTCCCCCTAGGCCAGGGCGATATCTGTAGGCTGGGCAGCCCCGTAAGCCCCTGTGTCCCCAGCCACCACCCTCAGTAGTGTGTCAGTACAGCCATCCCTGGGCCGTGTCATCCATGGGTGCAGTTGTCAACTCTAGGCGTGTAGGGCATGTTCCACGGAATGTGTAGCGGACCCCAAGTGCGCAACTTAGTGCAGGGGGCATCTGTGTCTGTCATGTCCTCTAACTGTACCGGTGATCCATGTACTCAAAATCTCTTTATTTCTCTCTCCCCCCCCCCTTTTTGTTTGTCTTTCTGTGCTTGTGTGCATCAGCATCATCAGGCGGAGGAGAAGTGGCATCGGGGCAGGAGGGAGCTGCATCTCACATGGCCCAGGAGGGCCATGCCACAGAGTCTGACTGGACCAGTGAGACGGAGGGCGAGGGGAGCTCCACAACGGGGACGACTGGACCCTCCAGCGACACGGACACGTCCTCGGAAGGGAGCTCCCTTGCGGGGGTGGCACCATCCGTGCCCCCCGCCATTACAGGTACAGCCGCCACCCAGCGCACCATCTCCGCCCTCCCAGCAGCCCCTCAGCGTTCGCCCCGTGCCCGCTCTGCCAGGAAGCCGGGCATCTCCTTCGCCCCAGGCACCTCAGGCCCTGCCCCTGTTACCCCCGCTGCCCTCAGTGAGGAGGTCATTGACCTCCTCCGAACGCTCATTGTTGGGCAGACTACCCTTTTGAATGCCATCCAGGGGGTGGAGAGGGAGGTTCATCGCAGCAATGCGTACCTGGAGGGCATTCATTCGGGTCAGGCTGCCCATCAGCGATCGTTCCAGGCTCTGGCCTCAGCACTGACGGCAGCCATTGTCCCTGTCTCCTGCCTCCCTCTACTAACTCCCTCCTCCCAGTCTCCTGTTCCTCTGCCTGTCCCACCCACACCATCAGACCAGCCTGCACACACCTCAACACCCAAGAGCAGCTCATCCAAACATAAGCACCACAGATCACGCAGACATTCACACAAGCAACATTCCGATGCAGACATGCCAACAGTCACTACCACCTCTGTGACCCCCACCTCCTCGTCTCCCTCCTCCCTCCCTGTGACGTCTACACTCACACCTTCATTCACCTCACCATCAGCCAGTGTTTCCATCACCAGCATACCCTCCACTACAGTCCGCACACGTGCAGTCACCACCCCCACTGCCATTTACACGTCCCCTGTGTCCTCTCCCACTGTGTCTGTCACCCCCTCTTCCACACCACACAAACGCAGCCACCCACCCACCCAACAGCCATCCACCTCACGACAGCCTCCCGCTCCTGCACCTGCACCCAAAGACAGCAAACTTGTCTCGCCTACAACCACATCCTCTCCCTCCACTCCCATACCCACTGTACCTACCACTATCCATTGTCCCAAGAAAATCTATCTCTCTACTGCTACCTTCTTTCCTGACCCTGAGCCCCCCCCTCCTTCTCGTCGGGGTAAAAAGAGCACCTCAGCCACCACCAGCCCTGCAGCCCCCTTGACAAGGGTGCAGGGGTATTGGAGCCCACCAGCCCGCAGGTCTGGATCTTCGCCCAGCAGCAAGGGGACAGCCAGCCCACCCCCTGGGAAGAGGAGCAGAAGGCGGAAGGGCCGCCGCCGGAGCCCGGATTCGATATCCCCCCAGGACACTAGCCAGCCACCGTCAACAGCCACAGCTCCAAAGGGAGGAAAGGGCCACAGACTCCCGACTAAGGAGGGCAAGGGCAGCAAGGCGGAGAAGTCAGGCAGCAGGCCTGCTGCCCATGGAGGACCCGTCACAGCTGCCCAGGAGGAGACCGCAACCCCCATAGCCGCTGCCCCGGGAGGAACCGGCACAGCTGCCCCGGGAGAGCCCACCACCCCCATAGCCGCTGCCCAGGGAGGACCCAGCCCAGCTGGCCAGGAGGGCCCCACCACCCACAGCCCAGGTGGGCATTGAAGGAGCACCATCCCCGCTGCCCAGGAGGGCACCAC
The DNA here is from genome assembly GCF_031143425.1 of Pleurodeles waltl. Classification (NCBI taxonomy): domain Eukaryota; kingdom Metazoa; phylum Chordata; class Amphibia; order Caudata; family Salamandridae; genus Pleurodeles; species Pleurodeles waltl. The sequence goes on from NC_090437.1 coordinate 427,318,959, forward strand.
CAGGCAATGAGCAGTTGGCCATAGAATGTCCGCCGTCTCCAGCACCGCTCCGCTGGGACCGCCGTCTCAAGAACCGCTGAACTGGGCCCTTCAAGGCAAGAACCGCTGAACTGGGCCCTTCAAGGCAAGAACCGCTGAACTGGGCCCCGCCGTCTCCAGCACCGCTCCGCTGGGGACCGCCGTCTCAAGAACCGCTGAACTGGGCCCTTCAAGGCAAGAACCGCTGAACTGGGCCCCGCCGTCTCCAGCACCGCTCCGCTGGGGACCGCCGTCTCAAGAACCACTGAACTGGGCCCTTCAAGGCAAGAACCGCTGAACTGGGCCCCGCCGTCTACAGCACCACTCCGCTGGGGACCGCCGTCTCAAGAACCGCTGAACTGGGCCCTTCAAGGCAAGAACCGCTGAACTGGGCCCTTCAAGGCAAGAACCGCTGAACTGGGCCCCGCCGTCTCCAGCACCGCTCCGCTGGGGACCGCCGTCTCAAGAACCGCTGAACTGGGCCCTTCAAGGCAAGAACCGCTGAACTGGGCCCTTCAAGGCAAGAACCGCTGAACTGGGCCCCGCCGTCTCCAGCACCGCTCCGCTGGGGACCGCCGTCTCAAGAACCGCTGAACTGGGCCCTTCAAGGCAAGAACCGCTGAACTGGGCCCTTCCAGGCAGGAACCGCTGGCCCTTTGGCAGACGTGGCAGGGCAGGATCTGTCTCGGGCAGGGCTGCAGGATGTCCTCTGGCCAACATGCCTCCTCCAGTGGCAGTGGAGTCTGTTATGGACTGTTTGGACTGTGGCTTTGCACTCCCCAGGATGGCCCAGTGGGCAGGCCACCCACTGTATGGACTGTATGGACTGTGGCTTTGCTCTCCCCAGGATGGCCCAGTGGGCAGGCCACCCACTGTATGGACTGTTTGGACTGTGGCTTTGCTCTCCCCAGGATGGCCCAGTGGGCAGGCCACCCACTGTATGGACTGTTTGGACTGTGGCTTTGCTCTCCCCAGGATGGCCCAGTGGGCAGGCCACCCACTGTATGGACTGTTTGGACTGTGGCTTTGCTCTCCCCAGGATGGCCCAGTGGGCAGGCCACCCACTGTATGGACTGTATGGACTGTGGCTTTGCACTCCCCAGGATGGCCCAGTGGGCAGGCCACCCACTGTATGGAATGTTTGGACTGTGGCTTTGCTCTCCCCAGGATGGCCCAGTGGGCAGGCCACCCACTGTATGGACTGTTTGGACTGTGGCTTTGCTCTCCCCAGGATGGCCCAGTGGGCAGGCCACCCACTGTATGGACTGTATGGACTGTGGCTTTGCTCTCCCCAGGATGGGCCAGTGGTCATGGAGTCCCCTCGTGGATCTGGCGTTGTGTACTCAAGTGGCTGAGGTGCCCCCCCTTCCCTTCCCCCTGAGGTGCCTGTCCTTTTTTCTTTCTGATGCCCCTGCAGTGTTCTCTCCGTGGAGTTCTTGTCGTGGGACTGGGCCTTGCCCCTTTGCTCAGGACCCCTGTGGTCCACGGACAGTGGTTGGACTACATTTAGTAGCTGTATATATTTTGTACATAGTTTATTTATTTATTGGGATTACTGCTGTCCATTTTTCAATATATCTGCCCGTTTAAGATCTCTTCTTTTGGTCTTTGCATTATTTCGGAGGGGGGGGGGGTTTGTGGGTTGTGACAGTGATCTGTGGGAATGCATTGATGTGTGTGTTGTAGTGGGTGTGGGTGGGTGGGTGTGTGCCGGTAATCTTTTCCCTCCCCTGTGTCGTAGGTGCAGTACTCACCGATGTCTTCCGCGCCGCCGGGCGTGCTCCTGGTACAGGAGCAGGTATAGGAGTGCGGGGATGACCTGCAACTCGGGTTCCATACTGCCGGAATCTCGCGTGGAGTATGTGGAGGTGAGCGTTTTCCCATTCGTAGTCTGTTTCCGCCGTGTTTTTATCGGCGGTGCTCCCGCCCCGGAAAAGCTGGCGGATTGGTGGGTCGTGATAGGGTGGGCGGTACATTGTCTGCCGCCTGGCTGTTGGCGGGGACCGCCGCGCTGTTTGTTTGTTCCGCCGTGGCGGGCGGAGTGTTAATGCGGCGGGCTGTGTTGGCGGTTCCCGCAAGGGTCAGAATTGCATATTTTGGACCGCCGGCCTGTTGGCGGGTTGGCCGCTGCTTTATCACCGACCGCCAGGGTCAGAATGAGGGCCATAATGTATTGTAAGCAGCCTTTAATTTTAAGACTGATTCACCTTAGCATGAAAATGTCTCCATAGCATAGAAGATTGTATGCACCAGGTACTAACCTACTTACATGTGCTTCTTTTGCTTCTGTAATGTTTTCAGCACAGTATGAAGACCGAAGGCAAGTTAATCTTTAGCACCTTCAGACCGTGGTTATTTTGAGCAAATATTATCTATCTTGACAGGTATTGTACAGAGCGTACACTGTTCTTAACAAATATTTTTAATACTCTCAGGTATATTTCTCATGAGAGCTTCAGTGTGTGCAAACAGTGTGGTACAGAGTAATCTCTCTCCGTAAACACTGTTCACAGTATCCACTTTTGTATTCATGTCAGCTTAATTTCTCAATATAGGTTCTGTGACTGTGAGGGTTTTATATAGACAAAAGAAATTCTTTAGTGGGTTTGGGAGGTAAAATTGGGTTGGCTCGCAGAGTTTGCTGAATTTAGGCACTCTATGTTATGCGGAGTAATACAGAGTTACCAAAATTCCACCATCCAGGGCATGGCAGTAATTGTTTTATGCGCTCGTTCATGAGCGCCATGATAGACTCAGACCTGCTCACACAGCTTCCAGCTACAATGACATTAATATAGTGCCACTCAAAAAGCTTGAGTGACTGTGGGTTCATGTTGAGCAGATTCTCTACTCGACCAGCTACATTTACTCAAACAGATGCTTTTGAATGGATTTTGTACTCGAACCGACCTTTGAAGTTGTCTTTTAATGTGAGAAACCTTTTTTCACTTTTTGTTCAAGAGGAAGGAAGTCCCCCAGAGACTCCAACTTTCCGTTCCTGTCCAGCAGGCTCCTCCCAGTGCTTTGTCAATCTTCTGGTCACTTTTCACTATAATTTTGAGGTGGAAGGATCACTCTCTTTCTTTGCTATGTTTCTTTTTGTGATATCACACAAGTTCAAAAATGATTATATAAGGGTGGTGTTTCTTTGATTGGGCATTCACCAGTATTTCTTTGGACTTTTATTTGATTTTTAAATGTCATTGTGGTGGGTGGCCTGGTGTTTATGTAGGGGCCTTATTTTTTTTTTGCATTTCATTTTTCACCTTTTGCAAATGAAAAACTTTGTACATTTCAGTACCTTTTCTCCATGTTTGTAACATTTGCAATGTTCATTTATTTTACTATGTGGCCATTTCAGTCAAAGGGCCATCTAGCTAGAAGTTCCAGTACTAGTTATCGGTGCATGAAGCAAACTGCTTCTCTGGTATATTGGTATATGTTTTCAAAAAAATCATTATGGGCAGGGATGGCATTGAATTAAAATAAAATTGTTGGCTTTTATTTGTATTTCATGTTTGTTTCTGCTAAAGTGTATATGTGGGCTAATATTTGATGGCATAGGAGAATGTGTATTGTTGTAAAATGTTTATAGTTAAGTTAATTTTTGTGTTTAGTATTACTGAATTAATGTTAGAGTTTCCTTCTGTGTTACCATTCCTCCTTTCTCTGGCCAGGTGTGTGAGATTGTGTATGCCATCGCCCACCATTTGTCTTTTTTCTCCATGTCAGGTGGGCAGGGGGAATTTTGTGCAGTCTGTGTCCAAAGGCCTAAATATTTTCTTTGTTCCCCATGCCTCCTTGCTCGTTATAGTTGTTTGGCCATGTGGCTGGTAGCCATTTGGTACAACCAACCAGTGTTCTTTTGTCATAGGCTTGCATATGTTCTGTCTTCTCCATCCCTCCTTGTTCACTGTTGTTGTTGTTGACCATGTGGGCCATTTTGTGCAGCCAGCCAGTGTGATTTTGTCACATACTTGCATTTGTTGTTTATTCTCCAGGCCTCCTTGCTTGCTGCTGTTTAACCCTCTGGCCAGTGACCATTTTGTGCAGCCAGAAAGTGTGCTTTTGCCCTAGACTTGCATGTGTCCTTTTTTCTCTATGCCTCCTTGCTTGCTGTTGTTGTTTGACCATTTAGTTAGCAATCATTTTGTGCAGCCAGCCATAGGTGTGGATGTGTTTTTTGTTCTCCATGTCTCCTTGCCTGCAGTTTTTGTTTGACCAGGTGGCAAGAGGTCATTTTGTGCAGTCAGCCAGTGTGTTTTTGTCATAGACCTGCATGTATTCTATGCCTCCTTGTTTGTTGTTGCTGTTTGACCTTGTGGCAAACTGCCATCTTGCGCAGCCAGCGAGTGTGCTTTTGACATAGGTTAACATTTGTTCTTTGTTCTCCATGCCTCCTTGCTTGTTGTTGTTGTTTGACCATGTGGCTGTCAGCCATGTTGTGCAGCCAGCCAGTGTGATTTTCCCTTAAACTTGCATGTGTTCTTTGTTCTCTATGCCTCCTTCCTCAATGATGTTATTTGACCATCTGACCAGTGGCCATTTTGTATAGCCAGCCAGTATGCCTTTGCAATGGGTATGCATGTGATATTAGTTTAATAATATCTGTAAGGGTTATCGTAGTATATGTATTATATGAATATGATGCTTTAAACAATGCTTTATATTACATGCATTTGTTTCATTTTTCATTTGTACCTCCTTGCCCTAGTAGGCTTCTCATACTTCCGTAGTACAAACATTAGCAACTAATTTTCATTTTTTAACCTTTTTTCTATTTTATCTTTTTATTATACTTTTCTATTTTAATATTTTTTGTTTTTAGATTTATTTTTTTTGCTTCTGGTCTAGAATTGATCCAGCACCCCAACTACAATAGGCGCACAGCTGCACAACATCATTCATTTTTTAGGTAGTATTCTACATCTCACTGGACTTGTATAAATTGTTGTTAATTATTACTTAAGTAACCAACCACACTAAATGATACTGTCTTTGTCTGTACTAATTCAAACAGAAACAATGACATTCTGACTACAACCTTTTTTGGGAGACTAGTGCCTGCCTCACTAGTAACCAAGGAGGACCCTGGGAACAGCTCTCCTGTATCAACGACACCACCTCAACCTAAGGCCAAACCCCAAATCCATGTCTGCCTTTCAATCATGGCGATACTGACAAGCTGTACCGTTGAATTGGATTTGTCTCTTTCTCAAAATAGTACCCAATTGTTTCAAGAAACAGAGCAAAGTGGACAGCAGCTGCAGCCAGCAATAGTAGATCTTCCTGATGTTGGATCACAACAGGAGGTGAGCTTCCTGCCAAGCTAGAATATCATCTTTTAGAATTGGTGGCTCACAGATCTCCAGCAAGAAAAAGGAAGGGTACTCCATTATCCTCTCCGAGCACCTCTTCTGATGCTGATGACCTGGTCATGGATTGGACACCGGGAGACTCCTAGAGAAACCAGGAGAGGCCTGGGATATGGAGGAGGATGATGATCCAGTCATTGTTATGGAAGCTGGCAGAGATGAGTCTGACAATACCCCTCCTATTCGACCTGCTCTGAGGGATGTGGCACAGGTACCACCAAAACAAAATAGGTATATGAATCTAGGGAGAGATTTATGATCCAGTACATCAATCTCCCATCGTGAACCTATAACAAAATTGGGATGCACTGTTTCAACAGAATAGACTCCATCCCATTAACTGGTGTTTTCTTAGTCCCCACACGCATTATCCTTGCAGGAACAATATTCCTCACTCACCATTAGGTGACATGCTTCATCGTTGGGCCATGATCCTCCTCACCCACCTGCCTCAAGTTCTTCTTCAGGCATTGGCAGTGACACACTAGGAAAGTACTCCTCTCCAATTTTGGACTTTTTTACGCTTAGCAAACAGGAGGAAAACACTGAAATATGCTCATTTTCCCATGTGAGTGTTCATCGTGGTAAGCCTAAATCACAGTATGGTACTGGAGACCTAACAATCTATATGAAAAAACATCACTCAATCCGGTGGGAAAAGCACCTTAAAAAAATTGCTGAACCTGGTGTTGGTGAAGGTCATGAGGAAGAAAAGGGTGATATCTTTATGCAAAGCAGCCCTATCCCCAGTTGTGTGCCAGCATCACCCACCTCAGCAATTTTAAAATGGCAGAGGACTCAGAATCAGATGGACACACAGCAGCATACAGTGACTGTTCCAAGACGCACATTGAGTCTACCACCTCCTGATTCTCAGACGTCGCCTGCATCAGTAGCCCCAGTAAAGAATAAATACCTGGCTGCTCTTACAGAATTGTTTAGGCAGCAGTGGGCCTATGACCCCAACCACCCAACTGCCTACTTGTACAATAGTAAGTTGGCTAAAGTGTTAACACAGAACCTCCTCTCATTTTCGTTTGTGGAAGAGTGGGATTTTTATAATTTGTGGAAGCCATCTGTGAAATAGAAGGTTCCAAGAGGGACCTATTTTGCCAGAGTTGCTGTCCTAGTACTCCACCCTGATGTGCTGCAGTTGGTTGGACAAGCTTTGCAGCAAAGTGCTGTTCACACTATCCACCTGATAAAAGACATGAGAACCAGTTGTCAAGAAACTGATATTTTAGGGGGTGTTAGGCAACAGCTATTTACAGGTCTCACAGCTGAAGATACTCTTAAGGGCATTCAGCAGCATGCAATAGAAGCCATGTACTTTGTGGAGGAATCCCATACAGCGGTAAACATCTTGGAAGAGTTTAACAGTAAGGCGTGTGAGTGGCTGCAACCCAGAGATCTCAGAACCGAAGTTGTTGCCACAGACAATGGCAGTAATATTGTCAAGGCTATGTCAGATGGTGGCTATTTCAGGCTCCTGGAAAATCACATCAACCTGGTTGTGCAGGAGGTTCTAAAATAAAAAAAGAAAAGATATAGGGGCTGATTTAGATCTTGACAATCTTACTGCAAATCCCACCCCAGCAGCGGCCCTAACAACACTGTCAAGTCAATGGTAGTCTACCAACTTATTTAGATGCATTGCTGCTGAGCCGCCGACCTCCACAGTAGAGTGCTCTTCCTAACTGTCAGGTGGACGGGTTCCTGCTGACTCTATATAGATGTTACAGTCCTATAGGCGGTGTACTGCCATCAGGCTGCTGACAGAGGATGACCATCGCTGAACCAAATGAACATCAGACAATGGCAATGCCTATGGAATAAAGGTAAGTCATACACATACACTATACCTTGCTCCTTTATCTTGGTACACTCCTCATAAAGCTTACCTTTCTTCTATTTAGTACAGTTTTTTGTTTTTCTATCCATAGGCCTTCCCCTCTCATGCATAAATGAAAGACAAAGGCTCATCACTGCTGTTTACCTACTGAACAGGTTCAACCAGGCGCGCAAAAGGGACGGTCATTCCAGGAAGAATGCAATAGAGTATCATTTTTCTTTTATTGTGTAGTGTTTGCCTTTTCACACCTTTCCCAAATCCCGTTTTCCATCCATTCATCAAACCCCTAACTATCATCCCCGAGGCTGTGTGATTAATTGAGGTGTGATTTAATTTTATACCACAAATATATCACACACTTGGTGGGCTGGATGTGGTGAAAGGCACACCAACTCACTGCAGAATCGTCTATTACCTGAGCAGTAGCCCACACCGGCCCCATTTACCCACCCACATATCATTAGTCAATATCATCATTCAGGACTTGTGTTGTGTGTTTAAACGCTTAACTTTGTCCACTCTGCCCCTGAATCTGAATCCATTGATCCTGACTTGGGGATTCTGTAAGTTTAGTTTTTATTAAATACTAGCTCCCCATTGCTCAGAAGGAGTTACTATTGATACTTTTTGTTATAATATCAGGTCTTCTTTGTTGGGTCATGGTGGTAGTCTGTTCTTAATCTTCCTAAAGTTAAGTTATAAATAGTAAAACCCACTGACTCTGTGTTTTCCGTCAATCTAGTTGCCTGTGAGGGATAATCCTACAGGTGGAGTTCACCAAGTGTTATGCCATTAATTGTGTTTGACCACTGACTTTGTGTTTCACCACTGCGCATATTAGTTGTTCAATGTTCACCAGTAGCACATTACATGTTGTATTCAGTTTAGCTGCCTATTGGCTTTAACGTGGCATTAGACATTACATTTTGTATTTAGGTTAGCTGCCTATTGGATTTAACGTGGCATTAGACATTACATTCTGTATTCAGTTTAGCTGCCTATGGGCTTTATCGTGGCATTAGACATTTCAGTTGAGACATTGCAGATGAGCTGTGTTTTTCCACATGGTAGACCAAGCTGTGTTTTTTGTATCACCGAACCCTAGCGTGATAAGGGAACATATACTTTGGGGGTCATTCCAACCCTGGCGGTCGGTGTTAAAGCGGCGGCCAACCCGCCAACAGGCAGACGGTAAAAAAAATGGAATTCTGACCCTGGCGGGAACCGCCAACACAGCCCGCCACTTTAACACTCCGACCGCCACGGCGGGGCAAACAAACAGCGCGGCGGTCACCGCCAACAGACAGGCGGCAGACAATGTACCGCCCACCCTATCATGACCCACCAATCCGCTACCTTTTCCGGGGCGGGAGCCCCGCCGATAAAAACACGGCGGAAACAGACCACGAACGGGAAAACGCTCACCTTTATACACTCCACGAGCAATCTGAACAGCATGGAACCCGAATTAAACATCCTACCAGCGATTGTCTACCTGCTGCTCTACCAGGAGCACGAACGCCGCCGCAGGAGACAACGGTGAGTACTGCACCTACGACACAGGGGAGGGGGGAGGAGAAAAGGTAACGGGCACACACATATGCGACACACCCACCCCCCCCCAAATCCCCACACACCAAAGCAGACCAACAAGTCAGATTTACACCCCCCAACCCCCCCCGGAATAATTCAAAGACAAAATAAAATGATGATTAAAATAGACGTATATTAAAGCATATTTGAACTGAAGTGAAATATGAGATATTTTAAATAAATAAATCACAACATGAACAATGTATACATAGCCCAAAAGTCCGGCACATATTGGGTACATGCCATTGTTCGTGGGCCAATGTGCATTAACACATGGGCAAAGCACACACACGAGACCCGATTCCATTGGAGAGAACACTGCTGGGACATCAGATAATAAAACCACAGGCACCTCAGGGGGAAGGGAAGGGGGGGCACCTCAGACACATGAGTCCACAACGCCAGATCCACGAGGGGCCTCCATGCCCACTGTACCATCCTGGGGAGTGCAAAGCCACAGTCTCTCAAGTCTCTACAGTGGGTGGGTTGCCCACTGTACCATCCTGGGGAGTGCAAAGCCACAGTCTCTCAAGTCTCTACAGTGGGTGGGTTGCCCACTGTACCATCCTGGGGAGTGCAATGCAAAGCCACAGTCTCTCAAGTCTCTACAGGGGGTGGGTTGCCCACTGTACCATCCTGGGGAGTGCAAAGCCACAGTCCATCTGGTGGATTACAGACTCCACTGGTTATGGAGGAGGCATGGTGCCCAGAGTGCTTCGTGAAGCCCTGCCCGACACAGATCCGGCCCTGCCAATGGGCCAGCGGTGCAGAGACGGCGGGCCCAGCAGAGCGGTGCTTGAGATGAAGGGCCCAGCGGAGCGGTGCTTGAGATGAAGGGCCCAGCGGAGCGGTGCTTGAGATGAAGGCCCAGCGGAGCGGTGCTTGACAGGAAGGGCCCAGCGGAGCGGTGCAGAGACGGCGGGGCCCAGCGGAGCGGTGCTTGAGATGAAGGGCCCAGCGGAGCGTGCCTGAGATGAAGGGCCCAGCGGAGCGGTGCTTGAGATGAAGGGCCCAGCGGAGCGGTTCTTGAGATGAAGGCCCAGCGGAGCGGTGCTTGAGAGGAAGGGCCCAGCGGAGCGGTGCAGAGAAGGCGGGGCCCAGCGGAGCGGTGCTTGAGATGAAGGGCCCAGCGGAGCGGTGCCTGAGATGAAGGGCCCAGCAGAGCGGTGCCTGAGATGAAGGGCCCAGCGGAGCGGTGCTTGAGATGAAGGGCCCTTGAGATGAAGGGCCCAGCGGAGCGGTGCTTGAGATGAAGGGCCCAGCGGAGCGGTGCTTGACAGGAAGGGCCCAGCGGAGCGGTGCAGAGACGGCGGGGCCCAGCGGAGCGGTGCTTGAGATGAAGGGCCCAGCGGAGCGGTGCCTGAGATGAAGGGCCCAGCGGAGCGGTGCTTGACAGGAAGGGCCCAGCGGAGCGGTGCTTGAGATGAAGGCCCAGCGGAGCGGTGCTTGACAGGAAGGGCCCAGCGGAGCGGTGCAGAGACGGCGGGGCCCAGCGGAGCGGTGCTTGACAGGAAGGGCCCAGCAGAGCGGTGCTTGAGATGAAGGCCCAGCGGAGCGGTGCTTGACAGGAAGGGCCCAGCGGAGCGGTGCAGAGACGGCGGGGCCCAGCGGAGCGGTGCTTGACAGGAAGGGCCCAGCGGAGCGGTGCAGAGACGGCGGGGCCCTGCGGAGCGGTGCTTGACAGGAAGGGCCCAGCGGAGCGCTGCTTGACAGGAAGGGCCCAGCGGATCGGTGCAGAGACGGCGGGGCCCAGCGGAGCGGTGCTTGAGATGAAGGGCCCAGCGGAGCAGTGTCTGAGATGAAGGGCCCAGCGGAGCGGTGCTTGAGATGAAGGGCCCAGCGGAGCGGTGCTTGAGATGAAGGGCCCAGCGGAGCGGTGCAGAGACGGCGGGGCCCTGCGGAGCGGTGCTTGACAGGAAGGGCCCAGCGGAGCGCTGCTTGACAGGAAGGGCCTAGCGGATCGGTGCAGAGACGGCGGGGCCCAGCGGAGCGGTGCTTGAGATGAAGGGCCCAGCGGAGCGGTATCTGAGATGAAGGGCCCAGCGAAGCGGTGCTTGAGATGAAGGGCCCAGCGGAGCGGTGCTTGAGATGAAGGGCCCTGTTCAGCAGTGCTTCTCACGGCGGGCCCTGTTCAGCGGTGCTTCTCACTGCGGGGCCCTGTTCAGCGGTGCTTCTCACGGCGGGGCCCTGTTCAGCGGTGCTTCTCACAGCGGGCCCTGTTCAGCGGTGCTTCTCTTGTGTTCCTAGGGAACCAGATCTGGGCAATCATTCCCGCTCAGTCGCCATCCGACCTATCGCTTGCGGGGCCCTCCTGTGCAGGACTCCTGGGCCCCTGGGTGTCCTCCGTCACACCCCAAATGGGGCTGGTGGGGCCCTCCTGGGCAGCTCGCCTGCTGCCGGACTTGTCCGCCCTGCTGCCCTTGCCCCCCTTGGCGGAATCTCTGGGGCCCTTGCCTCCCTTTGTGGATGGGCCAGGTGACGGTGCAAGGGTGGTGTCCTTGGGGGCAGCCGTCTCAGGCCTGTCACGCCGGCCCTTCCCTTTTTTTGTTTTTTTCCCAGGGGGTGGGCTGGCTGTCCCCTTGCTGCTGGCCGATGTTCCTGCCCTAGGAGCTGGTGGACTCCAATAGCCCTGAACGATGGTCCTAGTAGGTGCAGGGCTTGTGGTGGCTGAGGTGCTGTTTGGACTCTTACGAGATGGAGGGGGTGGGTCAGGTGATGCAAAGAGGTTAATTTTGGAGAGGAACAACTTTTTAGGAGCAATGGGAAGGGTAGGTGCAGTGGGTATGGGAGTGGAGGGAGAGGATGTGGTTGTAGGAGAGTCAAGTGTGCTGTCTTTGGGTGCAGGTGCTTGTGACGGAGGCTGTTGTGAGGTGGATGGCTGTTGGGTGGGTGACTGCCTGCGTTTGTGTGGTTTGGAAGAGGGGGTGACAGACACACTGGGAGAGGACACAGGGGACGTGTAAATGGCAGTGGGGGTGGTGACTGCACGTGTGCGGACTGTTCTTGTGGGTGTGGTGGTGATGGGCGTACTGGCTGATGGTGGTGTGCATGCAGGTGTGAGTGGAGACGTCACAGGGAGGGAGGAGGGAGACGAGGAGGAGGGGGACACAGAGGAGGCAGTGGCTGTTGGCATGTCTGCATGTGGATGTTGCTTGGGTGAATGCTTGTGTGATCTGTGGTGCTTATGTCTGGATGAGCTGCCCTTGGGTGTTGAGGTGTGTGCAGGCTGGTCTGTAGGTGTGTCTGGGATAGGCAGAGGAACAGGGGAGTGGGACTGGGTTGAGGAAGTTGGAGGGGGGAGGCTAGACACAGGGACAATTGCTGCCGTCAGTGCTGAGGCCAGAGCGTTGAACGATCGCTGATGGGCAGCCTGACCCGAATGAATGCCCTCCAGGTATGCATTGCTCCGATGCACCTCCCTTTCTACCCCCTGGATGGCATTCAAAAGGGTAGACTGCCCAACAATGAGCGTCTGGAGGAGGTCAATGATCTCCGCACTGAGGGCAGCAGGGGTAACTGGGGCAGGACCTGAGGTGCCAGGGGCGAAGGAGATGCCCGGCTTCCTGGCCGAGTGGGCACGGGGCGAACGCTGAGGGGCTGCTGGGAGGGCGGGACTGGTGCGCTGGGTGGCGGCTGTACCTGTTGTTGCAGCGGGCACGGGTGGTGCTGCCACCACAAGGGAGCTCCCTTCTGAGGACGTGTCGGTGTCGCTGACGTCTCCACGGGTCCCCGTTGTGGAGCCCCCCTCGCCCTCCGTCTCACTGGTGTACTCTGAGTCGGTTGCATGGCCCTCCGGGTCCATGTGAGATGCAGCTCCCTCGTGCGCCGATGCCACTTCTCCTCCGCCTGATGATGCTAATGCACACATGAGCACGAAAACCAAAAAAAGGGGGGGGAGAAGAAAGAAAGACATGTTGAGTGCATGCATTGGCAGCACCGTTGGTGGAGAGGATAGACACAGAAGCCCCCTGCACTATGCCGCGCACTCGGGGTACACTACTCAATTAATGTGACTTGGCCTACAAGTCAATGGATGACAAATGCACACATAGGTGAGGCCCAACCATGGATATCTGTACTTAGCACCCTTCTGAGGTTGGGGGCGGGGGCACAGGGCCATGCCTAACGGAGGGGCCTAGCCTACAGAAACCGCCCTGGCCTAGAGATAGCCACAGCCCTCCTCCCCCACCCAGACACCTCCACTGTGCGCTAATATAGCAGAATGTGCTGATACTCACCATCCAAATCGGGGTAGGCCACCGTCAGGATCCGGGACATCAGGGGGGTCAATTGCCGTGTGGCACCCCTCCTAGGTTGGGAGGCCATCCCCAGCAGAGCCTCCGTGGTCTTTCTGCTCCCGCGGCGGATGTCCTCCCACCTCTTGCGGCAGTGGGTGCCCCGTCTGTTGTGGACCCCCAGGGCCCGAACGTCCTTGGCGATGGCACGCCAAATGTCGATCTTCTGATGGGCGCTGACCTATGTGACATGGACAGGATGGAACAAGAAATATCATAACTTTCCTGCATGGTCGATGTGAGTTGCCCCCCCCTCCCCAACCTTGCCATGTGGCACATGCTCTCATCTGTCGTGCGTTGCACTCCCCATTCGCACCCCTCCCCACCATCTTACACCCACCCCACTCAACACAGGCATAGCCCATACTACGTGCTCCCTGTGTACTTACCTGTTGGTCTGGAGGACCGTAGAGTAGCGCATACTGGGGGAGGACCCCATCCACAAGTTTCTCCAATTCCTCAGATGTGAAGGCAGGGGCCCTTTCCCCAGTCGCAGCAGCCATTGTATCTCCCAGACCGAGGTCACAGCAGCACTTGCAGTATAGGTCCTCTCCTGTGGATGATCAGGTCTCGAGTGATTAAGCAGTTAGAAAATTTCGGTCACGCCCGCGCACATCGTCATTGGCTCCTGACACCCATAGGGTTCAATGTTAACCAATGCTGCTTTGCGCCGCGGTCTTCGACCGCCTACCGCCACGGTGTGCCACGCCAGCGCATTGACCTCACATCCCATTGTCACACTTCACAGGTCAGGCAGCCGCCATTTCAAGGGCCCACATGGCTTAATTTCTACTGCGTCACACAGGCCTAGGCCTTGCATTGCCACTCATACAAGCCATTCAATACATAGCGAATCGTGTTTTGTGCAAGCTGTGGTTACGTACCTGTGGGTTGCTTGACTCTGTGCTCCATGTTGTCCTTCCTAGGCACCGTCCGCTGGGACTTGCGAGGAGATGGAGGAATCCTCCTGTGTACAGACCGCTGGTGGACCTGTCGACAATGGAAGAACGACATGTCATACTGACATACAGACTTGACCGAGCCACTATACAGGAACTGTGTGCCCAGCTGGAGCCAGACCTGATGTCCCCCATTCGCCAACCCACAGGGATTCCCCCTCTGGTGCAGGTTCTGTCAGTACTCCATTTTTTGGCAAGTGGATCATTCCAAACAACAGTGGCCATATGATCAGGGATGTCTCAGCCTATGTTTTCTAAGGTTTTGTCCAGAGTGTTGTCTGCCCTGATGAAATACATGCGGAGCTATATTGTTTTCCCTGAGGTGGGCGATTTAGCTACAGTGAAGGGTGATTTCTATGCCCTTGGACATATCCCCAACATCATTGGTGCCATTGATGGGACCCATGTGGCCTTGGTTCCCCCCAGTGGAAGTGAGCAGGTGTACAGGAACAGAAAAAGTTATCATTCGATGAATGTCCAGGTGGTCTGTTTGGCTGACCAGTACATCTCCTATGTAAATGCCAAGTTCCCTGGGTCTGTGCATGAAGCGTAGATCATGCGAAATAGCAGCATCCCTTATGTGAAGGAACAGCTACAGAGACACTGTGTGTGGCTAATAGGTGACTCTGGTTACCCCAACCTCTCGTGGCTACTTACCCCAGTGAGGAATCCCAGGACAAGGGCAGAGGAACGGTACAGTGAGGCCCATGGGCGAACTAGGAGGATTATAGAAAGAACCTTCGGCCTCCTGAAGGCCAGGTTTAGGTGTCTGCATATGACAGGTGGATCCCTAATGTACTCACCAAAGAAGGTGTGCCATATCATCGTGGCCTGCTGTATGCTTCACAACCTGGCTTTGCGACGCCAGGTGCCTTTCCTGCAGGAGGATGGCCCAGATGGTGGTGTTGTACCAGCTGTGGAGCCTGTGGAGAGTGAAGAGGAGGAAGACGACGGGGACGACACAGACAACAGGGACACAGTGATACAACAGTATTTTTAGTAGCACACAGGTACGAATCAACCACGCCATTTTACATTTACTTAAAGTCTCCTGCCTCTCTACGGTCTGAGTTCCCCCCCAGTTCCTGTTAACTGAGTTGTGACTTTCCCTTCCGTTTTCAGAGCTGTGGGGCCCACTGCGTGACCTCTGCTTTGTTTGCCCATGGACTACAGCTGTGTGACAGTGGTATGTTGTCATCACAATGTAACTGAACATTTTGGCACCGTTATGTCTAATACATTTGTTCAAAATACAAGCAGACTCCAGATTTTTTTAGTGCAAGAAGTGATTTAATTAAAGTGCTAAATTTAAGGAACATGATTGTAAAACGGGGATGGGTGATGGTGGAGTAATGTCCATGGCAGAGTCCAGTTCTCAGTCGCACAGGTGCATTACCATATGCCTGTGGAAGGATGGAGCAGGAGCAGTTCAAGGTTGGACAGGGTGACAATGTGGGACAGTGGGATGACATCAGGGGGTATCGTTTGCTGGCGGGGGTCTTGCAATCCTACTCTGTCTTCTTGTGAGATCTCAGGTTCCGCTTGCGGGGTGGTTCTTCTTCTGCAGGAGGTGGGGTTCTGGTGGCCCGTCGTTGTGTGGGGGCCTCCTGTCCACTAGCGCCGGCGGAGGTGGTAGGCTGTTCCTGGTCTAGGCTAGTGACAGGGGCCCTTTGTGGTGCCACATGGTCCCGCAATGTGGTGACTATCTGGGTTAGGGCCAGGACAATGGTCCCCATTGCGGAACTAATGTTCCTCAGTTCCTCTCTGAACCCATGTACTGTTGCTCCTGCATGACCTGGATCTCCTGGAACCTGGCCAGTACCGTAGCCATCGTCTCCTGGGAGTGTTGGTATGCTCCCATGATGGAGGAGAGGGCCTCTTGGAGAGTCGGTTCCCTGGGCCTGTCCCCCCCCTGTCGCACAGCAGCCCTCCCAGTTGCCCTGTTTCCCTGGGCCTCTGTCCCCTGGACGGTGTGCCCACTACCAATGCCCCCAGGTCCCTGTTGTTGTTGGGGTGGTGGGTCAACCTGGGTGCCCTGCAGTGGTGGACACACCGCTGATTGACGTGTCCTGGAGACAGAGGCATGGGCCCGCTGGGTGGGAGCTGTGCTGGTGTTCCCAGAGGGGGTTAGGTCTGGTGTAGCCTGTGGCTGTCTGTGGGGAACCAACTGTCCCGAGGTCATCAGGGTCCAGGGAGACAGAGCTGCTGTCATCACTGGGGGCCTCTTCTGGGGGTGGGATGGACATCTCTGGACCCTCCGTGGCGGTGTGGCGGCGTTCAGGTCCTGCAGGGGTATAAGAGTTTGGTTATTGCTTCTGTGTGTGGCATTTCGTGTAATGGGTGGGTGGCCGTGTCCCCCAGTGCTGGCATTCCCTTGTTGGGGCTTTTGTGACGGTGGCTTGTGGGGGTGATGAGTGTGTGCAGTGGGCATGCTTTGGGGATGGGTGTCCATGCTTTGGGGACGCACGCAGGGCTAGGTTTTGGGATGGGTGGGATGTGATGGTGAGCCATTTGCAAGGAGTTGGTGTGATGGGGGTGGGGCTGAGGGTGGGGGTATGATTTGGCATGCAGGTGGGGTGGGGGGAATGAAGTAGTGAAGATTTGACTTACCAGAGTCCATTCCTCCGCCTACTCCTGCGAGGCCCTCAGGATGCAGGATGTGCAAGACTTCCTCCTCCCATGCTATGAATTCGGGGGGAGTAGGTGGGGGGCCGCCGCCAGTCTTCTGCACCGCAATGTTGTGCCTTGATACCATGGAACGCACCTTCCCCCGTAGGTCGTTCCACCGCTTCCTGATGTCCTCCCGATTGCGTGGATGCTGTCCCACAGTGTTGACCCTGTCCACTATCCTTTGCCATAGCTCCATCTTCCTGGCAATGGTGGTGTGCTGCACCTGTGCCCAGACAAGCTGGGGCTCTACACGAACTATTTCCTCCACCATGACCCTGAGTTCTGCGTCAGAGAACCTGGGGTGTCTTTGGGGTGCCATGGGGTGGTGTGGTTGAGGTGAGGGGTGGTGTATGTGTTGTAGAGTGTGGTGGGTGTGGTGGTGTATAGTGTTTTGTGTGTGGAAATTGTGAGGGTGATGTTGTGATTTGCCTCTGTGTGATGGTGTACTCTATGCTGTGCTCTCTCTCTCTGTCCTTCACTCGCAATTGTGGTCATAGGGGTTTGTGGGTGATGTGGGTGTGTGTTTTATATTTAATTGGGTGTGTGGGAGTGGTGTGTGTATGTGTCTCAGGTGTGTGTATTTTGAATTATCCAATATGGTAGTGTTTTGTAAAGGTGTGTGTATTTTGAGCGCGGCGGTGTGTACCGCCAATGGAATGCCACGGTTGAAAGACCGCTGCAGGGATTTGTGGGTCGGAATGGTATGGGCGTATGTCTGTTGGCGTGACGGTGGAGGTTTGGTCATCGCCAGTTTCCCGCTGACCTTTGGTGTGGCGGATTTTTGTTGATGTTGGGTTTTCGGCGGTTTGCCAGTTGCGGGTCAGAATGACCGTGGCGGTTTACCGCGGCCGCGGCGGTGTTATGGCGGTCTTCTGGCCGGCGGTATGCGACTTTTACCGCCGAGGTCAGAATGACCCCCTTTGTGTTTTTTTCCCCTCTACCCAGCCTTGGAAAGGAGCGAGATTTGGAGACTTGGCCACCCTCCAGCTTGTTCTTTTCCAACTCTGATTTACAGTAGCCTGCATGTTTTGACTATTAGAGGAAAGGGACTGTTAGCAGGCTTTTTCATTATAAGGGGTGTCAGGAGTCAGGAGCGGACGTCAGCTGCCTGACCTCCTGTATGGGTGGAAAATCTCTTTCTCGCAGTTGAACAGGAGTCATCAACTTGCAGACATGAGAAAGATGAAGAGCAGTGACAGGCCCTACGGTGAAGAATTTTGACTTTTATTCTTTGCTTTGAAGTTATGCTATAGTATAATCACATATATTTGCTGTGTACATTGCAATTGAGAATCACTTTGATATTTTTTCCTTTCATTGCTGTGTCTACATTTAATCGCGTGCCTCCAACCTACTAATCTCTTCTCTCAGGAACCTCGTGGTGAAGTAATAATAAATGTCTTCTCTAAACTAAGAAGTGCATTCCAGAGATTGTTTTCAGCTCAGTCCTTAATGAAAGCAAAACACCTAGGTGGGAGTGGAACCTCGCTTATGATATCTTACCTGTTAGCAGGCTAGCCTGTTACTACTACCACCACCATAAGATGGCATCTTGGGAAACCCTGCAGTAAGAAGACTGAGAGAGGTAGCAGCCCTTACTTCATCTATTTCAGTAAGAGAACTATGGAGTGAAGTGAAATAGTTTAGTTAGTAACTAACTTCTACTGAAGATGTTGTTTATGTGTATCTAGTTGTCGTAGGCAATATAGGCAATGGCAATCCCCCTTACAGATGGTAGTAAGACAAGGGTATAACTAACTTGCATACACTTCTTTAGGCAGATTCTAAAAGACAGCAGTATGAAGTAAAACACCCAAAAAGATATGAGAAATAAATTATGTAAAATAAATGATTTCCCTTATATTGATTAACAATTAAAAAAACTAACCTTTCCACCCACAGTAGTTCCACCCCCTCCCCAAACAAATCACCCCATCCCCAATCAATGTCCAAAGAAAACTTAAGTCCCCAAACTAGTCCAAATGCCAGTCACGATTCCCTTTCCCACTCTCTCCACCCACAACAAATGTCCCTCCCACAAAATAAAAATAAAAAAACAGCTAAAAGAGGGTGTTCTCTGTGTGGGTCTTGAGTTCTTCAAGGGTTCCCTCAAAGTCTGCCACCCTGTGGTCCAGGCACTCCAGATGCTGCAAGATGCAGCACTGGAATATGCAGTCTGAGTGGTGGACAGCAGTGGTCCGATGTAGATTGAAGGCTGGTGGAGGTGCTGCCGATGTAGTCGCTGCTGTGAGACAGGAGGCACAGGTGGCTGGCAGAAGAAAGTGGAGCCCGCGTTCAAAGCAGCTGCCTTGTCCTCCTCCTCCTGCCAATCCTCCTGACACAGGTACTCCGAAGGTATAGCCTCCAGCCTTTGCGGCCGCAGCTGGACTACTATCTCCTAGCATGTAGGTGGTTCACCAGGAGTAGCTATAGCAAGAAAGAAAAAAACAAAATTGTGAACAGTGTTCTCTGCAAACACTTGTTTAAAGCTAGTGTGGCACAGTAGCAGTATATTGCTGGTCCCCTAGGGTCACTGGAATTTGATGTGAATGATTACAAGTCACAGAGCCATTTTTTACCCACACATGCCTCACTGTAGTTGACAAATGTCTAAAGGGAAACATTTGGGCAGGCATGAATCCATTATGGAAGCTATTAAATATGTGAATCACTTGTCCAGAAAAATGTGGCACATGCCAATAAGGGATATTTCAATTTGTTTGCTAGGCTAGGACAGAACTTAGGAAATATTAAAGCACTGATATACTAGGATATGACTGAGTTAGCAATGGGGTAGAAGGGAAACACGCCTTGTATTCAGTTTGTAATGTATTGAAAACTTTTTAAATGCTGCATTAACTGAAGCAGATGCTCTTTGCACATACCACACATATGTACTGCAAAGTGAACCGTGCTGCAGACAGGACATTGTATGAGAGATTAAGGGTCTGATTTGGCCCTCAGCAGACTGGTTACTCCATCACAACAGTGACGGATATCCTATCCACAAAATCTATATCCCATTATAATCTATGGGATTTGAATTTCACCAAATGGTATATCTGTCACCATTGTGATGGGGTAACCCATCCACCGAGTTCTAAAACAAGCCCTAAATGTCATGGGCAAGGAGGTGATGTATGATGATGGGTGGGAGGATATATGTCTGCCTTTCTTAACACTACAAGTGGGTTAAGGGAATAGATAGTACATTAAAACACCCCCAACACTTTGAACCAAAGCTTTGATAAACAAGCAAAGCAAACGAAGTAGCCGAACACATCCCTCTCCTGAAGAGCTCTTTTATTTCTTCATCTAAGTATTTATCTGTTCATCCTCTCATTGTTCTATTCACTCTTTGAGGCCCATCATTTAAGCTTTACATTCTCTCATCTAGTCTTTCACCTCTCCAATTCATGCATCCGTTTGTCCGTCAATCCATACATACATTCACCTATCCACCCTTTCAACCATCCTTTCACCCATCCATCCATTCACCCATGCATCGTTACCCACCACCCATCCTTTCACCCACCTGAGCATTCTTTTACCCATCTACCCTTCACCCACCGAGGCCTCCTTTCATCCACCCTTTTACCCACCTGTGCATCTCCTATCACCCACATACGGATTCTTTCACTCACCCACATATCTTTTCACTCATATACAATTTAATCCATCCTTTCTTTTAACCACACATCCTTCTTTCGATTTTCCATCAACCCATCATTTGTAGTGTTAATTTTGAGTATGTGTCTGCTGACTTGCAGACAGAAGGGGCCATTAAGAACTCAATCTACACTGTAGCTGCTAAAGTGGGAAGTTCACAAACAACACCCTTTTAGTGGGTACACTAGTAATTGTCAATAACCATTTATTGTGTAAATATGAGTGACTGTATGGCTGAGTGTATGGGTGCATGAGTAGCTGTATGGGTAAGTGACTGGGTGCGTGAGTGGCTGTATAGGTGAGTGACTGGCTGCATGAGTGCCTGTATGGGTGACTAACTGGTTACCTGATTGGCTGTATGTGTGAATGACTGGGTGAGTGAGTGGCTGTATGGGCCACTGACTGGGTGCGTGTGTGGCTGTATGGGTGAGTGAATGGGTGCATGAGTGACTGTATCTGTGAGCGACTGGGTGAATGAGTGCTTGTATAGGTGAATTGATGGGTGCATTAGTGGCTCTATGAGTGAATTAGAGGATGTATGGGTGGCTGCATGGATAACTGATAGGGTAAATGAATGACTGAATGGGTTAGTGACTGGGTGCATGAATACCTGTATGTGTGAGTGAATTGGTGCTTGAATAACTGTACGGGTTGAGTAAGTGGGTGCAGGAGTGGCTGTAAGGGTGAGTGAATGGGTACATAAGTGACTGTATGCGTCACTGACTGGGTGTATTACTGCCTATATGGGTGAGTGACTGGGCTGTGTTAGTGGCTGTATGGGTGAGTGACTGGGTGTGTGAGTGGCTGTATGGGTGACTGACTGGGTGTGTGAGAGCCTGTATGGGTGAAAGAATGGGTGCATGACTGACGGTATGGGTGAGTAAATGGGTGCATGAGTGGCTGGATGGGTAGGAGGATGGGTGCATAGGTGACTGTGTGTGAGTGACAGGGTGTGTGAGTTGCTGTATGGGTGAGTGAATGGTACATAAGTGATTTTGTGGTTAGTGACTGGTTGTGTGAGTTTGTGTATGGGTGAATGAGTCAGTGCATGAGCGGTGGTATGGGTGAGTGAAAGGGTGCATGGGTGACTGACTTGGTGTGTCATTGACTATATGGGTGAGTGACTGGGTGTGTGAGTGGCTGTATGGGTGACTGACTGGGTGTGTGAGAGCCTATATGGGTGAATGAATGGGTGCATGACTGACGGTATGGGTGAGTAAGTGGATGTGTGAGTGGCTGTGTGGGTGAGTGAATGGTACATGAGTGGCTTTATGGGTGAGTGAATAGCTGCATGCGTGACTGTAGGGATGACTAAATGGGTGTGTGATTGCCTATATGGGTGAGTGACTGGGTATTTGAGTGGCTCTGTGGGTGAATGACTGGGTGCATGAGTGGCTGTATCGATGAGTGAATGGGTGCCTGGGTGGATGTATAGGTCAGTGAATGGGTACATGAGTGGCTATATTGGTGAGTGAATGGGTAAATGAGTCACTGTATGGGAGAGTTACTGAGTGTGTGAGTGGGTCAATTGGTGAATGACTCAGTGCTTGAGTGGCTGTATTGGTAAGAGGATAGATGCATGAATGACGGTATGGGTAAGAGTCTTGGCACATGAGAAATTGTATGGGTGATTGTCTGGGTGTGTGAGTGGCTATCTGGGTGAGTAACTGGGTGTATGACTGGCTGTATAGTTAAGTGACTGTGTGCGTGAGGGCCTGTATGGGTGAGTGGTATGGTATGTGAGTGGATGTATGGGTGAGTGACTTACTGTATGAGTTTGTATATTGGTGACTGACTAGGTGCCTGATTGGCTGTATGTGTGAGTGACTGGGTGTGTGAGTGGCTATATGGGTGACTGACTCAGTGAATGAGTGCCTGTATGGGTGAGTAAATGGGTGCATGACTGACTGTATAAGTAAGTGGATATATAAGTGGTTGAATGGGTGAGTGAATGGGTGCATGAGCGGCTGTAGGGGTGAGTGAACGGACACATGCATGACTGAATGACAACTGACTGGGTGTGTGATTGCCTATATGTGTGAGTGACTCGTCATGAGAGCAGCTCTGTGTTTGAATGGCTCGGTGCATGAGTGGCTGTATGGGTGAGTGAATGAGTGCATGAATGACTGTATGGGGGAGTGACTGGGTGCATGATAGGCTGTGTAGATGAGTGAATGGGTGCATGAGTGGTTGCCTGGGTGAGTAAGTGGGTGCACGAGTGTAGGAGGCTGGCCTGGCTTATAGTGGGTACCTGATGGTACTTACACCTTTTGCCAGGTCCAGTTATCGTTTATTAGTAGATTAGTAGTGTTCTAGCAGCTTAGGCTGATAGAGGTAGCTATAGCAGAGCAGCTTAGGCTGAACTAGGAGACATGCAAACATCCTACTATACCACTTATATCATATAGGTACTATATCATAAGAAAGACAATACTCAAAGTTACTAAAAATAAAGGTACTTTATTTTAGTGACAATGTGCCAAAAATATCTCAGAGGATATACTCCCTTAGGAGGTAAGTAAAATACACAGAATATACACACAAACCAAAATCAGATAAGTAAAACAGTCAGAAAGTATGCAAACACTGTAGAATACAATAGGAGGCAATAGGCCTAGGGGCAACACAAGCCTTATACTAAGAAAGTGGAATGCGAACCACAAATGGACCCCTAGGCTAGTGTAGTGTGTAGAGGGTTGCTGGGAGTGTAAGAAAACACTAAGGGTGTCCAAGATACCCTAACCCAAGACCCTGAAAAGCAGGAGTAAAGTGCTACTACTTCCCCAGAAACACAATGAATTCGTGATAGAGGATTTTGAAAAGACCACATCAGACTGCAAAGCACTGAAGACGGATTCCTGCACCTGAGGACATGCAAAGGAAGGGGACCAAGTCCAAGAGTCGTGAAAGTGTCCAGGGGGGCAGGAGCCCACTACACCTCAGATGAAGGTGCAAAACGGCTGCCTCTGGATGGAAGAAGCTGAAGATTCTGCAACAACGAAATGTGCTAGGAACTTCTTCTTCATGCAGAAGATGTCCCACGGAGTGCTGGAGGATGCAGAGTTATTTCTTTGGCAAAAGACAGCAAAGAAGCCTTGCTAGCTGCAAAGGTCAAGGTTGAAGAAAAAGGGTGCTTCCCGAGCCCAGGTAGGACCAGGATGTCGCCACTTAGGAGAGGAGACAGAGGGGGCCCTCAGCAACGTAAAGAGCCCATGCACAAGAAGACAGCACCTGCAGAAGTCCTTGAACAAGGGTTCAAGAAGACTGAGCATGGCAGTCATCTCAAAACTACAAAAGAGGGTCCCACGAAGCCGAAGGTCAACTCAGGGAGTTGAGCAATGCAGGACGGAGTACTGGGGACCTGGGCTTGGCTGTGCACAAAGGATTCCTTGCAAAAGTGCACACAAGCCCCTAGCAGCTGCAGCTCATGCGGTACACAGGATTACTGTCTGGAGAGGGAAGCAAGGACTTTTGACAGTTGGACCACTGGATAGTCTGGGTCACTTGGGTCCACAACCTGTGTTCCAGGGGCCATGCTCATCAGGATGAGAGGGGTCCCAGAGTACCGGTGATGCTGAAGTTTGGTGCCTGCTGGAGCAGGGGTAAGATTCCGTCGACCCACAGGAGATTTCTTCGTGGCTTCCAGTGCAGGATGAAGGCAGGCAGCCCCCAAAGCATGCACCACCAGGAAACAGTCGAGAAAGCCGGCAGGATTAGGCACTACAATGTCGCTGGTAGTCTTCTTGCTACTTTGTTGCAGTTTTGCAGGCATTCTGGAGCAGTCAGCGGTCGATCCTTGGTAGAAGTTGAACAGAGAGGTGCAGAGGAATTCTTGCAGGTCGTTATCTGAGGAAAAGCCCACTGGAGAGACCCTAAATAGCCCTCAGAGGAGGATTGGCCACCTAGTCGGGTAAGCACCTATCAGAAGGGGTCTCTGACATCACCTGCTGGCACTGGACACTCAGAGGCCTCCACACCTCTTGGTTCAAGATGGCAGAGGTCTGGGACACACTGGAGGAGCTCTGGGCACCACCCCTGGGGTGGTGATGGACAAGGGAGTGGTCACTCCCCTTTCCTTTGTCCAGTTTCACGCCAGAGCAGGGACTGGGGGTTCCCTGAACCAGTGTAGACTGGCTTATGCAAGGAGGGCACCATCTGTGCCCTTCAGAGCATTTCCAGAGGCTGGGGGAGGCTACTCCTCCCCAGCCCTTAACACCTATTTCCAAAGGGAGAGGGTGTAACACCCTCTCTCAGAGGAAATTCTTTGTTCTGCTTTCCTGGGACTGGGCTGCCCAGACCCCAGGAGGGCAGAACCCTATGGGTTGGCAGCAGCAGTAGCTGCAGAGAAAAACCCAGAGAGCTGGTTTGGCAGTACCCGGGGTCTATAGTGGAGCCCCGGGGACGCATGGGATTGGCACCCCAATGCCTGATTTGACATGTGAGGAAAACTCCATGATCTTATACATGTTACATGGCCATATTCAGAGTTGCCATTGTGAAGCTACATATAGGTATTGACCTATATGTAGTGCACACGTGTAATGGTGTCCCCGCACTCATAAAGTCCGGGGAAATTGCCCTGAACTATATGGGGGCACCTTTGCTAGTACAAGGGTGCCCTCACACTTACTAACTTTGCACCTAACCTTCATTAAGTGAGGGTTAGACATATAGGTGACTTATAAGTTACTTAAGTGAAGTGTAAAATGGCTGTGAAATAACATGTGCCTTATTTCACTCAGGCTGCAGTGGCAGTCCTGTGTAAGATTTGTCTGAGCTCCCTATGGGTGGCAAAAGAAATTCTGCAGCCGATAGGGATCTCCTGGAACCCCAATACCCTGGGCACCTAGGTACCATATACTAGGGAATTATAAGGGTGTTCCACTGTGCCAATTAGAATTGGTGAAATTGGTCACTAGACTATAGTGACAATTTGAAAGGCAGAGAGCATAAGCACTGAGGTTCTGGTTAGCAGAGCCTCAGTGACATAGTTAGTCACTACACAGATACACAAATTCAGGCCACAAACTATAAGCACTGGGGTCCTGGCTAGCAGGATCGCCGTGAGACAAGCAAAAACAAACTTACATATATGTAAAAATGGGGGTAACATGCCAGGCAAAATGGTACTTTCCTACAACGAGCGGCTGCATGGGTGAGTGAATGGGTGCATAAATGAGGTATTGGTGAGTGATTGGTTATGTGAGTGGATGTATAGTGAGTGGCTCAGTGCATGAGTGGCTGTATGGGTGAGTGAATTGGTGACTGTGTGGGTGAGTTACTGATGTGTGATTGCCTATATGGATGAGTGACTGGCTATGGAGTTGCTGTATGGGTATCTGACTGGGTTTGTGGATGCCTGTATGGGTGAGTGAATGTGTGCATGCCTGACTATGTGGGTAAGTAGGTGGGTGCATAAATGGCTGTATGGGTGAGTGATAGGGTGCATAAGTGGTAGTATGGGTGAGAGAATTGGTGCATGAAGGGCTGAATTGGTGAGTGAATGGATGCATGAGTGGCTGGATGAGTGAATGCCTGTATGGGAGAGTGAAAGGGTGCATGACTGACTATATGGGTGAGTAAGTGGGTGTGTGAGTGGCTGCATGTGTGAGTGAATGCGTGGTTGGATGGTGTGTGAGTGGCTGTATGCGTAACTGACTGGGTGTGTGAGTGCCCGTATTGGTTAGTGAATGTGTGCATGACTGACTGTATTGGTAAGTACGTGGGTGAGTGAGTGGCTGCATGAGTGACTGTATGAATGAGTGAATAGGTGCATTAGGGGCTGAAAGGGTGACTGAATGGGTGTGTGAGTGGCTGTATAGGCGGTGAATGGGTGCATGAGTGGCCATATAGGTGAAGGAATGGGTGCATGAGTGTCTGAGTGAGTGACTGGGTGTGTGAGTGGGTGTATGGTTGAGTGGGTGCATCAGTGGCTCTATGGGTGAGTGTTAGCAAGTATGAGTATCTCTACGGGTGAGTGAATTGGTGCTTGAGTGGCTGTATGGATGAGCAAATGGGTGCATGAGTAGTTGTTTACGTGAGTGACTGGGTGCATGAGTGCCTGTATGGGTGAGTGATAGGGTGTATAAGTGGATGTATGGGTGAGTTATTGACTGCATGATCTGTTGTATGGGTAATTGAGTGGGTGTCTCATTGGCTGTATGTGTGAATTACTGGGTTTGTGAGTGGCTGTATGGGTGACTGGGTATGTGAGTGGGTGTATAGGTGAGAGTCTAGGTGTCTGAGTGCCTCTATGGGTGAGTAAATGGGTGTATGACTGACTGTATGGGTGAGTAAGTGGGTGCATGAGTGGCTGTATGGGTGACTGACTGGGTGTGTGGGTGCCTGTATAGTTGGGTTAATGGGTGCATGACTGACGGTATGGGTGAGTAAGTAGGTGAATGAATGGCTGTATGGGTGAGTGACGGTGCATAAGTGACTGTATGGGTGATTAACTTGGTATGCGATTGACTATATGGGTGAGGGACTGGGTGTGTGAGTAGTTGTATAGGTTGCTAACTGGGCGTGTGAGTGCCTGTATAGTTGAGTGAGTAAGTGCTTGACTGATTGTATGGGTGAGTAAGTGGGTGTGTGAGTGGCCATATGGGTTACTAATAGGGTGTATGAGTGGCTGTATGGGTGAGTGAATGGGTGCATGTGGGGCTGAATAAGTGAGTGAATGGTTTCATGAGTTCCTGCAAGGGTAAGCGTCTGGGTGTGTAAGCATATGAATGTATTATCTTTTAATGGAGCAACATGTAATTACTTACCTGCATTACTGCTAAAATGTTCCTTTGATCTGTATTTAAAGAGAAAGAAGACAAATAATAGTTAAACTTTGAAATAATTATTACATATATTGAAACTTATTGACGTGAAATATAAAAATATTATTATGAACAAAATCTAAGCAGTTTTAGTTTTTTTAATATGGCAAGTATAAATATTATGTATACATGTTACGTGCCTTTGTCCACTGTTCTCAGCTTCTATACTTTTTCACTATAAAAGAAGTGTGTATAGCTGCTTATCACTGAACAGTGGGTGGAAAAACAGTCATATAAAAAACCTTAAGCACGTAGCACAGTATTTAAAATTAACAACACTATGCATCACAGTTGTAACTTCACAGTATTTTACTCCAAGTACGCATTACTGTGATTTTCACTCACTAGAATTTCTAAATAAATGTACTTAACCCCTCTGCTGCCAGGCCTTTTCCTCCTCCTGTGCTAAGCCTTTTTTTGGCTATTTGGGGTAGTTCGCGCTTAGGCCTTCATAACTTTTTGTCCACATAAGCTACCCACACCAAATTTGCGTCCCTTTTTTCCAGCATGCTAGGGATTCTAGATGTACCAAGAATTTGTGGGTTCACCCGGAGGAGACCAAGAAATTAGACAAAATACAGCTAACATTTAGTTTTAAAAAAATGGGAAAAAAGGACTGCAGAAGAAAGCAAGTGGTTTTCCCCCTGAAAATGGCATCAACAAAGGGTTTGCGGTGCTAAAATCACCATCTTCCCAGCTTTCACGAACAGGCAGATTTGATTCAGAAAACCCAATTTTTCAGCACAATTTTGGCATCTTACATACCCCACTTTTACTATTTTTTGTACTATAAGCCTTCTTCTAGTTAGTGACAGAAATGGGTATGAAACCAATGCTGGATCCAGGACAGCTAAACATTTCTGAAACGTAGACAAAATTCTGAATTTAGCAAGGGGGTCACTTGTGTAGATACTTGAAGGGTTTCCTACAGAAAGTAACAACTAAAATAAAAAAATATTGAAATTGATGTGAAACAAAGAGCCATTTTTCTTCTATAACATTTTCCAGCTATGGCAGATTTTTAAAAGCAATATACCGTTACATCTGCTGTACTCTTCTGGTTGCAGAGATATATAGGGCTTGTAGGTTCATCAAGGACCCAAGGTACCCAGAGACAATAAATGAGATGCAACTTGCTCTGGGTTTTCATTGCATACCGGGTATACAGCAGTTCATTTGGTGAAATACAAAGAGTGAAAAATAGGTATCAAGGAAACCTTTGTATTTCCGAAATGAGCACAAGATAAGGTGTTGAAAAGCAGTGGTTATTTGCACATCTGAATAACAGGGCATTTCTCAAATAGATGTACTTTTTACACACTGTCTTACATTTGGAAGGGAAAAATGTAGAGAAAGACAAGAGGCAATAACACTTGTTCTTCTATTCTGTATTCCTCAAAGTCTCCCGATAAAAATGGTACCTCACTTGTGTGGGTAGGCCTAATACCTGCGACAGGAAACGCAACATGGATACGTCACATTTTTACATTGAAATCTGAAGTGCCTAAGTTTAGATTTTGCCCTCCAGCTCAGCTGGCACCTTGGGAAACCAACCAAACCTGTGCATGTTTTAAAACTAGACACCTAGGGTAATCCAGGGTAGGGTGACTTCTGGGACTCTCACCAGGTTCTGTTACCCAGAATCCTTTGCAAGCCTCAAAATTCAGCAAAAAAAACACTTTTTCCTCATATTTTGGTGTTAGAAAATTCTGGAATCTGATAGGAGCCACAAATTTCCTTCCACCCAACATTCCCCCAAGTCTCCCGATAAAAACTGTACCTCACTTGTGTGGGTAGGCCTAGTGACTGGGACAGGATACTGCCCAAAACCCAGCATGGACACATGAAATATTTTCATTGAAAACTGATGTATTTTTTGGAAAGTACCTAGCTGTGGATTTTGGTCTCTAGCTCAGCCGGCCCCTAAGAAAACCTACTAAATCTGTGCATTTGTGAAAACTAGACACCTCGGGGAACCCAGGGTGGGGTAACTTGTGGTGCTCTTACCAGGTTCTGTTTCCCAGAATCCTTTGCAAACCTCAAAATTTGGCAAAAAAAAAACCACTTTTTTCCCTCACATTTCTGTGATAGAAAGTTCTGGAATCTGAGAGGAGCCGCAACTTTTCTTCCACCCAATATTCCCCCAAGTCTCCCAGTAAAAACGGTACCTCACTTGCGTGGGTAGGCCTAGTGCCCTCAACAGAAATGGCCCAAAACATAACAAGGACACATTACATTTTCCCAAAGAAAACTGACCAGTCTTTTGCAAAGTGCCTAGATGTGGATTTTGGCCTCTAGCTCATCCAGCACCTAGGAACACCTTGAAAACCTGGACATTTCTGAAAACTAGACACTTAAGGGAACTAAAGGATAAGGTAACTTGTGGCACTCTTACCATGTTCTGTTACCCAGAATCTTTTGCAAACTTAAAAATTTGGCAAAAAAACCCTTTTTCCTCACATTTCGGTGCTGCAAAGTTCTGGAATCTGAGGGGAGCCACAAACTTCCTTCTACCCAGCATTCCCCCACATCTTCCAATAAAAATGGTACCTCACTTGTGTGGGTAGCCCTAATGCCCCCCGACAGGCAATGCCCCACAACACTACGTGGACACATCAAAATGATCAAATACAAAACTACCTGTTTTTGCCGGGGGGAGGGGGCACCTGCGTTATTTATCCTGGACTCAGCTGCCATCTAGGGAAACCTACCAAACCCAGATAAGTCTGAAAACTAGACACCCAAGGGAGTCCAACGAGGTGTAACTTGCGTGGATCCCCCAGTGTTTTCTTACCCAGAATCCTCAGCAGATCTCAAATGTAGCTAAACAATCACATTTCCCCCACATTTCTGTGTCGGGTCACTGCACCAGCACATATTTCCTACCACCCAACATTCCTCTCAGTCTCCCGATAAACACGACACCTCACTTGTGTAGGTGGGCTAAGTGAAGAGCTAAAAACATGTTGAATTTGAGGGGGAACCAAAGCGGGCCCAAAATGGCAGTTTGAAAAAAAAACGTTTTTAGGATGACAAGTGAGGCAGAAATTTTATTGATTTAAATGGGACAATGCTGGGTGGTAGGAATTTTGTGGATTCCTGCAGATTCCGGAAGGTTCCAACAAAAAATGTGGGGAAAATGTGTGATGTCAAGTAAAGTTGGAGGTTTGCAGAGCATTGTGGGTAAGAAAATAGTACGCAGTGCATGTGAAGCACACTACCCTGGACTCACCCAGATGTTTAGTTTTAAGTTTTAAGATGTGTCTAGGTCTCGTAGATTTTTCTACATGGCAACGTCCCATAATCCAAAAAGTGCAGCCCTCACCATTCCAAGTGCGACAATTTTGAGAGTTAGACAAGCTCTCATGGCTTTTCATTGGGATAAGATCTTTTAGTGTGTAGGGGGAGAGCTGAAAGACTGTTACCCCCTTCAGTTGTGGTGAGGGCCTAACTATGCCCATACTGGTTGATAGTCACCACCCCACTATTTTGTTTAATTCCCTGACATCTAGTATGCTTTCTGCCTCCCCTCGGGGAGTGGATCTGGGGTAATTGCCCCATCTGCCCACCAGTGGGCAGAACAACCTTGTCCCCATTTATTTGGGGTGGGGGTATGGCCTTTGCCCACTCTCTTTTTGTGAGAAAAAATCTTCCCTGGTGTCTAGTGGGCTTTCTGCCCCTCTTGGGGGCAGATGGGCCTTAGAAAAATAGGCTGATCTGCCCCAAGAATGGCAGAAATGGCCAACAGTAATGTGCTCCCCTGGGGAGTGACCCTTGCCCAAGGGGCTGCCCCCAAACAAAAAAACACACCCACAAATCCCTGGTGCCTAAGTGGTTTCTGCCCCCCAGGGGGCAGATTGGCCTAATAGAAATAGGCCGATCTGCCCCTGAGGTGGGCAGAAATGGCCTAAAATAAAATTGCCCCCCAGGGGAGAAACCCTTGCGTAAGGAATCGCTCCCCATCTGTAAAAAAATGTAAAGAAAAAATCCCTGGTGCCTAGTGGTTTCTGCCCCCCACCCCTTGGGGGAAGAACAGCCTAATTAGCATAGGCCGATCTACCCCAAAGGGGGGCAGAATTAGCCTAAAATATTTTTGCCCCCGGGCAGCGTTTCTTGCCTAAGTGGTCAGTCCTATTCCGTGAAATTGACATAAAAATAAAAAATCCCTGGAGTCTAGTGGTTTCTGCCCCCCCTTGTGATAAGATTGGCCTAATAAAAATAGGGCGATCTGCCCTCAAGGGAGGCAGAAATGGCCTAAAAACAATTTGCCACCCATGGGAGTGACCCTTGCCTATGTGGTCACTCCCCACGTACAAAAGTTTAAAAAAAATGATCCCTGGTGCCTAGTGGCTTCTGCAGATCGGCCTAATTAAAATAGGCCAATCTGCCCCTCAGGGGAGCGTCCCTTGCCCAAAGGGTCGCCCCCTTCATTGTTTATTTTTTAAAACAACAAACTCCCTGGTGTCTAGTGGGCATGTTTGCAGCCTGATTGTTTTATGATCGGGCTGCAGAAATGCTTAGAAAGACATGAAAGGAAAGAAAAAACCTTTCCTTTGATGTCTCTCTGCCCACCCCATCCCCGATTGGAAGAGAAATGCAACTGTTTCTCTTCTGATCGCGCTGGAAGCTCAGCTTCCAGAGCGATGTGGGCAACCTCTGATGAGGGCAGCACGCGATTGCACAGAGGGCAGGGGGAGTGTCAAGTGTGGGA
Source organism: Pleurodeles waltl (assembly GCF_031143425.1). Taxonomy (NCBI): domain Eukaryota; kingdom Metazoa; phylum Chordata; class Amphibia; order Caudata; family Salamandridae; genus Pleurodeles; species Pleurodeles waltl. The sequence goes on from NC_090437.1 coordinate 427,350,928, forward strand.
GGGGAAGCAATTCCCCTTTCATTCCTGCCCAGGAGAGGGGGTGGGAGGCTCGTGGGCTGGTACCAGAACATAATGGTTACGTCCGTGGCACCCGAGCGCAGCACCACAGGACATAACCAAGGGTTAAACTACAATTGTTATAGTGAAGATAAGTATTGATGCTAACTCCTTGCTGCTTATTATTATACCTGGTGCAAAAGTATAAACAGATGTAATCCAGCATTTATATTTTTTATTTCCTTTTGTATACATGAGTCCCAGCAGGCTGAATATTGTCTTAAAGAGTTATTATTTATTTACAGAGGTGACTGTATAGGTATTTTTCCATATAAATATTATGGGCATATTTATCCACATTTAATTTCTCTACATCTTTTCTTGACTGAAAAGTATTTGAGTACATTCCATGCACAAAATGCCTTTTCTCATCGTTTTGAAGACATCACCCTTGTTAGGCCGAAAGATGTCTTAAATTGCAATGATCCGCATAGGAAGAACACTGTATTCAATACTATCCCACTACTCCCTCTTAGAACGTTGGTTGAAGAATAAGAATTAGGAAGTTTGAAAGGTAGTTTTAGCTTTAATTGCAGCCTGCTATCATTGCATTCTGTCTATCCAGTTTGCATCTTTAATTATACAGTATAATGTCCAGATGTAATATCTGACCTGCTTTAAAGTTTGTAATCTCTGTCTTCAATTTTGAACCATCGGCTCTACATCTCTGAAACATTGCTATAATGTATTTTCCACTTCTCTGTATAAATATATGTAGAAAACACACTTGATATACAAGTTGGACAGGTCATGTTTTGTTCACTCTTTTTTATTAGTTTTAAAAAAAAAGAACACTTTTGCAGTCCGGCAGAGTTAGGTAGAGAAATCACTCAGATTGGATTTCACTGGTAGATTAGAAAGAGCAATCTCACACTCATAGTTCCATGAATAACTGAGTCCAAATATTTCATCAGTATTTACATATTGTTATAAAACTCCAAGGATCACCATAATAAAGTCCTGTGCATCTTGTTGAGTGTTTACGGATCCACAATATTTGTCTACAGGTTGTCGGATGCCTGAGGCAGAATGCATTACAGTTCTGACATGAAAGAAGCGTTGAAGGCAATTACATAGTGCTGTACACAATATGGGGGTCATTCTGACCCCGGCGGGCGGCGGTTGCCGCCCGCCTGGAGGGAACTGCCATTTGGCCGCCCCGCGGTCAAAAGACCGCTGGGGCCATTCCAACTTTCCCGCTGGGCCGGCGGGCGCTACCTAAGGTAGCGCCAGCCGGCCCAGCGGGAAAGGGGCCTGCAACACTGAAGCCGGCTCCGAATGGAGCCGGCGGTGTTGCAGGTGTGCGACGGGTGCAGTTGCACCCGTCGTGCTTTTCACTGTCTGCTAGGCAGACAGTGAAAAGCAGGCTGGGGCCCTGTTAGGGGGCCCCTGCACTGCCCATGCCATTGGCATGGGCAGTGCAGGGGCCCCCAGGGGCTCCAGGACACCCGTTCCCACCATCCTGTTCCTGGCGGTAAAAACCGCCAGAAACAGGCTGGCGGGAAGGGGGTCAGAATCCCCATGGCGGCGCTGCTTGCAGCGCCGCCATGGCGGATTCGCCCAGCCGGGGGAAATCTGTCGGGAAACCGCCGGACCCGGTTTTCTGACCGCGGCTTTACCGCCGCGGTCAGAATGGGCAAGGAAGCACCGCCAGCCTGTTGGCGGTGCTTCCGTCACCCGCGGCCCTGGCGGTCTATGAGCGCCAGGGTCAGAATGAGGGCCTATGTTCCTTGGTTTGTCTTGGATTTACAACTTGTGGTAAAAGGAAAAAAACTTTGAGAACAACATTAGCATGGCAGTTTACACAAGTAGTGGTATCCAGCTGGTAACCTACAATATATCCATCTGTTTCCGGTTTTATTTTCTTCATGCCTTCTTCTTTATCTTTGTTTTCAGTCTTTTCTATAATATTCTTTGATTGTTTTCTTAGTTTTCACTGGACATGATGCACCACTTTTCATAAACTATGCCTCTATATGTTTTCCCTCTTTACAAAATGTACACATTACCTCAGCTGCTGTCTTCTTACAGGAAAAGAGTTTCTTAATAAGTCGACTTTCCAACACAAGATTTCCCTCCTCTGTCAGAACTCCTATTCTAATGTCCTTTAGAATGTTGTTCTACTCCATGTCAGAAGCTTGACGCATATTTTCACAAGTTCTTTCTATTGGAAATATTGCTAAATGTTGACATTGCCAATAATTCCCAATGACTTTTGAGTCTCTTCATGTGAAAGAGTTTTAAAAACAGGGTGTCCTTTTACAGGAGTGAGTTGTAGTAGGTCTCCAAAAATAATCAAATGCTTTCCTCCAAACAAGACGTTGTATTAAGTTTTAAAAAACTCTTGCATTCGCAGGTGGACAAAAGCAAGTATTAGATTTGAAACCATGGTTACCTCATCAATAATCAAAAGCTTCATTTTCTTCAAAGCTCCTGCTACCTCATGACAAGCTTCACTAGATAACTTCTGGTATTGCAGTTTATTGTCATGTTCTACAGGTAGCATGAATAGTCTATATAATGCTATTCCCTTGATATTGTGTGCAGGTAATCCAGTAGGTGATATCACTACACACAGTAAGTTTGAATCTGTAGTTTCCTGTAAGTAAGCAGAGACAACTTTGATTGAAAAGCTTTTTCCAGTGCCAGCCTGTGAGAGAGCAGGGCTGATTGCAGAAGCCCCCTAACTTTTTGTCCCCATTCTCCACTTTTTGCTGGTGTTTTCCTGACTTTGATGGTGCCCTGGGTATTGCTTACCAGTGCAAGGGCCTGTGCTCTGTGTAAAATCAGTATGCAATTAGGCTAATTATAATTGGCTAAGTCAACTTACCTATAAGTCCCTAGTATATGGTAGGGCATGTAGGTTTAGGGACCCCAGCATAGGTAGTGCACCCATAGGTGCACTGCTGAGGTGCCCAGTGTCATTTTGAAGGCCTTGCTGGCTGCTTTTAAACCAAAGTTATATGCAAATTCGACTTTGGAATTAAAAGTTTCCAAAGTCTTAAACTACCTTATTTTTACATATAAGTCACCCCTAAGGTGTGCTCTATGTGCCCCTAGGGCTGGGTGCCATGTAACCATAAGCAGGGACCTTATAAAAATATTTTTATAAGCCCTGGTGAGGTAAAACAGCCAAATTCGTTTTTCCCTCATTGTAGTGAATGGCATCCATAGGCTAGAATGGGGAGACTTTATTTTATATAACAGATACAAGACGTTCGGTATCAAATTAATTGTTATAATAAATCCCACAACTTCCAGTTGTGGGATTTAATATAACTTGTTCAGATAAAGAGTTTTAAACTTTACCTGAAAAGTTGCCAACTTCAGCCCTGCAGTGTTTTTGCTGCTGTGCTCTGATTGGCTAGCCTCTGGCAGCCTGGCCAGGCTGCCTTGATGAGGTGTGAAGTGGCCTGGCTCCACAAAAAGAGATGTGCCTGTGGGAGGAGATCTCCCCTCAGCAGATGGTGAATCAGGAAGGGGGAGGGCTGCCAAACCGGTCTTCAAAGGCAGCAAAGGACATTTGGAGTAACCCAGCAACACCCTCACATCCTGCAAACCCAGACAATTAGGTGCCCCCTTGATTAGATTAGGAGAGGGCAGGAGAGGGGAGTGTTTAGAATTTATCGCCACACCAGTGGGTGGGCTCAGCCAGATGTAACCTCCAAAAATCACTTTCAGCCATGATGGATTTTTGAGGAATGTTGCTCCCTGGGATTGATTTTTGCCACACTTCCCAGGAAGTGGTCATCACAGGGGGAAAGACCCTGCCCCTGATTGGAGAACCAGGACCCCCCTGTTTTTCACAGAGGTGCAAGGATAAAACTGGCAGACCTGCACCCACACCTCGGTTCCCTACCAGATCCCTACCTGGAAGAACTACAGAAGAAGAAGGACTGCCCTGCTGGACCTCTGGCATGCAGCTGGACCCTGCACTCTGAAAGACTACACCAGCTGCACACTTGGGCTTCACCACAAGAAAGACTTTGCCTGGCTTCAACTGGTTCAAGGAGGGACTCCCTGTTTGGTACAGGTGAAAAATTGCTAACCAGAGTCCCGTGCACCAACTCTTGAAGAAACTAACCAGCTGACCACTGTCCAGTGGCCAAAAAGGAGTGTGCGCCAGGTGCATTCTGGGAGTTGTAGTCCACACCCTCAAGGAGCATCTCAGAGCTTCTGGAACCTTGGGGTAAGCTGTGGCCCCCAAAAGAACCTTAAAAGAACATCTGGAAGACGATCCAGAAGTTTGGAGAACTTTGTAGAACTTTTGGAAAAAAGCTCCATAGAGGGACCGACCCGCAGCGGCAACTCTAGCCGGCTTGCTTCAACCGCGACCCGGCCTGACTTGCAGGTTCCTCCCGGTGAAGAAAATCTCCCAAAAAGAGACTAAGGCCCTCATTCTGACCTTGGCGGGCGGCGGAGGCCGCCCGCCAAAGTCCCGCCGTCAGGTTACCGTTCCGCGGTCGAAAGACCGCGGCGGTAATTCTGACATTCCCGCTGGGCTGGCGGGCGGCCGCCTTCAGGCCGCCCGCCAGCCCAGCGGGAAAGAGGCTTCCACGATGAAGCCGTCTCGGAATCGAGCCGGCGGAGTGAAAGCTGTGCGACGGGTGCAGTTGCACCCGTCGCGTATTTCACTGTCTGCGCAGCAGACAGTGAAATACTTGTAGGGGCCCTCTTACGGGGGCCCCTGCAGTGCCCATGCCAGTGGCATGGGCACTGCAGGGGCCCCCAGGGGCCCCGCGACCCCCCCTACCGCCATCCGGTTCCCGGCGGTCGGACCGCCGGGATCTGGATGGCGGTAGGGGGGGTCGGAATCCCCTCGGCGGCGCAGCAAGCTGCGCCGCCTTGGAGGATTCAATGGGGCGGCGGGACACTGGCGGGAGACCGCCAGTGTTGCCGGTCCGACCGCGGCTTTACCGCCGCGGTCGGAATCCCCATTGGAGCACCGCCGGCCTGTCGGCGGTGCTCCCGCGGTCCTCCGCCCTGGCGGTCTTTGACCACCAGGGTCAGAATGACCGCCTAAGTCTGAACGTGGGAAGTTGACTGGGACCTCCCAGCCAGCGTATCCGAGGACGGCTCAAAGGACGTCGGATCAAGATCCAGTTTGCCCCGGTTGAAGGATTTTCACCTCGAAAAACGACTAAGTCTGAAGGTAAAAATTTCCACCGAGGGCTCCCGCGATGCGTATCCGAGGAAGAGTTCCAGGAGGTAGGATTGGACTGGCAGGTTTGTCCCGCTGAACAAAATCTTCAGAAAAATGACTAAGTCCTAAGGTAAACTTTTGACCGAGGCCTCCCGTGGCATGTAGCCGAGCTGGGCTCCATCGCGGTCAGCATTAAACTTTCACTTTGCCCTGGTCGAGGTGTGACCAGATGACCAGATTGGTGCTTTTTGTTTCTAAGAAGGAAAGTAATAATTCTTTTAAAATTCATATCTCCGGTTCCCCTTTTCTGATTTTATTCATTTGGTGTAGTTTTAAAGATAAAAATATGTCCTATTTTGTTTAATTGATTTTGGATTTTTAAACTGTTTCCTGTGTTTTATTTAATTACTGTTTTGTGATATTTGAATGCTTTACACTCTGTCTCCTAAGTTAAGCCTTGTCGCTCGTTGCCAAGCTACCAAGGGTTGGGCTGGGTTTAATTTACTGAGACCTAACTGGACCTAAGTGGAGGTTAGTGGCCTATTGCTAAGTGTAGGTACTTACCTGCCCTTACCAATAACCCATTTTCCAACACAGCCTGTCCACCAATATATAATAGTATTGGCTCTAATGAGGAGCAATTGCATTCCTTTTTCTCATGTCTTAACACATGTTCTATTTTATCTTTAACTTCTGTGTAAATATTTTTCTGTTCGTTGTTGAGTTGTCCAACTAACTGTTTCAGATCTACCAATTCTTGTCCAGCAGTTTCCCCTTTATCACAAAATGAAGTCTCCTAATTGGAGTTCCTATTTTTGAATGGTGAACTGTCAACTTTCTAAAGTGATAAAAGGTGCTTTGGCACACTTGCTTCGATAAACATGCAAATGCATGTCCTTGTAGATTTGTAAACGTTCTTACTTTACATGGATCTAATCCTTGCAAAATTAAAAAAAATGTGAGAGTTCTACATGGAAACTCATGTACAAAACTGCATAACAAATCAATAGATTGCTGCTGAATGCTACAAATACTGCTGCAGTTCCATTTGTAAACAGGAATCTGTCTATGCCTTGTTTTAACGTCCTCAACTACCACCTAATCCACATTTCTCGGAACAATCTCTTCTTTTAAATAAGACTGCCATCCTTCATCTCATAACATCAACCAGTTGAATAAACTGCATGCACTAATGAGTTCTCTTGTAAATACCCTTCTTTGTTACATAAAAGCTCTATGCTGGAGATATTCTTCCATTCACATCTAAAGAAAATTACTTTTATTAAGTCTTTTCCTTTGACTGAATCTCTTCATTCATAACACTGTTTTATCCAATGTTCTCATTTTAGTGAGAAATAAAAATAAAAAAGCTTCCGCTTTTAGGCAAATGCCCTATCAACTACAGCCTCAAGATGTTATTTTTTCTTCAGTACTTCCCTTCTCCATTTTGTATTTATTCAAATTTTTAAATAGATTCTTAATGACTCCGGTACGAAACATTCTAACTCTAATTTTTTTGATCTGTTGCTTCCTTCTGTTTAAGCTATCTGATTTCTTCAATGATTTTTTACTCTTTATGTCAAGTAACTTTTGTTGTTTGTTGACTTCAAACTTCCTTTATTTTGATCATTTTCCACATTTTGCAATTTCCCACACATGGGGAAGATTTAAGAGCCCCTAGCACCTCCTTGCACCACATTAGCCAACGAGGCCAAAATCGCCACACCAAATTTATAAAGTGAAGCAATGCATGCATTGCACCACTTTGTAAACCCTTGTGCTATATTATGCCTGGGCTAATGGGGGGGGGGGAATATGGCACAAAGAAATTCAAAACATTTCTTTGCATCATTGTTTCTGCATTTTTAATGCCTGTTTAGAGCAGGAGTTAAAAGGGGACTTGCCATTGCTTTCAATGGGCCCCTATGTGTTGTTCAGGATTAGTGCCAACATTTTGGAGCTAACCCTGAGGAGCATATCAATAGCTTCAGAAATTCTCATGCTATTGCCCCGTACCCTTGCCATGGTGCACCATATTTAAATGTGGCACTCAAATGGTGGCAGTAGGAAGGTGCAAGGGGCCGCAAGAAAAGTGGTGCTACATGTAATGTAGTGCCATTTTTCTTAAATTTGGCCCATAGTTTCTTACTAGTGAGTCTCTTCTCTTTAACCACAATCTTCTCATCTTGTATTTTGTTTTTTGTGTTGCAAGTAAATAGTAGGCTTTCCTCAGTTCTTTTTTTTTTGTCTCAGATTTTTTTTGCCATCTTGAATGTCTCTTCTTAGTGCAAATACCTATCTGAAACACAAAAATATATAACAACAGATTTACATTTACATAACAAAATGTACAATTACATATCACTACAATATACTCTTCATATAATCAGTCACATAACTATATTATAGGCACTGCACATCATTATTTTTATAAATTGGCTGGCTCTCTCACTATATCTATGAGTGGCTATCTCCAAGTCTCTTTTTCTTTGTCTTTGTCTATTACTGTATGCATAAGTGTGATTGTCAACTTAACACTGTATGCATGCATTAGGGTGCACCTAATACTACTGGTGTATATATCATTATACAGCATACATATAAACAGTAAAACACCTCTAGGATTGGTTTGTCTGCAGTAAGGTAAGCCTTCCTGCGCATAAACAATCATCCACAGAACAAAGGTACCCTTGTACCATATTAAAAGGTGCCTGCATTGGGGGTAGGTAGTAATTTATGCATCAGCACAGGGAGAGATGACAGGAATGCTTTATATCTTGTGGAAACAGCACATTTCTCCCCTGTCCCAGTGCCATGAAGCAGTACAGCAAGACACTTGCTGCACTGCGCTTTGTCATGTGACTCCTTATTGAGGCCCTATGGGGGTCATTCTGACCTCGGCGGTAAAAGGCGCCTACCGCCGGTCAGAAATCCTCCATAATCCCGCCGCGGTCGCGGAAACCCGCCACGGTCATTCTGACCCGCAGAAGGCAAACCTCCGAAAATCCGACCGCCACAACAGACCGCCAGACCAGCGGTCGGCGGAAAGGTGGAGGTGACCAAACCTCCACCGCCACGCCAACAGAAATACGCCCATCCCATTACGACCCACGAATCCACGCGGCGGTCATTCAAACGCGGTATTCCATTGGCGGGACACACCAGCGCGGTCAGAATACACACAAACGAACAAAACTCAGCCACATTGGACGATTTGAATCCCACACACCTGATACACATACACACACCACTCCCACACACACAATACAATATAAAACACACACCCACATCACCCACAAACCCCTACGCTAAAAAATTCGTCAAGAAGGCAAGAGCGAGACACCAGCATCCAAAAAATAACAGCCACAGCCACTCAACACCATCACCCACACACTATCCACACACAAAACAACACACACCACCACACTCAACTCACTTAAATACACATACTCCACCCCACACATCATACACACCACCCCATGGCACCCCAAAGACAACCCCGCTTCACAGACGAAGAACTCAGGGTCATGGTGGAGGAAATCGTTCGGGTAGAGCCCCAGCTGTTCGGCACACAGATACAATACACCAGCATTGCCCGGAGGACGGAGCTATGGCAGAGGATTGTCGACAGGGTGAACGCAGTGGGACAGCACCCCAGAAATCGGGAAGACATCAGGAAGCGATGGAACGACCTACGGGGGAAGGTGCGTTCCATGGTATCCAGGCACAACATCGCCGTGCAGAAGACTGGCGGAGGACCCCCACCTCAACCCCCACAATTCACATCATGGGAGGAGGAAGTCTTGAACATCCTGCATCCTGACGGCCTCGCAGGAGTCGGCGGAGGAATGGATACTGGTAAGTTGAAGCTTCAATACTGCTTCCCCCCCACCTGCATGCCAAATCAGACCCCAACCCTCACCCCCATCCTCGAACCCCACCCTCACCCCCACCCCCATCCTCACCCCCACCCTCACCCCCACCACCATCCTCACCCCCACCACCATCCTCACCCCACCACCATCCTCACCTCCATCCCCAGCACACCTATTCCACGCCAATGTCTCACCATCACAACCCACACATCCCAAAACCTAGGCCTGCATGCGTCCACTAAGCATGGACACCCATCACCAAAGCATGCCCAATGCATATACACATCCCCCCCACAAGCCACCCTCACCAAAGCCCCCACACACGAATGCCAGCACTTGGGGACACGAGAACCCACAGATACACCCATATGCGACACATTGAAACTATAACCATACCTCTATACCCCTGCAGGACCCGACCGTCAACACACCGCGGCGGAGGGGCCAGAATTCTCCACACCCCCCACCCAAGAGGCCGTCAGCGATGACAGCAGCTCTGTCGACCTGGACACCGATGACCAGCCCGGACCATCGGGGACCTCTGGACAGTCGGTTCCCCTCACACAGGCCCAGGCCACTACAGACCCAAACCCCTCTGGGAACACCAGCACAGCTCCCACCCAGCGGGCCCATGCCTCTGTCTCCAGGGCGCGTCAATCTGCGGTGTGTCTACCACTACAGGGCACCCAGGATAACCCACCACCCCAACAACAACAGGGACCTGGGGGCAGTGGTAGTGGGCACACCGGCCAGGGGGCAGAGGCCCAGGGAAACAGGGGAACTCGGAGGGCAGCTGTGCGACAGGGGGGGGAGGAGAGGCCCAGGGAACCCACTCTCCACGTGGTCCTCACCACCATCATGGGAGCATACAACCGCTCCCAGGAGACGATGGCGACGGTACTGGCCCGGTTCCAGGAGATCCAGGTGCTGCAGGAGGAACACTATCGGGGGTACAGGGAGGACATCAGAGCCATCAACACCACCCTGGTTACCATGGTAGGGCTGCTGCAGGACCTCGTCAACAACAGGGCGGACACTGAACAACACCCAAGGGCCCCTGCCACTAGCCTGGACCAAGAACAGCCAACCACCTCCGCCGGCGCTAGTGGACAGGAGGCCCCCGCACAGCAGCAGGCCACCAGACCCCCACCTCCTGCAGGAGAAGAACCACCCCGCAAGAGGGCCCTGAGATCTCGCAAGAAGACAGAGTAGGATGTCAAGACCCCCGCCAGCAATGGATACCACCTGATGTCATCCCACTGTCCCACATTGTCACCCTGTCCATCCTTGAACTGCCCATGCTCCATCTCTCCACAGGCCTCTGGACAATGCACCTGTGTGACTGTTACTCTGGACTCTGCCATGGACATTCCTTCACCATAGCCCCCACCCACTTGAAACCACCCATCCCATTTTGAGCACTTAAATAAACACCTATTTTGCACCAAAATATCAGGAGTCTGGCTGTGATTTCAATAGATTGTAATTGACATGACAGTGCAAATATGTCCTTGTACATGGTGAAGTCAACAAACAGCTGCCACAAAGCTGTAGTCCATGGGGAAACGAAGCACAGGACTCGTAGTGGGGACCCCAGATCTGAAATAGGGAGGGAAAAGCCAAAACTCAGTCATCATACACTGGGGCAAATAGACAGGCAGCAGAGATGATGGAGAGTAGTTAGCATTTACTAAATTATCTTTGAAATGTTACCTGTGTCCTATTGGAAGTACTGTTCAATGATTCTGTCCCTGTTGTCTGTTTCAGCCCCGTCGTCTTCCTCCTCGTCACTCTCCTCAGGTTTCACCGCTGCCACAACACCACCGTCTCGACCATCCTCCTGCAGGAAAGGCACCTGGCGGCGCAAAGCCAGGTTGTGAAGCATGCAGCAGGCCACGATGATGTGACACACCTTCTTAGGTGAGTACATTAGGGATCCACCTGTCATATGCAGGCAGCGAAACCTGGCCTTTAGGAGGCCAAAGGTGCGTTCGATCACCCTCCTAGTACGCCCATGGGCCTCATTGTACCGTTCCTCTGCCCTGGTCCGGGGATTCCTTACTGGGGTCAGTAGCCACGACAGGTTGGGGTACCCAGAGTCCCCCACTAGCCATACACGGTGTATCTGTAGCTGTTCCATCACGTAAGGGATGCTGCTATTCCTGAGGATGTAGGCGTCATGCACTGACCCTGGGAATTTGGCATTTACATGCGAGATGTACTGGTCAGCCAAACACACCACCTGGATGTTCATTGAATGGTAATTTTTTCTGTTCCTGTACACCTGCTCCCTGTCTCTTGGGGGAACCAAAGCCACATGGGTCCCATCAATGGCACCAATTACGTTGGGAATATGTCCAAGGGCGTAGAAATCACCCTTCACTGTAGCCAATTCGCCCACCTCAGGGAAAATGATGTAGTTCCTCACGGATTTCATCAGGGCAGACAACACTCTGGATAACACCTTCGAAAACATGGGCTGAGACATCCCGGAAGCAATTCCCACGGTTGTCTGAAATGACCCACTTGCCAAGAAATGGAGTACTGACATGACCTGCACCAGAGGGGGAATCCCTGTGGGTTGGCGGATGGGGGACATCAGGTCGGGCTCCAGCTGGGCACACAGTTCATGGATAGTGGCACGGTTAAGACGGTAGGTCAGGATAATGTGGCGTTCTTCCATTGTCGACAGGTCCACCAGCGGTCGGTACACGGGAGGATTCATCCGTCTCCTCGCCCAACCCAGCGGACGGTGCCTAGGAAGGACAACATGGAGCACACAGTCAAGCAACCCACAGGTACGTACTCACAGCTAGCACAGTATACGATTCTCTATGCAGTGAATGGCGTGTCTGAGTGGCTATGCAAGGCCTAGGCCTGTGTGACGCAGTTGAAATTGAGCCATGTGGGCCCTGGAAATGGCGGCTGCCTGACCTGTGAAGTGTGACAATGGGATGTGAGGTCAATGCGCTGGCGTGGCACACCGCGGCGGGCGGCGGGCGAAGACCGCGGCGCGAAGCCGCATTGGTTAACATTGAAGCCTATGGGTTTCAGGAGCCAATGGCGAAGGGCGCCGGCGACTTGAACTTTCACAGGAGAGGACCTATACTGCAAGTGTTGCTGTGACCTCGGTCTGGAAGGGACAATGGCTGCTGCGCCTGGGGAAAGGGCCCCTGCCTTCACTGGAGAGGAGTTGGAGAAACTTGTGGATGGGGTCCTCCCCCAGTATGCGCTACTCTACGGTCCTCCAGACCAACAAGTGAGTTTAATTCAATATGGATTTGGGGCCACTGGCTGGCTTGGGGGCCTGGCGGGGGGCCTGGCGGGGATGGGGGGCATGTTGGGCCTGGCGGGGGGGCATGGCGGGGGGCCTGGCGGGGATGGGGGGCATGTTGGGCATGGCGGGGGGCCTGGCGGGGATGGGGGGCATGTTGGGCATGGCGGGGGGCATGGCGGGGATGGGGGGCATGTTGGGCCTGGCGGGGGGCATGGCGGGGGGCCTGGCGGGGATGGGGGGCATGTTGGGCCTGGCGCGGGGCATGGCGGGGGGCCTGGCGGGGATGGGGGGCATGTTGGGCCTGGCGGGGGGCCTGGCGGGGATGGGGGGCATGTTGGGCATGGCGGGGGGCATGGCGGGGGGCCTGGCGGGGATGGGGGGCATGTTGGGCCTGGCGGGGGGCCTGGCGGGGATGGGGGGCATGTTGGGCATGGCGGGGGGCATGGCGGGGGGCCTGGCGGGGATGGGGGGCATGTTGGGCCTGGCGGGGGGCCTGGCGGGGATGGGGGGCATGTTGGGCATGGCGGGGGGCATGGCGGGGGCCTGGCGGGGATGGGGGGCATGTTGGGCCTGGCGGGGGGCCTGGCGGGGATGGGGGGCATGTTGGGCATGGCGGGGGGCATGGCGGGGGGCCTGGCGGGGATGGGGGGCATGTTGGGCCTGGCGGGGGGCCTGGCGGGGATGGGGGGCATGTTGGGCATGGCGGGGGGCATGGCGGGGGGCCTGGCGGGGATGGGGGGCATGTTGGGCATGGCGGGGGGCCTGGCGGGGATGGGGGGCATGTTGGGCCTGGCGGGGGGCCTGGCGGGGATGGGGGGCATGTTGGGCATGGCGGGGGGCATGGCGGGGGGCCTGGCGGGGATGGGGGGCGTTGGGCCACTGGAAAGGAAAATGCTGAGAAACTTGAACGTGGTATTTCTCCCTCCCTGTACGTGTCACATAGGTCCGCGCCCATGAGAAGATCGGGATTTGGCGTGCCATCGCCAAGGAAGTCCGGGCCCTGGGGGTCCACCATCGACGGGGCACCCACTGCCGCAAGAGGTGGGAGGACATCCGCCGTGGGACCAAGAAGACCGCCGAGTCTCTGCTGGGGATGGCCTCCCAACGTAGGCGGGGTGCCTGCCGTCAACTGAGCCCCCTGATGTTCCGGATCCTGGCGGTGGCCTACCCTGAATTGGATGGGCGCGTGAGGGCAGCACAGCAGACACAAGGGGGTGAGTACAAGCATTATCTACTCTGTTGTCGCGCAGTGGAGGTGTCTGGGTGGGGGAGGAGGGCTGGGGGTCCCCCTAGGCCAGGGCGATATCTGTAGGCTGGGCACCCCCGTAAGCCCCTGTGTCCCCAGCCACCACCCTCAGTAGTTTGTCAGTACAGCCATCCCTGGGCCGTGTCATCCATGGGTGCAGATGTCAACTCTAGGCGTGTAGGGCATGTACCACGGAATGCGTAGCGTACCCCAAGTGCGCAAGTTAGTGCAGGGGGCATCTGTGTCTGTGATGTCCGCTAACTGTACCGGAGATCCATGTACTCAATATCCCTTTATTTCTCTCTCCCCCCCCCTTTTTGTTTGTCTTTCTGTGCTTGTGTGCATCAGCATCATCAGGCGGAGGAGAAGTGGCATCGGGGCAGGAGGGAGCTGCATCTCACATGGCCCAGGAGGGCCATGCCACAGAGTCAGACTGGACCAGTGAGACGGAGGGCGAGGGGAGCTCCACGACGGGGACGACTGGACCCTGCAGCGACACGGACACGTCCTCGGAAGGGGGCTCCCTTGCGGGGGTGGCACCATCCGTGCCCCCCGCCATTACAGGTACAGCCGCCACCCAGCGCACCATCTCCGCCCTCCCAGCAGCCCCTCAGCGTTCGCCCCGTGCCCGCTCTGCCAGGAAGCCGGGCATCTCCTTCGCCCCAGGCACCTCAGGCCCTGCCCCTGTTACCCCAGCTGCCCTCAGTGAGGAGGTCATTGACCTCCTCCGAACGCTCATTGTTGGGCAGACTACCCTTTTGAATGCCATCCAGGGGGTGGAGAGGGAGGTTCATCGCAGCAATGCGTACCTGGAGGGCATTCATTCGGGTCAGGCTGCCCATCAGCGATCGTTCCAGGCTCTGGCCTCAGCACTGACGGCAGCCATTGTCCCTGTCTCCTGCCTGCCTCTACTAACTCCCTCCTCCCAGTCTCCTGTTCCTCTGCCTGTCCCACCCACACCATCAGACCAGCCTGCACACACCTCAACACCCAAGAGAAGCTCATCCAAACATAAGCACCACAGATCACGCAGACATTCACACACGCAACATTCCGATGCAGACATGCCAACAGTCACTACCACCTCTGTGACCCCCACCTCCTCGTCTCCCTCCTCCCTCCCTGTGACGTCTACACTCACACCTCCATTCACCTCACCATCAGCCAGTGTTTCCATCACCAGCACACCCTCCACTCCAGTCCGCACACGTGCAGTCACCACCCCCACTGCCATTTACACGTCCCCTGTGTCCTCTCCCACTGTGTATGTCACCCCCTCTTCCACACCACACAAACGCAGCCACCCACCCACCCAACAGCCATCCACCTCACGACAGCCTATCCCTCCTGCACCTGCACCCAAAGACAGCAAACGTGACTCACCTACAACCACATCCTCTCCCTCCACTCCCATTCCCACTGTACCTACCACTCTCCATTGTCCCAAGAAGCTCTTCCTCGCCACTACTAACTTCTTTCCTGACCCTGAGCCCCCCCCCTCCTTCTCGTCGGGGTAAGAAGAGCACCTCAGCCACCACCATCCCTGCAGCCCCCTTGACAAGGGTGCAGGGGTATTGGAGCCCGCCAGCCCGCATGTCTGGATCTTCGCCCAGCAGCAAGGGGACAGCCAGCCCACCCCCTGGGAAGAGGAGCAGAAGGCGGAAGGGTCGCCGCAGGAGCCCGCCTTCTACATCCCCCCCGGACACCACCCAGAGACAGTCACCAGCCACAGCTCCAAAGGGAGGAAAGGGCCACAGGCCCACGACTAAGGAGGGCAAGGGCAGCAAGTCGGAGAGGTCAGGCAGCAGGCCTGCTGCCCAGGAGGAGCCCACAACCCCCATAGCCGCTGCCCCGGGAGGAACCGGCACAGCTGCCCCGGGAGAGCCCACCACCCCCATAGCCGCTGCCCAGGGAGGACCCAGCCCAGCTGGCCAGGAGGGCCCCACCACCCACAGCCCAGGTGGGCAGTGAAGGAGCACCATCCCCGCTGCCCAGGAGGGCACCACCAGGCAATTAGCAGTTGGCCATAGACCAGCCGCCGTCTCAAGAACCGCTGAACTGGGCCCCGCCGTCTCAAGAACCGCTGAACTGGGCCCTTCAGGGCAAGGACCGCTGAACTGGGCCCCGCCGTCTCAAGCACCGCTCCGCTGGGCCCCGCCGTCCCACGCACCGCTCCGCTGGGCCCCGCCGTCTCAAGAACCGCTGAACTGGGCCCTTCAAGGCAAGGAGCGCTGAACTGGGCCCCGCCGTCTCAAGAACCGCTGAACTGGGCCCCGCCGTCTCAAGAACCGCTGAACTGGGCCCTTCAAGGCAAGGAGCGCTGAACTGGGCCCCGCCGTCTCAAGAACCGCTGAACTGGGCCCCGCCGTCTCAAGAACCGCTGAACTGGGCCCTTCAGGGCAAGGACCGCTGAACTGGGCCCCGCCGTCTCAAGCACCGCTCCGCTGGGCCCCGCCGTCTCACGCACCGCTCCGCTGGGCCCCGCCGTCTCAAGAACCGCTGAACTGGGCCCTTCAGGGCAAGAACCGCTGAACTGGGCCCCGCCGTCTCAAGCACCGCTCCGCTGGGCCCCGCCGTCTCACGCACCGCTCCGCTGGGCCCCGCCGTCTCAAGAACCGCTGAACTGGGCCCTTCAGGGCAAGAACCGCTGAACTGGGCCCCGCCGTCTCAAGCACCGCTCCGCTGGGCCCCGCCGTCTCACGCACCGCTCCGCTGGGCCCCGCCGTCTCAAGAACCGCTGAACTGGGCCCTTCAAGGCAAGGAGCGCTGAACTGGGCCCCGCCGTCTCAAGAACCGCTGAACTGGGCCCTTCAGGGCAAGGAGCGCTGAACTGGGCCCCGCCGTCTCAAGAACCGCTGAACTGGGCCCCGCCGTCTCAAGAACCGCTGAACTGGGCCCTTCAGGGCAAGAACCGCTGAACTGGGCCCCGCCGTCTCAAGAACCGCTGAACTGGGCCCTTCAAGGCAAGGAGCGCTGAACTGGGCACCGCCGTCTCAAGCACCGCTCCGCTGGGCCCCGCCGTCTCACGCACCGCTCCGCTGGGCCCCGCCGTCTCAAGAACCGCTGAACTGGGCCCTTCAAGGCAAGGAGCGCTGAACTGGGCCCCGCCGTCTCAAGAACCGCTGAACTGGGCCCTTCAGGGCAAGAACCGCTGGCCCTTTGGCAGACGTGGCAGGGCAGGATCTATCTCGGGCAGGGCTGCAGGATGTCCTCTGGCCAACTTGCCTCCTCCAGTGGCAGTGGGGTCTGTTATGGACTGTATGGACTGTGGCTTTGCTCTCCCCAGGATGGCCCAGTGGGCAGGCCACCCACTGTATGGACTGTATGGACTGTGGCTTTGCTCTCCCCAGGATGGCCCAGTGGGCAGCCCACCCACTGTATGGACTGTATGGACTGTGGCTTTGCTCTCCCCAGGATGGCCCAGTGGGCAGGCCACCCACTGTATGGACTGTATGGACTGTGGCTTTGCTCTCCCCAGGATGGCCCAGTGGGCAGGCCACCCACTGTATGGACTGTATGGACTGTGGCTTTGCTCTCCCCAGGATGGCCCAGTGGGCAGGCCACCCACTGTATGGACTGTATGGACTGTGGCTTTGCTCTCCCCAGGATGGCCCAGTGGGCAGGCCACCCACTGTATGGACTGTTTGGACTGTGGCTTTGCTCTCCCCAGGATGGGCCAGTGGTCATGGAGTCCCCTCGTGGATCTGGCGTCGTGTACTCAAGTGGCTGAGGTGCCCCCCCTTCCCTTCCCCCTGAGGTGCCTGTCCTATTTTCTTTCTGATGCCCCTGCAGTGTTCTCTCCGTGGAGTTCTTGTCGTGGGACTGGGCCTTGCCCCTTTGCACAGGACCCCTGTGATCCACGGACAGTGGTTGGACTACATTTAGTAGCTGTATATATTTTGTACATAGTTTATTTATTTATTGGGATTACTGGTGTACATATTTCAATATATCTGCCCGTTTATGATCTCTTCTTTTGGTCTTTGCATTATTTCGGAGGGGGGTGGTTTGTGGGTTGTGACAGTGATCTGTGGGAATGCATTGATGTGTGTGTTGTAGTGGGTGTGGGTGGGTGGGTGTGTGCCGGTAATCTTTTCTCTCCCCTGTGTCGTAGGTGCCGTACTCACCGATGTCTTCCGCGCCGCCGGGCGTGCTCCTGGTATATGAGCAGGAATAGGAGTGCGGGGATGACCTGCAACTCTGGCTCCATACTGCCGGAATCTCGCGTGGAGTGCGTAGAGGTGAGCGTTTTCCCGTTCGTAGTCTGTTTCCGCCGTGTTCTTATCGGCGGTGCTCCCGCCCCGGAAAAGGTGGCAGATTGGTGGGTCGTAATAGGGTGGGCGGTACTTTGTCTGCCGCCGGGCTGTTGGCGGGAACCGCCGCGCTGTTTGTTTGTACCGCTGTGGCGGTCGGAGTGTTAAGTTGGCGGGCTGTGTTGGCGGTTCCCGCCAGGGTCAGAATTGCATATTTTAGACCGCCGGCCTGTTGGCGGCTTGGCCGCCGCTTTATCACCGACCGCCAGGGTCAGAATGAGGGCCTATATCTCTTAAATGGTGAACAGATATTTCATTCTCTATAACAAATAAACATTCTAATTTAGATGTAACCTCTATATACTAAAAAAGTAACTGCATGCTTATCTAAGTGGATATAAATACCAAATCAACTTCCACAATAAAGTGTATGTTTTAAATGTACAGTTCTAAACAAAAGTCATGATGTTAAACATTCTACTGGTAATTTTTTTTGTAGAACATTAGGGGACATATTTACAATAAAGTGGTGCGTCAGAGATGATGCGCCACTTTTCTTGTGCCCCATTGCGCTCCCTGAATGACACCATGTGTGTGACTTATTTGCAATGCGGTGCACCATGGTGCACGTTAGGCCAATAGCGTAAAAAATGTTGATGCCATTGTGGCACTTAGGTGGATTAGCGCCGACAATTATGGAGCTCATCTACCAAGGTCAAAAGAGGCCCAGTGAATATAATTGGGCATCACTTTAAAGCCTGCCTAATCTTGTAGATTTCACTGCACCACAATTTCGGGCCTTCCTGCGTCGGAACACCCCCTTGCATACATTATGCCTGGCACAGGCATAATGTGGCGCAAGGGTTTACAACATGGCACAATGCATGAATTGCTCCACTTTGTAAATATGACATGGCAAAAATGCCTCCTTAACGCCACATTAGTGTAAAAACATGACTTTAATGTGGCACAAGGAGGCGCAAGCGGCGTGTAAATATATCCTTGATTATATTACTATATAAATGAATACAATTGTCAATATCTCTCTGGCTATAAGTGAGTTAATATAGTTTTATCTTTATCATATACACTTTTATCACTCTTATTTACAAAAACAGCTTGCTTTTCAAAATAATACTTTTAGTCACATACCTGTTAATAGCTTCTATTGACAGGTAAAATACTATGACAATCTCGCTGTGGGTCTTTTTTTATATAACAATGAAATCTCAGAATAAGAATGGTACATGACTCAGTCAGTCAGTCAGTCAGTCAAAATAACTTTATTCAGCAGTTGCCATAAAAGTACAAACCGAGACACATTTACTGATCTATAAATAGTAAAAAATAAAACTTAATACCATTGCTGAAAACACCACATGAGCATCCAATCTAAAACCCCTTAACATACATAGATAAATATACAAGACATAATTAAAAATCACAAAGTCAGAAAAGTACAAATATTGGCTTTAAAATGATATACTATACGTGCATAAATTTTTTAAAAAGGAGTAGGCCTTTTCCTAATACTTAAGGAAGCTGTGACAAAGTCTAATACATGATGACAAATTTGAATATCAGACAATCTCTGAAAATATAGTAGGGCTTCCTTAAAATGAATGGGTCTAAGAAGACGTAGCGTAGGTAAAATAAAAGCCCCTCTAGGAGTAGCGTATAAAGGGCAAAAAAGAAAAAAGTGCAAAGTGCTCTGAGTTGATTTGGAGTCACAGGGACAAAGTGGTAAATCCTTTTTCCAGAAACATGGTTCGGGGAAAGCTACCTTAAAATGAATTAGATTAAGTCTAAAAAGTGTTAAAAAGGAAATTGTTCTAAAACTCGAAAACCAAGTCAAATAGGGTTCAAGGCATGGAACGGTCACGATCCGAGAGTAGGAATCAAAGGATTTCAATTTCAGGGAATTATAAAATCTCAACTCTGATATATGCTTGAAGTAAGTAGACTTCAAGACAGACCTAGAGTTTATAGTTAACAAATGAGGGTCATCAAACATGTATCTAAGGCCTAGGTTCTCAAAGGAGTTTTGCAAAAACATAAGCCAAGGAATCCTATTTGAATTTTCCAAATGTAGACAGTCAGAGATACAGTCTTGAACCAAACTTGCCGTAGGGTTTGACCAGCATCTGATCCAGAGTAATAGGGGGGCCATAAAGACCCTATCCTCCAAAAAGCACTGACCAAGTTCTTCATGGCAGATGATATTTGCGGTGCATTTTGGAACCAACAATAATCTGCGCAGGAATTTATTTTCAACACTCTGAAGAGACGGTATTTTATTATAGCCCCAGACGCCTGCCCCGTAAAGGACTGATGCAGTGCATTTGGAATTGTAAAGAATTTTCAACTGTGCAGGGGGCCTGTGACCTAATTTATTTGAAAAGCGAAAAATTGCTTTGTTGTTCCTTATCAACTGTTGAAGCTTAAAATTAATGTGTGTCTTCCAGGACAAAGAGGAACTCATGTACATGCCTAGATAACAAAATTCTTTGACCTTAGTAAGGGTGTGCCCTCCCATAGTAAATTGTTTAGACTTTGTATTACGTGGGCCACAAGTCATAACAAAAGTCTTGGGGTAATTTACTTTCAGATCAAGGTTCAACATAAAATCATAAAATACATCCAGTAGTCCCTGTAAACCGTTTGCTGTACGAGCAATTAAAACTGCATCGTCTGCATATAATAAAACTGGAAGTTGTCTCTGGCCCATCCTCGGTATATCCTTTGCATGTTTTAACAGTGAATCGTAGAGCCCATTTATGTAAATCAGAAAAAGAAAAGGGGCTAAGGTACATCCCTGCCTTAGACCCCTAGTTGACGGGATGGGGGAGGTTCTCTGCCCGTGTGAGCCGGCCTGGACAGAAATTGTTAGGTCTGTGTGTAGGCGTTTAATAAGTTCCAATAGTGGTGGATCGCAGCCTAAGGCTTCCAAAATTTGCCATAACTTTGACCTATTAACCATATCGAAGGCACTGGTTAGATCGATGAAAGCCATGTGAATCGACTCTTTTTTGACTGTCACGTATTTGCTGAGTATCAGCTGCAAGTTTAAAACTTGCTCAACTGTGCCTACACCAGGTCTGAAACCGAATTGAATAGGAGATAAAATCTGGGCCTCGGACACCCAATCTTCCAAACGGGACAGGATCACGCTACCTAAAATCTTTGCTGTCGAATCGATAAGAGAAATTGGTCTGTAACAATGACAATCTCGCTGTGGGTCTTTTTTTATATAACAATGAAATCTCAGAATAAGAATGGTACATGACTCTTAGTCCAAGGAATCAGTCATGGCAACCTGTTCACCTCTCTTCTCAGTGACACTGTCCTAGTTATCAAATCAGAAACTGTGTTTCATGTTTAAATCATGTTATCCCACTTCTCAATGTGTAGTGACGGTTAACCCCTTCTTTTATTTTTGGTAGCAAGCCCAATTTCCTACTGAGTGCTGCTGGAGTCCCGACTCCATTGTGTCCCCCTGCGCGGATCCCCTCACCCGTGTAACTTCGCAAGAGTCGTGACTCCAGTCAGGGGGTTAAACATGTATTTCCCATAATTTTCTTGTACATTTTTGTCTACATTATGAAATCAGGGATGATGTGAAATTGGGAAAATCATTTATTTACAGTTCCTAATCCACTATAAACTCTCTTTTATAAAAGAAACTGTTTGTCTCCATTAAGAGCTGCTCTTACCCCCCCAAACTCTATGTCCACTCCTGAATTTGGTACTATTCTGAGCAAAATGTCACTGATTTCCACAAAGCTACTAGCTGTTCTGAAATCTGCTTCTTGGATGTAGTGTTTGATATTGCCCAGGAGCGAACACCATTCTGTTGATGTTTTTAAAGCAACGTGAGGATAGCCGTTCTGTCCGAATTATGGTTAGGTCTAATAACATATTTGCCCTTTCAAGCAGTTCTTCTCCCATGCTGATCACTGCTCCCGGCAGAGTTATGACCCATGAGCCCCAATAAAGGTATAATGAGAGGAAGTCTTATGGCGCCGTCATTCACTTCCTTTACAGTGATGTCAGCACGTTGGGTGAGCTGCACGTCACAGTATCCAAAAACAGAAGCAAATACAGGACATAAAGAAAGATTTTCTTGGACGTCCTCTTTTTTTTAAAGGAAAATCCTTCTGATTCTATGTCAGGACCGGAGGCTCCGATTATGCTTTCTCTTCCTTTACTGACTTGAAACAGCAGCCAATCACAAACAAGTTCAACAAAAAACTAAACATCCCATGATGCTCTACTCAATGTCACATGGTCCAATCACCCATCACGACCTCTGTCCATATAACACCTGACCCTCGATGTCACTTCCTCTTTCTTTGCTGCTTCGCAGCAGATAAGTGCCTTTTATCTCTATTCAGTACTGTGAATGTATTTTATCATTGTGATTGATTATTTGTTAAGAAATTTGGCGTCGCGATTTAGCGCGCCTCCTTATCTGTGCAAGTGCACCTCTGCGCTTCTGTTTTCGGCCTTCTTTTGACGATTTTTGTAGCCCGATTTAGTGGAGTGGGAGCGGGAGCGTACTGCGTGTTCCACGCAGTCTTTCTTCCTTGTATTTGCCGGTACGCGCATGCGTGCACAACTCGCTTCGGAGCAGAACCTTCGTTTCTTGAGAACGATCGGCTTGACGAGTTGAGACGCATGCAGACGGTAAGCTACTTCCCCAATTTAAACCCCAGATCTACAGTGTAGATCTTAATGCTCCCTGACGCCCCGTTCATAAGACACTGAACGAGGGTTGTAAAATTGATATTAGGCTTCTGCCTAGAGTGCCTGCAGGCAGCTCCCTCCACGTTTTATTGTAGGCACACCCTGTTCCTTTGCCTGCTTTGGGGTTTTTGCACTCCCCCTGATACCTGAAAGATTTATTTGATCTCCACACAATTTTAGGTGCCGGTTAACAGATTTATACATCTGCCCTAATAACTATCGATTTCAAATGGCTCAGTGGAATGATCAAGACAGTGAATACTATACTGAAGAATTGGGGAGCCAATTAGAAGTGGATTTAGTGGAGGCCCTGGATACTAGGGTACAGCAATCAGTTAATGACGCTCTGGTAAAAGCTCTAGGCCCCTTCTCAGGGCAAATGTTTGACTACGCACGCTCTCAAGGATGGGTGCAAGGCCAAGTATCTTCCGCTGATCTTAGTGACCTACATGCGGACGCCTTTGACAAACTTTGTAAAAAGCACAGCGGGGAGCATAATTACAGCTCAAAAAAGGATGCTACCTCCTCTTCTTCCTCCTCAGATAAAAACTCCTCTTCTGAGGATTCGGACGACTCAGAACCCCCAGTGCCTAGTAAAAAAGCTAAGAAAGTCGTTCCTCCTTCACTTGTACTTGATTTCGATCCATCGGAAATCATACATCCCAGAGCTTCTAATTGGGTTCCCCATCCCGAGGTAGCCCAATATGTGCAAACTAATATCAGGAAAAGCTTTGACAAAGAAGTTCGTTCTCGCCTAAAAGCAGAATGCCCCAGACCAGATCTAGAAGGGAGAGTCTCCGATACTCCGGAAATAGACCCAACAATGGTCACCTTTATGAAAAAGTTCGCCAAAGATCCTAAAAAAGGATTAGATAGATCTTGGCATAACTGCCAAGATAAACTGTTGGACCTTTCTGGCCCCTTGACTAGGATTCTCGAAATGGCTTACGTGGCCAAAGAATCAAACTCCCCGGTGGACACAGACATCCTTATTGGTTGGGCTCAAAGAGCTGTTTGTCAGTTGGGGAACACTAACTGCGCTATCTCCTCTGAACGTAGGAAGTCTATTTTGATGCGCATCGACCCAAAATTATCTGATCTAGAATCTTCTGAAGCGGGTCCCTCAGCTGATGGTCTTCTATTTGGCTCGTCTTTTATTAAAGAGTTAGCCAAGTTTTGCTCCACCTTTACATCTCTGGACAAAGCCCAAATGTCGCTTAAAAAAGTCTTTAAACGAGGCCTTTTTACCAGGGCCGGTCGTTACGGTGGACGCATGGCCGGCCGAGGTTCATACATCAGTCCCCAGAATTATTATCCCAGAGGCAGAGGTGGTTGGTATGGGGAACAAGACACCACCTTCTACCCCACTCGCCATAGAGGAGGACGCCAACGTTTTCACTCTTGGGGGCAGAGTGGCATTGTTTATAAAAAATTGGAGAAAGATTACCGGAGATCCTTGGATTCTCCAATCGGTCATGGGTTTTCACCTAGAGTTTGTCAGTACTCCCAATCAGATCATCCCTCCGCCTCAGATGTGTTTTTCCCTAGAAAATCAAGTTTTTATAGACAAAGAAGTCCAGGCGGTACAATTTTCCAACCCTCATCCTTACGGTTTTATCAGCCCTATTTTTGTTGTAGACAAAAAAGGGGGAGGTCACTGCCTAGTCCTGAATTTAAAGGAATTCATCCAATGGATCCTATACCGACATTTCAAAATTGAGGGCATACACATGCTAAGAGACCTTCTATTAGAAGGGGATTGGATGGTACGACTAGACCTAAAAGATGCCTATCTGTCAATCCCAATTTTTCCTCCGCACAGGAGGTTCCTTCAGTTTTAGTGGAAGGGTCAGTGCCTAGAATTTCTGGCTCTCCCCTTCGGTCTGTCATCAGCACCTTGGTGCTTCACGAAGCTGATGAGACCAGTCATGGAATGGCTGAGATCCAAGGGTGTCCGTTTGATCATTTATCTGGACGATATTCTCTTGATGGCTCAATCTCCCCAGACCCTTCTGTCTCATTTGAACTGGACCATCAGTATTGTGCAACATTTAGGTTTCCTGATCAATGCGCAGAAATCATTTTTGAGTCCGACCCAAGTGATAGATTTCCTGGGGTTTCGGAGAAACTCAATCTCATGTCAGCTTCTTCTTCCCTCTCAAAAGATTTGCGGGTTCCTTCGCAACAAAGAGTCTCTCCCCTCAGAAGACAGATTGTTGAATACTCCTACGGATGGACAATGTCTCAGCAGTGAGATATGTCAACAAATTGGGGGGAACGAAATCCAGAACTCCTGCCAAGGAGTTTTGGCATTACTGTCTGACACAACGCTTAGTAGTCATTGCGGAATATCTTCCAGGGGACCAGAACATTGTTGCGGACTGGAACTCCAGATATCTGACAGATTCCAGCGACTGGAAACTGGATCCAATGATTTTCTCCCAGATAATCAAAGAGTGGGGCAGTTGCGATGTAGACCTGTTTGCATCCCGCCTCAATTTCCAGATTTCAAAGTTCTTCAGTTGGCGACCAGATCCCTGTGCAATGAAGACGGATGCATTTCTTCAGGACTGGTCTCAGTTTCGGGGTTATGCGTTCCCTCCTTTTCTTATTATTGCCAGGGTGTTGTCTCAAGTCCAGAGACAGAAAACAGAGATTGTTTTAGTGACTCCCTTCTGGAGAGCACAACCGTGGTTCCCAGTAGCGCTGAATTTAGCTTGTGCGTCTCCTCTTCCCATTCCTCCTCGTCTGAATCTTCTTCTGAATCCGGAGGGCCATCAACATCCAATGATCTCGTCAGGGAGACTGACTGTGTTGGCATGGCTGATTTCAGGTCAAAATGGAGTTCCTCAGGTCTTTCGCAACAAGCTGAGGACTTCATTAAACAGGCCTGGGCGGGTAGTACCCACAAAAGATATGATTCAGCCTGGCGCAGATGGAATAATTGGTGTGATGGAAGCGGTACCAATCCAGTGGAAGCACATGTTGAGTTAATCATTAACTTCCTAGCAGAATTAGCCAGTTCTGGTTTAGCTTACCGGACGATTAATAATTTTAGATCAGCCATCTCAGCGGGACATATCCCTGTTGAAGGTAAACCTGTAGGAGAACACCCTTTAATATGTAAATTACTGAGGGGCATTCGTCTGTCTAAACCGCCTCAGGCAAAATACTCAGTGTTATGGGATGTTAATGTTGTTTTAAAATTCCTGGCCTGCTAATAAGGATTTATCTCGCAAACAACTTTCAGCCAAATTAACCATGTTGTTATGTCTCATTTGCTGTAAAAGAGTTTCAGATATCAGAGCGTTAGATTTATCTGGCAGAGTATATTCACCAAATGGGGTGACCTTCACAATATCTAGAAGGACTAAAACTAATTACAGGTCGTTATCATATCCAATGTATCCTGATAATTCTAAGTTATGTGTTGTTCATTGTTTAAAAGAATATGAAACTGTCACAGAAGGTTTTAGACAGGATGTTAATGGGCAATTATTGATTTCCTTGCAAAAACCATTTAAACCAGTTACATCAGCTACCCTAGCTAGATGGATGAGATGGTTAATGAATGAAGCTGGAATAGATACCAAAATATTTGAAGCTCATTCTGCTAGAGGAGCTATGGCCTCCAAGTCTTATGCCTTGGGTTCTCGTATAGAGGACATTATGAGGGCTGCAGATTGGTCTTCAGAGAATACGTTTCGTAAATTTTATCACAAGCCTGTGATGGATGTAGCATCTGTAGTAATGGGACAGCTTTAAACTAGCATAATTGGAGCCTCCGGTCCTGACATAGAATAAAAATAAATCCAGATTACGCGTCAAGAATTTTCAATTCTATTAAGGACACGGAGGCGAGGATTATCCCACCCATAAGAACTGTTATTATTGAATAAAAGCGTTAACTGATGAGATTGTTGTATATTATTCCCTCCCATTGGATACCAGTTTTATGAATATTAATTTTATGAAAATTCGTTCATTTTGACAGTATTACCTACCTGTTTTATTGTTATAGGTTCTGATCATAAGAACTCCTGAGTCTAGGATCTTTGTAAAGCATCGTACGTTCTATTCGCTGGGATTGTTTCCATATTCGAGTTGGAGTCTTCAAACTCAGGTTATATGTTAAGAGGAGGATTTTCCGAACTCTGAGTTACAGTTGATGTAAGAAGTTTTGATTTCAATGTGAACTATATCTGCCTTGACCAAAGAAAGAGGAAGTGACATCGAGGGTCAGGTGTTATATGGACAGAGGTCGTGATGGGTGATTGGATTATGTGACATTGAGTAGAGCATCATGGGATTTTTAGTTTTTTGTTGAACTTGTTTGTGATTGGCTGCTGTTTCAAGTCAGTAAAGAAAGAGAAAGCATAATCCTCGCCTCCGTGTCCTTAATAGAATTGAAAATTCTTGACGCGTAAGCTAGAAAATGTTTTAGTCTTCTTTCTGCTGAACTGTTCCCATTCCCATCAGACACAATACAGAGGCAGTGCTGCTGACTTCAATAGTTTCTCCGCTGCACAGAAGCCGATAACAATTATTTTTTCAAAACTTTTTCTATATGATCCCTACTTTTTAGGAGACAGTGCATATGCAATCAGACCATGAATCATGGCCATTTACCAGACCATGAATCATGGCCATCAAAAGAAAGGATCCACAACGGAGCTCATAAAAAAAACTCACTCACAGCTGCAGTTTACATATGGACTCCTGAAAGTAAGGTTTATAAACTTGTACAGAAATGGGGCGCATTCCAATATACCCAAACACCTTTTGTAAAATCATAGCATGTTGTGCAATTTTACACAACATAGCAACACATTAAGATATTCCCCTTGGTCCTGACAATGATGTCTCAGAAGTTAGTAACGCACAGTTCCTTCAAATACAACATACAAGATATCATACAGTGAGTTGCTGCCGAACGTCTAGCTTGGTGAACACATAAATCAAACAACTACTTGTAAAAAAGATTTATAAATACTTTTTCATTAACAATAGCAAATTCTTTAATTTACATTAAATTTCTTCAAAGGTGACCAAATATGGAACACAAAATGAAACAAAAATATCTTGTATTCAATTATGATTTTTTTGTCTCAAAGTACGTTAAAGTGATGAACCTCTTTAAAACATTTAAATATCATATGTGAAACATTAAACTAATGTTTAAGTTTGCCTCTGAGTAAAAGGGTTCTTTCTGATCCAGTGATAAAACCAGTAGCTTTTTCTCAATTGTGTGAGAGTTTTCACAATGTGCGTGATGTGCCGGGTACAGATTTATTATTGAGGCTTGAAGGCTCATCGCTCTCAGTTGACTCTTGTGCAGTCACCTGAGTTGTTTGTTTATATTGTTTGTTACTTGTTCTGATCCTCTGGCTATGTATCCATTTAAGTAATTCATTTCAGTGTGAAGAGTTAGAGTACTCCTAGATAAGATTGCAGTGGCTAGCCTAACAGCAGATCCCCCTGAACCTTGCAGCCTATTCAATATATCTCTTAGTCAATATCTATGTAGAAATGAGTCCTCACAGTGTAATATTCAGTAACACAAACACTTTTCCTAAGTAATACTTTCAACGTGTCAAAATCTTCCACCCCAGACACTGATTCTGGTGTTTTTGGATTATGTCCACAGTAAATAAGGGCTTCAGACATCAGATCTGTGTGCAGCACTTGTTTAAGTCCCTGGGCTCAGACTCTTTTTCTTTTAAACACACTGTGCATAGGTTTTGACAATGTGCTGCGAAATTTGAAGAACTATTTAGTATATAATAGAAGATAGGCAATACACAAAGAAATTTAAACGTTAATGATTTTCAGTTAAGAAAATTCACCAGTAACCATTCAACCAAAAACCTACATCTCAAAAATGGCAGAATTGGAGATGTGAAACAGAGTAAAGCTTTAAAAATCATTCACAAATATTTCTGCTAAATCCCAAAGAATGTTTGTCGGAACAACACATGCTGGAACAACGCATGCCTGAACAACGGGGTCGGAACAATGACCGCGTTGTTAACACTAATGCCTTTACCACGAATGCCTTAACAATTATTTTTTGTTGTAAAGGCATTCCTGGTAAAGACATTAGTGATAGGCATGCATGGTTCCAGCATGCGTCCCCCCTGGCTCCCCACCCCCACCCCTAAAAATTACCCGGACCCTCCCACCCTCTCCCCTAAAACCACACCAACCCCCCACTCTTGCCCCTAAAACTACCCCAACCCCCCTCCTCGTCCCTACAATTACCGCGCCCCCCACCCTGCCCCTAAAACCTAAAACAACCCCAACTCCCACCCCATCCCTGAAACCTAAAGTACCCCCACCCCTAAAACCTAAAACCAGCCCCGTCCCTTAAACAACGCGGAGCCCCCCGCCCGCCCCTAAAATTACCCAAACCCCCCAACCCACCCCTAAAACCTAAAACCACCCCAACTCCCACCCCTAAAACAACCCCAACCCCCACCCCATCCCTAAAACCTAAACTACCCCAACATCCACCCCTAAAACCTAAAACCACCCCAACACCCCTGCCCCTAAAACTACCCTGAGCCCCCCACCCGGTCCCTAAAACCTAAAGCCCCTTAACTCCCCCATCCCACCCCTAAAATTACCCGACCCCCACCCACCCCTAAAACCTAAAACCACCCCAACACCCCCACCCCTAAAACTATCCCGAGCCCCCACCCCGTCCCTAAAACCTAAATGCCCCCAACCCCCCACCCCACCCCTAAAACCTAAAACCACCACAATCCCCACCCCTAAAATTACCACAACCACTCACCCCGCCCCTAAAACCTAAAACCACCCCAACGCCAACCCCTAAAACCTAAACCACCCCAATCCCCCACCCCACCCATAAAAACCTAAACCACCCCGACCCCCCACTCCCAAATACAAAAAATACCCAACCCCCCTCCCCATCCCTAAAACTAAAAATACCCCTCCACCAAACCTAAACCGACAGACCCCCACCCCTAAAACTAAAAATACCCCGACCCCCCACACTTGCCCCTAAAACTAAAAATACCCCTTCCCAAACCTAAACCGCCCGACCCCCACCCCTAAAACTAAAAACACCTCGACCCCCAACCCCGCCCCTAAAACAAACAAAAAAAACTCCCCCCACCTCTAAACCTAAACTGCTCCGACGCCCCTCCCCTAAAACGAAAAATACCTCGACCCCCCACCCCGCCTCTAAAACTAAAAATACCCCCCGTCCCTAAACCACCCGATGCCCTCTCCCCTAAAACTAAAAATACATCGACCCCCCACCCCTAAAACTAAAAATACCCTGACCCCCTTCCCCCGCCCCTAAACCTAAACCACCCCTAAAACAAAAAATAACCCGACCTCCCTCCCCTAAACCACCCTGACCCCCCAAAACTAAAAATACCCCAACCCCCCACCCCGCCCCTAAAACAAAAAATACCCCGACCCCCCAGCCCCTAAAACAGCCCCACTTACCAGACTCATTGCCTCGTCCTCCACAGCCGACTCCCTTCTTCTGTGCCTTAACCACGCATGTGCGTGGTTCAGCACATGCGTGATTAAGGCACAAAACAACTACGAACAACGAAACTACTGCACAGCACTGAAGGCCACCAAGGAGGACAGTGAACTGGAGTAGAGACCCTCACACATAACACAAGCCTGTATACTCTGCGACGAAAGTCGTGGTTGTTCCGCTTTCGTTGTCCACAACTTCGTTGTTACGGAGTCGTGGTTCAGGGCGTTTCCCAATCCCAAAGCTATTTGTGCCTGATTAAACAAGCAAATAGCCTTTATTATTAGTGTTAAACCTTTTAGAGGATCACAAGTGGTTTTCCTTATAAATTTAGGGGCAGATTTAAGAGCCCCTAGCGCCAGCGGAGTGTCACTTTTAGTGATACTCCGGTGACGCTATGAACTGCACTCTATTTATAAAGGGGCGATAAGCCACTTTTTGTGGCTTAATGCCACCCTGTAAATATGGCCCCTTCACATGCAGCACTTTGCGTGGAAGGGGTGTGCAATGTGGCCGTGTCACAGCAACACCAATTGCATTTTGACGCGGCCTCAGATTTATGAGTTTTCATAAACCTGAGGCAGCGCAAAAATCTAACGTCATTCCAGAGGTTTCATTTCTCCTCGTTTTTTTCTCTTTCTATGTGTGCTGCATTCTGTAGCACACATAGAAAGGTGTTCCTGCACAAAAACAATCTCTCCTTCAACACAGTCATCCTTGCACTATGTTGCAAGGGTTGCTGCATTGGCACACAGCAGCAAATTCAGCGCCGGCGCATGGGAAACACAGGGATGCTCCATATTCTATTAAATACGGAGCTTCCCTGCATTGTGAAAATGACAGTGCGTGACGCTGCCAAATTTGGCACAGCAACGCACACTGTCATTTTCTTTTAAATGTGACTCTGAGTTACTCATAGAAGGGACTTGGGTCCTCATTACAACCCTGGCGGATGGTGTTAATGTGGCATTAATACCGCCAACAGGCCGGCGGTAAAAAAAATGGGAACACTACCACGGAGGAAACTGCCATCACAGACAGCCACTTTAACACTCCGACAAACACCGCGGCGGTCACCGCCAACAGAGAGTTGGAAGACAATGTACCGCCCACCCCATTACAACCCGACAAACCGCCAGCTTTTCTGGGGCGGTACCAATGCCATCAAAAGCACAGCGGAAACAGTCTTTGGAAGGGAAACCACTCACCGCTCGACACTCAATGGAGAACCAGGACACCATGGAGCCCGAGCTGCAGGTCCTCCCCAAGCGGTGTGCCTGCTCATATACCAGGAACATCAAAGATGGCAGCGGCGACGACCACGGTGAGTACTGCACCTAGTACACAAGGGAGGGGGGAGGAAAATGAGAGTGACACACACACGCAACATGCAACACCCCCGCCCCCACCCTCACCCACAACACCATACACACAAACAGATACAACAACATTACAGATACACCCCGTGGCCCCCTGGAGGAATGCAAGGGCTAAAGGAAGTGAGTCAAACCAGTCATATTTCAGAAATATGCAGATATACAATAGAATTAAAAAACAGGATTTATAGAAATATACAAAATGTACAAAAGTCCGTACACTGTCCTTCACAAATGTTCGTAGGTCACTGGGCCCAAAATCATGGGCCAAGCCCACACTTGACTCCTGCCTCAATACGGAGAGAACACTGCAGGGGCATCAGGTCGAAAACACACAGGCACCTCAGGGGGAGGGGGAAGGGGAGAGCACCACAGCCTGAAGATGGAAGAACACCACTGCTCCTCGAGGGGGCTCCATACCCACTGCTTGGTCCTGGGGAGTGCAAGGCCACAGTCTCTCAAGTCACTCAAGTGGGTGGTTTGCCCACTGCCTGGTCCTGGGGAGTGCAAAGTCATAGTCTGTCAAGTGGGTGGTTTGCCCACTGCCTGGTCCTGGGGAGTGCAAGGCCATAGTCTCTCAAGTGGGTGGTTTGCCCACTGCCTGGTCCTGGGGAGTGCAAATCCACATTCTCTCAAGTCTCTCAAATGGGTGGTTTGCCCACTGCTTGGTCCTGGGGAGTGAAAAACCACAGTCTCTCAAGTATCTCAAGTGGGTGGTTTGCCCACTGCTTGGTCCTGGGGAGTGCAAAGCCACAGTCTCTCAAGTCTCTCAAGTGGGTGGTCTGCCCACTGTCTGGTCCTGGGGAGTTCAAAGCCACAGTCTCTCAAGTCTCTCTAGTGGGTGGTTTGCCCACTGCCTGGTCCTGGGGAATGCAAGGCACAATCTCTCAAGTGGATGCATATCTCCACTGGTTCTGGAGGGGGCTTGGTGCCCAGAGTGCTTTATCCTGCCAAGGATAGGGGAATGCCTTTCTCGACTGGTTCTGGAGGGGGCTTGGTGCCCAGAGTGTTTCATCCTGCCAAGGATCGGGGGAGTGGATGCCTTTCTCCACTGGTTATGAAGGGGGCTTGGTGACCAGAGTGCATCATCCTGCCAAGGAGAGGGAAAGTGGATGCCTTTCTCCACTGGTTCTGGAGGGGGCTTTGTGCCTAGAGTGCTTCATCCGGCCAAGGATGGGGGAGTGGATGCGTTTCTCTACTGGTTCTGGAGGTGGATTGATGACTAGTGATGCAGCACTTGGGGAGTGTCAGGTCATAGTCCCTCACCTGGGTGTCAGACCCACGAGATTTGCAGTGGGCAGGATGCATGACACTCCATGGAGGCAAGACTACAGTCCATCCGCCGGCGGCTACGGCTGCACAGTGGTGGTAGTGCCGGAACTGGTGGTGGTGCTGCCAGTGGTAGTGGTAGGCTCCAGCTAGTCTCTTGCAGCCTCGGACGGCCGCCCACTGGGGCTGCTGCTGCTGGTAGTGGTCCTGGCGGTGCTGGCTGTGGTGCAGGTGCCAGTGCTGCCAGTGGTGGAGGGAGGATTCAGCCCATCTCCTGCAGCCTCAGATGGCTGCCCACTAGGGATGCTGCTGCTGACAGAAGTGGTGGCAGCGGCGGTGCAGGTGACGGTGCCTGCGGCGGGGCTGCTGGCGGTGCTGCACGCGGTGCAGGTGGCGGGGCTGGCGCTTCTGCTGGTGGGAACCAGGGTTTCACCTGCATCCTCCGTCGGCTGAAGTGCCTTGCATTGGCTTTCTTCCCCTTCCTCACTTTGGCAGATGCTGTTGTGCCCTTGGCTCTGTCAGCTGGAGGTCAGGAGGAGGCCTTGCTGGGTGGGTTGTGCTCCTTGCCCTTGCTGCATGCTGGCCCCTTCTTCACCTTGGCAGGTGGCGGAATGGTATGACCCTTTGCAGGGGTTGGTGGTACACTGGCTTCCCTGACGGGTACCCCCTTTGAGCCTCTGGGAGTTGCAGGTTCCATATTGGACAGCGACTTGGTGGCCGAGGTGCTGGGCTGGTTTCTGGACACCCTGGCCCAAGGTGCAAGATGTGGGGGAGGGGTAGGGAACAGGTCAATGTTAGACACACTGAGGTGGGAAGATGGAGAAGGGTTTGGGATTGGAGGAAGATGGAGTGGTTGTAGGAGGTGTCTTTCTGCTGAGTTTGGGTGAGGGTGCATGTGCTGGATGCTGTTTAGAGGTGGATGGCTGTTGGATGGGTGTGTGCTTGCATTTGTGTACTTTGGGAGGAGGGGACACAGACACAGTGGGAGAGGACACAGGGGACGTGTGCATGGTTGTGGGGGTGGTGACTGCCAGTGAGGGGTGTGTTGTGATGGGCGTGCTGGTAATGGAGATAGTGGATGAGGATGTAGTGTATGCAGGTGTGAGTGGAGATGAAACTGGGAGGGAGGTGGATGAAGAGGAGGAGGGGGACACAGTGGAGGCAGTGGATGTTGGTGTGTCTGCATGGGGATGGTGTTTGTGTGAGTGCCTGTGAGATGAAGTGTGGTGCTTATGATTGCCTGAGCCACCTTTGTGTGATGATTTGGGTGAATGATGGTCTGAAGGTGTGCCTTGGATAGGCTGGGGCTGAGGGGATTGGGTCTGGATAGAGGAAGTTGGAGGGGGGAGGCTAGACACAGGGACAAGGGCTGCCATCAGTGCTAGGCCAGAGCCTGAAATGCTCTCTGTTGGGCCGCCATGCCAGAGTGAATGCCCTCCAGGTATGCATTTGTCTGTTGCAAATGCCCTGCTACTCCCAGAATGGTTGACTGCCCAACAGTGAGGGATCTCAGGAGGTCAATAGCCTCCTCACTGAGGGCAGCAGGGCTGACTGGTGCAGGGCCTGAGGTGCCTGGGGCGAAGGAGATGCCAGCCCTCCTTGGTGAGTGGGCACGGGAAACATGCTGAGTGGCTGCTGGGAGGGCGCTGCAGGTAGGAGGGGTGGCTGCTGTACCTTCTGTTGAGGTGTCTGCCACCACCAGGGAGCTTCCATCGGAGGAGGAGTCGCTGTCTGTGGTGTACCCTCCTCCTCCTGTGGTGAGCTCCCCTCGCCCTCCGTCCCACTGGTACCCTCATACCCTTACCCTCGGTGGATTCAGCCTCATGGGCCATGTGGTATACAGTTCCCTCCATCGCCGGTGCCTCTGCTCCTCCACCAGATGATGCTAATGCACACAAGGACAGGGTGACAAAACAAAAAGGGGGGGGAGAGACAGAGGATACACTTGGTCAATGTCAGCAACACCACCGTTGGCATACACAACACACATGGAACAGCTCTATGAGGTAGGCCATGCACAGTTACAATGCCAGTCACCAGCCCATGGGGTACAATGCCTAACGCCATCAGCTGCACACCTGAAACCCACAGGACTCTGCCCAGGAGTAGTTGGCCGCCAACACTATTGGCTATTGGGGTAGGAGTGAATCAGAGCTGCCCAACAAGGGAACTACCATGTCATGTTCGCCCTGGCCTAGGGGCAGCCACAGCCCACATCCCCACCCAGGTACCTCCTAACATGCGCAAGGTCAGGGTTCAGATTCAGTACTCACCCCCTCGTGGCTGCTCTGATGCCTTCAAGCACCCATCCAACTCCGGATAGGCCACTGCCAGGATGCCAAACATCAGGGGGGTCAGGGTGCGATGGGCACCCCTTCCTTGTTGGGAGGCCAGCCCCAGCTGGGCCACTGCCATCTTCTTTGCCAGCGCCTCAGGTCCTCGCACCTCTTGTGGCAGTGGATACTCCGCCTGTCAAAGACCCCCAGGGTCCGCACCTCCTTTGCAATGGCACGCCAAATACACTTTTTCTGATGGGCGCCGACCTGCAGGAAAAATACAGCAGAAAAGGGATTAGTCACACCGTCCGGACTGTCATACTCATGGCCCACCATATCCCTCACATCCCCTTAGGCACATACATTGACCACCATACATGCAGCACTCTGACCAGGACACCTCAGCCCCCATACATGTAGCTTACACACACAGCACTCCATACATTCATGGCACACGCGTCATGCTCACAGTGTACTCAACTGTTTGTCTGGAGGACCGTAGAGTAATGTGTACTGGGGTAGGACCCCATCCACTAGTTTCTCCAACTCCTCCGCAATGAAGGCAGGGGCCCTTTCCCCAGACACATGAGCCATTGTCGCTTCCAGACACAGGTCACAGCAGCACTTGCAGTGTAGGTCCTCTCCTGTTGAAGGCCAGGTAACAAGTGAGTGAACAGATAGAAAATGGCAATGACGTGCATACTGTCACCGCCGGCGTACATCGCCATTGGCTCCAGGAACCCATAGGGCCCAATGATAACGAATGCAAGTTTGCGTGGCGGTCATCAACCACCTACCACGATGGCGCACAACACCAGCGCAATTACCTCATTTCCACTTCTCCCTCATCACAGGTCAGGCATCTGCCATTTCAGGGGGGTACAGGGCATGGCACCTAAGTGCGTCACAGCAGACATTGGTACATCCACGGACTCTCGAATTCACATACTGTTTCTGTAAAGTAAACAAATCATCATTAGTGCAACATAAGTGTGAATATGACCCTCTGCTCACCGTTCTCTTCCATAGGCTTCAACCGCTGAGGCAGAATATTTGATGGCGGCATCCTCTGGTGTACAGACCTCTGGTGGACCTAGCGACTATGGAGGACAGACACATTATCATTACCTACAGACTTGATCGTGCCGCAATCCAAGAACTGTGTGCCCAATTGGAGCCAGACCTGATGTCTGCTATCCGCCACCCCACAGGTATCCCCCCTCTACTGCAGGTCCTGTCAGTGCTCCATTTCCTGGCAAGTGGTTCCTTCCAAACAACAGTGGCAATGGCATCAGGGATATCTCAGCCAATGTTCTCTAACGTATTGTCCAGAGTGATGTCTGTCCCGCTGAAACACATGCTCAGCTACATCGTGTTCCCCCAGGTGGAGGATTTGGCCACAGTGAAAGCTGACTTTTATGCCCTGGGACATATCCCCAACATCATTGGTGCCATTGACGGGCACATGTGGCATTTGTTCCCCCCCCCGGAGGACTGATCAAGTTTACAGTAATAGAAAAAGCTATCACTCAATGAATGTGCAGATGGTGTGTTTGGCAGCATCCTATATGTGATGGGCCAACTCCAGAGGCACCGGGTGTGGCTAATAGGTGAGCCCAAGGTCCCCACAAAGTATAAGTAGGTGTCTGGGTATGGGGTTGTCCCCAAGGGTTAGTGTGTGTCTAACAGTTGTTCCTCGATATTTGCAGGTGACTCTGGTTACCCCAACCTCTCATGGCTACTGACCCCAGTGAGGAATCCCAGGACAATGGCAGAGGAACGTTACAATGAGGCACATGGGTGTACAAGGAGGATGACAGAAAGAACCTTCAGCCTCCTGGAGGCCAGGTTCCGGTGCCTCCATCTGACAGGTGGCTCCCTGTACTACTCACCCAAGAAGGTGTGCCAGATCATCATAGCATGTTGCATGTTGCACAACCTAGCATTGAGATGCCAGGTGCCTTTTCTGCAGAAGGATGTGCCTGGAGATGGTCTTGTGGCAGCAGTGGAGCCTGTGGACAGTGAGGAAGAGGAGGCAGAGGAAGAAGATGTTGACAACTGACCCAATGTTATTTGGCAGTACTTCCAGTGACACACATAGAAGACACTGTAACTTCACTTAACATTTCAGTTCTCTGTTGGACATTGTACAAGGCAGCTTGTCTCCCTATGTCTATGGCCACTGACTGTACCCTTTGCAATCTCCATTTTCAGATCTCTGTGCCCCACTCTGGCTCCTGCTATGTGTACTGCTGCCCACCACAAGTCATCCTAAAGTATAATTCACTGTACTTTTGAGTTGCAATGCTTTGATTATGTTGTACTAATACATATTTGAATCATTTGACAAACTCCAGATTGGTATTTGTTCCAAGGGTGTTTATTTAAGTGTTCATAAGTAGAGGGGGTGGTGCTAGGGGCTGGGGTGATGGTGGAGGAAAGTCCAGGAAAGTCCAGGGTAGAGTCCAGTCTCTTGGTATCACAGGTGCATTGTCCAATGGGGCATAGGAACGGGAGTAATGGCAGTTGAAGGTGGACAGGGTGACAGTGTGGGACACAAGGGTGACATTCAGGAGAGCCTTATTTCCTGGTGGGGGTCTTGGCAATGTGCTTGGATCGCAGGGACCGTTGGCGGGGTGGTTCTCCTTCTGCAGGGGGTGGGGTGCTGGTGGCCTGTTGGTCCTGTGGCGGGGCCTCCTGTCCACTAGCGCTGGTGGAAGTGGAAGGCTGTTCCTCGGTGTGGCTAGTGTCAGGGGCCCGTTGTTGTGCCACTGCCTCCCTCATGGTCTTGCCCATGTCTGCCAGCACACCTGCAATGGTGACCAGGATGGTGTATATTTTTGTTAGGTCATCCCTGATCCCCAGGTACTGTCCCTCCTGCAGCCGCTGAGTCTCCTGCAGTTTGGCCAGTATCTGGCCCATCGTCTCCTGAGAATGGAGGTATGCTCCCAGGATGTTGGAGAGTGCCTTGTGGAGAGTGGGTACCCTCGGCCTGTCCTCCCCTGTCACACAGCAGTCCTTCCAGCTTCCCTGTTGTCCTGTGCTTCTGTCCCCTGAACTGTGTGCCCACTGCCACAGACCATAGGTCCCTGATCGTCCTGTGTTTGTGGGGTTGCCTGGGGTCCCTGTAGTGGTGGACACACTGCTGATTGACGTGTCCTGGGGACAGTGGCATGGGCCCGCTGGGTGGGTGCTGTGCTGTTGTTTCCTGAGGGGTGAGGCTCTGTGGTGGGTTGTAACTGTGGCGGGGGAACCGACTGTCCAGAGGTCCCTGATGGGCCAGGTTGGTAATCGTGATCCAGGCGTGCAGAGCTGCTGTCGTCACTGTGGGCATGAGGGACTGGATGTTGGTGGCACCTCCTCTCCGGTGGTGTTGAGTAGGGGTCCTGTGGGGATGCAAAAGCAGTGTTAGTGTATCTGCGTGGGCCATATTGTGCATGGGTGTGTTTCCCTCTATGATTGTCATTTCCCTGTCGGCTTGGCCTTGTGTGAGTGGTGATTTACATAGCATGCTGTGGTGATGGGTGTCCATGCAGGTGTGTGATGGGGTCCATGCATTGGTGTTGCATGCAGGGCTTGGTATTGGGATGGGTGGGGTGTGATGGTGGGGTATATGTGAGGTGATGGAGTGATGGGAGTGAGGGCAAGGGCGGGGTATTTGATGACTTGCAGGTCGGGTGGGGAATACAGTAGCAAAGATTTGACTTACCAGAGTCCACTACTCCTGCTACTCCTGCTAGGCCCTCAGGATGCATTATTGCCAAGACTTGCTCCTCCCATGTTGTTAGTTGTGGGGGAGGAGGTGGGGGTCCACCGCCTGTCCTCTGTACGGCTACCTGGTGTCTTGCAACACGGAATGCACTTTCCCCCGTAGGTCGTTCCACTTCTTCCTGATGTCATCCCTGATTGTTGGTTGCTTTCCCACGGTATTGACCCTGTCCACTATTCTCCGCCATAGCTCCATCTTCCTAGCAATGGACATCTGCTGCACCTGTGATCTGAAAAGCTGTGGCTCTACCCAGATGATTTCCTCCACCATTACCCTTAGCTCCTCCTCAGAAAACCTGAGGTGTCTTTTGGGTGCCAGGGATGTGGTGTGAGTGGTAGGTGTGAGGATGTGTGGGGTGTTATGTGGGGTGATGTGTTGTGGTGTATGCTGTGATGTGCGTGGATGGTGTATGGATGATGGTGTTCTGTGCCTCTGATTGAGTGGGTGCTCCTGCCTTGTCTCTCTCTGTGTGCTATCTTTTTTTTTCACTGTAAAGGGTTGTGGGTAATGTGGGTGTGTGTTTTATAGTGGTGTGAGTGTGTGGGTGTGGTGTGTGTATGTGTGTCAGGTGTGTGTAGTTTGAATTGTCCAATGTGGTGTAGTTTTGTAAGTGTGTGTGTATTTTGAGCGCAGCGATGTGTACCGCCATTGGTTTACCGTGGTTGAAAGACTGCTGCAGTGATTCGTTGGTCGTGATACTGTGGGCGTATTCCTGTTGGTGTAACGGTGTGGGTTTTGGTACCGCCAATTTACCACTGACCTTTGGGCTGGCGGACTTGTATGGGTGTCTGTATAGTGGCAAATTTCTCAGTGTGGGTCATAATACCCGTAGCGGAATACCGCTGCGGTCACGGTATGCTGGCGGCCGTCAGTATGGAGGTAGGCGGCATTACCGCCAGGGTTGTAATGAGGGCCTTGGTGTAAGCAAACATTCCCAGTACAGTTCCGGGATTTGAATGCCCGGAAAGTTTGCAAACACCATTTGTGTGTATTCATGAAATGTTTTTTACCCATCCCCTCCATGACAATGCTCAGATACATATTCATATACAGCCAAACATGGTGAGAATGTAGGCCAATGAAGTTTTCACTGGGGAAAAACATTTCAATTGCATTCCTAAAAAGGCATTTCTCATGCATTTACCCAGTGTACAATAAAGAAGTAGAAAATTGTTCACATGCACACAAACAGAAATTCACAAACATCATTTTTTTCCAGAACTCCTTGAAAACTGTGACTCTATCAAGTTTCCATGAGTATGGTTGGAAACTTTTGTGAATTTGTGTGTTGAGAATGCAAATAAATGCATACTTAAACAATATATGAGCTAACTGTTGATCAGGACTGCACCTGATTAGCCTACAAAGAATCATATCAAACAATATTTGGATCGGTTTTCTCTTACTTTGCCAGTGGTGGCACTCTTTCACATATTTGGATCAAATATTTATGTCCATCATGCATTTTTAGTATATATATCCACTTGCTGACAATAAGATAAAGCTTAGGGATATACTGAATAACTTTTATATGAAAAATGTCTTCATCAAGTATTTCTCTATTGAGGGTTTCATGCCACTAATCAGTGAGAACCTCAATTACATATCTATTGAAATTTGTTTTACTCAAGTGTTCATTGCGTCATATACCTAAATAAGAATGTCTTCATATTTTTACTCATTTACTCAGTGCTTTTAGACACATTTATTGATATAGTCCCATTCTGGGGAACATAACTTTAATACAGCAATCAATTATACAACTAGTCATTGACATTGTTGATTTTGTTAAATAAGTGTAGCATGTGTCTCCGAACACTGCTTCTTTGTTTTTTTTTATGTGC
Source organism: Pleurodeles waltl (assembly GCF_031143425.1). Classification (NCBI taxonomy): domain Eukaryota; kingdom Metazoa; phylum Chordata; class Amphibia; order Caudata; family Salamandridae; genus Pleurodeles; species Pleurodeles waltl. The sequence goes on from NC_090437.1 coordinate 427,391,578, forward strand.
AACAGATCAAAAATTATGTTTGCTCATTTTGAAAATCTTAATTCAAATTTCTCCTTAATTGAACTGTTATTGATGCCATCAATGATGTCCTTGGTGATGCCATCAATTATGTATTTAATGAGTTATTTAGTGATATTATATTTGTGGTCATCAGCAGTGGATAGCAGGATTGGGAATTATATAGGCTTTGTGTTCCAATATTGGTGAAAGTCAATGTTCTTTTGTTTTTCCATTGCAACAATAAATCATTGTACAAGAAGTTTTAAAAAAAACGTGTTAATTTCTAACATTATTTTGGTCATGAGTCAAAACTACCACTTATGCCATCTATAATATAAATCATGGGTGTGAACTGGGAAAGATGGTCCATTCTGATGCAAGAGGGAAAACGGATCACCCTCTATTCAATCATTGAAGAGTGGTAGACTCACAACATTTGATATCACAATTTCACACTAACACCTGAAATATGCAGTTGTTCTAAAATCAGAAGACCAGTATTTGTCTATTACATGAAGCACATTTAATTTATGGACTATTGCTGTAAAGGCAGAAGAAAGCAGATTCCAGAGAAATTATGTGTTCCTTTTAAACTCCATCAGTTTAGGAGAATTGAAACAAGAAACTATAACTCGTGGCCTAAAATTACTTTACGACACAAGTTATACTTTCTTCAGAAAAGTATAACTATAAGTATAAATATTACTGCTGAATTTCTATGGTTCTGTATGGGTAAACATGTAAGGCACCCCTAAGGTGGGCCCTAGGCAGCCCCATGGGCAGTGTGCAGTGTATGTTGAAGGTGAGACATGTACTTTTGTGTTTTACACATCCTGACAGTGAAATACAGCCAAATTCGGTTTCACTGTTGCAAGGCCTACCTCTGTCATAGTTTAACATGGGGGCTGCCTTTAAATATTTTTAAAGTAGATTTCCTTTGAGAGCAGATAGACATGTGGAATTTGGGGTCTTTGAACTCACAATTTAAAAATACATCTTTTAGGGAAGTTGGTTCTTAGGTGTATAAGAAGAGCACCCCAAACCCCTGAAAAGCAGATTACTTCTGGAACCAAGAGGCACCTCTGCCAAGGAGAAGAGCATAAGAAGCTGGAGGAGGAGTACTGCCCCTTTGCCTGTGACTGTGCTTTGCTGCGTTAGCCTGCAGTAGCTGCTTCTACCTGAGAGAGGACAAAGACTGACTTTTATGTGACTTCCCACAGGTAAAGATTCTCCAAGGGCTTGAATTGAGCTTGCCTCCTGTTGTTGATGTCTCAGGGACAACACACACTTCCCTCTGCCAGCACTTAGGCTTTCTGCTGAGAGTCCTGCTTGCGAAGTGGTGCTCTAAACTGTTTCTGGGCCCTTGAAAGGTGCAGCTGGTGGAAAAGGACAGAAATGCACACAAAGACCGCCGTGTGGGGAAACTTTCGAAGCACCACCTGCTTTGCAGATGCTAAGCGACAAGCCGCCAGCCTCGAGGCTAAAATCAACACTCCACCTGCATCCCGGCTGGGAGATCGATGCAATGCAGCTAGAGAAACGACGGGCAACACCAGCAGAGGCTGCTGTTAATGAAGCAAGCCCCTACGCAGCACAGTCTCTTGACACTGTGTGTTGGACTTTTTCCATTATGCAGGGTCACCCCCAATCGGTTTGTCTCCTGCTCCCTATTTTTCTGACCTGTTGTTGTTGGCTTTTGAACTCTGAGCACTTTACCGCTGCTAACCAGTGCTAAAGTGCATATGCTCTGTGTAAATTGTATTATTGATTGGTTTATCCATGATTGGCATATTTGATTTACTAGTAACTCCCTAGTAAAGTGCACTAGAGTTGCCCAGGGCCTGTAAATTAAATGCTACTAGTGGGTCTGCAGCACTGGTTGTGCCACCCACATTAGTAGCCCTGTAAACATGGCTCAGACCTGCCACCGTAGTGTCTGTATGTGCAATTTTAAACTGCCAATTCGACTTGGCAAGTGTACCCACTTGCCAGGCCTAAACCTTCCCTTTTTTTATATGTAAGACACCTCTAAGGTAGGCCCTAGGTGGCCCCATGGGAAGGGTGCAGTGTCTGTTTAAGGTAGGACATATACTAATGTGTTTTATATGTCCTAGCAGTAAAATACTGCCGAATTCGGATTTCACTGTTGCAAGGCCTAGCCCTCTCAGAGGTAAACATGGGGGCTGCCTTTAAATATGATTACAACTTTGATTCCCTTTTGGAGCAGATAGACATGTGGAGTTTGGAGTCTCTGAACTCACAATTTAAAAATACATCTTTTAGTAAAGTTGGTTTTAAGATTGTGTGTTTGAAAATGCCACTTTTAGAAAGTGGGCATTTTTTTTGCTTAAACCATTCTGTGACGCTCCCTGTTTGTGGATTCCCTGTCTAGGTCAGTTTGAAAGTTGGGCTGTTTGCACCTCTCTCTAGACAGTGACACAAAGGGAGCTGGGGTGTAGCCTGCATATACTGATGAGCCATTTGTCCTAGGAGGGAGAGGAGGAGTGGTCACTTACACCTGAAAGGGCTGTGCCTGCCCTCACACAATGGAGTCTCCAACCCACTGATGTGTTTCTGGGGCCTGGCCTGGGCAACTCAAGACCTTGAAAACAACAGAGACTTTCCTTTGAAGTAGGCCTACTTCAAAGGCAGAAAGGGGTATAAGAAGAGCACCCAAAACCCCTGAATATCAAATCACTTCTGGAACCAAGAGGAACCCTGCCAAGGAGAAGAACTGGAGAAGCTGGAGGTGCCCCTTTGCCTGTGATTGTGCTTTTCTTGGTTGGCCTGCAGTAGCTGGTTCCACCTGAGAGAGGACAAAGCCTGACTTTTGTGTGACTTCCCATTGGTGAAGAATCTCCAAGAGCTTGAATTGAACTTGCCTCCTGTGGAAGTCTCAGGGAGGTGCCTGTCCAGATCGACACGTCGCTCTCTTGCAGGAGAGAAGGAACAACGTAAACCGACCCAACCAGAGGAGGAACAACGCACTTTCTCGCTTGCGAGTGAGAATACAACCCCAAAGCTGGCCTTTTCCGATGCACGCTTGCCCATGCGGCTTTTTTAAGCTACCCAGGTGCAATACCAGAGTTCCCACTGCTTTCTAAGGATTTAAGACTCTTTTATTTTTAAATTCATAACTTGACTTGTTTATGTCACATTTTTATTGTTTTGGTATTGTTTTGTTTAGGTAAATATTATTTATTATTTGAAACCTGTGTTGTGTCATTCTGTAGTTTTTTCAGTGAGTTACTGTGTGTGTTGGTACAAATAATTTATACATTGCTTCTGAAGTTAAGCCTGCCTGCTCGTGCCAAGCTACCAATGGGGTGAGCAGGGGTTTACTGAGGGCGATTCTCCTTTACCCTCACTAGAGTGAGGGACCTTCCTTGGATAGGGGACAACCTGACTGCCAACCAAGACCCCATTTCTAACGTATATATATATATATGCATCTCACCATCCTAATGTTTCGATTACATCGTGAACAACTGCACCTTTCCAATGAGTAACAATGTAGGAGCACCATATATTACCAAGCAACGGGACTCCAGACAATTCAACCACCCCATAACCACTATGTTTTAAACAAACAGTCCCTCATCTCTGTCATCACTTTCCATGTCACAAAAATAGGACTAATTCGCCATGTCTAAGACAAGCGTCATCTCTGAATGCTCCCCCCAGTATTCCAATATGGTGTTTGAAGCATTTTATCACATATATGTTTAATAATCCCTGACAATAGTATAACTTATCATGATTTTCATTCATATTCACCAATTCTTCACAATTCAAAAAGTACCTGTTCAATAGCTGTGAACACAGCATTCTATTGTCTTGATGAACAAAGAGAGCATTCTCATATAATAGTTACTAGATAGGACCCTTTCAAATGTCTAACTGTATATATATATATATATATATATATATTTTTTTTTTTTAACACAAAACTGCATATTCTGCTAGATAAACAGTACATCTCCCTTATAAATATTATTGTAACTCCATATTAGCATTTCATATTCCATGGCAGCAGATAAAATGCTATGTGCATAATAGATGTAATTTAACTACATACTGCTTTTTACTCAATTAACATATATTATAATATCCAATATTCAAGTGCACCCCTCATATCTTATAAACATAGCTCAATTTAATAATGTATAAAGTGACAAAAGTAGTGCAGATCTTATTGCAGCATATTCCAGGTCTTATAAATAATACTAAATACCCCCACCTTATCATATAGGATATTAAAATTATATCCGTATAATATAAACAACCATTGTCTCTAAATACAATAAAATCACATGATATTTGGAATAACCATGATTGTGCTGATCATTGTTCTACCTGTCCTGGCTTTAAAGGTCATATAGATTTAGTCCATGTTATTGAATATGTTAACACAGGGAAGTGTAAGATAGAGGAAACTAGACAGCTGTTATCAAAAAGTTATTTCATTTTAGACATTTAAAAATATATATTTCATAGTGACAGTAAATAGAAACCTCCTCTAGGTCCTCCAGTGAAACTCTTAGTAGCAAATATCAACACCGTGTACATAAAACAAACTTTATAAATAAAGTGATCACATTGAAAAGCAGCATACTTTTAAATCAGACATTGTTCTCATCTCATTGGAGGTCACCTACCCACATGTTTTCAACCACATGACTAAAGTGCATCAAGTATCCTGACAACATGATATGAACTTTGAGGCAACAGATTATATCGACTCTATTAAATACCAGAATGTAAATATACAGTGATCAGACATTTTCCAGTCATATGACTATAGTGCAAACATGTATACTGACAGCACAATATAAACCAAGAGATCACAAATTAGACATATGACTATAGTGCAAAGACATTTTAACAACATATTCAGAGCCAAGAGGTAGCAATTTAGACCAACCCCACTAAAGATATTACTAAAAAGCTTTTGTCTTATAACAGTAAATTCTTAACTTGGAGATAGAACTAAACACACAAACTGGTTATCGCAGCCCAATCCCCTAAATAAGGGGGTCCTTATAGTTGGTCTATAGATTAACATGCAACTCTGCATTGAGGTTATGCCCCCAGGGTCTCTCAGTTCCCAATGAGAAAATCATCCTAGACTCTGGTCTTCTCAATTCCAATTCTTGGCCCCCCCTCCTAGGAAACATCTTAATATGTTTGATGCCAAAGAACTTCAAGCTCTTGCAATCATCATTGTGGACTTCCCAAAAATGTTTATTCATTGGATATGACCTATTATGATTTTTAATGGCTCTGAGGTGTTGCAAAAATCCAAACGTTGAGTTATGAATCGTGCTCCCTACATACTTTTTATGGCATCCACATTGGAGAACCTACACCACATAATCAGTTTCACAAGTAATCCTTTCTGAGATAAAACAAGATCTATCCTCCAATGACTCATAAGATTGTTATTCACACCATTTTTGCATGCTTTGCATTGTCCACAACAATAAGCCCGCCTCTTCTTAGTTAAACATATATTGATTTATCCTTTTCTAGAAACAGACTTTTAGTGAGGATTTCTCCTAATTATCTCGACCCTCCAAAAGGTGATCTGGGGGTGTGGGATGATTTTTGTTTTAATATGTTCATCCTGTTGCAACTCTTGCCAATAATGGGTGAGAATAGTTCTGGTCATGTGACATTCCTGATTAAGTTGCAGGCTGTGGGTTTGTGGAAAAAAACGGTTTCTAATTACCTTCTCTTTTTTCAATTACCACATTCAAGATTTCAATCTTAGTTTTATGCAGGTCATTGTGCATATGATGTTCAAATTGTCCTCATTTAGTTGTTTAACATATTCCTTCAATTGGCTCTCATCTTTATCCCATATTAAAATTCAATTGTCAATAACATGCACCCATAGCACCCCTTTTTCCATGTATTGATTGAACTTGTCTGACCATGCTACCTCCTTTTCCCACCAACCCATATAGTGGTTGGTATGGGTTGGAGCAAATGATGCCCCGTAGCCATTCCTTGCTTCTAGAGATAACATTGATTATTCAACAGAAAGATCTTATGCACCAGACAAAAAGATAACATGGACATGAGCATTGTTGTGTGCTGTGTAAATTCAATAAAGCAGGCCCTCAAAGAGTATTTACATATCTGCATCCCAAACTCATGTTTAATGGATGTGCAGCAGAACATAACATCCATAGTGACCAAAAGGTAACTGTCCAACTAAGGGTTGTTTGTAACCTTAGATAGAAAGTTAGAAGTATCTTGTAGATAGGACGGGAGGTCATTAACATAAGGGCACAAAACGAAGTCCAAAAATATATAACTTGTGCCCTCCCCATGCACAATTTTTTCATTAAATATTTTACTGCAAATATTACTTTGATATTATCAGTGATGGTATCAAAGATGTCACAAATTTGTGGGGTAGTTATCAGGGTGAGGGCCTGAGTTATAGTTACTTGAGATAATTCTAACTATAGCAGATGAATTTCAATGTTTTTGTACATTTAAAATGTGAGCCTAACTATGGTCTTCCTGTAACCTTTGTTTTTTTCAGTGAATTTCTAAATGTTTTAATATAAAGTAATTTTCATTACTGTACATTAATCTAACAACCACCACACACGGCCTCCAGTCCCTGTGGCCAACCCCTACAACCATCCAACCCCACACAGCCCACAGTTTTTGGCTGTGTGCAGCGGTTTTTGGCCACAGGGCCTGGCCTGCGCCCAGACCCTGCGGCCAACCCCTAAAACAACCAAACCCCAAATTGCTCCGCCTCCCCAGGCTGTTCTCGGCCCGAGGACCCATCCCTTGGGGCCCAGCATAAATAATTTTTGGGGGGGAGATGCCACTAGCCCCCCTTTTCTGATCTCAGCCCTGGGGATCCCATCCCCCAGAGCCTGGCCTAAACATTTATTTTTTTATTGCGGAGGGCCATGCGACCTGGTTGCCCCCCAAGGCACTCAGTGACAATGGTGGGGACCATGGGGGAATCTGAAGACCCCCCAGAGTCACAGCTATCTCCCCACCTCCACAGAGAGCAAGCTGCTAAAACACCTCCCTCTCTGTGAGAGCAGTTTCCTTTGTCTCTGTGCATGCATTTTGCAAGTAGAGAGACAGAGGAAACCTCTCCTTGCAGCAAGGAAGAGCTGTTTGACAGTTCATATAGCCAGATCTGTGCACAGCATTCAGCCAGGCCCAGAATCCAACCCTCCTGCATATACCCAAACCCAAGCTGCACACTGTCTATGGCTGTGCACATCATGAGGTTGGATGCAGTGGGAGTTTTTTTTTATTTTTCTCTGGAGGTTAAGGTAACTATAACTTGTGCCCCCAACACACAGAGTTTTCTCTTGAATGATTTTATTGGAACTGCTGCAGTGATATTATCAAAGATGTCACGATTGATGTGGGATAATGAGCAGCACATGGCAAGGGCGCAAGTTATTGATACCTTAGAGCATGAGCAATAGTTTTTTCCAAAGCAGCCATACCCAAGGAGCCACCTTGTGTCGACATGACTTGAGGTTCAGACATGTCATTGAAAACCACATTCTCCCTGGAGTGCCTCCCAATTTGTAGATAATAACTACATGGAAGCCCACTACCCCAGTAGGATACACTTAAGTGTTTAGGGATGGGTAGGGGTATAGGTTGTTAAGAGTTTTTTAGGGTTTAGAGTGAGGTAAGGGTACTGGGTGGTAAGGATATTTTTAGGGTTTAGAGGTGGATAAGGTTATTGGATTGTAAGGATATTTTTAGGGTTTCAGGGTGTGTAAGGGTATTGGGTCGTTTGTGTGTTTTAGGGTTTAGGGGTGATAAGGGTATTTACTGGAAAGGATATTTCCAGGGTTAAGGGATGGGTAAGGGCATTTTATTGTAAGGGTATTGTTAGGGTACACCTGAAAAAATAAAAAATACGGGCTGTCTGATAAGGTGAGGGCAAGCATCAAAGAGGAGGTCTCCAAGGTGTTAGTGTTAGGGGTTATTGAGCCCTTAAACTGCCCATGGTCCAGCCCAGTGAAGTTGCTTCCCAAGTCTTGTCTGGCCACTTTAACACCTGCACTTAGGTTCTGTGTAGACTATAGTGGGCTCAATGTGGTCACCAAGAGCAATGCACACCCCATCCCCCAAGCTGACAAGCTCAAACACCTGCTTGGAGCTGCCATATTCATCAGCATGTTTGACCTAACGTCTGGGTACTGGCAGGTTGCATTGGTGGAGAGGGATAAAGAGAGGTCTGTGTTCTTAATAATAAAAGGGCACTTCCAGTTCTGAGTGACGCTTTTTGGGTTGAAGAACCCTCTGCCACCTCCCAGAATCTGGTCAATCATGACATTGCTGTCTTCAGCTCTGGCATGGAGGACCACTTGACCCACCTTCAGGAAGTGTTTTGGGCCCTGCAGAACGCAGGGTTAACTATCCAGGCCAATAAATATCAGATAGGGCTGGGTTCTCTAGTCTACTTGGGACACCAAAGTAGTGGGTGTCAAGGTGCAGCACTTGCAAACAGAAATTCACACCATGCTTGCTAGGGAACCCCTCAAGACCCAGACAGAAGTGAGAGCCATCCTAGGCTTTATTGGATATTACAGGTGATTCTTCAATTGATATGGCCACATTGTTGCCCCTTGATAGAGCTGACATCCAAGAAGAAGCCATATCAGGTGATCTGGACAGAGGCATGCCAGAAAACTTTTGATGCCTTGAAAGAAGCCACGTGCACTACACCCATGCTCAAGGCCCCTGATTTCTCCAAAGAGCTTGTTGTGAACATGGATGCCTCAAAAAATGGCACAGGATCTGTGCTCCCACCGGTAAATGAAGAAGGCCTGCTTCAGCCTGTAGCCTTCATCAGTAGGAGGCTACTTCCCAGGGCACAGTGGTGGAACGTAATTGAGAAGGAAGCCTTTGTTGTGGTTTAGGCACCGAAGAAGCTAAGGCCATATCTGTTTGGCAGTCACTTCCGGGATTAGACAGACCACAGGCCCCTCAGATGGTTAATGCAGATGAGGGTGTGAAATTGTTGAGGTGGTCCATCTCCCTCCAGGGAATAGACTTTATAGTAGAATACCATCTTGGAGCAGACTGCTCTAATTCTGATGGTCTCTCCAGGTTTGTTTGCTTTAGTGAAGAGAACTCCAGAAGGGGTTGGGTAGCCCTCATCTCTTCCAGCCAGGGGGAACACGTGTTACACCTGGCATCTTTTGTGTGGTTTCCACTAACTTTTTGCCCTCTGACCTCCTGTTTTTCATACTGACATTAGTATTCTGTGCATTTACCACTACTGACCATTGCAAAATAAAGTGAAGGTGCCCTTTGCTCTAAACATGGTAATATTAGCTTATTCATGATTAGCATATTTAACTTACTTGTAACTCCCTAGTAAAGTGCACTATATCTGTCTAGGACCTGTAACTGAAATGCTACTAGTGGGCCTGCAGCACTGATTGTGCCACCCACTAAGGTATCCCTTTGAATATGGTTCTGGCCTGCCACAGCAGAGTCTGTGTGTGCAGTTTTAAACTGCCATTTCAACCTGACAAATGCCCCCACTTGCCAGGCCCAAACCTTTCTTTTTATCACTTGTAGGTCTCCCCTAAGGTAGGCCCTGGATGGACCCAAGGGCAGAGTGCACTTTGTTTAAAAAGTTGGGCATGTACTTTTAAGTCTAACATATCCAGGCAATGAAAACCTATTGAATTTATTTCTCACTGCTGCAAGGCCTATCTGTCCCATAGGTTAACATTGGGATTAACTCGAAGCATCCTTTAAGTGCAAATTAGTTTTGGGAAAAGATAGAAATTTGAAATGGGGTGCCTGTGGACTCTCAATTTAAAATCAGAAGTCAGAATTTAAATTGTAAGTCAGAAAATGCCACTTTTTATTACTTAAACTATTCTGTTGAATTTGCTTGTCCCTGAATACGCATCTGGGTTAGATGACAGTTGGGCTTTGTGCATTCCCTCTAGACAGTCACACACAAAGGAAGCTTGGGTGTGACAGTTACATCCTAATGGCCATCCCCAGGCTAATGAGCCTTCCTGGGCTCGATGGGAGGGAAAAGCTGACACACATCATTTGGGCTCTACCTCTCTCCACACAAAGGGCTGCATAGACCCTGTAGAGTCTCTGGAGCCAGGTAAGAAAGGGCAGGGATTTTCTGCACTTCAAAGGCCTTTCTTTGAACGCTCCCTCACTTCAATGGCTCAACTGGGTATAAGTACTGGACCCCAAACCCCAATCAGAACTTTTATGGACCCAAAGACATTCTACCTCGAAGACTGCTGACAAGGGCATGAGTTATAGTTACTTGAGATAACTATAACTATAACAGATGAATGTCTATGGTTTTGTATGTTTAAAATGTGAGCTAACTATAAAGGCCCTGTAACTTGTTTTTTAAGTGAATTTTTATGTTTTTTCAATTCTCTTTTAGTGATATAAATTTCCTGTAACCTTTGGTTTTTTTCATTGAATTTCTATGTATTTTTAACATAAATTAATTGTCATTACTATATGTTAGTCCAACCACCATCACCCACCGCCTTCGGCCATGCACGGTGGCGGTTGGCAGAATGGCCTGCGGCCAGACCCTCAGCCAACTCCCATAACCACACAACAGAGAGAGAGAGAGAGAGATAGAAAGTTAGAGGTGTAGAGAGAGAGAGCGAATCAGGCTTTGATGAATGACATACTTTCTAGACAAATGTAAAAGAAAAATGTTTTTGTCAATTAAAGAGTGAGATCACCCTTCAGTATGTAACTTAAATATTTATAGTTTAAAAGAAACTAAAGCAGGAAGTGATCACAGACTCACCCAGACTAGAACCCATAAACTTTAGTGTGCATGTTCCCGACCTTAACCACTAGGCCAGAGGGGACCCCTTACTATGCTGTCTTCAGACTAAGCTGTGACATACAACCCACAGATTTTGATGGGGAAAAGACTTCAATGTTCCATCACTAGGAATGTTTAACAGGCAAGACGCTAGAAAATAAACAGATGCACTGTCCTACTGACAGTGCAAGAGCTTTTACCATTTGGCCAGAAGTGACCTCTTTTACAGTCCTTCAAAATGTAAGTATAACACTAATGCCTAACATCTTGCTAGTTTGACGCTTTGAAGTTATTGCATGCAATGACCATTACAATAACAATCTCTCTCTCTCTCTCTTTCTCTCTCTCTCTCTATCTCTCTCTCTTCCATCCCATATCCATTCCATTATGGGATAGGAGAGAGAGTGACAGGGCCGCTGGGGGAACCCCTGCGGTCCTAGCCATCACGTTGCATCCTGTCAGAGCTGGCACTACTCCCGCAAGCAGGGAGCTGCTCTAACTAGCAGCTCCCTGTTTTCAGGAGCAATATTTTCATCTATTTCCACGCATGCATATTTGCACACAGGAAAACAGATGAAAACTTCACTTTCCGCAAGTGAGAGCTGTTTGACAGCTCTCACTTGCAAAGTGAAGTGTTCGCTCTGACTTGGCGGGAGCTGTCAAAGTTCTCACCAAGTCAGAGAAAACAGCTATGTCCCAGGGGTGGGCACCACGGGACATAGCAAGGGCTGGCCCTGGTTGGTGGCGGTCACCAAGGCCATCTATGGCTCCTCAGAGGGGGGCCACGCTGTCACCCACCAATGTAAAATACCAACGGAGAGGTGGTGGTCCCCGGGGCTGTGGGGAGGCCACATGGCACCCGCATTATATTTGATTAAATCCTGGGGAGGTGGTGGTCCCTGGGGTTTTGGAAGGCTGCGTGGCCCCTATATTATATTTCATCAAATCCCCAAGGAGGTGGCAGTCCACGGGGCAGCATGGGGGGCACACAGCCCCTCGCATTATATTTCATCAAAGCCCCAGGGAGGTGGCGGTCCTCAGGGAAATGGGGGTGTGGCCATGCAGCCACCAACATTATATTTTATCAAAGCCCCGGGCAGGTGGCAGTCCCCAGGGCTGCGGAGGGCCTGTGCAGCCCCTGCATTACAATTCATCAAAGCCCTGGGGAGGTGATGGTCTCTAGGGTTGTGGGGGACCACACAGTTTCCCACATTATATTTCATCTAAGCTCCAAGGAGGTGGCGGTCCATGGGGCTGCAGGGGGGACACGCTGCCATCTGCATTATATTTCATCAAAGCCCTGGCAGTTGGCAGTCCCCAGGGCTGCGAGGGGGCCACATGCACCCCCTTGCATTCATTGTAAAAGTATCCCAGGGTGATGACATCAAACTGCCCCATATGCCCCCCTCCTTATTTTAAAAAGGCCACAGGACCTGGAGCACCCGTGGGCGTCTTAAAAACAAGCGTGGCAGCCCACACTTGTTTCTTTAAAAAAATTGCTGAGGATTTGCAGATTTACTACAAATTTGTGCCAAAAATGTTTTAAAAAACAAAGGTTACAGGGTCGTTATATTTAGGAAATAGAATTTTTTTTAAAATCAATTACGTGAGCTAACTATAACTTACGCCCTGGAAATACCCTACTTAGGACCTCACGTATTACATCGCTCATGACATGGTCAGTGACATCACTGATGACATCTCAAATGATATCACTAATGACATCACTGATGACACGATCCACCGAACCACTCACAAACCCTCTCATACCTCATGCAAACTCTCATACATCCACACATGCACAGCTACTCACATACTCATTCACAGACACATAAAACTACTGGCATGCACCCACTCACTCACTCACTCATCAACTGACACAACCACTCACTCACCCATACAGTACTATCTCAGCTACTCACACACTCATACACACCCACTCACAGACCCACACAGCTACTCACACATCTATGCAAACACCCATGCAACCACTCACATACCCACTCACAGACCCATGCAACCACTCACAAACCCACTCCCTCACACATACAACCACTCACACCCACACACTCAACCATACAACCACTCCCAGAATGACTCACTCACCTGTATAGGCACTCACACACCCACTAACTCACTGATGCAGCCACTCACACGCCCACTAACCGAAACAGCTACTCACACATCCACTCACTCTCCCATACAGTCACTGACACAGCCACTTACTTATGCATACAACCACTCATACTACCACTCACTCACCAATACAGCCACTTAGGGCCAGATGTAGGAACCAGTTTGCGAGTCGCAAACGGCAAAAATTGCCGTTTGCGAGTCGCAAACGGGAGTTTCCTATGCAGAAATGCATTTTGCGAGTCGGGACCGACTTGCAAAATGCATTTCCGACTCGCAAATAGGAAGGGGTGTTCCCTTCCTATTTGCGACTCGCAGTGGTATGCAATTCCATTTGCGACCGCGTATGTGGTCGCAAAAGGAGTCGCAGTTACCATCCACTTGAAGTGGATGGTAACCTACTCGCAAATTGGAAGGGGTCTCCATGGGACCCCTTCCCCTTTGTGAATGGACCCCAAAATATTTTTTCAGGGCAGGTAGTGGTCCAATGGACCACTACCTGCCCTGAAAAAATACCAAAACAAAAGGTTTCGGACTTTTTTTTAAGTGCAGCTCGTTTTCCTTTTAGGAAAACGGGCTACACTTGAAAAAAAAAAAACTGCTTTATTAGCAAGCAGTCACGGACATGGAGGTCTGCTGACTACAGCAGGCCTCCATGTCAGTGAGTGCCCATAGTCGCTATAGGTCCGCAATGTGCGACCCACCTCATTAATATTAATGGAGTGGGTCTTTGCGACCCCATAGCGACTCGCAGACGGTGTCTGAGACACCGTTCTGCATAGCAAATTGCAAGTTGCAATTTGCGAGTCGCTCGGACTCGCAAATTGCAAGTCGCAATTTGCTTTGTACCTACATCTGGTCCTTAATCACTGTAATGCTATCTGTATTTAACCACTGATTCCATCTTTACCACTGACTCCGTTTTGTGCTCATCTTATCTTCAAGTGCCATCACATCGGTGGACCAAGCATTTTTCCACGCACTGCATGTTAACATGTTTTTGCTTTTCTCACCAGTGAGGGTAACACACCAAGGGGAATGCAATGTTGATAAGAGTGTACAAGGATGAGCACGTTTATTGCAGAGAAGGGTATAGCTCGGTCTTGGAAATACACCTTATTATGTGGCCAATCTCTTAGTGTGTTTTTCAACACTGACCCAGTATGGCCAGTGCTTAAGTTTCACAACTCACTCGAAGGGAGAGGGAGTTACTAGAACCTTCCTCTTATGTGTTGTTTAAACTATATAAGGTGGCGAAGCTTGGAGCTTCGGCAGAAGGAACTTATTCCTGAGGGTGGACTCATTGCTCAGGAAAATCATAGTTCCATTAGGGAAATTCTTCCTGTCTCAGCTGTCCCGGGTTACACAGCTTGGCATTGCAAAAGACAAGAATGATGTTGGATTTGATGGTGATGCATTTTTAATTCTTAATTCTCTAGCTTTACTGTGTTCCTGCATAAATGTATACTCACTGCATAAATATTCATTGTGGATATCCTGCATTTTCTCTGATTCTTATTATCCAACTATTTTGACTATTTTTTTGTAGCTGCACTCAAGTAGCTGTGTTTTGCTGCATTCAAATTAAATGTTCATGTTGTTATTTTTGTATAATCCTACTTCTGGGAAGTGCCTTAATAAAATAATTCATTACTCAGACCAATTACTCTGACCAAGATTGCTGCATTCTTTGCATTCTTTAGCCTTGTTCCCTCTTAGTTGGAAGCAAAGCAGAATGCTCAACAACTCACTCACCGATTCAGTCACTAACACACCTATTCACTCACCAATGCAAGCACTCACAGACGCACTCACTCACCCTTGCAGCCACTCACACACCCACTCACTCAACCAAATGCAGCCATTCACACAGCCACTTGCTCACCCATACAGTTACTTACACATCCACTCACTTTCCCATGCAGCAAATGGCTCAACCACTTACACACCCATAGACCCACTAACACACACTCACACATCCGTACAACCACTAACACTGACTACATGATGTAATCAATAATGTCATCAGTGATATCATTTGAGTGATGTAACTGACCATGTCATGAGTGATGTAATATGTGAGGTCATAACCAATGCATTACGTGGGCACAAGTTATAGTTAGCTCAGGTAACTAGAAATGATGAATTTCTATGGTTCTGTAGATGTGAAATGTGAGCTTAACTATGATGTCTCTGCAACCTTTGAATCTTTGCTTTTTAATTGAATATATATATAAAAATGTCGTCCCTTGACTTGATATTATGGTAACAATATCCTTTCTTTCCTGTCCATAACTGAGATTTAATAGTGTAGTGAAAGCTCACACCATGCTCATCCAATAATTGAAGTTAACTTTAGGAGCAAACCTGGTTGATAAGCACTTGTTTCTCTCTGCCAAGCCCCCTTTCCACATATCCGTGCCTTTGGTGTTCCTTTTAATAGGTTTAAAAACTTTCCATCTATTAGCATGTTTGACACATTCGGTCTGCTTGCTGCTTTCGGTTTAGCACGAATGCTACCAGGAGATGGAAGCTAGAAGGAGCAGGTCTAGCGTGACCTAATTTCTACTTTGAGACCACTCTGGTGCAAAAGTAGTTGATTTGATTGACTCATTGTGTCAGGAATGCAGCGTTTTACAAATGAAGGAATTATTAGCAGATTGAGCCTCCTGGGATCGATTCACCGCCACAGCCCTGTCACATTGGAGGGGGAGGACATTTGCATTTGAAACACTGATGATTTCATTGAGCTGTCAAGATCGGTATCTCATTTCTGTGAAGTTAGCTCGGAAAATGCGAACGGAGCTCGAGCACCCATGGGTGGTGAACATGCAGCCTCGTCTTCAGAAGAGGCGTGTGTCAGACAGATATTCTTAGGCTGCAACTGTTTAGAAGCGAAAATTAAAAACTGTTAGGGCCATATTTATACTTTTTAACGCACAACTGCGCCAACGCAGTTGTGCGTCAAGAATTTTTACGCCGGCTAACGCCATTCCAAAGCGCCATGCGGGCGCCTTATTTATGGAATGACGTTAGCCGGCGCAGCTGACTGGTGTGCGTAAAAAAAAATGACCCACACCAGGCAGCGCCGGCGTAGGGGAAAATGGAGCTTGGGTGTCAAAAAATGGGGCAAGTCAGGTCTGAGGCAAAATATTGGCCTCAACCCGATTTGCGCCATTTTTTTTTACTCCCAACCCCCATTGAAATGACTCCTGTCTTAGCACAGACAGGAGTCATGCCCCCTTGCCCAATGGCCATGCCCAGGGGACCAATGTCAACTGGGCATGGTCATTGGGCATAGTGGCATGTAGGGGGGCACAAATCAGGCCCCCCTATGCCACAAAAAAATAAATAAAAAAATACTTACCTGAACTTACCTTAAGTTCCCTGGGATGGGTCCCTCCATCCTTGGGTGTCCTCCTAGGGTGGGCAAGGGTGGTAGGGGGTGTCCCTGGGGGCATGGGAGGGCACCTCTTGGCTCCTTCCGAGCCCAGAGGTCCCTTAACGCCTGCCCTGACCAGGCGTTAAAAAATGACGCAAAAGCGGCTGGACGTCATTTTTTCTGACCCGCCCACTCCCGTGCGTCATTTTTGCACGGGAGTTTAAATAAGGCGCACATGCCTTGGAGTCATTTTTTAGACCGGAACGCCTACCTTGCATATCATTAACGCAAGGTAGGTGTCCACGCTAAAAAATGACGCAAACTCCAAGATCTTTGGCGCTAGACGGGTCAAACGCCAAAGTATAAATATGGAGTTAGCTTTGCGTCGGATTTGCGTAAAAAAAACGACGCAATTCCGCCGCAAACAGAGTATAAATATGCCCCTTAGTGTTTTGCAAGTGAATGGGAGAATATATCACTGGTGTTTTATTTCAACACATAATTTACTTTGTGCATTCAACTCGTTCGATTGACTTCTTTCCCGCGCAAAATACTTTGGTGTTTGGTAGTTGAATACAAGAGGATTTTTTGCTACTTGAATAATGTGACTAGCTCATAGTTCATATTCAGTATGTTTCTTTGAAAGTGGAAAACTGTAAACAAAACATAACCGAAACACACACGAACAGCTGATGCGAATCCAAGGCTACATTTTATAAACTCTGGGCCCGGGTTCATGGTCAATTTTTGGTTGGTTACGTGAGCATTTGGTTGTGCAATTAGTGCTATTAGTAGGTGTAATAACAGACCCACATTGCAATACCTGTCTGCCAGTTCTACTAAAGAGCGAACAGTAACCAATATTACCACAAAAATAAGTTAAGAGTTGTGTGTAACAACGGGTGTGTTCTCAAGGTAGGTGAGGCAGTGTTAGACCTGACATGCCTTAGGGTGGTCACCCCTAACTTTTTGCCTGCCTCCCTCCACTTTTTGGACTCTGTTTTGCTGGCTTTTAGACTCTGTGCACTTTACCACTGCTAACCAGTGCTAAAGTGCATATGCTCTCTCCCTTTTAAACATGGTAACCTTGGATCATACCTGATTGGACTATTTAATTTACTTATAAGTCCCTAGTAATGTGCACTATATGTGCCTAGGGCCTGTAGATTAAATGCTACTAGTGGGCCTGCAGCACTGGTTATGCCACCCACTTAAGTAGCCCCTTTTTCTTGTCCCAGGCCAGCCATTGCAAGGCCTGTGTGTGCAGTTTCACTGTCACCTCGACTTGGCATTTAAAAGTACATGCCAAGCCTAAACCTCCCCTTTCTCCACATGTAAGTCACCTCTAATGTGTGCCCTAGGTAACCCCTAGAGCAGGGTGCTGTGTGGATGAAAGGCAGGGCATGTACCTGTGTAGTTTACATGCCCTGGTAGTGTAAAACTCCTAAATTTGTTTTTGCACTACTGTGAGGCCTGCCCCCTTCATAGGCTAACATTGGGGCTGCCCTCATACAGCATTGAAGTGGTAGCTGCTGATCTGAAAGGAGTAGGAAGGTCATATTTAGTATGGCCAGAATGGTAATACCAAACCCTGCTGACTGGTGAAGTTGGATTTGATATTACTATTCTAGAAATGCCACTTTTAGAAAGTGAACATTTCTTTGCACTTAAATCTTTCTGTGCCTTACAATCCACGTCTGGCTGGGCTTGGTTGACAGCTCCTTGTGCATTCACTCAGACACACCCCAAACACAGGGTACTCAGCCTCACTTGCATACATCTGCATTTTGAATGGGTCTTCCTGGGCTGGGAGGGTGGAGGGCCTGCTCTCACACAAAGGACTGCCACACCCCCTACTGGGACCCTGGCAGACAGGATTGAACTGAACGTGGACCTGGTGCACTTCTTAGCCACTCCTTGAAGTCAAAGGCACATTTGGGTATAAAACAGGGCCTCTGCCCTACCTCATCAGACACTTGCTGGAGAAGAAACCTGAACCAGAAACTACATCCTGCCAAGAAGAACTGCCTGGCTGCTCAAAGGACTCACCTGTCTGCTCTCTCCAAAGGACTGCTGCCTTGCTGTTGGCCTGCTGCCTTGCTGAACTCTTGTCTGGCTGTAAAAGTGCTCTACAAGGGCTTGGATAGAGCTTGCCTCCTGTTCCCTGAAGTCTCAGGACCAAAAAGACTTCTCTTTTTCATTTGGACTCTTCGCGCGCTGAAAATTTCGACGCACAGCTTGTTCCGCGGCAATAAAAACGCCGCACATCGACGCGGATCGACGCAACGCCTTCGGGGTGACCGGAACTTCGACGCACGGCCTCGCAAGGACAACGCCACCCGACTTCCAGAGGGGAAATCGACGCAACGCCTGTCCGCGGAACCACGCGCAGCCGGAACACAAGCAGGAGAATCCACGCACAGACCCCAGGACATCTGGTAATCCCCCCGACCCACAGAAAGAGACTGTCCGTACGCAGGAAAACGACGCACAACTTCCCCGCGTGAAAAATAACGACGCAAGTCCGTGTGTGCTGGGAGAAATCGACGCACACACCATTTTTCCACGTATCTCTTCTTCTGCGGCCCTTTGCGGAGATTTTCCACTCCAAACCAGGTACTTTGTGCTTGAAAGATACTTTGTTTGCTTTTTAAAGACTTAAGACACTTTATATCACTTTCCAGTGATATCTCTACAATTTCACATTGCATCTTTATTCGTTTTGACCTACAGTTATCCTGATAAATATTATATATTTTTCTAAACACTGTGTGGTGGATTTTTGTGGTGCTACATTGTGGTATTGTATGATTTTTTGCACAAATACTTTACACATTGCCTTCTAAGTTAAGCCTGACTGCTTGTGCCAAGCTACCAGAGGGTGGGCACAGGCTAATTTTGGATTGTGTGTGACTTACCCTGACTAGAGTGAGGGTTCTTGCTTGGACAGAGGGTAACCTGACTGCCAACCAAAAAACCCATTTCTAACAGGCAGGATAGCGGAAAGGTAGTGAACGCAGTTTAAGAAATTTGTGGTTCTTCGCAAACTGTTGTGTTTTTTCACAACCACCTTATGCACTTGTGTGCTTATATCCGGTAATAAAAATGGTTGAGCTAAATATAATTATGTATATTGGGTGTGAAAAAATACTTGCACCTGCACACTTTGTAGAAGTGTAAGAGGAAGGGATTTCTTCTCCAGGAAAAGTAGATTCAACAAGGGAAAAAGCGGTGCATCTTAACTGCAATCTAGAAGATTATTTATGGCCTACCGTTTTAGGGTGAGTCCAGAGAAATACATACATTTACAAAAGTGTAAGGGGTTATTTAGGGGCACATTTATGAAAAATGGTGCAAAACTGTGCTAAAGCAGTTTTGCATCATTTTTCTAAACGCAGGCTAACGCCATTCCTTAGATCCATCTTGCTGCTATATTTATTGTATGATGCAAGATGGCGCTAAGGAATGGCTAGTGTTTAAAAAAAGACGCTAGCCGGTCAGGGATAGTGCTAGAGAAAATGGCGCTAGTGGATCTGAAATGACGTTAGGATGGTTAGCAGCAAAAATATGCCACTAACCAGCCTAAAGTCATTTTATGACCCCCAAGCAGCCAAAAAATGACTCCTTTCTAAGTGTAGACAGGAGTGATTACCACCCCATATTCTTGGGGCTTGGGATCGGTATCTTTGCGTCCATTCCGTGGTGTTCCACCATGGAAATAGGCCTATCTACACCCTTACGCCTTGTCTGACCCAGGTGTTAAATAATGGCACTAAGCAGGCTTAGCACCATTGTTAAAGTCAGCCTGCTCCTAACGCGTCATTTCTGCACCTGGAAATAAATATGACGCTATGGATTTAGCATAGTATTTAGGACGGGAATGCCTACCTTGCATCTCATTGACGTAAGGTGGGTTCACGCATCCTAAACATGGCGCAAACTCTAATATTTTTATGCTAGACAGGTCTAGCGTCAAAATGTAAATATGGAGTAAAGTTAGCACAGTTTTAGGACCAAAATTAATGGTGCTAGAGTGACGCTAATCATCCATAAATTCGGGCCTTAGTGTTTGGCACAAAGTGAGCATAACTAACTCAATATGGCTCTCATGTTGCCAAACCTTTGGTTCCCCTGCCTTATTTAGAAATGGGTGAGACAGTAGGTCACAGATTTACTAAGGACTGCCATGGTGCTTGCGAAAATGCAAGTCCCTAAGTGGCATTTACTAAGCCACCCAAGGGGCAATTTGCACTGCCTTGCGCTGCATTGCCTTTTGTTTCTTAGTGGTAGCTGTTGCATGGGTAGAGCACAGGTGTTTCCTTGCATATACCCATGGAATTTGACACAATCCCAGATTTACTAAAATCAGTAAACCTGGAAGTGTGTCAAAATGGTGCACCTCACACGGATTGGCGTAATGAGGAGAAACATTTTTATTTTTCCTTGTTAGTTAACTCTTTCTATGCGTTGTTGTGTAGCCATTTTAGTTTTAGCTCCATGCACTTTATTTTAGCACACTAGGCCTGCCGCTGTGCACTTTAGCCGAGATATTTGTTATTCAGCTTTGTTTATTATTTAACCAATAGGCACATTTGCGGTCTTTTTTTATTTCTCTCTATGTAGCTGTTCTTGCTTAGCCCAGCACTACGTTTTTAAACAAGATATTCTCGTTCACTCTGTGCTTCTTTCAAGGCTGCAGTAAGATAGGTTGCCGGTGAACGTGGTAAAGGTTTTGTCTCTGGTATTCATAGAAAAATACACATCCTTACGTCGGGACATATTCTCTGAACATCTGCTGTTTTATTATAAAAACACTTGCTTGTCCCTTACACGTTAGAGGGAGATTCCAGCCAGAGGACCACGACTGTATGCTGATTGCTGAACACTTCGCTACAGCTGCTTATGCAGACTTCAGGCCTTTGCTCAGGTTTGGGGGATGATGTCTTCCCAGGGGAACCTGAAGGGCAGAACTAGAGCTTAATATGCTGTGCTCTAATATAGCCTAGGTAGGAATTAGTTCTACTTGACTCTAGTAACAATATGGTAGAGTTATTCCTATGCTTTACTCTCCTTGTCACAGTTCTAATTCTGTCAAGCTTTATCATCCTGGTTATTGCAATACATGCTTTATTGTCTAAGATGCAGTCGCATCATTAAAACCTTATTGAAACACATACTGCCTCTGTTTGTCATTTGTATATGTGAGACTAATGTAACTGAGAGAGACGGATAAGACCTGAGTAACCACGATTTCCTTGACAAGTCAATTGTGTCATGCATTCGGCTGCCCAATCATCCCTGCCTTTGGGTAGAGATGAGGCACTACTAGTTAGCCAGAGCAAAACCCGGATTAGGGTGACAGGTGTCATCTGTAGTGGGTTAAGACTCAGTCTCCCACACTGCAGGCGATTCTGCCGCTAAAAAATCCAGTAGTCTCATTAGAAAAATGAGAGCCTACGCAACAGCCTGATACATTCCATAGAACACATAGAAAGAGGAAATTGTCTCTTAGGAAGAGTTTTATGCTGGAATATATGAATTCCTGTGCAAAAACAATCAAACCTATAATGCAGGCACTCTTGCACCATGGTGCATTGATACAGGGCAATGCAGTATATAGGACTGTGGTAGAGAATACTGAGGGCAAAATATCAGAAGATCACAATATTGTGACAAGAATATTGAGGGACAAAATATAAAACCGGTAAATACACAGAGAGAGGTAAGGATTCTAACTCTATGTATATGTACCTTTAAGATATATCCCACCAAGGTACGTATATCCAGAATTAGAAACAGAAAATGCGTACAAACTTACCTTTTGATATTTTGTCTCTCAGTATTTTGTATACAAGATTGTGACCTTTCAATATTTTGTACTTGATTATTCCGACCTATATAATGAATGCACATATTACACGTGCACAGCAAAGCAGAATGAAATCTTTTCAAAACCACTTCCATTGAACTTAAAATTAAATGGCTACATCCTGGATTTTTCAGCCATTCACCTATGACCTATAAACAATTATTCACATCACATTGAAGCATTGATTGATTGTATATGGTACATATTACCTAAACAGTAGTTGCTTTTCATGTAGTCTAAATTGTAGGAGAGTCCCTCGTGTCATAAGGCCAGTAAAATGTGACAGTTTATGCCTTATTGTTAGAAATGGGGTATCTAGTTGGCGGTCAGTTTATACCCTGTCCAAATAGCGGACCTCACTCCAGGCAGGGTAAGGGAGATACTCAGCTCAGATAACCCCTTCTCACCCCCTTGGTAGCTTGGCACAAGCAGTAAGGCTTATCTCAGAGGCAATGTGTAAAGTATTTGTACAGCCATACACAGTAACACAGTGAAAACACCACAAATGGACTGCACACCAGTTTAGAAACGTATCCAATATTGATCTAAATCAAACAAGACAAAAATGACAAAAATCCACCATTCACAAAAAGAGATATCAATTTTCAAAGTAAAAAGAGTCATAATCCCTGGAAATCAATGGATGCATTGTTTAAGCATAAAGTACCTGGTATGTGTCAAAAATAAATCAGAGGAGCAAGTGTGTGTCAGAAAATCAATTGGTGCGTCAGTTCCTTACTCGCAAGTGAGGGAGTGTGTCGATTCTTTCTCTGCCAGGTAAGTGATGCATCTATTCTTTTCTCACAGTGAAGGGATGTGTCGATTTCTGGACAAGCAGCCTTGTGTCCTTGCGGTGATATTGAAATTTTGACGCCCAGGGACAATCAACTACACAGCAGCAATGAATCCATGCTGAGCTGGTGATGCATCAATTTCACTGGCAATGTGACGATTTTTTAGACGTGGTGCAGGTGCTGTAGGTATTTTTCTGCTGCTCAACTCCGGTGTGTGGATTCTCACTCAGGTTTTACCAGCTTCTCCTTCCAAGGGCCCATGGACTGAAGTGGTACCACTTGGCAAGTCAGAGGTCTCAGCAAGAGAGCCCAGCTGCTGGCAGATGAATTGTTTGATGTTCCTGAAACATCTTAACAAAAGGCAAGCTCAGTCCAAGCCCTTGGAGAAACTTAACAATCAGGCTACACAGCAAAGTCTTTGTCGTCTCTAAGGGAGAAGCAGCAACTGCAGGCCAACCCAGCAAAGCACACTGTGAGGAGGAGGCAGAACTCCTCCTCACAGCTCTTCAGCTCTTCTCCTTGGCAGAGGTTCCTCTTGATCCAGAAGTCTTCTAACGTTGTGGGGTCAGCAGTCCAATATTTATACTAATTTCTGCCTTGAAGTAGGCAAACTTCAAAGGAAAGTTTCTGTAGTACACACAACCCTGCCTCTTTCTTGACTGCCCCAGCCAAACTCTAGTGGATGGAGACTGTATTGTGTGGTTTCAGGCACGGCCTTTTCAAGTGCAGGTGTCAGCTTCTCCCTCCCACTCTAGCCTAGCAAGACGCGTCAGGATGTGCAGAACACACCTCAGCTCCCTTAGTGTGACTGTCTAGAGTGAATACCTAAACAGACCAACTGTCAATCTGACCCAGACTTGTATTCAGCAGCCAGGCAGAGGCACAGAATGGTTAAGCAAGAAAATGCCCACTTTATAAACCATTTAAAAAAAAACAGCTTCACCAAAAGATGTATTTTTCAGTTGTGAGTTCAGAGACCACAAACTCCACATCTCTATCTGTTCCAAATGAGAAATTACACTTAAAAGATATTTCAAGGCAATCCCCATGTTAACCTATGGGAGGGATAAGCCTTGCAATAGTGAAAAACAAATCTGGCAGTATATTACTATCAGGTCATGTAAAACACGCTGGTACATGTCCCACCTTTTAAATACACTGCACCCTGCCCAGGGGGGCACCTTGGGCCTAACTTAGGGGTGATCTACATATAGTAAAAGGGAAGGCTTGGGCTTGGCAAGTAGGTGCACTTGCCAGGTCAACATGGCAGTTTAAAACTGCACTCACAGACACTGCAATGGCAGGTCTGAGACATGGTTACAGGGCTACTTATGTGGACGGCACAACTAGTGCTGCAGGCCCACTAGCAGCATTTCATTTACAGGCCCCAGGCACACATGGTGCACTATACTAGGGAGTTAACTCTAAATCAAATGTGCCAATCACAGAAAACCAATCAAAATCACACTTTACACAGAGAGCATATGCACTTTAGAACTGGTTAGCAGTGGTAAAGTGCCCAGAGTTCTAAAGAAAACAAATACAGGTCAGAAAAAAAAGGTGGAAGGAGGCAAACAGTTTGGGGATAACCCTGCAAAAAAGGCCAGCTCCAACTCTTATGTTAATCAAAATATTAATAGTCAAATGTAAAAGCTGCAATTGCATGCAATTTAAAAGTGTATGTGCTTGTATTTCAGAGTTTGATTTAGTTGGTATTTGAATTAAACCATAAAATTGGAGTTTAGACTCTAGAATAACAGTACATATTGAAGCAATATTGAATTTCCAATGATTAATGAATTTAAATTGAGTGCAAAAATTTAAGAAATGCACTTGACTGTTGTACTTCATAAAATCTATTAATAAAGTTTCTTTGTTTAAAATGAAATCTTATTTATATTAACAAAGTATTATTAATGCTGAATTCATAAGTTTGCATGTTATATGTGTTTTATGAAAGCTTATTAATTCAATGTATTTTAATGATTTCTTGCTTTAGTGTGGGAAAACTGGGCTGATTGCAGGATCCCCCTAACGTTTTGCTTCCATTTCTACTTATGCTGGTGTTTTTCCTACTTCGATTGTGCCCTGGGCACTGCTAATCAGTCTCAGGGCCCGTGTTCTGATTAAAATGGATATGTGTATTAGGCTAATTATAATTGACTGTACCAACCTTCCTATAAGTCCATTTATTTGTAAACAAAAGGCACGCATCCCAACAATGTCCATTTTTTATCTATCTTCACTGTTTAATCCGTATTTCTCCTCCAATTCCATGCAATTTCAGTTTAAAGTCCAGCCATCAATTCCAGCTACTCCTTGCCAACACGTGTTTCATCTGGGGTGTCCCCCGTGACTTTGTCAGGTCTTTGCAGTCCTTGTTTTTATTTTCCTCATGCTGCTGTATTATTTTCCTACTTATTATATATTCCTTAGCTTAGCATTGCATCCTTTTTCCAATCATTTGTGATTCTCCAATTCTCCTATGTATGTATTTATCTCATATCCGAGTTTGCTGAGTATGTATTGTATTTGAATACACAGGAAACAGACTTGCTACTAAGGAACAGGACATACTCCAGCTGAAAAAGAGAGGTAATTGTTGCATTTAAGATAACCCAAAAAAATGTGATAGAACCCAACTCTCATTTTCCTAAGAGTTGGGGACAGGAAGTAAAAGCATGAACCCCTATTGCTCTTCTAAACAGCACTAACCCCATTTGCTCTCCAAAAATACCTATCAGAAATATCTGATCAGCTTGATACGCGTAAAGGCATTGACTGCAAGACAGTTACTAAATATGACCTAATTCTCTCAGTAGTCAGCATAAGTCGACAGAAAATATGCTACAAAAATCCAAGTCAAAATGATTCACAATGAGATAAAAATAATATTCTTACTTAGCACCCAAAATTTGAAGTCCTGCATACTAAACAATCAAATTTCACCACCAAAGTCAACTTTCCGCACAAAATAATTAGCATATTTACCAATACCACCTGAATAACAAAACACTAGATTTATGCATAATAAGCATCTACTGATTAGACCTCTGGATCCACTTAATTCATCAAAAGCAATGAGTTCCTCCTTTACGTCCTAGAATAAATCAAGACTCAAAGTTAAACACTTTATGGCTTGATGTGAATAAAATCATTCTAAAATGTATTGTCTGGGGATATACTACATCCCATCATCGGTAAGATAAAACTCCTTAAGCTGACCAGCTACAGTGCCTCCTCCAACATTATAGAAGAAAAGTCCCATCTTTTTGAACAAGTGTAGTGCTAATGCAGTGGTACTTCACTCACACTATTATTCCCAGATGCTTAAAAAAACGTAACCAAATCACACCGATATATACAACCTTAACTACTACCTACTGATAACTTATAGACCTGCTCCAAAACTAGGATGACAGAAAAACTAAGTGGAAAGAGGTGTCTCCATTCAATTAATTTCTTGCATCAATAAAGACAGACTACCACACTATCAATCTGCTTCCATACTTGCTGCAGCAGAGAGCCAGCTAGCTAAAAAGATTCTAGGCAATGTTGATAATATCCTTGATGACAGAGGCCCCCTGGTTCCACCTTCTCATTGCGCTCTTCGTAGTATTCTACACAACTGACTATCACAGACTAACCCAAAAGAGGCCAAGAGCTGAGATGCCTTATGTGCTTCTTAACCGTTGTAAACAGATGGCAAATACTGGGGAATCCACCTTGGGAATAACTAATGAGTTCCAGTATTCCTCAGGTCTCAATTTTACTACTCACTCTTTTCAGCATGTATTTTGAGCCATTGAGCTCTTTGAGAATGTCTCGATCCAGAAGCATGCGAATGGCTCACAACTTTATTTAAAAACCTAATCGTTTAACAACAAACTCATTCTTCTCCTATGCTTGACAAAGCTTTGAATCAGGGAGGAAAACATCCTCATGATGGTAAATTCACAGATGTCTTACTAATCAGAACCGGCCTGAAAACAAACTAACCCCATATTTATCAACTAATTAAAAGTGAATAGTTTCTCTCCATCAGTAACTTGGTTTCACTCTCAACTCCACTCTCTTTTCTAGCTCACACAGCAACAAAGTAACAAATTCTTTGACCTAGTATCTCCATCAAATGAAAAAGACTAAAAACCAAGGGTCTCATTGTAAGTTTCTCTTTATGTCATGTGTGTTGGGAGGGGCACCCTCCAATTACAGCCGCTATAAAATAGAGCCAATGCAAGTTATGTCTCTCAAGAGGTGGAATAAAATGCAAGCTGAAGAATAACAGGTCCTTTTCTGCATGCAATTACTATTCTAAATGGATTAATAGACTGTGTTGCACTGACATTTCACACCTGCTTTGAGTCAGGGGTAAGTAGTGATGGACAATTGATGAGTTGGTTATAGAGGTGAGTTCATAGCAGTGACAGCAATGTTGTGGGAATTAATCAATCAATCAATCAATCAGACAATTTGTAAAATGCGCTACATACCCGTGAGGTTTTCAAGGCGCTTGGGGGGGGGAGGTGCTGCTACTGCTCCAAGAGCCAAGTCTTGAGGAGTTTTCTGAAGGAAAGAAGGTCCTGGGTCTGTCGTAGATCCGGCGGGAGGGTGTTCCAGGTCTTGGAGGCGAGGTACAAGAATGATCTGCCGCCGGAAGATTTGCGTCGGATGCGGGGGATGGAGGCGAGGGCGAGGTTGGCGGAGCGGAGATGTCGGGTGGGGGTGTAGAAGCTGAGTCTGTTGTTCGGGTATGATGGTCCGGTGTTGTGGAGTGCCTTGTGTGCGTGGGTGAGGAGCTTGAAGGTGATCCTCTTGTTGACGGGTAGCCAGTGAAGGTCTCTTAGGTGGGGGGTGATATGGCAGTGGCGAGGGATGTTGAGGATGAGTCGGGCGGAGGCTTCTTCTTTGCACTGTGGTCCAGATTGTGTCTCTACCCACAGCCTTTGCATTGGGTTTCAACTGGTGAAACTGGAGCATATGTTCCAGGACACAGGATTACCAGACCTTGGCCCTCATTTCAACTTCAGCTGTCCTTTTGCAAGACCGCCGAAGCCGTTGCAGTCAACAGACCGCCAGTGTTGAAGTTTTTCTGAACTGCTGTGCGGTGCGGTGCGGTGCTGGCGGTGGAAGACACCAGGACCCATCCCCTTTATGGATGACCACCTCGCTGAAACAGGTAAGTGGACTGTCCGAAACAGGGGAGGGGGGTTTGGTGTTGGGTGCATGTGTGTGGTGTGTGTGTGTATGTGTGCGAATGGGGGTGTCAGGGTGCATGTATTTGTGCAAATGGGGGTGTCTGAGTGTGTGTATGTGTGCGAATAGGGGTGTCTGAGTGCTTGTATGTGATCGAGTGAGTGGGGGTGTCTGGATGTGTGCGTGCAGCTGGGAGTGTGCATCTGCATGGATGCGGACGGCAGGGTGTGTGTCAGGGTGTGAGTGGGTAGATGTGTGTATTGGGATGTGTATTGGGATGCATGTGAGTGGGGGTGCATGTGTGCAAGTCTGCGAGTAAGTGGGGTGTCTGTATGCAAGTTTGAGGATGAGGAGTGTGTGTGCAAGTGTGCAGATGAGGGGGGATGTGTGCATGTATGCATATGCGGAGGGGGAGTGCATGAATATATGCATACGCAGAGATGGTGGGCATGTGCATGAATGCAGAGGGGGTGGGGTGTGAATGATTGCGGAGGGGGTGGATATATGTGAGTGGGGGTGCATGTAGGTCAATGTGAGAGCTGGTGGGGGTGTTAGTATGGATGTGTGTGGTGTGGATGTTTGGAAGTGTATGGATGGGTGTCTGCATGTGTGTGGATGTGTGGGTGTGTGTGTGCCAGCGACAGGAATGGGGATTCCTTTCACTAGGTGCATTACCGCCAGGGTTTTCGTGGCAGGGCGACCGCCGCGAAAAGCCTTGTGGTTCGCTGCCTCCTAATACGACTGGTGGGCTTAGGCCTGCTGCAGGCCCAGAGGAGCTCACCACTGGCCACATCGGTGTTGCTGCACCGGCGGGCCAGGTGGCGTTGTGGCAGTTTGGCTTAGGCCAAACCCCACAGCTCGTAATGCAGCAGTCTTTACTGCCAGGTCTGAGGCGGTTAGACGGCCAATGCAAGTTTGGTGGTCTCATGACCGTCAAAATCATAATGAGGGATCATGTGCCTGGAAACACCAGACCACAAACAATCGCCCTAAGCAGTACTTTTCAAGGTGACTCATAAAGAATGTCTTAATTTCTACCAGCCACCTGAGGACAGTAGCCTGTGCCATGATCATTTCCCAGCTCGATTTTGTAAATGTGTGAAATGTGTTTAGCACAATTATCAACTTCCACAATGTAAACAGTTCTCTGTTTCATGGTGAGGTGAATAGCATCAATAAAATATGAGCACGTCACCAATACGAGTCTTAAAATCGTTTCATTTTGAATCCTGATTTAAATACAAATTTTTTGCTAGAAAGTGGATTATTGGTAACAGCAGGTAACTACCTCAATTTAGCAATAGGCATCAAACCCCCACTAGGTCCAGTCAGAGTTTCACTAAATGAATTCTGGCTGAACTATTGGTAGCTTGGCAAACAAGCAGGTAGACTTCACTTGGAAGAAAGGTGTGTAAAGCATTTTAAAATCACAAAAATGGAATTAAGTAAAACAAAAAACAGAATAACAATCCAACTCAAATTTATAAAAAACATATTATATTTCTATCTCTAGAATGACACTAGTACGACAAAAATCCAATAAAGGGTACCGGAGATATGACTTTTTAAATATAAAGGCCCTCATTACAACCCTGGTGGTAAATGCCGCCTACTGCCGTGCTGACGACCGCCAACATACCGTGACTGCAGCGGTATTCCTGTACGGGTTTCATGACCCACACTGAGATATCTGCCCCTATACAGACACCCACACAAGTCCTCCACACCAAAGGTCAGTGATATACTGGCGATAGCAAAACCCACACCGCTACACCAACAGGAACACGCCCACAGTATCACGACCCACGAATCACCACGGCAGTCTTTCAACCGCGGTAAACCATTGGCAGTACACACTGCTGCGCTCAAAATACACACACATTTACAAAACCACACCACATTGGACAATTCAAACTACACACACCTGACACACATACACAAACCACACCCACACACCCTCACCAATATAAAACACACACCCACATTACCCACAACCCCTTACAACAAAAAAAAGATAGCAAGCAGAGAGAGACACAAGCCAGGAGCACCGACTCAATCAGAGGCACAGAACACCATCACCCATACACCATCCACGCATCTCACAGCACACACACCACAACACATCACCCCACACATCACCCCACACATCCTCACACCTACCACGCACACCACATCCATGGCACCACAGGTTTTCAGAGGAGGAGCTGAGGGTCATTCTGGAGGAAATCATCCAGGTAGAGCCACAGCTATTCGGATCACAGGTGCAGCAGACGTCCATTGCAAGGAAGATGGAGCTATGGTGGAGAGTCGTGGACAGGGTCAACACCGTGGGTCAGCACCCCAGAACAAGGGATGACATCAGGAAGAGGTGAAACAACCTACGGGGGAAGGTGCGTCCGTGGTTGCAAGACACCAGGTAGCCATACAGAGGACTGGCAGTGGACCCACACCTCCTCCCCCACAACTAACAACATCGGAGGAGCAAGTCTTGGCGATCATGCATCCTGAGGGCCTCGCAACAGTAGCATGAGGACTGGACTCTGGTAAGTCAAATCTTTACTACTATATCCCTCACACTACCTGCATGCCATCACATACCCTTACCCCTACCCTCACCCCATCACTCCACCACCTCACATATACCTCACCATCACAACACACCCATCCCAATACCAAGCCTTGGGACATTTATGCATTCTACTTTCGATTTCATGTCCTACCAGGGATACATATCCTGTTTATTTTGACTATACTGTTTAGTGGTGTGCTGTGGTAACTTCGTGTTCATTGTTGTTGTGTACATCGGTACACACTTTTGTGCCTACTGGGTAGTAAGGCACCTGATCACTTGGCACCTACTTTGGACTTTATTTGCATTCATAACGTATTAGTGTACTTACTCCCTGGATGTGCAGCAGTTCTCACCCTTACTACCCCTCATTACTGTCCTAGGCCTAGCTTTGTCCGGTTGTGGTGAGCTGCACTCCTGGTTACAACACTGTATATGAACTGTTTCTGTATTCGCTTATTTATCTATATATAAGAATTTTTTAGGCATGCCTCATTTGATGGCAATCGGGATACTTTAGCTGCGGAACCGTTTTCCATGAAACCTTTGTCTACACATATAGTAAATAATGCACCTATAAGGGAAGGACTTAGACATAAATTTATCAAATTAGAGAGACTTAAAAAACAGGAACTAGCACGTTGGTGGGACGTCATAACCCTCAAACGATATTTGGAACTGAAACAGGTACCTAGGGGATTACGAGTAATAATCTTTCCCTCTTTTGAAGATCTCGACCCTGATCTTTTAAGGGAATGGGAACATTTAGGGCCTGATTCCGACTTTGGCGGGCGGCGGAGGCCGCCCGCCAAAGTCCCGCCGACAAATGACCGCACCGCGGTCAAAAGACCGCGGCGGCCATTCTTATATTTCCGCTGGCCCGACGGGCGCTCTCCAAAAGAGCGCCCGCCGGCCCAGCGGAAATGCCCCTGCAACGAGGATGCCGGCTCCGAATGGAGCCGGCGGAGTTGCAGGGGTGCGACGGGTGC
This sequence comes from Pleurodeles waltl, assembly GCF_031143425.1. NCBI lineage: Eukaryota > Metazoa > Chordata > Amphibia > Caudata > Salamandridae > Pleurodeles > Pleurodeles waltl. The sequence goes on from NC_090437.1 coordinate 427,423,353, forward strand.
AGTGGCACCCGTCGCGTATTTCAGTGTCTGCATTGCAGACACTGAAATACTTTGTGGGGCCCTCTTACGGGGGCCCCTGCAGTGCCCATGCCATTGGCATGGGCACTGCAGGGGCCCTCTTACGGGGGCCCCGCGGCACCCCCTACCGCAGGAACAGGATGGCGGTAGGGGGTGTCAGAATCCCCATGGCGGCGGAGCGCGCTCCGCCGCCATGGAGGATTCTGTAGGGCAGTGGTAAACCGGCGGGAGACCGCCGGTTTACCCTTTCTGGCCGCGGCAATGCCCTTGGGAGCACCGCCAGCCTGTTGGCGGTGCTCCCGTGGTCGGTGACCCTGGCGGTCACCGGCCGCCAGGGTCAGAATGACCCCCTTAATCTCTTCCACCTCGTTTGGCATGATCGACATACTCATCAAACATGCTGACAGAAGGAGGAACAAATTATTACTTGACATTGCCTCCCTTGAGGATGAGATCAAGAATCTTAATCTCACCGAGGCAACCAACAAAAACTATACCATCTTGAAGGAGATACTGAATGGGTAACAACTGTATATCAAAGATAAGAAAAAGAGGAAACTAATCAGGGATGAGAACGACTATAGCAATGGTCGAATATACACATTTGCACACAGATTTGATCAGGTCAACAAAGATATTAGAAGTAAAACAACAAAAAGTACCACCCCAGTGGGGTCAACCACTAGTAGCTCATCAGACGTTTCCAACGTATCCAGCAATGGTTTGTATTCATCCATGGAGGGGCCCTCCAGTAATCCACCCCACAGAGTGCCCCCCAACAATCATCTTTTTTAGAGGAACTGGGCCGATACAGACGGGGTGTATGCCAAAACTTCAACAGACCAAATACAAACACAAACCCACCCGCAAGGGGGGGGGCAAAGTTTAACAAACAGCAGGGAGGGTGAACAACTCGCTCCACCTCAAAAACCCAAAGAACATGAACAGCTATACCAATCCTGATCCCCTTACTCCAAAAGGGGATTCCATACAGGTTATCAATCTGTCTACTCTTGAGCTATCTACATACGAAATAAACGTTTTGAAAAAGGGTCTGGGCTTCTGTCCTACTTCCAAACCAGATTTTGCTACCATACATATTGATCTCTTTAAATTTGTACGTCATCTAAAACTCAAAAAGTTTTTTCTCAATAAACCTGTGCCTAACCAAATCCCACACATTCCCTCACAAGCTTGCAATCAATCCATTAAGGATTTGCAAGACATTCACATGATCCTTTCACTAGACACTACAACTCCTTTCACTAGACACTACAACCCCCTCTTTTGCTGAACTACTATCACACTTGGACATTCCATCAAATCTGGATCTTGACAGAGGGTTTAAACCCAGATCCACATTAGTACCAGTATTACCACCGGACAACTGTATTGATGTCTTTTACAAAGCAGTGAGTACAGAATTGTTTGACCTTGAGGACAAACTCAGAACCTGTACACCCAGAACAAATAACAACCTCAACCGTGGGGAATTCTTGGCCTTGCAGAGACTCTCCACATGTACTGATATAGTCATCAGGGAGGCTGATAAAGGGGGGAATGTTGTGGTAATGAACAGGTCTGATTATGTGTCTGAAATCAATCGCCAACTCAGTGACATACAGGCATACACACAGTTACATGACAACCCCCTACCTGGTATCACCAACTTGATTGAGAACAAGTTGACACATTGGAGGAACCTATGCCTTCTGTCTGATTTGGAATACAAGTATTTATTCAATGACACACCTCGAGCACCCAGCATATATATCTTACCTAAGGTCCACAAACCAGGTAACTTTCCACCAGGTAGACCTATTATTTCTGGCATTGGTTCACCGACAGAACATATCTCGGAATACATTGACTCCTTCCTTCAGCCACTAGTTCACAATCTACCCTCATACATCCAAGACACCAGGGACCTGCTTTTTCAACTGGAAGATATTGAATGGTCAGATGAGTGTATGTTTGGTAGGTTTGATGTAAGCTCTCTCTACACTTCTATTCCCCTTGAGATGGGTTTAGAGATGCTCTCGGCTACTCTTGCTGGTCGCGATGCTACACTGTATGAACATACCCTTATGCTTCTGGACTTAACACGTATGGTACTTGAAAACAATGTATTCCTGCATGAAGGAAACTGGTACCAGCAGCGCCAGGGAGTAGCTATGGGAGACAAATTCTCTCCCTCATGTGCGAATCTATATATGGGACAATTTGAGAAGCTACATCTTTGGGCTAGATGCCCAACTCATATCACCCAACGCATCTTGTATTGGGGGAGATACATTGACGATATACTGGCCATCTGGACTTGCAGCAGAGAGGACCTTACTGCACTCATAGACCACCTAAATTCCAATGATTTCAACTTAGTGTTCACATACAATGTTGATTGTGCCCAAATTGAGTTTCTGGACCTACATCTGTACATTACGGGAAACAAGATTTCTTCCAGACTGTACAGGAAACCGACGGCTTGCAACTCCATTCTCCACACACGCAGCGCACATCCCCTAACACAAATTAAGGCTATCCCCTACGGGGAAATGGTTAGAGTACGCCGCAATTGCAGTGACACTGGGGTTTTTGAACATGAGCTTGAAAACTTGGCACAACGTTTCCGGGATAGGGGTTACACAGAAGATCTCATCTTAGTGGCAAGTAGACACATTTCCTCCAAAGATCAGCACTCATTATTGATCAGAGGCCACAAAAAAGCTCGCACCGATAGGTCCAATAAGAGGCCTAGCTCTTTTGTCACTCAGTATAGCCCTGCAAGCAAGACGTTGCTACGTATTCTTAAAAAGCACTGGCATGTGTTACTTCTGGACTCTAGTTTAAAAGACTCCATTGGTAGTTCTCCCAACATTACACATAGTAGGGGACTTACCCTTAGGAATATTTTGTGTCCGAGTTTTCTTGCTCCTCCCATACAGGTACATCCAACGACTTGGATTCCAGGCAAACCAAAGGTTTTTTTAAGTGTGGCTGTTGTATATCTTGTCAACTAGCCCTGAATAAAACTCTATCCTTCTCTTACAACACGAAGAACATTTATCATATCAAAGAGTTCATGAATTGTAACACCAGGTATACGGTTTATTGTGTCATTTGTGTTTGTGGTCTGATTTACGTGGGAAGTACAATACGCCCACTGAAGGAACGCATCCAGTAGCATGTCAGAGCTATTCAGAATCATAACACAATGTATCCCCTGTCTGTTCACTTCAACTCACAACACGGGGAAAAAGATCTTCTGAACGTAAGATTTCACGGCATAACTCATGTGTCCAACTCACCCAGATGGGGTGACAGAACAAAAGATCTCCGCAAATGTGAAGCAAAATGGATCCTTAAACTTCGAGCAGTTGAACAGGGGCTCAACACTGACCGTGAATTGCATGTTTTTCTTACATAATGTTTCCCTATTGTGATGTTGTTCATGCGTCATCATTGCCTAAAAAATTTCTATTTCCTTGCTATGACCTTTGTATTACTTAATTGACCAGCATGCTACCCAATCCATACGTCTGTTTTTATTGTGTAATAACTATGTCTTACAGTTGCTGGACATGTTAATAATTTTTCTGTACTGCGGATCAACCAGCGCATTACTTAGCATTACGTGTAGCCCCTATTGGTGGGTATTCTGCCCATGTTACATTGACTGCTCATCTCTCGGCTAATCACATCTGCCATATGATAAAATTTCTTCCCATGTATTTTCACTGATTAATGGACCCACAATGGTCCACACTACTGCTGTCATTCAATTATTATTTTTGTTTCTCTGTGTTTACTTCTGTGTCTATAGGTCTTTGTTGATCATTCCCTCCCTTTTTCTTGTAAGCACATGCAGGCCTTTAAGTATGATCCATTTTCCCAGCTACATTATATTTGTTGTTTGTATCCAGTCCCTATTCTATTTGTGTCACAATGTGAGGACATTGGCTCTGTTCTTTTCACTAATTGGGTCTGTTGATTTTTAGCCAACTGAGGCCACAGTTAGGGTTTTTATACTCATTGGCACAACTGTTTCTAGTTTCCCCCTTCTCTAGCGAATTACCAGATTTGACCTTATCACCTATAGATAACCACCGTTTTGCTGATCTTCATACGTTTTTGACTACTAGCTAGAGAGTAGTCTAGCTCATTAAGATCATTCTTTGGGCTGTTTTATCTAATGGCACGACTTTTATAACCACCCCTTTACGTATACATTACTACCGAGTACCTTATTACTTCCAAGATGGCCGCTGTTTTTGCTTTCCCAGTCTACGTGTGTTCATGGACGTGTCTGTCCAATATTCAGTCCCTTTTCTATTTTCGTCACCTCCGATACAAGTTGGATAACCAGTGCTGCGTTCTCGGACTTGCTCACTCGAATTGGGAGCGACCGGATGACTTTCCCGGCTCTACTCCTTCGACACGGCAGGATGCCCTACTATTACATCCTATCCCTTAGCCATCCAACGTTACTGCTGGCATTTTCGCCCGGTCAGTCTTTTTTTATTTTTTATTATTATTGGAAGAAAACATATAACATATATATTCTTGAGTAATTTTACACTGGAGACTTAAAATACAATACAATACTTTTTCCAGATCAGAACATAGGGTGGAAAAGACAAGGAGAAGACATCACCCAAACATCACCAAGTTAAATCATACATGATACAAAACCTGTCCACCCCTCCAATCTTATCTAAAGATGAAACCCATTAGTTCAAAAGGGGGTGACCCCGATCATTATGGGCCTGTATCCAAGCCTGGAATGGACCCCATATTGCCTTCCCTTTCCTCCTAGCCTGTTTCCCCTTCCGTTCATACAATGCCATCTCCAAATGGTATACAGACAGCAGCCTAGCCAAACATTGTTGCCAAGGCGGGGGTCGTAAATCCAACCATGATGTTGATATACAAATTCTAAACACCGCCATGGCTACAAAAATAAATGCTCTATGTGATCCAGCTATTTCGCCATCCGTTCCAAAGACCATGATCTCAGGTGTGAGAGTAAAATCATATCCCAAAACCTCCTTCAAAACAGATTGAATGCCTTCCCTTGAGGCCTTTAATTCCCCGCATGTAGCCATCATATGTATGATGTCTGAACCATACATCCCACATCTTGGACAGTTTATTCCTGACACACATCCCCATTTTGCGAGGTGGGCTGGTGTATGATACAGATCAAACATAGTCTTGTAGTGTTGCGCTTGCAGGGAAGATGATAATAAAATAGTGCAACCCAACTCCAGTGACCTCATGAAGTTATTACTCCCATCTGCCAACTTCTTGCTCCACCTATCCTTATTCGTTTCTAGATCATCTGATTGTTCTACCAATAAAAAAGGATACATTGACCTAATAGTTATACTGGGATTAGTTAGAATGTCATTCATCAGTTGGTAACTTTTGAATCCCTGGGTCCCCCCTGTTTTTTTCCCTAAAAAATCCCTTATCTGTAAATATTTAAAGAAGTCCCTTTTCTCTAGACCGTGTTGTTCCTGAAGATCTTGAAACTACTTAACCCTTGAGTTGTCAAAAACATTTCCTAACCTGGTTATACCTAGGGTGGACCAATTTGCCATATATTTATCATGAAATATTTCGGGGAGCAATGGATTCTTCTCAATCATGGTATAATAATTGTATCTACCAAATCCTTTTTTTCTGTACCATAATCGCCAACACTTATGGGCTGCACCCAAAACCTTATACCTAGTTTTCTTGTAATATCCTGGCTCGTGATATGTTACCAAGCACCCATTGGCTACTGCTCCAATCTGCAACTCATATATATTGGGGAGATCCGCTTTTATAACTCCTTCTTTATTAGGCCCCCATAACGGGCGCATGCATTGGAAAGCTGCTATTATTTGATATAATTTTATATTTGGTAAGGACCAACCACCCCTTTCCTGAGGGAGAGACATAAATTTGATTGATCTCCTACACTTACCATATGCCCATATAAATCTCATGATTGCTCTATCGATCTCTTTAAATTTTAAGTTAGTAAAGCTCAGTGGTATAGCACAAAATAGATATAACAGCTTCGGTAGGAAAATCATCTTTACCATATTGCATCGTCCTACAATAGTTAAATGCAGGTTGTTCCATCTGCACATATCTTCTCTAAATTTTGCAAGTATAGGATCTATATTTAAATTGACAACTTCATCTAGCTTGGGTGTAATATTAATACCTAAATATACTGCATGATCCACCCTCCGTGTGTCTTTAGTATTTGTGTATTGATTTGCCAACAGCTGTGTTTTAGCTCCATTTAACAAGTATCCAGAAAACCTTCCAAATTTTTTCGTCACTACTTCGATCTCTCTTAGTGCTGAATCAGGAGAGGGGGTTAGTATGGCTATATCATCTGCATATGCTAAGATTTTAGTATCCCATCCCTGCCTATGGATTGGTGGAATCTTACTGTTTTCTTCCAAACTGTCTCAGCAGAGGATCTATATACAAAGCAAAAAGGAGGGGAGAGCATGGGCATCCCTGCCTGGTACCTCTCCTAATTGAGATGCTCTCAGATTGTCCTCCCATTAGTTGTATTCTCACAGCCGGGGATTTATATAGTGCCCTTACTGCTATAATGAATTTCTTCCCTAGCCCATAATGCTCCATAACGTACCACGGATACTTCCAGTTCACCCGATCGAATGCCTTCTCTGCATCCAAAAATGCTGCAGCCATTGGTTCTTTTGCTACTTCCGTAGAGTCAAAAAGTGCTAAAACTCTCTGGATATGATTAGTTGTATCTCTTCCTGGAACAAACCCATGCTGCCACGGAGAAACCAGCTTCTTAATCACCAGCGATAGTCGAACTGCCAAGATCTTTGCATATATTTTGGCGTCACTATTTATTAATTTGATCGGGCGATATGAGGCTGGATTTAACGGGGATTTTCCTTTCTTCTGAAACACAACTATATTAGCCAGATCCCAAGATGGGGGGATTTTCCCTCCATTCTGTACCTGAATATGCAGCTGATTTTTCAGCGGATCTGCCCCCGGGGGGGGCGAAAACCACTAGACACCAGGGATATGTTTATTTATGTGTGTTTTGGGGGCGACCCCTTGGGCAAGGGTCGCCCCCCCTGGGGGCAATTTATTTTTGTATTTTGCCCCCCCCCTGGGGGCAGATCCTCCAATTTTTCGGCGGATCTGCCCCCAGGGGGGGGCGAGAACCACTAGACACCAGGGATATTGTTATTTATAAGTATTTTGGGGGCGACCCCTTGGGCAAGGGTCGCCCCCCCGGGGGCCATTTTTTTTTGTATTTCGCCCCCCCCGGGGGCAGATCCGCTGATTTTTCGGCGGATCTGCCCCCGGGGGGGGGGGGGGCGAAAACCACTAGACACCAGGGATATGTTTATTTATGTGTATTTTGGGGGTGACCCCTTGGGCAAGGTTCGCCCCCCCGGGGGCAATTTTTTTTTGTATTTCGCCCCCCCCTGGGGGCAGAGCCGGCGATTTTTCTGCGGATCTGCCCCCGGGGGGGCGAAAACCACTAGACACCAGGGATATTTTTATTTATGTGTATTTTGGGGGCGACCCCCCCCCCTGGGGGCAGATCCACCGATTTTTGGTCTGATCTGCCCCCCAGGGGGGGGTCAAAGGCGAAAACCACTAGACACCAGGGATTTTGTTTTTATTGTTTATTTTGGGGGCAACTCCTTGGGCAAGGGTCGCTCCCCTGAGGAGCTTTTTTTTTCTGTTTCGGCCCCCCCCCGATGGCAGACCAGCCATTTTTTGGACGATCTGGCCCGGGGGGGGGGGGTGGAAGCACACTAGGTGCCAGGGATTGTGTTGTGTGTGTGGTGTGTGTTTGGGGGCACCCCTTGGGCAACGGTCGCCCCCCTAAGGTGGGGAAAATTTGTATTGCCCATCTCTGCCCGTAATTTTGTAGGCCCATCTGCCCCCAAGGAGGGCAGAGACCACCAATACGGCAGGGATTCTTTTGTTTTGTGTTGTGCTGGGGGTGCCCCCTTTGGGAAGGGTCGCCCCCTGAAAGGGGGCACAGAGGTGTTGCCCATTTCTGCCCCCCCTTGGGGTCAGATTGGCCAATTTTTTTACGCCCATCTACCCCCGAGGGGGGCAGGATCCACTTAGGTACCAGGGACAACTTCTAAGTTCTTGGTGGTGGGGTGTTTGTCAACTGGCAAAGTATTTGTATTTGTGATTATAACAATTTATTTCTTCTTTTTCTTCTAGTTCAATGCTTTTGCTTCCTTTGCTGTGGATCTTTGCGGTTTTGGCAGTAGTTGTCCTGTGGTTTGCATAGTTGCATGTTTTAGGTAAGTGAAAGCAATTTACTCCAAAGGAGTATTGTTGACATGTTTGTAGGTGGTGTACTAAATGCAGTATTGTGTGTTTGACATTGTCCTTAGATTTGAGCACAGTGATGTTTGTGTTGTCATATGTCTAAATTGCTTTTTTCTTTTTTCTTTTTAGTGGGATATCATTGGTGATTGCTGTCTGTGCAGAGTAGTTGCTTGGTGAGTAGCTATTTCAGGCAACTGAGTGGTATATTTTTTGTAGTACATAACTCTTTGTGATAAAGCTACACTTTGTTTATTACTTATTTTAGTGCTAGTTGTTGTTGGCAATCCATTTGTTGTTAGGATCATGGCTAGCCGCAAAGTGACCGCTCAGCAGGTTGTTCGCATGCTCTTTGAGTCGTCTTCAGACCATGATTACAACACTGACTCTGCATTTGAGGCAGAGGAGGAAGCAGGAGATTCTGGAAGTGAGTTTTCTGTCCGAGAGTATTCTTCTGATCAGGAAGCTACTCGCAGTGCAGATGAAGGGCCTGTGTTAGAGGAGGACATTGATGTGCCAAGAGTGCAGCAGCCTGGGGCTGCAGGGTTTCCCATTGGAAGACCTGACACCTGGATTGCCCCAAACATGGAGCAGCCACAGTTACCTGCATTTACTGGTCTCCCAGGGTGTAGAGTTAATACCGAAAACGTTCTGCCTGTCCATTTCTTTCACTTGTTTATGGACGATGTATTTTTGGAAGAGATTGTGGAGCAGACAAATGTGTATGCAGAGCAATATTTGCGGGCTTCTTATTGGTCTACTAGTCCCTTGATGGCAACTGCTATATTTCCTGCAACTATGACACGTAATCGGTATTTGCTTCTTCTTCGTATGCTGCATTTTGTAGACAATGCTTTAGCCTTGCCACGAGATCACCCTGATTGTGACCGCCTTTTTAAGATTAGGCCTGTCCTTGATCATTTTGTGGATCGGTTTTCAGAGGTCTATGTTCCAGGCACAGAGATAAGTGTGGACGAGTCTTTGGTCCTTTTCAAGGGGCGTTTAGTTTTTAAGCAGTACATACCTAGTAAGAGGGCACGGTATGGGATTAAATTGTATCTGCTGTCAGAAAGCAGTACAGGATATGTGTATAATTTCCGGGTCTACACTGGTAGGGATTCCAGTATTCACCCTCCTGGTTGTCCGGCCACTTTTGGAGTTAGCGAAAAAATTGTGTGGGAACTTGCTAGACGGCTGTTTAACAAAGGTCACCATTTGTACGTAGATAATGTCTACACTGGAGTGCAGTTGTTCATGGAGTTGTTTAGGGTGGACACTGTTGCTTGTGGCACAATCCGTTCTAACCGGAAAGGCTATCCAAGGGAGCTTGTCTGTAAAAAACTTGAGAGGGGACAGTGCAGTGCCTTGCGGAATAATGAGCTGCTAGCTCTGAAATTTTCAGACAGGAGGGATGTGTACATGCTATCGACCATCCATGATGAGAGTACTTCCCCTGTGGCTGTTTGGGGTCAGGTTGCGGAAGTGCGCAAACTTGCGTGCATTTTGGACTACAATAGGCACATGGGTGGTGTTGATAGAGTAGATCAGAGGTTAGAACCTTACACTGCTCTTCGTAAGTCTTATGTGTGGTATAAAAAGTTGGCCCTACATTTATTTCATTTGGCAACTTTTAATGCCTTTATTGTATACAAGGATTGTTCACCCGAGTCAAGGATGACATTTGTTAAATTTCGGGAGTCGGTGATAGAAAGCCTTATTGTGGTGGAACCGGCAAGAGTTCCTAGAGTAGAAGTGGTGGAGGATGTGGCTAGATTGAAAGATCGGCACTTTCCAGATCACATTCCTCCCACTCCCAAAAAAGACATTCCCACAAAGAAATGTAGAGTATGTGCCCAGAGATTAATCCGGAGGGCGAGCCGGATGTACTGCCCCGAATGCCCTTCAAAGCCTGGACTGTGTGTTCCCGGCTGTTACAGAAGTTACCATACCCAAAAGAAATTCTGGGAAATACCTTGAGCGTAAGCTGTCTGTTTTATATTTTCATATGTTTCACAGTTGGCATCTCTGTCATGTATTTAGTTAGAGCTTTTGTGTTTGTAGTTTTGTGCTTATTTTATAATTAGTGGTTTCTTTGTTGTTTATAAACAAAAAAAGTGATGGTGGTGTGCTTGGGGTGGCGCTTGGCTGGCGGTGTGCGTGGGGTGGTGCTTGGCTGGCGGTGTGCGTGGGGTGGCGCTTGGCTGGCGGTGTGCGTGGGGTGGCGCTTGGCTGGCGGTGTGCTTGGGGTGGCGCTTGGCTGGCGGTGTGCGTGGGGTGGCTCTTGGCTGGCGGTGTGCTTGGGGTGGCTGGCGGTGTGCGTGGGGTGGCGCTTGGCTGACGGTGTGCGTGGGGTGGCGCTTGGCTGGCGGTGTGCTTGGGGTGGCTGGCGGTGTGCGTGGGGTGGCGCTTGCCTGGCGGTGTGCGTGGGGTGGCGCTTGGCTGGCGGTGTGCGTGGGGTGGCGCTTGGCTGGCGGTGTGCGCGGGGTGGCGCTTGGCTGGCGGTGTGCGTGGGGTGGCGCTTGGCTGGCGGTGTGCTTGGGGTGGCGCTTGGCTGGCGGTGTGCGTGGGGTGGCTCTTGGCTGGCGGTGTGTTTGGGGTGGCTGGCGGTGTGCGTGGGGTGGCGCTTGGCTGACGGTGTGCGTGGGGTGGCGCTTGGCTGGCGGTGTGCTTGGGGTGGCTGGCGGTGTGCGTGGGGTGGCGCTTGCCTGGCGGTGTGCGTGGGGTGGCGCTTGGCTGGCGGTGTGCGTGGGGTGGCGCTTGGCTGGCGGTGTGCTTGGGGTGGCGCTTGGCTGGCGGTGTGCTTGGGGTGGCGCTTGGCTGGCGGTGTGCGTGGGGTGGAGCTTGGCTGGCGGTGTGCGTGGGATGGCGCTTGGCTGGCGGTGCCATCAGCTGGTGTGATTCTTGTATGAGGCATGTGGGCGTATGTAAGTGATGGGCCCTTGAGTGGCGCGGTCTGTCGATGTGAGTGTTGTAATGTGCTGGGCCGGTGGCTGGCGGTGTGAATGGTCTTGTGCGTGTCATGTATGAAAGGTGTGTGAATGGACTGTAAAGCGGTTAGTGCCTTGTCGCGGCTTTACAGCTCACGAGCTGTGAGTCATTGGTTCACTTTTTTGCCTTTCAGTTATTAGCAGTGCATTTCATTTTTGTGAAATCTCTTGTTAATAAAATTTGATCCACTGAACCATCACTCACCCTCGTGCCAAATCCAACCAGTATGTGTTGTAAAAAATGACAAAACCTGCTCCGCTGTAATCAGGCGTCGCAGCACAACTGTGACACGCTAGGTGCCTCGGGTGGGACCCCGATGATGAAGCATGCCACCAACTAGGGTGGTGGGTGAGGGGTCTTCTTCACATAACCTAAGTGTGCTTCTTTTCACAATTTTTGTGTTTGGCACATCACGGACTATGTGCACACATCAAAGTGATATATTCCAAAAATACCTGTGCTTGGGGGGGAGGGGCCCACCTATGTTTTTGCTCCTGGGTGCGGCGTCATGTAGGGAAACCTACAAAACCCAGAAACTTTTTAAAACTAGGCACCCCAAGGAGTCCAGGGAGGTGTGGCTTGCATGGCTCCCCCCACATTTTCTTACCCACGACTCCTCTGTAAACCTCAAAATTTGCATAAAAAAGCATATTTTCCTGATTTTTCTTAGTAGGATCACCGCTCCAGCACAAAATTCCTACTCCCCAGTTTTCCCCTCAGTCTCCCAAGTAAAATGACACCTCACTTATGTGGGTCCCCAAAGCAGAGTCCGTCTAAAGATGTATAAAAGAATATGCCCTTATAAACTTGCTGTGCTATCCCTTCTATCCCTTCAGGTTTTGGGCCTTATTCTGTTGCAGGCACCTGGCCCACCCACACAAGTGAGGTATCATTTTTATCGGGAGACTTGGGGGAACGCTGGGTGGAAGGAAATTTGTGGCTCCTCTCAGATTCCAGAACTTTCTGCCACAGAAATGTGAGGAACATGTGTTTTTTTAGCCACATTTTGAGGTTTGCGGCGGATTCTGGGTAACAAAACCTGGTCCGAGCCCCGCAAGTCACCCCTCCTTGGATTCCCCTAGGTCTCTAGTTTTCAGAAATGGACAGGTTTGGTAGGTTTCCCTAGGTGCCGGCTGAGCTACAGGCCAAAACCCACAGGTAGGCACTGTTGTCTTTCAAAAAATGGGATGTGTCCACGTTGCGTTTTGGGGCGTTTCCTGTCGCGGGCGCTAGGCCTACCCACGCAAGTGAGGTATCATTTTTATCGGGAGACTTGGGGGAACGCTGGGTGGAAGGAAATTTGTGGCTCCTCTCAGATTCCAGAACTTTCTGCCACAGAAATGTGAGGAACATATGTTTTTTTAGCCAAATTTTGAGGTTTGCAAAGGATTCTGGGTAACAGAACCTGGTCCGAGCCCCGCAAGTCACCCCATATTGGATTCCCCTAGCTCTCTAGTTTTCAGAAATGCACAGGTTTGGTAGGTTTCCCTAGGTGCCGGCTGAGCTAGAGGCCAAAATCTACAGGTAGGCACTTCGCAAAAAAAACCTCTGTTTTCTTCCAAATTTTTGGACTTGTCCACGTTGCGCTTTGGGGTGTTTTCTGTCGCAGGTGCTAGGCCTACCCACGCAAGTGAGGTATCATTTTTATCGGGAGACTTGGGGAAACGCTGGGTGGAAGGAAATTTGTGGCTCCTCTCAGATTCCAGAACTTTCTGCCACAGAAATGTGAGAAACATGTGTTTTTTTAGCCAAATTTTGAGGTTTGCAAAGGATTCTGGGTAACAGAACCTGGTCCGAGCCCCGCAAGTCACCCCATCTTGGATTCCCCTAGGTCTCTAGTTTTCAGAAATGTACAGGTTTGGTAGGTTTCCCTAGGTGCCAGCTGAGCTAGAGGCCAAAATCTACAGCTAGGCACTTCGCAAAAAACACCTCTGTTTTCTTCCAAAATTTTGGATGTGTCCACGTTGCGCTTTGGGGTGTTTCCTGTCGCGGGCGCTAGGCCTACCCACGCAAGTGAGGTGTCATTTTTATCGGGAGACTTGGGGGAACGCTGGGTGGAAGGAAATTTGTGGCTCCTCTCAGATTCCAGAACTTTTTGCCACAGAAATGTGAGGAACATGTGTTTTTTTAGCCAAATTTTGAGGTTTGCAAAGGATTCTGGGTAACAGAACCTGGTCCGAGCCCCGCAAGTCACCCCATCTTGGATTCCCCCAGGTCTCTAGTTTTCAGAAATGCACAGGTTTGGTAGGTTTCCCTAGGTGCCGGCTGAGCTAGAGGCCAAAATCTACAGGTAGGCACTTCGCTAAAAACACCTCTGTTTTCTTCCAAATTTTTGGACGTGTCCACGTTGCGCTTTGGGGTGTTTCCTGTCGCCGGCGCTAGGCATACCCACGCAAGTGAGGTATCATTTTTATCGGGAGACTTGGGGGAACGCTGGGTGGAAGGAAATTTGTGGCTCCTCTCAGATTCCAGAACTTTTTGCCACAGAAATGTGAGGAACATGTGTTTTTTTAGCCAAATTTTGAGGTTTGCAAAGGATTCTGGGTAACAGAACCTGGTCCGAGCCCCGCAAGTCACTCCTCCTTGGATTCCCCTAGGTCTCTAGTTTTCAGAAATGCACAGGTTTGGTAGGTTTCCCTAGGTGCCGGCTGAGCTAGAGGCCAAAATCTACAGGTAGGCACTTCGCCAAAAACACCTCTGTTTTCTTCCAAATATTTTGACGTGTCCACGTTGCGCTTTGGGGTGTTTCCTGTTGCGGGCGCTAGGCCTACCCACGCAAGTGAGGTATCATTTTTATCGCGAGACTTGGGGGAACGCTAGGTAGAAGGACATTTGTGGATCCTCTCAGATTCCAGAACTTTCTGCCACAGAAATGTGAGGAACATGTGTTTTTTTAGCCACATTTTGAGGTTTGCAAAGGATTCTGGGTAACAGAACCTGGTCCGAGCCCCGCAAGTCACCCCATCTTGGATTCCCCTAGGTCTCTAGTTTTCAGAAATGCACAGGTTTGGTAGGTTTCCCTAGGTGCCGGCTGATCTAGAGGCCAAAATCTACAGGTAGGCACTTCGCAAAAAACAACTCTGTTTTCTTCCAAATTTTTGGACGTGTCCACGTTGCGCTTTGGGGTGTTTCCTGTCGCGGGCGCTAGGCCTACCCACGCAAGTGGGGTATCATTTTTATCGTGAGACTTGGGGGAACGCTGGGTGGAAGGAAATTTGTGGCTCCTCTCAGATTCCAGAACTTTTTGCCACAGAAATGTGAGGAACATGTGTTTTTTTAGCCAAATTTTGAGGTTTGCAAAGGATTCTGGGTAACAGAACCTGGTCCGAGCCCCGCAAGTCACTCCTCCTTGGATTCCCCTAGGTCTCTAGTTTTCAGAAATGCACAGGTTTGGTAGGTTTCCCTAGGTGCCGGCTGAGCTAGAGGCCAAAATCTACAGGTAGGCACTTCGCCAAAAACACCTCTGTTTTCTTCCAAATTTTTTTACGTGTCCACGTTGCGCTTTGGGGTGTTTCCTGTTGCGGGCGCTAGGCCTACCCACGCAAGTGAGGTATCATTTTTATCGGGAGACTTGGGGGAACGCTAGGTAGAAGGACATTTGTGGATCCTCTCAGATTCCAGAACTTTCTGCCACAGAAATGTGAGGAACATGTGTTTTTTTAGCCACATTTTGAGGTTTGCAAAGGATTCTGGGTAACAGAACCTGGTCCGAGCCCCGCAAGTCACCCCATCTTGGATTCCCCTAGGTCTCTAGTTTTCAGAAATGCACAGGTTTGGTAGGTTTCCCTAGGTGCCGGCTGATCTAGAGGCCAAAATCTACAGGTAGGCACTTCGCAAAAAACAACTCTGTTTTCTTCCAAATTTTTGGACGTGTCCACGTTGCGCTTTGGGGTGTTTCCTGTCGCGGGCGCTAGGCCTACCCACGCAAGTGGGGTATCATTTTTATCGTGAGACTTGGGGGAACGCTGGGTGGAAGGAAATTTGTGGCTCCTCTCAGATTCCAGAACTTTCTGCCACAGAAATGTGAGGAACATGTGTTTTTTTAGCCAAATTTTGAGGTTTGCAAAGGATTCTGGGTAACAGAACCTGGTCCGAGCCCCGCAAGTCACCCCATCTTGGATTCCCCTAGGTCTCTAGTTTTCAGAAATGTACAGGTTTGGTAGGTTTCCCTAGGTGCCGGCTGAGCTAGAGGCCAAAATCTACAGGTAGGCACTTCGCAAAAAACACCTCTGTTTTCTTCCAAAATTTTGGATGTGTCCACGTTGCGCTTTGGGATGTTTCCTGTCGCGGGCGCTAGGCCTACCCACACAAGTGAGGTATCATTTTTATCGGGAGACTTGGGGGAACGCTGGGTGGAAGGAAATTTGTGGCTCCTCTCAGATTCCAGAACTTTCTGCCACAGAAATGTGAGGAACATGTGTTTTTTTAGCCAAATTTTGAGGTTTGCAAAGGATTCTGGGTAACAGAACCTGGTCCAAGCCCCGCAAGTCACCCCATCTTGGATTCCCCTCGGTCTCTAGTTTTCAGAAATGCACAGGTTTGGTAGGTTTCCCTAGGTGCCGGCTGAGCTAGAGGTCAAAATCTACAGGTAGGCACTTCGCAAAAAACACCTCTGTTTTCTTCCAAAATTTTGGACGTGTCCACGTTGCGCTTTGGGGTGTTTCCTGTCGCGGGCGCTAGGCCTACCCACGCAAGTGAGGTATCATTTTTATCCGGAGACTTGGGGAAACGCTGGGTGGAAGGAAATTTGTGGCTCCTCTCAGATTCCAGAACTTTCTGCCACAGAAATGTGAGAAACATGTGTTTTTTTAGCCAAATTTTGAGGTTTGCAAAGGATTCTGGTTAACAGAACCTGGTCCGAGCCCCACAAGTCACCCCATCTTGGATTCCCCTAGGTCTCTAGTTTTCAGAAATGTACAGGTTTGGTAGGTTTCCCTAGGTGCCGGCTGATCTAGAGGCCAAAATCTACAGGTAGGCACTTCGCAAAAAACAACTCTGTTTTCTTCCAAATTTTTGGACGTGTCCACGTTGCGCTTTGGGGTGTTTCCTGTCGCGGGCGCTAGGCCTACCCACGCAAGTGGGGTATCATTTTTATCGTGAGACTTGGGGGAACGCTGGGTGGAAGGAAATTTGTGGCTCCTCTCAGATTCCAGAACTTTTTGCCACAGAAATGTGAGGAACATGTGTTTTTTTAGCCAAATTTTGAGGTTTGCAAAGGATTCTGGGTAACAGAACCTGGTCCGAGCCCCGCAAGTCACTCCTCCTTGGATTCCCCTAGGTCTCTAGTTTTCAGAAATGCACAGGTTTGGTAGGTTTCCTTACGTGCCGGCTGAGCTAGAGGCCAAAATCTACAGGTAGGCACTTCGCCAAAAACACCTCTGTTTTCTTCCAAATTTTTTTACGTGTCCACGTTGCGCTTTGGGGTGTTTCCTGTTGCGGGCGCTAGGCCTACCCACGCAAGTGAGGTATCATTTTTATCGGGAGACTTGGGGGAACGCTAGGTAGAAGGACATTTGTGGATCCTCTCAGATTCCAGAACTTTCTGCCACAGAAATGTGAGGAACATGTGTTTTTTTAGCCACATTTTGAGGTTTGCAAAGGATTCTGGGTAACAGAACCTGGTCCGAGCCCCGCAAGTCACCCCATCTTGGATTCCCCTAGGTCTCTAGTTTTCAGAAATGCACAGGTTTGGTAGGTTTCCCTAGGTGCCGGCTGATCTAGAGGCCAAAATCTACAGGTAGGCACTTCGCAAAAAACAACTCTGTTTTCTTCCAAATTTTTGAACGTGTCCACGTTGCGCTTTGGGGTGTTTCCTGTCGCGGGCGCTAGGCCTACCCACGCAAGTGGGGTATCATTTTTATCGTGAGACTTGGGGGAACGCTGGGTGGAAGGAAATTTGTGGCTCCTCTCAGATTCCAGAACTTTCTGCCACAGAAATGTGAGGAACATGTGTTTTTTTAGCCAAATTTTGAGGTTTGCAAAGGATTCTGGGTAACAGAACCTGGTCCGAGCCCCGCAAGTCACCCCATCTTGGATTCCCCTAGGTCTCTAGTTTTCAGAAATGTACAGGTTTGGTAGGTTTCCCTAGGTGCCGGCTGAGCTAGAGGCCAAAATCTACAGGTAGGCACTTCGCATAAAACACCTCTGTTTTCTTCCAAAATTTTGGATGTGTCCACGTTGCGCTTTGGGATGTTTCCTGTCGCGGGCGCTAGGCCTACCCACACAAGTGAGGTATCATTTTTATCGGGAGACTTGGGGGAACGCTGGGTGGAAGGAAATTTGTGGCTCCTCTTAGATTCCAGAACTTTCTGCCACAGAAATGTGAGGAACATGTGTTTTTTTAGCCAAATTTTGAGGTTTGCAAAGGATTCTGGGTAACAGAACCTGGTCCAAGCCCCGCAAGTCACCCCATCTTGGATTCCCCTCGGTCTCTAGTTTTCAGAAATGCACAGGTTTGGTAGGTTTCCCTAGGTGCCGGCTGAGCTAGAGGTCAAAATCTACAGGTAGGCACTTCGCAAAAAACACCTCTGTTTTCTTCCAAAATTTTGGACGTGTCCACGTTGCGCTTTGGGGTGTTTCCTGTCGCGGGCGCTAGGCCTACCCACGCAAGTGAGGTATCATTTTTATCGGGAGACTTGGGGAAACGCTGGGTGGAAGGAAATTTGTGGCTCCTCTCAGATTCCAGAACTTTCTGCCACAGAAATGTGAGAAACATGTGTTTTTTTAGCCAAATTTTGAGGTTTGCAAAGGATTCTGGGTAACAGAACCTGGTCCGAGCCCCACAAGTCACCCCATCTTGGATTCCCCTAGGTCTCTAGTTTTCAGAAATGTACAGGTTTGGTAGGTTTCCCTAGGTGCCAGCTGAGCTAGAGGCCAAAATCTACAGCTAGGCACTTCGCAAAAAACACCTCTGTTTTCTTCCAAAATTTTGGATGTGTCCACGTTGCGCTTTGGGGTGTTTCCTGTCGCGGGCGCTAGGCCTACCCACGCAAGTGAGGTATCATTTTTATCGGGAGACTTGGGGGAACGCTGGGTGGAAGGAAATTTGTGGCTCCTCTCAGATTCCAGAACTTTTTGCCACAGAAATGTGAGGAACATGTGTTTTTTTAGCCAAATTTTGAGGTTTGCAAAGGATTCTGGGTAACAGAACCTGGTCCGAGCCCCGCAAGTCACCCCATCTTGGATTCCCCCAGGTCTCTAGTTTTCAGAAATGCACAGGTTTGGTAGGTTTCCCTAGGTGCCGGCTGAGCTAGAGGCCAAAATCTACAGGTAGGCACTTCGCTAAAAACACCTCTGTTTTCTTCCAAATTTTTGGACGTGTCCACGTTGCGCTTTGGGGTGTTTCCTGTCGCCGGCGCTAGGCATACCCACGCAAGTGAGGTATCATTTTTATCGGGAGACTTGGGGGAACGCTGGGTGGAAGGAAATTTGTGGCTCCTCTCAGATTCCAGAACTTTTTGCCACAGAAATGTGAGGAACATGTGTTTTTTTAGCCAAATTTTGAGGTTTGCAAAGGATTCTGGGTAACAGAACCTGGTCCGAGCCCCGCAAGTCACTCCTCCTTGGATTCCCCTAGGTCTCTAGTTTTCAGAAATGCACAGGTTTGGTAGGTTTCCCTAGGTGCCGGCTGAGCTAGAGGCCAAAATCTACAGGTAGGCACTTCGCCAAAAACACCTCTGTTTTCTTCCAAATTTTTTTACGTGTCCACGTTGCGCTTTGGGGTGTTTCCTGTTGCGGGCGCTAGGCCTACCCACGCAAGTGAGGTATCATTTTTATCGGGAGACTTGGGGGAACGCTAGGTAGAAGGACATTTGTGGATCCTCTCAGATTCCAGAACTTTCTGCCACAGAAATGTGAGGAACATGTGTTTTTTTAGCCACATTTTGAGGTTTGCAAAGGATTCTGGGTAACAGAACCTGGTCCGAGCCCCGCAAGTCACCCCATCTTGGATTCCCCTAGGTCTCTAGTTTTCAGAAATGCACAGGTTTGGTAGGTTTCCCTAGGTGCCGGCTGATCTAGAGGCCAAAATCTACAGGTAGGCACTTCGCAAAAAACAACTCTGTTTTCTTCCAAATTTTTGGACGTGTCCACGTTGCGCTTTGGGGTGTTTCCTGTCGCGGGCGCTAGGCCTACCCACGCAAGTGGGGTATCATTTTTATCGTGAGACTTGGGGGAACGCTGGGTGGAAGGACATTTGTGGCTCCTCTCAGATTCCAGAACTTTTTGCCACAGAAATGTGAGGAACATGTGTTTTTTTAGCCAAATTTTGAGGTTTGCAAAGGATTCTGGGTAACAGAACCTGGTCCGAGCCCCGCAAGTCACCCCATCTTGGATTCCCCCAGGTCTCTAGTTTTCAGAAATGCACAGGTTTGGTAGGTTTCCCTAGGTGCCGGCTGAGCTAGAGGCCAAAATCTACAGGTAGGCACTTCGCTAAAAACACCTCTGTTTTCTTCCAAATTTTGGGACGTGTCCACGTTGCGCTTTGGGGTGTTTCCTGTCGCCGGCGCTAGGCATACCCACGCAAGTGAGGTATCATTTTTATCGGGAGACTTGGGGGAACGCTGGGTGGAAGGAAATTTGTGGCTCCTCTCAGATTCCAGAACTTTTTGCCACAGAAATGTGAGGAACATGTGTTTTTTAAGCCAAATTTTGAGGTTTGCAAAGGATTCTGGGTAACAGAACCTGGTCCGAGCCCCGCAAGTCACTCCTCCTTGGATTCCCCTAGGTCTCTAGTTTTCAGAAATGCACAGGTTTGGTAGGTTTCCCTAGGTGCCGGCTGAGCTAGAGGCCAAAATCTACAGGTAGGCACTTCGCCAAAAACACCTCTGTTTTCTTCCAAATTTTTTGACGTGTCCACGTTGCGCTTTGGGGTGTTTCCTGTTGCGGGCGCTAGGCCTACCCACGCAAGTGAGGTATCATTTTTATCGGGAGACTTGGGGGAACGCTAGGTAGAAGGACATGTGTGGATCCTCTCAGATTCCAGAACTTTCTGCCACAGAAATGTGAGGAACATGTGTTTTTTTAGCCACATTTTGAGGTTTGCAAAGGATTCTGGGTAACAGAACCTGGTCCGAGCCCCGCAAGTCACCCCATCTTGGATTCCCCTAGGTCTCTAGTTTTCAGAAATGCACAGGTTTGGTAGGTTTCCCTAGGTGCCGGCTGATCTAGAGGCCAAAATCTACAGGTAGGCACTTCGCAAAAAACAACTCTGTTTTCTTCCAAATTTTTGGACGTGTCCACGTTGCGCTTTGGGGTGTTTCCTGTCGCGGGCGCTAGGCCTACCCACGCAAGTGGGGTATCATTTTTATCGTGAGACTTGGGGGAACGCTGGGTGGAAGGAAATTTGTGGCTCCTCTCAGATTCCAGAACTTTTTGCCACAGAAATGTGAGGAACATGTGTTTTTTTAGCCAAATTTTGAGGTTTGCAAAGGATTCTGGGTAACAGAACCTGGTCCGAGCCCCGCAAGTCACTCCTCCTTGGATTCCCCTAGGTCTCTAGTTATCAGAAATGCACAGGTTTGGTAGGTTTCCCTAGGTGCCGGCTGAGCTAGAGGCCAAAATCTACAGGTAGGCACTTCGCCAAAAACACCTCTGTTTTCTTCCAAATTTTTTGACGTGTCCATGTTGCGCTTTGGGGTGTTTCCTGTTGCGGGCGCTAGGCCTACCCACGCAAGTGAGGTATCATTTTTATCGGGAGACTTGGGGGAACGCTAGGTAGAAGGACATTTGTGGATCCTCTCAGATTCCAGAACTTTCTGCCACAGAAATGTGAGGAACATGTGTTTTTTTAGCCACATTTTGAGGTTTGCAAAGGATTCTGGGTAACAGAACCTGGTCCGAGCCCCGCAAGTCACCCCATCTTGGATTCCCCTAGGTCTCTAGTTTTCAGAAATGTACAGGTTTGGTAGGTTTCCCTAGGTGCCGGCTGAGCTAGAGGCCAAAATCTACAGGTAGGCACTTCGCAAAAAACACCTCTGTTTTCTTCCAAAATTTTGGATGTGTCCACGTTGCGCTTTGGGATGTTTCCTGTCGCGGGCGCTAGGCCTACCCACACAAGTGAGGTATCATTTTTATCGGGAGACTTGGGGGAACGCTGGGTGGAAGGAAATTTGTGGCTCCTCTCAGATTCCAGAACTTTCTGCCACAGAAATGTGAGGAACATGTGTTTTTTTAGCCAAATTTTGAGGTTTGCAAAGGATTCTGGGTAACAGAACCTGGTCCAAGCCCCGCAAGTCACCCCATCTTGGATTCCCCTCGGTCTCTAGTTTTCAGAAATGCACAGGTTTGGTAGGTTTCCCTAGGTGCCGGCTGAGCTAGAGGTCAAAATCTACAGGTAGGCACTTCGCAAAAAACACCTCTGTTTTCTTCCAAAATTTTGGACGTGTCCACGTTGCGCTTTGGGGTGTTTCCTGTCGCGGGCGCTAGTCCTACCCACGCAAGTGAGGTATCATTTTTATCGGGAGACTTGGGGGAACGCTGGGTGGAAGGAAATTTGTGGCTCCTCTCAGATTCCAGAACTTTCTGCCACAGAAATGTGAGGAACATGTGTTTTTTTAGCCAAATTTTGAGGTTTGCAAAGGATTCTGGGTAACCGAACCTGGTCCGAGCCCCGCAAGTCACCCCATCTTGGATTCCCCTCGGTCTCTAGTTTTCAGAAATGCACAGGTTTGGTAGGTTTCCCTAGGTGCCGGCTGAGCTAGAGGTCAAAATCTACAGGTAGGCACTTCGCAAAAAACACCTCTGTTTTCTTCCAAAATTTTTGACGTGTCCACGTTGCGCTTTGGGGTGTGTCCTGTCGCGGGCGCTAGGCCTACCCACGCAAGTGAGGTATCATTTTTATCGGGAGACTTGGGGGAACGCTGGGTGGAAGGAAATTTGTGGCTCCTCTCAGATTCCAGAACTTTCTGCCACAGAAATGTGAGGAACATGTGTTTTTTTAGCCAAATTTTGAGGTTTGCAAAGGATTCTGGGTAACCGAACCTGGTCCGAGCCCCGCAAGTCACCCCTCCTTGGATTCCCCTAGGTCTCTAGTTTTCAGAAATGCACAGGTTTGGTAGGTTTGCCTAGGTGCCGGCTGAGCTAGAGGCCAAAATCTACAGCTAGGCACTTCGCAAAAAACAACTCTGTTTTCTTCCAAATTTTTGGACGTGTCCACGTTGCGCTTTGGGGTGTTTCCTGTCGCTGGAGCTAGGCCTACCCACGCAAGTGAGGTATCATTTTTATCGGGAGACTTGGGGGAACGCTGGGTGGAAGGAAATTCGTGGCTCCTCTCAGATTCCAGAACTTTCTGCCACAGAAATGTGAGGAACATGTGTTTTTTTAGCCAAATTTTGAGGTTTGCAAAGGATTCTGGGTAACAGAACCTGGTCCGAGCCCCGCAAGTCACCCCATCTTGGATTCCCCTAGGTCTCTAGTTCTCAGAAATGCACAGGTTTGGTAGGATTGCCTAGGTGCCGGCTGAGCTAGAGGCCAAAATCTGCAGGTAGGCACTTCGCAAAAAACACCTCTGTTTTCTTTCAAAAAAATGGGATGTGTCCACGTTGCGTTTTGGGGCGTTTCCTGTCGCGGGCGCTAGGCCTACCCACACAAGTGAGGTATCATTTTTATTGGGAGACTTGGGGGAACATAGATTAGCAAAACAAGTGCTATTGCCCCTTGTCTTTCTCTACATTTTTTCCTTCCAAATATAGGAGAGTGTGTAAAAAAGACATCTATTTGAGAAATTCCCTATAATTCACATGCTAGTATGGTCACCCCGGAATTCAGAGATGTGCAAATAACCACTGCTCCTCAGCACCTTATCTTGTGCCCTTTTTGGAAATGCAAAGGTTTTCTTGATAGCAATTTTTTACTCTTTATATTTCAGCAAATGAATTGCTGTATACCCGGTATAGAATGAAAACGCACTGCAGGGTGCAGCTCATTTATTGGCTCTGGGTTCCTCGGGTTCTTGATGAACCTACAAGCCCTATATATCCCCGCAACCAGAGGAGTCCAGCAGACGTAATGGTATATTGCTTTCCATAATCTGACATTGCAGGGAAAAGTTACAGAGTAAAACGTAGCGAAAAATTGATGTTTTTTTCACCTCAATTTCAATATTTTTCTTTTTCAGCTGTTATTTTCTGTAGGAAACCCTTGTAGGATCTACACAAATGACCCCTTGCTGAATTCAGGATTTTGTCTACTTTTCAGAAATGGTTAGGTTTCTGGGATCCAGCATTGGTTTCATGCCCATTCCTGTCACTGACTGGAAGGAGGCTGAAAGCACAAAAAATTGCAAAAATGGGTTATGCCCCAGTAAAATGCCAAAATTGTGTTGAAAAATTGGGCTTTCTGATTCAAGTCTGCCTGTTCCTGAAAGCTAGGAAGCTGCTGAGTTTAGCACTGCAAACCCTTTGTTCATGCCATTTTCAGGGGGAAATCCACAAGCCTTCTTCTGCAGCCACTTTTTCCATTTTTTTTTTTAAAACGAAATTTTCACTTGTTTTGGCCAATTTCTTGGCCTCCTTCAAGGGAACCCACAAAGTCTGGGTACCTCTAGAATCCCTAGGATGTTGGAAAAAAAGGACGCAAATTTGGCTTGGTTAGCTTATGTGCACAAAAAGTTATGAGGGCCTAAGCGCGAACTGCCTCAAATAGGCAAAAAAAGGCCTGGCACAGGAGGGGGAAAAGGCCTGGCAGCGAAGGTGTTAAGAGAGAAATCCTTATTTCCAGTACATAGCTCTTTATCGCTAACATATAGAGGGGTGGGTTCTTTTCCTGGCACCTTACTTTCAGGGGAGAGGGTTACATGTGTAGAAGAGCTGTCTTGTGCTCCACCTGCAAGAAAAGCCGTAATAGTAGGTTGACTTTTGCTTTTCATCTTAATTTCCAGTGGGGGGGTGGTATTGTCACTCATCTTGGCATCTTTCAGCAGTCCTGACGTGTTCTTCGCAGCTGCTTTACCAGGTATTGACGCGAGGCGCTTACTTAACCCAACTGTCTCTCCTTTATCCCTACCAATACGTGTTGTTCTAGCACCCTCGCTTTTGTCTCCATAATTCCTGATAGTTTTGGGCGCCATAATTATCGTATGAGGTATCAGTCTGATAAATCTTAATATACCCGCCGCAGCAGCCAATGCATCCGATACTGTTTGTTCAATCACACTCCTCAGTGGCCATGAGAGAGTGGATAGATGCCGAGATGTATTACTATACACAACCGGGAGCATTGACGCCTCCCAGGGTTCCTCTTTTCTCCCCCCCCTTCAGGAAGGAGAAAAAATAAAATAAAAATAATAATTCCCTTTCCCTTTCCTTTCCTTCAACACTTTTTTTTCCTCTTTCTTTTTTTTCCCCTTTCTTTCCCCCCCCCCTCATTTTTAGCCCCTCTCCTCTATTTTCTGGAGATAAAGAGGGAAGAGCAGGATAAAGCTAGCAAATTCAAAGGCTGCTAGTTAATAGCGTTTTCTCCACATTTAGAGCGACTCTCAGCTTCCATATGCTTATGAACTTCCGTTAGTTATCAACAAAGGTAACCCCAGGTTCCTCAGTTCCTTCCTCCTCCTTAGATAAAAAGTCCGAGTAAGATTTATTGTCCTGGTTTCTTGAACAGCCACAAAGTCACAAAGTCTGTAATTCAACAGTTCAGGATAAGCCCCTTTTCTTTAACAGAGCTTTTCTTAATTATTGGTTGTTGTACACCCACCCCTCTCCCCCTTACCAGCGTAGGTACTCTTCGTCGCGTCTTTTATGCTGCCTTGGATCGACGTTCTCTGCCATGGGGGGGAGGGGGACCTTGTGGTGATTGCACAGCAACGGCTGCGCGCTGGATTTCCTCCTGGGGGAGGCAGTCTACCGTTACTGCCACGATTACGAGGTGCAGGGGATTACGGGCCGCAGAAACGGGCTCCACAACTCTTATTACGGCCGCTGTGCAGGAGAGGCGGCAGCCTCTCTATGCAATGCAGCCGCGGCGGTAGCGGCCCGTTCAGCTACGCCTCTGCGGCATTGATCCGTAGGCGAGTTCCCCCTACGCTAACCGCCGTGGCAAGAGAAGCAGCCGCGGCAGCGGCAGCAACTGCGGCAGCAGGAAGTCACAGCGTTTGGTTCCGGTGGGTGTGGCTTGCAGGTCTCGCCCTTACGCCGACACCATGTTGCCCCCCCTTCGCCCGGTCAGTCTATGGCTATTTCAAACCATATGTTTTATTTGCGACCCACATCCACATCATATAACCTACCGATGCCATGTGGCCGTGTTAATTGTCTTTAATGTTTTCATAATTATTTATGCTACTACCATGGTGACGTTGGCAATAACTTTACAAAGTGTATCCGTCCTGGTTATTACTTGCGTTCTTGGACTTGGGACCTTTTCTAATGGGTACCACGGGTTCATAATCTGTGTATGCCGTCATTATTTGAGTTTACATTGTGGCCTTACCATCTGCCGGGTTCGGGCTTCGTGCTTGGGTAGTCCGTTAATGCAATGGTAGGTCGCTCCCCCTGCCGCTGCAGCTCCACCAGCCCAGGCTCCTGAACCCTCCAAGCAAGTCCTGCGAAACCACAGTAAGTACGCCCCCCGCCCAGCCCCTCGCCCTGCCCCGCGCTACTCACCTCTTCTCCTGCTTCCCTCTTCATCTTTGATCTTCCTCTTTGCTCTCCATCTGTATTCTTCATCTGTGTTCTTCTTTCTTCCCTGCACCCCGTCCTGCGTGTTCTTTCTTCTGTCTTCATCTGTGTTCTTCTTCTGTGCTCGTCTTTCTTCCCTGCACCCCGTCCTGCGTGTTCTTTCTTCTGTCTTCATCTGTGTTCTTCTTTTGTGCTCTTCTTTCTTCCCTGCACCCCTTCCTGCATGTTCTCTCTTCTTCTTTGTCCTTCTTCTGTGATCTTCATCTGTATTCTTCATCTGTGTTCTTCTTCTGTGCTCTCCTTCTGTGTATTTCATCTGTGTTTCTTCCCTCTCTTCTGCACCGCGACCTGCGTGTGCTTTCTTCTGTCTTCATCTGTATTCTTCTTCTTTGTACTTCATCTGTGTTTCTTCCTTCTCTTCTGCACCGCGACCTGCGTGTGCTTTCTTCTTCTTTGTCCTTCTTCTGTGTTCTTCATCTGTATTCTTCTTCTGTGTTCTTCTTTACCTTCTCCTTGGCTCTTCTCTCTTCTGCTCCTCGCTCCTCTTCTTCTTTACCTTCTTCTGGGCTCTTCTCTCTTCTGTTCTTCTGCTCCTCTTCTTCTTTACCTTCTTCTTGGCTCTTCTCTCTTCTGTTCTTCTGCTCCTCGCTCCTCTTCTTCTTTACCTTCTTCCTGGCTCTTCTCTCCTCTCTCTTCTGCTCTTCTGCTCCTGACTCCTCTCTCTGACCTTCCTCACTCCCCTTCACCTCTGTAACCCCCCTCCCCTATCTTCCTATCTTTTCTTCCTAACTCCCCGCCACCTTTAAACCCCCCTCCCTATCTTTTCTCCCCTCTACCTGACCCCCCCACCCTCCGCTTTCCCGCCGCCACCACCTGCTCGCCCCCGCCCCCCCTGCTCCCATTCGTCGCCCCACTCCCACCCCCCGCCCCCAGCTGACCCCTCCTCCCTCTTATGGCGGCCGCTGCGCGACAGAGTTAGCGACCCTTGACCCAAGGGTAGGTCGCTCCCCCTGCTGCTGCAGCTCCACCAGCCCAGGCTCCTGAACCCTCCAAGCAACTCCTGCAAAACCACAGTAAGTACTCCCCCCGCCCAGCCCCTCGCCCTGCCCCGCGCTACTCACCTCTTCTCCTGCTTCCCTCTTCATCTTTGATCTTCATCTTTGCTCTCCATCTGTATTCTTCATCTGTGTTCTTCTTTCTTCCCTGCACCCCGTCCTGCGTGTTCTTTCTTCTATCTTCATCTGTGTTCTTCTTCTGTGCTCGTCTTTCTTCCCTGCACCCTGTCCTGCGTGTTCTTTCTTCTGTCTTCATCTGTGTTCTTCTTCTGTGCTCTTCTTTCTTCCATGCACCCCGTCCTGCGTGTTCTCTCTTCTTCTTTGTCCTTCTTCTGTGATCTTCATCTGTATTCTTCATCTGTGTTCTTCTTCTGTGCTCTCCTTCTGTGTATTTAATCTGTGTTTCTTCCTTCTCTTCTGCACCGCGACCTGCGTGTGCTTTTTCTGTCTTCATCTGTATTCTTCTTCTTTGTACTTCATCTGTGTTTCTTCCTTCTCTTCTGCACCGCGACCTGCGTGTGCTTTCTTCCTCTTTGTCCTTCTTCTGTGTTCTTCATCTGTATTCTTCTTCTGTGTTCTTCTTTACCTTCTCCTTGGCTCTTCTCTATTCTGCTCCTCGCTCCTCTTCTTCTTTACCTTCTTCTGGGCTCTTCTCTCTTCTGTTCTTCTGCTCCTCTTCTTCTTTACCTTCTTCTTGGCTCTTCTCTCTTCTGTTCTTCTGCTCCTCGCTCCTCTTCCTCTTTACCTTCTTCCTAGCTCTTCTCTCTTCTGCTCTTCTGCTCCTGACTCCTCTCTCTGACCTTCCTCACTCCCCTCCACCTCTGTAACCCCCCTCCCCTATCTTCCTATCTTTTCTTCCTAACTCCCCGCCACCTTAAAACCCCCCTCCCCTATCTTTTCTCCCCTCTACCTGACCCCCCCACCCTCTGCTTTCCCGCTGCCACCACCTGCTCGCCCCCGCCCCCCCTTCTCCCATTCGTCGCCCCACTCCCACCCCCAGCTGACCCCTCCTCCCTGTTATGGCGGGCGCTGTGCGGGCGCGCCAAAGGCAAGCCTGTCTGCGCCCGTCCGCGCCTGGACAGTGCCCAGCGCCACGACCCCTGGCCACCAGCACTCCCAAATCCCGCAGCATCGCTACGACCCCGTCACCCTCCACGCCCTCAACCCGGGGCGCTCCAGCACCTGCTTCCAAGCCAACCCAAAACGCACCCACGGACCCTTCGTATGTCACACCTGCAAACTCACCTTCCACCGCGAAAACACCACGCCCGCCAGCCCACGCGCCAACAACCATCTAAAATGCATCCTGATCAACGCACGCTCCGTCCACAAGCACGCCGTTGAACTTTGGGACCTCCTGGACTTCACCGCACCCGACGTCGCCTTCATCACTCAGACCTGGATGAACGCCTCCTCGGCCCCCGACATCGCCATAGCCATCCCCGACGGCTACAAGATTTCAAGGAGAGACCGCACCAACCAAATAGGTGGAGGAATCGCCATCGTCGTCAAGGACTCCATCAATGTCACCACTTCCACCGAAGACACCCCCCTCGCCGCCGAACACCTGCACTTCCAGATCCACACCGACCCCAGGACCATACTCAAAGGAACTCTCATCTACCGACCCCCTGGACCACGTGCCCTCTTCAGCGACTCCATCACTGACTTCATCTCCCCGCACGCCCTTGCCTCGCCGGACTACATCCTCCTCGGTGACCTCAACTTCCACCTGGAACAGAACAACGACCCCAACACCACCGCCCTGCTCGACAACCTCGCCAACCTCGGCCTCAAGCAACTGGTGAACACCCCCACCCACATCGACGGACACACGCTAGACCCCATCTTCTCCGCCAGCAACCACATATCCTTCAGCCACTCCTCAGCTATACACTGGACCGACCACAGATGTGTCCACTTCACCTTCCGACGTGAGACTCGCCACCTCTGCACACAACCCATCCCACGTCGACAGTGGAACAAAATCCCCGAGGAACAGCTTCTCTCCACTCTCAACGACAACCAACCCACCTTCTCCTCCGAACCCAACGACGCAGCCCTCAGCCTCACGAATTTGATCACCAACTGGGCAGACAACCTCACTCCCCTTAGACGCCTCTCAAGACAGACCAACACCAAAAAACCTCTCTGGTTCACCGACACCCTTAAGGAATCAAAGAAAACCTGCCGCACCCTCGAGAAAGCCTGGCGCAAGGACCACACCGCAGACAACATTACTGCCCTCAAGAACGCTACCCGCGAACACCACCAACTGATCCGCGCCGCCAAAAGAAATTTCTTCACAGAAAGACTGGACAAAAACAGCCACAACAGCAGAGAACTCTTCAACATTGTCAAAGAGCTCTCCTACCCTAACGCCAACGCCAACGCCATCACGCCCTCACAAGACCGCTGCAACTCCCTCGCCACCTTCTTCCATCGTAAGATCACCGACCTACACAACAGCTTCGGACACCAGACCCAGCCAACCACCACAGAACCTACAACCCCAGCCATCACCCTCAACGCCTGGACTCACATAAACACGGAAGAGACCAAAGCCACCATGAACTCCATCCACTCCGGTGCCCCCTCGGGCCCCTGCCCACACTTCATCTTCAACAAAGCCGACGACATCATCGCCTGCACCTCCAGACCATCATCAACAGCTCGTTTTCGTCTGCTACCTTCCCCGAGAGCTGGAAACACGCTGAAGTCAACGCCCTACTGAAAAAACCTACAGCGGACCCAAGCGACCTGAAGAACTTCCGCCCCATCTCGCTCCTCCCATTCCCCGCCAAAGTCATAGAGAAGACCGTCAACAAGCAACTTACCAACTTCCTTGAAGACAACAGCCTACTCGACCCCTCTCAGTCCGGATTCCGAGCCAATCACAGCACAGAAACCGCCCTCATCTCAGTCACAGACGACATCAGAACCCTGATGGACAATGGAGAAACAGTCGCCCTCATCCTCCTCGACCTCTCGGCTGCCTTCGACACCGTCTGCCACCGAACCCTAATATCCCGCCTCCGCTCCACCGGGATCCAAGGACAGGCCCTGAACTGGATCACCTCCTTCCTCTCCAACCGCTCCCAAAGAGTCTACCTCCCACCTTTTCGCTCAGACCCCACCGAGATCATCTGCGGCGTCCCACAAGGCTCCTCGCTCAGCCCGACACTCTTCAATGTCTACATGAGCCCCCTCGCCGACATCGTACGCAAACACAGCATCATCATCACCTCCTACGCCGACGACACTCAACTGATACTTTCCCTCACCAAGGACCCCACCAGCGACAAGACCAACCTGCAAGATGGAATGAAAGACATCGCAGATTGGATGAAACTCAGCCGTCTGAAACTGAACTCAGACAAAACAGAAGTCCTCATCCTCGGAAACACCCCGACCGCCTGGGATGACTCCTGGTGGCCCACGGCCCTTGGCACCGCACCGACCCCCTCAGACCACGCACGCAACCTCGGTTTCATCTTGGACCCACTTCTCACCATGACTAAACAAGTTAACGCCGTATCATCCTCCTGCTTCCTCACCCTCCGCATGCTCCGAAAGATCTTCCGTTGGATCCCCGCCGACACCAGAAAGACCGTGACCCACGCCCTCGTCACGAGCCACCTGGACTACGGCAACACACTATACGCAGGAACCACCTCCAGGAACGTCTGCAACGAATTCAAAACGCCTCCGCCCGCCTCATCCTCAACATACCCCGCAACAGCCACATCTCCGCCCACCTGAGACACCTGCACTGGCTTCCCGTCAACAAAAGGATCACCTTCCGACTCCTCACCCACGCACACAAAGCCCTCCACAACAAGGGACCCGAACTCCTCAACCGCCGCCTCAGCTTCTACACTCCCACCCGTCCTCTTCCCTCCGCCAACCTCGCTCTCGCCGCCGTCCCTCGCATCCGCCGCACCACGGCGGGTGGGAGGTCCTTCTCCTACCTGGCGGCCAAGACATGGAACTCCCTCCCCACCATCCTCAGGACCACCCAGGACCACCCCGCTTTCCGGAGACTACTCAAGACCTGGCTCTTCGAGCAGCAGTAACCCCTTCCCCCTAGCGCCTTGAGACCCGCACGGGTGAGTAGCTTTATAAATATTTATGATTTGATTTGATGATTTTGAATTATATTGCATTGGATTGATTTAGTGTCACTACTAGGCTATCCTTTTTCGTTACAGTTTTCCTATTTTATGACTTGTTAAGTCTTTTCTCGTGTCCATTTATTTTATTTTCTTCATGCAGACTTTATGACTCTTGGTTTATCAGGGCCATCCACAGTCTCCATGGTCACCTTTGGAGACTCTTTGCACCTTAAATACAGGAGACAATACTATTAACAGATTTCTGAAGGTATGTTTAGTACCATGATATACGTTATCTATTTATTTTGTTGCTTCCTTAGATATTTACAGTGGCCAACTACAGCCATTTCTCAAATTATTAGCAGTTTTTCATTTTTTATTTTTTCTCTACAGAATATCACTTATTTACCATATTGATGGTTGTCCGACTTTTCCTAACTGACCGGATGGTCTAGGTACATTTATCATTATTTTTTAGGTGGTCATCCTTTTATCTCTCTAGCATGCTCTAGCCTGTACACGGACTCAGCCTGCCAACTTTGGAACACACCCTCACGTTCCTCACTAATCTAATAGGACCACGGTTATTTATCTTATGCTTTCAGGACTATTTTGGACTTTCCCTCTAATTGCACAAATTTGGTCTTTCTTTAACTTTTTACCGTGCCATGCCTAACCTTTTTCCCTCCTTGTTCACTTGGGTTGTAGATTATTTGCCACCTTCTCTCCCCGTTTTTTCGCACATCTTATAGGCCACCCTCGTGGCACAAACTATACTCTTTCTAATGATGGATATCGTTATAAACAATATTTGTCCATATCATTGTTTTGCAGCCTTGATGAAGTCCCTGAGTGACGAAACACGTGTTGACACACCCACAGTACGGTGGGTTTTCCCACACTGATACGGCATCCCGGAAGGAACAAGATACAAAATTCAGGAAAGTGCGCCTACAGGGCTCACCCCCCCACACCCCCCCGGCACCTCCATGAAGCGAGACTGAAAGGAGGCACAAAATATCACTTATTTGTCATATCGATGGTTGTCTGACTTCTCCTAACTGACCGGATGGTCTAGCCTTGATGAAGTCACCTGAGTGACGAAACATGTGTTGGCTGTATTTTGAAGAACTCACTATCTGTTTTGGGGCTGACTGTGTCTTCAAATAAAGACACCTTCTCCAATGGACTTGGGACATTTATGCATTTCACTTTCGATTTCATGTCCTACCAGGGATACATATCCTGTTTATTTTGACTATACTGTTTAGTGGTGTGCTGTGGTAACTTCGTACTCCCCTGACCAGTACCTCCCAGGGGAGGTACCCAGAGCTCCTCCAGTGTGTCCCAGACCTCTGCCATCTTGGATTCAGAGGTGTTGGGGGCACACTGGACTGCTCTGAGTGGCCAGTGCCAGCAGGTGACGTCAGAGACCCCTTCTGATAGGTTCTTATCTCTCTTGGTAGCAAAACCTCCTTTCTTGGTAGTCAAACCTCCTTTTCTGGCTATTTAGGGTCTCTCCTCTGCGGTATTCTTCAAATAACGAATGCAAGAGCTCACCAGAGTTCCTCTGTACTTCCCTCTTTGACTTCTGCCAAGGATCAACCGCTGACTGCTCCAGGACGCCTGGAAAACAGCAACAAAGTAGCAAGATGACTACCAGCAACATTGTAGCACCTCATCATGCCGGCTTTCTCAACTGTTTCCTGGTGGTGCATGCTCTGAGGTCTGTCTGCCTTCACCCTGCACTGGAAGCCAAGAAGAAATCTCCAGTGGGTCGACGGAATATTCCCCCTGCTAACGGAGGCACCAAAAGACTGCATCACCGGTCCTCTGGGTCCCCTCTCATCCTGACGGGCGTGGTCCCTGGAACAGAGGAGCTGGATTCAAGTGACCCCTACAGTCCAGTGATCCTTCAGTCCAAGTTTGGTGGAGGTAAGTCCGTGCCTCCCCACACCATACAGCAAACCTGTGTATTGGGTGATTTGCAGCTGCTCAGGTTTCTTTTCACTTCTCCAAGAATTCCTTTGTGCACAGCCTAGCCTGGGTCCCCAGCACTCCGTCCTGCAGTGCTCAACCCTCTGAGTTGGACTCCGACATCGTGGGACCCTCCTTTTGTGGCTCCAGTTTCACAAATCTTCTAAGTGGCTGCTCCGGTACTTCTGCGGGCGCTGCCTGCTTCTGCTGGGGCTCACTGAGTTTCTGAGTGCCCCCTCTGTCTCCTCCTCCAAGGGGCGACATCCTGGTCGTTCCTGGTCCCCAGCAGCGTCCAAAAACCTCTACCCCGACCCTTGCAGCTAGCAAGGCTTGTTTGTGGTATTTCTGCGTGAAAACACCTCTGCAACATCCAGCACGCCGTGGGACATCTTCCATCCAAAGGAAAAGTTCCTAGCCTTTTTTGTTGTTGAATAATTTTTGGCTTCTTCTACCCGGAGGCAACCCATTTGCACCTTCATCCGGGGTTTCTGGGGCTCCTGCCCCCCCCTGGACACTATTGTGACTCTTGGACTTGGTCCCCTTGCTTTGCAGGTCCTCACATCCAGGAATCCATCTCCAGTGTTTTGCTGGTGCTTGTGGTTCTTGCAGAATCCCCCTACCACGACTACTGTGTCTTTCTGGGGTAGTAGGGTAACTTTACTCCTACTTTCTAGGGTCTTGGTGTGGGGTATTTTGGACACCCTTACAGTCCCAGCGACCCTCTACAAGCTCCCATAGGTCTGGGGTCCATTTGTGATTTGCATTCCACTTTTGGAGCATATGGTTTGTGTTGCCCCTAGACCTATGTTCACCTATTGCATCCTATTGTGATTCTACATTGTTTGCACTACTTTTCTTACTGTTACTTACCTGTTTTGGGTTTGTGTACATATAACTTGTGTATATATACTTGTGTATATTACTTACCTCCTAAGTGAGGGTATTCTCTGAGATACTTTTGGCATATTGTCATTGTTAGAAATGGGGTCTTTGGTTGACAGTCAGGTTACCCCCTGTTCAAGCAAGGACCCTCACTCTAGTCAGGGTAAAAGAGAATCACCCTCAGCTAACCCCTGCTCACCCCCTTGGTAGCTTGGCAGAGCAGTAGGCCTAACTTCAGAGTGCTAGGTGTAAAGTATTTGTACCAACACACACAGTAACTTAATGAAAACACTACAAAATGACACAACACCATTTTAGAAAAATAGGAAATATTTATCTAAACAAAACAAGACCAAAACGACAAAAATCCAACATACACAAGTTAAGTTATGAATTTTTAAAGATTAAACTCAAAAATAGCACTTAGAAACAAAAATGCTTTGATGAGGTGTTAACACGGCGTCGTGACGGAGTCATTCCCAACAAGCCGACACCAGCGGCACCGGACACGGAGTCGCGTAGACCCCCAAGTACAGTACCTTTGGTGAAGAGTGAAAACAAGCCGATGCGCGAAGTCGGGGATCGCGCCGTCTGTGCGAAACGTTGAATCCGTGCACTTCGAGCGGCGTCGGTCACGGCGTGGTGAGGCGACTTCCACGGAGTTGCGGACTTCAACGAGGCTGCAGCGGCGTCGGGCCTGCGAAGAGCGTCGCATTCCAGCGAAGATCACGGCGACGGGTGCAGGCGGTGTCACCGGATTCAGCAGCGGCGTCGGTCCGAAGTCGTCCGAAGTCGATTTCCTTGGATTTCCACCAGCTTTCCTTTCAAGGGCCCAGGGACTGGATAGGGCACCACTTGTCAGAGCAGGAGTCTCTCCAGAGACTCCAGGTGCTGCTAGAGAGAAGTCTTTGCTGTCCCTGAGACTTCAAACAACAGGAGGCAAGCTCTAAATCAAGCCCTTGGAGATTTCTTCACAAGATGGAAGGCACACAAAGTCCCGTCTTTGCCCTCTTACTCTGGCAGAAGCAGCACTGCAGGAAAGCTCCAAAAAGCAGTCACAGGCAGGGCAGCACTTCTTCCTCAGCTATTCAGCTCTTCTCCAGGCAGAGGTTCCTCTTGGTTCCAGAAGTGTTTCTCAAGTCTGTGGTTTTGGGTGCCCTTTTTATACCCAATTTCTCCTTTAAAGTAGGCCTTCTTCAAAGTAAAGTCTCTTTGGAATGTGAAATCCTGCCTTGCCCAGGCCAGGCCCCAGACACTCACCAGGGGGTTGGAGACTGCATTGTGTGAGGGCAGGCACAGCCCTTTCAGGTGTGAGTGACCACTCCTCCTCTCCCTCCTAGCACAGATGGCTCATCAGGATATGCAGGCTACACCCCAGCTCCCTTTGTGTCCCTGTCTAGTGTGAGGTGCAACCAGCCCAACTGTCAAACTGACCCAGACAGGGAATCCACAAACAGGCAGAGTCACAGAAATGGTATAAGCAAGAAAATGCCCACTTTCTTAAAGTGGCATTTTCAAACACACAATCTTAAAATCAACTTTACTAAAAGATGTATTTTTAAATTGTGAGCTCAGAGACCCCAAACTCCACATGTCCATCTGCTCCCAAAGGGAATCTACACTTTAATCAGATTTAAAGGTAGCCCCCATGTTAACCTATGAGAGGGACATGCCTTGCAACAGTGAAAAACGAATTTAGCAATATTTCACTGCTAGGACATATAAATCACATTACTATATGTCCTACCTTAACCATACACTGCACCCTGCCCTTGGGGCTAGCTAGGGCCTACCTTAGGGGTGTCTGACATGTAAGAAAAGGGAAGGTTTAGGCCTGGCAAGTGGGTGCACTTGCCAAGTCGAGTTTACAGTTAAAACTGCACACACAGACACTGCAGTGGCAGGTCTGAGACATGATTACAGAGCTACTTATGTGGGTGGCACAACCAGTGCTGCAGGCCCACCAGTAGCATTTGATTTACAGGCCCTGGGCACCTCTAGTGCACTGTACTAGGGACTTA
This sequence comes from Pleurodeles waltl, assembly GCF_031143425.1. Classification (NCBI taxonomy): domain Eukaryota; kingdom Metazoa; phylum Chordata; class Amphibia; order Caudata; family Salamandridae; genus Pleurodeles; species Pleurodeles waltl. The sequence goes on from NC_090437.1 coordinate 427,459,376, forward strand.
CTAATAAATCAGATATGCCAATCATGGATAAACCAATCACATACACATTTTGTAAAGGAGCACTTGCACTTTAGCACTGATTGGCAGTGGTAAAGTGCCCAGAGTTACAAAAACAGTAAAATCAGAGTCCAGCACACATCAACAACCTGGGGAACAGAGGCAAAAAGTTAAGGGAGACCACGCCAAGGATAAAAAGTCTAACAGTCATAAAAATAAAGTACCTTTATTTTCAGTAACTCTGAGTATTGTGTTTTCTTATGATATTGTGCTATATGATATAAGTGGTATAGTAGGAGCTTTGCATGTCTCCTAGTTCAGCCTAAGCTGCTTTGCCATAGCTACGTTCTATCAGCCTAAGCTGCTAGAAACACCTCTATTCTACTAATAAGGGATAACTGGACGAGGCACAGGGTGTAAGTACCACAAGGTACCCACTATAAGCCAGGCCAGCCTCCTACAACACATGTACCCACTCACACCCTGACACACACCCTCCCGTCCGCATCCATGCAGACACACACTCCCAACTGCACGCATAGATCCAGACACCCCCACTCACTCGATCACATACACGTACTCAACACCCCCATACGCACACATACACACATTCAGACACCCTCCATTTGCACAAATACATGCCACCTGACAACCCCATTCGCACACATACACGCACACACCACACACATGCACCCAACACCAAACCCCCCTCCCCGTTACGGACAGTCCACTTACCTGTTTCGCCGAGGTCTTCATCCGGAAAGGGGATGGGTCCTGGCGTCTTCCACCACCAGCACCGCACCGCACCGCAGTTCAGAAAAACGCCAACACTGGCGGTCTGTTGACTGCAACGGCTTCGCCGGTCTTGCAAAAAGACTTCTGAAGTTGTAATGAGGGCCAAGGTCTGGTAATCCTGTGTCCTGGAACATATGCTCCAGTTTCACCAGTTGAAACCCAATGCAAAGGCTGTGGGTAGAGACACAATCTGGACCACAGTACAAAGAAGAAGCAGACAGTAATTCCCACAGCATTGCTGCCACTGCTATGAACTCACCTCTATAACCAGTTCATCAATCCTCCATCACTACTTACCCCTGACTCAAAGCAGGTGTGAAATGTCAGTGCAAGACAGTCTATTAATCCGTTTAGAATAGTAATTGCATGCAGAAAAGGACCTGTTATTCTTCAGCTTGCATGTTATTCCACCTCTTGAGAGACATAACTTGCATTGGCTCTATTTTATAGCGGCTGTAATTGGAGGGTGCCACTCCCAACACACATGACATAAAGAGGAACTTACAATGAGACCTTTGGTTTTTAATCTTTTTCATTTGATGGAGATGCTAGGTCAAAGAATGGGTTACTTTGTTGCTGTGTGGGCTAGAAAAGAGAGTGGAGTTCAGAGTGAAACCAAGTTACTGATGGAGAGAAACTATTCGCTTTTAATTAGTTGATAAATATGGGGTTAGTTTGTTTTCAGGCCGGTTCTGATTAGTAAGAAATCTGTGAATTTACCATCATGAGGATGTTTCCCTCCCTGATTCAAAGCTTTGACAAGCATAGGAGAAGAATGAATTTGTTGTTAAACAATTAGGTTTTTAAATAAAGTTGTGAGCCATTCGCATGCTTCTGGATCGAGACATTCTCAAAGAGCTCAATGGCTCAAAATACATGCTGAAAAGAGTGAGTAGTAAAATTGAGACCGGAGGAATACTGGAACTCATTACTTATTCCCAAGGTGGATTCCCCAGTATTTACCATCTGTTTACAATGTTTAAGAAGCACATAAGGCATCTCAGCTCTTGGCCTCTTTTGGGTTAGTCTGTGATAGTCAGTTGTGTAGTATACTACCAAGAGCGCAATGAGAAGGTGGAACCAGGGGGCCTCTGTCATCAAGGATATTATCAACATTGCCTAGAATCTTTTTAGCTGGCTGGCTCACTGCTGCAGCAAGTATGGAAGCAGACTGATAGTGTGGTAGTCTTTCTTTATTGATGCAAGAAATGAATTGAATGGAGACACCTCTTTCCACTTAGTTTTTCTGTCATCCTAGTTTTGGAGCAGGTCTATAAGTTATCAGTAGGCAGTGGTTAAGGTTGTATATATCGGTGTGATTTGGTTAAGTTTTTTTAAGCATCTGGGAATAATAGTGTGAGTGAGGTACCACTGCATTAGCACCACACTTGTTCAAAAAGATGGAGCCTTTCTTCTAGAATGTTGGTGGAGGGACTGTAGCTGGTCAGCTAAAGGAGTTTTATCTTACTGATCATGGGATGGAGTATATCCCCGGACGATACATTTTAGAATGATTTTATTCACATCAAGCCATAAAGTGTTTAACATTGAGGCTTGATTTATTCTACGATGTAAAGGAGAAACTCATTGCTTTTGATGGATGAAGTGGATACAGAGGTCTAATCAGCAGATACTTATTATGCTTAAATCTAGTTTTTTGTTATTCAGGTGGTATTGGTAGATATGCTAATTAATTTGTGCGTAAAGTTGACTTTGGTGGTGAGATCTGATTGTTTGTACAGTCTTACAGGTGTTCTTTAATTGTGTAGTATGCAGGACTTCAAATTTTGGGTCGTAACTAATAATATTATTTTTATCACATTGTGAACCATTTTGACTTGGATATCTGTAGCATATTTTCAGTCAACTTATGCTGACTACTGAGAGAATGAGGTCATATTTAGTAACTGTCTCGCAGTCAATGCCTTCATGCTTATCCAGCTGGTCCGATATCTCTGACAGGTATTTTTGGAGAGCAAATGGGGTTAGCAGTATTTTGGAGAGCAATAGGGTTTCATGTTTTTACTTCCTGTCCCCAACTCTTTGGAAAATGAGATTTGGGTTCTATCTAAATTTTTGGGGTTTCTTATATGCAACAAGGACCACTCTTTTTCAGCTGAAGCCTTTCAGGTATTTTTTCTGTTAACCAAATCTAGAAGCTGAATCTTGTAATGAAAATGGTCAGTAAAACGTAATTTTCCATTATTGAAAAATATTTGCATGTACTATTGCCACAAAAAATGAAAACAATTCAGTGTCATCGAAGGACTTAACATCACTCCTCGTGTTGTATGATCCTGGAATCAGAGGGATATTCTAGCTAAGACATTGCTTAACATGTTGCTTGGAGCTTTTCTTGTGTATTCGAGGATTAAGTGATGTTATTTTTGACACCATGTCAGTTTGTCTACATCATAGAAATGTTTCAGCAGTTCATTCTTCAGCCAGTACATATCCTAAAATGTTCTTGTCTCATTATTTCTTCCCATGTCTTTTCTACTTCATTATTACATTTTATATTAAGCTACTTATGTGTTCCATTGGACTGGTCTTTAATTTAAATAGCTCTTTCCATACCCCAAACAATTGTGGTTTCTCTTTGAGGGTGGGGGAGTGTCGCCCCCCCACCCACCCACTGCGAGCCGAGCAGGAAGAAGTAGAATGACAATGAAAATATTTCATTGCAATTTTATTTTTCCTATGCAGCGCGTATCACCCCAGAAACAAGCTGGGTGTGCCCTCTGCTGACAGAAGCATAGGTACCAAAGGACTGCCTCTGATTCTGGAAGCAGAGGGCTTGAGCAGTGCGTTGTCTGGATGCTCCAATGTGCACTTGTCACTTTAAAGCTCTCCACCCAGCTGTCTTAAGACAGCCGGTGGAGACCAGGCACAGGTATCCAGGGCCTGAAGGACCATCTAGCCAGGATGCTCCATCCAAACCAGGTCCTTTATGCCAGTTAACAGCATGAGAGCAGCCTCTGGATTGGTTAGGGAAGCTCCACCTCTTATTGGAGAGCAGAAGAACAGGAGCAGGACGCGCAGCACGTGGGCAAGTTCCTTTTAGATTTTTAAAATGTGTGATGCATGTGTGTGTAATGTATATAAATGTGTAGTTCATTAAAGTGTAGTGTTTGCGTTTTAGTTAATGTTATTTGGGCTTTTGGTGGGAAGGGTGGTTTACTTTTGCGTTTTGGAGAGAGGGGGTGTTTTTTTTGCAAAGGTGTGAAGGGGTGGGGCACTTCACTTGCCCAACCACGTTAAAAGGGTACAGGATGCTGCTGGACCTCAAGCTCTTTACTAGTGTCTTAATAGGAAGAGATAAAAGCACACTTTGTCACAATCTACAAATTAAAGTTAAGCTGAAGGTTCATTTGTTGGGTTCAGTGAGGTTGACTTATTTTGTCATTGTGGTGCTCCTCAGACTTAGATCAAATCATGCTCGACTGTTGGTTTCAGAAAAGGAAAGGAGCAAAAGGTGATGGCAGCAAACTGAGGACATTAACCCCTTCGCTGCCAGGCCTTTTCTCCCTCCTGTGCCGAGCCTTTTTTTGGCTATTTGGAGCAGTTCGCGCTTAGGCCCTCATAACATTTTGTTCACATAAGCTACCCATGCCAAATTTGTGTCCTTTTTTCCAACATCCTATGGATTCTAGAGGTACCCAGACTTTGTGGGTTCCCCAGAAGGAGGCCAAGAAATTAGCCCAAAAACAGTGAAAAATTAGTTTTTTTTAAAACATTTGGAAAAATGGGCTGCAGAAGAAGGCTTGTGGTTTTTTCCCTGAAAAAGGCATCAACAAAGGGTTTGCAGTGCTAAAAGCACCAGCTTCCCAGCTTTCAGGAACAGGCAGACTTGAATCAGAAAACCCAATTTTTCAACACACTTTTTGCATTTTACTGGGACATACCCCATTTTTACGATTTTTTGTGCTTTCAGCTTCCTTCTAGTCAGTGACAGAAATGGGCATGAAACCAATACTGGATCCCAGAAACCGCAACATTTCTGAAAAGTAGATAAAATTCTGAATTCAGCAAGGGGTAATTTGTGTAGATACGACAAGGGTTTCCTACAGAAAATAAAAACTGAAAAAGAAAAATATTGAAATTGAGGTGAAAAAAACATAAATGTTTCTCTACGTTTTACTCTGTAACTTTTTCCTGAAATGTCAGATGTTCGAAAGCAATATACCATTACGTCTGCTGGACTCTTCTGGTTGTGGGGATATATAGGGCTTGTAGGTTCATCAAGAACTCTAGGTACCCAGAGCCAATAAATGACCTGCACCCTGCAGTGGGTTTTCATTCTCTGCTGGGTATACAGCAATTCATTTGCTGAAATATTGAAATATAAAGAGTAAAAAATAGCTATCAAGAAAACCTTTGTATTTCCAAAATGGGCACAAGATAAGGTGTTGAGAAGCAGTGGTTATTTGCACATCTCTGAATTCCGGGGTGCCCATACTAGCATGTGAATTACAGGGCATTTCTCAAATAGACGTCTTTTTTACACACTGTCTTACATTTGGAAGGGAAAAATGTAGAGAAAGACAAGGGGCAATAACACTTGTTTTGCTATTCTATGTTCCCCCAAGTCTCCCGATACAAATGATACCTCACTTGTGTGGGTAGGCCTAGCGCCCACGACAGGATATGCCCCAAAACGCAACGTGGACACATCACAGAAAACAGAGCTGTTTTTTGCAAAGTGCCTACCTGTAGATTTTGGCCTGTAGCTCAGCCGGCACCTAGGGAAACCTACCAAACCTGTGCATTTCCGAAAACTAGAGACCTAGGGGAATCCAAGATGGGGTGACTTGTGTGGCTCGGACCAGGTTCTGTTACCCAGAATCCGCCGCAAACCTCAAAATTTGGCAAAAAAAAACACATGTTCCTCACATTTCTGTGGCAGAAAGTTCTGGAATCTGAGAGGAGCCACAAATTACCTCCCACCCAGCGTTCCCCCACGTCTCCCGATAAAAATGATACCTCACTTGTGTGGGTAGGCCTAGCGCCCGCGACAGGAAACGCCCCAAAGCACAACGTGGACACATTCAAATTTTTGAAAGAAAACAGAGGTGTTTTTTGCAAAGTGCCTACCTGTAGATTTGGCCTGTAGCTCAGCCGCCACCTAGGGAAACCTACCAAACCTGTGCATTTCTGAAAACTAGAGACCTAGGGGAATCCAAGATGGGGTGACTTGTGTGGCTCGGACCAGGTTCTGTTACCCAGAATCCTTTCCAAACCTGAAAATTTGGCTAAAAACACACATGTTCCTCACATTTCTGTGGCAGAAAGTTCTGGAATCTGAGAGGAGCCACAAATTTCCTTCAACCCAGCGTTCCCCTAAGTCTCTCGATAAAAATGGTACCTCACTTGTGTGGGTAGGCCTAGCGCCCACGAAAGGAAATGGCCCAAAACACAACGTGGACACAACATATTTTTTCACAGAAAACAGAGGTGTTTTTTGCAAAGTGCCTACCTGTGGATTTTGGCCTCTAGCTCAGCCGGCCCCAGGGGGGGGGGGAAATGCCCTAAAATAAATTTGACCCCCCACCCCCCTAAATCCCCCTGCCCAGGAGCGACCCTTGCCTACGGGGTCGCTCCCCCTGCGTGACATTGGCGCCAAAAAACAAATCCCCGGTGCCTAGTGGTTTCTGCCCCCTTGGGGGCAGATTGACCTAAAATCGACCAATCTGCCCCCAAGGGGGGCAGAAATGGCCTAAAATAAATTTGCCCCCCAACCCCCACCCCCCCCCCCCTCGGGAGCGACCCTTGCCTACGGGGTCGCTCCCCCTACGTGACATTGGCGCCAAAAAACAAATCCCCGGTGCCTAGTGGTTTCTGCCCCCTTGGGGGCAGATTGACCTAAAACCGACCAATCTGCCCCCAAGGGGGGGGAGAAATGGTCTAAATACAGTTTGCCCCCCAGGGGAGCGACCCTTGTCTGATGGGTCGCTCCCCATCTCTAAAAGAACAAACAAACAAAAAAAAAAAACACACAAAAAAATTGTGCCCTGGCGCCTAGAGGTTTCTGCCCCCCCTGGGGGTAGATCGGCCTAATACCAATAGGCCGATCTGCCCCAGGGGGGGCAGAGATGGCCTAAAATAATTTTGCCCCCCCTACCCCTCCCCCCCGGGGAGCGACCCTTGCCTACAAGGTCGCTCCCCTTGCGTGACAGCGCAAAAAAAAGATCCCTGGTGCCTAGTGGTTTCTGCCCCCCCTTGGGGGCAAATTGACCTAAAATCGGCCCATCTGCCCCCAAAGCGAGCAGAAATGGCCTAAATTCATTTTGCCCCTCCACGGGAGCGACCCTTGTCCAAGGGGTCGCTCCCCATCTGTAAAACAAAAAAACAAAAAAATCCCTGGTGCCTAGTGGTTTCTGCCCCCCTTGGGGTCAGATCAGCCGAATCAAAATAGGCTGATCTACCCCCCAGGGGGGCAGAAATGGCCTAAAATAATCACCCCCCACCCCCAGTGAGCGACCCTTGCCTAAGGGGTCCCTCCCCTTGCGTGAAATTCACACAAAAAAAAAAACTCTCTGGTGTCTAATGGTTTCTGACCCCCTTGGGGGCAGATTGGCCTGATCAAAATAGGCCAATCTGCCCCCAAGGGGGGCAGAAATGGCCTAAATATTATTTGCCCCCTAGGGGAGCGACCCTTGCCTAAGGGGTCGCTCCCCACCTAAAAAAAAAAAGAAAACATAACAAAAAGAAAAAAAAAAAGAAATGATCCCTGATGCCTAGAAGTTTCTGCCCCCCCTGGGGGCAGAAAAGGCCTTCCCCAAAAAATGCCCCCCCTGGGAGCAACCCTTGCCCAAGGGGTCGCTCCCGTTGCATGAAATTCGCGCAAAAAAAAAAAGTCCCTGGTGTCTAATGGTTTCTGCCCCCCTTGGGGGCAGATTGGCCTCATCAAAATAGGCCAATCTGCCCCCAAGGGGGGCAGAAATGGCCTAAATATATATTTCCCCGTAGGGGAGCGACCCTTGTCTAAGGGATCGCTCCCCACCTAAAAAAAAAGAAAACATCACAAAAAGAAAAAAAAGCTCCCTGGTGCCTAGAGGTTTCTGCCCCCCCTGGGGGCAGATCGGCCTAATAATAGGCCAATCTGCCCCCAGGGGGGGCAGAAAAGGCCTTCCTAAAAAAATGCCCCCCCTGGGAGCGACCCTTGCCCAAGGGGTCGCTCCCTTTTGACAGTTTCATGAAAAAAAAAAAAAATCCCTGGTGTCTAATGGGGTCTAATGGGGTTTCAAAAGCCGGATTGCAAGCAATCCGGCTTTTGAAACCCTCTGAGAGACTTCAAAGGGAAGGAAATACATTTCCTTTCCTTTGAAGCCTCTCGGGGCCTCCCCCATGGGATTGAAAGAGAAATGCAAAGCATTTCTCTTTCAATCGCGCTGGAAGCTCTGCTTCCAGCGCGATGGGGGAGACCCTGTGACTAATCAGCGCTCGCTCGCGCGCTGACGTCACAGGGGGGGTTGTGGGGGTCGGGGGTGGTCGGGGAAGGGCTTCCCCTTCCATCTCTGACTTGGGGGGTGGGGGTGAACCCCTCAGAGGGAGCTCTAGCGCTCCCTCTCGGCTCTGTGCTCAGGACGTAATGGTTACGTCCTGGGCACAGCAGCACTGTGCCTCAGGACGTAACCATTACGCCCTGGGCACAGAAGGGGTTAAAAAACTGTCTCCCATGGCTATGTACAATTGATCCACAATCAAAAAGCAGAGTAAGATGTTTATTGATGGGTTCACTCCGCTTCCCAGCTAATACATTCAATTAATCATCATGAGAGAGAACTCACTTGAGCAGTCTTTCTGCCCTACCTAAACGTAGTGTCCTTCTTTGTTTAAAAATAACTCTCACCCATCAGAATTAGTGGTTGCATGCTTCCCCATCAAGTTCACACCCAGATCTTTCTACATCTGGGAGGGCATAACCTTGATAATCAAAATAATACTTGTCTGAAACAAAGGATATATAAATTAATTTGGCTTTACGTGCTTGTTGGTGCCTGTTTGAAATGGTATTTTCTGTAGGCTTATCCCCAAACTTTTCCCCATATTTCTCTTATTTTTCTGACATTTTTTTTATTTGCTTTAGGACTCTGGGCACTTTACCACTACTAGTTAGTGCCAAAGTGCATGTTCTCTCTCCCCTGAAACATGGTATGATTGGCTTATATCTGTTTAACATATTTCTTGTACCTGTAAGTCCATTGTAAAGTGTTATACCATATACCATGGCCTGTAAAATAAATGCTACTAGTGGGCCTAGAGCACTGATGGTGCCAACCACAAGAAGTAGCCTTTCAAACCCATCTCAGGCCTGCCATTGTGTGCACACTTTACAGTCACCTTAACTCTGCATTTCAAACCACTTGCCAAGGCCTACACTCCCCTTTTATTACACCTACGTCATGAGTATAATTACAGGGGCTCTGACCCCAATGTTTTCAGAGCACTTTTGGAACTGGAACTGAACCTCTGTCAGAAGGACTGCTGCTCTGCTCAAAGGACTCATCTGGACTGCTCTTCTGCTGTTGCCCTACTGCCTGCTACTAGATTCCTTTTCTGTTTGTTGCAATGCTGCCAGCAGCTCCCTGACTCTGCCCTACCAAAGCACTGGGGTGTTGCCAGGAAGAACCACCATTTAAACCATTTATTGTGTGCTGACCTGCCCACCTTCTAAGCTGCTGGAGAGGCTGCTACCCTGTAATTAGGACTCTTGTATGCTGGCCTGCCTGTCTGCTGCTCCCTGCCCTGTGCCCAGTGTTCTTGAAGGGCTTTTTGGTTTGCCCCACGTGTTCATGAAGGAATCTCAGGGACATCAAAAGATACCCTCTGTGCACTGCTTCTACGCCTCATTCTATTGATAACGCGTGTTGAGCGATGTTTTGCCTCCCTAATCCAAGCGAGTGGTGAGTGTTGTCTTGCTGTTCTCTAGTTCAAAGTTTGCAGTGTTTACTGAGTGCCTTTTGCAGAAGCTTGTGGAGGGCACCAGTTTTAGAAACAAAGAGGAGAATGGCGTGTGGTCTCTTCTAGGCCATCTTTCTGAGGAAACCCCTTCTAAGAGACCCCTTCCTGTGTTTGTGCTGCCACAGTGAGGAGAAGAGCAGAGTTGTGCTTTCTCCATCCTGTTGCTCGAGGGAGCCCCCTCAGTGAGGCCCATCCTGTGTGTTGGCCACCACGCTGAAAAATCACCTCAGCAGCTCACCCTCACCAGCACAATCTGTCTACATATCACTGGAGGACTCCTTCTGCACCGCCTCTCCCACCAAGAGAGTCGCAGCGAGCTGAGCACAGAGCTGACCAGGCCAAGAAGGCCACTCCCGGTAGCAGTGTGGGCTCACCCCACCTTCTAACAGGTACCGGGAGTGGGCCGGGGCAGATGGGGGACAACCCCAGATACCACACCACCGTTCTGCACTACTCCGGTGGGGGCCTATGATTCCACCTTAGTGGACCCAGAAGGGTGTTGCCAATGATACAGCTTGGAGGCATTGGTTGTTCTTTGCTTGCAAGGTCCCTGTTACTTGTGTGGTTGGGACAATCGGAATTCCTGCAAAGTTTCTGTAAGGCTCTGCTCTTAGGCTTAGGATGTCGGCTGTGGGATCACGGTCCCCGACAATTACCAGATAAAACGTGATAGGAGAGGTGGCTCCCTGTGCCCATGTGGGCCTATTGTCACTGATATGTTCATGGTGGTCAGACTGGGCTGATGTTGAATGATTAATAAAGGAAAATATATGGAATGTAACATGACTTTATGGCTCACGCTTCAATGGATTGCTAAAAAGCACCACAAACTCATATAAGATTCTCAAGAAATGTGTTAGTATCATTCAAATCTTGACAATTTAAAGGATCTTCATTAGATTTCTTTATCATTCCCTCTTATATAATGTTTTGTGTTAAATGTATGGTCTTTGAGCAAAAGGACCATTGGAAAGCAGAGTGCTGTTCTTTTATTCTCCCAGTACTAACACCCGTGCAGCTGACAGGTGGCCAATATTTCTCTTTAAGTGTTTGTTATAATATTTATTGCCATGATAGCATGTTGTGTACCATTTTTCTACTTGCATTCCCTGGATAACAAATACTATTTCAGTAATTTCATGATAAGTGCTCTACTTATGATTTATGTCGCTTTTGGTCTAAGATATATATATATAAATATATATATATATATATATATATATATATATATATATATATATATATATATATATGCATATATATATATATATATATATAAAATACAGAAACATATTTTTATATAAACCTGGGGATAAGCCTGACTTCTCTGCGCCAAGCTACCAGAGGGTGAGAGCAAGTTATCATTAGTGTGTAACTTATTTGCCCTGACAACAGTGGTGGGTTCTCCCTGGCTTAGGTGTGTAGGAAAGTCCTCCTTTTTGCCCTGGTCACCCCCAAACTTGTTGGACAGGTACTGGTGGTTGCTGACTACTGGCTGTGCACTGGGTACTGCTTACCAGTCCCAGGGCCAGTGCTCTGTGTAAAGTGGATATGCAAATTAGGCAAATTATAATTGGCAAAGTTAACCTACCTATGAGTCCCTAGTATATGGTGGGCATGGAGGTTTAGGGACCCCAGCATAGATAGTGTCCCCACTGCTGAGGTGCCCAGTGTCATTTTAAAGGCAGTCCTGCCTTGCTGACTGCTTTTAAATTAAAGTTACATGCAAATTCGACTTTGGAATTAAAAGTAGTTCCAAAGTCTTAAACTACCTTATTTTTACATTTGTCACCTCTAAGGTGTGCCCTATGTGCCCCTAGGGCTGGGTGCCATATAACTATAAGCAGGGACCTTATAAAAAATAGTTTTATAAGCCCTGTTGAGGTAAAACAGCCAAATTCGTTTTTCCCTCATTGTAGTGAATGGCCTCCATAGGCTAGAATGGGGAGACTTTATTTTAATTTTAAAAGTCCCCTTAAGTAACAGATGCCAGAAATTTGGTATCAAATTAATTGTTATAAATAAATCCCACAACTTCCAGTTGTTGGATTTAATATAACTTGTTCAGGTAAATAGTTTTAAACTTTACTTGAAAAGTTGCCAACTTCAGCCCTGCAGTGTTTTTGCTGCTGTGCTTTGATTGGCCAGCCTCTGGCAGCCAGGCCAGGCTGCCTTGATGAGGTGTGAAGTGGCCTGGCTTCACACAAAGAGATGTGCCTGTGGGAGGAGATCTCCCCTCAGCAGATGGTGAGGCAGGAAGGAGGAGGGCTGCCAAACTGGTCTTCAAAGGCAGAGGAGGACATTTGGAGCAACCCAGCAACACCCCCACATCCTGAAAACCCAGACAATTAGGTGCCCTCTTGATTAGATTAGGAGAGGGCATGAGAGGGGTGTGTTTAGGATTTTTAGCCACACCAGTGGGTGGGCTCAGCCAGATGTAACCTCCAAAAATCACTTTCAGCCATGATGGATTTTTGAGGAATGTTGCTCCCTGGGATTGATTTTTGCCACACTTCCCAGGGAGTGGTCATCACAGGGGGAAGGTACCCTGCCCCTGATTGGAGAACCAGGACCCCCTGTTTTTCTCCCAGGAGCAGGATAAAACTGGCAGACCTACACCCACACCTCAGATCCCCATCAGATTCCAACAAGGAAGAACTACAGGAGAAGAAGGACTGCCCTGCTGGACCCCTGGCCTGCACCTAGACCCTGCACTCTGAAGGACTGAACCAACTGCACACTTGGGCTTCACCACATGAAGGACTTTGCCTGGCTTCAACTGGTTCAAGGAGGGACTCCCTGTTTGCTACAGGTGTAAAATTGCTAACCAGAGTTCCCTGCACCAACTCCTGAAGAAACCAACCAGCTGACTACTGTCCAGAGGCAAAAAAGGCGTTTGCGCCAGGTGCATTCTGGGAGTTGTAGTCCACATCCCCAAGGATCATCTCAGAGCTTCTGGAACCTTGGGGTGAGCTGTGGACCCCAAAAGAGCATTAAAGGAACATCTGGAAGAAGATCCAGAAGTTTGGAGAACTTTGAAGAACTTTTGGAAAAAGGCTCCATAGAGGGACCGACCCGCCGCAGCGACTCTAGCTGGCTTGCCTCAACTGCGACCCAGTCTGACTTGCAGGTTCATCCTGGTGAAGAAAATCTCCAAAAAAGAGACTAAGGACCAGATGTAGAAAGCTGTTTGCATGGTGCAAACTGCGAAAATCGCAGTTTGCGTCATGCAAAAAGCCTTCTGCGATGCACATTCACAATTTGCGAGTCGGTACCCTTTGTGAATGTTGCCCACAAGGTTTTTTCAGAGCAGGCAGTGGTCTAATGGACCACTGCCTACTCTGAAAAAACAAAACCAAATGGTTTTGTTATTTTTTTTATTTTGCAACTCTTTTTCCTTTAAGGAAAACGGGCTGCAAAATAAAAAAAAACTGCTTTATTGAAAAAGCAGTCACAGACATGGAGGTCTGCTGACTTCAGCAGGCCACCATCCCTGTGAGTGCAGGGACTCGCTATGGGGTCACAAAATGCGACCCACATCATTAATATTTATGAGGTGGGTCTTTGCGACCCCATAGCGAGTCGCAGACGGTGTCTGAGACACCGTTCTGCATCAGGATTTGCGATTCTGAAATTGCGAGTCGCACCGACTCGCAATTTCAGAATCGCAAATCCTGACATTGCTACATCTGGCCCTAAGTCCGAACGTAGGAAGTTGACCGGGACCTCCCAGCCAGCGTATCCGAGGAGGGCTCCAAGGATGTCGGATCAAGATCCAGGTTTGCCCTGGTCGAAGGATTTTCACCTCGGAAAAACGACTAAGTCAGAAGGTAAAAATTTCCACTGAGGGTTCCGCGTATCCGAGGAAGAGTTCCAGGAGGTCGGATTGGACTGGCAGGTTCGTCCTGCTGAAAGAAATCTTCAGAAAAACAACTAAGTCCAAAGGTAAACTTTTGACCGAGGCCTCCCGCGGGATGTAGCCGAGCCGGGCTCCATCGTGGTCAGCCTTAACTTTGACTTTGCCCAGGTCGAGGTGTGACCAGATGACCAGATTGGCGATTTTTGTTTCTAGGCACTAGAAAACAATAATTCTTCAAAAATTCATATCTCCGGTTCCCCTTATCCAATTTTATTCGTTTTTGTGTCATTTTAAAGATAAAAATATAATCTATTTTTATAAATTGATTTTGGATTTTTAAACTGTTTCTTGTGTTTCATTTAATTACTGTTTTGGGACATTTGAATGCTTTACACTCTGGCCCTCATTTCAATCCTGGCGGGTTGTTTTGGCGATCGTACTGCCAACAGGCTGGCGGTACAATTTGCCATATTTTGACCGCTGCAGTAGCGCCGGGGTCACACCGCCAACACTGGCAGTTTCCCGCCATCGTTGTCCCGGTGGTTGTAATCCGCCAGGGCAGCGCTGCCCTGGGGATTATGACTCCCCTTCCCGCCAGCCTGTCCATGGTGGTAGAGACCGCCATGGAAAGGCTGGCGTGAAGGGGAGTTTCGGGGCCCCTGGGGGCCCCTGCACTGCCCATGCACTTGGCATGGGCAGTGCAGGGGCCCCCAGGCACAACCCCACCCTGCTTTACACTGTTTACACAGCAGACAGTGAAAAGCGCGACAGGTGCAGCCGCACCCGTCGCACGGGCGTAACACCGCCGGCTCCATCAGAGTTTACGCCTGCCAGCCCAGCGGGGATGTTGTAATGTGGCCGGTGGATTTGCGGTTCGCCAAGGTTGTAATGAGGGCCTCTGTCTCCTAAGTTAAGCCTTGTCGCTCGTTGCCAAGCTACCAAGGGTTGAGCTGGGCTTAATTTACTGAGACCTAACTGGACCTAAGTGGAGGTTAGTGGCCTATTGCTAAGTGTAGGTACTTACCTGCCCTTACCAATAACCCATTTTTCAACGAGGTGCATATCCCTTGTCAACCAGAAACCCTATTTCTAACAGTACCACTATGTCTGTCTCTGAAATTTATTCTAGGGTCCCTTGTGGAGGATAAAAATGTAAGGTGATGTTATGGGAGCATACAGTGAAACCCTAACATCAGTTGGACTCAGAACAAAGAGTACACATTGTTTGCCTTAATCATGGAGGAAAAGCTTCAGGCCTTTAATTTGTTCAAGCACCATTGGCCTACCTGATGTTACTTCAAAACCAAAGACATTGACTCGCATATGGTCAAAAGGTTATTCTGAGGGCTTCTTAGTCCCTCTCTCTGAGATCTATTCACACTTCAGGTGTGGAGTATTTGTTGAGCAGCAGTTACCCCTTCAGATTTCTATGAGCCTACATTTAAAAATAAACACTTATTGCATTACACAGTGTCCTGTGCATATTAACTTGCCTAAAATATGCAAATAGGTGCTTAGAATGAGTTTAATGTACGACTTTGATGAGACTAGTACATGAAAGATATGCCTTATCCTGGCTCTTGTAAATACCGCGAAACATTGAAAATTCAGCATTCAAATCGCTCTTTGATCTTAGTTTTCCCCGTAATGTTCACTTCTCCAGAGAGCAGTCGTGATTATTCAAGTGCTACAATTTTCAAGTCCGAGTAAGGGAAATGAATGTTGCTTGTCAAACAGTGACGTCGTGGACTGAGCCAACCGGGGAATGAATGAGCAACAGCAGGCATTAAAGTCCTGTTCCACACACATATGTCAAAGGCTAAAATGTAAGTTACACAACAGTTCTTCTAATAGCATTTTCGTTTGTTTAGCACATGCAGTGGATTTAAGGTCAGGAACATGGACTTGATTATGTCAAGGACGGCAAGAGTCAATGTATTTAGTAAATTTATTATTGGGCGTGAAAAAACTGTCTGCAGGAGAGGTCGTTCGGTAAAAGGTACAATATGGATTCAAAGACACATTTTCACTCGTTGACAAATGGATATGAACGTGATTCACATCATCTAAAAGACACCAAACAAAGACAGCATTTGACAACCTAACATAGTACACAACAAAAGAAGATTGTGAAGCAGAAACCACATTTAAAATCCAGGCAAACAGGTTTAACCTTATCTTTGTAGCTCTATATCTCAGAATCAGATAAAGATATTTTTTTTATTAGTAAAGTTTGGCATTCTCGCCGGCATCATTTGTTTTCAAAAGAAAACGTTTTCTGCATTTAAAAATGTAGTCATTTTTAGAGGTGGGCGGTAAACTCAGCTTGTGGAGTTTGTGGAGTTTTTCCCACTAGCGTGGAATTCCAAAAGACTCAGGGCCATATTTATACTCCGTTTGCGCCGAAATTGCGTCGTTTTTTTTGACGCAATTTCGACGCAAAACTAACGCCAACTAACGCCATATTTATACTATGGCGTTAGAGGCGAATAGCGCCAAAGTTCCCGGAATGTGCGTCATTTTTTAGCGTGAACCCCTTCCTTGCGTTAATGATATGCAAGGGAGGCGTTCCCGTCTAAAAAATGACTCCCAGGACTTTACGTGGTATTTATACTCCCGGGCAAAAGAGACGCCCGGGAGTTGGCGTGGCAAAAAACGGCGCATTTGCGCCACTTTTTAACGCCTGCTCAGGGCAGGCGTTAAGGGGCCTGTGGGCTCAAAATGAGCCCACAGGTGCCCTCCCATGCCCCCAGGGACCCCCCTGCCACCCTTGCCCACCCCAGGAGGACCCCCAAGGATGGAGGGACCCACCCCAGGGACATTCAGGTAAGTTCAGGTAAGTTTTTTTTTTTTTTTTTAATATATTTTTTTGGTGGCATAGGGGGGCCTTATTTGTGCCCCCCTACATGCCACTATGCCCAATGACCATGCCCAGGGGACAGAAGTCCCCTGGGCATGGCCATTGGGCAAGGGGGCATGACTCCTATCTTTACAATGATAGGAGTCATGTTGATGGGGGATGGGCGTCGTTAAAAAATGGCGCAAGTCGGGTTAAGACGATTTTTTCGACGTAACCTGACTTGCCCCATTTTAAGACGCCCATGCGCCATTTTCCCCCTACGCCGGCGCTGTCTGGTCTACGTGGTTTTTTCCCACGCAAACCAGGCAGCGCCGGTCTGATTGCGCCGTCTAACGCCATTCCATAAATACGGCGCCCGCATGGCGCTTCAGAATGGCGTTAGACGGCGCAAAACTTTTTGACGCTAAACTGCGTTAGCGCAGTTTAGCGTCAAAAAGTATAAATATGGGCCTCAGCGTAGCAAAGTTTGTTTCCTCATTCGCACTCGCGAATGCTAAGTTGGTGAGCACGGCAAATCTTACTCATAACATCTCCTAGCGAGATTTCTCAACGCGGGCGGTTGCGGATGAAAACTACGACTCACGTAGAGAAACCTTACGTTTGCGTTGAGGAAGGTGCCGCTCAACTAGAAAATCCACAAACACCTGACACTAAAAATCAGCATGAACCGCGTGACCAAGCGCACTGTGCCAATTGCAGAACTCTGCGGAGCGCAGCAGAGTTTTTTAATCACTTTGCAGAGATACGCATAGCGTAACTCCGCAAACTCCGCCCAGACATAGTAATTTTATTTGTTATTTTTTCTAAAAAATGTAATGTGGGTAATGTGATTTAGGACCATATTTACCAATTTTTTGTGCCAGGTTTCCATCAGAAAAGCGACGCAAACTGGAGGAACGTTTTGGATTTGGATTTACTTTCCTGATCAACAGTAGCCCTAAAGCAGTGCTTAATTTGAGCCAGTGGTTGCCTGCGGGAGCCACCATCACAAATTTTTTTGGACCGGAAATCATCTTTATGTATCAGACATTTACTTAGAACAGGAGAAGGAAAAACAAGCAAAGTGAAAAGACAAAGATGGAAAAGCCGTAATGAAGGGAGAAAGAAACCTGCAAGAGTGAGATAAAGGGGCTAGAGGTGTCTGGTAGAGGATTAAACCCTTAGCTGCTGGGCCTCACCCCCACCCCCTAGTGCTGAGCCCTTTTTAGCTATTTGGGGTGGTTCTCACTTAGGCCTTCATAACGTTTTGTCCATATAAGCTATCCACGCCAAATTTGCATCCTTCTTTTTTACCAACATCCTAGGGATTGTAAAGGTAGCCAGAGTTTCTAGGTTCCCTTGGAGGAGACCAAGAAATTAGCGAAAATACAGTTGAAATTTCGTTTTTTTTCAGGAAAATGGAAAAAAAAGGCTGCAGAAGAAAGCATGTGTTTTTTCTCCTTACAATTATATCAACTAAAGCTTTGCAGTGCTAAAATCACCAACTTCCCAGATTTCAGAAACAGGCAGGCTTAAATCAGAAAACCACATTTTTCAACACAATGTTTGCATTTTACTGGGACATGCCCCATTTTGACTATTTTTTGTGCTTTTACCCTCCTTTCAGCTAGTGACAGAAATGGGTGTGAAACCAATGCTGGATCCTAGACAGCGAAACATTTCTGAAAAAAAAACAGAATTCTGAATTTAACAAGCAGTCATTTGTGTAGATCCTACAAGTTTTTCCTGACAAAAATAACAGCGGAATTAAAAATAATGTTGAAATTCAGGTGAAAAAAGCAGCCATTTCTCTCTACGTTTTACTCTGTAACTTTTTCCTGCGATGTCAGATTTTCAAAAGCAATACCCCGTTACGTCTGCTGGAATCTTTTGGTTTGGAGGATATATAGGGCTTGTAGGTTCATCAGGAACCCTAGGTACCCAGAGCCAATAAATGAGCTGCACCTTGCAATGGGTTTTCATTGTACACCGGGTATCAATTCATTTGGTGAACTATAAAGAGTGAACAATAGGTATGAAGGAAACCTTTGAATTTCCAAAATGAGCACCAAATAGGGTGTTGAAAAGCAGTGGTTGTTGGTACATCTCTGAATTCCGGGAGGCCCTATACTAGCATGTGAATTACAGGGCATTTCTCAAATACACTTCTTTATTTCACACTGTCTTACATTTGGAAGGAGAAAATGTAGAGAAAGACAATGGGCAGTAACACTTGTTTTTCTATTCTGTGTTCCCCTATGTCTCCCGATAAAAATGGTACCTCACTTGTGTGGGTAGGCCTATGACCGCGACAAGAAACGCCCCAAACGCAACATGGACACATCAAATTTTACATTGAAATCTAACGGTTTTTGGAATGTGCCTAGCTGTGGATTTTGGCCTCTAGCTCAACCGGCACCAAGGGAAACCTAGCAAATCCATACATTTATTGAAAGTAGACACCTGGAGGAATCCAGAATGGGGTGACTTGTGGGGCTCTCACCAGGTTCTATTACACAGAATCCTTTGCAAACCTCAAAATTTGGCAAAAAAACCTTTTTCCTCACATTTCAGTGCTGCAAAGTTCTGGAATCTGAGGGAAGCCACAAATTTCCCTCCACCCAGCATTTCCCCAAGTCTCCCGATAAAAATGGTACCTCACTTGTGTGGGTAGGCCTACTGCCCACGACAGAAAATACCCCAAAACCCAACGTAGACACATCACATTTTCCCAAAGAAAACAGAGCTGTTTTTGCAAGGTGCCTAGCTGTGGATTTTGTCCTCCAGCCCAGCCGGCACCCAGGGAAACCTAGCAAACCTATATATTTACGGACAGTAGACACTTAGGGGAATCCAGAATGGGGTGACTTGTGGGGCTCTCAGCAGGTTCTATAACCCAGAATCCTTTGCAAACCTCAGAATTTGGCAAAAAAAAGAACACCTACCACATTCTAACGGTGGATATAGGTGTCAAACAGGCCATAAGGAAGTCCATGATTTCCAGAAGTAGATGAAGTAAAAAATTTTGGCTGCTTGCCTAACGAAACAGTGGCCCATGGACGTCCGGTATGCATGCACCACACTAAAAGGATTACCCAATCGCAGCTCCACCTCAGTCAATTTCCCTGAACGTTGCTTTAGTATGATACAACTTAAAGCAAGTAGGGACACAGAGGCCTGGTTGAGATGGGCACTGGGGACAGTAATAGCGACTCTCCTGCCGCTTTCCATGCTTCAAGCACACTTTACAGCGACAACATGGACGATCCTTTTTGGGTGTTTTAGGAATGCGATCAGCAAAGTGTCCCTCCTGCCGCCTTGCCACATCCTCCAGAACATATGAGGTGGAGGCTGCTGCTGCTTCTGTAACAGCAGTTAGGCTTTAAATTACAGACAACTGGAAGTCAAGGAAAGTCATGAGTCTTCCTGTGGTTGTCTGATGGTAAACAACATACGCATTATATGTTGCCATCTGGATCAGTTGGGTAAACAGTTTCTTGTACCAAGTGCAAGTTTTATGACACGCATTGTATGGTTGAAGAACCTGGTCGTTCTTGTCCACTCCGCCCATGTACTTATTGTAATCAAGTATACAGATGGGCTTTTGGACTTCGGTCATCTGTTCCCAAACTGTGATGGGGGAAGTGCTCTCATAACAAATTGTAGTGAGCACGTATACATCACGCCTATCCAAGAAGTTGACTGCGAGCAGTTCGTTGGAACACAACGCACTACTGTTGCATAGGCTCTCATTATCCTAATGAGACTACTGGATTTGGGCGAGAGAATCACTTGCACTGTGGGGGAATGAGTCTGAACCTACAACAGGTGACACCTAATCCAGGTTTTGTTCCGGGTAACTAGCAGTGCCTCATCTCCACCCTAGAGCAGGGATGATTGGGCAGTGGAGCCCATGACACAATTGAGTCCTCAAGGAAATCGTGGTCACTGAGATCTCATCAGTTTCTCTCAGTTACATTAGTCTCACATATGCAAGGACAATCAGAGGCAGAATATAGTTCAATAAGGGCTTATTGAAGTAACGGCATCTTAGATAATATAGCGTGTACTGCAATAACTAGGACGATGACAGGATTACAATTGTGACAAGGAGAGTGAAACATGTAAATAACGCTATGTTATTGTCACTAAGATTTGATAAAAAAAGCTCCTACCTACGGTATGTTAGAGCATAGCATGGCAAGCTCTAATTCTGCCCTTCAGGTTCTTCTGGGAAGACATCATCCCTCATACCTGAGTAAGAGGCCTGTTGTCTACATATGAAGCTGCAGCGAAGCACTCAGCAATCAGCATACAGTTGTGGTCATTTGGCTGGAATCTCCCTCTAATGTACATGGGTCAAAGTAGTGCTTTTATGATAAAACAGCTGATGTTCCAAGAAAGGATCCCCACGTAAGAGTGTGTATGTTTCTGTGAACATTAGAGACAAAGCGTACCACTTTTGCTGGCAACCTATTTTACTGCAGCCTTGAGAAAAGCACAGAGTGAAAGAAATGTCTTGTTTAAGAACGCAGTGCTGGCCTAGACAAAGAACAGCTAGATAGAGAAAACAAAACAAGACCGCAAATGTGGCTATTGTTAAAATAATAAAAACTAAGCTGAATAAAATATATCTAGGCTAAAGTGCACAGCGGCAGGCCTAGTTTGCTAAAATAACGTGTGTAAAACTCTATCTAAAATGGTTACACAACAGTACTCTGGTATTTATGGGGTTTCTTGCAAACAAACTCCTGCAGGAATCCTTTGCGGTTACAACGAACTGTACCGCAGGCCACAGTGCCACCTGTGTAGAGCTCACTGAACAGCTCAACTCCTGTATAGAAATTGTCCACATAAAGGTTATGACCTTTGTGAAGGAGTGGCTGGACAAGTTCCCGTACAATCCTACCTGTTACCCCTAACGAGGGAGGGCAACCTTCAGAGTTTTGGGTAGAGTCCTTCCCTGTATACACTCTCAAGCTGTACACATATGCATAGGAGCTCTCACATAGCATGTACAGCTTTATAGCATAGCAAGCTCTTTTGCTTGCAATGCACGGTCTGAACAGCAGCCGTCCTTTGTCAGGATCAAGGACTCTTCAACTGCTATATTCTTACCAGGAGTGTAGATCTTTGGAATCCTGGCAGACAAATGTTCCACGACAGGCCGAATTTTGAACAACCTGTCAAGGTCTGGATGGTCGTGTGGTAATGCAGCAGAATTGTCATTGAAATGCAGCATGTGCTGCAGTAGCAAAAAACAATCTCATCTCATGTATGGTGTGACGATGGGGGTTACCCAAAATGTGCGAGTCATCCAGTAGGTCTGCAAGGTGGGTTTCTGCACTAACGCCATTTTAAGGCCCAAAAATATCTTCAACTCTGTCAGCGAAGTGGGAGCCCACTGGCGTGCCCTTGAAAGGGGCACTAGAGTGCCTCCATGCTCCCTCAGGTCTGTACGCACATTTGTTTGCTGCACAATTTCCCGAAGGAAGTCAACATTCAAAAATGGATGGACGTAGTTGACTGGCAAAAAGTTGGCTGCATCGACTTTACATCCAGCGTCACCAGTCAAAGGTGGCATTTGGGGCTGAACTAAATCGGAGGGCTGCAAAAAGAGCTCTCTCTCTGTGCTTGCGGACACACACACCTACTCTCTGGGTTCGGCTAACCTGCTGTTGCCCTGCTGCACAGACTGTGCTTGCGAAGGGACAGCACTACTGTCGTCATCTCCTCCCTCAGAATCACTGGAAGAGGTGTCATCGGATAGGACTCCGACAACTGAAAAATCACTCTGCCCCATCGTCCTCTCCCTCAGATGCTGTTTCAGTTTCTAATCCTGCCTCACAGCTCTCCTCCATAACCTGAGTAAGGGCTTGAGCAGCAGTCATCCAATGAGACGCTATCTCTGCTACAGACTAAACTGTGCATCTAAAATACTAGCCTACGTAGAAGGCAGATAGAGTCACAAAATTGCTTGTGGTTGTGTGTGATGTGTCCAACAGTAAATGTCATTAAATTACCTTTGCTTCTTCTCTGATTCTGCAGATTCTCTGAAGACACTTATAAAAACAAAAAAGACACACTATTACTTCACCTTACCACATACCCTTCATCACAGCCTTTAGAGCTGGTGGCACCCAGTGCGACAGTCATTTTTGGTGCTCTGCCTCTCATGGCCTCCTTATCTAATTCCCTCAGTACCATCAAGCAAAAGTGCCCCTCATATCTCCATAGCTCCCCTCCACATACATTTAATTTATTTTGAAGCACAGGTAATGCCTGGCTTTACTAATCCACTCAGCTAAATACATGTATATCCTTTGCAGCAGGCATATAAACCATCTGCGCTACTTTATGGCATCAAAACTGCCATTAGATACAAGACAGATCTATTTCTCTCTCCCTCTATATAAATATACATATGTGTATATAAATAGCACTTTTATATATATGTAGTTTCCCTGGGGGCCGATTGTGGCTCCCGGAAAACAACACATGACACATGTAAAATCATTATTGATATATATATATATATACACATACATACACATCTATAGAGATTTGTCTCTTGTTAAATGTGTGTATATATATATATATGTATATATATATATATATATATATATAGAGAGAGAGAGAGAGAGAGATAGTGAGACTGACTCTCCACATAACCTCTTTTTTTTTATACATGTGTGCTTTCCCTGGGGCCGATCATGATCACATGGCAATGCCACATGCCTAAAAAAAATTCCCCCATAGCAGTCAGCCCCAGGGCTGACCCGAGCATTTTATTTTTTTTCTTTTAAATATTCCCTGGGGGCGGGGGGGCGTGATCGTCCCTCTAGGGAAAAATATTTAACATATCACCTTCCAGCGGTCGGCCCGTGTAGGACGAGCCGACCCTGCCACTTTGTTTTTTGTTTCTTAAAATAAAAAACATTTATTTCATATCCTGGGGGGCACAATCACCCCCATATGAATCCCAACATATTTTTATTAAATTTTACAGCCCCCACGTGGAGGCGGCCACTTACACGGAGGCCGACCCCTCCAAACAAGATCTCTGGTGTCTAGGGGCGTTTCCTGTCCATGGATCGCAGCTGCGCTGCAATCCATGGCCATGAAACGGGGCCAGGAAGGCAGTCTCTCCCCTTTCCATCGATGCCTCCCTGGCATCTGGGGAGGCCGTTTTGGCCTTTTTTCCCCACCGGAGTGGAGAGAGGATGCTTACCTGCTCCTCAACTGCTCCAGTGGGTAAAAATGTGATGCCAGCCCTCGGTGTGCTGACATCACAGAGGGGCAGGTGGGGGACAGGGGAGACACAGAAGTTCTCTTGCGTCTCCTGGGGTAATAACAAATAAAAAAATCTTCTGGTGCATTGCACTGGAGGATTTTTTAACCCCCTCCCTGGTGTCGGCCACTGGTCGTGACCCGCACCAGCGAGGTAGTGTGGGCGTCGGCCAGTGGCCGATGCCCAAGCCAATGGGGTTAAAGAGGCAACAGGTGGATTCAAGATTATGCAGCGCTGGAATTTGGCATGCCAGCATTTAAATGCACCAGCCATGGGTGTCTGAGCAGAGCTTCGGCACCGGCATTCATTCTTTTACAAATTAAGCACTGCTCTGATGCAATGCAAAGTAGCGCTATAACCTACTTTGCCCTAATTAGCTTCAAAGGAGTGTATAATGGGTGGTGCATGGGCATGCACATCCAACCACGTTTTGAGAACAGGCACTATTAAATAAAATAGGCTGAACAGGCTTTGTGTCAAACGTGTATGCCTCCTCAATGCAGGCATAAGTTTGGGGAAAACTTTCTTTTCTCTAAACACTTCAAACTTTGCATGTGTTCTGTATTATAGAGCATATGAAAACTTGGAAAAGTTTTAAACATGTTTAAGCACAGTATTTTGTACTTGAACTGTACTACTTCCAGTACCTAAACAATGCTATTTTAGATAATGAAACAATAAAACACGCATTAGGCACTTTTATTCCACATATCTTTTTCTAAACATTAATATATCCTGGCAAGCTGTGGCACTTTGATCTTTGTACCTCTGAAAGGCTGAGGAGACATGGGATTTTCATACTCACAAATCTTTTAAATGTTGCACCCAGGAGAAATGAAAGCATGTTTGTTGATTATCCTATTATCTAAATGGTTTTATAGGCATTGAGAAGTGTATGTTTTTAATTATTTGAGTGGTTTTCATTAACTATCAAATTTAGAATATATATACAAAACCAGAGCTAGACATCACATACAAATCCTTGCCCTACAGTGCAGCGGTGTGTGTGTGTGTGTGTGGTGCAAGCCAGCCAAAGTTCACCAGAGCAGAAGGAGAGATCAACAGTGCAATATCTCTATAGATATAGTGCTCTCTTGCTTTCTATTTTCACATAACACAGAACAGCAATCTTAGTTGCTGCACTGTGTTGTGAATATTCTTAGTAAATGTGTCTCTTTGCCTTTAGGAACTGTTAGACCTGTTACCCTTGGCATGCGTCCCTGACTTTTTTGCCCTCTAACCTGTTTGCTAACTTTGTTTTTGCTGGCTTTAAGACTCTGGGCACAGTACCACTGCTGACCAGTGCTAAATTGCATGTGCTCTTCCCTAAAACATGTTATTATTGGCCTACCCACAACTGGCATAAAGTGCACTACATGTGCCCATGGCCTGTACATTAAATGCTACTAGTGGGTCTGCAGCACTGATTGTGCCACCTGCTTAAGTAGCCCTTTAAACATGACTGAAGTGTGCCATTGCAAAGCCTGTGTGTTCTTATTTAAACTGTCATGTCGGTCTTGCAAGTTAACCTTCTTGCCAGGCACAAGCCTTCCTTTTTAATGCATGTATCACCCCAAGGTAGGCCCTGGATAGCCCCAAGCACAGAGTCTAGTGGATTTAAAAAGCCAGACATGTACTTTAAAGCTTTCCATGTCCAGATAGTGAAAAACACTTCAATTTGTGTTTCACTACTGCAAGGCCCATCTTTCCCATAGATTAACATTGAAATTGCATTATTACTTTTTGACACGTAATTTCCAATCGGAAAAAGATGGGACTCCCAAGTTTGGTGTCTCAGGAATCACAATTTAAAACCACAACTTATGGTGAGGTCAGACTTTAAATTGTAATTCTGAAAATGCCACTGTTAGAAAGTTGTCATTTTCTTACTTTAAATCATCTACTGATTACATGTCTGTGCGGGTGACAGCTGGGCTCTTGTGCATTCCCTCCAGACAGCCTAACACAAAGGGAGCTTAGGTGTGACCGAGTGGCCTTCTGCATGTTGATGGCCCATCCTGGGCAGCTGGGAGGGACGGGCTGACACACCAGAATGGTTTGGGTTCGGAGCCCTAACAGAGGGATGCATAACACACTATAGTGTGTCTGGTGCCAGGGCAGGAAGGGCAGGAAGGGCATGGACTTTGTGCACTTCAGAGGCCCCTCTTTGAAGACTTCCCCACTTCAAAGGCACCACTGGGCAGAAGAATTGGACATCTGACCCTACCAACTAAGTACATTTCTGGACCTGAGGACATTCCACCAGAAAGAAAGACTGCTGTGCTGGTGAAAGGACTGTCACTCTGCTAGAACTTGCTGGACTCCTGCTTTGCTGTGCCTGCCCTGTTGCCTGCTGCCCCCGTGCCTATTAGTGCGAAGGACTGGGCATGCATCTCTACATCCCCAACTCATTGCCTACATCCCCAGAATCAAAGTGACTCCAAGGGCTTGCTGGCTTGCATCCTTTTCTGAAGTCTCAGTAACCTAAAGGACCTCATTCCACCCTGGTACAGCTTCTGGACTCTGCCAACTGTGAGTCCTACCCTGCCAAGTGGTGCAAATCTAGTCCTGGGCCTATGGGAGTAGGTTCTGCAACTGTCCTCTACAGAAACCCATGCATCGTCATCACTACACAACTTCTCTCCTAGACACTAACACATCATCCCTGCGCTGAGGACAAAAACATCACACCACTCACTGTACAGTTCAAAACCGACATATCGCCCTCAGTCCAAAGGCCTCACCTTTGCATCCCTGGCTGTGCATCTTGATGATGAGACATCATCTTCACCACTAAGGGTTCAGCACTGCACCAGTCCTTGAGAACATTGCCTAAATGACTGCGTGGCTCAATGATGACGCATCTCTGGCTGCACAGATTGGAACCAACTCATTGCCTTCTCATTGTCCCCTCTGCTCCTAGCATCGGATCCTCGACGTCAACGCAATCCTCTACACCTTTTCAGTGTGACAAGGTTGATTTCTGTAGCCAGCCTGTGCTCTATCGCATTTGGACTGAACATTTAGATTTACCCTCGTCCAGCTTGACCAGATAGTCCCAGTTGACGCTTTAAGTTTCTTAGCATTATATTTGCAAATAATCTTTAAAAATTCATATCTCAAATTCTATTGATCAGATTTTGTCATGTAGGTCTTGTTTTTTTCATTAGATTAAGTGCAATTTGTCTAACACAGTGTGGATTTCTTTTTTAGTTGTCTTTTAACTGTTTTACTGCTTACATTTGGCACAAATACTTTACATTATGTCTCCTGAGTTAACCTTTCTCTGTGCCAAGCTACCAGAGGGTGAGCACATGTTAATATATGGCGTGTAAGTGACTTACCCTGACTGGGTTTGTTGTCCCTACTTGGACTTGCATACCTCTGCCAACTAGAGACCCAAGGTTATACTTAAATAAAGACCCATCACTGCACTAAAGTTGCGCTGTGTCAAAACAAGTTACAATGCCATGGATGCATCATATTTACAATACTGCACACCATGGCGTAAGGTCCTAAGGATGCATCAGAAATTCTGGTGCATCAGTGGGAACTACGCCATGGTGCATGAGTGCCAAAACTGACTCTTTGTTTAAGTTGAGCTTATGACAAGCACAAATACATCAATGTGTCAAAAAACAGAAGCGATGTGTGAGTTCTGACTGATGCAAGTAGCCTAATGAGTGGGGACCAATGTAATAGAGTGTAAAATTGTATAAAAGTATCACTTTGTACTGTAAAGTGACAATTCAAGTGTTACCTACCTTATGTGTGTACGTACCTGTTGTACTTTGAAGTATGCTTTGCTGAACTTGAGGAGCAATTCCTCCATGAATATGTGACAATCCTGGCCTGCCCCTTTCACGGTGTCACATTGCAATGCTGCAGAGTATGATAATATCTCAGGTGCGTTTGGTCCCAGGTTGGCCGAGTCATCCTACAACATAATCGTTTACATGTGTAGGCCTACTACTAGTTGAGGGGGCGTGATTTTATAACTTATTACAGTGTGTTAAGTTACTTCAGCTGGTCAGATTCCTATTACACAGCCACTGCGTCATTGCCTATGCCTGGGTTACAGAGGCGTAGGAATTTTGATCCATTACAGGCTTAAAAGGACGCATCGTAAAGATGTGTTGCACATTGCCAAACTCGTAAATATCATTGTGTCACTTGTGAGTGACTATTTACTTGGGAACACCTACCCTGCATACATTCTAACCTGTGTGGCGCAGTTGGTTTTAACACACGCAGGCCTACAAAAACTGACTGATTGGGTCTAATGTGTAATTTTTTTAATATGGAGCAAGATGGAGTAAAGAATGCGCTGTCGGAGTGTGAACAAAATTATGCAATGGCGGCTCAAGCTCCTTGTAAATATGCCCCCCAATTTCTAACAGGGGCTTACAGAGTACGCAAATAGGGAAAAAGTCAACAATGTTGAGCCTGTAAAAAGTGAGTGAGAGTGAGTGAGTGAGTGAATGAGTGAGAGACAGACAGACCAGGCCCAATCCACATTGTGAAATTGAGCCATGCTCCATCATGGTCGGCCATAACTTTCAACTTTGCACCAATCTTGCATGACTAGATGTCTGCAGTTGGTGCTTTGATCTTTAAGGCACTAGATTTTACCCAAAACTTTAACATTTCATAACACCTATTATACTGATTGGATTTTTGTGATTTTGGTTTGGTGTCAAATCATTTATTTAAATTGACTATTTTTCTAAATTGGTTTGGCTATTTCTTGTGTTGTGATTTCACTTTATTACTGTTTGTGAGCTGTATGGATAGTTTACACATTGCCTCTAAGTTAAGTCTGACTGCTTTGGTGACAAGCTATCATGTAGTAACTTTAATAGTTCCCTGACAGAGATTGCAGCTTGAGCGAGAAATCATCCCAGGGAAACACCCACTCAATAAACAACCCAGGGTCTCACAATTACTAACGTTAGGAGACCTGTGGGTTCATTTTCATGGTCGGAAACCATGGAAGCAGCCAAGAGGTGCCCTTCCCTGCCCCCAGGGACACCCCCACCCACCCCTACCCACACCTGGAGTACACCTAAGGATGGGGGACCCATTCCAGGTAAGTCCAGGTACGTAGTTTGTTATTTTTAAAAGTGCCATGGGGGGCCTAACTTGGGCCACCCTACATGGCACTGTGCCCAATGGCCATGCCCAAGGGACATAAGTCCCCTGGGCATGGCCTTTGGGTAGGGGGGCATGACTCCTGTCTTTACTTTGGGTTGTAAATACCAAACCAACACTTTGAGTCAGGTCTCCATTAAAAAAGGTAATGTAAACCAGATGCAAGGTGTCTGGAAATCTGGGCCTGCTACTTCTTGGCTCTGCTTTTACTAATTTAAAAAATCATATCTCTGGTTCCCTTTATTGGATTTTCATCATTTTTGTGTTATTTGGTGTATTACAACCTACTCTGTCTTTCTAATATTGTTTAGGATTTCCATTGCTTGGTGTTTTGACTGTATTACTTTTTTGATAGAGATTACCTGCATGCTACATTACCCTAAGTTAAGCCTATATGCTCTGTGCACAGCAACAAGGAGAATGAGCTCTGGTTAATTTAGTGAGTATGGGGTTCACCCTGAAACATTAGGGTTTGTCCTTAATATGGTCTTGTAGCACTGTCAGAGTTCCAGAACTTCAAACTTCAATTTACACAGTCTGTCAGAGAATAGAGTCCGATTTCATGTTGTTTGAAATGGATCACTGGTAATAGAGACAGATTAAAAAGCAAAAATTGCATGCATTTTCTGGTTGAGTGCTATAGTGATGAATGTGTAGCTGGAGTTCTTTATTAGTTTGAATTTGTACCATCTGGAAGAATTGGAATTCAACTGCCTAGATTAAAATATATATTTGATGTTCTTAATAATTTGTTAGCTAAATTTAGGGTGTAACATGGATGTCATTTTAGTATATTATTTATTTTTGTGGAGTGATTATTTTGTGAGGAGCAGGGTGTTGTTGTGAACTTGCTGAGATCCAATCATTTGTTGCTTTTCAAGTGTGTTGAATCTGTATGTTATTGTGTCTAATGTGTAATGTCAGAGGTAGTGATAGTTTGTGTTTTATGGTAAGTACAAGCTGCTACTGGTATGAGTTTGGTGACATCTAGCTTTATGTACGCACAGATCTAAGAACAGCCATCTGGCTAAATTGCGATTGTCATTGTGATTGGTTATGAATAAATATACAATGCTTATTACCTTATTCTTCAAACTAAAGCACACAGGTCACCTATTTTAGGCCCTGGGGAGTCGGGTCACCAGAGCCAGATTTGGCTCAGGGAGAGTGGTCACAACCCCCCCTTTAAATAATTTGGGCCTTGGGGAATGGGGTCACCAGGGCCAATGTTGGATTGGGGAGGAAAGCCACATGCCACTTTTCCCATGGACTTTAGGGCCCATATTTATACTTTTTGACGCTAACCACCGCCGGCTAACGCCATTCCTATGCACCATGCGGGTGTCTTATTTAAGGATTGACGTTAGCCAGCGTAGGGGAAAATGGGGGTTGTGCGTCCAAAAATGGTGCAAGTCAGGTTTCAGTCAAAAAGCATGGCTCAAACTGGACTTGCGCCATTTTTTGATGCACAACCCCCACTGAAATGCCCCCTTGCCCAATGGCCATGCCCAGGGAACTTCTGTCCCCTGGGCATGGCCACTGGGCACAGTGGTATGTGGGATGTGAGGGGGAGCAAATTAGGCTCCCCTATGCCACTTTAAAAAAAAAAAAATTCTTACCTTAACTTACCTGTACTTACCTGGGATGGGTCCCCCCATCCATGGGTGTCCTCCTGGGGTGGGCGAGGGTGGCAGGGTGTGTCCATGGTTGCTTCCATGGTCTGAGACCATGCAAGTGAGCCCACAGATCCCTGCCCTCACCAAGGTGTTAAAAAACAGCGCACATCAGGCTGCCCCCTCCTGTCCGTCAAAATGACGTCAAAATGACGCAGGAGTATAAATAAGGCGCACAGGCCTTAAAGTCATTTTTTGGACGGGAACGCCTACCTTGCATGTCATTAATTCAAGGCGGTTTCCCGCATCCAAAAAATGACGTACACTGAGGTTTTTTACCTCCGTAGGGTCGGACGTCATAGTTTAAATATGGGGCACGGTTTGCGCTGCATATGCGTCAAAATGTTTGACGCACATTCGGCGCAAACAGAGTATAACTATGCCCCTAAGTTGGGTTTTGCTGGAATGGGTTTCTGGGGCAACAGTTAGCTCATGAAGGGGGGATGCATGTCCCTCTCTCCAATAATTTAAAAAAAGAAACAAGGAAATCATTTCCGACACTTACTGGCACCCATGGTTGTTGCTGACAGGGTGGACGACTGAGCCTTGAGGTACCAGATGCTCCCCCCACAGCCCTTAAAAAAAAATAAGGATCTGGGTGTCACTGATGTCACAGAGACACTCAAAATTCAAATTTGTAAAAAATTATATGGATAATAAATGAGCGAAGGAGATGCCCATTTATTATTCACTGCTCCTTGAAAGCAGTGCCACATAATACCCTGCAAGGGCTTTCAAAACAAATTTTGATGAGTCTCTCAGTGTCTCTAGCAGTTGCAGGGGCACCACAAAGCATTTTTTCCTCACTTCCTGCAGCCCCCTGACAACATTAAAGAAATGCCTAGTAGTGCTCCTCTTTATTGTACGTATACCACAAAGCTTAAAAATGGATAAACTATAAAGCCCTTGCAGGGCATTACGGGGCGTTCCATGCAGGAGCAGTAAATAATAAATGAGCAGCTCCTGTCGCTCATTTATTTTTCACATTTGTGTCCTGGTGCCCACACGGGACATCCTGTTTTTAAAAAAAATATTGGGGGAGGATGCGGAGCCCACTTTCCCAAGCGTTTATGGAATTATCCCCGAGGCCTTTTTTTAATTAAGGAAGGGGGTGTATGAGCCCCCCTCCCCAAGCCGCCTTGGGCCCAAGGACCCCCTTTCTTTGAGGCCTTTGTTTTTTAAAAACGGGGAGTTGTGCACGGCCCCCTTGGAGCTCAGGAACCTCACTACCTGGGCCTTTCATATTTTTAGGAGGAGGAGGCATGCAGCCCTCCACCCTGAGCCTCCTTAGGCCTCAGGGACCACCTTCCTTGGACCTCAGGTGGATGCCCCAATGCCCAGGCCGGGTACCCTCAAACCACTATGTTGGGAGCTGCAGGGGTAGCCCAGGATCCTCAAAACTGCCCGCATGCACCTATCCTGGGTGTATCAGGAGACAGCTTTGCTCTCACTCAGAAAAGCAGCTGTTTTTGCTTGCCCCCTCTGGCTGGGAGCAATGTGTGTTTCCCTGCCCAGAGAACAGCAGGCAGCGAAACAAAAGTCTGCTCCTACCAGGTGAAGTCATTCTTAAAACTCCCCTTAATGAGAACAGATATGCCTCCCCTACCTGCGTTCCTGCAGGCAGGGAAAGCAGGTCTGCCCCACTAGGCAGGATCTTTTATCATGCCCTCAACAGGTAAGACATATGTTTCATGGCCCATGTTAATGCAGAAACTACTGCGCCCCAGGGGTAGCTCCCTGGTACACAGTAATTGAGCCAGATGGAGGGGCCCAGGGATGGGTACCACATGGCTACCTCCCCTGAACGTTCTCTTGGGCCTATTAAGGCTCGGTGTAAGGGTCCCCACCCCTCCTATTTATTTTCTCTAAGGTCCAGGGAGTTGGAATCACTGGAGCCATTGCAGGTTTGGGGAGAGAGACTATGGGGCATATTTATGAAAAATGGAGCTGCACCTAGTGCAGACCCACTTTTCTTGCGCCCCTTAGCGCCCCCTAACGCCACCATGGTAGCGCCTTATTTATAATACGGCTCACCATGGCGGTAGTTAGGGTGGCTAGCGTCACAAATTTTTCCGCTAGTGCAGAACTTTGCAGGACTAGAGTAAACAATGATGCGGGTAATCCTGCAAAGCACCCAGATGCCCATTGTAATCAATGGGAGCCTCTTTCTAACGCCTGCACTTAGCATGCATTAAAAATGCAGATGAGAATGACGCAAAGGAATCTCATGGATTCCTTTGTGCCATTTTTACAGCACCCCTAGTGCCAGAACGCCCACTTGCATACATTATGCCTGGGGCAGGCATGATGTGGCAAAAGGGGTTACAAAGTGGCACAATGCATGTCTTGTGACATGCTGTAAATATGGTGCAGAGTATTTTCCCCTTGCAATGCCACATTAGTGTTAAAAAAAATCATGCTAATGTGGCATTGGAATGTCGCAAGGGCTCCATAAATCTGGCCCTTTGTGCGCCCTAACCTAAATATGTTATGCTGTCCAAGCCATGGGTATTTCTTCGGTTGTGCAGGAGCTTGCTTTTTAAAAAAAAAATGTGCTGAGGATTTGCAGTTTCTCTGTGAATTTGTGGGTAAAAAAGACATGTTTGGCCCAGGTAGGGTCCCGCAGATATCCCTACCCTGTCCCTTTATGTCTTTTTTTAGCCCTTTTCCTAGGACTCAGGACAGTTGACTGGCACCATATCGTTATTGATGTAGTGCCAACAAATCAGACCGCACCATGAAACCTGTTGGCCCCACAGACGTAGCATGAAATATAACATTTTTTGTAACCCAAATTTGGTGTAAATGTATGCAGTGGTTTGAGCTGTCGCTTTGACTAAAGTTCCTATGGAAAAACTCACTTTTTTCAGCCCATGCTTGGCAATTCACCCCAAACCTTTACATGCACAAACTGCGCAAAAAAGGTTTACATTTTTGAAAGTCTTGTGGGGATTTGTCAGCTGATCCAGAGTTATTAGCTGCACAAATTAGAAATTACCCGCATGGAGTAATGTGTATGTATATATCTGTATATATATATATATATACAGAGAGGGACATATGAATGTGTGCAAGTTATATGGCACACATAGGGCCTGATTCTAACTTTGGAGGACGGTGTTAAACCGTCCCAAAAGTGGCGGATATACCACCTACCGTATTACGAGTCCATTATATCCTATGGAACTCGTAATACGGTAGGTGGTATATCCGCCACTTTTGGGACGGTTTAACACCGTCCTCCAAAGTTAGAATCAGGCCCATAAAGTCTTCTGTACAATGTGGATGTGGATAGTAAAAAGTTGTGGGAAGCCCAATGTGCTAGAAGAGTAAAGAGGATAGAATAACAGTAGTAGATTTACAGTGGTAGTGGTAGATGGAGTAGCAACCTTATCTAGGTTAGTGGAGCGAGCAGACCACCTGGCCACATCAAAGAAAAAGAATGCTGAAGAGGACAGAGGTTAGTCACAAGCCATGAGAAGTTTCAGTTAAGACTAAGGCCCTCATTATAACTTTGGCGGTCTTTTTGAAAGAGCACCAAAGACACAGGCGCCAGAAGACTGCCAGTGCTGGCGGTCTTCTGCCCACCATATTACAGATACTACTGGATTTCTGCCACATTTCGGGTGGAAATTCAGCAGTAGTTGTACTGGCAGGTGGACGTGCTGGGGCGGCTCTACCACCAGCATCGCTCCGCCAGTAGGACACCGCCTGCCATATTGTGTGCAGTAATACGGCGTGTCAGTGTCCTGATGATGGTGCTGCTGGCGGTGGAAGCGCCCATGCCCTGCCGGACGACCTCCTCGCAGGACCAGGTAAGTCGATCGTCTGACAGGGGAGTGGGGAGGAAGGGTGGGGGTGTTGTGTGTGTGTGTGTGTGAGTGGGTGTTATCTGTGTGTGTGCATGAATGTGCGTATGCATGGTTGAATGTGTGTATGAATGTAAGTGTTTATGCATGTGCGTGTGTATGTTGTGGTGAATGCGAGTATGAGTGCTGTGGTGTATGCGTGTGTGTATGTTGTGGTGAATGCGAGTATGAGTGCCGAAGTGAATATTTATATGGATGCATGTGAATGAATGTGTGTATGTCTGTGTTGGTGAATGAGTGTATGCACGGAGCGTGTGGGTGTCTGAGTGCGTGTGCATGTATGCGGGGAGGAGGACACTGTAGTTGGTGGAGGGGTGCTGTACCTGGAGAAGGCTGGGAATGGGGGTGGGAGGAGGGTTTTTGGGGGGTATTGTGCTTGCTGGAGGGGTGGGGGAGTCATCTGTCAGTGACAGGGAAGAAATTCCTTGTTTCCTGTAGCCTTTCCGCCAGGGTTTTCGTGGAGGTGCTGCAGGGTTATCCCCAAACGTTTTACATTTTACCTCCTATTTATCTGAACCTCTTTTTGTTGGCTTTAGGACTCTGGACACTTAACCACTGCTAATCAATGCTAAAGTGTAAGTGTGCTCTCCTCTAAAACGTGGTATAATTGGTTTAGAACTGTTAGGCTTATTTAATTTATCTGTAAGTCCCTTGTAAAGTAGAGTACGATATACCAAGAGCCTGTAAATTAAATGCTACAAGTAGGCCTGCAGCACAGATTGCACAACCCACAGAAGTAGCCTTTAAAAAACACATCTCAGGCCTTCCATTGCAGTGCACGCATGTGCAGTTTAATGTCACAGTGACTTGGCTAGTCAAACTACTTGCCAAGGCCTGAACTCCCTTATTACTGCACGTAAGTTATCCCTAATGTAGGCCCTAGATAGCCCTATGGGCAGGGTGCTGTGTATGTAAAAGGTAGAATATATATTTTCATGTGCTAGATGTCCTAGTAATGACAATCAGCCTATTTCATTTTTTACTGCTGTGAGTGCTGCTCCTCTAATGGATTTGCTTTGGGAATTACCTTATATATGTATAAGTGGTCATTTCTGATCTGTGAGGAGTAGCATGGGTGTTAGAAATGGGGACTTTGGTTGGCAGTCAGGCCACCACCTGTCCAAGCAAGGACCCTCACTCTAGTCAGGGTAAGTCACACACAATCCAAATTATCCTGTGCCCACCCTCAGGTAGCTTGGCACAAAGCAGCCAGGCTTAACTTAGAAGACAATGTGTAAAGTATTTGTGCAATGGATCATGCAATAACACAGTATAACACCACAAACTTACACCACACAGTGTGTAGAAAAATATATAATATTTATTTGGTTAAATGCAGGTCAAAGAAAATTAGATTTGATAAGTACACTTTGAATTATCACTGTAGGAAATTGTAAAAGAAGTCTTTAGTCTTTAAAAAGCAACAAATGTCTCTTGCAAGCACAAAATACCTGGTTTGTTTTCAAATTCTCTGCAAGGGGCCGCAGAGGAGGAGCTGCATGGAAAACGGGGAGGAGTTCGTAAATTTTTCTGGCGCACACAGATGATGCATCATTGAGTTTTCACACAAGGCAGGCTTTGCGTCGATTTCCAGACCGTAGACTGGGATCCTCTTCGGGTTGCGGGCCCCGGGGATGATTCGGAGAAATCATGGGCGTGCAGGATGAAGTCAAAGGGGCTGCGTCGATCCGGTGGGCGATGCATGGAAATTTCTGTTGTACGGCAGGCGCTGCGTCAATTCTTCTCTTAGGAAGTCAGGGTGTGTCATTCCGGCTCGGCTTTGCGTCGATCCAGTGAGCCGTGCATCAAAGTTCCAGTCACATCGCTGGCTCTGCGTCGATCTCCGTTGCAGGGAGCCGGCTGCGTCGTTCTGGTTCGGTGTGCGGTGATTTTCTCACTGCGATGCAGGCTGTGCATCGTTTCTTGCAGGCTGTGCGTCGATTTTCGCTGCACAAGGAGTTCTGTTGCAGAGATGAAGTCTTTTTGGTCCTGAGACTTCAAGGAACAGGGGGCAAGCTCTATGCAAGCCCTTGGAGAACACATTTCAGCAGGTCCAGAGGGCAGCAGGGCAGCAGGGCAACAGCAGGGGAGCAGTCCTTTGCAGAAAAGCAGTCAAGTGAGTCCTTTAGGCAGCCAGGCAGTTCTTCTTGACAGGTTGTAGGTTCTGGTTCAGGGTTTCTTCTCCAGTGGTATGTTGTATAGAAGTGTCTGAGTTGGTAGGGCCAGAGGCCCTGTTTAAATACTCAAATGTGCCTTTGAAGTGGGGGAGACTTCAAAGAGTGGCTTAGAAGTGCACAAGGTCCCCTTTCAGTTCTATTCTGTCTGTCGGGGGCCCAGTAGGGGGTTTGGCAGTCCATTGTGTGAGGACAGGCCACTGTTCTTTGTCAGGCCCTCCACCCTCCAAGCCCAGGAAGACCCATTCAGTATGCAGATGTGTGCAGGTGTGACAGAGCATCTTGTGTTAGTTTTTTTTGAGTGAAATGCACAAGGGAGCTGTCAACTAACCTAGCCAGATGTGGATTGTAAGGCACAGAGGGCCATATTTATACTTTTAGACGCAAAACTGCGCTAACACAGTTTTGCGCCAAAAAAATTAGCGCCGTATTTATTGAATGACGTTAGCCGGCGTTAGCCGCCGGCGCTGTCTGGTGTGCGTTAAAAAAAAAGACATACACCAGGCAGCGCCGGCGTAGGGGGAAAATGGCGTATGGGCGTCCACAAATGGTGCAAGTCGGGCTGAGGCAAAAAAATCGCCTCAACCCGATTTGCGCCATTTTTTTACGACGCCCAACCCCCATTGTAATGACTCCTGTCTTAGCAAAGACAGGAGTCATGCCCCCTTGCCCAATGGCCATGCCCAGGGGACTTCTGTCCCCTGGGCATGGTCATTAGGCATAGTGGCATGTAGGGGGGCACAAATCAGGCAAAAACAATAAAAAAAAATACTTACCTGAACTTACCTTAATGTCCCTGGGGTGGGTCCCTCCATCCTTGGGTGTCCTCCTGGGGTGGGCAAGGGTGGCAGGGGGTGTCCCTGGGGGCAGGGGAGGGCACCTCTAGGCTCATTCTGAGCCCACAGGTCCCTTAACGCCTGCCCTGACCCGGGCACTAAAATCTGGCGCTAATGCAGGTTTTTTAGACCCGCCCACTCCCGGGCGTCATTTTTGCCCAGGAGTATAAATACGACGCATATGCATCGGAGTCATTTTTTAAGATGGGAACGCCTACCTTGCATATCATTAACGCAAGGAAGGTGTTTACGCAAAAAAATGACGCTAACTCCATGAACTTTGGCGCTAGACTCGTCTAACACCAAAGTATAAATATGGAGTTAGTTTTGCGTCGAAAAAAACGACACAAATTCGGCGCAAACGGAGTATAAATATGCCCCAGAAGGATTTAAGTGTAGAGAAATGCTTTTTTCTAGAATAGCAACATTAAATCCAACTTCACCAATAAGCACGATTTTTTATTACCATAAATATGACCTGGTCACTCCTTTCAGATCAGAATCTACCACTCAAACAGTATATGAAGGTAGCCCTAATGCTATCCTATGAAAGGAGCAGGCCTCACAGCAGTGTAAAATTAATTTAGGGGTTTTACACTACTAGGACATATAGAACACACGTGTCGATGTCTTACCTTTTACCTATATAGCACCTTGCCCTATACGCTACCTGGGGCTTACCTTAGGGGTGACTTATATGTAGAGAAAGGGAAGTTTAAGGCTTGACAATTACTTTTAAATGCTAAGTTGAAGTGGCAGTGAAACTGCACACACAGGCCCTGCAGTGGCAGGCCTGAGACATGGTTGGGGGCTACCTAAGTGGGTGGCACAACCAGTGCTGCAGCCCACTAGTAGCATTTCATTTACAGGCCCTGGGCACATGTAGTGCACTTGACTAGGGACTTACAAGTAAATTATGTAAGCCAATTGGGTATGAGCCAATGTCACCATGTTTTAAGGAGAGAGCACATGCACTTTAGCACTGATTAGCAGTGGTAAAGTGCACAGAGCCCTAAAGCCAGCAAAAATGACGTCAGAAAAAGAGGAGGTAGGCAAAAAGTTTGGGGGTGACCCTGCATAAAGGCATTTTCCAACAATGGGTATGTTTGAATGGTAGTGAGAAATACTGGTTATTGGCGTATGTATATTTTTATAACTATTGTGGAAATTATGCTTTTCAAAATGGGCACTTTACTGTGCTTATGACTTGTGCTTTTCAGCCTGACTCTAATCCTTGTCTAGAGTAGAGTGGCAGCTGGGCTTTGTTCATACTTTCCAGGCAGCTATCACACAGGGAGGGTGGAGGTTTAACAGGATTACATCTACATACTAAATGGTCTTCCTGGGCTGGGAGAGAGGGAGGTGAAGCACACTTACATTTTATAGGCTGTTTCCTGCCATCAAACAAAGGGCTTGTTTAACTCTTACTGATTTCTGGAGCCAGGGCTGGGATTGATAGGGGATGTCTTTTGAGGTGCCCCATAGATCAAAGACATTTTGGGTATAAGACTATGGGTTGTGCTGGTTCTACATCCTCCACCAAAGGACTGCTGTACTATTAGAAAAGATCATCAATTGGACTGTTTGGGCTCTGTTGTACTGACTTGTTTGCCTGTTTGGATGCTGGGGACTCTGCCAGTTTTCTACACAAGTGTGATGATCTGTTGCCTGTGTCCTTGAGCCTTGTGCCTCCCCAGTTGGTCTCCTGGGGCTGGGTGGTTTGTCCTGCACCTGCCAAATCAGCACATCTGCCCTCTCCGTGTGTGCCTACTGGCAATTTATCATGCCGCTTTAACAGCCTCTACATTACTTTTGTGCGAAGCACTGTACTCCTGGAGAGAGAGCAGTGTATGTTGAGCCCATCGCTCTGAGGGCTCCTATCCTGGATGGATGTTGATGAGAGATTGATGGACATGCCCAGAGTCCCCAAGGCCGATGGACTGCCCTGTGGGTAGCATACCGCTGCACCCCAGGCCCATCTGTATCTGAAGACTCTAGCCCCAGCATTGCTCTCCCTTCTCTTTCCTTGGGCCCCATGTGTGAGGCACCCTCAAGATCCAGAGCGACTCCATGTGGGGAGAGCAGCTGTCCCTCATGGTTGCGGGCATTCCTGCCTGGAGGCAAGGCTCGCCTAGCTTCTCTATTTAGCGGTCTGAAAGGACTCCAGATGCACTGCAACATTCACGGAAACATTTCTACAAATCACCTTGTCCGGCATCTGCCTTGCACATTTGCAAGTGACTGCCTTTACTGCAGTGGGTGTGGGGGACCCAGCGAGGTCTCCCCCATAGATTGCTGCAGTGTGTTCTCCCACCACCCCTTTCATTGGATAAAGTGTACCTGTCATGGGCATGGGTCCTGGGGGCCGGTGCTCTGTGCTCCTGCAGTACGGGGCAAACCTCAATGTTGTCCTGATATTTCTGTGAAACCCTCCCTACAACCAGGAAGGCACTGAGATGGTTTTTCAAAGAATTTGCCATAATCTCTGGAATTGGAGTGCAGGTGCACCACAACCTATGTTGGGTTATGTTATATGTAGAGGTAAACTGGTAAATTACTGTGTAATAGTGAATGGCATGCAGAGATGCTGTGCCCTGTGGTAACATAACACCTGAGGAACAAACCGGCGTATGTTGAAAAGTATGTACATGATTCATGTTTTATATTGATAATCTGCTGCATGTTATGCCTGCAGAGTTCCCTGTGGTAGCTTGTTTTATTCCTTGCACTGCTCAGGACAGCGAATACTATTTAGTTTGACTGCCTAAAATGCACATTAATGTCTTTAATGAGGCTTACCACGTATAAGCTGTTTGTTCATGTATTGCACTCATTGTCAGTTTTGACAATTGCCTAGTTGGCAAATTTATAACTGATTTATGTCATTTTGGCCTATGTTTTATATGTAATGCAGTTTATTTTCATATAGGTTTGTGTGGAGACTTTTTTGTGGTGTATTTATTGTGTCACTGGCATATGTGTGCTGTACAAACGCTTCATACATTGCCTATGGGAGAAGACTGACTGCTCTGGCCAAGCTACCAAAGGGGTGAGCAGGGGTTATCTTCGATGTGTAGCTCTCTTACCCTGACTAGAGTGTTGGTTTATGCCTGTCTTAGGTGTGTACCCTAGCCAACCAGAACCCCATTTCTAACAGGACGTTGTCTCAACTTGGTTAACAGGTAAAAATTCAGCAATACTTAGCAAGAAACTTCATCTCATGGCCATAGCAAAGCCAAGCAAATGAAGATTGACTTGGGTCTGCTTTAAACAGCACTGCACCTAAGATGGCTGCCATGTGTTGTGACCACTTCAATCTTCTTATAAGAACTTGGTATTTGGTAGTCACACCTTTTAAATAGGCCATGAGCCAAGGTCAACTTTAAAGGAGGCATAAAACATAAAACCTTAAAGACATTGGGGCATATTTACAAGCCCCAGCACCAACTTCTCCCTTCATAGCATCATTTGTTTTACCCTAAGGCGTTAAGGAGGTCTTTCTCCCATGCCGTATTTTCAAAGTGGCGCGCACCACTTTGTAAAACCTTGCTCCACAATATGCCTTTGCCAGGCATAATGTATGCAAAGGGGGTTGTCCCGACACAAGGAGGCCTGAAAAAATGGCGGAGTGAAACTAACATTGTTTTCCAGCATCTTGGGGGACATACTGCAATGTCACTAGAAGGTTGGATGGGGTAGATGGTAAATCAGGAGTTCAACAAATGTGGGAGATGGTAGCAAATTGAGCAAATGGGGCAGGCGGCTTTAACACCATTCAGAATGTGTTATTTATTTCATACTGTTGAGAAATTGTTAAGACCTACACCTTTAGAATATTAGAGGTGTGTTGGCTTGGGTTTCAAAGAACTGTCTAATGTGTTGTGCTAAATGATTGTCTACTGTTGCTTCAAGGGAAGTGCTTTGGTTATACCCAACTATATATTGTATATGCACCCTGTTGTATGCTTGGGAGTTGTTCTTCGAGAGACAACACAAGTTAAATAGTCACAGGTGTACAGATCTAACAGCAGTCACCCCCACAGGCTCACGACATTAAGAAATATTGATCAAACAAGTGTTCTAGCATCAAGTGTAACCAATGAGACAGTGGTATATTTCAGTCAAGGAAACCTGCCATGTGAGTCCAAACAAGCAAACAGATGTGCCCTAGAACTCTGTTCCCAGAAAGTGTAGCTGCTCTATAGGACTTCTCTGACACCTTTTCTCTTGTGCAGCATTAGTGAGGCATCAGTGAGCATGCAGGCAGAACGGCAGTTGCAGGTGTGCTGTTGGAGATAAGTTTCAAATGTGTAAAATAATTTGCCATTTTTGGCACGGAAGCTGTAGAGACAGGAAAGCAGGGAGATTCTTTGTGCCAAGGTAAGAGTATAGGGAGTAAAAGAGATGAAAAGGAGACAGAACAGAAATAGGAGAGGATCGTTGTCCTAAAACCAACCAAAAGGAATAGAAAGTCTCTGGAGAGGCCACCTCAGTGTATCAGAGGCCTAGCCAGTGGGGAAAGCATGACAATTTTGACATTACAGATATTTGATGAAGCTTCTAGCCACTGAGGAATCTACTATGAGCAAAACAGGGACGAAAATGCTATTCTGCAGAATAGTGGAGGCAAATGGGCATGTTAGGAACTCCTGACAAATCACACTGCCAAGTCTTTTGCTGCTCAATCAGATGATATGGACAATACCAGAACATGAATCAGGGCACCAGTATCTTTGAGAAGCTGCTGGATGAATGAGAAGTGACACTCTGATGTGGATGCATGAATGAGCAGTGCAGTGGGTTAAAATGGGAGAGTTGTCTATTACTTAAACAAAACCTGCTAAGCAGGCCTAGTGGGTCGGAAGCATCATTCAGACATACTAAAAGAGAAGCACCGGAACCCAAATAGCTCCTTCTATGTGGAAATATGTGAGGCACTGTTAAATAGTATAGGTGGTAGAAGAAGAGGGAAGGGAACAGAGGGTGGCAATATCAAAACATTACCAGGATGCAGACTTCTTGGTCCCTCCTTTCTCTGTGACAGAAAATCAGAAGAGGTAGATATGCATTACTTGTTTATCCCTTGATCCTTTGTCCCTGAAATGTGGAACCAGATTACCTTAGAATGTATGGACAAACCTAACTGTTATGTGAAGTTATTTTCCCAAATATGCATAAATGTCAGCTAACATCCCACTCCACGTGCCTTTCTAACATTCCTAATTCTTTCCACATGGAGATACCTTTTTTCCCTTCTCTGTTCTAGACCTACAGTCTCAATCCAGCAACCAACTTGCTTTTACTAATACAAAAAACTGCAGCGGTGAAGGCACTATGAACTCATCCATCCTGACTGGGGCCTGCTCATGATGTAAGGTATTGAGGGGCCTGTTTGGAAGATTCTAGATTGATTGAGGAAAGTTACATTTGGATTTCAAATGGATTACATTTTTACTATGCTATGACTTGTCAGGGAAAGTCATTTGTATAGCTCCTTCTGTCCTTATTAATGATTGCACACAGTGTGCCAAAGGTGCACCGAAGACTAGCCTTTCTACATCTGTCAGTGCCAGAACATCACCAATCATTAGCCATGCTGCCCAGCCCACTGTACCTTCAAACCCTAATCCAGGTGGGACCAATAGCGGAGTAGTTGTACCTGAATTTTTACTTTCTGTGTTCCCTAGCAACACTAAATTATATCTAAACACTACTGCAGTCCCCAGGGCAGAAAACCATTATCATTATCAGAGAGTCTCTTCACACATCTTTCAGAAGTCTCTCAATGACCATTACCTGAAGTGCATGATTTGCATCATAAGCTCTGCTATGAAACACATCTGGCCTTAATATTTTTGATGGAGATTTGTCTGGCAGTCAACAGTAGCCTACATATTGATAACCTCATGCCAACATTTTTTAAAGTTTGCAGAAAGGGTAGTCCTCATAACATGGGCTGCAGTGTGGCAATTATCTCCAAGTAATTCATTAGCTTCAAACATAAATGTCGTAAAGTTGACACATAATTGGGAACTGTGTCCTTCCCCCTCATTGTTGACATGATTGTCTTAAATTTCGTCTTGATGTACAAACTTCACAAACAATATGTAATTTAGTTACACCAAAAAAACAGATAGCCCTTGTAGTCATCAGGGAGAACATGAACCACCTTAGCAATCCAAGTCAATGTTAGAGACCTCAATTAGCTTCTCACTCAGACTCATACCAGATTAGGGGGGTCATTCTGACCCTGGCGGCCGGTGGCCGCCAGGGCCACCGACCACAGGAGCACCGCCAACAGGCTGGCGGTGCTCCCACAAGCATTCTGACCGCGGCGGTTCAGCCGCGGTCAGAAGCGGAAAGTCGGCGGTCTCCCACCGACTTCCCGCTGCTCGGGGGAATCCTCCATGGCGGCGGAGCGCGCTCCGGCGCCATGGGGATTCTGACACCCCCTACCGCCATCCTGTTCCTTGCGGGTCTCCCACCAG
The DNA here is from genome assembly GCF_031143425.1 of Pleurodeles waltl. Lineage (NCBI taxonomy): Eukaryota > Metazoa > Chordata > Amphibia > Caudata > Salamandridae > Pleurodeles > Pleurodeles waltl. The sequence goes on from NC_090437.1 coordinate 427,503,312, forward strand.
GAACAGGATGGCGGTAGGGGGTGCCGCGGGGCCCCTGGGGGCCCCTGCAGTGCCCATGCCAATGGCATGGGCACTGCAGTGGCCCCCGTAAGAGGGCCCCACTGTGTATTTCAGTGTCTGCAATGCAGACACTGAAATACGCGACGGGTGCAAACTGCACCCGTCGCACCCCTGCAACTACGCCGGCTCAATTCTGAGCCGGCGTCCTCGTTGCAGGGGCATTTCCTCTGTGCCGGCGGGCGCTCTTTTGGAGAGCGCCCGCCGGCCCAGAGGAAATGTCTGAATGGCCGCGCGGTCTTTTGACAGCGGTGCGGTCATTTGGCGGCTCCCACCAGGCGGGCGGCTCCCGCCGCCCGCCGGGCTCAGAATGAGCCCCTAGGTGTCATGGATATGAAGCTAGTGAATCGTGAATACATCCATTGTGAGGGATATTTACTTGACAATTTTCTTTGCATGTTTTCTGATTATTGTAAGAAAGCCCTTTTCTGTGGCCTGTAACATATTGTACAAAGTGGACCCAGTTCCTGTTAGTTAAATGTCCCTAATAGACTACAGCAACTATTGTGGCATCTACTGCAGTGACAGAGTAAAACATGGTTTCAGGCTTGCCATTGTAGCCTGACTAAAGCAGCTATTAAACTGAAATTCAACCTGTCAAAATAAACTCTTTTGGCAGAACTAAACCTCCCATTTCAATATTAATAAATTACCCCTAAGTTTACCTTCTCATCTATAAGGCAAGGTGCAGTGTATTTAAAACAGGGATATGTAGAGATTTTAGGTTAAACAGGTCTTTACATTGAAAGTCCCCAAATGCTTTTTTGACTGTGGGAAAGCTGGTTGTTCAGTAAGAAAACACTGGGATGCAATATTAAATTCAATAATGCTGTCTCCTGTTAGGAAACAAATAGAAATGCTATTCCTGGATTGTTTGAAATATTTATTAAAAGCCCAATTTTCTGGTGAAGTTGGATTTTTAATACATATTATGAATGGAGTATTTTTAAAACATTACCTTTTACCTGCCTTTAGCCTGAGGAGACTAGTTTGCATTAGTCTTCACCTCCATCCTTCTGAATGCTTAACCACGAATGAGATGTGAAAACTGCTCTCAGAGCAGGAGACAAAAGCTTGGCTGTGAGGAGGTTTTTCTGTTCTTCTGGTATGATGACCATTTGGAGAGTGGCCAGAAACACCATTAACTTCAAAGGACTGCCCCCGTCACAGGCAGATGTCAGATGACCCCTTGAACATGCACCTTATTTTTCCCCAGGATAGGTAGGCTCAAATCACAGTGGGGAGGAAGATGCCCCAGATCTAGCTTGAAGTGATGACAGAGGAAGGGTTGTTAATTTCACACCTCTCTGATGGACACACAGGCTCTGCACAAGAAAATAAATGTTTCACCATCTTGGATTTAGGAGGAGAGGGGTGCTGTGGGATTGTTTACTTTAGGGAAAGCAAGAAATGTTTACTCCTTGGAACTTCTACAGTATTGGTTAGGAAGGGGACAGAGGGTTCCCCTGACCCACATGCTAGCACAAGACATAAATGTGGTACCCACAGTAGCCTCCTTAGACCTCCACTGGACCTGTAGAATACTAGAAGAGTCCTAAACCTGTTTTCTGAAACCTGACAAGAGGCCTGAAGGACTGGACTTGCTCTCCCTCTTCCACCCAGAACAAAGAAGTGGACTTCAAGGCTGTTCAAGCTACAAGGACACAACAAGCTACAAGAGGCCTGTTATCTAACTGCCTAGGGGCCAGTCTCAGCTGGACCTGCTTTTGTCCTGCTGGTGGCATCTGCTTGGATGAATCATGACTAAGTGTGTGTGGAATTTGTGGAGTTTCTTTCTGCAGAGTTACATAAAAACACTGCAAGATTCCATAGAACTCTGCCAACGGATGGAAACGGGTGAACATATGCATGTAGTGCTTGTGCCATGATTTAGAACCAGTAGTGCATTCTGTACCACTCAGTGTGAAAGAGCGCAGGAATTTGTGCTGGAGAACACCAAATCGTGCTCACATTTGTGGAGCCGTGCAGGAGAAAAAACTATCTACTTGCGGAATTGGTCAAATTAGGCTGGAATTCCACACTAAAGGAGTAATGCGGAGTTGCCAAATTCTGCTAATTCTGCGATTGGAATGAAATTTTCCACCCTGGTCTAGCTGTGACCCTTCCCCCATGGTGTTGTGAAACTTTCTTTGGTGAGAGCCTACAGCTTTGCACTGTTTGAGGTATCAAATCGACAAAAAAGAGACTAAGGGGAATATTTATGATACCTTTGTGCTGCAGTTGCATCACTTTTTGTGACTCAACAGCCGGTCAAACCTTGAACTTGTATCTATAAAGCCACACAAAGCCACTCTGCATGGCTTTGAATGCCTCTTTGGTATGGAGTAAGACAAGGCAGCCAAAATCGCTGCATTGCCTTACTTTGAGCAAGGGTGATGTTCCATGGGAGTTACAGTGGGTACTTCCATGCAACACCCAAGGATTTTGAAACATCCTCAGATATACAAGAGCTTGTAAAACTGGGGATGCGCCACAACCTTATGCCTCCCAGGGGAGGCGCAACGAGGGGAAATACGTTTATTGCTCCTCGTCTTTTCCTCTTTCTATGTGTGCTGCATTCTGCAGCACATGTAGAAAGAGGAAAAAAACTCCCACGATTGTTTTTGTGCAGGAAGATAGATGCCCATTCCTGCATAAAACAACACAGCCACCCTTGTGCCATCGTGCAAGGGTGCCTGCATTGATGTTAGACTTCCAAAATGGGGCCAGCGCAGTGGGAGAGGACAGGAATGCTTCATATTGCTCAAATACAGTACATTCCTGCCCTTTCCCTTTGATGCAGGGCAGCACAGCAAGGTGACGTGCTGCACTGTCATGTGCAAAAAGCCCATAAGTATGGGTCTAAGTGTGAACATAGAAATCTTCACAAGGTTACGGTGGCAAAAGTATCCCTCAGGTGAGTGATCTTCCTTGGATCAGACTTTCTCATGCTCAGGGCTTTCCTGCCAAAAGTCAACAGTTGCACCAGACCTCATCTGATGGCTATCTGACCTTGTGGAGACCTTCTCAGCCACAGCTTGCTGCCTTGCATAGCAAAATACTTTGGACTTAAATTTCAGAGACTAAGGGCCTCATTTTCGAGGCCTGTGGCACAGGACGGCGCAGCAAGTGTCTAGCTGTGCCACCGGGAAAGGGCGAAAATGAGCCGTATCTACAAGATATGGCACATTTCTGTCCTCTCTCCCTGCGCTGGCACACAAATTGCTGCCTAGCGCCAATGCAGGAATCCTTACACCATGGTTCAAGGGTGCCTGCATTGTGGAGATGATTATTTTTGTGTTGGAAGGGACACCTTCCTGCACAAAAACATTCAAAAGAGGTGTTTTCCCCTTTCTATGTGTGCTGCAAAATACAGCACACATAGAGGAAAAAATAGGAAGAAGTAAAAAAAAAAATCCCATTGCATCATTCTTCTACCACCCCTTGGGTGGTGTAGGAATCTGGCACATTCCCAGACTTGTAAATCTGGGAATGTGTCCTGTTCCTTCGTGTTCCTTGGGTGTTGCGCAGGAACACCCTAAGCAATGCACATGGAACACCACTTACATGCAGTGCTATGCATGAAAGGGGCCCATATTTACACAGCCATGAAAAGCCAAGCAAGGTGGCTTTGCGTGGCCTTATAAATGTTGGCTGGCCCACTGCTCCACCAGAGTGTCAACAAAATCATGCTCTGATGGCGCATTGTGCCGCTAGGGCCTTGTAAAGGAGGCCCTAAGTGGTATGGTTAAACTTCCAACAAGATCAAACTTGGTTTCTGTAGCCGACCTTCACTTTATCGTAGTCAGCCTTAGGTCATGCCAAGTTCCAGGTCTACTATGAACCAATGACCCCGGTTGCCACTCAACACATGATATTTTTATTTTTTACATTTCAAAAATTCATATTTCTGGTTCCCCTTATTGGATTTTTGCAGTTTTAGTGTCACTTTATTTATTCAAATATATTCTATTCTTTTTAAATTGGTTTGACATTTTTCTTGCATTGTGTTTTAACTATATTTAGTTTTGGTACTGCATAAATACTTTGAAATTGCCTCTACTTTAAGATATTTCCTCTGTCCATAACTGTCAAGGGACTGAGCACAGGTTTATTTAGTGACTTTAGGCCCATATTTATGCTTTTTGACGCAAAACTGCGCTAATGCAGTTTTGCGTCAAAAAAATTAGCGCCGGCTAACGCCATTCTGAAGCGCCATGCGGGCGCCGTATTTATTGAATGACGTTAGCCGGCTTTAGCCGCCGGCACCGTCTGGTGTGCGTTAAAAAAAACGACGTACACCAGGCAGCGCCGGCGTAGGGGGATATGGGGCTTGGGCGTCAAGAAATGGGGCAAGTCAGATTGAGGCAATTTTTGCGCCTCAACCCGATTTGCGCCATTTTTTTTTCACTCCCAACCCCCATAGAAATGACTCCTGTCTTAGCAAAGACAGGAGTCATGCCCCCTTGCCCAATGGCCATGCCCAGGGGACTTCTGTCCCCTGGGCATGGTCATTGGGCATAGTGGCATGTAGGGGGGCACAAATCAGGCCCCCCTAGGCCACAAAAAATAAAAATAAAAATACTTACCTGAACTTACCTTAATGTCCCTGGGATGGGTCCCTCCAGCCTTGGGTGTCCTCCTGGGGAGGGCAAGGGTGACGGGGGGGTCCCTGGGGGCATGGGAGGGCACCTCTGGGCTCCTTCAGAGCCCACAGGTCCCTTAACGCCTGCCTTTTGCAGGCACTAAAAAACGGCGCAAAAGCGGCCGTACGTCATGTTTTTTGACCCGCCCACTCCCGGGCGTGATTTTTGCCCGGGAGTATAAATCCGACGCACATGCCTCGGAGTCGATTTTTTAGACGTGAACGCCTACCTTGCATTTCATTAACGCAAAGTAGGTGTCCACGCTAAAAAATTACGCTAACTCCATGGACTTTGGCGCTAGACGCGTGTAACGCCAAAGTATAAATATGGAGTTAGTTTTGCGTCGAAATTGCGTCAAAAAAACGACGCAATTCCGGCGCAAACGGAGTATAAAAATGCCCCTTAGTGCTTCAGACTGACAAGGTTTGTTCTTATAACTTGAGATGGGTAGTTACCGCAACTAATACCCCAATTTTTTACACTCCTCATTCCAGATCTGATTGCAACAGATTTGACCTCTTCTTCTTCTTCTGTTCCCCCGACTGACGACAAATACCAATTTCCTATTGGAATAATTCAACTCGACCTTCACTGAAATCCTATGTAACACCCTTCTGGTATGAGGGCAGAAGCTCCCCCAAAACGTAATGGTATTGTATCCTAGGGTCACCTCCAAACTGAAAATCCTTAACTGGGCTGCTATCAAGCAGAGAATAGCAAGCTTCCTAGCACAGATTAGATGGGCGTTCCTATTCTTGGAGTCCCAATGATAATGTGCACACTCAATTGTCTGTTCATCTACAAAACTTCAATGTTTAAGTTATATACTGAAAGGTGATCATTTCACTTTGTCCAAAAATCTCAGTCTCTCTCTCTCTCTTTCTCTCTCTGGGATGCAAGGTAGAGAAAGAGAGAGAGATTTTTAATGCAATGTTTTCTCAATTCAATAATTTCAAAATGTCAGTCTATCAAAATGTTGCGTTTGAATGTTATAGTCATGCTTTGAGAAAGGACAGTAAAATGTCACATGTGGCCTATTGCTTAAGGTCATAGACTCTCATTTGGGAGGTTAACGGTTTGAGCATTGGTATCTCAATTGTAACATGTATGCTACAATGCTTGATCAGCTAAAACTCTTCAGTCATGTTATATACTTGAAAGGTGATCTTGTTTTTTTTAAATTGGTCAACACATTTTTCTTTTCACTTTGTCCAAAAACATTTCATATTAAGTATATCATTCTCTTTCTCTCTCTCTCTCTGTATTCGATCCCATTTTGAAATGTATGGCGGAGAGAGAGAGATTTTTGATACAGTTGTTTCACAATTCACAGATTTCAAAATGTCAATATATAAAATGTTTGACTGGAGTGTTATATTTATCCCTTGGGCCCAACCCATCAAGAGTCATGTGTGGCCTTTTAGTTTAGGTCTTAGACTCTCACTTCATGGTTAAGAGTGTGAGTCTTGAGGGCATATTTATGCTTTTTGGTGCAAAACTGCACTAAGGCAGTTTTGTATCAAAGAGTTTTGCACCGGTTGCACCATTCTTGAGCGCCAGCCGGGCACCATATTTATGGAATGGTGCAAGCAGGCGCAAGGGTAGGCTAGCGGGTGGGGGTGGCAGTACGGGAGAAGGGGTTTGTGCACCAAAAAATGACGTTAGGCAGGTTAGAGTAAAAAAAATGACTCTAACCAGTCTAGCATCATTTTCTGATGCAAAACCATCCATACTACATGACTCCTGTCTTAGAAAAGACAGTAGTCATGCCCACCACCTCAATGGACAGCATAGGGGACCAGGGTTCCTTGGGCATGGCCATTGCACCCAGTGCCATGTAGGGGGGGCCATTTTAGGGCCCCAAAGGCACTTTAAAAAATATATATATTTACCTGTACTTACCTATACTTACCTGGGATGGGGTCCCCAGTGCGACAGTCATTTTTGGTGCTCTGCCTCTCATGGCCTCCTTATCTAATTCCCTCAGTACCATCAAGCAAAAGTGCCCCTCATATCTCCATAGCTCCCCTCCACATACATTTAATTTATTTTGAAGCACAGGTAATGCCTGGCTTTACTAATCCACTCAGCTAAATACATGTATATCCTTTGCAGCAGGCATATAAACCATCTGCGCTACTTTATGGCATCAAAACTGCCATTAGATACAAGACAGATCTATTTCTCTCTCCCTCTATATAAATATACATATGTGTATATATATAGCACTTTTATATATATGTGGTTTCCCTGGGGGCCGATTGTGGCTCCCGGAAAACAACACATGACACATGTAAAATCATTATTGATATATATATATATATATATACACATACATACACATCTATAGAGATTTGTCTCTTGTTAAATGTGTGTATATATATATATATGTATATATATATATATATATATATATATAGAGAGAGAGAGAGAGAGAGAGAGAGAGAGATAGTGAGACTGACTCTCCACATAACCTCTTTTTTTTTATACATGTGTGCTTTCCCTGGGGCCGATCATGATCACATGGCAATGCCACATGCCTAAAAAAAATTCCCCCATAGCAGTCAGCCCCAGGGCTGACCCGAGCATTTTATTTTTTTTCTTTTAAATATTCCCTGGGGGCGGGGGGGCGTGATCGTCCCTCTAGGGAAAAATATTTAACATATCACCTTCCAGGGGTCGACCCGTGTAGGACGAGCCGACCCTGCCACTTTGTTTTTTGTTTCTTAAAATAAAAAACATTTATTTCATATCCTGGGGGGCACAATCACCCCCATATGAATCCCAACATATTTTTATTAAATTTTACAGCCCCCACGTGGAGGCGGCCACTTACACGGACGCCGACCCCTCCAAACAAGATCTCTGGTGTCTAGGGGCGTTTCCTGTCCATGGATCGCAGCTGTGCTGCAATCCATGGCCATGAAACGGGGCCAGGAAGGCATCGATGGAAAGGGGAGTCTCTGCCCTTTCCATCGATGCCTCCCTGGCATCTGGGGAGGCCGTTTTGGCCTTTTTTCCCCACCGGAGTGGAGAGAGGATGCTTACCTGCTCCTCAACTGCTCCAGTGGGTAAAAATGTGATGCCAGCCCTCGGTGTGCTGACATCACAGAGGGGCAGGTGGGGGACAGGGGAGACACAGAAGTTCTCTTGCGTCTCCTGGGGTAATAACAAATAAAAAAATCTTCTGGTGCATTGCACTGGAGGATTTTTTAACCCCCTCCCTGGTGTCGGCCACTGGTCGTGACCCGCACCAGCGAGGTAGTGTGGGCGTCGGCCAGTGGCCGATGCCCAATCCAATGGGGTTAAAGAGGCAACAGGTGGATTCAAGATTATGCAGCGCTGGAATTTGGCATGCCAGCATTTAAATGCACCAGCCATGGGTGTCTGAGCAGAGCTTCGGCACCGGCATTCATTCTTTTACAAATTAAGCACTGCTCTGATGCAATGCAAAGTAGCGCTATAACCTACTTTGCCCTAATTAGCTTCAAAGGAGTGTATAATGGGTGGTGCATGGGCATGCACATCCAACCACGTTTTGAGAACAGGCACTATTAAATAAAATAGGCTGAACAGGCTTTGTGTCAAACGTGTATGCCTCCTCAATGCAGGCATAAGTTTGGGGAAAACTTTCTTTTCTCTAAACACTTCAAACTTTGCATGTGTTCTGTATTATAGAGCATATGAAAACTTGGAAAAGTTTTAAACATGTTTAAGCACAGTATTTTGTACTTGAACTGTACTACTTCCAGTACCTAAACAATGCTATTTTAGATAATGAAACAATAAAACACGCATTAGGCACTTTTATTCCACATATCTTTTTCTAAACATTGATATATCCTGGCAAGCTGTGGCACTTTGATCTTTGTACCTCTGAAAGGCTGAGGAGACATGGGATTTTCATACTCACAAATCTTTTAAATGTTGCACCCAGGAGAAATGAAAGCATGTTTGTTGATTATCCTATTATCTAAATGGTTTTATAGGCATTGAGAAGTGTATGTTTTTAATTATTTGAGTGGTTTTCATTAACTATCAAATTTAGAATATATATACAAAACCAGAGCTAGACATCACATACAAATCCTTGCCCTACAGTGCAGCGGTGTGTGTGTGTGTGTGTGGTGCAAGCCAGCCAAAGTTCACCAGAGCAGAAGGAGAGATCAACAGTGCAATATCTCTATATATATAGTGCTCTCTTGCTTTCTATTTTCACATAACACAGACCAGCAATCTTAGTTGCTGCACTGTGTTGTGAATATTCTTAGTAAATGTGTCTCTTTGCCTTTAGGAACTGTTAGACCTGTTACCCTTGGCATGCGTCCCTGACTTTTTTGCCCTCTAACCTGTTTGCTAACTTTGTTTTTGCTGGCTTTAAGACTCTGGGCACAGTACCACTGCTGACCAGTGCTAAATTGCATGTGCTCTTCCCTAAAACATGTTATTATTGGCCTACCCACAACTGGCATAAAGTGCACTACATGTGCCCATGGCCTGTACATTAAATGCTACTAGTGGGTCTGCAGCACTGATTGTGCCACCTGCTTAAGTAGCCCTTTAAACATGACTGAAGTGTGCCATTGCAAAGCCTGTGTGTTCTTATTTAAACTGTCATGTCGGTCTTGCAAGTTAACCTTCTTGCCAGGCACAAGCCTTCCTTTTTAATGCATGTATCACCCCAAGGTAGGCCCTGGATAGCCCCAAGCACAGAGTCTAGTGGATTTAAAAAGCCAGACATGTACTTTAAAGCTTTCCATGTCCCGATAGTGAAAAACACTTCAATTTGTGTTTCACTACTGCAAGGCCCATCTTTCCCATAGATTAACATTGAAATTGCATTATTACTTTTTGACACGTAATTTCCAATCGGAAAAAGATGGGACTCCCAAGTTTGGTGTCTCAGGAATCACAATTTAAAACCACAACTTATGGTGAGGTCAGACTTTAAATTGTAATTCTGAAAATGCCACTGTTAGAAAGTTGTCATTTTCTTACTTTAAATCATCTACTGATTACATGTCTGTGCGGGTGACAGCTGGGCTCTTGTGCATTCCCTCCAGACAGCCTAACACAAAGGGAGCTTAGGTGTGACCGAGTGGCCTTCTGCATGTTGATGGCCCATCCTGGGCAGCTGGGAGGGACGGGCTGACACACCAGAATGGTTTGGGTCCGGAGCCCTCACAGAGGGATGCATAACACACTATAGTGTGTCTGGTGCCAGGGCAGGAAGGGCAGGAAGGGCATGGACTTTGTGCACTTCAGAGGCCCCTCTTTGAAGACTTCCCCACTTCAAAGGCACCACTGGGCAGAAGAATTGGACATCTGACCCTACCAACTAAGTACATTTCTGGACCTGAGGACATTCCACCAGAAAGAAAGACTGCTGTGCTGGTGAAAGGACTGTCACTCTGCTAGAACTTGCTGGACTCCTGCTTTGCTGTGCCTGCCCTGTTGCCTGCTGCCCCCGTGCCTATTAGTGCGAAGGACTGGGCATGCATCTCTACATCCCCAACTCATTGCCTACATCCCCAGAATCAAAGTGACTCCAAGGGCTTGCTGGCTTGCATCCTTTTCTGAAGTCTCAGTAACCTAAAGGACCTCATTCCACCCTGGTACAGCTTCTGGACTCTGCCAACTGTGAGTCCTACCCTGCCAAGTGGTGCAAATCTAGTCCTGGGCCTATGGGAGTAGGTTCTGCAACTGTCCTCTACAGAAACCCATGCATCGTCATCACTACACAACTTCTCTCCTAGACACTAACACATCATCCCTGCGCTGAGGACAAAAACATCACACCACTCACTGTACAGTTCAAAACCGACATATCGCCCTCAGTCCAAAGGCCTCACCTTTGCATCCCTGGCTGTGCATCTTGATGCTGAGACATCATCTTCACCACTAAGGGTTCAGCACTGCACCAGTCCTTGAGAACATTGCCTAAATGACTGCGTGGCTCAATGATGACGCATCTCTGGCTGCACAGATTGGAACCAACTCATTGCCTTCTCATTGTCCCCTCTGCTCCTAGCATCGGATCCTCGACGTCAACGCAATCCTCTACACCTTTTCAGTGTGACAAGGTTGATTTCTGTAGCCAGCCTGTGCTCTATCGCATTTGGACTGAACATTTAGATTTACCCTCGTCCAGCTTGACCAGATAGTCCCAGTTGACCCTTTAAGTTTCTTAGCATTATATTTGCAAATAATCTTTAAAAATTCATATCTCAAATTCTATTGATCAGATTTTGTCATGTAGGTCTTGTTTTTTTCATTAGACTAAGTGCAATTTGTCTAACACAGTGTGGATTTCTTTTTTAGTTGTCTTTTAACTGTTTTACTGCTTACATTTGGCACAAATACTTTACATTATGTCTCCTGAGTTAACCTTTCTCTGTGCCAAGCTACCAGAGGGTGAGCACATGTTAATATATGGTGTGTAAGTGACTTACCCTGACTGGGTTTGTTGTCCCTACTTGGACTTGCATACCTCTGCCAACTAGAGACCCAAGGTTATACTTAAATAAAGACCCATCACTGCACTAAAGTTGCGCTGTGTCAAAACAAGTTACAATGCCATGGATGCATCATATTTACAATACTGCACACCATGGTGTAAGGTTCTAGGGATGCATCAGAAATTCTGGTGCATCAGTGGGAACTACGCCATGGTGCATCAGTGCCAAAACTGACTCTTTGTTTAAGTTGAGCTTATGACAAGCACAAATACATCAATGTGTCAAAAAACAGAAGCGATGTGTGAGTTCTGACTGATGCAAGTAGCCTAATGAGTGGGGACCAATGTAATAGAGTGTAAAATTGTATAAAAGTATCACTTTGTACTGTAAAGTGACAATTCAAGTGTTACCTACCTTATGTGTGTACGTACCTGTTGTACTTTGAAGTATGCTTTGCTGAACTTGAGGAGCAATTCCTCCATGAATATGTGACAATCCTGGCCTGCCCCTTTCACGGTGTCACATTGCAATGCTGCAGAGTATGATAATATCTCAGGTGCGTTTGGTCCCAGGTTGGCCGAGTCATCCTACAACATAATCGTTTACATGTGTAGGCCTACTACTAGTTGAGGGGGCGTGATTTTATAACTTATTACAGTGTGTTAAGTTACTTCAGCTGGTCAGATTCCTATTACACAGCCACTGCGTCATTGCCTATGCCTGGGTTACAGAGGCGTAGGAATTTTGATCCATTACAGGCTTAAAAGGACGCATCGTAAAGATGTGTTGCACATTGCCAAACTCGTAAATATCATTGTGTCACTTGTGAGTGACTATTTACTTGGGAACACCTACCCTGCATACATTCTAACCTGTGTGGCGCAGTTGGTTTTAACACACGCAGGCCTACAAAAACTGACTGATTGGGTCTAATGTGTAATTTTTTTAATATGGAGCAAGATGGAGTAAAGAATGCGCTGTCGGAGTGTGAACAAAATTATGCAATGGCGGCTCAAGCTCCTTGTAAATATGCCCCCCAATTTCTAACAGGGGCTTACAGAGTACGCAAATAGGGAAAAAGTCAACAATGTTGAGCCTGTAAAAAGTGAGTGAGAGTGAGTGAGTGAGTGAATGAGTGAGAGACAGACAGACCAGGCCCAATCCACATTGTGAAATTGAGCCATGCTCCATCATGGTCGGCCATAACTTTCAACTTTGCACCAATCTTGCATGACTAGATGTCTGCAGTTGGTGCTTTGATCTTTAAGGCACTAGATTTTACCCAAAACTTTAACATTTCATAACACCTATTATACTGATTGGATTTTTGTGATTTTGGTTTGGTGTCAAATCATTTATTTAAATTGACTATTTTTCTAAATTGGTTTGGCTATTTCTTGTGTTGTGATTTCACTTTATTACTGTTTGTGAGCTGTATGGATAGTTTACACATTGCCTCTAAGTTAAGTCTGACTGCTTTGGTGACAAGCTATCATGTAGTAACTTTAATAGTTCCCTGACAGAGATTGCAGCTTGAGCGAGAAATCATCCCAGGGAAACACCCACTCAATAAACAACCCAGGGTCTCACAATTACTAACGTTAGGAGACCTGTGGGTTCATTTTCATGGTCGGAAACCATGGAAGCAGCCAAGAGGTGCCCTTCCCTGCCCCCAGGGACACCCCCACCCACCCCTACCCACACCTGGAGTACACCTAAGGATGGGGGACCCATTCCAGGTAAGTCCAGGTACGTAGTTTGTTATTTTTAAAAGTGCCATGGGGGGCCTAACTTGGGCCACCCTACATGGCACTGTGCCCAATGGCCATGCCCAAGGGACATAAGTCCCCTGGGCATGGCCTTTGGGTAGGGGGGCATGACTCCTGTCTTTACTTTGGGTTGTAAATACCAAACCAACACTTTGAGTCAGGTCTCCATTAAAAAAGGTAATGTAAACCAGATGCAAGGTGTCTGGAAATCTGGGCCTGCTACTTCTTGGCTCTGCTTTTACTAATTTAAAAAATCATATCTCTGGTTCCCTTTATTGGATTTTCATAATTTTTGTGTTATTTGGTGTATTACAACCTACTCTGTCTTTCTAATATTGTTTAGGATTTCCATTGCTTGGTGTTTTGACTGTATTACTTTTTTGATAGAGATTACCTGCATGCTACATTACCCTAAGTTAAGCCTATATGCTCTGTGCACAGCAACAAGGAGAATGAGCTCTGGTTAATTTAGTGAGTATGGGGGTTCACCCTGAAACATTAGGGTTTGTCCTTAATATGGTCTTGTAGCACTGTCAGAGTTCCAGAACTTCAAACTTCAATTTACACAGTCTGTCAGAGAATAGAGTCCGATTTCATGTTGTTTGAAATGGATCACTGGTAATAGAGACAGATTAAAAAGCAAAAATTGCATGCATTTTCTGGTTGAGTGCTATAGTGATGAATGTGTAGCTGGAGTTCTTTATTAGTTTGAATTTGTACCATCTGGAAGAATTGGAATTCAACTGCCTAGATTAAAATATATATTTGATGTTCTTAATAATTTGTTAGCTAAATTTAGGGTGTAACATGGATGTCATTTTAGTATATTATTTATTTTTGTGGAGTGATTATTTTGTGAGGAGCAGGGTGTTGTTGTGAACTTGCTGAGATCCAATCATTTGTTGCTTTTCAAGTGTGTTGAATCTGTATGTTATTGTGTCTAATGTGTAATGTCAGAGGTAGTGATAGTTTGTGTTTTATGGTAAGTACAAGCTGCTACTGGTATGAGTTTGGTGACATCTAGCTTTATGTACGCACAGATCTAAGAACAGCCATCTGGCTAAATTGCGATTGTCATTGTGATTGGTTATGAATAAATATACAATGCTTATTACCTTATTCTTCAAACTAAAGCACACAGGTCACCTATTTTAGGCCCTGGGGAGTCGGGTCACCAGAGCCAGATTTGGCTCAGGGAGAGTGGTCACAACCCCCCCTTTAAATAATTTGGGCCTTGGGGAATGGGGTCACCAGGGCCAATGTTGGATTGGGGAGGAAAGCCACATGCCACTTTTCCCATGGACTTTAGTGCCCATATTTATACTTTTTGACGCTAACCACCGCCGGCTAACGCCATTCCTATGCACCATGCGGGTGTCTTATTTAAGGATTGACGTTAGCCAGCGTAGGGGAAAATGGGGGTTGTGCGTCCAAAAATGGTGCAAGTCAGGTTTCAGTCAAAAAGCATGGCTCAAACTGGACTTGCGCCATTTTTTGATGCACAACCCCCACTGAAATGCCCCCTTGCCCAATGGCCATGCCCAGGGAACTTCTGTCCCCTGGGCATGGCCACTGGGCACAGTGGCATGTGGGATGTGACGGGGAGCAAATTAGGCTCCCCTATGCCACTTTAAAAAAAAAAAAATTCTTACCTTAACTTACCTGTACTTACCTGGGATGGGTCCCCCCATCCATGGGTGTCCTCCTGGGGTGGGCGAGGGTGGCAGGGTGTGTCCATGGTTGCTTCCATGGTCTGAGACCATGCAAGTGAGCCCACAGATCCCTGCCCTCACCAAGGTGTTAAAAAACAGCGCACATCAGGCTGCCCCCTCCTGTCCGTCAAAATGACGTCAAAATGACGCAGGAGTATAAATAAGGCGCACAGGCCGTAAAGTCATTTTTTGGACGGGAACGCCTACCTTGCATGTCATTAATTCAAGGCGGTTTCCCGCATCCAAAAAATGACGTACACTGAGGTTTTTTACCTCCGTAGGGTCGGACGTCATAGTTTAAATATGGGGCACGGTTTGCGCTGCATATGCGTCAAAATGTTTGACGCACATTCGGCGCAAACAGAGTATAACTATGCCCCTAAGTTGGGTTTTGCTGGAATGGGTTCCTGGGGCAACAGTTAGCTCATGAAGGGGGGATGCATGTCCCTCTCTCCAATAATTTAAAAAAAGAAACAAGGAAATAATTTCCGACACTTACTGGCACCCATGGTTGTTGCTGACAGGGTGGACGACTGAGCCTTGAGGTACCAGATGCTCCCCCCACAGCCCTTAACAAAAAATAAGGATCTGGGTGTCACTGATGTCACAGAGACACTCAAAATTCAAATTTGTAAAAAATTATATGGATAATAAATGAGCGAAGGAGATGCCCATTTATTATTCACTGCTCCTTGAAAGCAGTGCCACATAATACCCTGCAAGGGCTTTCAAAACAAATTTTGATGAGTCTCTCAGTGTCTCTAGCAGTTGCAGGGGCACCACAAAGCATTTTTTCCTCACTTCCTGCAGCCCCCTGACAACATTAAAGAAATGCCTAGTAGTGCTCCTCTTTATTGTAGGTATACCACAAAGCTTAAAAATGGATAAACTATAAAGCCCTTGCAGGGCATTACGGGGCGTTCCATGCAGGAGCAGTAAATAATAAATGAGCAGCTCCTGTCGCTCATTTATTTTTCACATTTGTGTCCTGGTGCCCACACGGGACATCCTGTTTTTAAAAAAAATATTGGGGGAGGATGCGGAGCCCACTTTCCCAAGCGTTTATGGAATTATCCCCGAGGCCTTTTTTTAATTAAGGAAGGGGGTGTATGAGCCCCCCTCCCCAAGCCGCCTTGGGCCCAAGGACCCCCTTTCTTTGAGGCCTTTGTTTTTTAAAAACGGGGAGTTGTGCACGGCCCCCTTGGAGCTCAGGAACCTCACTACCTGGGCCTTTCATATTTTTAGGAGGAGGAGGCATGCAGCCCTCCACCCTGAGCCTCCTTAGGCCTCAGGGACCACCTTCCTTGGACCTCAGGTGGATGCCCCAATGCCCAGGCCGGGTACCCTCAAACCACTATGTTGGGAGCTGCAGGGGTAGCCCAGGATCCTCAAAACTGCCCGCATGCACCTATCCTGGGTGTATCAGGAGACAGCTTTGCTCTCACTCAGAAAAGCAGCTGTTTTTGCTTGCCCCCTCTGGCTGGGAGCAATGTGTGTTTCCCTGCCCAGAGAACAGCAGGCAGCGAAACAAAAGTCTGCTCCTACCAGGTGAAGTCATTCTTAAAACTCCCCTTAATGAGAACAGATATGCCTCCCCTACCTGCGTTCCTGCAGGCAGGGAAAGCAGGTCTGCCCCACTAGGCAGGATCTTTTATCATGCCCTCAACAGGTAAGACATATGTTTCATGGCCCATGTTAATGCAGAAACTACTGCGCCCCAGGGGTAGCTCCCTGGTACACAGTAATTGAGCCAGATGGAGGGGCCCAGGGATGGGTACCACATGGCTACCTCCCCTGAACGTTCTCTTGGGCCTATTAAGGCTCGGTGTAAGGGTCCCCACCCCTCCTATTTATTTTCTCTAAGGTCCAGGGAGTTGGAATCACTGGAGCCATTGCAGGTTTGGGGAGAGAGACTATGGGGCATATTTATGAAAAATGGAGCTGCACCTAGTGCAGACCCACTTTTCTTGCGCCCCTTAGCGCCCCCTAACGCCACCATGGTAGCGCCTTATTTATAATACGGCTCACCATGGCGGTAGTTAGGGTGGCTAGCGTCACAAATTTTTCCGCTAGTGCAGAACTTTGCAGGACTAGAGTAAACAATGATGCGGGTAATCCTGCAAAGCACCCAGATGCCCATTGTAATCAATGGGAGCCTCTTTCTAACGCCTGCACTTAGCATGCATTAAAAATGCAGATGAGAATGACGCAAAGGAATCTCATGGATTCCTTTGTGCCATTTTTACAGCACCCCTAGTGCCAGAACGCCCACTTGCATACATTATGCCTGGGGCAGGCATGATGTGGCAAAAGGGGTTACAAAGTGGCACAATGCATGTCTTGTGACATGCTGTAAATATGGTGCAGAGTATTTTCCCCTTGCAATGCCACATTAGTGTTAAAAAAAATCATGCTAATGTGGCATTGGAATGTCGCAAGGGCTCCATAAATCTGGCCCTTTGTGCGCCCTAACCTAAATATGTTATGCTGTCCAAGCCATGGGTATTTCTTCGGTTGTGCAGGAGCTTGCTTTTTAAAAAAAAAATGTGCTGAGGATTTGCAGTTTCTCTGTGAATTTGTGGGTAAAAAAGACATGTTTGGCCCAGGTAGGGTCCCGCAGATATCCCTACCCTGTCCCTTTATGTCTTTTTTTAGCCCTTTTCCTAGGACTCAGGACAGTTGACTGGCACCATATCGTTATTGATGTAGTGCCAACAAATCAGACCGCACCATGAAACCTGTTGGCCCCACAGACGTAGCATGAAATATAACATTTTTTGTAACCCAAATTTGGTGTAAATGTATGCAGTGGTTTGAGCTGTCGCTTTGACTAAAGTTCCTATGGAAAAACTCACTTTTTTCAGCCCATGCTTGGCAATTCACCCCAAACCTTTACATGCACAAACTGCGCAAAAAAGGTTTACATTTTTGAAAGTCTTGTGGGGATTTGTCAGCTGATCCAGAGTTATTAGCTGCACAAATTAGAAATTACCCGCATGGAGTAATGTGTATGTATATATCTGTATATATATATATATATACAGAGAGGGACATATGAATGTGTGCAAGTTATATGGCACACATAGGGCCTGATTCTAACTTTGGAGGACGGTGTTAAACCGTCCCAAAAGTGGCGGATATACCACCTACCGTATTACGAGTCCATTATATCCTATGGAACTCGTAATACGGTAGGTGGTATATCCGCCACTTTTGGGACGGTTTAACACCGTCCTCCAAAGTTAGAATCAGGCCCATAAAGTCTTCTGTACAATGTGGATGTGGATAGTAAAAAGTTGTGGGAAGCCCAATGTGCTAGAAGAGTAAAGAGGATAGAATAACAGTAGTAGATTTACAGTGGTAGTGGTAGATGGAGTAGCAAACTTATCTAGGTGAGTGGAGCGAGCAGACCACCTGGCCACATCAAAGAAAAAGAATGCTGAAGAGGACAGAGGTTAGTCACAAGCCATGAGAAGTTTCAGTTAAGACTAAGGCCCTCATTATAACTTTGGCGGTCTTTTTGAAAGAGCACCAAAGACACAGGCGCCAGAAGACTGCCAGTGCTGGCGGTCTTCTGCCCACCATATTACAGATACTACTGGATTTCTGCCACATTTCGGGTGGACATTCAGCAGTAGTTGTACTGGCAGGTGGACGTGCTGGGGCGGCTCTACCACCAGCATCGCTCCGCCAGTAGGACACCGCCTGCCATATTATGTGCAGTAATACGGCGTGTCAGTGTCCTGATGATGGTGCTGCTGGCGGTGGAAGCGCCCATGCCCTGCCGGACGACCTCCTCGCAGGACCAGGTAAGTCGATCGTCTGACAGGGGAGTGGGGAGGAAGGGTGGGGGTGTTGTGTGTGTGTGTGTGTGAGTGGGTGTTATCTGTGTGTGTGCATGAATGTGCGTATGCATGGTTGAATGTGTGTATGAATGTAAGTGTTTATGCATGTGCGTGTGTATGTTGTGGTGAATGCGAGTATGAGTGCTGTGGTGTATGCGTGTGTGTATGTTGTGGTGAATGCGAGTATGAGTGCCGAAGTGAATATTTATATGGATGCATGTGAATGAATGTGTGTATGTCTGTGTTGGTGAATGAGTGTATGCACGGAGCGTGTGGGTGTCTGAGTGCGTGTGCATGTATGCGGGGAGGAGGACACTGTAGTTGGTGGAGGGGTGCTGTACCTGGAGAAGGCTGGGAATGGGGGTGGGAGGAGGGTTGTTGGGGGGTATTGTGCTTGCTGGAGGGGTGGGGGAGTCATCTGTCAGTGACAGGGAAGAAATTCCTTGTTTCCTGTAGCCTTTCCGCCAGGGTTTTCATGGAGGTGCTGCAGGGTTATCCCCAAACGTTTTACATTTTACCTCCTATTTATCTGAACCTCTTTTTGTTGGCTTTAGGACTCTGGACACTTAACCACTGCTAATCAATGCTAAAGTGTAAGTGTGCTCTCCTCTAAAACTTGGTATAATTGGTTTAGAACTGTTAGGCTTATTTAATTTATCTGTAAGTCCCTTGTAAAGTAGAGTACGATATACCAAGAGCCTGTAAATTAAATGCTACAAGTAGGCCTGCAGCACAGATTGCACAACCCACAGAAGTAGCCTTTAAAAAACACATCTCAGGCCTTCCATTGCAGTGCACGCATGTGCAGTTTAATGTCACAGTGACTTGGCTAGTCAAACTACTTGCCAAGGCCTGAACTCCCTTATTACTGCACGTAAGTTATCCCTAATGTAGGCCCTAGATAGCCCTATGGGCAGGGTGCTGTGTATGTAAAAGGTAGAATATATATTTTCATGTGCTAGATGTCCTAGTAATGACAATCAGCCTATTTCATTTTTCACTGCTGTGAGTGCTGCTCCTCTAATGGATTTGCTTTGGGAATTCCCTTATATATGTATAAGTGGTCATTTCTGATCTGTGAGGAGTAGCATGGGTGTTAGAAATGGGGACTTTGGTTGGCAGTCAGGCCACCACCTGTCCAAGCAAGGACCCTCACTCTAGTCAGGGTAAGTCACACACAATCCAAATTATCCTGTGCCCACCCTCAGGTAGCTTGGCACAAAGCAGCCAGGCTTAACTTAGAAGACAATGGCCCTCATTCTGACCTTGGCGGGCGGCGGAGGCCGCCCGCCAAAGTCCCGCCGTCAGGTTACCGTTCCGCGGTCGAAAGACCGCGGCGGTAATTCTGACTTTCCCGCTGGGCTGGCGGGCGGGCGGTCGCCTTCAGACCGCCAGCCAGCCCAGCGGGAAAGAGGCTTCCACGATGAAGCCGGCTCGGAATCGAGCCGGCGGAGTGGAAGCTGTGCGACGGGTGCAGTTGCACCCATCGCGTATTTCACTGTCTGCGCAGCAGACAGTGAAATACATGTAGGGGCCCTCTTACGGGGGCCCCTGCAATGCCCATGCCAGTGGCATGGGCACTGCAGGGGCCCCCAGGGGCCCCGCGACCCCCCCTACCGCCATCCGGATCTCGGCGGTCCGACCGCCGGGATCTGGATGGCGGTAGGGGGGGTCGGAATCCCCGCGGCGGTGCAGCAAGCTGCGCCACCGCGGAGGATTCAATGGGGCCGCGGTACACTGGCGGGACCCCGCCAGTGGTGCCGGTCCGACCGCGGCTTTACCGCCGCGGTCAGAATCCCCATTGGAGCACCGCCGGCCTGTCGGCGGTGCTCCCGCGGTCCTCCGCCCTGGCGGTCAAAGACCGCCAGGGTCAGAATGACCACCTATGTGTAAAGTATTTGTGCAATGGATCATGCAATAACACAGTATAACACCACAAACTTACACCACACAGTGTGTAGAAAAATATATAATATTTATTTGGTTAAATGCAGGTCAAAGAAAATTAGATTTGATAAGTACACTTTGAATTATCACTGTAGGAAATTGTAAAAGAAGTCTTTAGTCTTTAAAAAGCAACAAATGTCTCTTGCAAGCACAAAATACCTGGTTTGTTTTCAAATTCTCTGCAAGGGGCCGCAGAGGAGGAGCTGCATGGAAAACGGGGAGGAGTTCGTCAATTTTTCTGGCGCACACAGATGATGCATCATTGAGTTTTCACACAAGGCAGGCTTTGCGTCGATTTCCAGACCGTAGACTGGGATCCTCTTCGGGTTGCGGGCCCCGGGGATGATTCGGAGAAATCATGGGCGTGCAGGATGAAGTCAAAGGGGCTGCGTCGATCCGGTGGGCGATGCATGGAAATTTCTGTTGTACGGCAGGCGCTGCATCAATTCTTCTCTTAGGAAGTCAGGGTGTGTCATTCCGGCTCGGCTTTGCGTCGATCCAGTGAGCCGTGCATCAAAGTTCCAGTCACATCGCTGGCTCTGCGTCGATCTCCGTTGCAGGGAGCCGGCTGCGTCGTTCTGGTTCGGTGTGCGGTGATTTTCTCACTGCGATGCAGGCTGTGCATCGTTTCTTGCAGGCTGTGCGTCGATTTTCGCTGCACAAGGAGTTCTGTTGCAGAGATGAAGTCTTTTTGGTCCTGAGACTTCAAGGAACAGGGGGCAAGCTCTATGCAAGCCCTTGGAGAACACATTTCAGCAGGTCCAGAGGGCAGCAAGGCAGCAGGGCAACAGCAGGGGAGCAGTCCTTTGCAGAAAACCAGTCAAGTGAGTCCTTTAGGCAGCCAGGCAGTTCTTCTTGACAGGTTGTAGGTTCTGGTTCAGGGTTTCTTCTCCAGTGGTATGTTGTATAGAAGTGTCTGAGTTTGTAGGGCCAGAGGCCCTGTTTAAATACTCAAATGTGCCTTTGAAGTGGGGGAGACTTCAAAGAGTGGCTTAGAAGTGCACAAGGTCCCCTTTCAGTTCTATTCTGTCTGTCGGGGGCCCAGTAGGGGGTTTGGCAGTCCATTGTGTGAGGACAGGCCACTGTTCTTTGTCAGGCCCTCCACCCTCCAAGCCCAGGAAGACCCATTCAGTATGCAGATGTGTGCAGGTGTGACAGAGCATCTTGTGTTAGTTTTTTTTTGAGTGAAATGCACAAGGGAGCTGTCAACTAACCTAGCCAGATGTGGATTGTAAGGCACAGAGGGACATATTTATACTTTTTGACGCAAAACTGCGCTAACACAGTTTTGCGCCAAAAAAATTAGCGCCGTATTTATTGAATGACGTTAGCCGGCGTTAGCCGCCGGCGCTGTCTGGTGTGCGTTAAAAAAAAAGACGTACACCAGGCAGCGCCGGCGTAGGGGGAAAATGGCGTATGGGCATCCACAAATGGTGCAAGTCGGGCTGAGGCAAAAAAATCGCCTCAACCCGATTTGCGCCATTTTTTTACGACGCCCAACCCCCATTGTAATGACTCCTGTCTTAGCAAAGACAGGAGTCATGCCCCCTTGCCCAATGGCCATGCCCAGGGGACTTCTGTCCCCTGGGCATGGTCATTAGGCATAGTGGCATGTAGGGGGGCACAAATCAGGCAAAAACAATAAAAAAAAATACTTACCTGAACTTACCTTAATGTCCCTGGGGTGGGTCCCTCCATCCTTGGGTGTCCTCCTGGGGTGGGCAAGGGTGGCAGGGGGTGTCCCTGGGGGCAGGGGAGGGCACCTCTAGGCTCATTCTGAGCCCACAGGTCCCTTAACGCCTGCCCTGACCCGGGCACTAAAATCTGGCGCTAATGCAGGTTTTTTAGACCCGCCCACTCCCGGGCGTCATTTTTGCCCAGGAGTATAAATACGACGCATATGCATCAGAGTCATTTTTTAAGATGGGAACGCCTACCTTGCATATCATTAACGCAAGGAAGGTGTTCACGCAAAAAAATTACGCTAACTCCATGAACTTTGGCGCTAGACTCGTCTAACACCAAAGTATAAATATGGAGTTAGTTTTGCGTCGAATTTGCGTCGAAAAAAACGACACAAATTCGGCGCAAACGGAGTATAAATATGCCCCAGAAGGATTTAAGTGTAGAGAAATGCTTTTTTCTAGAATAGCAACATTAAATCCAACTTCACCAATAAGCACGATTTTTTATTACCATAAATATGACCTGGTCACTCCTTTCAGATCAGAATCTACCACTCAAACAGTATATGAAGGTAGCCCTAATGCTATCCTATGAAAGGAGCAGGCCTCACAGCAGTGTAAAATGAATTTAGGGGTTTTACACTACTAGGACATATAGAACACACGTGTCGATGTCTTACCTTTTACCTATATAGCACCTTGCCCTATACGCTACCTGGGGCTTACCTTAGGGGTGACTTATATGTAGAGAAAGGGAAGTTTAAGGCTTGACAATTACTTTTAAATGCTAAGTTGAAGTGGCAGTGAAACTGCACACACAGGCCCTGCAGTGGCAGGCCTGAGACATGGTTGGGGGCTACCTAAGTGGGTGGCACAACCAGTGCTGCAGCCCACTAGTAGCATTTCATTTACAGGCCCTGGGCACATGTAGTGCACTTGACTAGGGACTTACAAGTAAATTATGTAAGCCAATTGGGTATGAGCCAATGTCACCATGTTTTAAGGAGAGAGCACATGCACTTTAGCACTGATTAGCAGTGGTAAAGTGCACAGAGCCCTAAAGCCAGCAAAAATGACGTCAGAAAAAGAGGAGGTAGGCAAAAAGTTTGGGGGTGACCCTGCATAAAGGCATTTTCCAACAATGGGTATGTTTGAATGGTAGTGAGAAATACTGGTTATTGGCGTATGTATATTTTTATAACTATTGTGGAAATTATGCTTTTCAAAATGGGCACTTTACTGTGCTTATGACTTGTGCTTTTCAGCCTGACTCTAATCCTTGTCTAGAGTAGAGTGGCAGCTGGGCTTTGTTCATACTTTCCAGGCAGCTATCACACAGGGAGGGTGGAGGTTTAACAGGATTACATCTACATACTAAATGGTCTTCCTGGGCTGGGAGAGAGGGAGGTGAAGCACACTTACATTTTATAGGCTGTTTCCTGCCATCAAACAAAGGGCTTGTTTAACTCTTACTGATTTCTGGAGCCAGGGCTGGGATTGAAAGGGGATGTCTTTTGAGGTGCCCCATAGATCAAAGACATTTTGGGTATAAGACTATGGGTTGTGCTGGTTCTACATCCTCCACCAAAGGACTGCTGTACTATTAGAAAAGATCATCAATTGGACTGTTTGGGCTCTGTTGTACTGACTTGTTTGCCTGTTTGGATGCTGGGGACTCTGCCAGTTTTCTACACAAGTGTGATGATCTGTTGCCTGTGTCCTTGAGCCTTGTGCCTCCCCAGTTGGTCTCCTGGGGCTGGGTGGTTTGTCCTGCACCTGCCAAATCAGCACATCTGCCCTCTCCGTGTGTGCCTACTGGCAATTTATCATGCCGCTTTAACAGCCTCTACATTACTTTTGTGCGAAGCACTGTACTCCTGCAGAGAGAGCAGTGTATGTTGAGCCCATCGCTCTGAGGGCTCCTATCCTGGATGGATGTTGATGAGAGATTGATGGACATGCCCAGAGTCCCCAAGGCCGAGGGACTGCCCTGTGGGTAGCATACCGCTGCACCCCAGGCCCATCTGTATCTGAAGACTCTAGCCCCAGCATTGCTCTCCCTTCTCTTTCCTTGGGCCCCATGTGTGAGGCACCCTCAAGATCCAGAGCGACTCCATGTGGGGAGAGCAGCTGTCCCTCATGGTTGCGGGCATTCCTGCCTGGAGGCAAGGCTCGCCTAGCTTCTCTATTTAGCGGTCTGAAAGGACTCCAGATGCACTGCAACATTCACGGAAACATTTCTACAAATCACCTTGTCCGGCATCTGCCTTGCACATTTGCAAGTGACTGCCTTTACTGCAGTGGGTGTGGGGGACCCAGCGAGGTCTCCCCCATAGATTGCTGCAGTGTGTTCTCCCACCACCCCTTTCATTGGATAAAGTGTACCTGTCATGGGCATGGGTCCTGGGGGCCGGTGCTCTGTGCTCCTGCAGTACGGGGCAAACCTCAATGTTGTCCTGATATTTCTGTGAAACCCTCCCTACAACCAGGAAGGCACTGAGAAGGTTTTTCAAAGAATTTGCCATAATCTCTGGAACTGGAGTGCAGGTGCACCACAACCTATGTTGGGTTATGTTATATGTAGAGGTAAACTGGTAAATTACTGTGTAATAGTGAATGGCATGCAGAGATGCTGTGCCCTGTGGTAACATAACACCTGAGGAACAAACCGGCGTATGTTGAAAAGTATGTACATGATTCATGTTTTATATTGATAATCTGCTGCATGTTATGCCTGCAGAGTTCCCTGTGGTAGCTTGTTTTATTCCTTGCACTGCTCAGGACAGCGAATACTATTTAGTTTGACTGCCTAAAATGCACATTAATGTCTTTAATGAGGCTTACCACGTATAAGCTGTTTATTCATGTATTGCACTCATTGTCAGTTTTGACAATTGCCTAGTTGGCAAATTTATAACTGATTTATGTCATTTTGGCCTATGTTTTATATGTAATGCAGTTTATTTTCATATAGGTTTGTGTGGAGACTTTTTTGTGGTGTATTTATTGTGTCACTGGCATATGTGTGCTGTACAAACGCTTCATACATTGCCTATGGGAGAAGACTGACTGCTCTGGCCAAGCTACCAAAGGGGTGAGCAGGGGTTATCTTCGATGTGTAGCTCTCTTACCCTGACTAGAGTGTTGGTTTATGCCTGTCTTAGGTGTGTACCCTAGCCAACCAGAACCCCATTTCTAACAGGACGTTGTCTCAACTTGGTTAACAGGTAAAAATTCAGCAATACTTAGCAAGAAACTTCATCTCATGGCCATAGCAAAGCCAAGCAAATGAAGATTGACTTGGGTCTGCTTTAAACAGCACTGCACCTAAGATGGCTGCCATGTGTTGTGACCACTTCAATCTTCTTATAAGAACTTGGTATTTGGTAGTCACACCTTTTAAATAGGCCATGAGCCAAGGTCAACTTTAAAGGAGGCATAAAACATAAAACCTTAAAGACATTGGGGCATATTTACAAGCCCCAGCACCAACTTCTCCCTTCATAGCATCATTTGTTTTACCCTAAGGCGTTAAGGAGGTCTTTCTCCCATGCCGTATTTTCAAAGTGGCACGCACCACTTTGTAAAACCTTGCTCCACAATATGCCTTTGCCAGGCATAATGTATGCAAAGGGGGTTGTCCCGACACAAGGAGGCCTGAAAAAATGGCGGAGTGAAACTAACATTGTTTTCCAGCATCTTGGGGGACATACTGCAATGTCACTAGAAGGTTGGATGGGGTAGATGGTAAATCAGGAGTTCAACAAATGTGGGAGATGGTAGCAAATTGAGCAAATGGGGCAGGCGGCTTTAACACCATTCAGAATGTGTTATTTATTTCATACTGTTGAGAAATTGTTAAGACCTACACCTTTAGAATATTAGAGGTGTGTTGGCTTGGGTTTCAAAGAACTGTCTAATGTGTTGTGCTAAATGATTGTCTACTGTTGCTTCAAGGGAAGTGCTTTGGTTATACCCAACTATATATTGTATATGCACCCTGTTGTATGCTTGGGAGTTGTTCTTCGAGAGACAACACAAGTTAAATAGTCACAGGTGTACAGATCTAACAGCAGTCACCCCCACAGGCTCACGACATTAAGAAATATTGATCAAACAAGTGTTCTAGCATCAAGTGTAACCAATGAGACAGTGGTATATTTCAGTCAGGGAAACCTGCCATGTGAGTCCAAACAAGCAAACAGATGTGCCCTAGAACTCTGTTCCCAGAAAGTGTAGCTGCTCTATAGGACTTCTCTGACACCTTTTCTCTTGTGCAGCATTAGTGAGGCATCAGTGAGCATGCAGGCAGAACGGCAGTTGCAGGTGTGCTGTTGGAGATAAGTTTCAAATGTGTAAAATAATTTGCCATTTTTGGCACGGAAGCTGTAGAGACAGGAAAGCAGGGAGATTCTTTGTGCCAAGGTAAGAGTATAGGGAGTAAAAGAGATGAAAAGGAGACAGAACAGAAATAGGAGAGGATCGTTGTCCTAAAACCAACCAAAAGGAATAGAAAGTCTCTGGAGAGGCCACCTCAGTGTATCAGAGGCCTAGCCAGTGGGGAAAGCATGACAATTTTGACATTACAGATATTTGATGAAGCTTCTAGCCACTGAGGAATCTACTATGAGCAAAACAGGGACGAAAATGCTATTCTGCAGAATAGTGGAGGCAAATGGGCATGTTAGGAACTCCTGACAAATCACACTGCCAAGTCTTTTGCTGCTCAATCAGATGATATGGACAATACCAGAACATGAATCAGGGCACCAGTATCTTTGAGAAGCTGCTGGATGAATGAGAAGTGACACACTGATGTGGATGCATGAATGAGCAGTGCAGTGGGTTAAAATGGGAGAGTTGTCTATTACTTAAACAAAACCTGCTAAGCAGGCCTAGTGGGTCGGAAGCATCATTCAGAAATACTAAAAGAGAAGCACCGGAACCCAAATAGCTCCTTCTATGTGGAAATATGTGAGGCACTGTTAAATAGTATAGGTGGTAGAAGAAGAGGGAAGGGAACAGAGGGTGGCAATATCAAAACATTACCAGGATGCAGACTTCTTGGTCCCTCCTTTCTCTGTGACAGAAAATCAGAAGAGGTAGATATGCATTACTTGTTTATCGCTTGATCCTTTGTCCCTGAAATGTGGAACCAGATTACATTAGAATGTATGGACAAACCTAACTGTTATGTGAAGTTATTTTCCCAAATATGCATAAATGTCAGCTAACATCCCACTCCACGTGCCTATCTAACATTCCTAATTCTTTCCACATGGAGATACCTTTTTTCCCTTCTCTGTTCTAGACCTACAGTCTCAATCCAGCAACCAACTTGCTTTTACTAATACAAAAAACTGCAGCGGTGAAGGCACTATGAACTCATCCATCCTGACTGGGGCCTGCTCATGATGTAAGGTATTGAGGGGCCTGTTTGGAAGATTCTAGATTGATTGAGGAAAGTTACATTTGGATTTCAAATGGATTACATTTTTACTATGCTATGACTTGTCAGGGAAAGTCATTTGTATAGCTCCTTCTGTCATTAATGATTGCACACAGTGTGCCAAAGGTGCACCAAAGACTAGCCTTTCTACATCTGTCAGTGCCAGAACATCACCAATCATTAGCCATGCTGCCCAGCCCACTGTACCTTCAAACCCTAATCCAGGTGGGACCAATAGCGGAGTAGTTGTACCTGAATTTTTACTTTCTGTGTTCCCTAGCAACACTAAATTATATCTAAACACTATTGCAGTCCCCAGGGCAGAAAACCATTATCATTATCAAAGAGTCTCTTCACACATCTTTCAGAAGTCTCTCAATGATCATTACCTGAAGTGCATGATTTGCATCATAAGCTCTGCTATGAAACAAATCTGGCCTTAATATTTTTGATGGAGATTTGTCTGGCAGTCAACAGTAGCCTACATATTGATAACCTCATGCCAACATTTTTTAAAGTTTGCAGAAAGGGTAGTCCTCATAACATGGGCTGCAGTGTGGCAATTATCTCCAAGTAATTCATTAGCTTCAAACATAAATGTCGTAAAGTTGACACATAATTGGGAACTGTGTCCTTCCCCCTCATTGTTGACATGATTGTCTTAAATTTCGTCTTGATGTACAAACTTCACAAACAATATGTAATTTAGTTACACCAAAAAAACAGATAGCCCTTGTAGTCATCAGGGAGAACATGAACCACCTTAGCAATCCAAGTCAATGTTAGAGACCTCAATTAGCTTCTCACTCAGACTCATACCAGACCGCCAGGGCCACCGACCACGGGAGCACCGCCAACAGGCTGGCGGTGCTCCCACAAGCATTCTGACCGCAGCGGTTCAGCCGCGGTCAGAAGCGGAAAGTCGGCGGTCTCCCACCGACTTCCCGCTGCTCGGGGGAATCCTCCATGGCGGCGGAGCGCGCTCCGGCGCCATGGGGATTCTGACACCCCCTACCGCCATCCTGTTCCTTGCGGGTCTCCCACCAGGAACAGGATGGCGGTAGGGGGTGCCGCGGGGCCCCTGGGGGCCCCTGCAGTGCCCATGCCAATGGCATGGGCACTGCAGTGGCCCCCATAAGAGGGCCCCACTGTGTATTTCAGTGTCTGCAATGCAGACACTGAAATACGCGACGGGTGCAAACTGCACCCGTCGCACCCCTGCAACTACGCCGGCTCAATTCTGAGCCGGCGTCCTCGTTGCAGAGAGCGTTGGAGAGCGCCCGCCGGCCCAGAGGAAATGTCTGAATGGCCGCGCGGTCTTTTGACCGCGGTGCGGTCATTTGGCGGCTCCCGCCGCCCGCCGGGCTCAGAATGAGCCCCTAGGTGTCATGGATATGAAGCTAGTGAATCGTGAATACATCCATTGCGAGGGATATTTACTTGACAATTTTCTTTGCATGTTTTCTGATTATTGTAAGAAAGCCCTTTTCTGTGGCCTGTAACATATTGTACAAAGTGGACCCAGTTCCTGTTAGTTAAATGTCCCTAATAGACTACAGCAACTATTGTGGCATCTACTGCAGTGACAGAGTAAAACATGGTTTCAGGCTTGCCATTGTAGCCTGACTAAAGCAGCTATTAAACTGAAATTCAACCTGTCAAAATAAACTCTTTTGGCAGAACTAAACCTCCCATTTCAATATTAATAAATTACCCCTAAGTTTACCTTCTCATCTATAAGGCAAGGTGCAGTGTATTTAAAATAGGGATATGTAGAGATTTTAGGTTAAACAGGTCTTTACATTGAAAGTCCCCAAATGCTTTTTTGACTGTGGGAAAGCTGGTTGTTCAGTAAGAAAACACTGGGATGCAATATTAAATTCAATAATGCTGTCTCCTGTTAGGAAACAAATAGAAATGCTATTCCTGGATTGTTTGAAATATTTATTAAAAGCCCAATTTTCTGGTGAAGTTGGATTTTTAATACATATTATGAATGGAGTATTTTTAAAACATTACCTTTTACCTGCCTTTAGCCTGAGGAGACTAGTTTGCATTAGTCTTCACCTCCATCCTTCTGAATGCTTAACCACGAATGAGATGTGAAAACTGCTCTCAGAGCAGGAGACAAAAGCTTGGCTGTGAGGAGGTTTTTCTGTTCTTCTGGTATGATGACCATTTGGAGAGTGGCCAGAAACACCATTAACTTCAAAGGACTGCCCCCGTCACAGGCAGATGTCAGATGACCCCTTGAACATGCACCTTATTTTTTCCCCAGGATAGGTAGGCTCAAATAACAGTGGGGAGGAAGATGCCCCAGATCTAGCTTGAAGTGATGACAGAGGAAGGGTTGTTAATTTCACACCTCTCTGATGGACACACAGGCTCTGCACAAGAAAATAAATGTTTCACCATCTTGGATTTAGGAGGAGAGGGGTGCTGTGGGATTGTTTACTTTAGGGAAAGCAAGAAATGTTTACCCCTTGGAACTTCTACAGTATTGGTTAGGAAGGGGACAGAGGGTTCCCCTGACCCACATGCTAGCACAAGACATAAATGTGGTACCCACAGTAGCCTCCTTAGACCTCCACTGGACCTGTAGAATACTAGAAGAGTCCTAAACCTGTTTTCTGAAACCTGACAAGAGGCCTGAAGGACTGGACTTGCTCTCCCTCTTCCACCCAGAACAAAGAAGTGGACTTCAAGGCTGTTCAAGCTACAAGGACACAACAAGCTACAAGAGGCCAGTTATCTAACTGCCTAGGGGCCAGTCTCAGCTGGACCTGCTTTTGTCCTGCTGGTGGCATCTGCTTGGATGAATCATGACTAAGTGTGTGTGGAATTTGTGGAGTTTCTTTCTGCAGAGTTACATAAAAACACTGCAAGATTCCATAGAACTCTGCCAACGGATGGAAACGGGTGAACATATGCATGTAGTGCTTGTGCCATGATTTAGAACCAGTAGTGCATTCTGTACCACTCAGTGTGAAAGAGCGCAGGAATTTGTGCTGGAGAACACCAAATCGTGCTCACATTTGTGGAGCCGTGCAGGAGAAAAAACTATCTACTTGCGGAATTGGTCAAATTAGGCTGGAATTCCACACTAAAGGAGTAATGCGGAGTTGCCAAATTCTGCTAATTCTGCGATTGGAATGAAATTTTCCACCCTGGTCTAGCTGTGACCCTTCCCCCATGGTGTTGTGAAACTTTCTTTGGTGAGAGCCTACAGCTTTGCACTGTTTGAGGTATCAAATCGACAAAAAAGAGACTAAGGGGAATATTTATGATACCTTTGTGCTGCAGTTGCATCACTTTTTGTGACTCAACAGCAGGTCAAACCTTGAACTTGTATCTATAAAGCCACACAAAGCCACTCTGCATGGCTTTGAATGCCTCTTTGGTATGGAGTAAGACAAGGCAGCCAAAATCGCTGCATTGCCTTACTTTGAGCAAGGGTGATGTTCCATGGGAGTTACAGTGGGTACTTCCATGCAACACCCAAGGATTTTGAAACATCCTCAGATATACAAGAGCTTGTAAAACTGGGGATGCGCCACAACCTTATGCCTCCCAGGGGAGGCGCAACGAGGGGAAATACGTTTATTGCTCCTCGTCTTTTCCTCTTTCTATGTGTGCTGCATTCTGCAGCACATGTAGAAAGAGGAAAAAAACTCCCACAATTGTTTTTGTGCAGGAAGATAGATGCCCATTCCTGCATAAAACAACACAGCCACCCTTGTGCCATCGTGCAAGGGTGCCTGCATTGATGTTAGACTTCCAAAATGGGGCCAGCGCAGTGGGAGAGGACAGGAATGCTTCATATTGCTCAAATACAGTACATTCCTGCCCTTTCCCTTTGATGCAGGGCAGCACAGCAAGGTGACGTGCTGCACTGTCATGTGCAAAAAGCCCATAAGTATGGGTCTAAGTGTGAACATAGAAATCTTCACAAGGTTACGGTGGCAAAAGTATCCCTCAGGTGAGTGATCTTCCTTGGATCAGACTTTCTCATGCTCAGGGCTTTCCTGCCAAAAGTCAACAGTTGCACCAGACCTCATCTGATGGCTATCTGACCTTGTGGAGACCTTCTCAGCCACAGCTTGCTGCCTTGCATAGCAAAATACTTTGGACTTAAATTTCAGAGACTAAGGGCCTCATTTTCGAGGCCTGTGGCACAGGACGGCGCAGCACGTGTCTAGCTGTGCCACCGGGAAAGGGCGAAAATGAGCCGTATCTACAAGATATGGCACATTTCTGTCCTCTCTCCCTGCGCTGGCACACAAATTGCTGCCTAGCGCCAATGCAGGAATCCTTACACCATGGTTCAAGGGTGCCTGCATTGTGGAGATGATTATTTTTGTGTTGGAAGGGACACCTTCCTGCACAAAAACATTCAAAAGAGGTGTTTTCCCCTTTCTATGTGTGCTGCAAAATACAGCACACATAGAGGAAAAAATAGGAAGAAGTAAAAAAAAAAATCCCATTGCATCATTCTTCCACCACCCCTTGGGTGGTGTAGGAATCTGGCACATTCCCAGACTTGTAAATCAGGGAATGTGTCCTGTTCCTTCGTGTTCCTTGGGTGTTGCGCAGGAACACCCTAAGCAATGCACATGGAACACCACTTACATGCAGTGCTATGCATGAAAGGGGCCCATATTTACACAGCCATGAAAAGCCAAGCAAGGTGGCTTTGCGTGGCCTTATAAATGTTGGCTGGCCCACTGCTCCACCAGAGTGTCAACAAAATCATGCTCTGATGGCGCATTGTGCCGCTAGGGCCTTGTAAAGGAGGCCCTAAGTGGTATGGTTAAACTTCCAACAAGATCAAACTTGGTTTCTGTAGCCGACCTTCACTTTATCGTAGTCAGCCTTAGGTCATGCCAAGTTCCAGGTCTACTATGAACCAATGACCCCGGTTGCCACTCAACACATGATATTTTTATTTTTTACATTTCAAAAATTCATATTTCTGGTTCCCCTTATTGGATTTTTGCAGTTTTAGTGTCACTTTATTTATTCAAATATATTCTATTCTTTTTAAATTGGTTTGACATTTTTCTTGCATTGTGTTTTAACTATATTTAGTTTTGGTACTGCATAAATACTTTGAAATTGCCTCTACTTTAAGATATTTCCTCTGTCCATAACTGTCAAGGGACTGAGCACAGGTTTATTTAGTGACTTTAGGCCCATATTTATGCTTTTTGACGCAAAACTGCGCTAATGCAGTTTTGCGTCAAAAAAATTAGCGCCGGCTAACGCCATTCTGAAGCGCCATGCGGGCGCCGTATTTATTGAATGACGTTAGCCGGCTTTAGCCGCCGGCACCGTCTGGTGTGAGTTAAAAAAAACGACGTACACCAGGCAGCGCCGGCGTAGGGGGATATGGGGCTTGGGCGTCAAGAAATGGGGCAAGTCAGATTGAGGCAATTTTTGCGCCTCAACCCGATTTGCGCCATTTTTTTTTCACTCCCAACCCCCATAGAAATGACTCCTGTCTTAGCAAAGACAGGAGTCATGCCCCCTTGCCCAATGGCCATGCCCAGGGGACTTCTGTCCCCTGGGCATGGTCATTGGGCATAGTGGCATGTAGGGGGGCACAAATCAGGCCCCCCTAGGCCACAAAAAAAAAAAAAAAAAATACTTACCTGAACTTACCTTAATGTCCCTGGGATGGGTCCCTCCAGCCTTGGGTGTCCTCCTGGGGAGGGCAAGGGTGACAGGGGGGTCCCTGGGGGCATGGGAGGGCACCTCTGGGCTCCTTCAGAGCCCACAGGTCCCTTAACGCCTGCCTTTTGCAGGCACTAAAAAACGGCGCAAAAGCGGCCGTACGTCATGTTTTTTGACCCGCCCACTCCCGGGCGTGATTTTTGCCCGGGAGTATAAATCCGACGCACATGCCTCGGAGTCGATTTTTTAGACGTGAACGCCTACCTTGCATTTCATTAACGCAAAGTAGGTGTCCACGCTAAAAAATTACGCTAACTCCATGGACTTTGGCGCTAGACGCGTGTAACGCCAAAGTATAAATATGGAGTTAGTTTTGCATCGAAATTGCGTCAAAAAAACGACGCAATTCCGGCGCAAACGGAGTATAAAAATGCCCCTTAGTGCTTCAGACTGACAAGGTTTGTTCTTATAACTTGAGATGGGTAGTTACCGCAACTAATACCCCAATTTTTTACACTCCTCATTCCAGATCTGATTGCAACAGATTTGACCTCTTCTTCTTCTTCTGTTCCCCCGACTGACGACAAATACCAATTTCCTATTGGAATAATTCAACTCGACCTTCACTGAAATCCTATGTAACACCCTTCTGGTATGAGGGCAGAAGCTCCCCCAAAACGTAATGGTATTGTATCCTAGGGTCACCTCCAAACTGAAAATCCTTAACTGGGCTGCTATCAAGCAGAGAATAGCAAGCTTCCTAGCACAGATTAGATGGGCGTTCCTATTCTTGGAGTCCCAATGATAATGTGCACACTCAATTGTCTGTTCATCTACAAAACTTCAATGTTT
The DNA here is from genome assembly GCF_031143425.1 of Pleurodeles waltl. Classification (NCBI taxonomy): domain Eukaryota; kingdom Metazoa; phylum Chordata; class Amphibia; order Caudata; family Salamandridae; genus Pleurodeles; species Pleurodeles waltl. The sequence goes on from NC_090437.1 coordinate 427,537,405, forward strand.
AAGTTATATACTGAAAGGTGATCATTTCACTTTGTCCAAAAATCTCAGTCTCTCTCTCTCTCTTTCTCTCTCTGGGATGCAAGGTAGAGAAAGAGAGAGAGATTTTTAATGCAATGTTTTCTCAATTCAATAATTTCAAAATGTCAGTCTATCAAAATGTTGCGTTTGAATGTTATAGTCATGCTTTGAGAAAGGACAGTAAAATGTCACATGTGGCCTATTGCTTAAGGTCATAGACTCTCATTTGGGAGGTTAACGGTTTGAGCATTGGTATCTCAATTGTAACATGTATGCTACAATGCTTGATCAGCTAAAACTCTTCAGTCATGTTATATACTTGAAAGGTGATCTTGTTTTTTTTAAATTGGTCAACACATTTTTCTTTTCACTTTGTCCAAAAACATTTCATATTAAGTATATCATTCTCTTTCTCTCTCTCTCTCTGTATTCGATCCCATTTTGAAATGTATGGCGGAGAGAGAGAGATTTTTGATACAGTTGTTTCACAATTCACAGATTTCAAAATGTCAATATATAAAATGTTTGACTGGAGTGTTATATTTATCCCTTGGGCCCAACCCATCAAGAGTCATGTGTGGCCTTTTAGTTTAGGTCTTAGACTCTCACTTCATGGTTAAGAGTGTGAGTCTTGAGGGCATATTTATGCTTTTTGGTGCAAAACTGCACTAAGGCAGTTTTGTATCAAAGAGTTTTGCACCGGTTGCACCATTCTTGAGCGCCAGCCGGGCACCATATTTATGGAATGGTGCAAGCAGGCGCAAGGGTAGGCTAGCGGGTGGGGGTGGCAGTACGGGAGAAGGGGTTTGTGCACCAAAAAATGACGTTAGGCAGGTTAGAGTAAAAAAAATGACTCTAACCAGTCTAGCATCATTTTCTGATGCAAAACCATCCATACTACATGACTCCTGTCTTAGAAAAGACAGTAGTCATGCCCACCACCTCAATGGACAGCACAGGGGACCAGGGTTCCTTGGGCATGGCCATTGCACCCAGTGCCATGTAGGGGGGCCCATTTTAGGGCCCCAAAGGCACTTTAAAAAATATATATATTTACCTGTACTTACCTATACTTACCTGGGATGGGGTCCCCCATCCTCCGCTGTCCCTCTGGGGTGGGTGGGGGTGTCCCCGGGCCTGGGGAGGGTACCTGTGGGCTTATTTCATGGTGTTGCACCATGGAAATAGGCCCACAGGTCCCCTAACGCCTGCCTTGACCAAAGCGTTAAATAATGGTGTAAATCAAGCTTTGCACCATTATTTGACCCCCCTTCCCCTGTGCGTGATTTTTGCACGGGGATAAATATGGCGCTAAGGCCATAGAGTCATTTTTTGCACAGGAACGCCTACCTTGCATCTCATTGACGCAAGGTAGGTTTCCATGTCCAAAAAATGACTTTTACTCCATAACTTTTGCGCTAGACAGGTCTAACACCAAAGTATAAATATGGAGTTAGTTTTGCAGCACATTTGCATTAAAAAAATGACGCAAATTTGACGCAAAACAAGTATAAATATGCCCCTTGGTGTCTTGGTGATAACGTAATAAACTGAAAGGTGATCTCACTCTTTTTACTTTCTTTACTTTCTTTATTCTTTATTCGATCTCACAGTAGAAGAACATAAAAAAAATCAACAGAAAACACAATTCATATGTACACATAAAGGGGGTGATTCTGACCGCGGCGGTCGGCGGTCGCCGCCCGCCAAGCGGTTCCCGCCGAAAGACCGCGGCGGTCATTCTGGCTTTCCCGCCCGCCAGCCCAGCGGGAAACACCCTTCGAGGAAGCCGGCTCAGAATGGAGACGGCGGAGTGGGAAGGTGCGACGGGTGCAGTTGCACCCGTCGCGAATTTCAGTGTCTGCAAAGCAGACACTGAAATTCTTTGTGGGGCCCTCTTACTGGGGCCCCTGCAGTGCCCATGCCATTGGCATGGGCACTGCAGGGGCCCCCAGGGGCCCCACGACACCCCATACCGCCATCCTGTTCCTGGCGGGCGAACCGCCAGGAACAGGATGGCGGTATGGCGTGTCAGAATCCCCATGGCGGCGCAGCAAGCTGCGCCGCCATGGCGGATTCCCATGGGCAGCGGAAAGTCGGCGGTACACCGCCGGCTTTCCGCTTCTGGCCGCGGCTGTACCGCCGCGGTCAGAATGCCCGGCGGGGCACCGCCAGCCTGTTGGCGGTGCTACCTCCGCCATGGCGGTAATTACCGCCAGGGTCAGAATGACCCCCAAAATTTCCAGTGTGGCAGATATTGTAAAAAGATAAAAGTTTCACAGTCAAGTGCTAAAATACAAAAATTAATAAACAGTCCATACGTCTTAAAACTTACACATGCAACTAGCTAAAACGTCATTGCTGTTTGTAAAATAAAGGCACTTTTTAAAAAGCTGCTTACACCTTTACATACGGCAAGGTGACCCAGCTATTGCAAAAAAGCAAAGCCACTCTGCACTTACTAAATTCGTTTTTTAAGTAAAATCAGCAAAATGTATTGCCTAGTCAAAGGCAAATTAAAGCTACAGAAAAACATAAAATGCATATGAGTCTGTGTGTGGATTCCTCATCACAAGGGTAGGTGCAAGTATCAGCTTGAGAAAACTGCCCCTGTGGGAAGCATGACCATCCAATAAACCCCAACCTAAAATGCGTCAATAACATTTTTTCCCATGAACAAGGGAGATAAGAAGCTATGTCCAGGGAGGTTTGTACCAAAAAATAATTTCTGACAGATGTTTTTACTAGTTCCGAGTCATCCCTCTGGCTATTCTTTGTTCCAAGGAAACAGTTCTTTAACCAGGGCTTATCTTTATTAGTGAAACAGTCCAAGTTATCGAACATCTGCAGACAGCCAAGCTCACCAGTAGTCTTTCTAACGTATTTCAGCCAAGGAATACTAGTCCCATTCTGATAGGAGAGGTAATATTTGATAATTTTCTGGTTCTGGCTGGCATCTTTATTCAGCCACACAAAGAACCATAACACCAAAGGGGCACGTTTAATAGAGTCCTCAACGTAGTGAGACGTAGTCGCCGGTACTCCAAGGTTGTGTCTACAAACTCTATTCTCTTCTAATTGAATACTACTAACATTCCTGTAACCCCACACCCGGCCCCATAGGACAGTATAGGAAGGCATTTTCTTCTGTAGTTCTCTAACATAGGGGCAACCAGTTTTTTCTCTATCACAGTAGCCTGCTAGTGCAGCAAAGCACAGGGAGGCCCATTGATTAAAATGGTCACATACATTTTCACACCTGTTCTGAGCAGGCATTGAAAATTATGAAAAAATTGGCACAGTGAAGTATTGTAAATTTCACTGTGCCATTTTTTCCCGCCTCCCTGCATCGGAACACCCCCTTGCATACATTATGCCTTGTGCAGGCATAATGTGCCCAAGGATATACAAAGTGGCGCAATGCAAGCATTGTGCCACTTTGTAAATAGGCAACGGGAAAAAGGCCTCCCTAATGCTGCCTTAGCATAAAAAACATTTCGCTTGGGCAGTGCAAGATGGCGCTAGGGGGCTTGTAAATATGCCCCATTATACCTAAACAAGGGAACTGCCCTTCCCTTAACAGAAATAGGACAAGTTTTGTTATTTTTTGGGGTCACAGACTGTAATAAACATTTTTGAAAAGTTTATTTCAAGGCCCAATTTTCCCATAAAATCTACAAAGCATATAATCAATGACATAAGCCCATTTGTGGTCCTTGCGAGCAGTACTGCTTCTTCTGTACAGAGGAGGGCAGGAAGAGGTTTACCATTTATCAAGGGTATGTCAGCACCAATATTAATTAAAGCAGCATCTGGATCATGAATACACAATAAAAATAAAATCAGGGCTTGAATACATCCCTGCCGCACACCTCTATTTACAGGAAAAGATGAGGTGCACGCTCCACCATCCCCATATTTCACAGATGCAAATAAATCCTAATGAAGATGTTTTAAGAACGCAACTAAATCTACATTGAGTCCCAGAGAGATCAAAATATCCCATAATTTTGATCTTACCACCCAATCAAAGACACTCAATAAGACCATAAAGGTCATATGTAAAGAAGTACCCTTAGCAAATTTGTAATTAGGCACAAGATGGTGGAGGTTCAACCATTGTCCAATTATGCAAAGGCCTTTCAGTAAGCTGTATTGGAGTGGGGAGAAGTATACACGGCTCCACTGCCCATGTTAGCAATTGGTCCAAGATAATTCTACTGACATTCTAGGTAGTGGAATTAAAGACTGAAATGGGCGAATAATAGTTGGGATCTTGTAAATTGCCTTTCTTGAAGACAGGGACGATTATAGATTTGCGCCAAGAAGAAGCAACCCTTGCCTTGCAGGAAAAATTAATGGGGTTGGTCAAGAAGAGAGCCCATAACTCAACAAATGCATTTTTCTTTTCAATTTGTCTGAAAACATCTCATTCGAAGTATATCATCCATCAAAGTCTGAAAAACTCCCTCCCTCTCTTTCTCTCTCAATTTCTCTCTGTCAATATCTTTCTCTAAATCTCTCTCTCTTGCAATCTCTCTCTTTCTTTCTCTCTCTCTCTCTCTCTCTTCCATCCCTTAATGGGACACAGTGAACACAGTTATGCCTCCCACCCCAACTGTAGGGGGTAACAGTCTTTCAGCCCTACTGTGAGAAGGTAGCCTCTTTCTAGCCTTGTTACCCCCACTTTTGGCCTGTTTGTGAGAGTATGTCAGGGTGTTTGTCACTGTTTTCACTGTCTCACTGGGATCCTGATAGCCAGGCCTCAGTGCTCATAGTGAAAACACTATGGCCCTCATTCTGACCTTGGCGGTCTTTTCGCAAGACCGCCGAGTTACCGCCGCGGTAAAGACCGCCGACCGCGGCGGTATGCCGCTGCGCGTATTCCGACCGCTGGGAGCGTTCTGCCGGAAAACCGCCAGCAGCCACACTGGCGGTCGGCGGGAAAGTGGAGACTGGTCAACCTCCACCGCCACGCCAGCAGAACACCGCCCCCAGAATTACGACCCACATTTCTGTGTGGCGGTCTTCTGTTGGCGGTCTTCTGTTGGCGGTCACGTCCCTATGGCTCCCGTCGCCTCCCGGAGGACCAACGCACAAGGTAAGTTGATCGTCTGTGAGGGGAGGGGGTGGGGGGGTGTTGTGTGATGTGTGCGTGCATGGAGGTGTGTAGAGGGGGTGTGTAGTTCGGCGGGTGCGCATGTTGGCATGTATGTGTGCGGGTATGTGCCCCCGTTGTGTATGTGTGTGTGTAGGGGGTGTGCATATGTGCATGTTGGGGGTGCGTGCATGTCGGGGTGCGTGTATGTGCATGTCGGGGTGGGGGGGCAGGGGGTTCGTACCACCTCTGGGGGGGTGGAGGGGGTGGGGGGAGGACTCGTGGGGGGTAGTGGGGGGTGGGGGAGCCCCTATCAGTGCCAGGGAAGGAATTCCCTGGCCCCGATAGTGCCTACCGCCATGGTTCGCATGGCGGTTCCCGACCGCCAAAAACCGCGGCGGTAAGCAGGGTCATGATACGGTTGGCGGTCTTGAGTCGACCGCCGGGCCGGAGTGCGCAAACTCCAGCCCGTCGGTCATGACCGCCGTGGCGGTCGGAGTGGGAAAGTGGCGGTCGATCGCGGCGGTGACCGCCGCGGTCAGAATGCCATTTTTTGGACCGCCGGTCTGTTCGCGGTCCGACCGCCGCCTCTCCGCCGACCGCCAAGGTCAGAATGAGGGCCTATGTTTTCAGTATGGTTGTTATGTGTCACTGGGATCCTGCTGGTCAGGACCCCAGTGCTCATAGGTTTGTGGCCTATATGTATGTGTCACTGGGACCCTGTCACACAGGGCCCCAGTGCTCATAGGTGTGCATGTATATGTTCCCTGTGTGGTGCCTAACTGTCTCACTGAGGCTCTGCTAACCAGAACCTCAGTGGTTATGCTCTCTCATTTCTTTCCAAATTGTCACTAACAGGCTAGTGACCAATTTTACCAATTCACATTGGCTTACTGGAACACCCTTATAATTCCCTAGTATATGGTACTAAGGTACCCAGGGTATTGGGGTTCCAGGAGATCCCTATGGGCTGCAGCATTTCTTTTGCCACCCATAGGGAGCTCTGACAATTCTTACACAGGCCTGCCACTGCAGCCTGAGTGAAATAACGTCCACGTTATTTCACAGCCATTTTACACTGCACTTAAGTAACTTATAAGTCACCTATATGTCTAACCTTTACCTGGTAAAGGTTAGGTGCAAAGTTACTTAGTGTGAGGGCACCCTGGCACTAGCCAAGGTGCCCCCACATTGTTCAGAGCCAATTCCCTGAACTTTGTGAGTGTGGGGACACCATTACACGCGTGCACTACATATAGGTCACTACCTATGTGTAGCTTCACCATGGTAACTCCGAATATGGCCATGTAACATGTCTATGATCATGGAATTGCCCCCTCTATGCCATCCTGGCATAGTTGGCACAATCCCATGATCCCAGTGGTCTGTAGCACAGACCCTGGTACTGCCAAACTGCCCTTCCTGGGGTTTCACTGCAGCTGCTGCTGCTGCCAACCCCTCAGACAGGCAGCTGCCCTCCTGGGGTCCAGCCAGGCCTGGCCCAGGATGGCAGAACAAAGAACTTCCTCTGAGAGAGGGTGTGACACCCTCTCCCTTTGGAAAATGGTGTGAAGGCAGGGGAGGAGTAGCCTCCCCCAGCCTCTGGAAATGCTTTGTTGGGCACAGAGGTGCCCAATTCTGCATAAGCCAGTCTACACCGGTTCAGGGACCCCTTAGCCCCTGCTCTGGCGCGAAACTGGACAAAGGAAAGGGGAGTGACCACTCCCCTGACCTGCACCTCCCCTGGGAGGTGTCCAGAGCTCCTCCAGTGTGCTCCAGACCTCTGCCATCTTGGAAACAGAGGTGCTGCTGGCACACTGGACTGCTCTGAGTGGCCAGTGCCACCAGGTGACGTCAGAGACTCCTGCTGATAGGCTCCTTCAGGTGTTAGTAGCCTATCCTCTCTCCTAGGTAGCCAAACCCTCTTTTCTGGCTATTTAGGGTCTCTGTCTCTGGGGAAACTTCAGATAACGAATGCAAGAGCTCATCCGAGTTCCTCTGCATCTCTCTCTTCACCTTCTGATAAGGAACCGACTGCTGACCGCGCTGGAAGCCTGCAAACCTGCAACATAGTAGCAAAGACGACTACTGCAACTCTGTAACGCTGATCCTGCCGCCTTCTCGACTGTTTTCCTGCTTGTGCATGCTGTGGGGGTAGTCTGCCTCCTCTCTGCACTAGAAGCTCCGAAGAAATCTCCCGTGGGTCGACGGAATCTTCCCCCTGCAACCGCAGGCACCAAAAAGCTGCATTACCGGTCCCTTGGGTCTCCTCTCAGCACAACGAGCGAGGTCCCTCGAATCCAGCGACTCTGTCCAAGTGACCCCCACTGTCCAGTGACTCTTCAGCCCAAGTTTGGTGGAGGTAAGTCCTTGCCTCACCTCGCTGGGCTGCATTGCTGGGAACCGCGACTTTGCAGCTACTCCGGCCCCTGTGCACTTCCGGCGGAAATCCTTTGTGCACAGCCAAGCCTGGGTCCACGGCACTCTAACCTGCATTGCACGACTTTCTAAGTTGGTCTCCGGCGACGTGGGACTCCTTTGTGCAACTTCGGCGAGCACCGTTTCACGCATCCTTGTAGTGCCTATTTCTGGCACTTCTCTGGGTGCTACCTGCTTCAGTGAGGGCTCTTTGTCTTGCTCCATGTCCCCTCTCTCTTCAGGTCCAATTTGCGACCTCCTGGTCCCTTCTGGGCCCCGGCAGCGTCCAAAAACGCCAAATGCACGATTTGCAACTAGCAAGGCTTGTTGGCGTCCTTTCAGCGGGAAAACACTTCTGCACGACTTTCCAAGGCAAGTGGGATTTGTCCACCAAAGGGGAAGTCTCTAGCCTTTTTCGTTCCTACAGACACCTCAGCTTCTTCTGTCCAGTAGAAGCTTCTTTGCACCCGCAGCTGGCATTTCCTGGGCATCTGCCCATCTCCGACTTGCTTGTGACTTTTGGACTTGGTCCCCTTGTTCCACAGGTACCCTAGATTGGAAATCCACAGTTGTTGCATTGCTGGTTTGTGTCTTTCCTGCATTATTCCTCTAACACGACTACTTTGTCCATAGGGGAACTTTAGTGCACTTTGCACTCACTTTTAAGGGTCTTGGGGAGGGTTATTTTCCTAACTCTCACTATTTTCTAATAGTCCCAGCGACCCTCTACAAGGTCACATAGGTTTGGGGTCCATTCGTGGTTCGCATTCCACTTTTGGAGTATATGGTTTGTGTTGCCCCTATCCCTATGTTTCCCCATTGCATCCTATTGTAACTATACATTGTTTGCACTGTTTTCTAAGACTATACTGCATATTTTTGCTATTGTGTATATATATCTTGTGTATATTTCCTATCCTCTCACTGAGGGTACACTCTAAGATACTTTGGCATATTGTCATAAAAATAAAGTACCTTTATTTTTAGTATAACTGTGTATTGTGTTTTCCTATGATATTGTGCATATGACACTAAGTGGTACTGTAGTAGCTTCACACGTCTCCTAGTTCAGCCTAAGATGCTCTGCTAAGCTACCATTATCTATCAGCCTGAGCTGCTAGACACCCTATACACTAATAAGGGATAACTGGGCCTGGTGCAAGGTGCAAGTACCCCTTGGTACTCACTACAAGCCAGTCCAGCCTCCTACATTGGTTGTGCAGTGGTGGGATAAGTGCTTGAGACTACTTACCACTCTTGTCATTGTACTTTTCATAAGAGAAAAATATACAAAACAAGGTCAGTGTATATACACATAGCCAAAAAGTTTTGCATTTCCTCTTTTCACTCTTTTCTAAGTGCTGAAAAGTACCTCTAAACTTTCAAAAAGTTCTTAAAAGTTTAAAAAGTTTTTTTCTGTCTTTCCAAAAAGTTCTGAAAACTTTTTTCTCTTTTTCTATCACTTTAACTCTCTCTAAAAATGTCTGGCACAGGCCAAAGTGTTGATCTGTCCAAACTTGCATATGACAACCTTAGCTGGAAAAGAGCAAGGAGTCTCTGTATAGAGAGAGGTTTGAGTGTAGGGAAGAATCCTTCCTTGGAACTGTTACTTAACATGCTTAGAGAACAGGATAAGGCCATAGGTGCCCCATCTGTTGAAAAAGTACCTAATAGTTTCCAATCTGATTCAGGGACTCCCCCAGGAAAAGATTCAGGAAAGAAACTTCCTAGCCTGCCCATTACTAGACAATCTAGCATAGATGGTAATGATGATGAGCCACACCAAATAAATAGTGTTGTCTCACATCATAGCAAAAGCATTTATTCTCACCATAATGGTAGTAACGTTTCTGTAAACCAAGCTGTTAGGGTGGCTTCTGTAAGGGACAGGTCTCATTCTGTTCATTCCCATCATAGCTCTGTTTCTAGAAATGTCCCTCCCACCAACCCTGATGACAGAATGTTAGAGAGGGAACTCAATAAGTTGAGGGTGGAACAAACCAGACTGAAGCTTAAAAAGCAACAGCTGGATTTGGATAGACAGTCTTTTGAATTAGAGAAGGAAAGACAGAAGTTGGGTTTAGATACCCATGGTGGCAGCAGCAGTATTCCCCATAGTCATCCTGCAAAAGAGCATGATTCCAGGAATCTGCACAAGATAGTTCCCCCTTATAAGGAGGGGGATGACATTAACAAGTGGTTTGCTGCACTTGAGAGGGCCTGTGTTGTACAGGATGTCCCTCAAAGGCAGTGGGCTGCTATCCTATGGCTATCATTTAGTGGAAAAGGTAGGGATAGGCTCCTTACTGTGAAAGAAAATGATGCCAATAATTTTACAGTTCTTAAGAATGCACTCCTGGATGGTTATGGCTTAACCACTGAACAGTACAGGATAAAGTTCAGAGAGACCAAAAAGGAGTCTTCACAAGACTGGGTTGATTTCATTGACCATTCAGTGAAGGCCTTGGAGGGGTGGTTACATGGCAGTAAAGTTACTGATTATGAAAGCCTGTATAACACAATCCTGAGAGAGCATATACTTAATAATTGTGTGTCTGATTTGTTGCACCAGTACCTGGTAGACTCTGATCTGACCTCTCCCCAAGAATTGGGAAAGAAGGCAGACAAATGGGTCAGAACAAGGGTGAACCGAAAAGTTCATACAGGGGGTGACAAAGATGGCAATAAGAAGAAAGATGGTGAAAAATCTCAAGATAAGCATGGGGATAAGGGTAAAACCAAAGATCCCACTTCAAATCTTAAACACTCTTCAGAGGGTGGGGATAAAACAAATTCTTCCTCTTCTTCCCAACCTGCACACATTAAAAAGCCTTGGTGCTTTGTGTGTAAAAATAGAGGCCATAGGCCAGGGGATAAGTCCTGTCCAGGTAAACCCCCTGAGCCTACCACCACTAATACATCAAGCTCTAGTGCCCCTAGCAGTAGTGGTACTAGTGGTGGGACTGCTGGCAACAGTCAAGCAAAGGGTGTAGTTGGGTTCACTTTTGGGTCCATAGTAGAAACTGGGGTAGTCACTCCCAAGACAGTTTCTGTCACACCTAGTGGCATTGGCCTTGCCACACTGGCTGCTTGTCCCCTTACAATGGATAAGTACAGGCAGACAGTTTCAATAAATGGTGTTGAGGCCTTGGCCTACAGGGACACAGGTGCCAGTTTCACTTTGGTGACTGAAAACCTAGTGCCTCCTGAACAACACATCATTGGACAACAGTATAAGATTATTGATGTCCATAACTCCACTAAGTTTCTTCCCTTAGCTATAATTCAGTTTAGTTGGGGTGGAGTTACTGGCCCTAAGCAGGCGGTGGTATCACCTAGCTTACCTGTAGACTGTCTCTTAGGTAATGACCTAGAGGCCTCAGGTTGGGCTGATGTAGAGTTTTATGCCCATGCAGCCATGCTGGGCATCCCTGAGGAATTGTTCCCTCTCATTTCAAGTGAAATGAAAAAGCAAAGGAGAGAAGGCCTGAAAACTCAGGATCCCTCTCCATCAACAGGTAAAAAGGGTATCACAGTATCCCCTAACCACCCTACCATTCAGGATACTATTCCTGTGGTGGGAGAAACCTCTCCTGGGGTGGCACCTGTTCCAAGGGAATCATCAGCTGGCAAAGCTGGACTCCCTGAGGTGGAAGTACCTCTCTGTGGGATAACTAACATTGGTGAGAAAAACAGCACCATTTTAGTTAACATGGAGCATCCCTCCAACCCTCCCAGAGAAACTTTAGTGCAGAAACCCTGCACTACCTCACAACACTTAGGACAGCATCCCTGCCCTAGTGTGGAGCTCATAGGACAGCATCCCTGCCCTGCTCCAACTCAAGAGAAACAGCATCCCTGTTCTCTCTTCCAGCCAGATGGACAAAGTTTTTGCCCAGCTATGGCTTTTCTGAGACAGCATCCCTGTCTGGCATTTCCATCACTACAAATAGGTTCAGTGGACAATTCCCACTGCTCTAAACTAAAACTTAGTGATAGAAACTCTGAAAATACATCTTCACATTGTTGCTTAGCTAAAAATCTTCAAACAGGGTGGTTTACATCCCCACAGGGAAGTAACCATATAGTGGATGATAAAGGGAGTAACCAGTCTATTGCAGAGCTACTCTCTACTTATCACCACTTAGACAATAAAGTCTCAACTGGCCAAGGTTAGCCTTATTGTCCTTCGTTTGGGGGGGGGGTTGTGTGAGAAGGTAGCCTCTTTCTAGCCTTGTTACCCCCACTTTTGGCCTGTTTGTGAGTGTATGTCAGGGTGTTTGTCACTGTTTTCACTGTCTCACTGGGATCCTGATAGCCAGGCCTCAGTGCTCATAGTGAAAACACTATGTTTTCAGTATGGTTGTTATGTGTCACTGGGATCCTGCTGGTCAGGACCCCAGTGCTCATAGGTTTGTGGCCTATATGTATGTGTCACTGGGACCCTGTCACACAGGGCCCCAGTGCTCATAGGTGTGCATGTATATGTTCCCTGTGTGGTGCCTAACTGTCTCACTGAGGCTCTGCTAACCAGAACCTCAGTGGTTATGCTCTCTCATTTCTTTCCAAATTGTCACTAACAGGCTAGTGACCAATTTTACCAATTCACATTGGCTTACTGGAACACCCTTATAATTCCCTAGTATATGGTACTAAGGTACCCAGGGTATTGGGGTTCCAGGAGATCCCTATGGGCTGCAGCATTTCTTTTGCCACCCATAGGGAGCTCTGACAATTCTTACACAGGCCTGCCACTGCAGCCTGAGTGAAATAACGTCCACGTTATTTCACAGCCATTTTACACTGCACTTAAGTAACTTATAAGTCACCTATATGTCTAACCTTTACCTGGTAAAGGTTAGGTGCAAAGTTACTTAGTGTGAGGGCACCCTGGCACTAGCCAAGGTGCCCCCACATTGTTCAGAGCCAATTCCCTGAACTTTGTGAGTGCGGGGACACCATTACACGCGTGCACTACATATAGGTCACTACCTATGTGTAGCTTCACCATGGTAACTCCGAATATGGCCATGTAACATGTCTATGATCATGGAATTGCCCCCTCTATGCCATCCTGGCATAGTTGGCACAATCCCATGATCCCAGTGGTCTGTAGCACAGACCCTGGTACTGCCAAACTGCCCTTCCTGGGGTTTCACTGCAGCTGCTGCTGCTGCCAACCCCTCAGACAGGCAGATGCCCTCCTGGGGTCCAGCCAGGCCTGGCCCAGGATGGCAGAACAAAGAACTTCCTCTGAGAGAGGGTGTGACACCCTCTCCCTTTGGAAAATGGTGTAAAGGCAGGGGAGGAGTAGCCTCCCCCAGCCTCTGGAAATGCTTTGTTGGGCACAGAGGTGCCCAATTCTGCATAAGCCAGTCTACACCGGTTCAGGGACCCCTTAGCCCCTGCTCTGGCGCGAAACTGGACAAAGGAAAGGGGAGTGACCACTCCCCTGACCTGCACCTCCCCTGGGAGGTGTCCAGAGCTCTTCCAGTGTGCTCCAGACCTCTGCCATCTTGGAAACAGAGGTGCTGCTGGCACACTGGACTGCTCTGAGTGGCCAGTGCCACCAGGTGACGTCAGAGACTCCTGCTGATAGGCTCCTTCAGGTGTTAGTAGCCTATCCTCTCTCCTAGGTAGCCAAACCCTCTTTTCTGGCTATTTAGGGTCTCTGTCTCTGGGGAAACTTCAGATAACGAATGCAAGAGCTCATCCGAGTTCGTCTGCATCTCTCTCTTCACCTTCTGATAAGGAACCGACTGCTGACCGCGCTGGAAGCCTGCAAACCTGCAACATAGTAGCAAAGACGACTACTGCAACTCTGTAACGCTGATCCTGCCGCCTTCTCGACTGTTTTCCTGCTTGTGCATGCTGTGGGGGTAGTCTGCCTCCTCTCTGCACAAGAAGCTCCGAAGAAATCTCCCGTGGGTCGACGGAATCTTCCCCCTGCAACCGCAGGCACCAAAAAGCTGCATTACCGGTCCCTTGGGTCTCCTCTCAGCACGACGAGCGAGGTCCCTCGAATCCAGCGACTCTGTCCAAGTGACCCCCATAGTCCAGTGACTCTTCAGCCAAAGTTTGGTGGAGGTAAGTCCTTGCCTCACCTCGCTGGGCTGCATTGCTGGGAACCGCGACTTTGCAATTACTCCTTCCCCTGTGCACTTCCGGCGGAAATCCTTTGTGCACAGCCAAGCCTGGGTCCACAGCACTCTAACCTGCATTGCATGACTTTCTAAGTTGGTCTCCAGTGACGTGGGACTCCTTTGTGCAACTTCGGTGAGCACCGTTTCACGCATCCTTGTAGTGCCTGTTTCTGGCACTTATCCGGGAGCTACCTGCTTCAGTGAGGGCTCTTTGTCTTGCTCTACGTCCCCTCTCTCTTCAGGTCCAATTTGCGACCTCCTGGTCCCTCCTGGGCTCCGGCAGCGTCCAAAAACGCCAAACACACGATTTGCAACTAGCAAGGCTTGTTGGTGTCCTTTAGGCGGGAGAATACTTCTGCACAACTCTCCCAGGCGAGCGGGATCCGTCCACCAAAGGGGAAGTCTCTAGCCCTTTTCGTTCCTGCAGAAACCTCAGCTTCTTCTGTCCAGTAGAAGCTTCTTTGCACCCGCAGCTGGCATTTCCTGGGCATCTGCCCATCTCCGACTTGCTTGTGACTTTTGGACTTGGTCCCCTTGTTCCACAGGTACCCTAGATTGGAAATCCACAGTTGTTGCATTGCTGGTTTGTGTCTTTCCTGCATTATTCCTCTAACACAACTACTTTGTCCTTAGGGGAACTTTAGTGCACTTTGCACTCACTTTTAAGGGTCTTGGGGAGGGTTATTTTCCTAACTCTCACTATTTTCTAATAGTCCCAGCGACCCTCTACAAGGTCACATAGGTTTGGGGTCCATTCGTGGTTCGCATTCCACTTTTGGAGTGTATGGTTTGTGTTGCCCCTATCCCTATGTTTCCCCATTGCATCCTATTGTAACTATACATTGTTTGCACTGTTTTCTAAGACTATACTGCATATTTTTGCTATTGTGTATATATATCTTGTGTATATTTCCTATCCTCTCACTGAGGGTACACTCTAAGATACTTTGGCATATTGTCATAAAAATAAAGTACCTTTATTTTTAGTATAACTGTGTATTGTGTTTTCCTATGATATTTTGCATATGACACTAAGTGGTACTGTAGTAGCTTCACACGTCTCCTAGTTCAGCCTAAGCTGCTCTGCTAAGCTACCATTATCTATCAGCCTGAGCTGCTAGACACCCTATACACTAATAAGGGATAACTGGGCCTGGTGCAAGGTGCAAGTACCCCTTGGTACTCACTACAAGCCAGTCCAGCCTCCTACACCTACCTGCAAACTAAAACATCTCATCCCAATGGCAAGCAAGAGGACATTTGACTCTTTTGGGTTTTGATTTTACATATGGGCCAAGAGAGCTTGGCGAACTTATAATTTGGTCTCACTTGCAATGATGAGCTGCTGCATTTTTGTACTTGAGCACGCTGCCACCTGGAAAAACCTACCAGACCCAGACACTTCTGAAAATTGAACATCTGGGAGAGTCCAGGGTGGTGCTTCACATGCACCCCACAACAATTTCTTACCCACAATGCCCTGAAAACCTCACACTTTGCTTGAAATCATGTATTTTCCCTACAGTTCTGTGTTGAAAACTCCTGCAATCCGCAGGAAACCACAAATCCTTACCACCCAGCATTGACTCATTTGTATTGATAACAATTCTGCCCCAAAATGGGTGTCAAAAACAGACTCAGCCTGAAAATTTATGAAAAATACTGACCTGCCTTGGTTTCCCCTCAATTTCTACATGTTTTCAGTCCCTTGCTTGCCACAGGCACCTGGCCCACCTATACAAGTGAGGTATCATTTTTATCTGGAGTAATGCTGCGTGGTAGGAAAGGTGTGCATGTAAGGTGATCTCACACAGAAATGTGAGGAAAATGTGATTTGTTAGCCAAATATGAGGGTTGCAGGGAATTCTGGCTAAGAAAACACTGGGGGTTCCATGCAAGCTACACCTCCTGAACTCCCTCATGTGAAGATTGCTCCTGGTGTGTATGTGCCACACTTTTGTATTCCCTATTCTGCCCAATATCTTTATTCATTTAATCTGTGAGGAATCCTGCTATAAGATGTGTTACGGATTCAACACACACTTGGGGAAGCACAGAGACAGGCTGACCTATCCATTTTACAGCGTATGTGCCACCCAGCTTGCAGATTTACTCAATTTTGAAAGAACATATGGTGTAATTAAACATGGCACATGTGATTGTCAGCCACTTGTATTTGCACACAAGGCTAAGCAAGGTCTGCCATGTACGCAGAGCTATATGTCTGAACTAATATGTATGGTGCTCGTACAATGCACCATGGTAACTTTTTTGTTATGTAGAAATATTTATAGAGCGTTTTGTTCTCTGTAGTTGTCCTGGCGCTAGCTCTGAGAATAGACCGCAAGTAACTGAAGCCTAATTTCTAAAAAGCCATGTTTTGAGCTCTTTTCTAAAAAGTAACAAACTAGAGACAAATCTAAGGTGGAAAGGTAATTGATTCCAGACTTTGGCAGTGCTGATAGAAAATTTTCTTCCATCCCAAACTGCCGTCTTGAATCTAGGTACAGCCAAAGCCTTGGCGCTTGCACAGCAAAGATTTCTGTTGGTCTTGTACCAGTTAAACATTTGCATCAAATAACAGGGCCTTAGTCAATGTGCCATGCAAATCTATTTGTAGACTGTTTCGGACAAACAAGGCCAGTTTGTGTGGCCCTGACAAGTGTCATTAATCATGGGTGACACAATGTATTACAATTCACTGCATTGCCTTACTCTGCACCAGAGAGAGACTCCTTGACTGCTGTATGGGGGTACCCAATCACATCTGATGGTTATAAATGCATTCCCAAACATACCACACCAGGTAAACCTTGAACTGCGCAAGTAAGTACTGCCTTCCTAGGAGTGACATTGCAAGGACTCAGACCTTAATTCCCCTCCTTACGTCACATTTATATGTGTGCTGCATTCAGCAGCACACATAGATGGTGGAATATGGCTCACAGAATATTTTGGTTAGCAACAAGATGCTCTCCATGCACACATGCATTCCTGTATGTGATAGTTGCATCCTTGCTTTATGATGAAGTGTGCCTGCATTGGCCCTGGGCAGCCAAAACTGCAATGGCCCAGGGGAAAGGCACAATTGTTTTGTATTCAGTTAAAGACAGCACATTACTTGCAATTTCCTTTCACACATAGCCGTGCAGTAGGGGGACTATCTGTGCTGCACTGTGTGGTGATGCTCATTAGATGCCCCCTCCGTTTACAGTCACTTGACATTAGGAGAACTATATTGTGATCCACATGTGTCAGGCATAATCAAACATCATGACATGCAGCACACACACTCAGTGATTGCAAAATGATGGTTCTCCACTCTCCCTGAACTGTTCTAGAGTGTCTGCAGGTGAACACACTCTTGCAGCACACACTCACTCTCAGCATGTGCACAATATTCCACATTGCAACCTTTCTGTTGTGTGTGTCTTGCACTGGCACATGTATTCTGCACATGCTGTTATCTTGCACACATATCTTTATTAGCATGATGTTGGTCAGGAGTGAGTGTGACACACTGCAATATACCTTTGGAATAGGCAAGTAAGCCATGAGGTCTCACTGCAGTGAAACAGGGTCACATGTTTATGTACACTATTGATGTTCTATGAATATCATGCTGCCAAACACATATAACTCTGTCTCACTCCTGGCAAAGGCAGTCACAGTACATTTATTCTGAGGGCATGCCTTTATGTGGCCCTCCTGGTCCAAAGTGACTGCATTCTCTGACACAGGCATATGTAATGGCACACACTCAAATACAATTTACCCTTTGGGATGATACAAGATTTGTCATCCCCTCAACTATGCACTTGTACACTCAGACAGGGGTACATTTCCCTTGCCATGCAGAGGTAAGTTCATATCGAGATTTCTTCATCACACCATGTTCAATGAGTTAGTGTGTGAACACATACAGACATACAGTTTTGTCTGACTTTTGACATAGAAAATTCATACTCTTGACATCTCTGTATTCTTCATGTTTTGAGATGTTTGCTAAAATCTTCTCCATTGCCATATTTCCCTGGGTAATTACTCACAGTGCAAAATTATTTGATCATATTGTTGTGCTACAGGACTATTAGTCTCATCATATTTCTGTGCAATGTCACTGAAATGTGTATTTTGACAACTGTTGCCTGAAGTGGTACATATGACAATATGGCCAGGAATTGACTCCTATGTGTAGTGTGTCGGACTTCTCCAGACAAGCATATATGTATTCTCTACAAACAAATGTGATTTTGTGCACATCATGCTTGGCGTTTGCCCACGCCAACTGTCACTCATGGTCTCTGAAGGTAGTGCTACAACATGTGCTCCTACAAAGAGCTGCCATTCTGCATGCTAGCACATTGGTGAGACACTACAACACTACACTGTATGGTATGCTACACTGTATGGGCATATTGGGTGATTGTGTTGCAACGCTTACTGAGTACCATACGAAACACACATTACAAAGCAAGACTGGTAGCTCTGCTAACCAGAACCTCAGTGTTTATGCTCTCTCTGCTTTTAAAATTGTCACTGCAGGCTAGTGACTAATTTTACCAATTCTTATTGGCACACTGGAACACCCTTATAATTCCCTAGTGTATGGTACCTAGGTACCCAGGGTATTGGGATTCCATGAGATCCCTATGGGCTGCAGCAAATGTTTTGCCACCCATAGGGAGCACAGACAATTCTTACACAGGACTGCCACTGCAGCCTGAGTGAAATAACTTCCACGTTATTTCACAGCCATTTTACACTGCACTTAAGTAACTTATAAGTCACCTTTATGTCTAACCCTCACTTAGTGAAGGTTAGGTGCAAAGTTACTTAGTGTGTGGGCATCCTGGCACTAGCCAAGGTGCCCCCACATTGTTCAGGGCAAATTCCCCGGACTTTGTGAGTGCGGGGACACCATTACATGTGTGCACTACATATAGGTCAATACCTATATGTAGGGTCACAATGGTAACTCCGAACATGGCCATGTAACATGTCTAGGATCATGGAATTGTTACCCCAATACCATTCTGGTATTGGGGGTACAATTCCATGCATCCCCGGGTCTCCAGCATAGAGCCTGGGTACTGGCAAACTAACTTCCCGGGGTTTTTTCTGTAGCTACTGCTGCTGCCAACCCTTAGACAGGTTTCTACCCCCCTGGGGCCTGGGCAGCCCAGTCCCAGGAAGGCAGAACAAAGGATTTCCTCTGAGAGAGGGGGTTACACCATCTCCCTTTGGAAATAGGTGTGAAGGGCCTGAGAGGAGTAGCCTCTCCTGGCCTCTGGAAATGCTTTGAAGGGCACAGATGGTAACCTCCTTGCATAAGCCAGTCTACACTGGTTCAGGGATCGCACCAGACCTTCTCTGGCTCAAAACTGGACAAAGGAAAGGGGAGTGACCACTCCCCTGACCAGCACCTCCCAGCTCCTCCAGTGTGTCCCAGACCTCTGCCATCTTGGTTGCAGAGGTGTGAGAGCACAATGGACATCTTTGAGTGGCCATTGCCAGCAGGCGACGTCAGACCTGTCCCACACTAGAGGGTTTGAGACAGCAAGCTGTCAAACAGCAGAATGGGGATGTCAATGATAGCCCTAAGGGGTATTGGGAAGACAACCTCCTGTATACAGAGTCAAGGGACCCTAAACCTGGAGCTGCCAGGAGATTGGTCATTCCCTTGCAATACAGAGAATTTCTCCATACCTTGGCACATGACATTCCTTTGGCTGGGCATTAGGGCCAAAGTAAAACTTGGGACAGGCTTGTTCCCCTGTTTCACTGGCCTCGTATGTCAGAGGACACAAAAGAGTTTTGTCGCTCTTGTGTGATCTGCCAAGCCAGTGGCAAGACTGGTGGCACTCCAAAGGCCCCCTTAATTCCACTTCCTGTGGTTGGGGTGCCCTTTGAAAGGGTAGGGGTTGACATAGTTGCCCCCCTTGACCCTCCAACAGCTTCAGGCAATATGTTTATCCTGGTGGTAGTGGACCATGCCACTTGGTACCCTGAAGCCATCCTCTTAAGGACCACTTCAGCTCCTGCAGTGACAAAGTCCCTCCTGGGAATCTTTTCCAGAGTGGGCTTCCCTAAGGAAGTGGTGTCAGACAGAGGTAGTAACTTCATGTCTGCATACCTCAATGCAATGTGGAAGGAGTGTGGTGTAACTTACAAGTTCACTACTCCTTATCATCCACAAAAAAATGGTCTGGTTGAGAGGTTTAATAAAACTCTGAAAGGTATGATAATGGGACTCCCTGAAAAACTCAGAAGGAGATGGGATGTCCTGTTACCTTGCCTCCTTTTTGCTTACAGGGCGATATCCCAAAAAAGAGTGGGCTTTAGCCCCGTTGAACTCCTCTTTGGGCACCCTGTGAGAGGTCCCCTTGCATTTCTTAAGGGGGGTTGGGAACAACCTTTAGAAGCTCCTAAACAAGACATTGTGAACTATGTACTTGGCCTAAGATCACAAACGGCTGAGTACATGAAAAAGGCCAGTAAAAACCTTCAGGCCAGCCAGGAGCTGCAAAAGCAATGGCATGACCAGAAGGCTGTCCTGAATCAGTACCACCCCGGACAGAAGGTGTGGGTATTGGAGCCTGTGGCCCCAAGAGCACTCCAGGACAAATGGAGTGGACCTCATTTCACTGTTGAGAAAAAGGGTGAGGTTACCTATTTGGTAGACCTTGGCACTGCCAGGAGTCCCCTTAGTTGCTCCATGTCAACCGCCCGAAACCCTACTATGACAGGGCTGATCTCACCCTGCTTGTGGCAACTGATGAGGGACAGGAGGAAGAGAGTGACCCTCTCCCTTATCTCTTCTCCACCACTGAAGCTGATGGCTTAGTGGAGGGAGTAGTACTAGCAGATTGTCTTACTGCTGAGCAGAAAGATAACTGTGTACATCTTTTAAGTCAGTTTTCTGAACTCTTCTCACTGATACCAGGTACCACTATTTGGTGTGAGCATACAATCAACACTGGAGACAGTTTACCTGTCAAAAGTAAGATTTATAGGCAGCCTGACCATGTCAGGGACTGCATCAAACAAGAGGTACAGAAAATGTTAGACTTAGGAGTGATTGAGCCTTCAGAAAGCCCATGGGCTAGCCCAGTGGTACCTGTCCCTAAACCTCACAGTAAGGATGGTAAAAGAGAGATGAGGTTTTGTGTTGGCTAGAGGGCTCAACCAAGTAAACAAGAAAGATGCTCACCCCATACCCAGCGCAGATGAACTGATTGATACACTGGCTTCTGCCAAGTATCTGAGCACTTTTGACTTAACTGCAGGGTATTGGCAGATTAAGTTATCTGAAGATGCAAAACCTAACACTGCATTCTCAACCATTGAAGGGCACTATCAATTCACTGTGATGCCCTTTGGTCTGAAGAATGCACCTGCCACTTTTCAAAGGTTGGTGAACACAGTCCTGCAAGGGTTGGAAGCTTTTAGTGCAGCAGATCTGGATGATATAGCTGTCTTTAGCCACACCTGGGATGATCACCTGGTCCACCTGTGGAAAGTTTTAGAGGCCCTGCAAAAGGCAGGCCTCGCTATCAAGGCCTCAAAGTGCCAGATAGGGCAGGGGAAAGTGGTTTATCTGGGCCACCTGGTAGGTGGGGAACAGATTGCACCACTGCAGGGGAAGATCCAGACCATTATGGAATGGGCTCCCCCTACAACTCAAACCCAGGTGAGAGCCTTTTTAGGCCTCACAGGGTACTATAGGAGGTTTATAAAAAGTATGGCTCCATTGCAGCTCCTCTTAATGACCTCACTAATAAAAAGATGCCTAAAAAGGTATTGTGAACAGCTAGCTGTCAAAAAGCCTTTGGTGAGCTCAAACAGGCCTTGCTTGTCCTAAAAAGCCCTTGCTACTCCAAAAAGTTCATAGTCCAGACTGATGCTTCTGAATTAGGGGTTGGGGCAGTGCTATCACAGCTTAATACTGAGGGCCAGGATCAACCTGTTGCTTTTATCAGCAGAAGGTTGACCACTAGAGAAAAGCATTGGTCTGCCATGGAGAGGGAGGCCTTTGCTGTGGTCTGAGCACTGAAAAAGTTGAGACCATACCTGTTTGGTACTCACTTTATTGTTCAGACAGACCACAAACCTCTACTTTGGCTAAAACAAATGAAAGGTGAAAACCCTAAATTATTGAGGTGGCCCACATCCCTACAGGGAATGGACTATACAGTGGAACATAGACCTGGGAGAACCCACTCCAATGCAGATGGACTCTCCAGATATTTCCACTTAGACAATGAAGACTCATCTGGGCAAGGTTAGCCTTATTGTTCCTCGTTTGGGGGGGTTGTGTAGGAAAGTACCATCTTGCCTGGCATGTTACCCCCATTTTTACTGTATGTATGTTTGTTTTTGCCTGTGTCACTGGGATCCTGCTAGCCAGGACCCCAGTGCTCATAAAGTATGCCCTGTATGTGTTCCCTGTGTTGTGCCTAACTGTATCACTGAGGCTCTGCTAACCAGAACCTCAGTGTTTATGCTCTCTCTGCTTTTAAAATTGTCACTGCAGGCTAGTGACTAATTTTACAAATTCTTATTGGCACACTGGAACACCCTTATAATTCCCTAATGTATGGTACCTAGGTACCCAGGGTATTGGGGTTCCAGGAGATCCCTATGGGCTGCAGCAAATCTTTTACCACCCATAGGTAGTGCAGACAATTATTACACAGGACTGCCACTGCAGCCTGAATGAAATAACGTCCATGTTATTTCACAGCCCTTTTACACTGCACTTAAGTAACTTATAAGTCACCTATATGTCTAACCCTCACTTAGTGAAGGTTAGGTGCAAAGTTACTTAGTGTGTGGGCACCCTGGCACTAGCCACGGTATCCCCACATTGTTCAGGGCAAATTCCCTGGACTTTTTGAGTGTGGGGACACCATTACACACGTGCACTACATATAGGTCAATACCTATATGTAGCGTCACAATGGTAACTCCGAACATGGCCATGTACCATGTCTAGGATCATGGAATTGTCACCCCAATAACATTCTGGTTTTGGGGGTTCAGTTCCATGCATCCCCGGGTCTCCAGCATAGAGCCTGGGTACTGCAAAACTAACTTCCCGGGTTTTTCTCTGCAGCTACCGCTGCTGTCAACCCTCAGACAGGTTTCTGCCCCCCTGGAGCCTGGGCAGCCCAGTCCCAGGAAGGCAGAACAAAGGATTTCCTCTGAGAGAGGGTGTTACACTCCCTTTGGAAATAGGTGTGAAGGGCCTGAGAGGAGTAGCCTCTCCTGGCCTCTGGAAATGCTTTGAAGGGCACAGATGGTGCCCTCCTTGCATAAGCCAGTCTACACCGGTTCAGGGATCCCCCCAGCCCTGCTCTGGCATGAAACTGGACAAAGGAAATGGGAGTGACAACTCCCCTGACCAGCACTTCCCAGGGGAGGTGCCCGGAGCTCCTCCAGTGTGTCTCAGGCCTCTGCAATCTTGGATGCAGAGGTGTGAGGGCACAATGGACAGCTGTGAGTGGCCAGTGCCAGCAGGTGACATCAGAGACCCCTCCTGATAGGTGCTTACCTTTCTCTGTAGCCAATCCTCCTCTGAGGGCTATTTAGGGTCTCTCCTATGGGTATCGCACCAGATAACGAATGAAAGAGCTCACCAGAGTTCCTCTGCACTTCCCTCTTTGACTTCTGCCAAGGATCGACCGCTGACTGCTCCAGGACGCCTGCAAAACCGCAACAAAGTAGCAAGAAGACTACGAGCAACATTGTAGCGCCTCATCCTGCTCGCTTTCTCAACTGTTTCCTGGTGGTGCATGCTCTGAGGGCTGTCTGCCTTCACCCTGCACTGGAAGCCAAGAAGAAATCTCCCGTGGGTCGATGGAATCTTCACCCTGCCAACGCAGGAGATGATGGATACACCCTGGCAAGACATGGGGAATAGGCTGAATGGCCATGCAGAGGCAGGAGAGTGCAAGACACAATGCATTGGCTATGAAGATGATGGAGGGGATACTGTGAGAAAGTAGCCTCTTTCTAGCCTTGTTACCCCCACTTTTGGCCTGTTTGTGAGTGTATGTCAGGGTGTTTTCACTGTCTCACTGGGATCCTGCTAGCCAGGGCCCAGTGCTCATAGTGAAAACCCTATGGGGCATATTTATACTCTGTTTGCGCCGGAATTACGTAGTTTTTTTTGACGCAATTCTGACGCAAAACTAACTCCATATTTATAATTTGGCGTTAGACGCGTCTAGTGCCAAAGTCCATGGAGTTTGCGTCATTTTTTAGCGTGGATACCTACTTTGCGTTAATGAGATGCAAGGTAGGCGTTCCCGTCTAAAGAATTGACTTCGAGGCATGTGCGCCGTATTTACACTCCCGGGCAAAATTCACACCCGGGAGTGGGCGGGTCAAAAAAAATGACGTACGGCCGCTTTTGCGGCATTTTTTTGCGCCTGGAAAAGGCAGGCGTTAAGGGACCTGTGGGCTCAGAAGGAGCCCAGAGGTGCCCTCCCATGCCCCCAGGGACACCCCCTGTCCCCCTTGCCTACCCCAGGAGGACACCCAAGGCTGGAGGGACCCATCCCAGGGACATTAAGGTAAGTTCAGGTAAGTATTTTTTTTATATTTTTTTTGTGGCATAGGGGGGCCTGATTTGTGCCCCCCTACATGCCACTATGCCCAATGACCATGCCCAGGTGACAGAAGTCCCCTGGGCATGGCCATTGGGCAAGGGGGCGTGACTCCTGTCTTTGCTAAGACAGGAGTCATTTCTATGGGGGTTGGGAGTCGAAAAAAATGGCACAAATCGGGTTGAGGCGAAAAATTTGCCTCAGCCTGACTTGCCCCATTTTTTGATGCCCAAGCTCCATATCCCCCTACGCCGGCGCTGCCTGGTGTACGTCGTTTTTTTCCACGCACACCAGGCAATGCCGGCGGCTAACGCCGGCTAACGTCATTGAATAAGTACGGCGCCCGCATGGCGCTTCAGAATGGCGTTAGCCGGCGCTAATTTTTTTGACGCAAAACTGCGTTAGCGCAGTTTTGCATCAAAAAGTATAAATATGGCCCTATGTTTTCAGTATGTTTGTTATGTGTCACTGGGACTCTGCTAGTCAGGACCCCAGTGCTCATAAGTTTGTGACCTATAGGTATGTGTTCCCTGTGTGATGCCTAACTGTCTCACTGAGGCTCTGCTAACCAGAACCTCAGTGGTTATGCTCTCTCTTTACAAATTGTCACTAACAGGCTAGTGACCAATTTCACCAATTTACATTGGCATACTGGAACACCCTTATAATTCCCTAGTATATGGTACTGAGGTACCCAGGGTATTGGGGTTCCAGGAGAACCCTATGGGCTGCAGCATTTCTTTTGCCACCCATAGGGAGCTCTGACAATTCTTACACAGGCCTGCCAATGCAGCCTGAGTGAAATAACGCCCACGTTATTTCACAGCCATTTTACACTGCACTTAAGTAACTTATAAGTCACCTATATGTCTAACCTTTACCTGGTAAAGGTTGGGTGCTAAGTTACTTAGTGTGTGGGCACCCTGGCACTAGCCAAGGTGCCCCCACATTGTTCAGGACCATTTCGTGGACTTTGTGAGTGCGGGGACACCATTACACGCGTGCACTACATATAGGTCAATACCTATGTGTAGCTTCACAATGGTAACTCCGAACATCGCCATGTAACATGTCTAAGATCATGGAATTGCCCCCTCTATGCCATCCTGGCATTGTTGGCACAATCCCATGATCCCACGGGTCTCTAGCACAGACCCTGGTACTGCCAAACTGCCTTTCCCGGGGTTTCACTGCAGCTGCTGCTGCTGCCAACCCCTCAGACAGGTTTCTGCCCTCCTGGGGTCCAGCCAGGCCTGGCCCAGGAAGGCAGAACAAAGGACTTCCTCAGAGAGAGGGTGTTACACCCTCTCCCTTTGGAAAATGGTGTTAGGGCTGGGGAGGAGTAGCCTCCCCCAGCCTCTGGAAATGCTTTCATGGGCACAGATGGTGCCCATTTCTGCATAAGCCAGTCTACACCGGTTCAGGGACCCCTCAGCCCTGCTCTGGCGCGAAACTGGACAAAGGAAATGGGAGTGACCACTCCCCTGACCTGCACCTCCCCTGGGAGGTGCCCAGAGCTCCTCCATTGTGCTCCAGACCTCTGCCATCTTGGAAACAGAGGTGCTGCTGGCACACTGGACTGCTCTGAGTGGCCAGTGCCAGCAGGTGACGTCAGAGACTCCTTCTGATAGGCTCCTTCAGGTGTTGCTAGCCTATCTTCTCTCCTAAGTAGCCAAACCCTCTTTTCTGGCTATTTAGGGTCTCTGCTTTGGGGATTTCCTTAGATAACGAATGCAAGAGCTCATCCGAGTTCCTCTGCATCTCTCTCTTCACCTTCTGCCAAGGAATCGACTGCTGACCGTGCTGGAAGCATGCAAAACTGCAACAAAGTAGCAAAGACGACTACTGCAACTCTGTAACGCTGATCCTGCCGCCTTCTCGACTGCTTTCCTGGTGGTGCATGCTGTGGGGGTAGTCTGCCTCCTCTCTGCACTAGAAGCTCTGAAGAAATCTCCCGTGGGTCGACAGAATCGTTCCCCTGCAACCACAGGCACCAAAGAATTGCATCACCGGTCCCCTGGGTCTCCTCTCAGCACGACGAGCGAGGTCCCTTGAATCCAGCAACTCTGTCCAAGTGACTCCCACAGTCCAGTGACTCTTCAGTCCAAGTTTGGTGGAGGTAAGTTCTTGCCTCCCCACACCAGACTGCATTGCTGGGAACCGAGACTTTTGCAGCTACTCCGGCCTCTGTGCACTTCCGGCGGAAATCCTTTGTGCACAGCCAAGCCTGGGTCCACGGCACTCTAACCTGCATTGCACGACCTTCTAAGTTGTCCTCCGGCGGCGTGGGACTCCTTTGTGCAACTTCGGTTGAGCACCGTTTCACTCCTCTTCATAGTGCCTGTTTTGGCACTTCTGCGGGTGCTGCCTGCTTCTGAGAGGGCTCTTTGTCTTGCTGGGCGCCTCTTCTGTCCCCTGACGCAATTGGCGACATCCTAGTCCCTCCTGGGCCACAGCAGCATCCAAAAACCCTAACCGCATGACTTGCAGCTAGCAAGGCTTGTTTGCGGTCTTTCTTCAGGAAAATACTTCTGCACGACTCGCCACGGCGTGGGGGATCCATCCTCCAAAGGGGAAGTTTCTAGCCCTTGTCGCTCCTGCAGAATCCTCAGCTTCTACTGTCCAGTAGCAGCTTCTTTGCACCCACAGCTGGCATTTCCTGGGCATCTGCCCATCTCCGACTTGCTTGTGACTTTTGGACTTGGTCCCCTTGTTCCACAGGTACCCTCGACTGGAAATCCATCGTTGTTGCATTGCTGGTTTGTGTCTTTACTGCAGAATTCCCCTATCACGACTTCTGTGCTCTTTGGGGAACTTTAGTGCACTTTGCACTCACTTTTCAGGGTCTTGGGGTGGGCTAATTTTCTAACCCTCACTGTTTTCTTACAGTCCCAGCGACCCTCTACAAGGTCACATAGATTTGGGGTCCATTCGTGGTTCGCATTCCACTTTTGGAGTATATGGTTTGTGTTTCCCCATCCCTATGTGTCCCCATTGCATCCTATTGTAACTATACATTGTTTGCACTGTTTTCTAATACTATACTGCAAATTTTTGGTATTGTGTACATATATCTTGTGTATATTTGCTGTCCTCATACTGAGGGTACTCACTGAGATACTTTTGGCATATTGTGATAAAAATAAAGTACCTTTATTTTTAGTATATCTGTGTATTTTGTTTTCTTATGATATTGTGCATATGACACTAGTGGTACTGTAGGAGCTTCACTCGTCTCCTAGTTCAGCCTAAGCTGCTCTGCTAAGCTACCATTATCAATCAGCCTAAGCTGCTAGACACCCTATACACTAATAAGGGATAACTGGGCCTGGTGCAAGGTGTAAGTACCCCTTGGTACTCACTACAAGCCAGTCCAGCCTCCTACATTGGTTGTGCAGTGGTGGGATAAGTAGTTTGTAACTACTTACCACTTTTGTCATTGTACTTTTCATAAGAGAAAAATATACAAAACAAGTTCAGTGTATGTACACCTAACCAAAAAGTTTTGCTTTTCTTTTCTCACTTCTTTTCTAAAGTGCTGAAAAGTACCTCTAAACTTTCTAAAACGTTTTTAAAAAGTGAAATCGTTTTTTTTTCTGTCTTTTCAAAAGTTCTGAAAAACTTTTTTCTCACTTTTTCTATCCCTTAAACACTTTCTAAAATGTCTGGCACAGGCCAAACTGTTGATCTGTCCAAACAAACTTATGATCACCTTAGCTGGAAAGAAGCAATGAGTCTCTGTGTAGAAAGAGGTTTAAGTGTAAGGAAGAATCCCTCTAGAGAACTGTTGGTTAACATGCTTGTTGAACAAGATAGAGCCAGAGGTGGCACTTCTGGTGAAAAATTAGCTGATGGTTCCCACTCTGATTCTGGGGCACCCCTAGCAAAAGATGTGGGAGGGAAACTTTCAAGCCTGCCCCCTAGCAAACCACCTAGCATAGCTGGTACTGATGTAGAGTCACACCATACTGATAGTGTTGTCTCACATCACAGTAAAAGTATCCCTTCTCATCATAGTAGAAGTGCTGTTTCTGTTAGTCAAGCTATTAGGGTGCCATCTGTTAGGGCCAGGTCTCCTTCTGTTCTATCTCAGCATACTTCTGTCTCTAGACATGCCTCACCCACCCACCCTGATGACAGAGTGTTAGAAAGGGAGCTCAATAGATTGAGAGTGGAACAAACCAGACTGAAGCTCAAGAAGCAACAGCTGGATTTGGATAGGCAGTCCTTAGAGGTGGAAAGCGAAAGACAGAAATTGGGTTTAGAAACCCATGGTGGCAGCAGCAGTATTCCCCATAGTCATCCTGCAAAAGAGCATGATTCTAGGAATCTGCACAAGATAGTTCCCCCTTATAAGGAGGGGGATGACATTAACAAGTGGTTTGCTGCACTTGAGAGGGCCTGTATTGTACAGGATGTCCCTCAAAGGCAGTGGGCTGCTATCCTATGGCTATCATTTAGTGGAAAGGGTAGGGATAGGCTCCTTACTGTAAAAGAAAGTGATGCCAATAATTTTGCAGTTCTTAAGAATGCACTCCTAGATGGTTATGGTTTAACCACTGAACAGTACAGGATGAAGTTCAGAGAAACCAAAAAGGAGTCTTCACAAGACTGGGTAGACTTTGTTGACCATTCAGTGAAGGCCTTGGAGGGGTGGTTACATGGCAGTAAAGTGACTGACTATGAAAGCCTATATAACATATCCTGAGAGAGCATATACTTAATAATTGTGTGTCTGATTTGTTGCACCAGTATCTAGTGGACTCAGATCTGACCTCTCACCAAGAATTGGGAAAGAAGGCAGACAAATGGGTCAGAACAAGAGTGAACAGAAAAGTTCATACAGGTGGTGACAAGGATGGCAAGAAGAAAGATGGTGAAAAATCTCAAGATAAGCATGGGGATGAGGGTAAAACCAAAGATCCCACTTCAAATCTTAAACACTCTTCAGAGGGTGGGGATAAAACAAATTCTTCCTCTTCTTCTCAACCCACACACATTAAAAAGCCTTGGTGCTTTTTGTGTAAAAACAGAGGCCATAGGCCAGGGGATAAGTCCTGTCCAGGTAAACCCCCTGAGCCTACCACCACTAATACATCAAGCTCTAGTGCCCCTAGCAGTAGTGGTACTAGTGGTGGGACTGCTGGCAACAGTCAAGCAAAGGGTGTAGTTGGGTTCACTTATGGGTCCATCATAGAAACTGGGGTAGTCAGTCCCAAGACAGTTTCTGTCACACCTAGTGGCATTGGCCTTGCCACACTGGCTGCTTGTCCCCTTACAATGGAAAAGTACAGGCAGACAGTTTCAATAAATGGTGTTGAGGCCTTGGCCTACAGGGACACAGGTGCCAGTATCACTTTGGTGACTGAAAACCTAGTGGCTCCTGAACAACACATCATTGGACAACAGTATAAAATTATTGATGTCCATAACTCCACTAAGTTTCTTCCCTTAGCTATAACTCAGTTTAGTTGGGGTGGAGTTACTGGCCCTAAGCAGGTGGTGGTATCACCTAGCTTACCTGAAGACTGTCTCTTAGGTAATGACCTAGAGGCCTCAGGTTGGGCTGATGTAGAGATTTATGCCCATGCAGCCATGCTGGGCATTCCAGAGGAATTGTTCCCTCTCATTTCTACTGAAATGAAAAAGCAAAGGAGAGAAGGCCTGAAAACTCAGGATCCCTCTCCAACAACAGGTAAAAAGGGTATCACAGTATCCCCTAACCACCCTGCCAATCAGGATATCATTCCTGTGGTGGGAAAACCTCTCCTGGGGTGACACCTGTTCCAAGGGAATCATCAGCTGGCAAAGCTGTACTCCCTGAGGTAGAAGTACCTCTCTGTGGGATAACTAACATTGGTGACAAAAAGAGCACCATTTTGGTTAACATGGAGCACCCCTCCAACCCTCCCAGAGAAACTTTAGTGCAGAAACCCTGCACTGCCTCACAACACTTAGGACAGCATCCCTGCCCTAGTGTGGAGCTCATAGGACAGCATCCCTGCCCTGCTCCAACTAAAGAGAAACAGCATCCCTGTTCTCTCTTCCAGCCATATGGACAAAGTTTTTGCCCAGCTATGGCTTTTCTGAGACAGCATCCCTGTCTGGCATTTCCGTCACTACAAATAGGTTCAGTGGACAATTCCCACTGCTCTAAACTAAAACTTACTGATAGAAACTCTGAAAATACATCTTCACATTGTTGCTCAGCTAAAAAACTTCAAACAGGGTGGTTTACATCCCCACAGGGAAGTAACCATATAGTGGATGATAAAGGGAGTAACCAGTCTATTGCAGAGCTATTTTCTACTTATCACCACTTAGACAATAAAGTCTCAACTGGCCAAGGTTAGCCTTATTGTCCTTCATTTGGGGGGGGGGGGGGGGTTGTGTGAGAAAGTAGCATCTTTCTAGCCTTGTTACCCCCACTTTTGGCCTGTTTGGGAGTGTATGTCAGGGTGTTTTCACTGTCTCACTGGGATCCTGCTAGCCAGGGCCCAGTGCTCATAGTGAAAACCCTATGTTTTCAGTATGTTTGTTATGTGTCACTGGGACTCTGCTAGTCAGGACCCCAGTGCTCATAAATTTGTGACCTATAGGTATGTGTTCCCTGTGTGATGCCTAACTGTCTCACTGAGGCTCTGCTAACCAGAACCTCAGTGGTTATGCTCTCTCTTTACAAATTGTCACTAACAGGCTAGTGACCAATTTCACCAATTTACATTGGCATACTGGAACACCCTTATAATTCCCTAGTATATGGTACTGAGGTACCCAGGGTATTGGGGTTCCAGGAGATCCCTATGGGCTGCGGCATTTCTTTTGCCACCCATAGGGAGCTCTGACAATTCTTACACAGGCCTGCCACTGCAGCCTGAGTGAAATAACACCCACGTTATTTCACAGCCATTTTACACTGCACTTAAGTAACTTATAAGTCACCTATATGTCTAACCTTTACCTGGTAAAGGTTGGGTGCTAAGTTACTTAGTGTGTGGGCACCCTGGCACTAGCCAAGGTGCCCCCACATTGTTCAGGACCAATTCCCCGGACTTTGTGAGTGCGGGGACACCATTACACGCGTGCACTACATATAGGTCACTACCTATGTGTAGCTTCACAATGGTAACTCCGAATATGGCCATGTAACATGTCTAAGATCATGGAATTGCCCCCTCTATGCCATCCTGGCATTGTTGGCACAATCCCATGATCCCACTGGTCTCTAGCACAGACCCCGGCACTGCCAAACTGCCTTTCCTGGGGTTTCACTGCAGCTGCTGCTGCTGCCAACCCCTCAGACAGGTTTCTGCCCTCCTGGAGTCCAGCCAGGCCTGGCCCAGGAAGGCAGAACAAAGGACTTCCTCAGAGAGAGGGTGTTACACCCTCTCCCTTTCGAAAATGGTGTTAGGGCTGGGGAGGAGTATCCTCCCCCAGCCTCTGGAAATGCTTTCATGGGCACAGATGGTGCCCATTTCTGCATAAGCCAGTATACACCGGTTCAGGGACCCCTCAGCCCTGCTCTGGCGCGAAACTGGACAAAGGAAAGGGGAGTGACCACTCCCCTGACCTGCACCTCCCCTGGGAGGTGCCCAGAGCTCCTCCAGTGTGCTCCAGACCTCTGCCATCTTGGAAACAGAGGTGATGCTGGCACACTGGACTGCTCTGAGTGGCCAGTGCCAGCAGGTGATGTCAGAGACTCCTTCTGATAGGCTCCTTCAGGTATTGCTAGCCTATCTTCTCTCCTAAGTAGCCAAACCCTCTTTTCTGACTATTTAGGGTCTCTGCTTTGGGGATTTCCTTAGATAACGAATGCAAGAGCTCATCCAAGTTCCTCTGCATCTCTCTCTTCACCTTCTGCCAAGGAATCGACTGCTGACCGCGCTGGAAGCCTGCAAAACTGCAACAAAGTAGCGAAGACGACTACTGCAACTCTGTAACGCTGATCCTGCCGCCTTCTCGACTGCTTTCCTGGTGGTACATGCTGTGGGGGTAGTCTGCCTCCTCTCTGCACTAGAAGCTCCGAAGAAATCTCCCGTGGGTCAATGGAATCGTCCCCCTGCAACCGCAGGCACCAAAGAACTGCATCACCGGTCCCCTGGGTCTCCTCTCAGCACGACGAGCGAGGTCCCTTGAATCCAGCAACTCTGTCCAAGTGACTCCCACAGTCCAGTGACTCTTCAGTCCAAGTTTAGTGGAGGTAAGTCCTTGCCTCCCCACGCCAGACTGCATTGCTGGGAACCCCGACTTTTGCAGCTACTCCAGCCTCTGTGCACTTCCGGTGGAAATCCTTTGTGCACAGCCAAGCCTGGGTCCACGGCACTCTAACCTGCATTGCACGACCTTCTAAGTTGTCCTCCGGCGGCGTGGGACTCCTTTGTGCAACTTTGGGTGAGCACTGTTTCACTCCTCTTCGTAGTGCCTGTTCTGGCACTTCTGCGGGTGCTGCCTGCTTCTGAGAGGGCTCTTTGTCTTGCTGGGTGCCCCCTCTGTCCCTTGATGCAATTGGCGACATCCTGGTGCCTCCTGGGCCACAGCAGCATCCAAAACCCTAACTGCACAACTTGCAGCTAGCAAGGCTTGTTTGCAGTCTTTCTTCAGGAAATCACTTCTGCACGACTCTCCACGGCGTGGGAGATCCATCCTCCAAAGGGGAAGTTTCTAGCCCTTGTCGCTCCTGCAGAATCCTCAGCTTCTACTGTCCAGTAGCAGCTTCTTTGCACCCACAGCTGGCATTTCCTGGGCATCTGCCCATCTCCGACTTGCTTGTGACTTTTGGACTTGGTCCCCTTGTTCCACAGGTACCCTCGACTGGAAATCCATCATTGTTGCATTGCTGGTTTGTGTCTTTCCTGCAGAATTCCCCTATCACGACTTCTGTGCTCTTTGGGGAACTTTAGTGCACTTTGCACTCACTTTTCAGGGTCTTGGGGTGGGCTAATTTTCTAACCCTAACTGTTTTCTTACAGTCCCAGCGACCCTCTACAAGGTCACATAGGTTTGGCGTCCATTCGTGGTTCGCATTCCACTTTTGGAGTAAATGGTTTGTGTTGCCCCTATCCCTATGTGTCCCCATTGCATCCTATTGTAACTATACATTGTTTGCGCTGTTTTCTAATACTATACTGCATATTTTTGGTATTGTGTACATATATCTTGTGTATATTTGCTATCCTCATACTGAGGGTACTCACTGAGATACTTTTGGCATATTGTCATAAAAATAAAGTACCTTTATTTTTAGTATATCTGTGTATTGTGTTTTCTTATGATATTGTGCATATGACACTAGTGGTACTGTAGGAGCTTCACTCGTCTCCTAGTTCAGCCTAAGCTGCTCTGCTAAGCTACCATTATCTATCAGCCTAAGCTGCAAGACACCCTATACACTAATAAGGGATAACTGGGCCTGGTGCAAGGTGTAAGTACCCCTTGGTACTCACTACAAGCCAGTCCAGCCTCCTATAGATACTCAAAATAATACCAAATCCTTCACCTTCAATGCATAAAGGGGAGTCAACACATCTACCTGCACCATCCCACCTCCAACCCTTGGTTAGGCAATCTGCACGTGCCCCCATCCACTATGGGAACACTCACCTTGCACACGCCCTCTAATGCTCTGTCACGTACCCTTCCTGTACAGGCTCCAAGATCCCCTGTGTGGACTGGCTCAGACAGCCGCTGTCCAGGCAGACCCCCACACTGGCTGGCTCAGACACCCCCTGGCTAGGGAGACTCTCTCACTGGACAGGCTCAGGTACCTGCTGTCAAAGCAGATCCCCACACTGGACAGGCTCAGATACCCGCTGCCCAAGCAGACCCCCACACCGGACAGGCTCAGATGTCTGCTGTCCAAGCAGACCCCCATTCTGGACAAGCTAAGATACCCGGTGTCCAAGCAGATGCCCACATCGGACAGGCTCAGATACGCGCTGTCCAAGCAGACCCCCACTTTGGACACGCTCAGACACTCACTGTCCAAACAGACCCCCACACTGGACAGGCTCAGGCAGCCCTGTCCAGGTAGACACCTACACTGGACAGGCTTAGACATCCCCAGTCCATGCTGGCCCTCCTCACTGGACAGGCTCATGCACCTGCTTTCCAAGCAAACACCCACACTGGACAGGCTCAGACACCCGCTGTACAAGCAGACCTCTAAACTGGACAGTCTCAGAAACCCGCTGTCCAAGCAGATCCCCACACTGGACAAGCATCACACTCACCTGTAACTAAGTAATCCAGGAAAAGTACAACATTGCAAAGGTCCTCACTACCAAAACCGAGAAGACACAGCTTAGATCCCTCAGGAGCACTGTGACATATGCGTGCACAGCACTATGTAAATAAATGAAATGTTGGACATTTGAATTCATTTGGTCATTAGTTGATGATGTTTAAAAGCTTAATGTGGCTGTAGGCCATGTCTGTGTCAACAGTGTAGGTAACACTGTGTACAGCTGTGTCATGTGAAGCCATAACTTACCAACCTGCAGAAGCAGAATTCCATACTTTGATTTCCAGCACAGGCAGTGAGTTACACAACACACTCTCTTTATTTTTCTTTATATAGATAAATGCAATAAAAAATAGTTCATTAGGAAGGGAGAAACAAAAATATATATTACTCTTCACAAAGTAGGGCCAGGGGATCTGGAGAGGATTGGGCAAAATAAATAAAACACGTCAGGAAGCTTTATGGAAAACAGTCTATTCACATGGGAGGAAAAGAAAAGTCCAGTCCAAATCAAATGTCCAATCAACAGTCATTCTGGTTATCCTCTTTCTTTATGACAATGAGATCCTCTGCTGTTGTGGATTCTTCCTGGCTGGCCTAAGCAGGACCTGACCCCCATGGGGCTGAGACACATGGGGAGCACAAGGGGTATGGGGAAACATAGTGGGAGGAACAAGAGGGGGACACATGGAGGGTGGTGTGGGAGGGTACGTTGAGACAGGGCAGAAATCGTGGCTGCACCCAAGAAAGTGAGGGTAGCATAGATGGAATCCAGAAAGCTAGGTCACCTCTTCTTGGGTCCTATGCTGTTCTTTTATTAACCACTGTAGGAGTTGAAAGAGGTTGACCTGCTCCCCCTCAGATGCCACCATCCCTTCCTGGGATGCATCTACTGGAGTCACAACATAGGGAGTCGTTTGGGTAACACAAGAAGGAGCGTTGGGGACAACGGTGCTCCCAGTGGGACTAGAGCAGGCACATAGATGGGGTCTGGCTGTAGAGGTGGCAGCTGGGGGCTCCGTTGGACTGGGGGCCTCATATTCTAGGGAGGGGACATAGCCAGGCACAGATGTAGGAGATTGTGTCTCTGAGGACACATCTGGCTGATCAAGGTCTTTAATATTTGGGAGAGAGGCAACCTCCTCACCCCTGGTAAGAAGTGTCTTGGTCAAGGTCCCCCCTACAGTCTACACAGCCTCCACCCGGCCATTGTCCTCAGAGTCCACCCAGGTGTGCTCACTTCCCCTGCCCCTCCTCTTCTTCCTCAGTGACTTTGTTGTGCTGCACTGTGTCACTGGGAAATGGTAGGATTGCACAATATGTAAGCCATACATTACATTCTTAGCATTTCACCATGCAGTGGCAGACAATGGTATGCTAACAGAAACACAGACACCCTTGTACCATGGTGCAAGTGTTCCCGTGTTGCATGCATGATTGTTTTAGTGCATGAAGGGACACCTTTCAGCACATAAACTATGTATAATCCTCTATCTATGTGCGGCACACAATGCAGCACACATAGGAAGTGGAAGTGACTTTGACTGCTTATGTCATTTATCCATGGGACTGCGTACTTAATGTACGGATTCTCGGGTTTAACATTTATGGTATCTATGACATGTGTCATTGCACATGGGAGTTGCCTGAATACATCCACACAATGCACATAGAATACCTCCCTAATGCACAGTATTGCAACACAGCATTTGTTGCTATGTTGCATGACTCCAGATTTATTACAACATTCCAAACCACACAAGGTGGCTTGGCATGTCCTCAAATATCGGACTTATGAGTTTACATCAGACATGTACCACAATGCATGGTGCAAGGATGAGGTAGACCGCACTTGCATATGAACTAAGCTCCATCAATAATCCCGGCCCCTTGATATACCTCTGTAAAAACATTGTTGTGCAAAGAATTTCATTTTCATTTTGTGTTTTTGGATTATTTGAGAAGTAGTTTAGCTTGGCTGAATATTGGTGATCTGGACTAATTTTTTTGGGACGCCATTTTAAAAAATGGCAGATGTGTTCTAGTGATGATGTAATATTCAGGAACCATGAGACCTATATACTTCATTCTGGTGTCAAAACATAGGTTTTGGGGGTCATGTAGTCTTATAGAGACTGAAAATAACTCCTCAGAGCAACCTTCTGCCATTTTCAAAAATAGCTGCTATAATATAGGAAGAAAAGCCATAGATGGAAATGAAACAAATAATAGTGGTTTATAATCCTTTTATGTACACACCAAACAATGGTTATGATCTGAATATGAAAAAAAAAATGTATCACTCCTGTTTTAGACACCTTTTTATAGTTGACTTTATTTATTAGTTTCAGCTATTGATCGTGGTACATTTGCAGATTGTTGAACATTTGAGAAGAGCATATCAATGGGGACATCTTTTTGTATCACAGGTTTTGCAAGTACATTAACGTGTAAGTTCTGTTGGTAAAGCCTTCAGAAATGTTTTAAGTTTTAGCACCCCATCAATATCTTCCCAATCAAATTCACACAGATCTTTCTCTACATATGTATGATCCAAGCATTTGCACTTCTTCTAATGAAGTACAACAACATTTTAATGTGTTCAGTCACAGAATATGGCGTAATTGGAAGGGCACTTAGCGGGACTGATCTCTTCAACTCACTGTACAGAAGATATGTCAAATATGTGACAGTCAGCACACATTTTTCACACATGCACAAGGCATTTTTCTGTGCCTTTAAAGTCACATTATTCTTCTGTCTCAGCAAATCCTTTTAGAAACTTCACAGGTTCAGAAGTTAAAGCTCCAATTTTGCTCAGAGTCATCTCCTGTATAAATATGTGCCTTGATAAGAACACTGGACATTTCTAAGTCAAGATTCTTGTACAGAATATGAATCAGGATTAAGGGCCTCTTTATGATCCTGTCTTTCACCAGACTGCCAGGGTCAATGTCAGACCGCCTCCAAAGCAACAGTCTGCCTGCTACATTACGACCGTGGTGAATGCACCATGGTCGGACCTCCGGCACTGACACCTTTCAGCCGCCAAAAGGCCTGTCGATGCCTGCTGTCTCAGTCTGCCAGGGCAGCGCTGCAAGCAGTGCTGCACTGGGGATTACGACCTCTCTCTTCACCGACATTTACATGGCGGTTTCTCTGCCTTGAAAATGCTGGCAGAGGTGGGGTGCACGTGGCATGGGCAGTGAGTGGGCCTTTCTGGCCAGCCCTGTCATGCAAATCACTGTCCACTTTGAAGTCAGTGATTTGCGTAATGGGTGCTGAGGCACCAGCTGCACAACAGCATTGCTACCGGCCATCTTACGAGCCACCATCAACGTTGTTGTGCATTTCCCATTGGCCCAGCGGGAAACTTATAATAGGGACAGCAGGAAGAAGACTGCACAGGTGGTCTCCTGACCTGCGAGAGTTTGACAGGCAGCCTTTTTTGCCCGCCAAACCCCTAATGAGGGCGTAGGTGTCTTTTCCTGCCTGTTCCATAATGTATAAATAATTCTGACATTCCTTGATTGATGAACAATGCAACATATCTAAGTAGCAGAATAATACCATCTGTGTCATTGAGTACAATGACTCAATTAGAACCATTTTGAACAGCCCACTCAACATATAGCACAACAGAAAGGTCAGCTACCTCCAATTTGCTGTTAAGTTCTTGAACAATATGGCCCATACTTTTTGAATATATCTCTGCAGGCACCAACTCCTTATTGACAATCATTCCACTTGCAATAATTGGGAAGTTCAGTATTCACTGAAGCATCAGCAATGTTTTGGCGAGTTAGCAACTCCTAGTTCATCTTGTTCAATGTTAATGACTAGCATTTATCAAGTTGGACATGTTTAGGTGTCAAATGTTTGATGCAGGTAAGGTCAATTGTTCCACTTGTGGACATTCACCTCATTCTCTCACATTCTTTGATAGATAGGACATGATAACTGTTAAAGACAATGTGCAGTTTTTGCAAGGTGCACACAGACTTTGATATCAGTAGTCTAAATGACCTCTCTGAAGCTTTGCATGGAGGACATCTTGACTGTTCGCAATTGTGAAATACAGTCCACAACAATAGCAGTTTTCAATGAGCACACTTTTCAAATTGAAATTCTTCAGGTGAAATTGTTTTTGGAACTCTTATACAAGGTTGTGCTTCACTGGTTTGGTTGCAGCATCTCCATTAAATAATGCGATCAAAACTTAATCTTGAAAGAAACTAGTGACAGATAAAACATGTTTACCCTTTGAGACTCACATACTCTTTGTTTTTTCGTCAATACATTTGGCCCCTCTTCTGGCTAAACCACAGATAACACATTGAAGATCCTCTGCTTTCTGATCAGTTGTTGGAGGTGGACAGGGGGTAGCGATTGATCGTCTAAGTGAGTGGGCATTGGGTTTGGTTGTTGTCGCTTTCTCAGAGATCTCGGATTCTTGTTGTGATTCACTGGTTTCTTCTATTTTTTGCCACACACATTTTCTTCAGCCTTTTATCTATTTTATACGACTTGCAGCACTTGTTACAATGATAAAATATTTGATCCTCTTTACCCATCAGTTTCAATCATTTGTGAACTTTGTCTTGAAGTGTTTCTACAGCATCTCAGACTCTCTTCTGTCCAGCTGCAGTTGATGTTAGCTTGTCTTTCAGATTAGTTTGGCATATGACACATTTTTCTTAGTTGAAGGAGTCCTCAGGTTTCTGTAGTCTGTCATGAGGTAAAGATCCTCTGCTGGCATGTGCTTCACTCATGTTTATGAATTTTAAGCAATGGAAAACCTGAAACAATATTAAATTAAATTAACAATATGATGGCCAAAACACATCATTATAGAGCTGCCATTTTGGAAAACTGCAGAAGGTGTGCTCTGAGGAGGTATTTTATGTCTCTATATGACTACTTGACCCCCAAAGCCTATGCTTTGCCACTAAATTGAAGTATATAGGTATTATGGTTCCTAAAATATTGAATCATTACTGCAACACATCTGCCATTTCTAAAAATGTCATCCAGAAAAAAATTAGACCAGATTAGCAATGTCTACCACAGCTAAATTACTTCTCTAATGATACAAAAACACAAGTCAAAAAGGAAAATCTCTAAACAACAATTTTTAATGGAGGCATATCAAGGGACCAGGACTACAACAGACACAGAGATGGCTATTATTTCATATGTTTCAACATGTTTGTTGGTATATTGCTTACTTCAGATGTACTTACCAACAATTAGGCCATTTCTATATCTGTCATTCTGAAAGTGCTCATTTCTAATACTGTGCCGGAAGATGTAGGAATCATGAGCACTTCCAGGGTATTTCGCCAGCACATTGATGAGCACCGCCAGTTGATCCACGATGGCCTGGAAGTTGATTAGTAGTTATGTTCATGGTTCTGGTACTGGTGTATTATTTCTGCAGGGGGAACCAGTTACACATGTGTGCAATTTATAGTGCCCACAACATGGGAAATCCCACAACGGCATATAAGCCTGCCTAGGCCTCCAGGTGTTGTTGGTGGGTCTTGGGGAAGAGGAGGTCCTGGGGTGTGAGGTAACTGGTGGCACCCAGGACAGTGGGCAGGAAGGCAGAAAAGATGCCTTGATATTCCTGCCACTCTTGCTGTTGTGACCTGGAAGGAACCAGAGGCCAGCATGTGGAGTGCAGTCAGGAGTTTCACCTGGGGAGGAATGTTGGAGGGCCTGGCAGTTTGTGGCAAGACACTTGGTCCAATCTTGTGGAACATTTCTTTTATGGACTCCCTCCTGAGCCTACAAAATATAATAATCTCAAC
Organism: Pleurodeles waltl; assembly: GCF_031143425.1. Lineage (NCBI taxonomy): Eukaryota > Metazoa > Chordata > Amphibia > Caudata > Salamandridae > Pleurodeles > Pleurodeles waltl. The sequence continues at coordinate 427,577,748 of NC_090437.1, forward strand.
ATCCCTGAGGCTGATGAGGGAGCTGTGCTGCCAAGAACACAAGCTCCCACCTCCTTCACTGTCTATGTGTTGGTGGTCGTGGTCTTCTTGTGACACCAAGCGGCTAAATCACAACCTCCATGAAGTTGCTGCGCATGCCAAAGTGTTTTTGGATGTTCCGATTTTTATACAACAGCCACTGCATCATTTCCTATGCCTGGGTTACTTTTTTGTGCATTTCAGGCTTTGCATGCCACATCCAAAGGATGTGTTACACATTGCCAAACCCTGCCAAACCCATAAATATCACTGCGTTAATTTTGGGTGATATTTTATGGGTGAATGTCTACCTTGCATTTTATATTTTGTACACGGCATAGGTTGTTTACGCTCACTTTTTGCCCAGCACAAGACTCAAAAACAATGCATTTGTGCAAATGTGTTGTCTCTTACATGTGGACTAGAGCGTCAAAACTTTTGGCACAATGGTGGAGCAAACCTTTTATAAATATGCCCCTGAGTCAATTGATATTGTTCGAAGCTTGAGACCTCTGTTTCACTTGTTCTTATGTTTCAAACTCATTTTGTTATTTGGAAAAGTGTTTCCATATCACAAGATAGGTTTAGAAATGGTTATATATTAGCAACATGGAAGGAGAATACTTTAGGAGGAAAATGTTTTGGGCATTTCTTCAATTTGTGAATCTGTAACATATTTATCAATGTTCGCAACAGTAGTTTCTTTATCAAACCATTGATCATTTACAACCCCCACATTGGGAAGGTAATTTTGACAAAGAGCAATTGATTCTCTTAGGATCTGTTCTCATTTGGGAATCTGGGTGGGATCTTCGGGGGAAGTTGGCATTGGTCCATGGGACCAATTCTAACTGTCACTGAAGTGTTCAAAATATAAAACTTTTTTTTTAAAACCATCCTATTGTCTTTAAGGAAATTGGACTGCTAAAAAACGTTTCCCATTTTGAACCACAGTGACCAGGTTGGTAGTCAGCTGTCCAAAATAGGGTGATTGTTCTGCCACACCCTGAGGTTCTTTATTTTACAAACCAACCTATTAGTACATGTTTGGTTATCATAAATAAATACCTGTAGCAAACCTGGACACAATTTATGCCCTCTTTTTGGGACAAGTACATTAGTACTTCTGACTCTTTTTAGTATTTTTTTTTATTTTGAAAGTTGCTAATTTTTCAGTTGTGCAACAATAAACACTAGGCAGGACTACAACATGAATAGTTATTAGTATATTCATTGCTGAAACAGCTGGATATAAATCACTGACAATAAATAACAAAAAGAAAGCAAAGTGACTAATTAGCAGAAGAAAAAAATGAATGAAGGGGAAGGTCTACAGAGTATCAGGGGCCGATTGAGACAATCAAAAATCAGCAATTGAAGATTTACACTCATTCATTGGTGCAGAATTACAATTATCAGAAAATCACTTAGGGGCATATTTATACTCTGTTTGCGCCGGAATTGCGTCGTTTTTTTTGACGCAATTCTGACACAAAACTAACTCCATATTTATACTTTGGCGTTAGACGCGTCTAGCGCCAAAGTCCATGGAGTTTGCGTCATTTATTAGCGTGGACACCTACTTTGCGTTAATGATATACAAGGTAGGCGTTCCCGTCTAAAAAATTGACTCCGAGGCATGTGCGCCGTATTTACACTCCCGGGCAAAATTCACGCCCGGGAGTGGGCGGGTCAAAAAAAATGACGTACGGCCGCTTTGGCGCCGTTTTTTAGCGCCTGCTCAGGGCAGGCGTTAAGGGACCTGTGGGCTCGGAAGGAGCCCAGAGGTGCCCTCCCATGCCCCGAGGGACCCCCCCTGTCACCCTTGCCCACCCCAGGAGGACGCCTAAGGATGGAGGGACCCATCCCAGGGACATTAAGGTAAGTTCAGGTAAGTGTTTTTAAAAAAAAAAAATTGTGGCATAGGGGGGCCTGATTTATGCCCAATGACCATGCCCAGGGGACAAAAGTCCCCTGGGCATGGCCATTGGGCAAGGGGGCATGACTCCTGTCTTTGCTAAGACAGGAGTCATTTCTATGGGGGTTGGGAGTCGAAAAAAATGGCGCAAATCGGGTTGAGGCGAAAAATTTGCCTCAGCCTGACTTGCCCCATTTTTTGGTGCCCAAGCTCCATATCCCCCTACGCCGGCGCTGCCTGGTGTACGTCGTTTTTTTTCATGCACACCAGGTAGCGCCGGCGGCTAACGCCGGCTAACGTCATTGAATAAATACGGCGCCCGCATGGCGCTTCAGAATTGTGTTAGCCGGTGCAAATTTTTTTGACGCAAAACTGCGTTAGCGCAGTTTTGCGTCAAAAAGTATAAATATGGCCCTAAGATTTCCAAAAGTATTGCTGGAAAATATTTATGTGTCACAAACTATGACCATGCAGAGTTCTTTCTACATCGGTAGGAGTACACAGTGTATAAATGAGCTTTGCGAAATGCCATTGACCTTTATTTTCTCCATGGAGAACTTATTTTACTGTATATGGAAACACTTTCTTTTGCTTCCCCCATCTACTTTAAAGGTATTTTCTTTTTAATCAAATGCTGGAAAATTATTTACTCTTGTGTTTGACATGAGTGAATATAATTGTTTCCAGGATCACTACAGGTAGTTGAAAAGTCTCTACTGATTTCAACAGTAAGGTAGACATAACTCTCGGCTACATTCTCTTGTACGACGGATGACCTGCAAGTTTTAATTTAGACACATAGAACACATTTGGTCCTATAAGAATGATAGACAGGGAAGGGTCAACCTTGAAGGTTTATTTTCGGATTTTAAATTATGAAGAAATCAAGTAATATAGCCAAAATCAATTAACAAACAATTAAGACCGTAAAGCACAGTTAGAATATAGAATCAGTCAGAGAACTCAGTAACATTCAGCAATATACAGAGTATATAAATGGGAGAGTGTTAGAAATGGCGTCTTTGTTTGGCAGTCAGGTTGACCCCTGTCCAAGCAAGGACCCTCACTCTAGTCAGGGTAAAGGAGAATCACACTCAGTTAACCCACACTCCCCCCTTGGTAGATTGGTGCGAGAGGAAGTCTTTGAAGGCCCTGAGACTTCAACACAGGGGGCAAGCTCAGTCTAAGCCCTTAGAAATTCTCCTCAAGCAGGAATATACCACAAAGGTCAGTCTTTGCCCCCTTCACAGGCAGAAGCAGCAACTGCAGGGTAGCCCAACAAAGCACAGTCACAGGCAGGGGCAGCACTCCTCCTCAGCTCTTCTCCTTGGCAGAGGTTCCTCTTAAATCCAGAAGTGATCTAATTTTCAGGGGTTTTGGGTCCAATACTTATACCCCTTTCTTCCTTTGAAGTAGGCATACTTCAAAGGAAAGTCTCTGTTGTTCACAAGATCCTGCCGTGCCCAGTCCAGGCCCCAGACACACACCAGGGAGTTGGAGACTGCACTGTGAGAGGGCAGGCACAGCCGAGGCAGAGGCGGTTCCGGTGATGCAGTGTAAAGGAACTGAGGCGTCACAAAGAGGCATCGGGTCCTTGCTGCAGAGCAGTGGTTGGTGAGGGAGCATCGGTGTGAAACATTGGATCCGCTCACTTCTGGCAGAGTCGATGTCCGGCGGTCACGGCGTGGTGCGGCAACTTCTATAGAGTTGCTGGCTTCCCTCCACTCGAGCACGGATGGCTCATCAGGATATGCAGACTACACTCAAACACCCTTTGTTTCATTGTCTAGAGGGGATTAACAAACAGCCCAACTGTCAAACTGACCCAGACAGGGAATCCACAAACAGGCAGAGTCACAGAATGGTTTAAGCAAGAGAATGCCTACTTTCTAAAAGTAGCATTTTCAAACTAAAAATGTAAAAACCAATTTCACTAAATGATGTACTTTTAAACTGTGAGATCAGAGACCCTAAACTCCATATTTCCATCTGCTCTCAAAGGGAATCTGTGCATTAAAGTTATTTTAAGGCAGCCCCCATTTTAACCTATGAGAAAGTTAGGCCTTGCAACAGTGAAGGCTGAGTTTAGCAGTATTTCACTGTTAGGACATGTAACACATTTCAGTACATGTCCCATCTTTACTTTAGCACTAGTTAGCAGTGGTAAAGTGCCCGGAGTATCAAAAACAGCAAAAACAAAGTCCAGGACACATCATCAACCTGGAAAGCAGAGGCAAAACTTTAGGGGAGACCATGCCAAGGATGCCAAGTCTAACCAAGAGCAATCCAGCATTTTAAACAATGAGGTTATTAGTTGTGTGGTCTGCACAAATAATAGTTCCAAAAAACCCTTACTGGGACTCAAGCACCCAATTTGAGTCCCCATTGTACTGCTTGACTCTTTAAGGGTAGAGAAGCAGAGCAGTCCAAGGCCTACTAGGTGGAGGTGGTGTGGGCTAGTATTCACCATTCACTGGCACACAATAATAACACTTAATAAATGATTGTCCAGTCAGCATTTTTCCTTTAGAAAAGGAGAAGTACATTTATAACAAATACACTACTAAATGCTACTCAATAACTTAAAAAAAGGAACATTGGCAGGTGGAGAATACCATATATGATGTTGCAGAATCACCCTTGATCCCCTAAAGAGATCACACAAGCATACCAAGTGAGTCTATTGGGGTTGTCAAGTTTAAACAGAAACAAACCACATGTTAAAATCATCATTTTGTGCTTAAATGCAATGATCAAAAATAATAATCGAGCATGAATACCCTTATTAATGCTAAAAAAATATATATTCAAGCAGTACTCATTGTCTTCATTATAGGGAACCCAATAAAGCATTTATGATGAGTAAAACCTGTGTTTGTGTACTTTTTATATGGGCCTCATTTACAAGATACTGACGCATCGGCCCGATGGGTCAGATTTCTTGCGCTTCCTAATGATTCCCTAATGATGACATGGATGCACTGTATTTACTATACAGAGCTCCAGGGTGCACGTTTCCACAGATCTGTGGTGCTAAACTGACACATTGCTGGGCTAGCATCAAAACAATTTCGCTACTCCAGCACTGCATGGAAGGCTCCCCTAGGAAAAAGCCCTGCATCAGTTTGACACCTGCTCTGAGCAGGTATACAATTTTTGACACAGTGAAGTTGAAAAACCATGTACTGAAATGTTTCACTGCATCAGTTTTGCATGGCTTTTTGTCTGAGAACACCTACCTTGCATAAATTATACCTGGCCCAGGTATAATGTGATGCAAGGCTTTACAAACTGATGCTTTGGGCCCAATGCATCAGTTTGTAAATAAGGAGCAGTGTAAAGCGCTGCTTAGTACCAGCGCTGTGTCAAAACGATTACGCAACAGTGACGCAAAGGCCTTGTAAATTAGGGCCTATATATATTTTAACAATCAACCTTCAATTTTAAAAGCAACTCTAGAGAATGTCGCATTGTAATGACACTGCATTGCAATCATACACTTGGCCCTAGAACAATAGCTCTAGCTTTGAGAGTGCTTGAAAATATGCTAGAAATTCTGTGGAGGATACCGTGTTTGAGTGCCACCCAACTTAGAGTGAGGACTCTGCAAGTCTTTTTTTGGGGAAGGCTGCACACTTTCTGATATTGTTGGTGGTGACACCACTGTCCTGGGACCACCACAAAGGGAGAAACAATCAATATTAGTGTCAAAATAGTCAAGAATGATCTGGCCCCTCAGAGCATTATGGGGTGCTCCTTCAGGAGCAGTGAAATTTTTGCAGCGGCTCTCCTGCTAAGCCGGGGTGAGACACACTTTTCTTTTGCTTTTTTGTTTCTTTTTTAGGGGGTGCTCAGTCCAACTTGGGGACCCCCATGCCTTCATTTTAATGAGGACAACACAGTGAGCCACGCTGGCTCCCATGCAGCCAATTTTGTCCTGCCTGCTTCTGCAATAAAGGTGCTGTCTTCTGCTGTGGGTGCCTGCTCCCCCTGGAAACTGCCACAGGGAGCAGGGGCAAGGCCACCACCATTGGGGGGTGAGCAACAATGTTCCTACTTCCACTTTTGTTTCAGGGGGACAAGGATGGGGTCCTGGCCACCCTGAAGAGGTATAAAGCCAAGGGATGGAGTCCCTTGGCAAAATGGAGTATAAGGGGAGGGGGGCCATACTTGCCCCCTCCAAGGGGTAATTGTACAATACTCCTTGCGCCAACCCACAGGTCCTGGCCACACTAGTTGTGGATTTAGAAGAGGAGGCAAAGCCACACACAAACTTAAAAACGACATAACTGGGGCCCTGTATTGATCACCTTGGCCTCATTTTACTCCTGGTGGTGAGCTCTATCCACCAGAGACAGTTGCAGCAGACCTTCTCACCTCCAAGTGGTATAGTCCACTGGGAGCTGGTTCCCTGCATCAGCCTCACTTCTGGTGTTCGTTTCTGGATGTAAAAGTCCAGGGCTTTTCCCCAATTGGTCCTTAAGGGACTTAAGGGGCGCAGCCTCACTGGCCCCTGGGGAGACCCACTGGTTCTGGGGTCAACTGGACAAAGTCCTTAGGCCTTTGTGGAGAGCAGGGAGTTCCTCTTTCCAGTTCCTCATGGTGGTCCCAGGATCCATTGGTGAAGTGCAGAAAAATCAGTGGGCAAGACAGAGTCTTTGCCCTGTGCAAGTGTTTTAAAAGACAGAGGAAGGTTCTAGACTTCAGGAATCTCTGGTCTATTTTAGGGTGCCACGTCACATCTCCACGCAGTCCAATTCTCCTCCACAACATGCTGGGATAGTCCAAAATGGCGTAATTCAGAGTTACTGGTCACATCAGCTCTTGGAGTCTCAGCTCTGCCACTCGCTGACATCACTGACAGGGACATGCACAGTAGAAGTTCAAAGACCAGACCCTCTGGGTTGGCTCCAGTTGACTGAGATCTCTTCTGTTCAGTGGGCTTGGACAGGCCCATCCCTTATGCAGTGTGACAGCTGAGTGATTTACTGTAGATCATTCCACCCCACTCCTTTCCTCCTCAGGAGCTTGGTGAAGTACTGTTAATGGCTCCCTTTGTGTGGGGGGCCTTTGTTCTTGCTACTGGGGAGAACTGCAATTCACTGGGCACCACAGGGTGAAAAAAGACCTGGGCTCTGAACCTCAACTGAGCCTTATAGTGGTTTTGCGTGACCTTGTGGATATGGCTGCGTAGCCTGAGCTGCCAGGGCATCACTTGTAAATATGGGCCTTAATGTCCACAAACATTACATTATTTGTTATATAAGAAGCATGACAGGGGTTGTGACAGTGACACCTCTGGCTAATAACAGAACAGCAATTGGCACCATATGATCTTTGTTCCCAATTACATCACAAGGTTCCTATATGACCTTTAACCCTGATAATACCACAGGAAGTAATGTCAGTGAAGTAAATAGAACAACACAGGCAGCTTTAATACAATAATAAAGAACACTACAAAAGCAAAAAAGTCTGTTCTTGTTATTACCTATATTTTAACTATTGTGCCACAATGATGTGCTCAAAGAACGGACATGAAGCTGGGATGTAATCATCTATACAGATACAACTATGATATGCCTGAATGGAATTACAGCCTAAAATGCCAAGGCAACGACCAGACGCCCAGGTGAACTTCAAACAGACATGCACAACCAATGTATCTGTCCTTTATACGGAAAATACCAGGGCCCATATTTCTACTTTTTGACGCAAAACTGCGCTAACGCAGTTTTGCGCCAAGAAAATTAGCGCCGGCTAACGCCATTCTGAAGCACCATGCGGGCGCCGTATTTATTGAATGACGTTAGCCGGCGTTAGCCGCCGGCGCTGTCTGGTGTGCGTTAAAAAAAACTACGTACACCAGGCAGCGCCGGCATAGGGGGAAAATGGCGTATGGGCGTCCACAAATGGTGCAAGTCAGGCTGAGGCAAAAAAATCGCCTTAACCCGATTTGCGCCATTTTCTTACGACGCCCATCCCCCATTGAAATGACTCCTGTTTTAGCAAAGACAGGAGTCATGCCCCCTTGCCCAATGGCCATGCCCAGGGGACTTCTGTCCCCTGGGCATGGTCATTGGGCATAGTGGCATGTAGGGGGGCACAAATCAGGCCCCCCTATGCCACAAACATTTTTTTTAAAAAATACTTACCTGAACTTACCTTAATGTCCCTGGGGTGGGTCCCTCCATCCTTGGGTGTCCTCCTGGGGTGGGCAAGGGTGGCAGGGGGTGTCCCTGGGGGCAGGGGAGGGCACCTCTGGGCTCATTCTGAGCCCACAGGTCCCTTAACGCCTGCCCTGACCCAGGCGCTAAAATCCGGCGCAAATGCGGGGTTTTTAGACCTGCCCACTCCCGGGCGTCATTTTTGCCCGGGAGTATAAATACGACGCATATGCATCGGAGTCATTTTTTAAGACGGGAACGCCTACCTTGCATATAATTAACGCAAGGAAGGTGTTCACGCAAAAAAATGACGCTAACTCCATGAACTTTGGCGCTAGACGCGTCTAACGCCAAAGTATAAATATGGAGTTAGTTTTGCGTCGAATTTGCGTCGAAAAAAACGACGCAAATTCAGCGCAAACGGAGTATAAATATGCCCCCCTGTGCTTACTGACAAGTGCCAGCGCAGACTCAAAAGGTTCCAGTACAGCCTCAAAAGACCATCAGGTTTAGACTCAAATGTCCAGTGCATGCTTTCAATTAATATTTAGATCAAACTTTAGCCTTAAATGCTCAGCTCATCTTCCCTATGTGTGCTAATAACATAACATGTCCAGCATATCTTGAGCAGGTTCAGCATGCTCGATTTAGTGCCCAGAGTCGTCTAGTTTAGTGTCATTTACATACCGGTTTATGCCCAAGAGGCAACCCTCATATCGTGCTATACAAAATAATATGGAAAACAAAGGCTATGAGCAATCATCATCCTTTCTTCCTTGGGGTCTGCCAAATCCGAAGTCCTTATACTGCCCTCCCATTCCAGAATCAAACATATGTGCACAGTACAGCGGCTAATGATAGTCACTAAAACTCACCGACTCTCAGTCGCCTTGAGATAAGTAAGCCCCCAGTCTCTCTCTTTCTGTAAGAAAGCTGTCTCCAGCTCAACCTTATTTTCTAATGCACAGATTTTAGAAGTTAAATTATCTGTCTGTATGGATGATCCCCAGCGGCCCAGCACTGTATGTTTGGGCTGCCCATCCTCCAGTAGTTCTGCACTTGAAGACCTTGGTCTGAGTCTGTTTCACAGCTTTGCATGTGAAGTAAAACTTAACCCCCAGTGAGCCAGGCGTTTCAGTTCATAGGTTGGTTCTGTGAATGAAACTGAATGCAGCCAATAATTACGGTATATGCGGTTAGCTCCAAAACAAAAGGACAGGCCAGTCACGGGTGACATGCATTTTCATACAGTGTTTTCCCTATATAGATTCCCACCAAAACACTTTTAAACCATGTCAAAGCTCTAATACTCCGTGCATCTTTTTAACTGAATTTGACACAGTGTGTCCTTGTTGCACCCAATAACTGAAGCTACAACCAAAGAAAAGCTTCCTGGGATGCGAATGTAGATTGTGAAGATGACATGAACAAATGGTAACAGTTTCAATTGAAACTGGCTACAGCAATGATTCCTAACCTAGAGTCCTTGTGACCGCTGTACAAAAGTTTGCTAGTGTTCAGAAAATTAAACAATATAGTAGAAAACTAATAAAATACATATATGAAAAAAAAAATAAACTAAAATGTCAAAAATGATATGTAAAATGTGGAGGAATTTAGAATTGGAGGCTAAAATTGATTTGGCATTCTTTGCATGATTCATTGAACTGTGCTAGTACAGCAATCAGAATCTAGTGACGTCTGGGACTTCAATCAAAGCACTGGCATGCGTGGTACAAAAAGCTAAAATATATTAAAAGAAAACAAGACAAAGTAATGTGTTAGAATAGAGCACATTGCGTTTTCGTTTAGAAATAAAACTTAATTATGAAAAGCACCAACTTTCCCATTAAAATTCAGATTTTTTTTGGTTTGTGGACTAAAGATTCAACAATTTGTGTATTTTTTATGTGTACTTGTTTCTATATTTTATGTATTTTTTTGAGATTCGAATCATGTATTGTAAGGGCCTGGGCTTCCGGCTTGCGGAAGTGATTCAGTTGGGTTCCACTGAAGTCAAAAGGTTCAGAACAGGTGCCCCAGGTAGTTTAATTTTAAAAGAGCTAGAGAGAATGTGTCCTTTTGCGTGCACTTCTTTATAATCAGAGATGCCAAGTGTCGCAAGAGCAGTGCTAGGGACAACAAGGGGCAAGCCTCTGCTGAGACCCGTGTGAACTGCAATTGATGTCTTTGTACTTAAAACACAAAAAGACAAACATAATATATGTCAGAGTAGTTAGATTGGGCAATTCCGCATCACAGGTCCAATAAACAAATGTGCATTCGGCAGCTCACTGAGATCCCCGGGCTTAGGAGTCGCTGCTGCAATGGCGGCTCATCCGCTATGGCGGAGGAATGTCACTGCCTACCCGCCAGCAGCTGCAAACTTTTTACAATAAAACAATAATAAACTATGTCTATTATTGTTTCATTGTAAAATGGGCAGGGTCATGGGGTGTGAGAGGGACGAAGGGGGAGTGCACAGCACTCTCCTCAGTGTGCATGTATGTTTGGCATGCAGTCTCGGGCTGGCCCAACACACATGCGCTCTGAGCTCTCTCCAACCCAGCACTGTGTTGCTGGGTTGGAGACAGCAAGCAGATGCTCCCAGTCTGCTTGGAGCGACAAGCCAGGGTGCTCCAGAAAATCCTAACACTGCTTTCATGCTGCCAGCAGCATGAAAGCAGCGTTAGGATTGGCTGCAGGGCAGGCTGGGAGTCTGTGCCTGCAAGTGGAGCCAGCAGAGCAGTACGGCGAGGGTACATCGCAGTAAGGCAAGTTTTTTATGTGTTTTTAAAAAAAAATGTAATGTTGTGCTTTGTGCCCCCCAGCCCCCGTGGTTGCCACGCACTGTGCCGCCCCTTTACCACAGGGCAAGCTTCAACTGCGTTGCTGTGCTGTCTTGACACTTTTGTCTTGGATAGGCAATCGTCATACTGTGAATCTGATTAGATATGCAAACCTATTGGTGTCACATTTATGCTTTAAGTCAAAGATATAAATTAAACCCTAATTAACTGTATTGTTGCTGAGTAGTCTGGAAACCTCCACCTTCTTAGAGGAGTCCGACAAAATAAACTCCATTGAAGCAGATTATTAATAGAATAGAATAGAAGTCTTAGTTCGTCATGATTCAAACATGATCTCAAATGTAAACTTCCTCATTATCATGGCAGCAATTTTTCATCGGGTGTAAGTATGCCAGCTTCTTTGGACATCTGACAAAACATAAACGGACGTAATCCTTGCAGATAATGAAAGAGAAACCACTTGTGGCTTTAGAGGAGACAAAAAAGGAAGATTGTACATTGCATATGCTGTAGGAGGTGACAGAGAGATGTCATGCAGCTCCCAACACACCTTAGAATATTTGGTTCAGCTCATTAAAATATAAAGTGCTAGAATTATTTGGGAATACCTGTGCCAAATACACGTCCTACGATTCTGGCATAGAAGAATAAACTGCCAGAATCTTCAATGCCAGAATCTTCAATTAAATCAATAATGCAGGCTTGTCAGAGACCTCTGAAAATGCACTTTGTTCCCCATTCAGGAATTAAACCAAAAGTGACTAAACGGTCAGAATATTGCCACTTTCACACTGAAAAGAAAGGAATATAATTCTCTGATTACTTAAAAGAGACACATGTGTGTGCACGTAGATGTGAAGTATTCACTGAACAGTAATAACCTGCTTACCTGCAAAAAATGTTGAAAATATTAGATAAGTTAACAATGATTTGGCACCATGCCTTTACCAATAGCAGCTTTAGACTGACCGTGTTGTCTAGCATCTGCATCACAATGTTAAAGGGTGTGCTACGAATGTCTGGGACATTGGGACTTACATTTCTTGTGGCTTCCTAGTGTAAGTGTTGTCATCAATGTCCTCTTTTTTTTCTATCCCTTATTAATTCCGTAACTTCACACTTGCCAACTTCAAAAAGACTCTTCACATATTTGAGCAGACAGATTAAATATGCAATGTACAATACCACCACCTGGCTAGCAAGCGGGCTTATCTACTAGGAGTAACTCAAGTATCAGATGCTTTCAGTGCAGTTTAAAATTGCCCATCTACCTTTAGAAATTCCCAGGGGCATATTTATACTCCGTTTGCGCCAAATTTGCGTCGGTTTTTTTCGACGCAAATTCGACGCAAAACTAACTCCATATTTATACTTTGGCGTTAGACGCGTCTAGCGCCAAAGTTCATGGAGTTAGCGTCATTTTTTTGCGTGAACACCTTCCTTGAGTTAATGATATGCAAGGTAGGCGTTCCCGTCTTAAAAAATGACTCCGATGCTATTGCGTCGGATTTATACTCCCGGGCAAAAATGACGCCCGGGAGTGGGCGGGACTAAAAAACCCGCATTTGCGCCGGATTTTAGCGCCTGGGTCAGGGCAGGCGTTAAGGGACCTGTGGGCTCCGAATGAGCCCAGAGGTGCCCTCCCCTGCCCCCAGGGACACCCCCTGCCACCCTTGCCCACCCCAGGAGGACACCCAAGGATGGAGGGACCCACCCCAGGGAAGAAAAGGTAAGTTGTGGTAAGTATTTTTTTTTTAAAAAAAATTGTGGCATAGGGGGGCCTGATTTGTGCCCCCCTACATGCCACTATGCCCAATGACCATGCCCAGGGGACAGAAGTCCCCTGGGCATGGCCATTGGGCAAGGGGGCATGACTCCTGTCTTTGCTAAGACAGGAGTCATGTTAATGGGGGTTGGGCGCCCAAAAAAAATGGCGCAAATCGGGTTAAGACGTTTTTTTTGCCTCTGCCTGACTTGCCCCATTTTAGGACGCCCAAATGCCATTTTTCCCTACGCCGGCGCTGCCTGGTGTACGTGTTTTTTTTTCACGCACACCAGGCAGCGCCGGTCGGCTAACGCCGGCTAACGCCATTCAATAAATACGGCGCCCGCATGGTGCTTCAGAATGGCGTTAGCCGGCGCTAATTCTTTTGGCGCTAAACTGCGTTAGCGCAGTTTTGCGTCAAAAAGTATAAATATGGCCCCCAATGTTTCAAACAAGGGCTAACAAAGAGTCAGCACAGGCAGTCATTTGGTGATTCCATTAGTTTCCCTTTCTCCCATGTGAATCACTTTTCTAGGGGCACGTCATTTTATAGTGACACAGTATTAGCCACACATGAGTTGTTTTTTGTGATTCTACTAGCCCCTGATCATTAATCAGGTCAGTTTGGTCACAGAATCGGCCAGGGATACATCAAAGGCATAGCTTGACACAACATACATCAGTCTTCTTAGAGTTTCTGTTGGGGTCCCATGGAACACAAAAGGGGTTACTCTTTGTTCTTAAAGGTTGATCTTGGTAATACATATGAAAAATAATACCAATATTTCCTCTGATCAATTTATCATTTCATTGTGGTCTCATCTCACCATAAACAAACTGCTCACTGACTAATTTCACAACAATATATTTGAGTGGGAGATTTGGGAAGGAAGAAATAGAGGAGGGGTTATTTACAGAGATCAACACCAACCCAGAGCAAGACAGAAAGAGAATCAAAATTGGTAATTGTAACCACCACTAACACTCCATCTGTACAACCATTAATACTACTGCTTACCTGACTCACTACTGCTGAGACTGGTATTCTGAACCATAAATCAGGCTGTATTCGTACAGAATATACTGAATTCTTTCTAAAGCAGGGGAGACTTTTTTCTTTCTGCTGGGTGAATAAACTAAACTAATACATCTCTATAAACATTGACACTCCGAATAGTGTCTCTGCATGCCACATTCACCCCTCCAATACACATTATGTCCCTGGTGATAGTAGTGCTTGAAAAGGTAACAGTAAGTTAGTTAATGAAAAAAAAAGAATTACATAAGCAATTTCAAGATAAGAAAGAGTGAGATTAATAATCCTAAAGAACAACATGAATCTCACAATTAAACCTGTCAAATAAGGTGTATCAATTTATACCCTAAAGTTTGATTGTGAGAATAATGAAGAAGCTGTTTAATGATGCTATACATCACAAATATTTTCACTGGCTCAACAAGTCCTCGGCATGGAAATAATCAGCAAAACAAATCTGAGTAGCTTAATAAACACAATTTAAGAACCCTAGCCATTACCCATCCCTAAAGATCCAAATAAATTGGAGGATCTCTCGAAATATGTGCTTTCTCAGGACATAGCCCACAATAAATATCATTTGCAAGGAATTATTTAAAAGCACAACATCCACAAAGAACATCACCCCATTCATGTAACACGTGCACTTCAAACTACAAATTTCCCCAAAATTCACCTTAAATGAAACCCTTGCCTACCGACTACCCAGACCATGTCCCACCTTTACTAACCTTATCATCGACTTTGTCGCTATGCTCTCCATCAATTCCAGAGCATACATTCCCCTCGGTGACCTCAGCTTTCACCTGGAAGACTGAAACGGCCCTTACTCCACTGCACTCCTCGAAAGCTTGAGAAATATCAAACTCACCCAGCTCGTCACAGAACCAACACACACCACAGGACACACACTGGACAGATCTTCACTGCAAGTAAGAGCATCACATACAACTCCACCTCACAGCTCACATGGACCAACCGCTCTATATCCCACTTCCTAATCAACACACCTCATGTCAATACCCGAACCAGGTTCAGCACCCCAAGACGCAGCTGGGGAAAAATCACAGAAGCAGACTGGCTCAGCACCCTCAGCACTGATCAGCATATTCCCTTCGTCAACCTCAACAGGGACATCAACAACTTCATCAACTGGATAAAGAACTGTGTGGACGTCTTGCACCCATCAAACCCAACAATAAAATTAGATCAAACAGGCCAGCTGGTACTGCTGGTAGAAGACCTCTTAGACACCAAACAACACTGTAAACAGATAAAAATAAAACTGAGAGCCAGGCACAACACAACCAACAGAACTACCTCAGATGCTATCACCAGCAAATGAGAGACACCAAGAAAAAGCACAAGTGGACCCCAGTGAAGGAAGGTTCAACAGCTGCAAGGAGATCTTATTAATTGTCAAGGATTTCACCGTTAAATCTGCCACTTTCAGCAACATTGCAGCCTTCAAACAACTCTGCGACAACCTATCCAACTTCTTCCACAATAAAATCTCAAACATCTACAGCCACTTTGCACCCCACCCCATCTCTAGGGAACTCAGTGTTAACCAATCCACCACCAACTAAAATGTCCACCTGACCGAATGGACAACTCTCATCACAATTATGTCACATCAGCTACTCAGGGGCCCCAATGGACCTACACCCTAATAGCATTTAAAACCTGGCACATCACCAGTCAGCACTACTCTGAACCAGATCATCAACAACTCCATCACATGTCACTGCTCACCGACATCAGCCACTCAAAAGACATCATTGTCACCAGCTACGCCAATGAAATTCAACTCATCCTCTCCCTGATGGACAAGACAAACACCATCAGAACCAACTTCATCAGCTGCATGACCATGGTAGCAGACTGGATGTGAACCAACTACCTGGAGTTCTACTCTGCAAGACAAAAGTACTGTTCTTCAGCTGAAAGATCTCCCCATGGGATTCCTCCTGATGGCTGTCGAAGCTAGGACCGACAACCACATGCACAGACCACACAAGGGATTTAGAGATCATCAAGATGACAAGCTCAACATGATGGCTCAATTCAACACATTATGCACCTCCTGCTTCCATATCCTGTGCATGATGTGAAAGATCTTCACATGGTTGCCTCAGAACACCGGATGGACCATCATGCATGCACTGATCACCAGTAGGCTGGACTACAACAAAACTCTCTATGCCAGTATCTCCAAGTAACTCCTAAACAGACTCCAAACCATCCAGAATCCAACCACAAGATTCATTCTCAACCTCTCATGCTGCACATCTATCACACAGCACCTCAGGAAGCTTCACTGGCTTCCCATTAACAAGTGCAGACAATTTTAACTTTTCACCTACACCTACAAAGTCATACACAACAAAGGGCCAGAATACCTGAATAGCTGCATGCACTCTCACCAACCCACCAGAAACTTATGCTCTGACTCACTCTCACTTGCATACACTACATGCATGTGCAAATCAAACCTGGAAGTCACTTATTCTCCAAAATTGCCCCCAAGGCATAGAATGACCTCTATCAATACAGCAGATAACCTTCCTCACTTCTTGATTTCTGCAAGAAGCTGAAGACCTGGCTCTTCATAAAAGCACCTGGATATCAAACGCCTACATACCTTTCCCCAGCGCCTATACTCTGGGTGATTAGTGTACTATGCAAATCAACATAACATAACAAACTTGGAAAAAGGAAGATGCAATCACTGCTCACTCTTTACCAACTATGCTGTCTGCAGCACATGCGCTTACTAGGATAAATACTGAGGGCCTTATTTATAGGCCCCTAGTGTCACAGGAGCGTAACTTTTTGTGATGCTTCTGTGGCGCTAAGCACAGTGCCATATTTACAAGGTGGCGTTAAGCCACTTTTTGTGGCTTAACGCCACCTTGTAAATACTGCCCCTTCACATGCAGCACTGTGCGTGGAAGGGGTGTGCAATGGGTGTTTCTGTGGGTGTGGTACAGCAACACCCATTGCATTTTGACGCTGCCTCAGATTTATGAAATTTTGTAAACCTGAGGCAATGCCAAAATCTAACACCACCCCCAGGGGTGGCGTTAGCAGGGCATAAAGAGGAGGAATTCTTTTATTCCTTCTCGTTTTTTGCTTTTTCTTCTATGTGTACTGCATTCTGCCGCACGCATAGAAAAAGTAAAATGCCAGAAATGATTGCTTATGTGGGGCAAGGTGTCCCTTCCTGCACATGAACAATCATTTTAAAATGACGCTTTGGCACTTCTGTGTGTGCTGCATTTTGCAGCAAACACAGAAGTGCAAAAGCGCCATTAGTGATTGTTTATGTGCAGAAAGAGACACCTTCCCGCACATAAACAATCACACCCCTCAACACAGATGGTGCAAGGATGCCTGCGTTGGTGCTTGTAGCTAAATTTAGTGCCAGTGTAGGGGGAAATGCAGGGTTTCTTAAATACGGCGCATCCATGCGCCACTTTTCTTTAAAACTGGCCCACTGAGTTTAACATAGAAAGTGCAATTGAATAAACACAGTGGTCTACCCCAGTGCACGGCATACAACTTGTCACTGCAATCCCCTCAGATGGACACATATTTTAACAAGGTATATAAAAGTATTTTCCATCGTTAGAAGTGATGCACTAAACAATTAGGTGCAGCTCTAAATAGTTAATGCTTCTTATATGCAGACGGAAGCTAAAAGCAAATTGTATTTATCTGCTGAAATGCATTTCCCCATGGGGCCAGAACTGTGTATGTTGGAATTGTTTAAAAGCAAACTACCTTTCTTCTATTTGGCTTAAATGGAAATAAAAGAATCAATACATCTTTCCTAATGGCCTAATGCATAGTAATTTACAAAAATTATTAATGCCTTCAGCATTTTACTGTAAGTACAATGTAGTCTTAAAATAGCATACTGTAGGTTGCAAAGGTCTTTTTACAAAATGGTAAAGTTGGTAACATTAAGTAAAAAGCATGAATATTGTATATGCCCTACTGCAAAAGAAAATACATTAAAAGAAACAAATAAAGTCGTATGTAGATGTGCGGAACAATTTACGAAAAGATAGCAGATAGGAAAAACTGTGAAAATAAAATGAATATGCAATCAGGTTGTAAATATGGTGTGTTGATAACTTATTTTTATTTATTCAAGTATTTCTAGTTTGTTTACTCTGTAATGTATCGTTGTGTCGATTATTCCTGCTACAAACAATATACACTTTACACTGCTATTACTAGTGAAGAAATCCATTAGGACTCGTATTGACAGGAAGCAGGAAGGCAGCGGTCATCCTGCAAATTTACCGTAAATCATGGTCTCCGCTGCCCTGGTTGATGACTGCCTAGCCTATAATGAGATGCCCATCTGCTTGCTGGGGATTTCACTGCAATGGCTGCAGAGAAGGAAGAGCAATTTGCATAGGAGGCACCAAGTTAAGTTATTACACTTTACAAAAGGTTTCTTGAAAACAAACTCCCAAACCAAGAATTTGATTTAAAAAAAACAAAGTACTTATGGCCCTGATACACAGAGAGCTTTCCCCCAGCATATTGGGCAATTAAATATTTACTTGCTAAGACTCTGGGGGTATATTTTTTTAACAATATTTAATGCAACTCAGCAAGGCAGTTTAGTTAAACTGCCACTCAGTGATTTAAATTCCCTGCTAAGAATCGTCTGATGGTTGACCCTTATAAATGTTGGTGGGAAGATTTACCAAGGGATTACGTTTTCCTTGTGTCACGCAAGGGTACACAACACAAAAAAAGCCCTTAACTGGGATTTATTAAGCCATGCAAAGCCACCTTGCTCGGCTATCTGTGTTTTAGTAAATCCAATGTAAAGCAAGGCAGTGCATTTTTCTGCATTGCATTACCTTGTGGCAGAGAGGAGTTCCATGGGTAGAGCTGGGTATTCCCAAGCATCTAACCATGTTTTTCTGACACAAATCTAGATTTACTAAGGTCTGTCAACCTGGTATTACACAAAAATAGTGCTCCCGACGACCTCGGTATAATGAGGAGAAATATCTTTATTAATCCTGTTTACTTCCTATGTGTATGTTTGCTGCATTCAGCAACACACATACAAAAAGGAAAGTGCCATTCAGGATTGTTTTTGTGTAGGAAGGTTTCCCTTCGTGCACAAAGCAATCCTGCTGATAAGGCAGGCCCCTTTCACCATGGCAAAAGAGTGCCTGTGTTGGCACTAGGCAGCCCCAAGTGCACCAGTGCTTTCTTAGTAGATGTGGCACATTTCTACACTCTGCCTTTCACACAACTCAGCACAGCAAATTGGCATTGATGTGTTGCTTTGCATGTAATATTGGTAAATCTTCCACCAGGTTGCAATTTAGCTGAGAGGCTGCTGGGGTCTTGATTTGCTACCGGTGCAGCCTGCTAAAGCTTTGCTGGTGGAGACCCAGTGGTTCATCTACTTCTATGTGAGGCTAAAAAAGCACAAGTTTGTCAGGGCGGATGAGCTGCCATTTTGTAACAGCTTACACACAGTACTATGCTACAGGTGACCACTTTTGATGTCTCAAATTGTGGTCTTATTTGGTAGTTCCTCTAGAAACATGATGAACATTTGAAATATATGTATAGAAGAACCAAATAGGATACAGACAAATATGCTCTATGTTTGTGCACCCAAATTTGGTTCCACCAGTGAAATACATTGATTTTATTCCTCTTTCTTGCACCCCTGATTTAGCAAACCCCAATGTTTATTTTTCAAATGGTTATTTGACATGATTCCTAATTTTGCATTATTGTTTCTTTTAAAATGCAAACAAAGTCCATTTGTTACTATTATGTTTTATTTTATTTAAAAATTTCATGTAGCTTTAAACTTGCCAAGGGCTGATGGCATTCGCAACAAATACAAAAAAAATTACTTTACATCATTAAAAAAATTTAAACGTGATAAAAAACATTCTAATCTAAAAACCTAGCACAAATAATGTTAAAGAGATTGTCAACTCTTGTCAAAAGATAAGTGTTGGTGGGCAGGTCTGAGGGAAGGAAAGGAGAAGTTCCAAAGCCTTGGTTTGGCAATAAAAAAAACAGATAAACGAATTGGAGATATGTCATGTTTTTTGGAGAGGCAATGCCAAGTCAGTTTAGGAATCTGCATGATTTGGATGCAACCTTCTTAAGGGCGAAGCTTGGCAACTAAGTGTAAAATCATGTCTATGCCTGTTAAAAAGACCACAACTGCACCTTAACAAATATTGAATGCACTGTCATTCTGTATTTTGATGTTGTACATTTTGCCTGTGTGCTTGAGTAAGATTAGCCTTCTTTTGAAGTTGGGAAGTGAGAAATAACAGAATTAGTAATGTTATCATTCTATAGTACCCCCTCTTACCTGTATCTCAAGATCTTCCCACTAGAAGAGCTAGTTGCCTGCTCTTTAGAAACTATCTTAAGTTTTTATCTAGAATAATGTTATACTTTGCATCCTTGGTGTGGTCTCCCCTAACCTTTTGCCTCAGTTTCACAGGTTGTTGATGTATGTTTTTGCTGTTTTTGTTACTCTGGGCACTTCACCACTGCTATCCAGTGCTAAAGTGCAAGAGCTCCTATGTAAAATGTCTGTGTAATTCACATTCCATGATTAGCATATCTGATTTACGAGTAAGTCCCTAGTACAATGCACTAGAGGTGCCCAATGCCAGTAAATCAAATGCTACTAGTGGGCCTGCAGCACTGGTTGTGCCACCCACGTTAGTAGCCCTGTAAACATGACTCAGATTTGCCACTGCAGTGCCTGTGAGTGCAATTTTAAACAGTCAATTTGACTTGGCAAGTGTACCCACTTGCCAGGCATAAACCTTCCCTTTTTATACATGTAAGGCACCCATAAGGTAAACCCTTCCTAGCCCCATGGGCAGGGTGCAGTGTATGTTAAAGGTGGGACAAGTACCTATGTGTTTTACATGTCCTAACAGTGAAATACTGCCAAATCCGTTTTTCACTTTTGCAAGGCCTATCTCTCTCATAGGTTAACATGGGGACTGCCTTTAAATATTATTAAAGTGGTGATTCCCTTAGGGAGCAGATTGAAATATAGAATTTAGGGTCTCCGAGTTCACAATTTAAAATGCATCCTTTAGTGAAGTTGTTTTTTAGATTGTGTTCTTGAAAATGCCCAAATGTCAAACTGACCCAGACAGGGAATCCACAAACAGGCAGAGTCACAGAAATGTTATAAGCAAGAAAATGCTCACTTTCTAAAAGTGGCATTTTCAAACACACAATCTTAAAATCAACTTTACTAAAAGATGTATTTTTAAATTGTGAGCTCAGAGACACCAAATTCCACATGTCCATCAGCTCCCAAAGGGAATCTACACTTTAATCAGATTTAAAGGTAGCCCCCATGTTAATCTATGAGAGGGACAGGACTTGCAACAGTGACAAACGAATTTAGCAATATTTCACTGTCAGGACATATAAAGCACATTACTATATGTCCTACCTTAACCATACACTGCACCTTGCCCTTGGGGCTACCAAGGGCCTACGGTGCCTTACATGTAAGAAAAGGGATGTTTTAGGCCTGGCAAGTGGGTAAACTTACCAAGTCGAATTTACAGTTAAAACTGCACACACAGACACTGCAGTGGCAGGTCTGAGACATGATTACAGAGCTACTTATGTGAGTGGCACAAACAGTGCGGCAGGCCCACTAGTAACATTTGGTTCACCGGCCCAGGGTGTAGGAGGCTTGCCTGGCTTATAGTGGGTACCTGATGGTACTTACACCTTGTGCCAGGTCCAGTTATCCCTTATTAGTAGATTAGTAGTGTTCTAGAAGCATAGGCTGATAGAGGTAGCTATAGCAGAGCAGCTTAGGCTGAACTAGGAGACATGCAAAGCTCCTACTATACCACTTATTTCACTTAGCACCATATCATAAGAATCACAATACTCAGAGTTACTAAAAATAAACGTACTTTACTTTAGTGACAATGTGCCAAAAATATATCAGATGATATACTCCCTTAGGAGGTAAGTGAAATACACAAAATATACACACAAACCAAAATCAGGTAAGTAAACAGTTAGAAAAGTAGTGCAAACACTGCAGAATACAATGGGATGAAATAGGCCTACGGGCAACACAAACCATATACTAAGCAAGTGGAATGCAAACCACTTAGGGACCCCAGGCCTAGTGTAGTGTGTAGGGGGTTGCTGGGAGTGTTAGAAAACACTAAGGGTGTCCAAGATACCCCATCCCAAGACCCTGAAAAGTAGGAGTAAAGTGAGCCTACTTCCCCAGAAACACACTAAAGTCATGATAGGAGATTCTGCAAAGACCACAACTGACTGCAAAACACTAAAGATGGATTCCTGGACCTGAGGACGTGTAAAGGAAGGGGACCAAGTCTAAGAGTTACAAAAGTGTCAAGGGGGGGCAGGAGCCCACTAAACCCCGGATGAAGGTGCAAAATGACTGCCTCTGGTTGGAAGAAGCTGAGGATTCTGCAACACCAGAAGATGGCAGGAACTTCTCCTTTGCACAGAAGATGTCCCATGGCGTGCTGGAGGATGCAGAGTTGTTTCCACGCAGAAAGACTGCAAACAAGCCTTGCTAGATGCAAAGGTTGCCGTGAAAGAAAATGGGTGCTGCCCGGGACCAGGAAGGACCAGGAGGCGCTCCTTGGAGGAGGAGACAGAGGGGGCGCTCAGCAACACAGAGGGCCTACACAGAAGCAGGCAGCACCCGCAGAAGTACTTGAACACAGGTTCAAGAAAACTGAGCATGGCAGTCGTCTCAACACTACAAAAGAGGGTCTGACAAAGCTGGTCGTCAACTCAGCGAGTTGAGCAATGCAGGACGGAGTGCTGGGGACCAGGGCTGTGCTGTGCATGAAGGATTCCTTGCAAAAGTGCACAGAAGCCCTAGCAGCTGCAGTTCACGCAGTACACAGGATTACTGTCTGGCGTGGGGAGGCAAGGACTTACCTCCACCAAATTTGGACAGATGGACCTCTGGACTGTTGGGGTCACTTGGATCCAGCTCCTGTGTTCCAGGGACCATGCTCATCACGATGAGAGGGGATCCAGAGGTGAAGCAGAAGTTTGGT
The DNA here is from genome assembly GCF_031143425.1 of Pleurodeles waltl. NCBI lineage: Eukaryota > Metazoa > Chordata > Amphibia > Caudata > Salamandridae > Pleurodeles > Pleurodeles waltl. The sequence continues at coordinate 427,600,572 of NC_090437.1, forward strand.
GCCTACGTTAGCAGGGGGGAAGATTCAGTCGACCCACTGGAGATTTCTTCTTGCCTTCCAGTGCAGGGTGAAGGCAGACAGCCCCCAGAGCATGCACCACCAGGAAACAGTTGAGAAAGCAATCAGGATTAGGCGCTACAATGTCGCTGATAGTCTTCTTGCTAATTTGTTGCAGTTTTGCAGGCGTCCAGGAGCAGTCAGCGGTTGATCCTTGGCAGAAGTCAAAGAGGGAGATGCAGAGGAACTCTGGCGAGCTCTTGCATTCATCATCTGAAGAGAAGCCCACAGGAGAGACCCTAAATAGCCCTCAGAGAAGGATTGGCCACCTAGTCAGGTAAGCACCTATCAGGAGGAGTCTCTGACGTCACTTGCTGGCACTGGCCACTCAGAGGCCTCCATTGTGCCCTCACGCCTCTGGATTCAAGATGGCAGAGTTCTGGGACACACTGGAGGAGCTCCGGGCACCACCCCTGGGGTGGTGATGGACAGGAGAGTGGTCACTCTCCTTTCCTTTGTCCAGTTTCACGCCAGAGCAGGGGCTGGGGGATCCCTGAACCCTTGCAGACTGGCTTATGCAAGGAGGGCCCCATCTGTGCCCTTCAAAGCATTTCCAGAGGCTGGGGGAGGCTACTCCCCCCCAGCCCTTAACGCCTATTTCCAAAGGGAGAGGGTGTAACCAACCTCTATCAGAGGAAATCCTTTGTTCTGCCTTCTTGGGACTGGGCTGCCCAGACCCCAGGAGGGCCTGTGTGTGGGTTTGCCGCAGTGGTAGCTGCAGTGAAAACCCCAGAGAGCTGGTTTGGCAGTACCCGGGGTCCATGCTGGATCTCCGGGATTCATGGGATTGGCACCCCAATACCAGATTTAGCATGAGGGGACAGTTCCATGATCTTAGTCATGTTACATGGCCATATTCAGAGTTACCACTGTGAAGCTACATATAGGTATTGACTTATATGTAGTGCACGCGTGTAATGGTGTCCCTGCACTCACAAAGTCTGGGTAAATTGCCCTGAACTATGTGGGGGCACCTTGGCTAGTGCCAGGGTGCCCTCACACTTAGTAACTTTGCACCTAACCTTCACCTAGTGAGGGTTAGACATATAGGTGACTTATAAGTTACTGAAGTGCAGTGTAAAATGGCTGTGAAATAACGTGGACGTTATTTCACTCAGGAGGCAGTGGCAGTCCTGTGTAAGAATTGTCTGAGCTCCCTATGGGTGGCAAAAGAAATGCTGCAGCCAATAGGGATCTCCTGGAACCCCAATACCCTGGGTACTTACGTACCATGTACTAGGGAATTTGAAGGGTGTGACAGTGTGCCAATTAGAATTGGTAAAAATAGTCACTAGCCTGCAGTAACTATTTTAAAGGTAGAGAGAGCATAAGCACTGAGGTTCTGATTAGCAGAGCCTCAGTGAATAGGCACTACACAGGGAACACGCATGCAGGCCACAACCTATGAGCACTGGGATCCTGGCTAGCAGGGACAAAGTGAGACATATAAAACACACTGACAACTAGGGTTTTCACTATGAGCACTGGGGTCCTGGCTAGCAGGTCCCAGTGAGACAATAAAAACACACTGACATATACTCCCAAACAGGCCAAAAGTGGGGGTAACAATGCTAGAGGCTACCTTCCTACACAGGGCACCTCTAGTGCACTTTACTAGGGACTTACTAGTAAACAAAATATGCCAATCATGGAGAAACCAATTACATACATATTTTGTGAAGGAGCACTTGCACTTTAGCACTGGTTAGCAGTGGTAAAGTGCCCAGAGTAACAAAAGCAGCAAAATTAAAGTCCAGCACACATCAACAACCTGGGCACAGAGGCAAAAAGTTAAGGGAGACCACGCTAAGGATGAAAAGTTTAACACGTGTCCCCCCCCAGCTGAAAGTGGGGAGCAACTACCCAACCTCATGGGAGTTCTCATCACTAAGGCGGAAGAACCTGGACAGACCATCAGCATTGGCGTGTTCTGTACCAGGACGGTGTTCCACCGTAAAGTCCATTCCCTGTAGGGAAATGGACCACCTCAACAGTTTTGGATTCTCACCCCTCATCTGCATTAACTATCTGAGGAGCCTATGGTCGGTCTGAACTCGGAAGTGAGTCCCAAACAAGTAGGGTCTTAACTTCTTCAGTGCCCAGACCACAGCAAACGCTTCACGTTCTATGACACTCCACCCATGTTTCCTGGTTGGTAACCTCCTGCTATTGAAGGCTATGGGTTGATCTAGGCCTTCTTCATTAAGCTGTGAGAGTACTGCTCCAATACCATGCTCTGTGGAGTCTGTTTGCACAACAAACTCCTTGGAGTAGTCAGGTGCCTTCAGCACAGGTGCTGTGCACATGGCAGCCTTCAGGGCATCAAAAGCGGTCTGGCAAGCCTCAGTCCAGATCACCTTCCTGGGTTGCTGCTTCAAAGTCAACTCAGTCAAGGGGGTAATAATGGTACCATACCCTTTAACAAACCTCCTGTAGTATTCTGTGAGACCTAAAAATGCTCTCACTTCACTCTGGGTCTTGGGAGGCTCCCAAGCCAGAATTGTGTCAATCTTAGGCTGTAGGGGTGCCACCTGGACACTCCCCACCTGGTATCCTAAGTACACCACAGAACCCTGCCCTATTTGGCACTTGCTTGCCTTAATAGTGAGGTCTGCCTTTTGCAGGGCCTCTAACACTCTCCAGAGGTGCTGCAGGTGTTCCTCCCACATGGAACTAAACACAGGAATGTCATCCAGGTAGGCGGCACTGAACTCATCCAGACCAGCCAACTCCTGGTTATCCAACCTCTGAAAGGTGGCAGGGGCATTCTTCCTCCCAAATGGCATCACTTTAAATTGAAGGTGCCCATCTGGGGCAGAGAATGCTGACCTCTCCTTGGCCCCCTCATTTAAGGCAATTTGCCGGTACCCAGATGTTAAGTCAAATGTACTGAGATACTGGGCAGCTCCTAACTGGTCAATGAGCTCTTCAGCTCGGGGGTGGGGGGTGCGTCAGTCTTGCTGACTGCATTGAGCCCCCAGTAGTTCACACAGAACCTGAGTTCTGGAGTGGCACCAGGTGCAGCAGCCTTTGGGACCAATATCACTGGGCTGGCCCAAGGACTGCTGGAGTGCTCAATGGCCCCTAGGGCAAGCATTTTGGATACTTCATTCTAAATGCATGTTCTCACCCTGTCAGTCACCCTGTAAACTTGTTGTTTAATAGGTGTACTGTCCCCAGTGTCCATATCATGAGTGCACAAGTGTGTGACTCCTGGGATCAGGGAGGACAATGAGGCAAACTGTCCCAACATGTAGCAACAGTCACCCTGCTGCTCCTCAGTCAGGGAGGAGGAGAGGATCATTCCCTCCACTGACCCACCTTTCCTCCTGCAGACAGGAGGTCAGGAAGAGGCTCACTCTCCTCTTCAACCCCGTCATCTGTCGCAAGGAGCATGGACAGTCCAGTCCGCTCAAAGTGAGATTTGAAGCGGTTGACATGCAGGACCCTTAAAGGGTTCCTTGGAGTCCACCAGGTAGGTTCATTCACTCTTGTGAGTCATCACCTTATCCTGGAGTGCCCTAGGCTCCACTGGCGCCATCACCCACTCTTTCTGACCAGTTTGAAACTCGACCAGAGTGGCATTCCGGTCATACCGCCGTTTCATATCCTCCTGGCTTGCTTCTAGGTTCTCCTGAGCGAGACTCCTGAAGCGGGCAGTCTGGTTTCTCAAAGCCAGCATGTAACTAAATACATCCTGAGGGAGTTTACTAGGAGCTTTCCCCAAAGCCTCCTTCACCAGACTCAAAGGTCACCTCACAGGGTGGCCATAGATCAGCTCAAAGGGACTAAACTCAAGTCCCTTTTGAGGCACCTCCCTGTAGGCAAACAGAAGGCATGGCAAGAGGACGTCCCTCTTCCACCTCAAGGGCTCTGATAGGCCCTGAATCATGCCTTTCAAGGTGCGGTTGAATCTCTCAACCAGACCATTACTTTGGGGGGTGGTAATGTGTGGTGAACTTGTAGGTCACCCCACACACTTTCCACAGAGACTTCATATACGTGGATATGAAGTTGGTACCCCTATCAGATACCACTTCCTTGGGGAACACCATGCGGTTAAAAAAAACCATCAGTGCACGACCCACCACAGGGGAAGTGACTGACCTCAGAGGAATGGCTTCTGGGAACAGGGTGGCATGGTCCACCAAGACCAGGATGAACATGTTACCCAAGGCTGTCTTGGGGTCCAGAGGCCCCACAATGTCAATACCTACCATCTCAAAGGGAGTACTAACCACAGGTAAAGGTTGGAGGGGAGACTTACATTTCCCCCCACTCTTGCCACTTGCCTGGCAAGTCTGACAAGACCTGCAATGTGCATCTGAGTGCCTGTGCATTAGGGCCCAGTAAAAGTGGGTGACAAGCCTCTCAAAGGTCTTGTCCTGCCCCAAATGTCCAGTTAAAGGCACGTCATGAGCCAACCCCAGTAGGAAGGCCCTGAAGCACTGGGGTACCACCAGCACACGAGCTGACCCAGGCTCAGGAACCTTAGGCTCGCTATACATGAGGTCATCCTCCCAATAAATCAGGTGTGATCCGGGCTCCTTGCCAGCCGCCCGGTCTGCAGCCTGCTGCCACAAACCCTCCAGAGCAGGGCATGTTTTCTGTGCTGCACAGAATGCTTCCCTGGTGGGCCCCCCTTCCTGCTGCCACTGCGACAGCTCATGGACCTCCCCCAGTTCAGCCACCTGTTCCCCTGTAGGCTCCGTGGTGTCAGCCTCATGCTCGGCCTCCTCCCGGACCGTGGGAACTTCTGGGGCTGGTTTCCCACACCCCCTGCCCTTCCTCTTCTTGGTGGTCCCCTGGACCACTGTTTCAGGCTCCAGGGGCTCTTGACTACCCTGATGGGCTGCCATTGACTGGGTGAATACGCATACCCACCCAGGCAGACCCAACATCTCCAAGTGAGACCTGTGTTCCACCTCCTTCCAAGGGTAATCCTCCAGGTCATTGCCTAGCAAACAATCACCAGGTATGGTTGGACTCACAGCTACCCTCCAGGAACCTGAGACCCACCGCCCCCATTCAAAGGGAACCGGAGCCACTCTGCACAGGCTCTCTGAGTTGTCCACTGCAACTACTTGGTGAAATACCCGGGGATAAATCTGCTCTTCAGACACCAGGTGACTCCTCACTGTAGTCACACTGGCTCCTGTGTCTCTCAGAGCCTCCACCCTCTGTCCATTGATGGTCACCCACTGCCTGTACTTCTTAGTGTTCTCAGGCATGAGGGATTCTCTGGACCATCTCACAGTCCCCTAGTGAGACAAGGATCATCTCAGCTGGCTCCCACCCACCTGGAACCAACTCCTCCCCAAGCGCTACACTGGCCACACGCTGGGATGGCACACCAGTGGGTGCCGGTGTACTTTTGGGGCATTTGGGGTCCCCCTTCACATGACCCACCTGGTCACATGCATAGCACTTACATGGAGGGGACCACCTGCCACTGGCTTCCCTTTGGAGAACCATGGCTTCTTATCACTGGGGGGCTGGGAATCCTTATCCTGGGAATCAGTTTGGGGCCCTTTACAGAACTCCCCTTGTTTACCCTTAACCCCCTTTCTTCTGAGAGGGACCCTGCCCACCCTTGGCATGGTCTCCCTCATACCTCTTTTGGACCTTGGTGCTCTCCCAGCAGTCGTCTTCCTGTGCAAGCTTCCTGGGATCAGACAGCTTGCTGTCAATCAGGTGCTGGTGCAGCTTTGGAAAACATAAACTGTTCAAGTGCTCCCAAGCAATCAGATTGTAAAGCCCCTCACACGTAGTCACCGTTCTGCCCTTCTCCCAACCATCCAGTGGCCTGCAATAAGAATCAACACATTCCAACCATGTTTGGGATTCCTTCTTCTTAGAGAACCTAAACTTGTCCTTATACTGCTCAGGGGTGAGACCATATCTTGTGAGTAGGGTATCCTTCATGATAGTGTATTCGAGACTCTGAGCATCCCCTAAGGCTGTCAGTGTATCCCTCCCCTCTACCTCAAAGTTCTTCCACAGAGCTGCCCCCAATGAGCTTCAGGGCCAGATTCATGTGGCGAGCAGACTCATACCCCTTGAACCACAAGTATATGTCATCCTCCCTCTTATAATCCTTCACTAGGTCTTTTGGGATGTGCACCCTTCTTTCAGGCTGCACTGTGCTGTTGCTGCCACCATCTCTACTAGACTGGCTTCTCTGATCCAACTCTTTTAAGCGAAGTTCATGAGCCAATAGTATCTTCCTTTCTTCAATGGCCATCCTCCTGTCCTCCCTTTCCCTCTCCATCTTGACCTTGAGCTTTTCCAGCTCCAATTGATACTCTTTCTCTGCCTGTCAGTCCTGTAACTCTTCAGGTGTCAGACCCTTAGATGAAACACTGCTACCTGCCCTGGAGACCTTCTCCCTGGACAAAACAGGCCCACCCACAATACCATTGTGTATGGAACAATCTTCCTCCTCCTCCTCATCTCCCTCATCCTCTGTGTGCCCTTCAGTGCTCTTGGCTGTCACCCTGGCCCTCAGCGCCTTTTGCAGCTCCTCCTTCTTGGATGAGCTCTTAATGGGACAGTCAAAACTTTTACAGAACTGCTTCAACTGAGCCTTGTTATAACTTACTAATTTCTTTAGATCAAAATCAGCTCCAACTGATAGATCTCCAGCTTGGGACACAATGAAGATTAAAAAACAAGTGCAAAGTTCCAAAGGCAGCACGGGTTGCGATCTCCCAGCCTCCGTCAGTGATGCTGTTTGTAGTTTCTCCAGTTTCTCCAGCTCCGTGCTTTGATTCTTCGGTCGCGTTGCAGGCGAGCATCGATTTTCAGCCACGAAGCGGCGGCGTTACTCTAGATTCAGCAATCCATGAAGGGCCATGCAAGGTGTCCTTAAGTGGCTTTATAACCCTCACTTAGATTTGTTATATTGTTCCTACTAAGATAATAGAATGGGTAAGGACAGCAGAACTTCAGAATGTGGGAGACTGAGTCCATCCACACCATCAGTAACTGTCATTCCAACTCCTGACTAGCTCACAGTGCCTCAACCAAACCTCAAACCTACTGGAGTGGAAGGTGATTATGGAAACCCACACATGACACTTTGACTCCCCAAGAAAGTTCTGGAAACAGATCTTACCCTTTTGTAGTATTATTCATGCATGCCAAAGTGCAGCACAAAAAGATGCAAGATACGTTTTCAATACATTATTTGAAGCAATCGCAATCTGGCATATAGAGAGTTAGCTGCAATAACTAGGCAGATGAAACAAATCAATGCAATCAGCATTAGAAACATGGTAAAGAGGATAAACAATCCAACCATGGTGGATGTGGTTCTAGACGTTCTAGGGGTTCTAATGGTTCCTACCTAACACTAAGTCTACATTGAGAGTATAGCACGTGTATCCTTCTGCCTGGCTCGATCCAAGTGATGAGCCTCAACCCCATACCTGAAGACAGCACCAGGAGTCGGGCTGTGGTGTAGATGGCAATCCTCTCAGGCAGCTGGTACACTAGCGCCAGCAAGCTGCATGTCTTACAGCATCCATCCCAGGACAATTGAGGCTGGAATGCCCTCTTCCCCTTCCAGGTGAGTGCACCTTTCTCATAATAAAGATATATTGTGTTGGAAGCATTACTCTGATGCAATGCTGTGCCTAGATGTATGAAGCTGTCGCCTGAATGGGCAACATAAGAACTAAGATATTGTGTGTAGTGTTCCTAGCCTTGAACAGAATGGACATATTCCACATTATGCAAAGACTAACTAAACAAGCAACTCATACCACAGATTCCTAGAAAACTATCATGCAAGAAATGTGTATAAATTTCATTGCTAAAAGCAGCTTCACTAAAATGAATAACATATAAAAATGTAAGATGAAGATAAAAATGAGTGTCCAACTCGAATCTAAGAAGTCCTTACAACAGATTTTGCTTCAACCTTGCGCTGCGTTGCATGGTACAAGGACAAAGCAAAACCTTGATAAATATGGCCCATTGTTTCTTGGCAGACCCTGGTTAGCAAACCTATCCAATCACTCCCATAATGCCCCTTTTGCTTTTGCCTGACACCTCTATGCATGAATGCTGGTATCTGAAAGGATCCTCTTTCGCTAATGGGCTGTTGCTGCTGTTCTTCCACTTAAGCAATGCCATTATGTGGAGAAGGCTAGGAGAAAACATAGTTTTTACCATTTTGTTCTCACTATGCTGACATTATACTAAAAGTCATATTTATCGAGACTCCAACATTTTACCACTGACGTACATGATAATCACCATTAGAGTCAACAAAGTACAAGGATCATGGCATATATATCACACCATGGTTGTAAAGACTCATAGCAATCTAAAATGACCACTGCATAGCAGAATATCCATAATCATGATCAGTGGGACACATCACCTGGATGGGCATGCAGTTTTAAACAGGTGTGGATTGACTCCTCACTAGTATAATGTCAAATACATTTATAGTCCTGCCAATCAGTCCAAATACCCAAATTGTAGTGTGTTTGTGAGGGCAGTCTCAAAACTCATACATAGGGATCTCCAGAGCCATATAATGGTCCATCCCTTTGCCAACCACTGAAGTGGAGTAAAGACAATGCTTGTTTACTTCCTCACAATCTGCTTCCTAGCCACCAATAGGCCAATATTCAAGAAGGTAATCTTATATTTCGATTTGATTCTAAGTCAGCAGTAATAAGATGCAGGGCGATCTTGGAGTCAAAGTATAATGGCAAACCCAACATGTCACTCTGACAATCCAGCACACATGCTGTATTGTCTTATCACTGGGCAAGACCAAATGGTAAGCAAAAAGTCTCCATGACCTACCCCAATGCAGCAAGCACTCTAGGGAGACAACTATCCTGAAACACAAGAGCCTGGGGCGAGTAAAGTAAGCCCTATGTAGAGAGCATAGCTGGATTAATCTGAACTGTGTTGCAATTGCTGCTGTCCTGGGAACCATTGTTGCTACAGTCCATTTTTTTTTTCAAAATATTCCCCGATTGGCATCCCAAGACTTTTGGAGTGAATGGAAAGTATAAGGAGCGTTGGATGCAAGTGAGAAATAGATAAGGGAAATTTGGTCTCTGAGAATTACCCCTGTTAGGGGATGAACCTCCAGGAAATTAAAATTGGGAAGTTCAGTCAAGTCCTTAAAATGTTTGTGTAGGGTTGCCGGTACCAGAAAAAATGTTGCTTATACAGATGAAAATAATCCTGTAGGATGTAAAAGGGGACCTTATGGGCTCTGTCCAAAAAGTCACCCAGTATAGAAATGCCGATCCTGAAAGCCCTCCAAGACAGCTGTCTCTGTAGCCTCGATTCCATTAATAGTGGAGTCTTCTAGGTCAGTTTCCCATGGCAGTCTTTAAGAGGAGTCCAACAATTCTCAGTACCACATCTAGTTTCTGGTAGAAAGGACATTGGTATGTGTCCACCATACAAATAATGGAAGAAGCAGGTGTCACCTATTACCCATATTTCCATTGTGAAGGCAGGGAAATAACCCATTGAAGAAGCTACTGGGCCTCCCAAAAGGTTTGTTATGTGTATTTGTAACAAGCAGTAGCACCGGGCAGGGTATGCTGGTGCTGAGCAGGTGTGTGTGCCTAGCCTTGCCCATGGTAGGTTGGTTAATTGAAAAGTCAAGTCTTCGTCTTCTTACAGGTTTCAAGAAGATAGGAGGAGGCTCTGATGTGAAGTGGGAGCCGATCCCACACTTTAGGAGAAATGTAAGAGAACTCTCATTGTCTTGATCTGATTCTGTGTATGCATGGGATGTGTGTGAGTGGAAGTTCTGCAGAGCAGAGGTTTCTCCAGTGTTTTTGGTGGAAGGAGATGCAAATGTTCAGGCAGGTGGGGCCTGAGTTATATAGTGCCTTGAATGTGTGTGTGAGGAGTTTGAATTGATTACATGTGTGTACAGGAAGCCAATGTAGTTCCCTGAGGTGTTGTGTCATGTTAATTCTGTGCAGGAGGTTTAGCATGGCTCTGGCCAGAGTGGTCTGGATTGTTTGTAGCCTTATAGCAGAGGTCTTTAAACTTTTTGATGCCAGGACCCCCTCTCAAAAGTTTTTTAGGCATAAGGACCCGGTCATGACAAAAATTTCTAGAACCTGGTACTCCTCATCATTGACAATCATAAACATCCCCAATTCCCACTGCAAATCATTTTTACGGTGAGGAAATAATATAAAATGGTGTTTAGCAAACCAAAGGTCAGTGAGTGTGGGGGCGTGATCAAGGGTGTGGCTAAAAAACAAAGATCCTCATTTATGAGGAATTGGTGTGGGGCAGCACCGCAAATCTTCTTGCTACACTCCCCTACGCCAATATAAAAGGTTAGGAATGTACTGTATTTATGAAATACAATGCATTCATGCCCTTTCCCCCTGTGCTGGCGCACAAATTGCTGCCTAGCGCCAATGTAGGCAGGGTTGTTTTTGTGCAGGAAGGGGCACCTTCCTGAAGAAAAACAATCCTGAATGGTATTTTCCTTTTTCCATGTGTGCAGCAGAATGCAACACACATGGAAATAGGAAAAATGAGGAGAAATGAAAACATTTCTCCTCATTTAGCCTGCGTAAGGTTTTGGCACTGCTCCAGTTTGTGATTTTGTAAATCTGGGCAGCATAAAAATCCAACGGTGTTGTGTGGGAACCCCCACTGCAACACCCATGAAACGGCTCCTTGACACAAGTAAGGCAACGCAGTGGCTTGCGCTGCTTTGACATACTCCACATCTATGAGGCCATGCAAAGCCGCATAGGGTGGCTGTGCGTTGCCTCATAGGTATGACTGAGAGGCTTGTGCCACCAGAGCATCAATAAAAGCTATGCTCTGGTGGTGCAAGTCCCTCATAGATATGCCCCAAAATAGTCTGTACTTTTTTAAAAGTCTTATACTGTCAGGTAGCTACTTATTAAATGACTGGCAGCTTAAAGGAAAAATAAATACAAGAAAGTGATTACTCATTGGGAGATGTACTGTAGTCCATTGTAAAACCTCTATTCGTTAATGCACTGTAGAGGTCTGTGTGTAACCAGACAGTCACAGAATTAAATCTTGGTTGGTGCAGTGGAGAATAGTGATGTGTATTTTTAGTGCCACGAGGTCACAGCCTGTGACAGAAAGCACTGTGAAAATGTAAGTCAATGTTTATATTTGTATTACACAGAGTATAAGATAGGCCACTAAAAAATGCACAAAAAGGTTAAAGATAATGGCCCTCATTACAACATTGGCGATAAAAGCCGCTTACTGCCGTGAAGAAGACCGCCAACACACCGCCGCAGCCGCGGAATTCCACCACAGCCATTATGACCCACAGCTCGGAATCCGCCAAAATTCAGACACCCACCAAGTCCACCACACCAAAGGTCAGTGATAAACTGACGATAACAAAACCTCCACTGTCACGCCAACATAAATATGCCCACACTATCACGACACACGAATCCACGCGGCGGTCTTTCAACCGCGGTATTCCATTGGCGGTACACACCACTGCGCTCAAAATACGCACACTCTAACAAAACACTGCCACATTGGACAATTCGAAACACACACACCTGATACACATACACACACCACTCCCACACACCCATTACAATATAAAACACACACCCACATCACCCACAAACCCCTATGACCACAATTACCGAGTGAAGGCCAGAGAGAGACACCACAAACAACTACCAAGCATCCACAGGCGCACAATACCATCACCCACAGAACTTCCACGCACCTCACACAACACACCACTAAATAGTACCCCACTTATCACTACACACACCACCCCACACATCACCCACACCACCCCATGGCACGGCAAAGACAACCCAGGTTCTCTGAGGAGGAGCTCAGGGTCATGGTGGAGGAAACCGTCCGGGTAGAGCCACTGCTATTTGGATCACAGGTGCAGCACACCTCCATAGCTAGGAAGATGGAGCTATGGTGAAGAATAGTGGACAGGGTCAACGCAGTGGGACAGCCCCCAAGAAATAGGGATGACATCAGGAAGAGGTGGAACGACCTACGGGGAAAGGTGCGTTCCATGGTCTGAAGACGCCACCTTGCGGTTCAGCAGACTGGCGGCGGACCCCCACCTCCTCCCCCACAACTAACAACATGGGAGGAGCAGGACTTGGCGATTCTGCATCCTGAGGGCCACGCAGGAGTAGATGGAGGAATGGACTCTGGTAAGTCAAAGCTTTACTATTACATCCCCCACCCTACCTGCATGCCATCACATACCCCCACCCTCACCCTCACACCCATCACTCCTACTCCTCACAAATGTCCCACTATCACAACCCATCCATCCCAACACCAAGCCCTGCATGCAACAACAAAGCATGGACACCCATCACCAAAGCATGGCCACTGCACATACCCATACACACCCCTAAACCACCATCACACAAGGTAAGACACAGAAATGCAAGCACTGGGGTACCCGGTCACCCACCTATTGCACACTATGGCACACACAGATGTAATAAACATCCTTTTATACCACTGCAGGACCCCTACCCAACGTCACCGGACAGGAGGGTCCACACATGTCCACACCACCAACAGAAGAGGCCCACAGTGAGGACATCAGCTCTGTCCAACTGGATCTAGATGACCAGGCCGGCCCATCGGGGACCTCGGGACAGTCGGTTCCCCTGACACAGTCACAGGCCACTACAGAGCTTGCCCCCTATAGAAACACCAGCACAGCACCCACCCAGCGGGCCCATACCTCTGTCCCCAGGACACGTCAAGCAGCAGTGTGTCCCCCACTTCAGGAAACCCAGGCTAACCCACCACCCCAACAACACCAGGGACCTGGGGGCAGTGGTAGTGGGCACACCGTCCAGGGGACGGAGGCCCAGGAACACAGGGGAACTGGGAGGGCTGCTGTGCGACAGGGGGAGGACAGGCCAAGGGAACCCACTCTCAACGAGGACCTCTCCTCCATCATGGGAGCCTACCACCACTCCCAGGAGACGATGACAACGGTACTGGCCAAGTTTCAGGAGACCCAGCGCGAACAGTATTTGGGCTTCAGGGAGGAACTCAGAACCATCAATTCCACCCTGGGCACCATCGTAGGGGTGCTGAAGTAAGTACTCAACACCAGGAGGGACACTGTGGCACAACAATGGGCCCCTGACACTAGCCTGGACGATGAACTGCCCCCCACCTCCGCCGGCGCTAGTGGACAGGAGGCACCGCCACAGGACCACCACACCAGCACCCCACCCCCTGCAGATGGAGAACCACCCCGCAAATGGTCCCTGAGATCCAGGACAAAGACAGAGAACGATGCCAAGACCCCGCCTAGAAATGAGACTGCCCTGAATGTCATCTTTCTGACCCACTTTGTCACCCTGTCCATCCTCAAACTGCCCCAGCTTCACTTCCTATGCCCATTTGGGCAATGCGCCTGTGACACTAATAGACTGGACTCTGCCATGGACATTCCTCCACCATCACCCCTCACATTTTACAACCCCCTCCAATATTGATCACTTAAATAAACACCCTTGAAGCACAAAACAATCTGCATTCAGTCTGTGATTTCGAAATAGTGTATTAGCATTAACAATGGCAAAATGCTCTTTGAATTGTAATGTCAACATACCTATGTCACACAGCTCTAGTCCATGAGGAAACAAAGCAGATGTCACACTATGGGACACACATCTGTGAAATCGTAAGGGAAAGTGACAACTCAGTGACCATACACTGGGTGAAAACGACAGACAGTAGAGAGGTAGTAGTGTTAAAGTACATGTAGTAGGCAGGTGTGTATTCTTACCTGTGTCTCACTGGTAATATTGCAGGATCACTGAGTTTCTGTTGTCCATGTCCTCTTCTTCTGCTTCCTCATCTATACTGTCCACAGGCTCCACAGCTGCAACAACACCACCATCTGGACCAGCCTCCTGCAGAAAAGGCACCTGTCGTCGCAAAGCTAAGTTGTGAAGCATACAGCAGGCCACGATGATTTGGCACACCTTCTTTGGCGAGTAGAATAGGGATCCACCTGTCATATGGAGGCACCTGAACCTGGCCTTCAGGAGGCTGAAGGTCCGTTTTATTATCCGCCGAGTTCGCCCATGTGCCTCATTATAGCGTTCCTCTGCCCTTGTCCTGGGATTCCTCACTGGGGTCAGTAGCCATGACAGGTTGGGGTTACCAGAGTCACCTGCAAATGGCGAGAGACAACTGTTAGACACACACTAACCTGTAGGGATATCCCCAGACCCAGACAACCATTCCCACTGACTTGCTTCCAGGAGCTCACCTAATAGCCACACACGGTGCCTCTGGAGTTGACCCATCACATAAGGGATGCTGCTATTCCGCAGGATGTAAGCATCATGCACTGAGCCAGGGAACTTGACATTAACAGGGGAGATGTACTGGTCTGCCAAACACACCATCTGCACATTCATGGAATGATAACTCTTCCGGTTTCTCTACACCTGTTCACTCCTGCGGGGGGTACCAATGCCACATGTGTCCCATCAATGGCACCTATGATGTTGGGGATATGTCCTAGGGCATAGAAGTCTCCTTTCACTGTAGGCAAATGCTCCACCTGAGGGAAAACGATGTAGCCCTGCATGTGTTTCAGCAGGGCAGACAACACTCTGGATAACACGTTGGAAAACATAGGCTGGGACATCCCTGATGCTATGGCCACTGTTGTTTGAAATGACCCACTTGCAAGGAAATGGAGTACTGACAGCACCTGCACTTGAGGGGGGATTCCTGTGGGATGGCGGATAGCTGACATCAGGTCTGGCTCGAGCTGGGCACACAGTTCCTGGATTGTGGCACGGTCAAGCCTGTAGGTGATGATCACATGTCTTTCCTCCATTGTCGACAGGTCTACCAGCGATCTGTACACTGGAAGATGCCGCCATCTCCTCACAGGTCCCAGCGGAGGGTGCCTATGAAGGACAACAGCGAGCACAGAGTCAACCAACTCAGAGGTACGTACCCACAGCTTACACCGAACCCCAATCATAATCCGAAAATTGGCCTGTATGAGTGTTGAGGCAAGGCCTAGGTATATGTGACGCAGTTAAAAATTAAGCCATGTGGGCCCCTGGAATGGCGGCTGCCTGACCTGTAAAGTTGGACAATGGGATGTGAGGTAACTGCGCTGGTGTTGTACACCGTCGCGGTAGGCGGTGGAAGACCGCAGCGCAATGCTGTATTGGTTAACATTGGACTATTTGGGTTCCAGGAGCCAATGACGATGTACGCCGGTGGTGACGGTACGCACCGCCGCGGACATGACCACCATTTTCTATCTGTTCAATCACTGGATACCTGATCTTCGACAAGAGAGGACCGACACTGCAAGTGCTGCTGTGACCTCGGTCTGGAAGAGACAATGGCTCATGCGTGTGGGGAAAGGGCCCCTGTCTTCACATCGGAGGAGTTGGAGAAACTCGTGGATGGGGCCTCCCCCAGTACACGCTACTCTACGGTCCACCAGACAAACAGGTAAATACACTGGGAGCATGCTTTATGGGCTATGCCTGTGCAGAGTGGGGTGGATGAAAGATGTGGGGGGGAAATTGAGGCGTGCATGAAACGACAGTGAGTGCATGTGCATCATGGCAAGGGTAGGGATGGGGGCCAATTACTGTGACGGTGCATTTGGTACTAACTTTACTTTTCCCCCTGTACAATTCATGTAGGTCAGCGCCCACCAGAAAAAAGATATTTGGCGTGCCATCACCAAGGACGTCCGGACCCTGGGTGTCTACCACAGACGGAGCACCCACTGCCGTGAGAGATGGGAGGACATTCACCGCTGGAGCAAGAAGATGGCGGAGGCCCAGCTGTGGATGGCCTCCCAACGTGGGAGGGGTGCCCATCGCACCACGACCCCCCTGATGTTCAGGATCCTGCCAGCTGCGTACCCGGAGTTGGATGGGCGCTTGGGGGCATCACAGCAGCCACAAGGGTGTGAGTATGCTCTCATTCTGCTGATTTTACGCACAGTGGAGGTGTCTTCTGTGGGTTTCCCTAGGCCAGGGCGAGTGTGCTAGTTAGGTCCCCTTGTTCTGGCAGACCCTGTGGCACCCCACCCCACCTGTGTACAGTGCCAAGTACACCTAGTCAGGCTCTTGTGTCATCCATGTGCGCAGATGTCGTCCATAGCCTTGTGGGCCATATCCCAGGGATTGAACAGTGGAGCCCAAGTGCGCAGTGTAGTGCAGGGGGCTTCTGTGTCTGTCGTGTCCGCCAACGGTAGCGGTAATGCATGCACTCAACATGTCTTTCTTCTGTTGTCGTCCCCCTTTTTGTGGTATCCCTGTTCTTGTGTGCATTAGCATCATCAGGCGGAGGAGCAGTGGCACTGGAGCAGGAGGGAGCTGCATCCCACATGGCCCTGGAGGGCGAGACTATGGACTCGGAGTTCACCAGTGGGACGGAGGGTGAGGGGAGCTCCACAGCGGGGACAGGAGCTGACACCAGTGACACTGACTCGTCCTCTGATGGGAGCTCCCTTGTGGTGGCGGCAGCATCTGTGCCCCCGCATCTACAGGTACAGCCACCACCCCACTTACCAGCACCGCCCTCCCAGCAGCCCCTCAGCCTTTGCCCCGTGCCCGCTCACCCAGGAGGGTGGGCATCATCTTCGCCCCAGGTACCTCATGCCCTGCCCCAGTCACCCCTGCTGCCCTCAGTGAGGAGGCCATTGACCTCCTCTGGTCCCTCACTGTTGGGCAGTCTACCATTTTGAATGCCATCCAGGGTGTAGAAAGGCAGTTGCAACAAACAAATGCATTCCTGGAGGGCATTCATTCTGGTCAGGCGGCCCTTTTCAGGCTCTGGCCTCAACACTGATGGCAGCCACTGTTCCTGTGTCTAGCCTCCCCCCTCCAACTTCCTCCACCCAGACCCAATCCCCTCTACCTCATCCTATCCCAAGCACACCTTCAGACCAGCATGCACACACGTCAACACACAAGGGAAGCTCAGGGAAACATAAGCACCACACATCCCACAGGCACTCACACAAGCATCATACACATGCAGACACACCAACATCCACTGCCTCCACTGTGTCCCCCTCCTCCTCGTCTCCCTCCTTCCTCCCAGTCTCGTCTACACTCACACCTGCATGCACTACATCTACAGCCACTACTGCCATCACCAGCACACACACCACCACACCCCGCTGACGTGCAGTCACCACCCCACTGCCATTCACACGTCCCCTGTGTCCTCTCCCAGTGTGTCTGTGACGCCACCTCCCAAGATACACAAACGCAGGCACACACCCACCCAACAGCCATCCACCTCACGACAGCCTCCAGCGCATGCACCTTCACCCAAAGTCACCAAACGAACAGCTCCTACAACCACAACCTCTTCCTCCACTCCCAAACATCCTCCAGCTACCCATCCCAGTGTTTCCCAAAAACTTTTCCTGTCCAACCTTGACCTCTTTCCCACACCTCCCCCACCCCGTCTGTCTCCTAGGGCCCGACTCTCCAGGTCCCAACCTAGCACCTCAGCCACAACATCTCCGGGACCAATGGTGCCTGTAGTCACCGGAATCTGGAGTGCACAGGCCACCAGGGCAGCCAGTGTGGCACGGAGCCACAGCACGGACAGTCCTCCACCTGTGAAGCATCAAAAGTTGGCCAATGCCCGGCGGGAGAGGGGGAAGGCTCCAGCCACCAAAGCTGCTCCCAGGGGTACAGGTGGGAGTCAGCTGCGACACCTTCCAAGGTGGGGAAGGGCCACTAGAAAGTCAGCAAGTCTGTGAAGAGCAGCACAGCGGAGAAGACCGCCATCATCCCTGCTGCCCAGGAGGCCACCGCCAGCACCTGCCCCGCTGCCCAGGAGGCCACCGGCAGCACCTGCCCTGCTGCCCAAGAGGCCACCGCCTTCATCCCCGCTGCCCAGGAGGCCACCGCCATCATCCCCGCTGCCCAGGAGGCCACCGCCACCACCTGCCCTGCTGCCCAAGAGGCCACTGCCATCATCCCCGCTGTCCAGGAGGCCACCGCCAGCACCTGCCCTGCTGCCCAGGAGGCCACCGCCAGCACCTGCCCTGCTGCCCAAGAGGCCACCGCCAGGACCTGCCCTGCTGCCCAAGAGGCCACCCCCATCATCCCCGCTGCCCAGGAGGCCACCGCCAGCACCTGCCCTGCTGCCCTGCTGCCCATTAGGCCATCACCAGACCTGCTACCCAGAAGGCCACCACCATCACCAGCCCTGCTACCCAGGAGGCCACCGCCATCATCCCCGCTGCCCAGGAGGCCACTGTCACCAGCCCCGCTGGGTCAGCAGGACCGCCAGCACCAGCTCCGCTGGGCCAGACAGGACCGCCAGCACCAGCCCAGCTGGGCGAGACACGACCGCCAGCACCAGCCCCGCTGGGCCAGACAGGACCGCCGGCCCAACTGCCAGCACCAGCCCCGCTGGGCCAGACAGGACCGCCAGCACCAGCCCCGCTGGGCCAGACAGTACCACCAGCAGCTAAGTCACTGCAAAGGACCCCGTAGCTACAAGCACCGCTGAACAGGGCACCGCCGCCACAAGCACCACTGAACAGGGCACTGCCGCCACAAGCACCGCTGAACAGGGCACAGCCGCAACAAGCACCGCTGAACAGGGCACCACCGCAGCAAGCACCGCTGAACAGGGCACCGCCGCCACAAGCACCGCTGGCCCATGAGCGCCAAGGGCACTGACGCTACTGAGTCCGTCACGAGCAGGATGAAGCACTCTGGGCACCAAGCCCCCTCCAGAACCAGTGGAGACATACATCCACTACCTCTGTCCTTGGCAGGATGAAGCACTCTGGGCACCAAGCCCCCTCCAGAATCAGTGGAGAAAGACATCCACTACCTCAGTCCTTGGCAGGATGAAGCACTCTGGGCACAAAGGCCCCTCCAGAACTAGTGGAGACTGTCATCCACTTGAGAGACTGTGGCTTTGAACTCCCCAGGATTGAACAGTGGGCATTGGGCCCCCTCGTGGATTTGGTGTTTTGCACTCAACCGGCTGAGGTGCCCCCCCTTTCCCTCCCCCTGAGGTGCCTGTTTTATTGCTATCTGATGCCCCTGCAGTGTTCTCTCGATCATGGTTGGGGATCTTGTGTGGGCCTCGCCCATACCGTGTGGGCCCAGTGTTCCACGGACTTCAATGGAGCACTACCTGGACTACAAATCTTGGTGTATATTTTGTTTATAGTGTATGTATGTATATTTTTGCGTACTGGATTTTAATATATTTTAATGGTTACCCTCATTTTCTTTGGTCTTTGGATTCTTCCGGTGGGGGTTGCGGGGTGTAACTGTAATGTATCAATATGTCTTAGTGTGTGTGTTGTTGTGAGTGAGGGTAGGGGTGGCGGTGGGGGTGTTGCGTGTGTGTGTCCCTGTTTTTTCCCTCCCCCTCCCCTGTGTCGTAGGTGCAGTACTCACTGTGGTCTTCGCCGCCGGCGTTCGTGCTCCTGGTAGAGGAGCAAGAAGATAAGGGCTGGCAGGATCTGCAGCTCTGATTCCATGGTGTCCTGGTTCCTCGTGGGGTGTGTAGTGGTGAGCGTTTTCCCTTAGAAGTCCTGTTTCCGCCGTGTTTTTGTCTGTGGTGAATCCGCCCCGGAAAAGGTGGCGGATTGGTAGGTTGTGATACTGTGGGTGGGACTTTGTCCTCCGCCTGTCTATGGTGGTGGCCGCCGTGCTGTTTGTTTGCACCGCCGTGGCGGTCGGAGTGTTAAAGTGGCTGTCTTTGTTGGCGGTTTCCGCCACAGTCATAATTACATTTTTTTTACAGCCAGCCTGTTGGCGGTCTTACTGCCGCTTTAACACCGTCCACCAGGGTTGTAATGACTACCAATATTTCCAAAATGTTGATTTAATTAATACTAAACCATGTGTAAAATATATTTTTTTATAGCTGTCCCTTCAACACCTCCTCAGGGGTAGTAAGCACTAAGGGGCAGATTTATGAAAAGTGGGGCTGCACTTAGTGCAACACCAGTTTTCTTGTGCCCCCCCTAAACCCACAGTGTAGCGCCGTATTTATAATACGGAGCACCATGGTGGTAGTTAGGGTGACTAGTGTCATTATTTTTTATGCTAGTCCGGCGCTTTGCAGGATTAGCGTAAAAAAGTATTACACTAATCCTGCAAAGCACCCAGAGGCCCATTGTAATCAATGGGAGCTGCTTTTTAATGCCTGCACTTAGCAGGCGTTAAATGTCGATACAAATGGCGCGAAGGAATCTTATAGATTCCTTTGTGCTATTTTTACGGCCCCCCTAGTGCCGGAATGCCCCCCTTGCATGCATTATGCCTGACGCAGGCATAATGTGGCACAAGGTGTTACAAAGTGGCACAATGCAAGCATTGCGCCACTTTGTAAATATGACACAGCTTTTTCCCCTTCCAACGCCACATTAGCATAAAAAAAATGATGCTAATGTGGCATTGGAACAGCGCAAGGCCAGCATAAATCTGGCCCTATGTATATACACTCACAATTAAAAACACACACTTCACTGCCCAGTTGTTAACTCTTTGCACTACCACTCAAAGAGAACAAATCTTTGTCATCACAAAGCTTTTAGTGATTCAATCAATTAAAGCCAGAACCAGCTCCAAAGCATCCTTTACATTTGTTTATTTTATCATTTACATTTGCAGATCAACTCCTAACTCACATTTGCATTTCATTCAGGGAGCAGGCACACTGGCTTCTTTAGCTATCTGTGGAGCTTCCTTTCACAGCACAGGAGACTCAATCAATGAAAGTTAACGATCGGCTGGGGTAATGCACAACCCCCTTTCCGGGGCTCTACGGCCCCCCTGGGGGTCACGACCCACAGATTGAAGACCTCTGCCTTATAGTGAGTTGCTTGGTGATAACAGCATACAGGGTTTCTCCATAGTGGTGACCTGGGAGTGAGTGACTGTCTTTCTAGTTTTGCTTGGGAGTCATTTGTCACTTGTTGACTTGTGTGGTCATGTCCAGTTTGCTGTCAGTGATTATTCTGAGGTTTTTGGTATGGGTTCGGGGTGAGGGTATGAGCTCAGCTGGTATCATTGGAGTCCCATGGTGAGGTATTCTTGCCAAAAACCACTACCTCTGTCTTTTCAGTGTTGAGGTTGAGACATTTGGCTTTCATTCAGCTAATGACTTCAGTTCGGCAGCTGGGGAATTTGTTTATTATAATGGGCATCTTGTCCAAGAGGAGAGTATGAGTTGTGTGTCATCTGCATAAGAGAGGATGTTGAAGTAGTGTGCATGGATGACGTTGGCAAGAGTGATCATTTAGGAGTTAAATAGGGTGGGACTGAGTAATGACTCTTGAGGAACTGTGCAGATGAGTTTCTAGTGGAGAGCAGGTCCTTGGATGCCAATCTCAAGCAGGTGCCTCATGAGGATGGATGTGAAACCATGGCAAGTGCTGCAGGGAAGTCCAGGAGAATGAGGGCTGCAGTGTCTATTCTGGCAAGGATCATGTAGATGGCCCGGAAGGGTAGTGCTGGAGTTGATATGGGAGATGTGGCAATGCCACCATCTTAGAAATAGCCAACCAACCCATGCAAGATAGGCGAAGGAAGAAACTTGCAGTTTGGCAAGTTGATGAATGTTAGAGTCCCAGGCTTTACATTCATCACCACTGATATAAACCCCTTAATATCTGTAACCCCCAGTTTCTATCTGGAGTACGGAGCTCACCTCAGGGGTTCAGTGTCCTGTGGGTGGATCACAGATGTGTGGGAGTTGACCCTGGGACATATATGTTCACCAAAGGTACATAGCATATGGAGGCACCAGAATCCTGTGGATCATGATGAAAGATCAATAGATCAGTCATATGGAGAGATACTCTGTTAGAGATCCCGGAGGGTCCTGTCAAAGTCCCTCACCTGAGTGTCCACACGAAGCCACTCTGCAAGAGGTTTTACAGTGCAAACAATGTAGGGGGAGTGTGAGAAAGTAGCCTCTTTCTAGCCTTGTTACCCCCACTTTTGGCCTGTTTGTTAGTATATGTCAGGGTGTTTTCAATGTCTCACTGGGATCCTGCTAGCCAGGGCCCAGTGCTCATAGTGAAAACCCTATGTTGTCAGTATGTTTGTTATGTGTCACTGGGACCCTGCTAGCCAGGACCCCAGTGCTCATAGGTTTGTGCCCCATATGTGTTCCCTGTGTGATGCCTAACTGGCTCACTGAGGCTCTGCTAACCAGAACCTCAGTGGTTATGCTCTCTCTGCTTTCCAAATTTGTCACTAACAGGCTAGTGACTAAATTTACCAATTCACATTGGCATACTGGTACACCCATATAATTCCCTAGTACATGGTACTAAGGTACCCAGGGTATTGGGGTTCCAGGAGATCCCTATGGGCTGCAGCATTTCTTTTGCCACCCATAGGGAGCTCTGACAATTCTTACACAGGCCTGCCAGTGCAGCCTGAGTGAAATAACGTCCACGTTATTTCACAGCCATTTACCACTGCCCTTAAGTAACTTATAAGTCACCTATATGTCTAACCTTCACCTGGTGAAGGTTGGGTGCAAAGTTACTTAGTGTGTGGGCACCCTGGCACTAGCCAAGGTGCCCCCACATCATTCAGGGTAAATTCCCCGGGCTTTGTGAGTGCGGGGACACCATTACACGCATGCACTGTACATAGGTCACTACCTATGTACAGCGTCACAATGGTAATTCCGAACATGGCCATGTAACATGTCTAAGATCATGGAATTTTCATCCCAATGCCATTCTGGCATTGGGGGGACAATTCCATGATCCCCCGGGTCTCTAGCATAGTACCCGGGTACTACCAAACTGCCTTTCCGGGGTCTCCATTGCAGCTGCTGCTGCTGCCAACCCCTTAGACAGGTTTCTTCCCTCCTGGGGTCCAGGCAGCCCTGGCCCAGGAAGGCAGAACAAAGGACTTCCTCTGAGAGAGGGTGTAACACCCTCTCCCTTTGGAAATAGGTGTGAAGGCTGGGGAGGAGGAGCCTCCCCCAGCCTCTGGAAAGGCTTTGATGGGCACAGATGGTGCCCATCTCTGCATAAGCCAGTCTACACCGGTTCAGGGATCCCCCAGCCCTGCTCTGGTGCGAAACTGGACAAAGGAAAGGGGAGTGACCACTCCCCTGACCTGCACCTCCCAGGGGAGGTGCCCAGAGCTCCTCCAGTGTGTCCCAGGCCTCTGCCATCTCGGAAACAGAGGTGTCTGTGGCGCACTGTACTGCTCTGAGGGGCCAGTGCCAGCATGTGACGTCAGAGGCTCCTTCTGATAGGCTTTTACCACTCTTGGTAGCCAATCCTCCTTCCTAGGTAGCCAAACCTCCTTTTCTGGCTATTTAGGGTCTCTGCTTTGGGGATCTCACCAGATAACGAATGCAAGAGCTCAACAGAGTTCCTCTGCATCTCCCTCTTCACCTTCTGCCAAAGGATCGACCGCTGACTGCTCAGGACGCCTGCAAAACTGAAACAAAGTAGCAAGACGATTACTAGAAACCTTGTATCGCTTCATCCTGCCGGCTTTCTCAACTGTTTCCAGGTGGTGCATGCTCTGGGGGTAGCCTGCCTCCTTCCTGCACCAGGAGCTCTGAAGAAATCTCCCGTGGGTCGAGGGAATCTTCCCCCTGCAACCGCAGGCACCAAAAGACTGCATCACTGGTCCTCTGGGTCCCCTCTCAGCACGAGGAGCGTGGTCCCTGGAACTCAGCAACTCTGTCCAAGTGACTCCCACTGTCCAGTGACTCTTCAGTCCAAGTTTGGTTGAGGTAAGTCCTTGCCTCCCCACGCTAGACTGCATTGCTTGGTACTGCGTGATTTGCAGCTGCTCCGGCTCCTGTGCACTCTTCCAGGATTTCCTTTGTGCACAGCCAAGCCTGGGTCCCCGACACTCTAACCTGCAGTGCACAACCTTCTGAGTTGTTCTCCGGCGTTGTGGGCCTCCCTTTTGTGACTTCGCATAGACTCCGGTTCACTCTTCTTCCAAGTGCCTGTTCAGGTGTGGGTGCTGCCTGCTTCTGTGAGGGCTCCATTACTTGCTGGGCGCCCCCTCTGTCTCCTCCGCCAAGTGGCAACATCCTGGTCCCTCCTGGGCCGCAGCAGCACCCAAAAACCCTTACCGCAACCCTTGCAGCTAGCAAGGCTTGTTTGCGGTCTTTCTGCGTGGGAACACCTCTGCAAGCTTCATCGCGAGGTGGGACATCCGTCTTCCAAAGGAGAAGTCCCTAGCTCTCTTCTTTCTTGCAGAACTCCAAGCTTCTTCCATCCGGTGGCAGATTCCTTGCACCCTCAGCTGGCATTTCCTGGGCTCCTGCCCAATCTCGTCACTGTCGCGACTATTGGACTTGGTCCCCTTGTCTTTCAGGTACTCAGGTCCGGAAATACACTGTTGTTGCATTGCTGGGGTTTGTTCTTCCTGCAGAATCCCCCTATCACGACTTCTGTGCTCTCTGGGGGTAGTAGGTGCACTTTACACCTACCTTTCAGGGTCTTGGGTTGGGCTATTTTTCTAACCCTCACTGTCTTCTTACAGTCCCAGCGACCCTCTACAAGTTCAAATAGGTTTGGGGTCCATTCGTGGTTCGCATTCCACTTTTGGAGGATATGGTTTGTGTTGCCCTAATACCTATGTGCTCCTATTGCAATCTACTGTAACTTTACATTGCTTGTATTACTTTTCTTGCTATTACCTGCATAATTTTGGTTTGTGTACATATATCTTGTGTATATAACTTATCCTCATACTGAGGGTACTCACTGAGATACTTTTGGCATACTGTATTGTCATAAAAAATAAAGTACCTTTATTTTTAGTACTTCTCTGTATTGTGTTTTCTTATGATATTGTGTATATGACACCAGTGGTATAGTAGGAGCTTTACATGTCTCCTAGTTCAGCCTAAACTGCTTTGCCATAGCTACCTTCTATCAGCCTAAGCTGTTAGAAACACATCTTCTACACAAATAAGGGATAACTGAACCTGGCACAAGGTGTAAGTACCTCTGGTACCCCCTACAAGGCAGGCCAGCCTCCCACAAGGAGAGGGTAAACCTGCCTTGCCCTTTGGATAGCAAAATTTTCAGAGACCTTGTGGCAAAGCTAAACCCTGACCCAAAGGTCAGTGTACAGTAAACAAACATATTTAAGAAGGATCTCCCCAAAATGTAACTTACATAGTAGCATGAGAATGTACTCCCAGGATACACAGTCAAAAGCATTTTCAAAGTCCACAATTAGTAGTGCCAATGAACCTTGCAACCTATTGACTAGTTCCAATGATTTGTGTATCCTGGGGAATGGCCAAACTGGCAAGCAATATGGCTGCATGGCATGGAAGCTCTAGAGGAGGCTGCCTGATCCTTCTTTCCACGGGTGCACATCCATCACAGATATGCTCGGGATTCCATATCCCTGTGTGCATTGGGCTGTTTGCCTGATCCAGCAGCCTATTTGTGCCCATTGCATGCCAGATCAGCCGCTACTTTACAAACCTGACTCCACAGCCTGACGCGGCCCATGGAGGCCCCATGGTGACAGTGTCCGTGGGTGATCCTGAAAGTGGGGCTGTGGCGTGCACAGCTCGAGTCCGCAGCCCAATTGACTTCTATGGTCCGGGTGCCGCAGGTCATGGCATGTAGCAAGCTTTCTGGTACATTAGGGGGCAGTGTGTGGGCACCCTGACAGAGCTGCAGTAGTGAGGATTGGATATATGCTGGTCAGCCTGCAAAGGACAATTGAACTGCCTTCAGTGGCCCTAGGACCCACTAATTGTTTACAATCCCTCCCTTTCCTGATACTGGTGAGTTCATAAACAGGCCTGCCTGGTGACAGTAGCCCCTGCATGTCCTTTACCTGAATTGCAGCCTGGACACCGCATGGCACCACTTCATCCTGCATGTTGCTGGGCTGCCTGGCAGACCACCACTGCATGCTATTACCCTTGTTGACCAATTATTGTAACCCGGCTAATAACCTTCCTTCTTGGTGCCTCGTCTCTGCTGTTAGGGCCTAATACAACTTTCATGCCCTCACTGCCCTGCCCATAGATTGGTGTGATAACCTTTCAATTGAGGGCATCATGTTTCTACCAGTGTGATGAAGCATGGTGACACAAAGCAAAAAAAGCTGCCCATTGATGCCACTGGGACTCCGCGACAGCAGCATTCCCTGTCAGACACCAAGGAGCCTCTGTTAAGTGACACCACTCCTCCTTTGAAGGCACCTTTGCCAATGTGGTTGAAAAGCACTTTGGATTTAAATCCATAGATTTGACACTGACTAGCCATTTGGATCACATGGGCGAGAGCTTGAATCACCACACTGCAAGTCTAGATGATGCGGAGTGCACAATATCCAAGACCAAAGATGACACCAAGGATGTTCGGAAGCAACTTGAAAAAGTGGAGTGGATGATTAAATCTGCCAAGGCCAAGAATGAGGCTCTGAAGACCTCACTCACACCGCAACAACATATGGATTACAGGGATAGCTGATTCTACAAACATGGGGTGCCCAGACACCTTTGTAGAGAGTCTTCTTGTTGAGCTGTTCAGTAAGCAAGTGCTTACAGACACCTTTGTTGTAAAAAAGACCATAGATCACTTGGACCTCAACCCATACCAGGTACATCTCGCACCCAGTCATTGTTCGGTTCCTCACCTTTAGGGACTGGAACACTGCTCTTTACCTTGCCAGTGAAAAAGGCTCCCTCCAGTACCAAGGTGTGATGAAGTCCATTTTCCTGAATTTTACACAAGTGGTTTAGGAGGTACAATGCAAGTTTACAGAGTTGAAACACACTCTTCAGAAGCATAGCTTGAAAGACAGCATGCTTTACCAAGCACATCAACGTGTTGAGGTGAACGGTCGGCACAAAGTTTTTCATACCCCTGTAGATGTCGCTCAGTTCTTCAAACAGCATGAGGGTGGTGCAGATTTGTCTTGATATACTCCATCTGACCATTTGCCTGTCACCCCCTCTTCGGGATCCCAGCACAACCTGTTGCCTTAAACGTAACCCCTTCTGGATGAATAGATCACTTTGAACTAACTCAGAACTGTATTTGTGGCCTTGCTTTGGTGGACTCCTCCTCACTCACACTGCCAGAGGCACTAGCTGCCCAACTGGACCATTACCATCTAGACACATGTCCATTGCCAAGAAGGTTTCTGTTCTCTTGAGCATTGTCACCCCCCAAGGTATACACCAAAATGTTTGTTGTATTGTTCTATTGGGTTTTCTAGTGGGATTCACCAGATGATATCTCTTCTGGTGTGGATGTTGGTTGAGGGTTGTTTTGTGCTACTCTTGTTAACTATGCAATTATAGTATTGCATGACATTCCAGCGAAGCTGGTTTGGAGATTTAAAGATGGTGCCTTGGAGTCCATTGGGCTGTTGAGGTCACAAGGGGTTGGTAACCGGGGGCACAGAGCAGATCCTGTGATGCAAGTCTAAAGGCAGCCAGGTGCAGGGTGTTTTAGAGGTCTTAGATGCTGTGCGCCAAGGGACCCTTTGGAGCTGGGGGTAAGTCTTCTTCTTGGAGTCTTGCAGGACATTGCCGATGGTCTGGTGGGATGTTTGGGGTCTCACTGAAGTCCTGTGACTGGGGCTTCCTCCTGGTCCAGTTGCAGCTCTGGGTGAGCTGTTTTTGGGATTGTCTGAGGTGCACTGACCAGTATTTGGTTATTGACACAACTAGGCTACAGGAGGGCACTGTGCCACCAAACTTGGCATACTTGCAGGTCTCATCTGGGCTGTTGTTGGTGTGTGTCGGGTCTGGCTGCAACTTCCAGTTGCAGATATATGGTCCAGTCTGTGAGGTGACCCTCACCGGCTTGCAGGTCCCTTACAGGCTCCTTTGGTTTCTTGAGTGGTGCTTCCACTCAGGAGGTAGCTCTCAGGCTTTTTGCAAAGTCTGGAGGACCTCTGTTTTTTTTAGGTTGGTCCTGTGGTCAGCTCCTCCGCAGCAGCAATTGTCTGACTCTGGTTCAATTAGCAGGGGTCTTGGAGCCTCTTCTGGTGCAGCAGGTCCTCTGTTCTCGTCTTGGTGTGTTCTTTGGTGCTTCTTTTCTTCCAGATGAATCTAATTTCTTGGTCTAGGGGAGCCCACTAAATAGGGAATTTAGTGAGCATTTTAGGGTGAACCTGGTAGTGTCCAATGGGACACTTGCCCCTGGGTGGTTCTACCCTCTACAGTGACCTCTTTCTGGGGGAAGGGTCACTTCCCTAAACCTCATTGGTTATTTTCCTGTCTTCCAACATAAAGGAAAATGTAATGGAGCATCCACTTCGGTTGCAAGCCCCTAGGGGTGGTGCATACTCAGTGAGGCCACTCATCCTACCCTTTGTCTGGTTTCCCTCCTTTGCACCCGCCAAACATGGGAGTTTGCAAAGGGGGAGCCATCTGCTGCTAGCAGCAGGCCTGGGGGCTGAAGTTTCAGGGTTGGTAGCCCTTTAAAGCTCACCGCCATGAGAGTGCACATTCCTGAGGGAAGGTGTGTTAACTCCTCCACCCAGGAAGGGCATTGCTTTACAAACCAGAGAGCCAGGGCTCTCCCCTAGGTTTGTATATTGGGTGTCTGGAAGTGGCAGGCTTGATGGAACCAGTCAGCAACTATGCCAGTTAGGTTAGCTTTTGCAAGGAGCACCTCTACGGTGACCCCTGGGTACATTTAGGGTTAAATCCAATACTGGCACCAGTTTGGGTTTAACATTCTGAGTTGTTTGATACCAAACAACCCAGGGTGCAGAGTTGCCATCATGCAGCTGGGGAACTCATGTTTGACCAGTGTCCGGTACATGTACTTAAAATGGCTGCTCTCTTCACTCCCTGTGTCCCAGGTTTGCCAAGGACACAGAGGGGGCACATTGCTGATGCAATTATGCCCTCACATATACGTAGTATGGTGCACTCTGCCTTAAGGCTGTAAGGCCTACTAAAGGGGTGGCTTATCCATAACATATGCAATGTAGGGTGGACAGGACACACAGGGAGTGTCCCATGTTGGATTTGTCTTTTTAGGGTTGCCCCAGTACACTCAGCCTGCACTGGCAGTGCTGGGTGCATCTGGGTGCAGGGCCCTAGAGGGTGACAAATCAGTGCTGCTGCCCTCCGGGGCCTCATCATATTATCCCATGCCCTGGGTACTGGTGTACCCATTTACTAGGGTCTTACAGTGATAGGTAAGAGTGTATGCAATTGTGCCAATCATCACAACAGATTTAGGGAAAGAGCTCTGGCCCAGGGAACCTGGTTAGCAGGGGCCCTGGGCACTACCAATTTCTAGGACACATCAACATCAGGCAAAATGTGGGGCTAACCATGGAAAAAGAGGCCTCCTCTCATAACCCGCCACTGCCCACCACCTGCTCCACTAGAGATACCAAACCTCGCTCCCTGCAGACACTTACTGAGCTCCTCAACACCTTCCAGCTCACTGACTACTGGCATGCTCGCAACCCACACTCTAACACTTACACATTCTACTCTGCCCCGCACAATGTCTGGACCCATACTGATCAGTGGTATATGTCTCATGGAGCCCTTCTGTGGGTCACAGATGTCATTCATTAGCCTTGTACCCTTTCTAACCATGATCCAGTTGCGGTGACACTGCTCACACCATATCAGACCAGTCAGCCAGACACTGGTATTTTACTGAGAATGCACTGTATGACGAGGTTTTCCTTGTGTGAATACTTCACAATTAAGATTGAATCTGTGGAAAACAATCCATGCTCTGGGAAGCCTTCAAGGCTTATTTAAGGAGAGATGTATTGAAAATATGCGTGGGCTCTCTGCAGTAAGTGCAATGACTTGGCAAGGGTGAAGGGAGAGCTGCGAGATATGGATCTAGGTGCATTGCTGATACACAACTGCCCCACCTGCACATCCAATCCAAACTATTACAAGAGTTCTGAGAAATTGCTGAACAAGAGGAAACCTATTTGAGCACACTAATATGGAGAGAGTGAGAAACCGGGCACACCCTGGCTCAGCTTTAATGACCAAATTATGATACCATGTATGGTACTATTCTCCTGGCAGATTATGGCATTACTGCCAATAACAACGCCACAGTTGTCCAGATGTTTTCAAAATATTATCAGCATTTGTATCTGTCTCCCTTGGGTAGTAACGAGACGGCACTAGCTGACAACCTGTCCAAGACAGATATGGTGTGGCTCACACCTGCACAATAGCAATTTTTGGCTGCACCTATAACATGCAAAGATATAACGCAGGCTATCAACACCCTGAGTGGTTCTAAAGCCCCTGGCTTTACAAGGTGTTAAACACATGCTGGCCCCTCACCTCCTGGAAGTCTATGGTGAATCTCTTGCAGCAGGCATTTTACCCCCTTCCCTCAGGGAAGCCATCATCATCGTATTGCTGAAACTGGACAAGCCAGCCAATCTTTGCATCTTCTACAGACCATTATCACTCCTGAATCATGATAAAATGTTGGCCAAGGTGACAGACGTATGTCTCTCCCTTTTGATGGAGCACATAATTTCTTCTGTGCAATCAGATTTCCCCTATTGTCCCAGCAGCAGTCGCCCTAAGAGATGCTGAGAAACCATTACATTTGTTTGAGTTGTCCTTCCTCCGAGTGACACCGGCCAGACTAGGAATACGTAACGACCTCCAGGACCTCATTATGCTAATTTACAAAGAACTTTTGGCATCCTTCAGGATGAATGGCAGACTCTCAGGTGCTTTTCCGATAACCTCAGGTACATTTCAGTGTTGCCACATTTCTCCCCTACTTTTTATTATTACCATGGCCCCACTCATCAAGCACTTGCAGGAGCGTCAATTGGACAGAGATCTCCGATTTTGTCATGGGCCACATTTGGCTTCACTGTCCTCAGACAACATCCTGTTATTAATACATCAGCAACTTATCAAACTGCCTTCTCGCATATGTAAGCTAGTACGATTTGAAACCTTTTCCAGTTGATTGATTAAATGGAGCAAATTGGAACTTTTTCCACTAATAGGGTCCACTGTGTACTGCGAGTTATAATACCCCCTTCACTGGTGCACTGATTCCCATAAGTATGTAGGTCTTTTCTTACATAGAGACAAATGTGAAGTTATATGTCAGGCTTATCGACATGTTATTCATAAGCTCACCTTTTAGGTGGAAAGATGGATCAAGCTTCTATTAGCTGTAGGGGGTGCATTGCCATTATTAAAATGGTGTCCTTACCCATTTTTGATATCTGTTCTCAAATATTCCC
This sequence comes from Pleurodeles waltl, assembly GCF_031143425.1. Taxonomy (NCBI): domain Eukaryota; kingdom Metazoa; phylum Chordata; class Amphibia; order Caudata; family Salamandridae; genus Pleurodeles; species Pleurodeles waltl. The sequence continues at coordinate 427,631,891 of NC_090437.1, forward strand.
ATTGCCTCAACCAATAACTACTTCGAAACTCTGCGGAATCTCATGACACAGTACTGAGTACTGTTCTTATAGGACGAAACACGTGTTGGCTGTATGTGCTACATGGATACTGACTTCAATGCTGTGTTCACTACATGAACACTGACTTCAAAGGACAACTTTGTGTTTACTATGATGAACTTTTCTGTTTCATGAATAAATTGAGCTTGAAACGTTTTATGTTGTTAATAGAAATATATGTTGCATATTGATACATCACTTACTTCTAATTACATGTTCATGAGTGCCCTGACAGCTGTTTTTTGTCACTGTGAGTTTCCCTGGAAACATTAGAGGAATTGGGAAGATCCTCTTGCCAGGAGCACCATGTTAAGATTGGAATGTTAATGCTATTATGTGGACTCACTGTGAGCGCCCAAATCCTATGACTTGCTTCCTATGTGCTTTCATTTTGATTCTAGTCAGGGTAAGTCACAAACAATCCAAATTATCCTGTGCCCACCCTCTGGTAGCTTGGCACTGAGCAGTCAGGCTTAACTTAGAAGGCAATGTGTAAAGTATTTGTGCAATAAATCATACAATAACACAATATAGCACCACAAAAAATATATAATACATATCTGGGTATTTGCAGGTCAAAAAGATAAAAGATGCAATATGAAAATGTAGAGATATCACTAAAAAGTTATATAAAGTGCCTTAAGTCTTTAAAAAGCAAACAAAGTCTCTTTCAAGCACAAAGTACCTGGTTTGGAGTGGAAAATCTCCGCAGAGTGCCGCAGAGGAAGAGATGCGTGGAAAAATGGTGTGTGCGTCGGTTTCACACACTGACTTGCATCGTTATTTTTCACGCTGGGAAGGCGTGCCTCGTTTTCCGGGAAATATGGTGTGTGTGTCGGTTTCGCCCCTTCACACACAGACTTGCATCGTTATTTTTCACACGGGGAAGATGTGCATTGTTTTCCGGCGCGTGGGCAGGTCTCCTCTGTGGTTCGCGGGATTCCCAGATGTCCCGGGGTCTGTGCGTGGAATCCTAGGCTTGTTATCCGGCTGCGCGTAGTTCCGGTGGGCTGTGCGTGGAATTTTCTCTCTCACGTCGCGTCGATTTGCTCTCTGGAAGTCAGGCGGCGTTGTCCAGGTGGGCCGTGCGTCGAAGTTCTGGTCGCACCACAGGCGTCTCGTCGATCTTTTCCTTGCGGGTCGAGCAGCGTCTTTCCGGATCGCGTGCAGTGAATTTTTCATCGCGGAGCAAGCTGTGCGTCAAATTTTTCGGCGCACAAGGAGTCCAGTTGAAAGAAAGAAAGATTTTTGGTCCTGAGACTTCAGGGAACAGGAGGCAAGCTCTATCCAAGCCCTTGGAGAGCACTTTTGCAGCAAGACAAGAGTTCAGCAAGGCAGCAGGGCAACAGCAAGGAAGCAGTCTTTTGTAGAAAGCAGTCAGGTGAGTCCTTTGAGCAGCCAGGCAGTTCTTCTTTGCAGGATGCAGGTTCTGGTTCAGGTTTCTTCTCCAGCAAGTGTCTGAGGTGGTAGGGCATAGGCCCTGTTTTATACCCAAATGTGCCTTTGAAGTGGGGGAGACTTTATACAGTGGCTAGGAAGTGCACCAGGTCCCCTTTCAGTTCAATCCTGTCTGCCAGGGTCCCAGTAGGGGGTGTGGCAGTCCTTTGTGTGAGAGCAGGCCATCCACCCTCCCAGCCCAGGAAGACCCATTCAAAATGCAGATGTATGCAAGTGAGGCTGAGTACCCTGTGTTTGGGGTGTGTCTGAGTGAATGCACAAGGAGCTGTTAACTAAACCCAGCCAGCCGTGGATTGTAAGGCACAGAAAGATTTAAGTGCAAATAAATGCTCACTTTCTAAAAGTGGCATTTCTAGAATAGTAATATTAAATCCAACTTCACCAGTCAGCAGGATTTTGTATTACCATTCTGGCCATACTAAATATGACCTTCCTACTTCTTTCAGATCAGCAGCTACCACTTCAATAATGTATGAGGGCAGCCCCAATGTTAGCCTATGAAGGGAGCAGGCCTCATAGTAGTGTAAAAACAAATTTAGGAGTTTTACTCTACCAGGACATGTAAACTACACAGGTACATGTCCCGCCTTTCACCCACAAAGCACCTTGCTCTAGGGGTTACCTAGGGCACAGATTAGAGGTGACTTATATGTAGAGAGTGGGGATGTTTAGGCTTGGCAAGTACTTTTAAATGCCAAGTCGAAGTGACAGTGAAACTGCACACACAGGCCTTGCAATTGGCAGGCCTAAGACAAGGTAAAGGGGCTACTTAAGTGGGTGGCACAACCAGTGCTGCAGACCCACTGGTAGCATTTAATCTACAGGCCCTGGGCACATATAGTGCACATAACTAGGGACGTATAAGTAGATTAAATAGTCCAATCAGGTATGATCCAAGGTTACCATGTTTAAAGGGAGAGAGCATATGCACTTTAGCACTGGTTAGCAGTGGTAAAGTGCGCAGAGTCTAAAAGCCAGCAAAAACAGTGTTTAAAAAGTGGAGGGAGGCAGGCAAAAAGTTAGGGGTGACCACCCTAAGGCTGTCAGGTCTAACAGGCATGGTTTGAGCTCTGACAATACTTAAGCAGTGGGATTCTATACTCCTCTCTCATACCCCTTAGCAACAGCCCATGGCAGCCACTCACTCAGGAATGCTTGGTGCAACATTCACTCACTTCACACCAGTTACGCATTGTAATACTTGTCAGCCTTGGTTTGGTCTCCCTTAACTTTTTGCCTCTGCTTCCCAGGTTTTTGATGTGTGCTGGACTCTGTTTTTAGTGTTTTTTGATACTCTAGGTCAGAGGTCTTCAATCTGGGGGTCGCGACCCACAGGGGGGCCATGGAGTCCTGGAAAGGGGTCCTGCATTCCCCCAACTGATTGTTAAAATGCCTCAGGTGAACTTTGATGTATTGAGTCTTCTGTGCTGTGAAAGCCACAGACAGCTAGGGAAGCCTTCACACCAGGGCACCTGCTTCCTGAATTAAATGCAAATGTGCTCTACGAGGTGATCTGCAAATGTAGAGAGTAATCTGCAACTGTAAAGGATGCTGGCGAGCTGATCAAATCACTCACAGCTTTGTGATGACAAACATTTAGGGGGTTATTCTAACTTTGGAGGAGGTGTTAATCCGTCCCAAAAGTGACGGAAAAGTGACGGATTTACCACCAGCCGTATTACGAGTCCATTATATCCTATGGAACTCGTAATACGGCTGGTGGTATATCCGTCACTTTACCGTCACTTTTGGGACGGATTAACACTCCTCCAAAGTTAGAATAACCCCCTTAGTCTTTTTTTTAGGGGGTAGTGCAAAGAGTTAAGAAGTGTATGTGCTTTTAATTGTAGTTACACAGCGCCACTGCCTTGCCTTACTTTGCGTCAAGGAGAGGTTCCGTGGGCTTTGTGGTGGGTGTTCCCACGCAACACCCATGGATTTTGACGCTGCCCCAGATTTACAAAATCACGTAAACTGGAGCAGTGCCAAAACCTTACGCCTCCACAGAGCAGGCATAATGAGGAGAAATGTTTTAATTTCTCCTTGTTTTTCCTCTTTCCATGTGTGTTGCTATCTGCCGCACATATAGAAAGAGGTACAATGCCTCTCTGGATTGTTTTTGTGCAGCAAGGTGCCCCTTCCTGCACAAAAACAATCCTGGCTGCGTTGGTGCTAGGCAGCAATTTGTGCGCCAGTGCAGGGGGAAAGGACAGAAATGCATTGTATTTCATAAATTCGGTCCATTCCTGCCCTTTTGTATTGGTGTAGGAAAGTGTAGCAAGAAGACCTGTGGCACTGTCCTACACCAAATCCTCATAAATGAGGACCTTTGTTTTTAGCTACACCTTTGGCCACGCACCCACACTCACTGACCTTTGGTTTGCTAAACACTGTTTAATATTATTTCCTCACCATAAAAATGATTTGCTGTGGAAAATGCGGACATTTATTATTGACGATGATGAGGAGTACCAGGTTCTAGATTTTTTTGTCAGGAGGGGGTCCTTAGACCTAAAAATCTTTGAGAGGGGGTCCCAGCATCAAAAAGTTTGAAGACCTCTGCTCTAGGCACTTTTACCACTACTAACCAGTGCTAAAGTGCAGGTGCTCCTATGTAAAATGTGTGTGTCATTGGCTTATCCATGACTGGCATATTTGATTTTATAGTAAGTCCCTAGTAAAGTGCACTAGAAGTGCCCCAGGCCTGTAAATCAAATTCTACTAGTGGGCCTGCAGACCTGGCTGTGTCACCCACACGAGTAGCCTTGTAAATATGGCTCAGACCTGCTACTGCAGTGTATGTGTGTGCAGTTTTAAACTGCCAGTTCGTCTTGGCAAGTGTCCCCACTTGCGAGGCCTAAACCCTTCCCTTTTCATAGATGTAAGGCACCCCTATGGTAGGCCCTAGGTATATCCATGGGCAGGGTGCAGTGTATATTAAAGGTGGGACATATACTGATGTGTGTTACATGTCCTAACAATGAAATACTGCTAAATTCAGTCTTCACTGCTTCAAGGCCTATCTCTCTCATAGATCAATATGGGGCTACATTTAAATATTATTAAACTGCAAATTCCCTTTGAGAGCAGATAGAAATTGGAGTTTGGGGTCTCCAAAATCACAATTTAAAAATAAATTTTTTAGTGAAGTTGGTTTTTAGATTGTTAGTTTGAAAATGCCACTTTTAGAAAGTAGTCATTTTTTCACTTAAACCATTCTGTGACTCTGCCTGCTTGTGGATTGCCTGTCTGGGACAGTTTGACAGTTGGGCTGTTAGTGAATCCCCTCTAGAAAGTGAGACAAAGGGAGCTGGGGTGTAGACTGCATATCCTAAATAGCTATCTGTGCTAGAGTGGAGGGAGGAATGGTCACTTACACCTGACTGTGCCTGCCCTCTCACAATGCAGTCGCCAACCCCTGGTATGTGTCTGGGGCCTAGTCTGGGCAAGGCAAGATCTGGTGAACTAAAGCGACTTTCTTTTGAAGTAGGCCTACTTTAAAAGCAGAAAGGGGTATACGTAGTGGACCCAAAACCCCTGAAAATCAGATCACTTCTGGAACCAACAGGAACCTCTGCCATGAGAAGAGCTGAAGAGCTGAGGAGGAGTGCTGCCCCTGTCTGTGATTGTGCTTTGTTGGTCTATCCTGCAGTTGCTGCTTCTGCCTCTGAAGGGGACAAAGACTGGACTTTGTTGTATATTCCTGCTTGTGAAGAATCTCCAAGGGCTTGAACTGAGCTTGCATCCTGTTTTGAAGTCTCAGGGCAATCAAGGACTTCCTCTGCTAACATCTGAAATCTCTGCTGAGACTCCTGCCCTGCCAAGTGGTGTTGTATCCAGTCTCTGGGCACTTGAAAGGTGTAGTTGGCAGACAAGAACTGAAAATACACGCACAGAATGCTGTACAGGGAAATCTTTTGACGCACCATCTGCAACCACGTGCCACCAGCCTTGTGGCTAAAATTGACGATCCACCTGCATCATGGCTGGGAGACCGAGGCATCGCAGCTGGAGGAACAATGCTCAACACCCACTTGCGGCTGCTGATAATGACGCAAACCCCAGGCAGTCCGGTTTTCTAACACCGTGCAACAGGATTTCCATGCATCGACCCTGGGTGTCAAATTCAACCCGACTCTGTGTGAATCTTAGGTGGCCCATCCTGAAATTGACGAATCGCTCTCTTGCGAGGAAGGAATCGACACATGACTGCCTTTTCCAATGCATGGTCACCCGTGCTGCTTTATTTTTGACGATAACCAGGTACTTTATCAAAATCAACGTTTCCATTGTTTTATATGGAGTAAGACTCTTATGCAAATGAAAATTCATATTTTAACTTGTATATATTGGATTTTTGTTGTTTTGGTCTTGTTTGATTTAGATAAATATTACCTATTTTTCTAAACTGGTGTTTTATCCATTTTGTAGTGTTTTCACTGTATTATTGTGTGTGCTGGTACAAATACTTTACACATTGCTTCTGAGATAAGCCTGACTGCTTGTGCCAAGCTACCAAGGGGATGAGGAGGGGTTATCTAAGTGTGTTTCTCCATTACCCTGACCAGAGTGAGGGCTTGGAAAGGGGGTAACCTGACTGCCAACCAAAGACCCCATTTCTAACTTGCATGGTAGGTGATTTTTTCATAAATGGCAGAATTAAACCTAGTTCTGCACTCGAGGTGGAGTGTGGCTCAACCCTCATGGATAGTTTTGTATTACATTGCTTCCATAGCACCTTGTGTGTCACCCTGCTTGCTACCCCGAAGAACCTGTTAATTTTCCTCCCCTTTCCAGAGTAATGTCCACCCCGGATGGTGGCAGGTTGATATCCCGACTATATCACAATTCCCGGCAACTGAAACACTTTGCTGCAACAGAGCAGTGAGGGAGCGTGATTTAGGATTTCATCCTGGATAAAACCTGATATTACTACGTACACAAACTAAATTAGTCTCCAATCACCATATGCACAAGTTGCTCCATTACAAACATTTGCACCAAGTTGCTACTGACTGACCTGTTTCCTGTATATATGATGTTCTGTATTGTGCACAAACTGCTTATTGTATAGTGTGCCTCATTTACTAGGAAATGGCACAGCTCGGTGCCGCAAACAATTTTGCTTCACCGAGCTGTGTTTTTTCCAGAACACATGGATGCGATGTATTTACAAGACTAAGGCGCATCTCTGTGTTCTTCCCTACTCCGGTGCTGAATTAGTTGCCTAGCACCAACAAAGGCATCATGCAAGGGTGTCTGCATTTCAGGGAATGATTGTTTATGTGTAAGAAGATGTACCTTTCTGAAAATAAACAATGAATAATGGCAATTTGTTACTTCTATGTGTGTTGCATTGGGCAGTAAAGCCAATGGGTGGTGTTAGTTTTTGGCACTGCCTCGACATTACGATTCCTTGTAAATGTGGGCAGCATCAAAATGCAATGGTTGTTGTAGTGGAGCGCCCTCAGCAACACCCATTGCACGCCCCTTTCACGCAAAGGGATGGGTGTAAAGGGCCGTATTTACAAGGTGGCGTTAAGCCACACAAAGTGGCTTAATGCTGCCTTGTAAACATGGAAGAGGGCACAGCACCACCAGAGTGTCAGTGAAAGTGACGCTCCAGTGGCACTAGGGGCTTGTAAATGAGTCCCAGTGTATATATGAACTGCCATTGTGAACTGTATTGATCACTACCTGATTGCATTGTAGCATTTTCTCACTTTAGCTCCCCCTGTGGGCTTTATGTGTGAGGCATGTCATTACACCTTAACTACTGTGTAGCCTTTTTGGCTTATTTGAAAGTTGTAAAGTTTAAAAAAAAATATTTGTGTAACTTTTGTTGTATGTTGTGTCTGGTGGACCTGTTCTGTCTGGTGGACCTTCCGAGTAGGAACACACTTTGTTCTGGGTGAACTAGGGAGTCTATCACCATCACTAGGCAGGTCTCAATGACTTTGGTGATGAGTTTTGCCTCCACATTAATCAACAATATTGGGTGGTATGAACCACAAAAATCTAGCAAAGCAACCAGCTTGTAGATCATAATAATGTCTGCCAATCATATGTCTGAAGGTAGGCTCCAAACTCCAAGAACGGCAGGTTAAATTCTTGTTACACACCATGCAGGAGATAACTGAGTAAAGTTAATTAAAATTGAGGAGGGGTGCTTGAATTTTCAATAAAATGGAACACCCAGATGGGACACTTGAGTCTAGTTGACCTCACTGTCACTTGTTGTCAACTGATTGCACATTTCTTAACCTTGCACCAAATATATGCATGCACTGATTAACACTGTGACCAACCTCTAAAAGAATTAGTGGAATATTTGACCATAGGCCTTCAAATAAAAGTTGAGCTAGGCTAATACCAATGGAAATGGCTCGGGAATAAAGAAACAATCATAAGCATTTACAGAATCTCCATTTCAATGTGTATATCATTTCTTACATATATTGTCACATTGCTATGATTTCAGTTTCTGCTTATTAGGAGTGCAGCCTAAAGCTCTTGGTATTTCTCAAAATGTATATCCAGCAATCACTTTCACTTTCAGCCCTTGAACTGATCAACTGACCTGGCTGGATCGGTGGACTAGCATTAGCCTAGCAGCCGAGAATAACTTGGACTAGCATTTGCCTAGCAGCCGAGAGTAAGTTTACCTGACTCTATCTCTTGTCAAAAGTTCCTAATATTACACAAACTTCACAAATAAAAAAAAGTTGTTTCTTTCTACATTCTTTCATCCTCAAACTGGACCCAGTCTCAAAAATATTCTCTCCATTCCTTAAATCTGGTGTTAAAAACAGACCTTTCATTAAAACATCTGTTTGTCACCTCTGCCTTTTTTCTTCTGGGTTCCAAGTGCCCCTCTCCTTCCATTCCTTCCTCAGCATGCTTCCTCTCTCAGCACAACCTACTCTGACTCATGCATGTTTAGCCTATTCTAAATGATTTAATTTCTGCAAATTTCACACAACGCATTTACAAGATCAGTCTCTCCACCTGCCTCTGAAGGTGAAACGTATGCAATCTATCAACACCTAATCTCCTCTAGCTCAACTATTAATCCCACCAAACATGTGCATGAGCCCACACACTTCCAATAATGATCACAACTAACCACCATTAATATAGTCCACCAGAAAGAAACTGAAATGACTGCATGAAATGGTCTTCTTTCAGCTCACAAGACTAATCTCAATAACAAACAGTTCCCAAAACACTGGATTAACCACTAACCTTGGGTTCTGGAGCAGCATGTTACCCTTCATAAAGCACTTTGATGCCTTGTCAGAGGTAGTAATCGCTATATAAATACAATTACAATAACAATCAAGCATTGCCAAGACACAATAGAAGTGTGGTCTCTAACAAGATCCTCCTGTGAAGTAGCCTTTAACAAGAAGTGAGATCTGAGCATAAAGCCAGATTTCTAGAGTTGTGCTGGCTGCAGTATGTCAAGTGGAACCATGTGTTAACTAAAGAGAGGAAAAAAGGGGAAGATCAAGCCCATATTCAGTAACATCCCATCCAAAGACTCACCAAACAGAAACTAACAATGGCCTAGGTAGGCTATAGATTCCATTCAAAGTAAGTTTTGACACTTGCAAGCATGTCAGAGATGGAGTCAGTGCCTGCATCAGTCTCACACTCCTAGTCAGCTGTAGCACTCACTACCCTGGCCCATCAATGGCCCCTCCTGCTTCCCTCTTTGGACACAAAACCTCTCATTCATGTTCAGATGATGACCCTGGGCATTTCTGAATTTTGTGTTCAACCTCCCAGTCCCATGCCTCCCCAGGGGTGTTGAAACATAAAAGTTTGATCTGTCACTGCACCTTCAGCTTAGGGGAAGTGCATGAGTTCATCTTTGAATCCCTTGAAGGATTGACTGCTGCCGAACAATATTTGTAGAATCTGTGATTATCATTCTCTTGTTTGAGTCATACAATGGGTGACCTTGCTGCCATGCCACCTGAAGTCCTTATCCTTATAATTAAGCATCCTGGTGATGATGGACCAGGAAGATGCCCCAGGCAACGGGCACGCACTGAGGGTCTGATGCACATGTTAGATGATAAAGCATGATGACCTCACCAATGGCACCAATGACTGAAACCATAAAAGAAGAAAGTTCTCTGACTGGGTTTCTTTGCCTCCTTCATGAAAGCCAATGAAGCTGATATTGATATGACAAGATCGGTTCTCGTTGTCCTCAGCTCTGACTAGAAGAATCACAGAGATAATGGTGATCCTAAGCACATCCATGTTCAAATCACGCACTAAGTTCTCCAGGTCAGTCAACTTACCCTTCAACCTGTCACCCAGTCCATTTAGTTCCACCAGTCCTGTGTGAACAGAAGAATATGAGAGATGATTTATCCTATCTGTGACTCTAGGGCCTGATTGGTACTCTTATTTGCCTGCAGAATAGCTGCCTTGTTCGATCTGTTTGGTCTACACAGCCCCCTCTATCCCACATATGGAAAGCACCCCAATGTATGTCATTTGGTAAATTTGTCTATATTAGGGTGAAGATGCCCAGTTGTAGGCTTGATCTTGACCATCTTGGCTGAAGACATCGCTTCACCACATCACATAGTAAAACATATATCTGTATAGTTAGAATCCCAGGAGTGACCTATCAGGATTGGTGAAAAAGCAACCATGGAGGCCCAAAAGCAAAACACAGGAAGGTCACTTCCAAATCCAGGTCATCGTCATGAAGGGCCGACCAATACTATACCTTCAAAACCACTCAAGTGAGTAGTGAAATGTCACAGAAACCGCAACCTCAGCGGTCCATAGTCACCACTGTCCCCATAAGGAGCCGCTTATGGCACAGTGGAACTGGTGGTCCAGGTGGTGTTTCAGCAAAAGTCCCCCAGCCTCAACAAGGGGGGAGACACTCCTGCCCACCCACACCTCTGGTAGAGTGGAATAGATCCATAGCACACCAAGGCAGTAGCAAAAGGACTAATGACCCTCAGTTCAATGCATAGTTGGAGACCACACAACATCATCAGCAGGCTTCGATAGAGCGGACATGGCATGCAAGCAGGGGGAGTCAAAGCAGGGCAAGGGTAGAGCCTGGATGGGACACCAACAACTCTAGGGGTCAGCCAACATCCACCAAGAAGGTTCAACTTCCTCCAGTTCCTCATTTTGAATACCACAATGCAGGGGGCTTGAGAAGAAAACACCCCACTTCTCATGCACAACTCTACAACAGCCCTGTCCCAGGCAAGCAACCTCAACAAGGCAGTCTAGTAGAGCAAGGATCATCAAAGTTAGGTCAGGCCTTCCTCGGGCCCCCATATCTCTGCACATACCCAGCTCCACCAAAACTGTGTCTTGGTGAAGCCATCTGCCGGGATGCACATTGGGCTCCCTCAACCAAAGCCCGGTGCTCAGCTCCACCACCAACAAGCAGTTTCACTTCACAACTTATCCTTGGTCTGCTCCTATGCAGCTGCAATCAACATGGAGTTCTCATCTGTTGGACGGGCTGCTGCACCACACCACAATTAGCAGGGACCTCCCGTGCCGTGCAGAGCAGAAGAGCCCATTCCACCCCAGGACTGCTGTTCTGTGCAGGTAGGATCAGGCTCAAACAAGTGGTTCAGGCAGGAGCTCTCAGGTTAGGCTGCTGCCGTGCTGGTTTTTACTCCACGCCCTTCGATTAGCAAGAGTTAGATAAGTATGTGCACAAAAGTAATTTGAAACAAGCCACGCCAGTGTCTCTCCACTCACCTCTTTATGAGCTCATATCAAATGATGTGCAACAACACAAATTTAGACCATCCAGTGAGAGTATGGTGTTGCAATGGCCATTCTACAAAAGGGAACAAACCATACAGTTGTCTGTACCATTTATGGATGTCTTTTAAAGTTATGCCATAGACCACATGGCTTTACCTAACCGGACAAGAATGTGTCAGTTTGCCCACATTGTAAAAGAGGCATACATAATGCTGCTATAATGTTGTAGTGGTGAAATCAGTTATTACTCCTTCAATAAAGAATTACGTTTTGATAGTCGATGGTGAAATGTTCATGCAACTTTTGGTGATTCGTGCTGCAGTTTTTCCTCTCATGCTTTATGGTGTGTGTTCTACCTTAATTTCACAAAATATAGTAAAGGTAAGCAGTGTGCAGAGAAGAGGAAAAATACGCTTCCCTGTATATGATGTCTTGATAGTTGATATGTTGTAGGTTCATATTAATGATCCTATTGATATTATTTATCTTGATGTTATGAAATAAAACCAAATAGAGGACAATCACAGGTGCAAAAACACCTGGGTGTGAAATTCATCAGCAGTGACTATCAGGTAAATACATGGAAATATCATTAATACTACATCTCAGGTGTGTTTTTATGACTGGTGAGCACCCCGGCAGTATGGATTGAGGAATAACGTGAACTCATGGCTTTTGCATCCATTTCACCAATGTTATCACCCATTCTGTACTGTTTTGCCTGAGCAGTGACCACCAGCAACATTGTCTCAGTAAACCGGAACAAAGAAGAAATTGCACTTCTTTTTTAATAAACTCATGACATAAAACTACCCCACACGCCATCCGCACCCATCCTTGCACTTCCTCACAGGGCTGAATACCCCCATGCTCTTTCATGGTGTTTGTAGTACAAGTAACTCAATAAATAGGGGAGTATAAAAGTTATATTTTAGAGCGAGGAGCACTCACGACTCAGCTGTATACTTGTACGTGGTCATGACAATCATATCCCTATTCAAAAGAGGTGCATAAGTATAGGCTTGAAAGCGTGTAAATTAATTTAGATTTAAATATTTTGCAGTTCTATTGTACCGAGGCTCTAAATGTACTGATTTATTTAGCCTTGTGGGCCTGATTATATAAATGTGGGGGTACGTTCGCAAATGGTGTTCAAAGATAGTCAGTCAAAACTGAAATTGCTTAAATATGAAGCTGAGTAAAGTAAAGATTTTTAAAGAAGGACCCAGTAAAGTGGAAAATGTGCGTGTCTTCCTGTCACGTTGGATGTCAAAATCTTTGGGAAGTGACTGAACAAGTCATGTAGCTTGAATTTCTGCATGGAATTAGATGTGGCATTCTTTCAATGGTCTTAATCTTTACTATATGATTGTGTATCAATTGATCCCAGGTAATGATCTGGTTCAATGAATCGTGTTCTGAAATTAAATTCTGACAAAATGTCAAGTGTTTCTTTAATGGAGGGGTTCACTGCTGTCAAAAACCCTTGCAGCAGTACTATACTTATACAATCTCTAAACTTTATCTGTGAACCACCCTTCCATTTAAAATTTATGAAACCATCAAAAAGAGAATTTGTGATTAAAAAAACGTTATCAGACGAAATCATAGAAATTACAGGCTGTATTGAGAGTTCATATCCTGAAATTATTAATTAGTACTGTTCTGAACGTAGTGTGTTTCAAATGTTCATTTTTTTGGGCTACGTAGTTATATGAACTACCTTCTCTTCCATAGCTGAAATAATTAGCCTACTACTATAAAGAAGTCACTCTCGCAGTGCCACTCGTGACCTGCATGCGTAAATCAGCGATTTACTTGGGATGGGTGGTCACTGGGATGTCCATATGGTTCATCTTGTATAACTAACACCTACATCGTCTCCCTTTAATCAGATTTTATTTAACTTGTAATTGGCAGGGAGATAACAAATCCGTTATATTGGATGAATCTGGTAGGTCATCATTCCTTCTATCCGGAGTCTAACGGGTAGATTTTGTCTGTCTCCTATAAACAGTTCATGTCAACAATATGTAATGTATTATGCGTCAAAAGTCTTTCCTGATATACCTGGCAAATCTTCATTTCATTCAATCGTCCAACTGCCTTTCCCGACACTCAGTAGTAACCGAACTGTACCAGATTTTATTTTAAATTCTATGTCAGGACCGGAGGCTTCAGATTATGCTTTTCTCTCTCTTTACTGCAAACAAGCAGCTGCCAATTAAAACACTTTACTTCCAAAAAAACTACATTTCCCATAACTTCTGTAGTCCATAATGTCCACCAATCACAGGTCTATCCCCTGTATATCTAACTTTGACAACACAGTCCTTCCTCTTTCTTTGCAATAGTTCCAAACAAATATTTGTCTCCTAGGAACTGGAAACTCTGAAACATTGAACTCCATCAGCGAGGCCGTCGACTGTCTTCCTGTCTGAAGAAACAAACTTCTCCCTTCTCCGTTACCACAAGATCAATTAGGTATTTTTATTTTCCGCACCTGAAGAGAAATAAAGGAAACATGCAATAACATCTATTCTCATTTTATAAATAATCTTGATTTTTGACTCTAACCTGACTTGCACCTTTTTTTGACGCACAACCCCCATTTTTCCCTATGCCGGCGCTGCCTGGTTCGAGTCATCCAGCCGGCTAACGTCAATCCTTAAATAAGGCTCCTACCTGGCACGTAGGAATAGCGTTAGTTGGCTGTACATTTTTTGACACAGCGCTGGTGCTGGTTTGCATCAAAAAGTATAAATATGGGCCTTTGTGACTTCTCAGGGAAGTTGTGGTGGAACAGATCTTACACCTTTCTCACAGTTGCACAAGTCTCATACATTGAAAAGACAGACAGAAGTAGGATTTGGTTTAATACATTTTATTGAAGCAACCGCATTCTATGCATAAATTGCCATTACTAGGACAACAAAACAGAAGACTATTATTGTGGTGAGTAGAAAAGTGAAATAGATAGAAAGTCCCACCATACTGTCACAATAGTGAGTCTGAAATCCCTAAATGCACTGCTAAAAATCTACATGAGAGCAACAGCAGTATTAGCCCTAATCTGCCCATCTAGTCTCTGAAACGAAACCCAATCCCCGTACCTGTGCATTAGGTAGAGAAGAGGTCTGTTGGTCTGCTGGCAGTCCTCCTAAATAGATAGTGAGAAGACACAGGGTTAAGCAGAACTGTGTTGTCAGGGTGCAGCATACAATGGCTGGCTGACTAAAATGTCCACTCCCCTGGTTTGTGGCAGCTTGTTGTTTTATGATAAAACATGCTGTTGTTTTAAGAACTGCCCTAATGTGATAATGCATCTTTTCTGTGGAAGACAGACTTTGTGCTCTTGTAATATCCAGTAAATAATCACATATAGACTTGTACAGCCTTGTTCTGAGCACAAGATGAAAGTTTGTGCAAAAGAATTAATAATAAATCTGAATGGAAGGGCAACTGATAAAAAAATAATAAAACATTACCGCTAAAATGAAGCTTTTTCTAAAATAATGAAGAGGAATATATGAACTGAACTAGGCAAAAGGGCACAGGCTGAAGGCCTAGGGCTAAAACAAATGTGTATATGCAAAGCACTAAAATATCCCAATGACAACATCTTGGAGGCATTCAGAAAGTTGAACTAGGGATGCATTCTGCCATTTCTTGCTTTTGGCTTTGTGGTTTGTAATGCACATTTTCTTGTTTTCCATTTGCTGGCATTATTTGTTTTAGGCTGTTCAGTTTAAGTTCAGTCCTTCCCTTGCCAAAACCTTATTTATAGTATCCTTTAGAGTCTTCCCTTTCTGTAAACAGGCCTTGTTCTTATCTCATCACATTTGCTGTGCTTTGAAAGACCAAGGTCAAATACCAGGCAGTGTCTTCCAAGGGCGCTTGTTTACTTTTCTGTCTCTGAATTCAAAGTGATGGGATTTATGTGACAATCTTGCTGGATACTTGGGGTATGAAAGAGTATTTTTCTGGCACACATCTTGGAACATCTTTTTCTTATCTTATCACATTTTCTAAGCATTCAAATACCAGGGTCAAATGCCAGGCACTGTCTTCCAAGGGTGCTTGTTTACTTTTCTTTAACTGACTTGAAAGTGAGAGGATTTATGTGAATCCTGCTTTATACTGGGGATACGAAATAATGTTTTTCTAGCACGCAACAACATTTAAAAGTACTGTATAGGTATTTCAGAATATATCAGAATCATGAACATACAAATGAAGCACATTTTGTGTTATTATTGGAGTGTGTTGGAATCCAATACTTTAATATGAACGCAACTAATCAATTAAACTAGGTTATGCAATTCCCACAAAATGGTAATCTCAATTGAAAATGTGCTGACTGTAATGGTAGTGAGATACCATACCAAGAATACTCCACTCTATGCCACTCCACCCTACTCCGCACCACTCCACATCACTGCACTCCACTCTGAACCACTCCACTTTACACCACTCCATGCCACTGCCCTCTGCACCACTCCACTCTACTTCACTACACTCTAAGCCACTTCACTTCATGCTAAGCCTCTCCCCTGTACAACTCTACTATGTGCCAATGCACTCTTTTCCACTGTACTATATCACCACTCTACTCGATAAACCATACTCGATACCACTCCAACTTTTGCCACTGCACTGTACACCACTCCAATTTAGGTCAAACCAATCTACTCTGGAAAACTCCCTCTAGGCAGGGCAGAAATACTGAACTGGCCATAAACCATACTCGATACTACTC
Source organism: Pleurodeles waltl (assembly GCF_031143425.1). Taxonomy (NCBI): domain Eukaryota; kingdom Metazoa; phylum Chordata; class Amphibia; order Caudata; family Salamandridae; genus Pleurodeles; species Pleurodeles waltl. The sequence goes on from NC_090437.1 coordinate 427,647,936, forward strand.
CAACTTTTGCCACTGCACTCTACACCACTCCAATCTAGGCCAAACCAATCTACTCTGGACAACTCCACTCTACGCTGCTGTAGTTTACAAGACTCTGCAACACTGTACACTATGCTGCTGCACTCTTTGCCAATAAACTCTAGACCAATGAGCTTTACTCTGTAACACTCAACTCTATGTCCCTGCACTCTACACCAATCCACCGCACATGGCTCTAATCTACTCTGCATACTGCACTTTATGGCACTGCAGTCTACACCACTATACGCTATGCCATTACACTTTACTCTACACCACTCCCTGTACCAATCTACTCTATGCCAATGCACTCTTCATCATTCTACTCTACACTACTCCACATTTCACTATACTACTCCACCCTATGCCACTGTACTCTGCCATGGCACTGTATGACACTATACTTTACTCTGCACCACTCTGTGCCACTCTACTGTGCACCACTTTACATCATTGCCCTCTATGCCATGCAACTTCATTCTGCTCCACTGCCATCTGCATCACTCAGCTCTTTGCCACTCCATCTTGCTCCACTCTATGCTATGCTACTCTATGGCTATTGACGCCACCTGCCCTCCCCCAAGGGGACAGAAATACTATTTACATGTTTAAAGTGGGATGGGGTATTGGCAAGCTCATTTTGGGCATCCCTACACACCAAAGTTTGAAGAAAAAAATCCCTGGTGGCTAGTGGGCTTTCAGCCCCCCCCCCCCAAAGGGTTCAGATGCTCCCCCTAGGCAGGGCAGAAATACTGAACTGGCCATAAACCATACTCGATACCACTCCAACATTTGCCACTGCACTCTACACCACTCCAATCTAGGCCAAACCAATCTACTCTGGACAACTCCACTCTACGCTGCTGTAGTTTACAAGACTCTGCAACACTGTACACTATGCTGCTGCACTCTTTGCCAATAAACTCTAGACCAATGAGCTTTACTCTGTAACACTCAACTCTATGTCCCTGCACTCTACACCAATCCACCGCACATGGCTCTAATCTACTCTGCATACTGCACTTTATGGCACTGCAGTCTACACCACTATACGCTATGCCATTACACTTTACTCTACACCACTCCCTGTACTACTCTACTCTATGCCAATGCACTCTTCATCATTCTACTCTACACTACTCCACATTTCACTATACTACTCCACCCTATGCCACTGTAGTCTGCCATGGCACTGTATGACACTATACTTTACTCTGCACCACTCTGTGCCACTCTACTGTGCACCACTTTACATCATTGCCCTCTATGCCATGCAACTTCATTCTGCTCCACTGCCATCTGCAATACTCAGCTCTTTGCCACTCCATCTTGCTCCACTCTATGCTATGCTACTCTATGGCTATTGCCGCCAACTGCCCTCCCCCAAGGGGACAGAAATACTATTTACATGTTTAAAGTGGGATGGGGTATTGGCAAGCTCATTTTGGGCATCCCTACACACAAAGTTTGAAGAAAAAAAAACCTGGTGGCTAGTGGGCTTTCAGCCCCCCCAAAGGGTTCAGATGCTCCCCCTAGGCAGTGCAGAAATACTGAACTGGCCATAAACATATGGGGGACCAAAAGCTCTTGCCCAAGGGGCAGCTCCCACCTCCCTGGTGCCCAGTGGAGTGGATCCCTGCCTGGGGATCATCCCCCTGTGGTGATCTCCAAGCAGGGATCCACTAGGGAAGGGTACCATTGGAAAGAGGATATTCTCCTTTCCACTGATACCTCTCCCATCTGGCTAGGTGCTCGGGAGCTGTGCTAGCCTCCAAAGCACCTAGACAGTGAAAGTGAAGTGAGCTGATCGGCTTATTTCACTTTTGTTTTCAGTGAAATGACATCAGCATGCTGTGCGCCCTGATCATCATTTCACTGAAAACTAAAACCTGTTACCCAGTTCCCAAGGCTGAGGAATTATGTGGTTCAGTAAAGAGGACAGAACAGTTCCGTCCTCATCATACAACCACCAGTGCATGAGCACCAAAAGGGTCACAGTGAGGAGTAAAAAAAACACAACGGGTAAAATATCTTTGACAATCTTTTGAGTCTGGATTGAAAATGAAGATTTTTACTGAAGTGATTAGCAAGGCACCAAACTCATCCCAACATTGAGAAGGAGAATAGGTAAGAATCTCCAGAAGCTGGACTAGTAGAAGCTACAGCAGCTAGAAGCAGAAATCAGAAACAAATATAGCAGAAACATTGCAAAGAACTTGACAAAAATAGCAGAACACATGTGTAACAATGCATGCATCACTTGGAAATGCCTCCATAAATTTATCTTAGATCACAAAAAACAGCCTTTATTCTAGATGGGGAACCTCAGGTAGGATCCTATTGACACACCACCATCTTGGAAAGGGCTGCTTATCAGTCTTATTGACACAATTTCCTGCAAATGTTGGCAATTGTTTGCCAAAAGAAAGAAGCTCAAGATTGACATCTTTTGACCAGTGCTGAATTCTGCAGCCTCATCACAGCCCTTTATGCAGCATGTTGCAGGTAAAGTGACTGAGGTCGGTGTTAAAGCGGCGGTAAAACTGCCAACAGGCCAGCAGAAAACAAATTGGAATCACGACCGTGGCGGAAACCGCCAACATAGACAGCCACTTTAACACTCCGACTGCCAAGGCGGTACAAACAAACACCGCGGCGGTAACCGCCAACAGACAGGCGGAGGACAATGTACCGCCCACAGAATTACAACAGTCCAATCCGCCACCTTTTACGGGGCGGATTCACCGCGAACAAAAACACGGCGGAAACAGGACTTGGAAGGGAAAACGCTCACCTCTACACACCCCACGAGGAATCAGGGCACCATGGAACCCGAGCTCCAGATTCTTCCAGCCTTTATCTTCCTGCTCCTCTACCAGGAGCACGAACGCCGACAGCGAAAACCACAGTGAGTACTTCACCTACGACACAGGGGAGGGGGGAGGGAAAAGAGAGTGGCACACACGCAACACGCAACACCCCCACCCCCACCCTCACCCACAACAACACACACACTAATACATCATGATACATTACAGTTACACCCCTCAACCCCTCGGAAGAATGCAAGGACAAAAGGAAATGAGTTGAATGATTGTAATACAGTATATTCAAATACATGAATCAAAAATATATACATATATAAAGATATTCACACTATAAACAAATATATACACCAAGAATACAAGTCCAAGGAATTCCACCATCATAGTCCGTGGACCACTGGGCCCAAAATGCATGGGCGAGGCCCACACTCAATACCCAAACAAGACGGAGAGAACACTGCTGGAGCATCAGATAGAAATAAAACAGGCACCTCAGGGGGAAGGGTAGGGGGGGGGCACCTCAGCTGGATGAGTGCACAACGCAGATCCACGAGGGGGCTCCATGCCCACTGCTTTATCCTGGGTAGTGCAAAGCCACAGTCTCTCAAGTCTCCCAGTGGGTGGGTTGCCCACTGCTTTATCCCAGGGAGTGCAAAGCCACAGTCTCTCAAGTCTCTACAGTGGGTGGATTGCCCACTGCTTTATCCAGGGGAGTGCAAAGCCACAGTCTCTCAAGTCTCTCCAGTGGGTGGTTTGCCCACTGCTTTATCCTGGGCAGTGCAAAGCCACAGTCTCTCAAGTGGATAACAGTCTCCACTGGTTCTGGAGGGGGCTCTGTGCCCAGAGTGCTTCATCCTGCCAAGGACAGAGGTAGTGGATGGATCTCTCCACTGGGAGGGGGCTTTGTGCCCAGAGTGCTTCATCCTTCCAAGGACTGAGGTAGTGGATGGATCTCTCCACCGGTTCTGGAAGGGGCTTTGTGCCCAGAGTGCTTCATCCAGCTCGTGGCGGCCTCAGTAGCGTCAGAATCTTTGGCGCTCACTGGCCTGCGGTGCTTGTTGCGGCGGTGTCCTGTTCAGTGGTGCTGGTGGCTGCGGTGTCCTTGGCAGCGGAGCTGGTGGCGGCGGTGTCCTTGGCAGCGGTGCTTGTTGCGGTGTTGTCATCTGTGCAGGTTTTCCCAGACTTGCCGGTTTTACTGTGCCCCTTCCATACCTTGGATGGTGGCGCAGCTGTCTCCACACTCCCAACTGTACTCCTGGAAGCGGCTTTGGTGGCAGATTTTTTTCCTCTCTCCCGCTGGGCAGTGGCCAACTTTTTATGCTTTTGAGGTGGGGGACTGTCCGTGCTCTGGCTCCTTGCCATACTGGCTGCCCTGCTGCCTGGCGCACTCCAGAAGCCGGTTACCTACTGGCACCACTGTTCCCGCAGATGTTGTGGCTGAGGTGCTGGGTTGGGACCTGGGGAGGCGGGCCCTAGGAGACTGAAGGGGTTGGGGAGTTGAGGGAAAGAGGTCACGGTTGGACAGGAAAAGTTTTTGGGGTACAGTGGGATGGGTAGATGGAGGGGGTTTGGGAGTGGAGGAAGAGGTAGTGGTTGTAGGAGGTGTACGTTTGGTGACTTTGGGTGAAGATGCATGGGCTGGAGGCTGTCGTGAGGTGGATGGCTGTTGGGTGGGTGTGTGGCTGCGTTTGTGTACCTTGGGAGGTGGGCTCACAGACACACTGGGAGAGGACACAGGGGATGTGTGAATGGTAGTTGGGGTGGTGAGTGCACGTGAGCGGGGTGTGGTGGTGGGTGTGCTGGTGATGGAGGTAGTGGCTGATGATGTAGTGCATGCAGGTGTGAGTGGAGACGAGACAGGGAGGGAGGAGGGAGACGAGAAGGAGGGGGACATAGTGGAGGCAGTGGATGTTGGCATGTCTGCATGTGTATGATGCTTGCATGAGTGCCTGTGGGATGTGTGGTGCTTATGTTTGCCTGAGATTCACTTGTGTGTTGACGTGTGTGCATGCTGGTCTGATGGTGTGCTTGGGATAGGCTGAGGTACAGGGGTTTGGGTCTGGGTGGAGGAAGTTGGAGGGGGGAGGCTAGAGACAGGGACAATGGCTGCCATCAGTGCTGAGGCCAGAGTCTGAAAAGCTTGCTGGTGGGCTGCCTGACCAGAATGAATGCCCTCCAGGTATGCATTGCTTTGTTGCAACTGCCTCTCTACACCCTTGATGGCATTCAAAATGGAAGACTGCCCAACAGTGAGGGACCCGAGGAGGTCAATGGCCTCCTCACTGAGGGCAGCAGGGGTGACTGGGGCAGGGCCTGAGGTGCCTGGGGCGAAGGAGATGCCCACCGTCCTGGGTGAGCGGGCACGGGGCAAACGCTGAGGTGCTGCTGGGAGGGCGATGCTGGTAGGAGGGATGGCGGCTGTACCTGTAGATGTGGGGGGCACAGATGGGCCCACCTCCGCAAGGGAGCTCCCATCAGAGGAGGAGTCCGTATCGCTGGTCTCAGCTCCTGTCCCCGCTGTGGAGCTCCCCTCTCCCTTCGTCCCACTGGTGAATTCAGACTCCATTGTGTCGCCCTCCAGGGCCATGTGGGATGCAGCTCCCTCCTGCTCCGGTGCCACTGCTCCTTCGCCTGATGATGCTAATGCACACAAGGACTGCCTTAAGAAGGGACCTTGCCTACTAAACTCGCCGTGGCCTAGGGGAACCCACAGCCCACCTCCCCCACCCAGACACCTGCAATGCATGCTGAATCAGCTGAATGAGCGTGTACTCACCCCCTTGTGGCTGCTGTGATGCCCTCAAGCGCCCATCCAACTCTGGGTACGCCGCCGCCAGGATCCAGAACATCAGGGGAGTCATGGTGCGACGGGCACCCCTCCCACGTTGAGAGGCCAGCCCCAGCTGGGCCTCTGCTGTCTTCTTGCTCCAGCGACGAATGTCCTCCCATCTTTTACGGCAGTGGGTGCTCCGTCTGTAGTAGACCCCCAGGGTCCGGACATCCTTGGCGATGGCACGCCAAATATCCTTCTTCTGGTGGACGCTGACCTACAGGAATAGTACAGGGGAAAAGGAGAAGATATAACCGTCCGCACCATCACAGTCATTGGCCCGCATCCCTACCCTAGCCATGACATACATGCACTCACCGTTGTTTCATGCACGCCTCATTCGCCCCCATCTTTCATCCAAACCACTCCAAACAGCCATTGCCCATACAGCATGCTCACAGTGTACTCACCTGTTTGTCTGGAGGACCGTAGAGTAGTGTGTACTGTGGGAAGACCCCATCCACTAGTTTCTCCAACTCCTCCGTGCTGAAGGCAGGGGCCCTTTCCCCAGACACACGAGCCATTGTCTCTTCCAGACTGAGGTCACGGCAGCACTTGCAGTGTAGGGCCTCTCCTGTCGAAGATCAGGTATCAAGTGATTGAACAGACAGAAAATAGCGGTCACGTCTGCGGCGGCGCGTACTGTCACCGCCGGCGTACATCGTCATTGGCTCCTGGGACCCATAGGGCCCAATGTCAACCAATGCAGGATTGGCCGCGGTCTTCGACTGCCTACCGCGACAGTGTGCAACGCCAGCGCAGTTACCTCATATCCCCTTGCCCCACTTTACAGGTCAGGCAGCCGCCATTTCAGGGGCCCACATGGCATTATTTTGGACTGCGTCACACATATCTAGGCCTTGCTTAAACACTAATACAGCCGTATGTCGATTTGCAAAAAATTTCCGATTAAGTTGTGTTTACGTACCTCAGAGTTGGTTGACTCTCTGCTCGCTGTTCTCGCTGTTCTCCTCCATAGGCAACGTCCGCTGGGGCAGGTGAGGAGATGGCGGCATCCTCCGGTGTACAGACCGCTGGTGGACCTGTCGACAATGGAGGTGCGACATGTGGTCATCACCTACAGGCTTGATCGTACCACAATCCTGGAACTGTGTGCCCAGTTGGAGCCAGACCTGATGTCAGCTATCCGCATCCCACATGAATCCCCCCTCAAGTGCAGGTGCTGTCAGTACTCCATAGTCTTTTCAAACAACAGTGGCCATAGCATCAGGGATGTCCCAGCCTATGTTTTCCAACGTGTTGTCCAGAGTGTTGTCTGCCCTGCTGAAAAACATGCAGAGCTACATCGTTTTCCCTCAGGTGGAGGATTTGCCTACAGTGAAAGGTGACTTCTATGCCCTGGGACATATCCCGAACATCATAGGTGCCATTGATGGGACACCTGTGGCCTTGGTCCCCCCACGCAGGAGTGAACAGGTGTACAGAAGCCGGAAGAGTTACCATTCGATGAATGTGCAGATGGTGTGTTTGGCCGACCAGTACATCTCCCATGTGAATGCCAAATTTCCTGGCTCAGTGCATGACGCTTACATTCTGAGGAATAGCAGCATCCCTTATGTGATGGGGCAACTCCAGAGGCACCGTGTGTGGCTATTAGGTTCTTCTTTGACTGACTGACTGAGGTGAGGACATGGACCCTCTACAGTGTGAATAGGTTTCTGGGTCTGGGGATGTCCCTATGAGTTAGTGTGTGTCTAACAGTTGTCCCTCGCCATTTGCAGGTGACTCTGGTTACCCCAACCTGTCATGGCTAATGACCCCTGTGAGGAATCCCAGGACAAGGGCAGAGGAACGCTACAATGAGGCCCATGGGTGAACTAGGAGGATTATAGAGAGGACCTTCGGCTTCCTGAAGGCTAGGTTCCGGTGCCTCCATATGACAGGTGGTTCCCTACTCTACTCACCAAAGAAGGTATGCCAGATCATCGTGGCCTGCTGTATGCTTCACAACTTGGCTTTGCGACGACAGGTGCATTTTTTGCAGGAGGATGGTCCAGATGGAGGTGTTGTGGCAGATGTTGAGCCTGTGGACAGTAAAGACGAGGAAGCAGAAGAAGAGGACATAGACAACAGGAACACGGTGATCCACCAATACTTCCAGTGAGACACAGGTAAGAAGACAACACTGCCTGCTACATCTGATTTAATTCTACCACCTCTCATCTGTCTGTCATTTTCACCCAGTGTATGGTCACTCAGCTGTCACTTTCCCTTACGATTTCACAGATGTGGGTCCCACTGTGTGACATCTGCTTTGTTTCCGCATGGACTAGAGCTGTGTGACATAGGTATGTTGACATTACATTGTGCCACTGTAATTGCTAATACACATTTTCGAAAGCACAGACTGACTCCAGATTGATTTGTGATTTAAGGGTGTTTATTTAAGTGCTAAATAGTGGAGGGGGTTGTAAAATGGCAGGGGTGATGGTGGAGGAATGTCCATGGCAGAGTCCAGTCTATTAGTCTCACAGGTGCATTGTTCAAAGGGGCATAGGAAGTGGACCTGGGGCAGTTGATGGTTAGACAGGGTGATAAAGTGGGACAGAAGGATGACAATCAGGGTGGTCTTATTTCTTGGCGGGGGTCTTGGCATTGTTCTCTGTCTTTGTCCTGGATCGCAGGGACCGCTTGCAGGGTGGTTCTCCATCTGCAGGGGGTGCGGTGCTGGTGTGGTGGTCCCGTGGCGGTGCTTCCTGTCCACTAGCGCCGGCGGAGGTGGTGGGCAGTTCATCGTCCAGGCTAGTGTCATGGGCCCCTTGTTGTGCCATAGTGTCCCTCCTGGTGTTGACGAGTTCCTTCAGCACCCCTACAATGGTGCCCAGGGTGGAATTGATGGATTTTAGTTCCTCCATGAACCCCAAATACTGTTCCTCCTGCAGCCGCTGTGTCTCCTGAAACTTGGCCAGTACCGTTGCAATCATCTCCTGGGAATGATGGTAGGCTACCATGATGTTGGAGAGGGCCTCGTGGAGAGTGCGTTCCCTGGGCCTGTCCTCCCCCTGTTGCACAGCAGCCCTCCCAGTTCCCCTGTGTTCCTGTGCCTCTGTGCCTCTGTCCCCTGAACCGTGTGCCCACTGCCACTGCCCCCAGGCCCCTGGTGTTGTTGGGGTGGTGGGTTAGCCTGGGTTCCCTGTAGTGGTGGACACACTGCTGATTGACGTGTCCTGGGGCCAGAGGGATGGGCCCGCTGGGTGGGTGCTGTGCTGGTGTTTCCAGAGGTGGAAGCTCTGTAGTGGCCTGTGCCAGAGTGAGGGGAACCGACTGTCCTGATGTCCCAGATGGGCCGGGCTGGTCATCTAAATCCAGTTGGACAGAGCTGCTGTCATCACTGTGGGCCTCTTCTGTGGGTGGAGTGGACATGTCTGGACCCTCCTGTCCGGTGATGTTGGGTAGGGGTCCTGCAGGGGTGTAAAGGCATGATTATTGCATCTGTGTGTGCCATGGTGTGCAATGGGTGGGTGACCCTGTACCCCAGTGCTTGCATTCCTGTGTAGGATCTTGTGTGATAATGGTTTAGGGGGGTGTATGGGTATGTGCAGTGGACATGCTTTGGTGATGGGTGTCCACGCTTTGGTGTTACATGCAGGGCTTGGGTTTGGGATGTGTGGTTTGTGATATTGGGACATACATGAGGAGTTGGAGTCATGGGTGTGAGGGCGAGGGTGGGGTGGGGGTATGTGATAGCATGCAGGTGGGTGGGGGAGGAAGTAGTGAAAGATTTGCCTTACCAGAGTCCATTCCTCCAGCTACTCCTGCGAGGCCCTCAGGATGCAGTATAGCCAAGACCTGCTCCTCCCATGTAGAGAGTTCTGGGGGAGGAGGTGGGGTAAGCCGCCAGTCCTCTGAACCGCAAGGTGGTGTCTTGAGACCATGGAACGCACCTTCCCCTGTAGGTCATTTCACCTCTTCCTGATGTCATCCCTAGTTCTTGGGTGCTGTCCCACTGCGTTAACCCTGTCCATGATTCTTCGCCATAGCTCCATCTTCCTAGCTATGGTGGTGTGCTGCACCTGTGATCCGAATAGCTGTGGCTCTACCCGGATGGTTTCCTCCACCATGAACCTGAGCTCCTCCTCAGAGAACCTGGGGTGTCTTTGCGGGGCTATGGGGTGGTGTGTGTGATGTGTGGGGTGGTGTGTGTTGTGATGTGTGGGGTGATATTTAGAGGTGTGTTGTGTGAGGTGCTTGGATGTTGTGTGAATGATGGTGTAGGGTGCCTGTGGATGCTATTGTTCTTTCTGGTGGTGTCTCTCTCTGGCCTTCTGTCGCAATTGTTGACGTAAAGGTTTGTGGGTGATGTGGGTGTGTGTTTTATATTGTATTGGATGTGTGGGAGTGGTGTGTCTATGTGTATCAGGTGTGTGTGTTTCGAATTGTCCAATGTGGTAGTGTTTTGTAAATGTGTGTGTATTTTGAGCGCGGCGGTGTGTACCGCCAATGGAATACCGCGGTTGAAACACCACCGCATGGATTTGTGGGTCGTGATAGTGTGGGCGTATTCCTGTTGGCGTGACGGTGGAGGTTTTGGTGTCACCAGTTTATCACTGACCTTTGGTGTGGCGGACTTGTGTGGGTGTCTGGATTTTGGCGGATTCCCAGCTGTGGGTCATAATGACCGTGGCGGAATTCCGTGGCCGCAGCGGTGTGTTGGCGGTCTTCTGCACAGCAGTAAGCAGCTTTTACCGCCAATGTTGTAGTGACCCCCATAATCTTGTTACAAAGGATATTATGGATGGTTGAAAATATGATGTAGCTCCACAGCTAATATTTCTAGACTTTGTAATCATTCTTGTTTATTTGCAGTTCAGCTCTTTTCAAAAATTGTATTCAAGGGCCTAGGCATTATCAGTTTTAGTATGTCAGATTTGTATATTATTGTTGTCCAAATGTTCACAACAATGAATGAATTGGAACATTGAGATTTATTGAAATGAAACATGGCGTGTGACTATTCTTCAGAAGAATGCTCAAAACTTATTATCTTTAATTTTGAAAGTGTAAAAAAGGTGCAGAGTGAGAGTCTATACAACTGGTGTTGAATCCTTTACAAACTGCACAGGTAATGTGTAAGACGGGACTCTGTCTACTGGAAGTGTGGGCTGGTGGTGAAATTAACCTCATCCACATGATATTCTTGTGTGCCCAACTTTACCCCTGTTCTTCTGGGGCCATCATTAGGGGTGGTCTCTTATTTCTGATTAGAAAGCAACATTTACTGCTGCATTGGAACACTGCTTTCATTTGGGTATTTCAATGCAGAAAGTAGCCAAAATAACCAGGTGAAAGCCCAGAGAAAATAAAACAGAATTACCACATATATTGGGCCCAGATTACCATTTCTTAATGGATTTGCAGGGTCCAACTTATAAAGTGGTAAATATTTCCCACCCTTGGCGTTTCTGGTAAAGCCAATCTCAGTAACTTAAGTTGTGTTACAATTGCATCATTCCACTTATTAGGGGTGCTGTACATGGACAAAGCACAGCCTGGAAATCACTGCCAAAACTAATCTAAAGTCTTTGCAGGCCTTCTGCCTGCTTCTCATTTCAGTATTGCACTCATTGGAAAACCTATCTTCCATTGAATACTGATCCTAGAATGCGCTGCCCAGTATTCATAGAGAGCAGACATCCACTGTGCAATACTCTCAATAGCAGTAATCCTGCTGTTCCTCAGTATTGGATTCTTTTTTTTTCCCTAAGACTCGTGAGAAGTAGGTTTTGCACACACCTGTGACCAGTCTTGTGCAGTCGAGTCATGCAACTCTGCCCAGAAGTAGCTACTGAATGGAACTGCTTATAAAATTCCAGTTGTTTGCTGAAGCCCATTCTTTGTGCACTGAAGTTAGTTCCTAGGTGTTTTGTGTCTCTTGTTAATGAAAAGAGTACACTGTTCCAAAAAGATCTGTCTAGAAGGACGACAAGTATCAGTATTGTGATAGGAGTGCCCTCAAGCGTCAACGAAGACGCTAAGCATCATCATTGGGCTAACTCCTCGTCAGACCGGCACTGCAATATCTGACGGGTCACCACACATAGAGCCAATTTTAACTCACTTCTCACTCTCCTCTCCTTTCACTGTCAGCACGTACTGCAGATACCATTGGATCTGCGTTACCATCTTCGGTTTAGTGCCACCACCATATGTGTGGTGACCCGTCAGATATTGCAGTGCCGGTCTGACGAGGAGTTAGCCCAATGATGATGCTTAGCGTCTTCATTGACGCTTGAGGGCACTCCTATCACAATACTGATACTTGTCGTCCTTCTAGACAGATCTTTTTGGAACAGTGTACTCTTTTCATTTACTGGTCTATGCTTAGGGAGAACGTACACTGGACCATTATCCTCCCAGTCCCTCCCATTGTCTGTTGTGTCTCTTGTTGCCTGTTTTCCTGGACAGTTACTGCCTTGATTCAGCCAGAGTGTGTCCTGTTCCTGCATAGCTTGCTTTTGATTTCTCTCAGCTTTGCACAGCCTGTGCATTACTCCCTTTTCTGACGTTTTTCTACCATTAGGTGCAGCTCATGGCGCCTCTCTTTCTATTTGTTCCTAGTTTGTTCCTTCTGTTCCTGCCATTGTTTACCTTTAGTTATTACTTTTGCTTCTTTCATAGGTCTTGTATTTCTCCCCAGTCTCCTAGATTGTGCCCCTTGTTTATGTTCCTTTTCTCAGTCTTTCTCTTACAGTTTCTAGTTCCCTTGTAGTTTCAGTTTCTTGCTTGTTATTGACCCTCCAACCCTTGTGCTTGACTTGCCTATTTGTTCTTCAGTTTTTCTTTGAATGCCCTGCTCCTGACTACTTGGTACAGGCCTTAGGTTCCTTTCTAGTGCGTGCTCTGTGTAACCGTTTTGGGCCCTTGTGTCTTTTAATTGTGCTATTTTGTCCTCAGTGATGTAGAAGTGTATTCCTTTTGTACAGGGGTTGGCTCGTAGATTCCAGAAGGCAATTCTTGCCCCAACCTTTGATAGTCTTAAGTGCCTTAACTGACTCCTGCTAGACCCATTGGGCTTGCCTTATGTATATAAGTACAATCTTTATTTTTACTCTGCTGTCCAGAAGAGAATCAATTCTGCTGCAGCCTTTCTATGGGGTTTGCAGGGTGACTATCTGTAATATTATTCAGACATTGACATTCCTTGTTGCTGTAGGACGTTCTGAGCCTTACCTGTATACAAATCTAGTGGTGACCCTGTGTGTATGTCCATTATTGCTTCTGTTCCCTGTTTGTTCATGTTAGGGTTGCTTGCCATCCGTATCCTATTCTTGTTTTTTTTTTCCTTAGCGTATGTCTTTGCCTGTTTCTCAGTAATGGTACACTAGTTCCATAGGTATATATGACTTAGCCTTGAGGGGTGCTCTGCTTGGAGACATTGATAGGATGTGGCCTACTTTCTGGGCTGCTCTAATGAGAGCGTATGTTTCAGAAGGCATATTTATCAATGCTTTGCATTGCCCTTGCGCCATGCAAAACATTGATGAGAGTTACCACGCCATGCAGGACCACCTTGTGTGGCCCCGTGTTGCTTGATAAATATGAGGTATGGCAAGGCAGTGCAAGTCGTTGCTTTGCGTTACTCTACCCCAGGGAGGCGGTCTGTAGGTGGAGCCTGGGTGTTCTCACGCTTCTGGATGCACCCATGAATTCTGAAGCATTCCCAGATTTACTAATACTGATAGACCTGAGAATGAGTCAGAATGCAGTGCCTCCTCAGGGGAGGTATAATAAAGAGAAATATCTCTATTTCTGCAAACTGCAGCCAAGAAAAAGAGGAAAAGTCTCAGAGGACTGTGTTTGTGCAGGAACTTATCCCTTCCTGCACAAAACAATCCTGCCTGTAATGTAGGCACCCTTGCACCATGTTACAAAGGCTCCCTGAATTGGCACTAGGTAGCAGCTTGTGCATCAGGAAGAGCAGGGATGCTCTGTATGATGTTAACTATGGTGCATACCTGCTCTTGCCCTTTCATACTGTGATGCATTGCGTGAATTGTTGATAAATATTGACATCAATCTTTAAATGTTTGAATCTTTACTGCAGTTCAACTATTGTGATTATGTGGTCACTTTTGGCTATATCCTGTGGAATTGTAGCACCACAGCTGTATGATATATTTCATTTATTTTTAATTATGCTTCATGTGTTCACCAATCATTAATGGCTCATATTTATCAACATTTCACACAATGCAAAGCATTGGCATACAGTGGAATAGTGCACACTGGAGTGGGATGGAGTGGAATGGTGTAGAGTGAAATGGCATTGAGTGTAATACCATAAAGTGGAGTTGCGTACAGTGGAGAAGCATACAGTAGAGTGACATACAGTGGATTGAGGTCCAGTGCAGTGGCATACTGTTGGATAGTGTAGAATAGAGTGGCATATAGTGGAGTGAAGTACAGTGTGCTGGTGTAGAGTTGAGTATTATAGAGTGGAATAATGCAGAGGAAAGCATTGTAGCGCCAGATGAATGCATAGTTTCTATATAAGTTGCTTCATTAGACGTTTAAGAGTCTCTGTTTTTATTTTATCTATCACAATAGGTAAATATTATCCTACCTTTTTACCTACAAGCATTTCAATATTGAAATATTGTGGAAAGATAAAATATTGTTATAAAAGTACACAAATAATTTAACTTCAAATAATGCAACACTTGAAAGTCTGTGTTTATACAACACAACTTTAAATCACAATATATTATATTCCTTAAGAATATATACGCTTACTATGTAATCATGTATCTATATATTTATTACTTTAGCCCTAATGTACAAGAGCAAAAAAATATGAAAAAAAGTACTCTCTCAAAAGCTTTATTCTGTCTCACCATCACCCTATACCTCTTTAAATCTGTCCTCTATCTCCACTTTCTGACTCATCCCAAACCCATTTCACTACTATGATCTCTAAAATGACCCTTCCTAGACTATTCCCTCTCTACCCCTCCTGGCTCACCCCAAACCTCAGTTTACTGATATGATCTCCCAAACTACACTACTTAATTCTCTCTCAAGTATCTCTCCTTTGACTCATCCCACATCTCATTTTACTACTATGATCTCCCTAATCTCTTTCTACAGACTCTTCCCTCCTCCATCGCTCCTTTACTTATCACAAACCTCATCTTACTACTATGATCTCCCAATTAACACATCTGTATTTTTCCCCCTTCTATCCCCCCATTATTCTAGCAATCCAAATAACAGACTCACATGTCCACTGCTCAAATTACCTCATACCTCCATATACTAATACTAATACTATACTCATATTTCCCTATATTAATCCACCATTAATCCTTTTGAGTCCCAGAGTAGCATGCTACTCGTTGAAAAGCAATTTGATGCCTCGTCAGGGGTAGTAGGAGCTATATAAATACAATTACAATGTACGCAGATGCAATTTTGCATTTCCTAAATAGAGACTCCATAGAAATCACTATTTAGGAAATGCAAAATAATATGTATCAAAATTATGATTTTTTAATAGTGATTCCTACCAAGCAGGAATCACTATAAGGGAAATTGCAATTAAGAAATCCCATGCCATTTGTTACAATGGGCATGTTTTGCATTTCAAAAATAGCGATTTTCTACAATGAAATAGATGTTTTGGAAATGCAAACAAAGAAGGATAATTATGGGCAAAAGGCCTCCCTCTGATGCACCACAAAAATACTGGTGCATATGTAGAGAACACATGTGCCATAGGGGTATGTGTGTGCTCATTCGCACCTTAAAAAAGCATCTTTGTGTTCTTTTCTTAAGTTGCACATGGTTACAGTCGACTTGGAGTTGATGGTAATCCCATTTCCTAAAATGCCCAATTTGGATTTAAGAAATGCTTTGTACATCTGAATAGGAATCGCAAAAAGGTAACCTCTATTTGCGATTTCCAATTTGGGAGCTCGCATATTACACATTCTACTGGGTAAAAATTGCAATTTGCATTGCGATTTCTACCAAGAAAAATCTCAAATTGCGATTTCCTAAAGGGCTTTGTACATCTGAAAATCCCATTTGACATTTTTTAACAGCCTGAAATAGAAAATCAGGCCATTAGGAAATGCAAAATAGCTTTGTACATCTGGCCCGTAGAGTAGAACGGAGTATAATGTAGTGAGGTAGACTGTAGTGGCATACAGTTTAATAGCATACCGTGGTGTGGCATAGGGTGGAGTGTCAAACAGTTGAGTAACATTCAATAGAGTGGTGTAGACTGCAATAATGATGGGTGTTACGGGCGCACAGTGTAGTGACAGAGTAGAGGGGTGTTGGACCTCGCCCTTTTTGCAGGTTCCTCCCCAAACTGTTTCCCCTCTCCTCCTATTTTTTCTGCCCAGTTTTTGTCAGCTTTAGGACCCTGGGCACTTTACCACTGCTAACCAGTGCTAAAGTACATATGCTTTCTGTGTAAATTGTATTGCTGGTTGGTTTATCCCTGATTGGCATATTTGTTTTACTAGTAAGTCCCTAGTAAAGTGCACTAGAGGTGCCTAGGGCCTGTAAATCAAATTCTACTAGTAGGCCTGCAGCATTGATTGTGCCAGCCACCCACATATGTAGGCCAGTAAACATGTGTCAGAAATGTTTACTGCAGTGTCTGTGTGTGCAGTTTTAAACTGCCAAATCAACCTGGCAAGTGTACTCACTTGCCAGGCCCAAACCTTCCCTTTTTATTCATATAAGACACCCCTAAGTTAGGCCCTAGGTAGCACCCTGGGCAGAGTACAGTGTATGTTAAAGGTGGGACATGTACTGATGTGTTTTACATGTCCTAACAGTGAAATACTGCCAAATTCATTTTTCACTGTTGCAAGGCCTATCTACCTCACAGATTAACATAGAGGTTGCCTTTAAATATCCCCAAAGAAAATTTCGCTTTGAGAGCAGATATAACTATAGAGTTTGGTGTCTCTGAACTCACAATTTCAAAATACATCTGTTAGTGAAGTCGGTTTTTAGATTATTAGTTTGAAAATGCCACTTTTAGAAAGTAGGCATTTTCTTTCTTAAACCATTCTGTGGCTCTGCTTTTTTCTGGATTAGCTGTCTAGGCCAGACTGAGAGCTGGGCTGTTTGTGAATCCCCTCTAGACAGTGAGACGAAGGGAGCTGGGGTGTAGCCTGCATATCCTGATGAGCCATCTGGGCTAGAGAGGAGGGAGGAGTGGTCACTTACACCTGAATAAGCTGTGCCTCCCCTCCCACAATGCAGTCTGCAACCCCCTGGTGTGTGTCTGGGGCCAGGCCTGGGCAAGGCAGGATCCTGAAAACAACAGAGACTTTCCTTTGTTTTTAGCCTGCTTCAAAGGCAGAAAGCGGTATAAGTATTTGACCCAAAACCCCAGCCTTTAGATTTCTTCAAGATCACTTTTGGATTCAGGGGGAACCTCCTCAGGGAGAAGAGCTGAAGAGCTGAGAAGTGTTGCCCCTGACTGTGACTGTGCTTTGTTTGGGCTATCCTGCAGTTCTACTGCCTGTGAAAGGGGAGAACGACTGGGCTTCATTGTGCATTCCTGCTTGAGAAGAATCTCCCAGGGTTTGAACTGAGCTTGCCTCCTGTTTTGAAGTCTTAGGGCCATCAAAGACTTCCTTTACCAGCACATGGACTCGCTGCTGAGACTCCTACCCTGCCAAGTGGTGCCCTATCCAGTTCCTGGGCCCTTGATAGGTGAAATTGGCAGAACAAGAGCTGATATCCATGCATAGAGGAAAGTTTTGACGCTCCATCTGCAGCGCGGCTGGCAAACGACGTGCCACTGGCTTTGTGGTTGAAATCGACGCTCCACCTGCATCGCAGCTGGGAGATTGACAAATCTCAGCTGGAGAAATGACGCGCAACACCAGCTTGCGGCTGCTGATAATGACACAAACCCCACATAGCGTGGTTTTCTAACACAGTGTGACCAGATTTCTCACGCATCGTCCCTGGGGGTCAAAGTCATCGTGAACCTGCGCAGATCTGAGGGGCCCCGTCCGGAAATCAACACATTGCTCTCTTGTGGGGGAGAAAAACGATGCATTGCCGACCCAACCAGAGAAGAAACAACGCATAGCCTCACTTATGAGTAAGGAATCAACACATCGCTGACTTTTCCAATGCACGCTCACCCGTGCAGCTTTATTTTTTTACGTGAACCAGGTACTTTGTGTAAAATCAACATTCTATTGTTTTCTACGGAGTAAGACTCTTTGCACTGAGTTTGTATCTCTTTTTTTTACGCAAATTTGACGCAAAACTAACTCCACCCATCTAACGTCAAAATATTGGAGTTTGCACCATTCTTTAGGTGTGTGAACCTACCTTGCGTCAATGAGACACAAGGTAGGCGTTTCCATCTAAAAAGTGGTGCTAACCCCATAGTCCAAAATTTGTCCCCCCATGCTAAAATGACACGCGGGTGGGAGGAGAGGCTATATAATGTGCAAAGCTTGCTTTGCAACATTATTTAATGCCTGGGTCAGACCAGGAATAAGGGGACCTGTGGACCCATTTCCATAGTTAAATACCATGGAATGGGTCCACAGGTGCCCTCTTCAAGCCCCAGGAACACCCCCACCCACACCAGAGGGACACCGGAGGATGGGGGACCCCATCCCAGGTAAGTATAGGTAAGTATTTTTTTTTAAATTAAAGTGTAATCGGGGGCCTAACTTGGGGCCCCCTGCATGGCACAGGTTGAAATGGCCATGCCCAGGGGACACTGCTCCTCTGTGCTGGCCATTGGGATGGTGGGCATGACTCCTGTCTTTTATAAGACAGGAGCCATGTGGTCTGGATTGGTTTGCATCAGGAAATGATGCTAGACAGGTTATATTTTTATTTTCTTCTAACCAGCCTAACGTCATTTTTGGTGCAAAACACCCTCCCCTCATACCGCCACCCCCACCCAGCTAATGTAATTTTCCCAGGCACTAGCCCACCCTTTGCGCCGGCTTGTGAGATTCCATGAATTTGGCGCCCGGCTGGTGCCCTGGAATCACGCAAACTGGCACCATACTTTTTGATGCAAAACTGCATTTGCGCAGTTTTGCATCAAAAAGTATAAATATGAGCCTAATTCTTTTGAAAATTCATAGCATGCATGTTGGATTTTTGTTGTTTTGGTTTTGTTTGATTTAGATAAATATTGCCAATTTTTTCTAAACTGGGGTTGTGTCCATTTTGTAGTGTTTTCACTGTTTTACTGTGTGTGTTTGTACAAATACTTTACACATTGCTTCTGAGTTAAGCCTGCCTGCTCATGCCAAGCTACCAAGGGGGTTAACCAGGTGTGTTGCTCTTTTGCCCTGACTAGAGTAAGGAGTCTTGCTTAGACAGGGAGTAACCTGACTGCCAACCAAAGACCCCATTTCTAACAATGGGCCATTGTAAGATGGGCCACAGCAGAGTGGCATACAATGGAGTGTCAGACAGTGGAATAGGGTAGAGTGTATTCTGGTAGGGGTGATTGGCACAGAGTGAAGTGGCGTACAGTGGAATGCCATAACATTGAGTGATGCACAGTGCAAAAGAGAACAGTGGATTGTCATACAGTGGAGTAGCGTATAGTGGAATGATGCGAAGTGCAGTGGTGTAGATTGGAGTGGCAAAGAGTGGAGTGGTATAGAGTGGAGTGGCATACAGTGGAGTTGCATACAGTGGAATGATATAGAGTATATCACATACAGTATAGTAACGTATAGTGAGGTGGCTTAGACTGGAGTGTTGTACAGTTGAGCAGCATACAGTGGAACAGCATATACTTGAATGATGTATAGTGCAATGGTGTAGAGTGGAGTATGTTAGAGTGGAATGGCATACAGTGGGATATCGTAGAGTACAGTGGTGTGCAGTGGTGTACAGTGGAATGGCTTAGAAAGGAGTGGCATCCAGTGGAGTGTTGGAGAGTGGAGTGGCATAGAGTGAAGTGAGGTACAGTGTAGTGGCATGCATTGGAATAATGTAGAGTAGAATTACGTAGAGTTGAGAGACATATACTGAATGGCATACAGTGGAATAGCAGAAACTGCAGTGAGGTAGAGTGGAGTGGCAATAGAGTAGAGAGGTTTAGATTGTAATAGTTTATAGTGGAGAAGGGCACAGTGGTGTAGCATACTGTGAAGTGAGGCACAATGTAGTGGCATACAGTGGAATAGTGTAGAGTGGAGGTGCATACAGTGTGGTGGCACAGAGTGGAGTGTTGTAGAGTGGAGTGGGGTAGAGTGTAGTGGCATAGTTTACAGTGGTATAGAATATAATAGTGTATTGTGGAGTGTCATAGAGAGAAGTGTTGTACAGTGGAGTGGCTCAGAGTTAAATAACATAGAGTAGAGTGGTATAGAGTGGAGTGACACAGAGTGGAGTGGCATACAGTAAAGTAGCTTACTGTGGATCAGTGTAGAGTGGAATAACATTTAGTGTTACTGGAATATAGTGTAGTGACAGAGTGAGGTGGCATACACTGTAGTGACAGAGTGGACTGGCATATAGTGTAATGAAGTAGAGTAGAGTGGCGTAGTATATTAGAATTATCCTACAATAGAATAGTGTGGAGTGTAGTACAGTAGAGTGGATTGGTGTAGAGTGGAATGGCATAGAGTGTGGGGCAGTAGAATGGAGTAATGTGCAGTGCACTAGAGTACAGTGGATCGTCCTACAGTGGAGTGGCACAAAGTGGAGTGGTGTACTGTGGAGAAGTGTAAACTGCAGTGGTATTCAGATGAATAGCGTACAATGCAGAAATGTACAGTGGAGTGGCATAAAGTGGAACAGTGCAGAGTGTAGTGCCGTACAGTGGAGTTGCATACAGTGGAGTAGAGTAGAGTGGAGGGAATATGGTGTATTGACTTACACTAAAGTACCATAAAATTAAGGCGTGGAGAGTGTAAGAGTATACAGTGTGGTGTTGTAGAGTGGAATGGCATAGAGTGTAGCAGCAAAAAGTGAGAGGGGAACAGTGGAGTGTGGTAATTGAAACAGACGTAGTGTGAAAATATGTTAAAGGATGTAGATGTAATAGATTATTTGGTATAAATGGTCATTTTTGGTAGTATGTGTGAATAGTGTAAGTAGTGTTAAAGTCTTAAGCCCTCATTAGAACCTTGGCGGGCGGTGGCCAGCCGCATTACGACATCCCTACTGGGCCGGCAGCCGTAACATTGGAGCTGGCTCCTAATGGAGCTGGCGGTGTTGCGGCCGTGCAACGGGTGCAGCTGTATCTGTCACGCTTTTCACTGTCTGCTGAGCAGACAGTGAAAAGCAGGGTGGGGCTGTGCCTGGGGGGCCCTGCACTGCCCATGCCAAATGCATGGGCAGTGCAGTGGCCCCCAGTGGCCCCGCGACTCCTCTTCCCACCAGCCTTTCCATGGTGGTCTCTACTGCCATGGACAGGCTGGCGGGAAGAGGAGTCGTAATCCCCTGGGCAGCGCTGCCCTGGCGGATTAAAACCGCCAGGACAACCATGGCGGGAAACCGCCGGTCCCAGTGATGCTACTGCGGCACTACCGCAGCGGTCGTAATACGACAGATTGTACCGCCAGCCTGTTGGTGGTACAATCGCCAAAACAGCCTTGGCGGACTTTGACCGCCAGGGTTGTAATGAGGCCCATAATGTTTAAAATACTTGGTAATATGTTTTGCTGCGGTATCCCGCGGTACGTTAGCAGTATATTGTGGTACATGCACAAGATGTTTTTTCAAATGCCTGCGTTTACTGAATGTAAAAGGAAGCCATGTTGTTGCCAGAACATTTTAACTGCATTCTGTGTTCTACATTTTACTGTGCTCTGGATTACAGACTTAGATCTAAGCAGTAGGTTTTATTGTTGATCCTTGCCTATTACCACTTTATTAAAGTGTTAATATGTAGATAAGTGCATTCATAACTCTCCAAAATAGTTTTATAGCAGTTTAGAGAGAACTTTAATTTAAAAAAAAATCTTTTTAGGAAGCAAGGTAATTTGTAGGTATAACCACTATACTCTGTAGACTTTTTAGTGAAGATATAAATATGTTAAAAATGGAAAATACACTGTAGTACACATTGGGCCTAATTCACAAAGATAAACTTAGGCTTTTTAGTTAAGTTTAGATCAGACGTTTAAGTTAACAACTTCTTGGTATTCCCAAAGGTAAGTTACGAGTAGCATCTTTATGTTCATACTTATGGCAGAATCTCCGCACTTGGGGCAGAATCCCGGAGTGTACTCTCAGCACCCAGAGTGTCAACTCTCACTCAGGGCAGATCTCTGCCTTGAGTGCGGAGATTCTGGCCTGAGTGTGGAGATTTCACCCCGATTGCAGACATCAAGACACTACTCATAACCTACCTTTGTGAATACTGAAAAGTCAAAAATGAAGGGGCAGATTTATGGAAAGTGGCACTGCATTGAGTGCAGCGCCACTTTTCCTACACCCCTTAACACCCACCTACTGCCACCATGTGTGTGCCGTATTGAAAATATGGTGCACCATGGTGCAGGGTAGGGGGCAATAGCATCATTATTTTTGACGCTATTGATGTACTCTGCTGGAGTAGCGCAAAACATTTGACGTTAATGTGGCGCAAGGTAGCGCTAGGGGATTATAAATATGCCCCTTAGACTTTTGGTCTAAATGCTGTCCAAAAGTTTAAGTTTATCTTTGAGAATCAGGTACTATATTTGTAAAATATACGGTGTAACAGCATACTTTTTGATATTTTTATTTTTTATATAAATATATTTGTGATACCACAGTACTCCCAAAGTAGTACCACAGTAATCTATACATTGTTTTTAATCATATGCAAAGTTATGAATATTTCCCTATCTATAACTGGTTTAATAAAGTGGTCATGGGTAGCAGAAAAATACCAAACCTAATACTTACTTATTTCTAATGATGAAACACAGAACACAGGCAAAGTGTACCTAAAAACAACATTGCAGCCTTTAACTTTTGTATAGGCAGTCATTAACGAAACCCATAATGACTTGTCATCACTATGTATTGCAGTACTTCCGCGAAATACTGCCAAAATACACCCAACGCAGACATCACTAAGTTAAAGACCTTATACCTTAATAAATACTTACCCCATTTACCTGTAGTACCAAAAGGATCACCTGTGCACCACAATGTCTAACCCTGCCAAATTTAATGTAAATCCGTTTAGCCATTTTCACACTACTCCCAATTCAAAAGTATATGGAAAAATATGTTTTGAGACCTCTTTTTATCTGTGCACCCTCTAGAACAATCCCTGCAAAAAGTTACATCGCTCAATGTAGAAGAAAGAAAAGGTCTACAATGTTTTGTGGAGATTCGATAAATGGGTGCAAAGTTATTAATGGTGAAAAATCAAAGGACATCCTATCTCTACTAACCTTAACTATAATGTATATATATGTGTGTGTCTGTGCTTGTGGGTGTGTGTGGGTGTATGTGTGTATACACACACACATAGATATAAATATTTGTATATATTACACGAGGGTGGTTGCCTGTGTGTAATTGTAGTTTGGTCAGTGTTTCCATAGGATTTTATTTTGTTTTGCTAATTATGTCATTTGATTAATCATTACAAAACTAACCAAAACACGTGCTCCTTTTTCCCTAGTTTGTGCACAGAAAGTTATAAGGATAGACATCAAGCAGGAGCTGAGTAAAGTGAGGGAGGGCACAAAATACCCATTACATTTTCCACATTTCTATAGGCATTTTTAAGAAGCAATGCTGCAAGAAATGTTGAAAAAAATAAACCAAATGTGGCGGGAAGCATGATCTTGGTCAAGGAAGTGTACTTTCTGTCATTTGGTGTAAAGCCATTCGTTATTTTTACAGAAATTAAGGTTAAAAATGTATAGATAAGTGCAAAGTTGGTGTCCAGATATGCAGTGATTGGACAATTAAAAGAAGGCTAGTTAATCCTTATTGGTTGGTGACAACCAAACAATATGGTTTGGCAGCCATCATAAGATTTAGGGACATGGTTCCCATGTCCTGTAAATGAATAAAAAAGATATGAAATATGCAAGGGGGCAGGGTGACCACACTCATACCCCAAAAGGCATGTGGGGGCCCTAAAGGGACCCCTCCTGTATTGACTGGTCAAAAGATGGAGAACAGTCTGTGGTAGAAGTTATAGGACTTTAGGACTTGGCACCTATTGAAATGTATTATAGTGAATGTCAGATTTTGTGGATCAAACAATAGGAGCATGTAAAGAGGGTGATTTTAGTTACAATGCAAATCATTTCTTGGTGGTACTATACTAATTTTAAGAATTGTGATGTGTTCTAAGATGATTTTACCCTGTGAAAAATGCTGACCCCCTCTAGGATTTCTTAAATTATGCTTGAGCAAAAACTGTTTTCTCTCATGATTTTCTCATAAAGGATATGGAAAGTGCTGCAAAAGCTAAAATAAGCACATTTTTTTCTGTAAATTCACACTAACTTTCACAGCAATTGTGTGTAAACGATGAACTTCAACAGAAGCATCCTGTCATTTGATTTCTCTGTTTTCTATTGCAGCCGCCCAGAGAGATCTAAGGAACAACTAGAGCACTAACAATCTTACTTATGACTAAAGTGTGGCAGTCCAGAAGCTATCTTTATTAAATTTTAGTAGTAAAATTTAAAATATTTAATTTAGAAAGGAACAAAACGAGGGCGATAATTTTGTCACAGAAATGTATTGGTGTAGAAAGCAAAATTAGAACACATTTTAAATGAGTTCTCAAATATCTTCATCATCTATTTCATCAAAACATCCTGACATGCACACTGAAACATGCACTTTCAACACCAGCAGCATTTACTTCCTGCTGATCAACAGCCACTTTACCACAATGTTCTGATAAGCAACTAAGATGGTAACATTCTGAAGTTATGCCAAAAGTGTGGAACATCTTAATGCCATCTTGAGGGAATTGAAGTGTAGACCTGAAATCATTTTCTACTCGGAATACCACGGTAAATGAGGAGATTAGGGAACTTTATAATAAAAAAGTTTCTCAAGAGGGCCACCAGAAAAAAAGAGCCCAAATATAGCCCAAGTATCACTCCCCCCCAAACATAACCCAAGAATAGCCCAGTGACAAAAAAATTGCAGACTTTGCATTCCATCGTGCTGTTTCTGGCCGTGTGCACAAGACTTCTGATTTACTTGCACTGCTTCCGGCCACGAAGGCAGCCAAAACAGTCACCTTGTGAGCACGAATGCACCTGGAGGTGATTTTCTATCCCAGTTACATCTAGATGTGGTCGAAAAGTGTTTTTTGAGTGGATTGTCTTCTCCAATGAATCCTTCAAGTTGGTCGAAAACTGTTCTTTTTTTAAACAGGAAGGGAAGCACAGAGACTCCAACTTCCTATTCCTGTCCAGCAGGCTCCTCCAAGTGCTTCGTCCATCTCCAGGGCACTTTTCACTTGGATTTTGAGGTGGAAGGATCACTCTATTTGTCTTCAGGATATACCTTTAGATTTAAGAAGTTTGTTTATGTGAAATCATACAAGTATGTTCAACAACTATTGAATAAGGGTGTTGTTTGTGTGCTTGGGCATGCACCAGTATTTCTTTGTACTTTATGTTGATTTTTTACATTTTGTTTAGTGGCCTGAAGTTTAAGTATGGGCCTAGTTATTATTTATTTTCCATTTCATAGATTTTTCATCTTTTGTAAAGTAAAATGTTTGCACAGCTCAGTACCTCTCCTTTTCTACATGTTTGCAAGATTTGCAATATTATTTTACAATTTGGCCTAGATTTTCAAAGAGCCAGTAGTAGTAGTCATCAGTGCATGAAATAAATATTTCAGTGGTATATGTTTTTAAAGATTCATTTAGGGCAGGGATGGAATTGGATTAAATTAAAAAGGTTTTTTGCATTCCATTTGTTTTAAATGCATATGTTGTGTGGTAATGCTAATAGTTGATGGCATAGGAGGATGTGTGAACTGATGTTGTGAAATTTTACAATTTTTAATTTTACAATTTTATATCTCAGTTAATTTTCGTGTTAGACATTGCTGAATAAATGTTAGTGATTTCCTCAGTGTTAGCACCATGCCTCCTTATGGCCAGAGGGTGTGTGTGTGCGTCTTTGTGTTACTCCATTTGTGGGGACTTAGTTATGATAACACACACACTTTGGGGACTTGATTGCAATATGGTGACCTGAACCGAAGTCCCCACAATGCGATGTCTTCAAAATAATAGAAAATGACTTCATGGACATCTGTGCCAATTTTCACAACTTTTTAACATTTGACCTTGTGTACAACTACTATTTCTTAATCCAGAAAGATAAATAACTAGGCAGATGGCACACAAGGTGATTGGTTTCCCCAGTGATATTTAGGGGCATATTTATACTCTGTTTGCACCGAATGTGCGCAAACATTTTGCCGTGCACCATATTTAAACTTTGATCCCCGAGCCCGCGGACGTGTGTGTCATTTTTTGGATGCGGGAAACAGCCTTGCGTTAATGACATGCAAGGTAGACTTTCCCGCCCCAAAAATGACTTTAAGACCTGTGCGCCTGATTTATACTCCAGCGTCATTTTGACACACAGGAGGGGGCGGGCCTTAAAAAACAGCACACAACCTGATGTGCGCTGTTTTTATGTCTGGGTCAGGGCAGGGGTTAAGGGATCTGTGGGCTAATTTCCATCGTCTCTGACCAAGGAAGGAGTCCAGAGGTGCCCTTCCCTGCCCCCAGGGACACCCCACCCCCTGCCACCCTTGCCCACGCCTGGAGGACACCCATGGATGGTGGGACCCATCCCAGGTAAATACAGGTAAGTTGAGGTAAGTATTTTTTTTTTTTATATAAGTGGCATAGGGGGGCCTACCTTGCCCCCCCTACATGCCACTGTGCCCAATGACCAGAAGTCCCCTGGGCATGGCCAATTGGAAGGGGGGCATGACTCCTGTCTTTCCTAAGACAGGAGTCATTTCAATGGGGGTTGTGCGTCAAAAAATGGCGCAAGTCCGGTTAGAGCCATGATTTTTTACTGTAACCTGACTTGCACCATTTTTTGACGCACAACGCCCATTTTTCCCTACGCCTGTGTTGCCCGGTTAGAGTAATTTATTTTTACTCT
This sequence comes from Pleurodeles waltl, assembly GCF_031143425.1. Lineage (NCBI taxonomy): Eukaryota > Metazoa > Chordata > Amphibia > Caudata > Salamandridae > Pleurodeles > Pleurodeles waltl. The sequence goes on from NC_090437.1 coordinate 427,674,710, forward strand.
AACCAGGCCGCAGCACCGGCTAATGTCAATCCATAAATAAGGCGCCCGCCTGGTGCGTTGGAATGGCGTTAGCCGGTGGTAAATGTTTTGACACAAACCAGCGCTGGCGCTGGTTTGCGTCAAAAAGTATAAATATGGGCCTAAAAACAAAAATAGGAGATCAATGGCTTTATCCTTTCATTCCGGCACTTGTGGGACTGCATTTAATATGGGAAAATAAAAATGCAATGGCCAGATGTAAAACAAGCATTTGCAATGCAACGGGTCTCACATTTCTCCGAGTTAGAGCTATTAGCAGTAGTAAACTCCCAACCGGACTTTTCTTGCCACAAAAAAGAGCGCAATCGCGCTGCTACAGTTCACTAGTAGTGAAACCTATCGGCAAAAGTGCAATTATCTACGTAACCGGCAAAAGTGCAATTAATTATGTAATAGGGTAGATTTCATGGAAAGCGCTCAACTTCTGCCAAGCGAGATCGCTATGCGAAAAAAGACGTCCACAAACTGGACGGAAAACAGCGAGCCTCGCATGTTTTCAGTACTTAGTCACTGCGCTCGAGGAGAGCTAACCACCGGAAAAGGCATGACGTATGCATGCCTTCCACTAATGAAAGCAGGCAGATTTTAACAGGCAAGCTCACAAACCAATGAAAGACACTGACATGACATGGACGGGTCTCTGCGCCCTTTTCTAACTACTAAAGCATCTCACAAGCGAAACGCATGCACAAGCGAATGCGACGCAGACTCGACCCTAAAAATATACCTGGGCTGGGTGAACAAACCATCATTGATATTGTACAAGCACCAAGACGCCTCTAGGTCAGCGCCAAGACGCCTCCAGGCATTCGTTACGCTTTACACAATTATGTCGATAGCCATATCAAGTTGGCAACTTTAAAAATGCAGACACTAAGCAGGATGAAGACACTACAGAGGATGTTCCGATATCAGGTAAACAGAGGAGCCCCATTTCCTGAGGACAAAGGTAAAAGTTCGGACCGCAAAAAACACACCATCAACTTAGATTAGCAGAGATTGCTGGAACATGTAAAGGATATCGCTTACAGATTAAAAAATGAACTTAGAAGAAACATGTACATAGAGAGCACCTGTGAAGGAAAAACATGGAAGCAACAACTGAGTAAAGCAGAAACATCAAGGTTTTACAAGAAAGAAGGCAAACATGGAAAATGCATGGATAGCAGAAATTGTTGTTGCATTTCTTATTTTGTTTTCTGCCTCATTGCACACAACACTTGTGTGTACAAAAAGAAAGGACACTTTTTAGTCGGTGACACTGCAACCCAGTGGGGTGTCTGTAGACTGGTGGAGGCCATCAAGCCTGCCCTCCTTAGCTAGTGTGCCTACTGTAAGCTGGCTTTATCACTTGAGATTAGCAGTGGTGTAATGTTATAAATACTTTTAGGCACACTATCACCCATAAGGATATCCTAGCGAATAGCAGTTGTGTGTGCCTAGCTCTGCCTATAAGTGCAATGAGTAAGTGCTACACGCTGAAATAACATGACTTTTACTTGTGTCTGCAGATGGATAAATGGTCTACTGGCCATTGGTAAATAGTTCAACAGCCTTCCATTGATAAAGTGTTGCACAGCCTTATGTAACAAGGTCCCTTGCTAAATTCATCTTGTATGTGGCTTGTGCATGTAGTACTGGTGTGTGGTAGTGTGAGCCAGAAGTATAGTTTTACTGTGGACCATGTAAAATCCATTTTGGAGAGCCACTAGAGGCATGCTAGACAAAATGCTTACCAGGAATGTGTTTGCAGGTAGCATGTACAGGTAGCTTGTACAAGTATATGTAGCATGCCAGATAGGTAAAGTGTATTGCTTACATTCTTGTACTCATTGATTGGGAGAATGGAGACAGTCTGCTCTTTAGAAATGCACGGATGGGCACTGCTCACATTCTGCCTTTTAAGCTTTAATAATGACAATTCCTTCAGGATTGTAAATTCTTTAGAATTACAAAGTCAGCCCTGTGTTTTGTTCCCCTCCACATGTCAGGTCGAAAGGTACTTGTGTGACGGCTCTTCTCTCATTTGCGCTTGTGTTTTAGAAGTCTGGAGGTAGATGGCTTTTTTTGCCACCCTTCTTGTCTAGCGTCACCCAAGGACAAATAACATGTCTAGATTAACCAACAGTGGATACACAAACTGACCGTCAGGCCTGATTGGTTTCAAAGTACAGTTGAGTAGTACACAAACTCTGTCTGCAGCATGAATAAATGAAGATAAATGAAGATGAAGTCATTGCTCCAGGACTTTTTGCTGACAAGTAGAAGCATTACTCCACATAGTCATACAGGAATCCCTGCAGACCAGGGCTGGTGTCACTGATAACCAATTTGTCAGATAAGTGAGGTACAACACCTGAGATATGTTTCTGGAGAAACTGAGGACCTGCCTTGAGTCAGACTGCTGGCCGAGACATGGTCATTGGTGGTGTCCCTGGCAGAGGGATCTGCCTAGAGGAGAGCCAAGCTGCAGCCCTGGTGGAGCAGCTGCCCAGAAGGAAGAAGGTTGACCAAGCCTTCCAGCAATGAATGGATTTCAGTTTTTGACCTGGGAATGAGCCCTGCACCCTTGTCTATGAATGTGCATCCTGGGTCACCACTACTTGGCCTTGAGGTGATCCACGGCCCCCTCTCCAGCCTTGGAGTGATTGACAGGGATGCTGATTAGAACTGCAATGGGCCTAGGGTCCATGATTTGCTTGTAACCTGTTGCAGGACTGTAAGAAGCTGGCCTGGCTTGTAGTGGGTACCAAAGGTTCTTACACCATATACCAGGTCCAGTGATCCACCTTAGTGAAATGTAGGCAGTTTCTAGCAGCTTAGGCTGTCTAGAGGTAGCTATAGAACAGCAGCCAAGGCTGAACTAGGAGATATGCAAAGCTCTTGCAATACCAATATAGTAAAACAGTACTTTTACACAAGAAAGACAATACTCAGTGTTACCAAAAATAAAGGTACTTTATTTTAGTGACACAAGGGGAGAAACATCTTAGAGGCTATACTCCCTTTGGAGATAAGTATTATAAACAATATATACTAGTAACCAAAATCAGGTAAATAAACAGTTAGAAATGCACCAAAGAAGACAGCTGCGGGTTCCTTCTTGGTGCAAGACATGTCCCAGGTTGAGTCGTTGGATGCAGACTGGTTTTCGCCATTGGATTCCACCAATAATCCTTAGCTCACGCAAATGTTGCAGTTAGTGAGAAAAGGCGCTAGCTGGGCCCGGGAGGGACCTGGGTGTCTCAACTCGGACTGAGGAGACAGAGGGGGTTCTCAGCGCTTTAGAGAGCGCTCATAAGACCAGGTAGCACCCACAGGAGTGCCAGGACACGGGCACAAAGGAGTTGCAAAATGCAGTCGTCACAGCACTACAAAAAGGAATCCCACGCCACCAGAGGACAACTCAGGGAGCTGAGTGTTGCAGGATAGAGTGCTGGGGACCTGGGCTATGATGTGCACAAAGGATTTCTGGAAGAAGCACACAGAAGCCCTAGAAGCTGCAGAAAATGCAGTGCACAGGAGTACTCACTGGCTCGGGGTGCAAGCCCTTACCTCCACCAAATTCGGACAGCTGGACCTTTGGACCGTCAGGATCATTTCAGTCCACCACTTGTGTTCCAGGGAGCATGCTCATTGACAGGAGGGGAGTCCCAGTGTACCGTTGTTGTTGTTGCAGAGAGGTACCTGCTGAAGCAGAGAAGTAACTCTGTCACTCCACTGGAGATTCCTTCAGTCCTTCTGGTGCAGAAGGAAGACAGGTAGTCCTCAGAGTGGGCACAACCTGGAAACTGTTGCCGTTGCTTACAGGAGCTGAAGTTACAGAGTTGCAGTAGCTTTCTTTGATGCTTTGTTGCATTTACAGCATTCCTGGTGCAGTCTACTGTTGATCCGACAGTCAGAAGCTGAAGCAGAGGAGCCGTCATGGAGTCTTGCAAACCGAATATGAGGAAACACCCAGAGGAGAGACCCTAAATAGCCCTGAGAGGGGGATTGGCTACCTAACCAGGTATTGCCTATCAGGAGGGGTTTCTGATGTCACCTGCTGGCACTGGCCACTCAGATGCTCCCAGAGGGTCCCCACACCTTGGAAGCCAAGATGGCTAATGCCAGGGACACTCTGGAGGAGCTCTGGGCACCACCCCTGGGGTGGTGATGGACAGGGGAGTGGTCACTCCTCTTTCCTTTGTCCAGTTTCGCACCAGAGCAGGGACTGGGGTCTCTGTACTGGTGTAGACTGGATTATGCAAAGAGGGCACAGTTTGTGCCCTTCCAAGCATTTCCAGAAGCTCTGGGAGGATACTATTCCCATGCCTGTATCACCTATTTCCAATGGGAGAGGGTGTAACACCCCTCTCCTAAAGGGAATGCATTGTTATGCCTTCCTGGAATTGAGCTGCTCCATTCCCAGGAGGGCAGAAACCAGTCTGTGAGGTGGCAGCAGCTGGGGCTCCAGTGGAAACCTTAGAGAGCTGATTTGGCAGTAATGGGGGTCCATGGTGGAGCCTCCAGGGTGCATGGAACTGGCCCCCAAAACCAGAATTGGATTGGGGGTACACTTTTTCAATCTTAGACACCTCACATGGCCATATTCAGAGTTACCATTTTGAAGCTACATATATGAATTGAGATATATGTAGTGCACACTTATAATGGTGTCCCCACACTTACAAAGTCTGGGAAATCGGTCCTGGACAATGTGGGGGGACCTTTGCTAGTTCAAGAGTGCCCTCACACACAGTAACTTTGCACCTAGCCTTCAGTAAAAGAAGGTTGGACATATAGGTGACTTATAAGTTAGCTTGTGCAGTGAAAAATGGCTGTGAGATAGTTCCCTTAGGCTGCAATGACAGTCCTGAAGGAGTGTTTGTATGAGCTCCTTATGGGTGGCAAAAGAAATGCTGCAGTCCGTAAGGATCTCCTGGAACCCCAATGACCTGGGTGCCTAGGTACCATATACTAGGGACTTATAAGGGGGGTCCAGTGTTCCAATCTGGATTGGAATATGAAGTCAATAGACTATAGTGACAAATTTGAAGCAGAGAAAGCATAAGCACTGGATTTTGGTTAGTAGGATTCCAGTGACACAGCCAAGCATAGTGACAACAAAACTATGAGCCCTGGGGTCCTGACTAGCAGGATCCCAGTGAGATAGTAAGAACACACTGACAAACATGCCAAAAATGGTGTAACATTTCTAGAAAGAGGCTACTTTCTCACAAGGACCTGTCTTATTACTGTCTTATTACTGATGTGTGCTGTCTTGAGCAATAGCCTGCAGCTGTATTTCAGCACAGAACTGTAATTGTTGCTTGTACGTGTGTCTCTTGTATCTGACAATGCCGATTGTGATTCTTGGGTATACTAGAGCACATATTATTGGACCAACTTTATTCTAAGAAAAACTATTGTTACCTGCTGCAAAAACTATTAAGAAGGTTGGGCTTTTCCTTTGGGCAGAAGGTTTGCTGAACCTCTGAATCTAAGCCCTGCAGCTCCTAAATGGCCAACCTCCGACCATCTGCACTCTCCCAAATTACTTTGGGAGAAAGTGGGGCTAAATGACAGTAAATGATGGCTCCTCCAGTTAGCATCAGCTTGCGCCCCAAGCCACTCTGCATGTTAAAGGTAACATGCTGCTGTGTGAGTAGGGATTGGGGACTAAACATTGGCTGAGACCTCTATTAAAGAACAGTACAGTATTGTACATGAGAATCTCCTGCACATCCACATGGTAGATGGTTACTGCATCACAAGTGAGCCTTAACTTGCTTAGGTTTCTCTGAGTACTATTGCTCTTGTAGATACAATTGATATTATGAGGTATTAAACTCTTTAGGCTTAAATTCCATACAATTCCATACTTTTTATTTAAAAAGTGTCAAGTAGTAGCTTACTAAAATATATTTTCTTTAAATATGTAAATGTTTAAGGACAGTCCTATATTGAGAGGTACTGTGCGCACTGTTGAGGTTTGAGTGTCTAAATCCACACCATCTCTCTGAGTAAGCTTTGGACTGCCCTGAGTGTAAATCCCTTGAATAGGTGTGCTTGTGCTCAGTTTCTATGATACCAGTAGGGCCGCCATAGGGTTCAAGATGTATCCAAGCTCAATCACCCGAACTACGATTTTTATACAGCCTTATTGACACACGGTCTGCAGTTCCACACCCAGGGGTCAGTGGCAACATTGGTGTTAGGGGAGTAAATCTCAAGTCATCCCATGGAAATGAAAGATTTGTGTATCCACAAACACAGTAGCTCTAACTGGCTCAGACTTTTTATGTCCTTCTCAGTCTTTCTTCATCTGGCTAGCACACAGGCCAATCAAGTTCTGGGCCTCTAATCAAAATTACAGGGTTCAAGTCTAAGAAGAATGATGAAAGGCAATGTAGGCCACGCAGTGTGTTTGCTACATAATCACTACTTACCCTCACTTGTACATAACGATGGTGGTTCTATGTGGTATCCTTCTGCAGTCTCTGTTGTGGAGGATAAGATAGGCTTGTAAGCATTATGTCCAAATCCTCAATCTCTTTGAGCTGGTTGGGGACTTCCTTGTAGGCAAATTGTTAGCAGGATGTGTCTGGGGTGCTTAATTGGGGCCTCCAAGCTTTTTCATAATGGATAGCACTCAGATTCACATTTTGGAGCACTAGGGCAGTGTTCATTGATATTTGTTCATGTGCACATTCTTCCCCAAGATGGAATGGAGCACTGGCTCATATGTCCAGTTCTTGGCAGTTGTATAGCACTGCCAAACTATGATGATAAAGATCTACAGCTTTTAATTTCAACTAAGTCAAGTGCTAAGTTAGATTGCTAACTGATAATGACACACTTAATGGTCCACTCAGAATGAGCTGCGGTGGTTAGTGCATGCAAGTCACATGTCATGTAGAATCTTCATGGGCCTGTTAATGCAGAAATCAGTATGTATTCAACAAACGCAGGACCTGGTGATAAAGGTGGCTGCAGAGGATGCAGTTGGGTGTAGCAATGTCTTTGTTGCTTCCCAGTGGATTGAACCCATGCTACATATTACTCACTGGTTCATAACAGAAGATGTTTGTGATCAGCTGAGTGTAAAGCTAATGACTGGTTATTGCAAACCACCTTTTGCCTGCACTTTGTGCAATGTTCACAGTCATTACCCAGTTTGCATCTTACTTTTATCCTGTTTGCCCCTCAATTCATACTCCTTAGCTTGCCTCCCTTCCCTTTCCAATTTGAACTACTTTTTTCATCCAGACACGGTCACTATAATTCTCTTACCAGTTGTATTCACTCTTGATCACTGGAATCTCCCTCACCACTGCCTGAGTGCCATTTGTTACTCTGCATTGCTCCACAAAGGCAGTTTAGCAAGCTGGCATTGATTTTAGGGCTCACTGTGGTACCAGGCCCTAAAAGTAAACCAGTTAGCTCTTTCACCTATTCTCTCCTGCACGCCATTCGGAGCATGACCAGAATTGCAGTGCCATATCACAAAGCAGGTGAGAAGCAGGTCATAGCTGTGAGTAGTGCTCAGCACTGTCTGAGATGCAGGGAATGGCTGGGCTGACAGGGGCTGAGTGTGACTTAGTTACAGTGTGAGGGGCATCCATTAAGAGTGTGTAGCCATGCACCTTAAGAGAGTCAGACATGTAGCAAAACATGGACCATGCCTTGTTTAGTTATGGGATGGGTGAGGATTACCAGCACATTATTAGAGGTGGTTGGACCTTCTTGACTGGTGCCACTCCATCCTCTGATCTGATCCACCCAAACCATCTGTAGAGACTTCGGACCAGCACTCACAGCTTAAACAGTGACCCACAGTATTTCCTCACCCAGAGCAGTTTTCCTGTTACTTATACACCCCACCACCCTAATTCTTTATGATACTTCCCCCTTGAATTTTTCCACTTATTTTCCACTATTTCATGCTTGCTCTTGATCCCAGGGACATTCTGGAACAAGAAATGGAGGATGAGACACAGAGACAATGTAAGGTGATGTTGTTATGTTCAGTGAGTCCTGACAGACCACTCCTCCACCTACCTGTTTTTTGTGGGATCATGCAATCAGCCTGTCCACCACTTCCTGCATATTTCCTATTCAGGAACATAAAGCAAGAACCAGGATATTTCTCAGGGAGGGGAAGTACATGAGGGAGAGTGCTGGAAAACCCCATGCACTCCCAAGGTGTGCATAGTAAAAATGCCAAAATAGTAGTTTCCTAAAAATCAAGCAATAAAAGGATGAAAGTCGGACAGTCAAAAGAATGGTATAAATGGTATACCCCAGGACAGGGACACCAATAAAACAGAAAAATATGAATAAAGAAAGCATTTGAATAAGAAGCTAGCAAATTAGAGTGATAATAAAGCTAACCAATTGTAAGCAATGGGTGGTTTGTAAACCCACTGTACAGTTTTGATAAGCCCACCGTAGGTCTTCTGAAACCAGAAGGCATGTGCTTTCTTTGTAGGTGAGACCTAAAAGATAATAATCATTTTTGTCATCATCTATTTGTACAAGTCTAAGCCAACACATAAGTGAGACTTGCAGTTTTACATTTAAACAGATGTTTAAACTTCAGCACAGATGGGAAACAACGTACTTCTGTGTGCCTTTATTTTTAAAAATGGGAAAATACAGAAAGTGGTTTATTTTTTGGGTGACTCCATATGCTGTCAATAAGGACTGTTAAGCAGGTATCTAAGCACATCAGCGACTTGGAAAGTTAAAAATTGAATGTGATTTCCACAAATGAATGGGGAAGTGTACTTGTATTTTTGTTAAAATATTAATATTTCCATTAATGTATTTTTAATTTTAATGGCATCATATGGAACTAATGTCTAACAGACAAACACAAACATCTATTGGACCTACCTTGAATCCCTGAAGGAGGGGGAGATCCAAAAGACTTGTAAGCCAAAGAAATAGAAGATCTAAACCTGGCCCTTTTTTGTCGGACCAAAGTTAACTAACAGGGATTCTGAAGGTCTAAAGGGTGCTACAATACCTAAATAGACAAGAATAGCTCTTTGTATTTCCCAACTGTGCAATATTTATTTCTCAAGGGAACGAGGAAAGGAGCAGAATTCTGGTAAAATGACCTCTTGATCGATATGAAATTGTTATCAGATTTTCGGTACAAATGTGGGACCTGGCATCAATATTATCCTGTCTGAAAAATTCCTAAATAGTGAATGCCTACAAAAGAAAGACATCATCTATACAAGACTCCAATCAGAAGAAATCACTATTATGAAAAAGTATTTTGAGACAAACCTTTAAAGTCCACAGATTCCAAAGGTTCAAAAGGTGTATCTCTCAAGGCCTCCATGTCTAAAGGAAGTTCCCATCTAAGAATTAAATATATACAGGTTGCCCTAAGATTGAACAAATCATTGAAAAGGTGCCACACAAGTCCATCAGACTCATAAATGGCACCCCACTGCACGCACTATAAATGCCTTCATTGTTGGCCACTAAGTCTTGAGTGTAGAAACCTTGAGACCCAAATGGAAATAATCTTGAAGAATGGACAAAATCTGGACTATATATTTTGACACATCATCCAACTCTCTTGAATGACATCAATTTTTAAAGGACTTTTAATGATTTGAGCATTAATTCAAAGTAGAACTTTTTCTAATGGACTGCACGGTGAAAGCTAACTTTTCCAAAAGCCCTTCATTCGTTTGTCCTACGCCTTCAACCTTCAAGCTGCAGAGCCTCACCAATCTTGATGCAATACTCAAAAGGCAACTCATCAGAATCAGTTAAGCATAACAGGACAAGTGGAACCAAGCTGTAACAACCAACCACTACAAATGTTATCTTCCTTCCAAATTATATCAGAAATCCCTTAGTCAAAGGAAAGGGGGGCATAAAATAGCCCTTGAGGCCTTGGACAAACCAACACATCACTCTACTGAGCTTTCTCTTCCTATACCCTAGAGTAATATAATTTCAGAAGAGCATTCTCTTGACTAGCATAAAGATCCAGAAGGAGTTTTCTCCGGATTTTGACAGCAGAGATGAGCAAAAACAATGCGACTGAGGCAAACATTCTAAGGAAGAAGAAAATCTGGCCTAAGATGGTGGACAGGGATCTTGACTGTGTGACAGTGCCCCTCCTCCCCTCGCTGATAGTTTGGGATTTTGCAGTTTGTACTGATGAACACATCTTTCCTGATCAGGGGAGCCAAACCCCAATCAGAGTTGAACAGATCTCCTCCAGCTCCCTCCAGAAGGAAGACGGGGTTCTCTGATGGTGAGCCCAAGACCTGTGAAGCACACAATCCTCCATTCAGGCTCCTCATTCGTGTGCACTGGGATCTGACTGTGATCCAAACTACAAAGTCAAAGAAGTGTCCTTCAGTAAGTTAAAGGAGTTTAGCCAGCCCCTGGATCATCTGCTATCAAAGGTGCTAATGGTGGCAAATCACATGTATCCCATTTTAAACCAAAGCCATTTCATCAACTGAATTAAACAGACATCGTCTATTGCTAATTTTGTGGCAGTGACATTAATACCCATGGCATTAAAGCAGACCATCTTCAGCAAAGAAAGGCTATGAACAGGTGAAAACACCAGAGAGCCACTTGGAGGAACTAACCAACAGGCTGATAATACCAGCATTCCTACCCAAATTAATCAGAGCAATCCCATTGTGACACAAACGAGATATAACTTTGCCTCCCTTGTCATTAACGAACCATAATGACAAAGCAACCAAATTTGAAAAATCTAACATCAGCCAGATTTCAGGACCGTATGGACTAGCATTTGGACTCCATCCCCCCTATAGAGTCACATTTCTCAACATTATTAATGTACTATCTCATAATCCTGTACACTTTACTCCACCAATTCAGTCTCCTTGAGACCAAGCTCATTTATCTAGGTAAAATGTCAACCACTCGAAGGTTGCACTTGAGCAGTTGGTGAATGAGAGTTCCTATTCTGTGTCTACATATTCTAGTGTGCCCCTCTCTACTCGGTTAACCTTGCTGGACAGTTTTTCCTCCTTCAATGATACTTGATGTTTTCCCATGGCAGGTGTTATTTCTTTCTCTTCTCCTGCCATAGTTTCACTATCTCCATCTCATTTGTGCCATCATTGAATGTCAACATGCTAAATGCCAGCTGAAGTGAGCACATCATAAACTTTACCTATTCAGTTTGAAAATCAAATTGAAGGTGTGGGACAATTGATAGAATGATTTATGTAAAAACTCTCTTTCCCTTCTCAAGGTTGTTGTTGGAGGTCTTGGAACACTTGTGAATTGTGAGATCGGAAGTTAACCTCATCTCTAGACTGACTGAGGGACAATATTGATTGTTTCTCATCAAATCAGTGCATTCTTGTAAGGATATCTCATGGATTGTTATGACCATTTTGCCGACTATACATGTGTGACCTAGCCTTATCAAAAGGCCTTCTAGTCTACTGCTTTTTGATCTCAGAAGCAATTGAGAGCCCAGAAGTATGAGGAGGCCTTCTTTTAATTCAGTTAGGTATGTAGTTCCATATAATTGTTGATGTCTCTTGGCGCACTCTGCACACCAGTGGTCACCTTGTTTCGTCACTTCATGGTTTAAATTAGCCTGACACCTTGCTTTGCGCAGCTTTGGTGAGCCCCAGATGGGCACACTAAAGTCTGTAGAATATGGTTTAGAGGCTATGCCCTCAAAGAAGGTAGCCCCCCAGACTTTAGTGTGTCCTGATTTCTAATGGCAAAGTCACCATCCACTCACATCGACCCACAACATTTCCTCTGTGCTTGGGCAGTTCCATTGAGGGCCCAGAGATCTGTTTTTTCTCTGAAGCCCCATGAGCAAAGCAAAATAGACTTCAAGCAACTGCTGATGTTTCATGCATTTCCTATAAGCTTTGCCACCATAATAACGGGATTCCCAAGCCTCGCTCCCACTCTCCTCTCTGGGCTGCCAAGGAACTTTGCCCTTGCTGTTTCTTTATTTGCCCCTACTGCTGCTGCTGGCTCATTCATGCAAGATTCTGGGTAGCTGCCACAAATCATACCCTAAAGTATGTCTATTTGAGGCTAGATGCAGATGTATGACAATGGAGTCAGACACACTCGAGCCCTGGCAGATACCACACAAACCTGCTTTTCACACAGAATGCTAAGTAGGAACCCCTTGTCAGTTCATTATAAGACCCTATTTAGATTTTTCTTTATGGGGTACCAGGGTGCCAACTAAATGCTGATATAATTGGGGCGTAAGCAGAGCATGAGCTAATTTGTTTACGACATTCCTTGGCTAACCCAAGCCCCCAGATGAAGAAAATGAGGACAACGGAGCAGATAAAATAGGGTAGGCATAAAATCTTGGGGAAAGGTCTGTAGAGGAGGAGGATACTTTTAAAAGCTTGGTTAGCAAAAAGGCCATTGTCATATGGTAGTGGTCCCATCCCCTCGGGTACTGCTATTAGTAAAACCTCCTCCTTTCTCTCCTCTCTCTAAATGAGAAAAAAAAATTGTTTCAGTAGATGCACAGTGGCAGAGGGTTTCTTTCACAAAAGGTTGTAACTTAATTCCACTACGGGTTCTTGCTTAATGAAGTTCCCTCGTTGCTGCTCTTCCCTTTACTTCTTCTTGTGTCAGTTCAGGAATAAATACTGTCCTTCCTTAACTGGGGAGAGGAAATACAGGGACTCCCATTCACAGGAGTAGTATGATCCTCAGGAGAAAAGAATAAGATATCAGTCCAAAATTACTGTTCAAAACAATTTTGTGTTAGAGCCTGTCACCAGTGAGTAGTGTTTGTATTTTCGCTGTACTGTGAAAACACCCACGTGCAGCATATCCATTTATATTGGTTCATCCATGCAGCAGGGTTTTTTCAAGGCAGTGTTGGTAGACAAGAGTGCCTCCTACCACCCTTTCTCACCCCTACTCCTCCCTGGTACTTGCCTCAAGTCACGACCCTCCTGGGTTGTGGTGTCTGGTTCCACAGCCTCCTCTCCTGTTCTGGGACTGTGGGACAAGCACCTTTACTACGGTCTTCCACCACGTTGCGACTATTCTCCTTGCTCTGCTCCCTGTTGGCCATTTAGGTTACTGCACCTGGAGGTTCTCTACCTTATTCATCCTGGGCTGGCTCATCCTCCTCTTTTGTCCATGTTGTCCTCTGAGTTTCGTCCTCTGGTCCATCTCCATTCTGCTCCTCCTTCTTAGTGTTGCATTCATCCTCTGAGTTTCGTCCTCTGGTCCATCTCTATTCTGCTCCTCCTTCTTAGTGTTGCATTCATCCTCTCCAATAGCTAAAGTCTAATTTATGCCAATATGTCCTGACTGCGCCTGCTCCCACGGTTGAAGGGCTAGTGTGGAGTAAACATTGGTATTGTGGAACACTGTAGCGGCCATATTGGAAATCTCAAGACCCATTGACTCTACATCATCTTTATTACAGGCATGTTCATTGTAAACTCTAGAAACTTGAAAATTAATATTTGTGGCTTTTTTAAAGTGAGAGTATTTATCATATTTTTTTTAAAATATTGACTTTGTCAAGTTTGATGTCCATATGCTCCTCATTGAATTATACTTAACATGGTAACATCGTATTTCAACAAAGTTTAGCGGATTCAACACTCACAATTAGATCTGCATGTAACAGTTTTTTTATCCATCTAAGGTAAATGAAATGAGTAGCTGGTGAGAGCTACATAAAAATGTTCTATTGAAAGCACTACATAAAAAACACATTTGTGTCTAATGGAAGTGTGATGCTTTGGGGCATATTTATACTCTGTTTGCACCGAATTGGAGTCATTTGTTTTTACTCTAATTCGGTGCAAAACTAACTCCATATTTATACTTTGGCGCTAGACCTGTCTAGCGCCAAATTTATGGAGTTAAAGTCATTTTTTGGATGTGGAAACCTACCTTGCCTTAATGCGATGCAAGGTAGACGTTCCTGTGCCAAAAATTACTCTATGGCTTTAACGCCATATTTATACTCCCGTGCAAAAATGGTGCACGGGAGGGAGGAGGAGTCAAAAAATGGGGCAAAGCTTGCTTTGCCCCATTTTTTAACGCCTGGGTCAGGGCAGGCGTTAGGTGACCTGTGGGCCTATTTCCATGGTGGAACAACATGGAATAATCCCACAGGTGCCCTCCCCAGGACCTAGGGACACCCCCACCCACACCAGAGGGACTGCTGAAAATGAGGAGACCCCATCCCAGGTAAGTACACGTAAGTACTAGTAGGTATTCAATTTTATTTTTTAAATTGCCATGGGGGCCCTGAAATGGGCCTCCATACATGGCACAGGGTGCATTGGCAATGCCCAGGGGACCCTTGTCCCCTGTGCTGGCCATTGGGGTGGTGGGCATGACTCCTGTCTTTTCTAAGGCAGGAGTCATGCGGCATGGTAGGTTTAGCGCCATAAAATGATGTTAATCTGGTTCGAGTCATTTTTTTTACTCTAACCTGCCTAACGTCATTTTTTGGTGCAAATCCCCCGTCTTCCATACTGCCAGCCCACCCGACTAACATCATTTTTTTTTTATGCTAGCCTTCCCTTTGCACCGGCTTCCACCATTCCATAAATATGGTGCCCAGCTGGTGCACAGAAATGGTGCAAGCCGGTGCTAAACATTTTGGTGCAAAACTGCGTTAGTGCAGTTTTGCACCAAAAAGTAAAAACCAGGGCCTTTGTTTCCTGATCAGGTATATTTATCCCAGTTAGAGCAGAAGCACCATACCCTCCACAATTTTAAGAAACATTTCCAACTGTTTCAAAGCCTTAATATAGTGATCAAAGAGTAATCACCAATGTTCAGAGACAATGGCTCTGTGTTGCTTCCATATAGTGAAGCAGTCAATTGGGTTAAAAAGCAGGCCATAAGGCCACATATACTAGTACATGATAGCATTCAATCTAACACATTAACACGTAGGTGGGAACGGGTGTACAAGCTGAACTTGGCTCTAAACAAAGGGGGACATCCCTCTCAGGTCACCAGTGGAATTTTTAATTAGGAAAATACGCACCATGGTGACAGAGTAAAGGAGTAGAGTATGCTTACATCAATCTCCAATGTGTACTTTTCTGTTCATTGAGACTTTTAGTTTAAACTAAATTCAGAACATGAAAATGTCTAGCAGCAGAACTCTTCACAGATCTACCCTCTCCTGAGCCTTTTACCTGCACTGAACTGTGAATGTGTTGAATTGTCTCTATTAAGGTGTGAGCTTCCAATTTGTTTCCATCTTAAAGGCAGGGTGAAGCGTGTGACATATGCGCTCTTATCTCCTTCACTTTGTAGTAGGTAAGACAGCACGAATGCACTTTAACAGAGGTTGTTTGCTGCTTTTTTATATTAAAGTTGCACATTTTCATTCTTTTTTTACTCCTATATGTTTTGTGACTACATCACATTTTATCTAATTATTTTAGAAAAAATCTTCAACAGAGACATGTTCCTTTAACACTAGAGTGCTTATTTTACATGTTAGTTGCATTTGAAATGTTTTACGTTGCCTCTTGAAAAGCATGCGTAAACATAGCATTGTCCTTTTTCCTATAATTAAGGAGAGGAAAAAATAAGTCAGGGGAGTGATTTGTTGCATGGATGATGGGTGAATTTCGGCTCAATTCTTTGTGTACCCATTTGGACAAATAGTTTGGTGCTAGACAAACACATTTACCTTGTTAGGCCTAATTTTGTTTAAGTGAAAAAATGCGAACACCTAGAAGTGATTCTGGGCCAGATGTAGCAAAGTTTTTGCATGTCGCAAACAGCAAATTTCGCTCTTTGCGATGCGCAAAAAACACATTGCGATGCCCAATCCCCGTTTTGGGAGTCGGTAACCTGGTTACCGACTCGCAAAACAGGACTGCGAGTCCCAATTAGGAAGGGGTGTTCCCCTTCCTAATTGCGAGTCATACCGTGATGCTGCACTGCTTTGTGACTGCGAACGCAATCGCAAAGCAATCGCAGTTACCACCAGTGTCACACTGGTGGTAACCCATTTGCAAAAGGGAAGGGGTCCCCATGGGACCCCTTCCCCTTTGTGAATGGCATGGAAAACATTTTTTCAGAGCAGGCAGTGGTCCATACTGCCTGCTCTGAAAAAATGAAACTAAAACGTTTCATTTTTTTCATTTTGTAATGCATCTCGTTTTCCTAACCATTTTGATATGGTATTTTCTATACTTAATTGTTAATGTACTATTCCAGGATAGCATTACTTTGTGCTACCACTACTTGTAGAAACCATGTGAGGCTGTGAGAAATAGGTGCCTTATTGCATGAGGGAGCATCTATGGTGAGGGAGAGGTAACTGACTCCCCACTCCCAGATTACACGCCTGCAGCATGCTGTTGGCACACCAAAGGCATGCCTGACTGAGCTTATACATGTCTCACCCACGCTCAGAACCAGGAACCCTGGTGGTCCTCCACCCACCACTGATACCTTGCTGCAGCCCTCTATGTGCTCATGCGCAGCTGCTGCTACAATGCAGCTCACAACACCAAATGGGAATTCTCCTGCGACTTGCATATTCTCATGCAACCACCTCTGACCATACCCATACCCACTGCACTCAATTCTTATCTCAAACTCAACCAAACACATCAGACATCCACTGCACTGCACTCCTTCTTATCCTGCATGCTCCCCTACAACTGCTCTATCACTAACAATGCAACCAAAATCTCAGACTTGCTTCAAAACCACTCACCAAACCAGCTTTTCCTGATGGAAAACTTGCTGACCCCCAACGTCTGCCTGACATCGCCGCAGATATTCCACCTGGCTACAAGATCACCAGACAGGAGGGACCACACAAACTTGGAGGCAGAATCACAATCATCTTCAAGGAATCCGTCCTCTGTAACATGACCATATAGATGAGCCTCAGCAATATCGGGCACCTGATCTTTAAGTTCCACACCATCACCAATTTCACCCTGAGTGGCACTCTCATATACTGCCCATCAAGATTACGCACCAACTTCACCAGCACCACTGTGGATATCATTCTACCCCTGATCCTGGAAACAAGCCCCTTCAACCTTCTCACAGACCCTAATTTCCATCTGGGACACCACACTGACCTGAACACAATCTCCTTGTTCAATTATTTGCCCAATCTTGGTCTCTCCCTGTGAGTGGAAGGGCCCACACACACTTCCAGATATCGACTGGACCCAAATATTCACCCTCTGCTGCAACATCACAGTACAAGTCCACACCGATCATCCAGTCTGATCATTCCATTGTGAATGTAAGCATTTCCACTTCACATCACCAGAGAACTACCACAGCCAAATCTGCACGCCGACACTAGAACAATTCTCAAAGCATCGCGGACATCGAAAGTCCTCAGACATCAACTCCCAAACAACAACAACCTGCTTGGCTCAACAAAAGGATTATTGCCTGCACCAACACCTTGACCCCCCCCAAACTAAACATTACTACAAAATCCAGACCACAAGACAGCTTATAGATGAAACAACTAAGGATGACTAAGGCGGTCATTATGAACACAGCAGTAAACACCACCGACCGCCGAGGCGGTGGTGAACAGAAGGTCGCCGTTGGCGCTGAATGGAAACCCGCCATATAATGAATTAAAATTCTGACCATGCCAAAAATCACCAGACCACCACTCCCCGCCATGACCCTGTCGGCAGGAATGCTGGACCTCCCCACCCCGCCACTGCCGAGCACACCCATATCCCGCCCTCCAAATAATGATGCACAAATCACCGTGGCGGACAGTGGAGGTCAGATTATTATTGGCGGTCCGACCGCCACGGGTGGCAAGTGGACTTAACAGCAAGAAGTGCACACATTATATAAGCGTGCACCCCACACACCTGACACACATCTGTAACCCCATAAAACACCTTTAGACACACCCCACAATCCTTTGCAACGAAATCAGGCCAAGAAGACTGAGAGCACCAGATGCAGACAGCGAACGCCACAATACACGAGACGCACACCGACCCACAGAAGAGCACCCTCACCGCGTTCCCAGCCCCAACACCATTCACCACACTCACCATGCCCCCCCAAACATCCACGCTTCACAGAAAGGGAGTTAAGGACCATGGTGGACGAGATCCTGAAGGTTGAGCCACAAATATTTGGGGCCGAGGTGTATCACACACCCATCGCAATGAAGATGGAGCTATGACAGACCATTGTGAACAGGGTCAATGCAGTGGGACACCATCCACGCACCCGGGACGACATCCGGAAGAGATGGAACAACCTGCGGGGTAAGGTCAGGGGCATGGCATCAAGGCACCACATTACAGTCCAGAAGACGGGGGGAGGACCGCCACCAACACCACCCGAATACACAGACTGGGAGGAAGAGGTACTGTCCATCTTGCACCCTGAGGGTCTCACTGGACTCACTGGAGGAATGAACTCGGGTAAGTCTCCCACATTTACCCCATATACACCATACCTGTAATGCATGTACCCCCCCACCCCACCCACACCCACCAGGACCAACACCCCACCCAGGCAACAGCCACTAAATCCACCCCCCTGCATGACCACAAACCCACTAACATGCCCATATCCCTCCCCCTGTGCACAGATACTTACCCCTGCAAGGATCCACAATGGAACTACACCCCCTACCCCAATGCAAAAGGCAGTGTAAACCTCACAAAGGCACCCTGGATGGCCACTGAAAGTAACACCAGCACAAAATAGCCCAGTCCTGTGCACCCCAAACGTACATGCATTTGTAACAGACATGTCTATGTCCCCCATCAGGCACCACCACCCATGCCACCCTCACGAACGGGACAAGGAGTGCCTGTGCCCCCCAGGGAGACAGAGGCACCTCACAGGACACTGGTGAAGGATCCCTGGACACTGACGAACAGGCAGGCCCCTCACACAGTCCTGGACTGTCACCAGGCAGCAGCCCCACCCAGGAAACAACTGTCACCCGACCACCCAGTCAAGACCAGCAGCCCAGGGCTAGCGTTCCCACACCAGTGTATCCAGGCCACAGACTGATGGAACACAGGTACAGAGGCCACAGTCTCCTGCTCCCAACATGCAAGAAGGCGAGGGCCCCAGTACAAGTGGTACTGCCAGACCTGTGCAGGGGACACAGGCACAGGGGACTAGGGAAAGTGCAAGGGTGACAATGGGCCTGGGGGGAGGCCACTGGATGGATGCAGCAGCCCAGGACATGATATCCGAGGTATTGGGGGCCTACCAGCATACCTATGACAGGTTGGCACAGAATGTATCCACCCTGAAGCACAGTCAGAGGAAGCAAGCAGGAACACTACCAACAGGCCATGGAGCAGTGGAAACAGCACAACACCACAATGGCCAGCATAGCAGGAGCACTGCTGTAGCTGGTCCAAACCCAGTCTGACACCCACACAGGACAGGAGGCCCCCAATACAGCACCGGACACCCACCTGGCAATTACACCATCAGCAGAAACATCCCAGGAACTACCCTCACAGGAAACCCAAGGGCCTACCATGTCATCCCCTCAAGATAAACAGCAGGCGCCCAAATGGACCCTCAGGCCAAGATATGGCACCGGAACCCCAGCAAAGAACAAGGCCCCCTTCAAGAAGTAACTCAGCAACAGTCTGCACAGCAACCATCCTACTCAAGCAGTCACCACACATTGCCAAGAGGCAATAAGAAGTACTGTAAGAAATGATGGACCCATCAATACTGCCAACAAGGCTGCCACCATGTTGGCATTGAGGACACCCACCCCTTACGACTTGCCATCACTGTAAATAGCACTATTCACTCCCTGGCACCAATAAAACACATATCACACCTGTAACACTGTCCCCTATGTTAAAATGTGAACAAAGTGAAGTATGGATGCAACTGGATGAGAACCACTTTATTGTCAAATCGTTGCATGAAAGGACTCTTGTGTGCCTAAATGGGGGCCCTAAGTAAATGCAGAAAATATCAATCTGTACCATGCAGAACTGGACCATGTTTCACATATGATAATCAACCCCCCCACATGACTAAGCACATTAACAGTATGTGTCATAAAGCCCAATGTCAGACCAAAGTCCCACACAGTTACTGGAAGAGTAGTTGTATCAGTTGGGTCCTGGAATTGACATCTTCCCCTTCCTCATCATCACCATCACTCTCCTCCCCTCTCTGAGGTAGCTGGTCAGTATGTACAGCACCCTCCGTCTCCAAGAGGGGGATAGAATGTCTCACTGCCACGTTGTGCAGCATGCAGCAGGCCACCACTATTCTACACATCTTTTCATGCCCATAGGCCAGGGAACCCACAGAGATATGTAGACAACGAAATCTAGCCTTCAGGAGACCTATTGTGCGCTCTATCACCCTCCTAGTACGTCCATGGGCCTCATTGTAATTCCTCTTTGCATCCATCCTAGGATTCCTTACTGGTGTCAGGAGCCAACGCAAGTTTGGGTAGCCAGAATCACCTAGGAAAAGGTGCAATACAGAGTAGTCATTGTTAATCCCCTTAGTCAGACAGCCTGGCTGTCTGCTATGTGTCAGTTGGTGACATAAACACTTACCTATGATCCACCCTCTGTCCTCTTGGAGTTGTTCCATCCTCTGTGGCACACTACTGTTCTTCAGCACAAAGGAATCATGGACTGAACCTGGGAACATGGCATTCACATGGGATATGTACTGGTCTGTAGTACATACCAATTGGATGTTCATGGAGTGAAAGTTCTTTCTGTTTCTTTACACCTGTTCACTGACTCTTTGGAGGATGATCGGTATCTGGGTGCCACCGATGGCACCTATCACATGGGGTATGTTGGCAAAGGCATAGAATCCAGACTTGATGGCAGGGAGGTCAGTACTTTGGGGAAACCTCACATAGGACTGCAGGTGTCGTACAAATGCTTTTGGAAATCTTGTCAGTACCATGCTGAACATTGGCTGTGAAATTTCAGCACCCATGGCCACTGTAACTTGAAATGATCCTGTGGCCAGGAAATGGAGTGCGGAGAGCACCTGCACTTCAGTAGGGATGGCATGCTGATTACGATTTCCCGGAGTTAGTGCAGGATCCAGTAAAGCACAAAGTTCCTGAATTGTTGCACGTGTGAGTCTGTAATTGATTATGATCTGACGCTCCACCATGGTCCTCATATCCACAAGTGGTCTGTACACCAATGGTGCCCTTTCTTGCCACAAGGGTCGGTACCTACGAGGGATATCAAAAATGGTGTGATGAACAAACATACATATGCACACATTGTCATCAATTCTGCACTGCATATTTCATTGTAGTGCCTCAACAGTAACTGCTTCTTGACAGATCTACATCTACACCTCAATGAGGGAACAGTATTTTTCATATGTGGTATATTATGTAATGGTCAAAAGCATAGGTGCTTCATGTGGTTAGTAGGGCCTGCATTGTGCACATTTTTATTTGTAGATGCGTAGTTACTGACAAAATGTCTGCCCACTGTAATCGAGGCCTTTCGTTGTGGAAGTGACCTCATACCGCTAGCGGTTGATGTCACAGCGTAAGGCGGTGTTTACCGCCGTTTGCACCGTCACTGGTTAACATAGATGCCAATGGGGAATCTTGGCATATCATGATCGCCGCCGGCGGTGACGGTGCACACTGCCGTGGTACGTCCGCAAATTCGTCATCTATATTTTACTTGACTCCCTGATCTCGTGCGGAAAGGTACTACACTGTGTGTACTGCTGTGGCCTGTCTCTGGTCATGGATGTGGCTCGTGTTGCAGGGGAAAGGGCCCCGGTCTTCACCCAGGAGGAACTGGAGAGGGTAGTGGACGGGGTCCTACCCCTTGTTCGCAAAATTCTACGGACGGCCAGAGGTACAGGTGAGTCTGGGTTTGGGGTGCACTGTTTCAGTGTAATGGATGGTGACATATGTGTGCACCTCTGAGCCTGCATGGGCCGTGGTGCATGGCATGCTGCGTGCGTATGGTCTGTAAGTCTTACTGTATTATCCGACCCATAGTGGATGAATAGCCAGCTGCACCTATCTTGCAAGGGCCTGACATCTGTGTTCCATATCTGTGTCACCCTTTTAGGTCAGCGCCCACCAGAAGGGGGCACTTTGGCATGCCATCGCCAAGGAGGTGCGGACCCTGGGGGTCTACAACCGGCAGAGCAGCCACTGCAGAGAGAGGTGGGAGGACCTGCGGCTCTGGGCGCGTAAGATCTGTGAGGCCCAGCTGGGGAAGTCCTCCCAACGTGGAAGGGGTGCCCGTCGGGCACTGACCCCCTTCATACAATGTATCCTGGTGGTGGCGTACCCAGACCTGGATGGGCGCTTGAAGGATGCACAGCAGTCACAAGGGGGTGAGTACTCATGTCACAAACTTCAGTCTGGAAGGATGTCTGTGTGTGCATTAGGGTTCATGCTGCCTAGAGGCAGGGACTCTGACTGGTGTCCATCTACATGATGGTCCCTGTAGGGTGTAGGGGTGTCTTTGTCAGGTCGCCCATATGTCGCCTCCTTAGGTAGTTCAGGGGATGGGTGTAGAGCAGGGTTCTGGGCAGTAGTCAGGGGCATGGCCATGGGCATAGTGAACGGTGCTGCCTGTTGGGTGTGTCTTCTGGGTGGTGTATGTATGGCCACTGTGTACCTCCATTCAGCTATTTACACGTGTCTCTCCTGTTGTGTCTCCCCATCCTTGTTCTCTTGTGTTGGTTTTGTACAGCAGCAACATCTGGCGAGGGAGATGAGGCACCGGCAAGTGGGGAAGCAGTGGCCCACAGATCCTCGGAGGCAGAGACATCCGACGCCAAGGGAACCAATGGGTGGGAGGGTGAGGGGAGTACCTCGAGGGATGCAACTACCACTGGAGGTAGTGACTCACCACAATAGCAGACATCCAAACATGCACCCCAGACACCACACCTGCACTCACCACAACTACTGTAGTTGACACATGCAGCACACTGGTGAGTCAACATTTACTACCTATCACCCTCCATACCTGCATGCCATCTTGACCCCACCCTGACTCCCATCATCCTACTTCATCCCACACAGTGCACCACCACAATCAACCAACCTAAGTGCCAAGCCCTGCATGCCATACCCACTGCATGCACATCCCTTCCAACTCTGCATGTACACCCCCCACCAATGCATGCACAGCATGGAGAACTAACAATCCCACAATCCATCACCATACACAAACAGAGGTGGCAGGGCAACAACAATAATATAGGGGAAGCTAGGGATGCAGAATGTGTCACAGACATGTAGCATAAAACACCACTTACATCCCCACAGATGCTCCAGCCAATCTCAGCGGTGAGGAGGTGCAACCGCTATCCAGTCCCCCACCAGAAGATGCCCCCAGTGATGACAGCAACTGGTCAGTTGTCTACCCGAGCCCACACCCTGTCCACCACAGAGCCTCCCCCTTCAGAATACAACACCACAGCAGCCATCCAACATCCCCAGACCTCTGTCCCCAGGACATGTCAATCAGCAGAGTGCCCACTTGTGCAGGGAATCCATTCCTCACTTCAAAGGCAAGACAATGAGGGTCCAAGGGTCAGTGGCAGTGGGCACACCGTTCATGGGACACAAGCACAGGAGGCCAGGGACGGTTGGAGGACAGCTGTGCACCGGGGGAGGACAGGCCCAGGGAACCGACTGCCCAGGAGGCACTCACTAATGTCCTGGGGGCATATCAACAATACCAGGACAAGATGGGTCAGGTGATAAACATCATGGGGAACACCACAAAGAGATCAAGCAAGAATTACAGACCCTGAACACCACCATGGCCTCCATTGCAGGGTGCTGGGTGACATGGCCAACATCATGAGGTACTACACAGCACACCAGTGGGCCCCTTCCACTAACCAGTGTACTGACCAGCTCTCCACATCTGCTGCAGTTAGTGGACAGGAGGCCCTGCCACAGGATCAACAGGCCACCAGCACCCCTTACCCTGCAGAAGGTGAACCACCCTGGAAACAGTCCCTGTAACCCAGACAGACATCAGAGATACTTGCCAAGACAAAGACCACCACTAGGAAATGAGGCCGTCCTGAATAACCTCCTTGAGTTCCACTGTGTCACCTTGTCCACTTTGAACTGCCATTGCTCCCCTTCATATGGACCTTTAGACACTGGACCTGTGCTACAAACAGACTGGCCCACTACATTGGACTATTCCCAACCATCACCACACTCTATTTGCACTTCCTATTGTAAACCAATTTGCAATAAACACCCTTGGACACAACGTGAGTAATAGTGTTTTATTTACATGTAATGTACAATGTATAGAACTGTAATGAACTGCATGATCCTGTGTAAATGTCCAGGTAAATGTTGACCCATCCTACAAATGTGTCTCAGTAGTCTGTACACATCGTAGCAACACACTGTTGGAACAACACCAACATCTGCAATAGGGAAGGCATAGGTGACAGTCAGGTGGGATGCAAAGGTAATGACTTGCATTATGCTACAGTCACACAGCACAACACTAAAATGTAGAAATGTTTAGTTCAACAGTCTTACCTGAGTGTAATTGGAAGGATTGCAGGATCATATGTGACCTGTTGTCCACATCCTCCTCCTCTTCCTACTCCTTACTGTCCTCAGTGTCCACTGCTGCCACAGCTGCATTGTCACCCCCCTCCTCCTGCAGATAGAGCACATGCCGTCTGAGGGCCAACCTGTGCAACATGCAGCACACAAC
Source organism: Pleurodeles waltl (assembly GCF_031143425.1). NCBI lineage: Eukaryota > Metazoa > Chordata > Amphibia > Caudata > Salamandridae > Pleurodeles > Pleurodeles waltl. Next base: position 427,699,471 of record NC_090437.1, read on the forward strand.
AGCAATTCTGCAAACCTTCTCAGGGGAGTAGCATAGGGATCCACTTGTCAGATGGAGTCACCTGAACCTAGCCTTCAGGAGCCCAAAGGCCTTTTCAACAATTCTCCTGGTACGCCCATGAGCATCATTGTACCTATTTTCAGCCCCTGTTCTCTGATTTCTAACAGGGGTCAAGAGCCAGGGCAGGTTTGGAAAGCTAGAATAACCTGCAAGAAGTAAGGGACAGACATTAGCCCTGCACAATGGCATGGGCTATGACTCCTGAAGCAATCCACTGACATACATTGGGTTGGGACTCAGGCTCACCTATTAGTCACCGTCTGTGCCTCTGTAGTTGTGCCATCAGCTGTGGGACACTGCTGTTCCTCAGGACAAAGGCATCATGCACTGACCCTGGATACTTGCCAGTGACGTGGGAGATGTACTGGTCAGCAAGACATACCATCTGGACATTGAGTGAGTGGAAACTCTTGATTCATGTACACCTGTTCATTGGCCCTGGGGGGGGCTAAGGCACTATGGGTCTTGTCAATGGCCCAATTACATGTGGTACATGTCCCATTGCTTAGAATTCAGCCTTCACAGCGGGTAAATCATCTACCTGGGGGAATGCGATGTAGCTGCACATGTGTTTGATCAAGGCTGCCAAAACCCTTTGTCACCGAGTATGTCAGTGACGGCATGAAGGCAGTGGGATATGAGTTCAGGTGAGTTTTATTTATTCTGTTGATTCTGTCGTGACATGTAATTTACATAAGTTGTACTGTTCACTCTTTATCTGTCCTTCGCTGGATTTCCAATCTCCTTGCCTTTTCACTTTCTTCCAGGGCACCAAGGAGGTGCATGTGTGGGAAAAAACAAGATAAAGTATCAGTTCCTTTCCTTTATTCTTTCTTCTTTTGAGTTCTCCTTCCTCTTTATCTTTTAGCCTCTTAGGTCTCTCTCTCTCTCTCTCTCTGCCCTTTTAATGGCTTCCTCTCTCTCATACGTCTATCTCCTGTATGTTGATTCGCCTTTCTACTCTACTGTTGTCTTTTGTCTCTTTGGAGTTGCCCTCGTGTGCTCTCTCCTACTTCCCCTCTATGTCCTTCCCTCTCCTCCTTCTTATTTTCATCCCGCTCCTCCTCCCAGCGTTTGTTTTCCCCTAACCCAGTTTATTGACACACCTGGCTGTGCCACGCTTCTCCTGAAGCGTGGCCGGAGTCTTTGCCGTGTGCCTTCTGCGCCGCTGTCAGTGTTCTGAACACGTCCTCGCCTTCACTTGTGTGTTGGCTCTGCTCCGGTGGCCGTTTCTGCAGTCCGTCGTCTCTCCCCCACACTCCGGCATCTTCCACGCATTCTTCCTCATCCGCCGTCCGTCTTCCTGCCTTCTCAGCATTCGCCGGCGTGCGAGCTGGTCGCTGCACCCCCTTTAATCCGGAAGCCCAAAGGGACTGGTTACGCCGTCCTCCAGTTCTGGGTTACTCGCGGCAGTGACAGCACATGCCTTCCCGGACGGGTCGGGCAGCGTCGGGCCGTCACACCCTTGCAAGCACAAAAGAGAACATTGGCTGTGACATTCCTGCATCCAACTCCACTGTCGCCTGGAAAGAGTAAATTGCCAGGAAATGGAGCACTGCACAAGAGGGCATATTGCTGTGGTGCAACGGATAGCAGGTAGCAGATCAGGCTCCAATTGTGTGCACAGCTCTGTGTTTGTGGCCCTGTCCAAGCAATAGGTGAGTATGATGTGCCTGTCCTCCAGTGTAGCCAAGTCCACAAGGGGTCTGTACACGGGTGTTTGCATCCTCCTCCTATTCCTCCGCAGTAAAAGTAAAAAGACAGTGACAACAGGAACCATGAACACACTACAGCAGTGTACACAGAGCATGCTTGTATGTTGGACACTGGAATTGAAAAGGTGAGAACATTCCACTACAATGACGCACTTATCAATTTATACATGTGTACCAGCATTACCAGCATTACCAGCATTAGAAAATTGCATCTGCCTGTCCTGAATGCAGGGACAGGTGGAAGTGACCTAACTCCGCTGGTGTTCGCATGTTGGCGGGAGGCGGTCTGCACTGCAGTGCAATGTCCACATTGGCTAACATAGCCCTCTATGGAGTATGGGAACCAATGATGAGCCACACCGGCGGTGACGGTGTTCACCGCTACAGACGTGATCGGCATTTTATTTCGACCACTTCACTTGATTCATGATTTTCCGCAGGAAGACATCTCAACTGCGTATGCTGCTGTGACCTGTGTCTCGAACCTGCCATGGTTCGTGTTACAGGGGAAAGGGCCCCGACCTTCACGTCGGAGGAGTTGGAGAGGCTCACGGATTGGGTACTACCCCTCTATGGGCACTTGTATGGGCCTCCAGACCAACAGGTGAGTACACCATGGGTACGTTGCACGCGACATGGCTGCATGGAGATGTGTGTGTGTGCTGGCAGTGTGTCATATAGGGGGGTATGGCTGGTGGCAGTGCTAATGCAGGGATACAGATCATGTGTGTCCCTGATGAGGGGATAATGCATTTTTTAGGCCATATGTGTGACACGCTTGATTGTCTGGTTAATGTTGTCCCACTCTTTGTGTTTCCTCTGCAAGTCAGCGCCCATCAGAAGAAGGGGTTGTGGCGTGCCATCAACAAGGGTGTGCAGACCCTGGGGTCCATAGCAGGTGGAGAACCCACTGCAGGAAACGGTGGGAGGACCTGAGATGCTGGGCATGGAAAACCGTGGATTCCCAGCTGGGGGTGGCCTCCCAATGAAGAAGGGGTGTCCGTCGGAACCTGAACCCCCTGATGGCCGGCATACCGGTGGTGGCCACCCTGAGCTGGATGGGTGCTTGAGGCATCACAGCAGCCACAAGAGAGTAAGTACAGTATGTTTGACAACTGACTCTGTTGCATGGCTTGGGATTTGGGTGCAGGGTACTAGTCAGTGGATGCCCCAATATGCCAGTTTAGACATTGCTGCGTGGTCCAGATCAGGTTAATAGGGTTCAATGCATTTTTTGGATAGCTAGGTGGCTGGCTTCCCATGTCAGACAGGGCTTAGCTGGTAACAGTTAGTGTGTAGCTGGCTCCTACTTGCTGTGGTACTTAGCCAATGGTATGCCATTGTGGTCCATACTGCTCATTCTCAGTCTCAGTGTGTGACAGTGATGTGTATGCCATTTGTGTTGTTGGTGCTGTGACTGACCCTGTGCTCCCTTTCTGTATCCCCACCCCTTCTCTCCTTTTGTCATCCTGTACATGTGTCCATCAGCAGCATCTGGCAAAGGAGCAAGGGAACAGGCGAGTGAGGGAGCTGCAGCCCACGGGACCCAGGAGGCAGAGTGCACCGCTGCCAAGGGGACCAGTAGGACAGAGGGAGAGGGGAGCACCACGGCGGAGACAGGAGGTGATACCACTGACTCTGGTTCCTCCTCCAATGGGGGCTTCCTGGTGGTGGCGGACCCCTCCAGGACCACCCGAGCTACAGGTTCTACCACCACCCCGTACCAGCACTGCCCTCCCAGTAGCCTCCCACTGAGTTGCCCGTGCCCACTCACCCAGGAGGGTGGGCATCTCCGTCCCAACAGGCACCGCAGGCCCTTCCCCAGTCAGCCCTGCTGCCCTTAGTGAGGAGGCTATAGACCTCCTAAGATCCATCTCTGTCGGGCAGTCAACCATAGTGAATGGAATCCAGGGGCAGGTATCCCACATGCAGCAGTGCAGTGCCTTCCTGGAGGGCCTTCACAGTGAATTGGCGGCCCTACAGAGATCGTTTCAGGCTCTGGCCTCTTCACTGTCAGCAGCCTGTTTCCCTATTTCATCTGTCCCCCTCCAACTACAACTTCCCAGTCCCAGTCTCCTCACCCCGAACGCATCCCACGCATGCATTCTTACAAGCATGCACCCAGAACAACTCACAAGACTCACAGGGACAAACACAGGCAGAACACTTAAGTCCACAAGCACTCACACAGACAACACCCAGATGCACACACATCATACCTGGACTTCACTGTCTCCCCCTCCTACTCCTCCCTCTCAGTCACATCCTCACTCACACCTGCATGCACTGCATCAACAGTCCCTAAACCTGCCACCTGCACAGCCTTGTCCACAGTCACCACAACATCAGACTCGCAGACATGCACCCCACAAACCACGTGCACAGTCACCACCACCACTATCACCACCTAATGCAGCACACCCACCTCACTTGCAGACACCACCACAACATCCATCCACACGTCATGTTTGTCCTCCCCCACCCTGTCTGACCCCCTTCACAGACACACAAACGCTCGCACTCAGACCTCCAACAGCTATCCACCTCACACACACACACACACACTGTCCATTCACCTGCACCCAAGTCCAGCACACCTCCTCCTCCTACAACCACTCCCTCTACCTCCACTCCCATCCGTCCTACCACATCCCACCCCATAGGCCCAAAGAAGCCTTTCCTTGCCCGCCTTGACCTCTTCACTTCCCCTCCCCCTCCTGCTGAAAGAGGAAGGTCCCTAGCCCAGTACCTCAAGCACCCAGTCTGACACTGCTCTGCCCTCAAAGTCTCCAGCTACCACTAAGGGGCACATGAGGGCGACACCAGCCCCCCGCACCAAGGACACTTCTTCCCCCCAAAACAGAGAGCTGAAGTGCCCGCCCCTCCCAAACAGATTACCAAGACCATGGAGCCACCTCTAAAACCTAGGGCCAAGGAGGCCCCATTAAGATCCAAAACCAAGGAGGCCCCACCCAAATCCAAGGCCAAGGAGGCCTCACCCAACCCAAGGAGGCCCCAACCAAATCCAAGAAGGCCCCACCCAAATCCAAGGCCAAGGAGGACCCACCCAAAACTGAGCCCAAAGAGGCCCCACCCAAATCCACCCAAATCCACGGCCAAGGAGGTCCCTTCCAAATACAAGGCCAAGGAGCCCCCACCCAAATCCAAGGCCAAGGAAGCCCCACCCAAAATTGAGCCCAAGGAGGCCCCACCCAAAACCAAGGACAAGGAGGGCCCACCCAAAGCTGAGCTCAAGGAGCCCCCTCCAGAACCTGTGGGCAAGGATCCCCCTTCTAATGATATGCCTCCCCAACCCTCACCTCCCCCTGAGGTGCCTGCTCAGTTCCAAAATGATGCCCCTGAACAGTGGAGTACCGATGTTGTCAGGAGTCATGTTGGGGCTTGGACTTTGCCCTGTAGGCATTTGTGACTTTGGACTGGCCTTTGGGCCTGCATGAATGTATATATGCAGTTGTGTGTGTTTTTGCATTTTTAATATTCATCATACAGGAATATTGTGGTTGGAACAATGTATGTGTCCTGGCTTTGATGCTACAGGGTTCTGTTACTGTTGTTTTGCTCTGCAGCTGGTTCTGGGTGTGTGGTGTGTGTGTATGGTGTGTGTTGAGCGTGTGTGTGTGTCAGTCTCCCCTTCCTCCCTTCCTCCCTCCCTTGTGTGCTAGGTGGCTGTACTCATTGTCGTCGTCTTCGTCGGTGTTGGTGCTCAAGGACGGCCATGGCTTGGTACAGCATCAGAAAGACTTGCAGTTCGGGTTCCATGGCGGCCTCCGACTCCTTTGTGTCCCTGGAGGTGAGTGTCTCCTTTTATATGATGTGTTTCTGCCAGGTTTTTGGTGCTGTTGCTTCTGCCTCGGAAATCCGGGTGGTGTGCTATGTCATAATGTGGTGGGTGGATCCTTGTCTTCCGCCTACTTGTAGGTGGATACCTTTTTGTTCAGTGTTCGCACCGCACTGGTGGTTGGTGTGGTACATTGTCTATAAGAAGGATTACCGCTATAGTCATAATTTGGCGGTCATTACCGCCAGCCTGTCGGTGGTGATACCGTCACATTAACCCTGGTGGTCAGAAGACCCCCAGGGTAATAATAATCGCCTATATGTATGGTGACCTGAGCATTAGTCTAATGACATACAATCACGTATGACTTCAACATAACTGTCATCACACACTACCTCTGTGGGGACTTGAATATTACTAAAATCACACTCTATCTTTGTGGGGACTTGAACATAAATATAATCACATACTATGTCTATAGGGACAGTGAAGTGGCTATAATTAAGTGCTATCTCTGTGGGGGCTTGGGATCAATATTATCATACACTATCTCTGTGGGGACCTGGGCATCAATGTAATCACACACTATCTCTGAGGGATCCTCGCCATCAACATAATCACATACTATCTCTGTGGAGACATGGACATCAATATAATCACACATTATCTCTAGGGGAACCTGGACATAAATATATTCACAAACTGCCTCTTTGGTGACTTAGACATCAAGATAATCACACTCTCACACACTAGCTCTGCAGAGACTTGAACATGACTATCATCACACACTCTTCCCTTCAGCTCTAGAACATCGCTATAATCACATGCCAAATGTTTTGGAATTCTTATTGCACAGTCACATGAAGAAGAGTATGCCTAGTGATGAAGGTAATGTAAAAGAACCATACAATCTCAGCTTGGCTTTCTCATTTGACCATATTGTAGGATCTCTGGCATCCAAATTATTTAAACTATGTGTTGTTTCCTTATTCCTTAAACTATGTGAGCACTCAGCAATAGGCCAAATATGCACTTTATAGCCTATGGTGTCCCTAGAACACATGGGCTTGTTCCTATATAACTAAACATTCATGTAATTTAAGTATAGCACTGAAAAAGAGCATTTAGCAATTTATTCTTGACTGTATTCAATCACAAATGAAAAGTTTCAAGTAAGCCCTCACAAGGTTAGTAGCACGTGTTCAAGTCCCTATAAGAATGGTTCTTGCGCGTGAAGAACTAAAGCTCTTTGCAAATTTAAAGTAGGATCCTGTATCTTGATTATTTTCCTAACAATTTTACCATTGGGAACGGTTTGTACCCACAAGGCAGGTTTCTACACATAGGCCCTCAGTAGGAGTTTGGTGGTCAGCGTACTGCCGCGGTGGAGTTGGCGGCCGCACTGCCTCAGGCCCGGCGGTGAAGACCGTCATATCACAAGCCCTGGGAAGGTACCTGCAGAACACAGCTAAGTCATTGTTCGGCCAGCCACAGCGGAAGGGCTAGTACGCCTGGCAACAGCCATCTCCAGCCTGGTGGTCAGGCAGTATCCCACAACCATATTACGAGGTTGCACACCGCCAGGATTTCCTGCTCGGAACCACCACCTCCAAAAGCCTGGCAGAAGCAAATAATATAAAAGGGAACACCTACCTTCAGGAACACAGGCACGTCCATAGGTGCCATGGCACGTGAAATGCAACTCTTTCCAATCTTCTACTTGGCCCTGCAACTCCCAGACCAGCAACAGTGACCACGACACCAACCATAAGTACATCCGCCTACCACACACTGGAGGGAACGACATTAGTACACACACAGACAACATACACACAACACAGGAAGCCATGCCCACACACACACAAATACCCATACCAACACACACACACACCAATACCCACAACCACCACACATACATGTTGAAGGAAAGCCAGGATAAGGTAGGTACCAATGACACCAACGGTGTAGTGCCGCATAAACATTTTAAACAGCAAAGGTGTGCAATCAACAATAAACAAACAGGCCCAAGGGCCAGTCCAAATGCCATAGTGCCCTGAGCACACTGGGCACAAGATGATGCCACAACTTGACTCCTGACTGCAAAGTGCAGGCTTCCACAGGGCAGGAGTATCAATGGGGAATGCAGGCACCTCAGGGGTGGGGGCGTTCCTTTGGCTTGGAGGGGGGGTCCTTCCATTTTGTCCTGGAGGGGGGCTTCTTAGGGGTGCCTTAGGGGTGCACTTAGATGGGGGGTCCCTGGCCTTGCCCTTAGGGGCAGTGGCAGATTGCGAGATGGAAGACAGGGGCATAGAATGGGTAGCAGGGTGCTTAGGGGAAACAGGTACTGGGTCAGTTGGGGGGGAACAGGGAAAACTCTCTGAGGAAATGTCTTTTGGGGACATATGGGAGGTCACTGGAAAGACATTAGGGATTGGAGGGAGTAGGTATGGTTGTGAGGTGAGTTTGTGGATGTGCCATGGGTGCAGGTCCATGGGAGTATGAAGTGTGTGTGCTGGGGGACTGTTGGGTTGATGAGTGTGTGCATTTAGATGTACTAGGAGGAGGTGGGGAGGAGAAGCAGGGAGATGGCAGGGGGGAAGTGTGAGTGTATGTTGGGGTGTTGTCTGCAGGTAGGGTGGATGTGCTGCATGTGGGTGTGTTGACAGTCGTAGTGCATGCACCAGTGGTGTCTGGGGTACATGAATGGGGGTCAGAAGATGTGGTGACGGTAGCAGTGAAGGCACATGTGGCAGGATCAGTGACTAATGTGATGCTGACTGCAGGTGTGAGTGGTGTGTCAACTGTGAGGGGGAGGTGATTGGGGAGTCGGCACTGGGGAGGGTGTGGATGTTGTCATGTCGGCATGTGTCTGTTGAGTGTGTGCATAGCAGTGGTGACGTCTGTGGTGCTTATGTCCGTCCTTGCGTACCGTGTCTGTTGATGTGGATGCATGTGGGTCGGTAGATGTGCCTTGGATGGGTGAGGGGACAGGGATGTGGGATTGGGAACACATATTTGGAGGGGGTCGGAAGAAGAAGAGACACTCGCTGCAGTCAAGGAGGAGGCCAGAGCCTGAAACAATCTCTGTAGGCCAGACAAGGCACCGTGAATCCCTTGTAGGAATAGATTGCACTGTTGCATCTGAGATGCCAGTCCCTGGATTGCATTCACAATAGTTGTCTGCCCCACAGAGATGGTCCTCAGGAGGTGCATAGCCTCCTCAGTGAGGGCAGCAGGGCTGACTGGGGCAGGGGCAGAGGTGTCTGTGGTGAAGGAGATGCCCACCCTCTTGGGTGAGCGGGCACAGGCAACTGGGTAGGGAGCAACAGGGAGGATGGTGCTGGGATGGGGGGTTGTGGACAAGGATGGTGCTGGGGTGGTCCCAGATGGGTACACCACCGCCAAGGAGCAGCCATCGGAGGAGGAATTTGAAGATGGAGTGGTCAATCCGGTCTCCCCGTGGCACTCGCCTTGCCCTCTGTCCCACTGGTCCCCTCGGCTCCGCTGGAGTCAGCCTCCTGGGCCCCGTGGGCTGCAGCTTCCCCAGTCGCCGGTGCCCCTTTTCCTTCACCAGATGATGCTGATGTACACAAAGACAGAGGAGGACAGGGAGGGAGGAAGAGAGAGAGAGACAGGGTTCAATCGGTCAGTGCCAGCACAACAGTCACACAGGGTTGAACGTCAGCATTTGATGCCATGCTATGATACGTTATGCCCACCACATCCTACAACTTGGGAACACCAAGGGGAAACTGCAGCAATGCACATTTCAACCGCTGATGGTATGACTGATGCAAATTATCTGCATAAGGAGTGTCATACTTGCCACACCTGTCCAGTACCTGCCAACTACCCATGGCCGTTGGGATGGCAATGCAAAGGACTGCACACCCAACAGGAGCCTGCATGGCTAGTTGGCAGGCCTCCTTGGGTATTGTCAAGTAGCACTGTCACCACTTGGTGCACCCACCCCACTATATATGCAGTGCCTGCCAGCAGAATGAGGTCATGGATACACCCCTGGTACAGTGGTTGGCCACGACCAATCACAATGCCCTGACACCCCAGCTCTAAAGATCCTATTGCCATGTGCTAGCATGCTAATCTAGCAAGTAGGTGGCCACACAGTTTTTCATTACTTACACCTGTGATGTCAATCCTGCCCAGATGTCCAGATGGACACAACCTATAGTGGACATCATTGAACCTAGCATCCAAGCCACAGCTACCCAATGGTGCCCACCCAGAGCCACTATGTCACCATATGTTAAAAGTGAGAGTGAGTACTTACCCCCATGTGGCTGCTGTGCTGCCCTTAAGCGCCCATCCACCTCAGGGTAGGCCACTGGCAATATGTGAGCCATTAGGGGGGTCATGGTCCGAGTGGCTCCCCTCTCTCATTGGAAGAACGTCCCCAGCTGGGCCTATGCGGTCTTCTGAGCCCAGCATCTCAGGTCCTCCCACTGCTTTTTGCAGTGGGTAGTCCGCTGGGCATGGAACCTCAGGATCTGTATTTGCTTGGTGATGGCACGCCAAATCCCCTTCTTCTGATGGGTGCTGTCCTGCATGGGTGACACAGACAAAAGAACACAGTCATGTAGTGTGGCATCCCTGGGACAGTAGTGGACCGCACACATCACACTTCCACACCCAAACATCGTCAGCCAACATAGCCCTATGCCCCTCACCCATGTCCATGCTCTATTCACACTGCCACCTACCAAGGCCCCCATCCCCATGCACACATCTCACATACAGGACAATATACAGCACAATAACAATGGGCTCATCTGCTGCTCTGGTGCCCCTATACAACTGTCCACACAGGGGCAGGACCGTCTACACAAGCCGCTCCAACTCTTTCTGGGTGAAGGCTGGGGCCCTGTCTCCTGCAGGAATATGGCATCTTGGCTACCAGAGTCAGTACACAGCAGCACATGCAATGGAGGTCTTCAGTGCACGAGGTTCAGGAGTCAAATGAGCAAGAGCACATGAAATGGCGGTCAAGGCAGCCACGGACATCACCACCGGTGGCGATCTACATTGGCTCCTGCCTCTCATTGGCAACACTTTGAACCAATGGTGAGTTGCACGGTGGTCGTGACCCCCTACCTCCATGACGTGTTACGCCGGTGGGATGATCTTGCTTCCACCTGTCTCATGCATGCTGTTTTGCTTTCACTAATGACCAAGCTGACAAAAATCCCTGGAATGCACTTTCAGTTTAGAGAAGACATCTATTATTACTTCACCACGAGGTTCCTGACAAAGGAGATTAGTAGGTCGGAGGCACACGTTTAAAAATAGTCACAGCAATGAAAGGAAAATATATCAAAGTGATTCTCAACTGCAATGTACACAACAAATATATGTGATTATATTATAGCATAATTGCAAAACAAAGAATAAAGTCAAAATCCATCACCGTAGGGCCTGCCAATACTCTGCATCTTTCTCATGCCAGCAAGTTGATGACCCGTGTTCAACTGCGAGAAAGAGTTTTCCACCCTCACGGGACAAGTGTCTGTGTCAGGCATTTGACGTCCAATCCTGACCGAAGTCTCGGAAATTCCCCTCCCTGCTGCCCAGGGACACCTTTTATAGCTTAAATAATCATGGGAAAAAGCCTTCTGAAAGGCCCTTCCCTCTCGGATGTGAATTATTAAAAAATGCTGACTTGTTTAGGTAAACCTTGACAGGAATGTGTCGAAAGCTGGGCATAGTTCCGAGACACGCCTTTCAAGGTCAAACTGTTCTCTTGCCTATGATAAACACTAGCTTGTTACGGCCTTATCGTACTAACTGCTCACCTCCTACATGTTGCGTACCAGCCCTGGCTCTTCGGTGAGAAGAAAAACACGTAGAAGTAGAAAAACACATTGCATAACATGTTTGCATGGAAAAATACTTTAAAGTGGAGGCAAAGCTAAGCTGACGCAAAATGGAGTCTAGACTGAATACAAAATGTAATGTCTAACGCCAAAATAAAGCCAATAGGCAGCTAAACTGAATACAAAAAGTAATCTGCAAGTGGTGAACACTGAACAACTAATATGCACAGTGATGAAACACAAAGTCAGTGGTCAAACATACTTATTTTCACTACACATGCAGAAAGGCAGCAACCATGTTACATTTCCAATGTGTAATGTGTGTGAAATGTAGTGCATCATAGGTCTATGCTGCACAACATTGTACTACCTCTTTCCTGTTCCCGGGTACTATGCACAGTTGAGGATGAGGAATGCACTGGTGAACAGGCCCCTAGTCGACCTTGCCACCCTGGAGGAGCCTCACATTATCCAGACCTATCGCCTGAAACGTGCAACCATAATTGAACTGGTAACCAAGTTGGAGCCTGTCAAAACTGAATTCTACCATGTGGCACACATCCCACATGTGATTGGGGTCATTGATGGCACTCACATTGCCCTGGTGCCACCCAGGAGGAATAAACAGGTGTACAGAAACCGCAAAATCCTTTATTCAGTCAATGTGCAGGTGGTGTGTCACGCAGACCAGTACATCTCCCAGGTGACGGCCAGCTACCCAGGCTCTATGCATGATTCCTACATCCTGCAGAACAGCAGTGTCCCACACATGATTGCACCACTCCAGAGGGACCGGGCCTGGCTCGTCGGTATGTACCCCAGCATAAGTGTGGCCCTCAGCTCTCTGCAACCTTGGGTCCCTTCTGGTCCTGACATGCTTCTTCCCTCTATAAACACAGGTTACTCTGGCTATCCCAACCTGCCCTGGCTCATGACACCCATGAGGCATCCAACCTCAGCTGCAGAGGACCTCTAGAATGAGGCCCACGGTCATACCAGATGGGTCATTGAGAGATGCTTCTGTCTGCTGAAGGCCAGGTTCCGGTGTTTGCACATCTCCTGGGGTGCCCTGCTCTGCAACCCACAGAAGGTGTGCCAGATCATTGTGGCCTGCTGCATGCTGCAAAATCTGGCCCTGAGGCATGACATCCCATTGCTGGATGCAGAGGAGGGAGTAGCTGTGGCAGTGGCGGATGAAGGGGACTCGTAATACGTCAGTCGCTATATCGCCACCACTACCGGTATGGTGGCGCCATTTGGCATGGCGGTCTTGCCTGAAAACTGCCAAACTCGTAATGAGGGCCATAGTCCCCAGAAGGATGGTAACACGTGTGGGTGTGTTTGTCATTGTCCACCATTTGTCTTTGTTCTCCATGCCATGTGGCCAAGGGCCATTTTGTTTAGAGTCTGTCCATAAGCTTGATTGTGTTCTTTGTTCTCTCATGCCTCCTTGTTCACAGTTGTTATTTGACCAAGTGGCTGGTAGCCATTTCTTGCATCCTGCCAGTGTGTCTTTGCTAGAGGCTTGCATACGTTCTTCTTTGTTTTCCTTGCTCATTGTTGTTTTTTTTTACAATGTAGCTGGCAGCTATCTTGTTCATGCAGTCAGTATTCCTTTGCTATAGGCTTGCATGTGTTCTTTCTTTGTTCGCCATGTTTCCTTGCACCTTATTGTTGTTTAACCATGTGGCTGACAGACATTTTGTGCATTCAACCAGTGTTCCTTTGCCATAGGCTTGATTGTGTTCTTTCTTTGTTCCCCATGCCTCCTTGCTACCTGTTGTTGCTGTTTGACTGTGTGGCTGGTAGTCATTTTGTCCATCCAGCCAGTGATCCTTTGCTTTAGGCTTGCATGTGTTCTTTGTTTGCCAGACCTCCTTGCTTCTTGTTGTTGTTCTATGTGGCTGGCAGCCATTTTGTGCAGCCAGCCAGTGTGTCTTTGCAAGGGGCTTACATACAAAAATAGTTAATCATTGATCATTTGTTTATTCTTAGTTTATATTTTAACTTTTTATTTTTATTTTCCATTTTATTTTTTTATTTTAATTTGTTTATTCTATAATTTGTAATGTAATTGTATTTCATTTACTTTATTTTTTCATTTTCATTTTTCTATTTAATTTTTTTATCTTAATGTTTTAATTAAATGTCTATTTTTGTTTTTTACATTTTAAAATTTGTTTCATATTTTATATTATTTTATTTTAATTGTAATTAATTCTACATCTTGCTTGATCCATTTACCCATATCAATTCTTCCATCCATCCATCCATCCATCAAAGACGCACACCTGCAATACAGCATTCAGTTTCTTTACATGTATAATAATCCTATTTTCTCCTAGATGCCCTGGCTGCGGAACACTGCAGACAAATGAGCAGCCTAATTCTTTTTTTTAATGGTTATTTCATTTTTCCTGGCCCACCTAGCTACCACAGGATCATGCCATTTACACATGGACCTCTCTCTGACTATTCCAGGTGCCTCCTTTAAAACAGACGGAGATAAAGCAAAGAGCTATATCTGCATGTTGTGCTGCCTGATGTGAAATGGAATTTAATGGTATGGTGGTGTGGTTTGATTTTACAATGTTTAATGAATTGGTATTTATTACATAGGTAGCCAACTGCAATAAGATTGTATTTGCCTGTACTATTTAAACCTGCAACAATGCCACATTTCACTAACTACATGTATTTCTTGCTTGGTTGCCATTAGGTGCACAAGAGAAGAGACATCACAGCACCCACAGTATTGTCAAAGATAAGGCTTGTACAGTTATTTCAGTCTGTCAATACCTTCCGCTTGTGTAGCTTAGTTCCACTGGTATATGAGGGCTTTAAGGTGACGCCAAAGAATGTTGCTCCCAAGAAAGTGGTCAGTAAGAAGAAGCAGCTTTCCATCAGAGGTGTGTCAACTGCAACCTTTTTTGGGATGCTTACATGTGTTCTTTCTTTGTCATACCTCCTTGCTCGTTGTTGCTGTTGTTTGACCATGTTGCTAACTGGCAGCCGTTTTGTCCATTCAGCCAGTGGCCCTTGCCAAAGGCTTGCTTGTGTCCTTTGTTTGCCATGCCTCCTTGCTCCTTGTTGTTTGACCACATGGCTGGCTGACAGCCATTTTGTGCATGTAGCCAGTGTCCCTTGCCATTGTCTTGCATGTGTCCTTTGTTTGCCATGCCTCCTCGCTTGTTGTTGTTGTTGTTTGACCATGTGGCTAACTGGCAGCTATTTTGTTCATTGTGCCAGTGTCCCTTGCCATAGGCTTGAATGTGTCCTTTGTTTACCATGGCTCCTTGCTCCTTGTTGTTGTTGTTTGACCATGTGGCTGGTTGGTAGCCATTTTGTTCATTCAGCTAGTGGCCCTTGACATACGCTTGCATGTGTCCTTTGAATGGCATGCCTCCTTGCTCCTTCTTGTTGTTGTTTGACCACGTGGCTGGCTGGCTGGCATTTTTTGATTGCAGCAAGTGAGTCTTTGACATAGGCTTCCATACAAACATCATTAATTATTAATAATTTGTTTTTTAAGTTTCAATATTTATTTATTTTTTCTATTTTAATTTGTTATTTTTATTTTCTATTTTATTTTTTTGTTTTATTTTTTAATTTTGTTTTTTATTTTATTTGTAATTTAACTTTTTTTTAAAAATTTTAATTTTAGCTTTTTATTTTTTTATAATTTGTTTAAACTTTTTATTTATTTTTTTGTTAATATTTTTATTTTTATTTTTTTGTGTTTAAATTTTTTGTAATCATTTTATATTTTTATTAAAATGTTGTATTTAATTCTGCATTTTGCCTTGATCTATCCATCCACATCCATCCAGTCCTCTATCAATCCATCCACCAAAGACACTGAGCTGCACTACAGCATTTGAGCCCTGATTTAAGAGGGCCTTGCGGCAATTTAGCGTCACATTTTTTTTATGCTAAGGTGGCCTTTTCCCCATTCCATATTTACAAAGTGTTGCAATGCATGCATTGTACCATTTTGTAAGCCTTTGCACTACAATATGCCTGAGCCAGGCATAATGTATGCAAAGGAGGCCTTCCTCTGTTAGTGGGGCCAAAATAATGGCTAAAAGAAATCTAAGAGATTTTTTTCAGCACTTTTAATGCCTGCTCAGAGGAGGCATTAAAAGGAGGCACTCCATTGTTTACGATTGGGCTCAATGGGCTTTGTGAGATTAGCGCCAAAATGTTTGACTCTAATCCTGCAAAGCTTCAAACTAGTGTCAAAATGTTTGATGCTTGTTCCCTAACTACTGCCATAGTGCGCTGTATCGTAGATACAGCGCACCCATGGTGGCATTGGGGGGGCGATAAGGGGCACAAGAAAAGTGGCACTGCACTGGGTGCAGCGCCATTTTCCTTAACTCTGGCCCTTGGTTTATTTAGGCATAATTATTTCCTCCAGGACACCCAGGTGCACAAGAGAAGAGACCCCACATCACCTGCAGTACTGTCAAAGAGAAGGCCTTACCATTGTTTCTGTCCACCAGACTCTTTTGCTTGTGCATCTTAGTGCCACTGCCAACCTAGAGCTTAAGATGGCCACAAAGAAAGTTGCTCACAAGAAAGTGCCCAGTGAGAAGAATAAGCAGTCAGTGGCATGGGGAGGAACATTGGAGCAGCACTCCTGCATCAACAGCACCACCATAACCTAAGGCTAAGACCATGTCTATCAGTGAGGCAGCCAATGCAATCATAGAGACGCTGAAGAGCAGTGATGTTGAATTGGATTTGTCCCTTTCACAGAATAATACCAAATAATTTCAGGAAACAGAGCAAAGTGGACAGCATCTACAGTCAGCAATAATAGATCTTCCTGAAGTTGGAGCAGAACATGAAGAAAAGCTTCCTGCCGAGCAATAACCTCCTCTTTCAGAATCAATAGCTCCGAGACCTCCAGCAAGAAAAAGGAAGGTTACTACTTCACCATATTTTCCAAGTACCACTTCTGATGACAATAATAGGGAGATGAAGTAGCCCCAGCGGAGTCCAGGAGATGCCAGGAGAGGCAAGGGAAAAGAAAAGTTCCAGAAAGCTTTAAAAACATGGAAGGGGATGAGGATGACAAACCAGTCATTGTGGAAGCTGGTACGGAGGAGTCCGAGATTACTATCTGACATGCTCTACTACCAGCCCCCATATTTTTAAGACCCCGGCAGAGACACGCACCCTACTGGTCAGACCGAGATGCCCGCAGCTATCCGACCGCCACCGTGGTCATAATCAGGCCCTATGTCATTCTAGGAGAAGGTGATACAATTGGGAAAGCAATGGCCATTGATGCAGACAAGTGTTGCCTAATCACAGGTCTGACACAGATGCTGCTCCATTTTGAGGTTTTCACATGGAAGTTTAGCAAGGAGGACAGTAAGATGGGCCAAGCTATCCCGTTGTTGCATCTGTTACAAGACCAGCTAAAGAAGGTGTCTGAAAGGTTCGTACACAGAGGTGTGAACAAAAACCCCTGGGCGGATGTGGTGAAAGCGACTCACTGCATGACCTTCTATTACCGGAGCAATATTCCACACCAGCCCCATCAACATCATCATTAAGGCCTGTTGTGTGTTACACAAATCCTTAACCTTTTCTAATCACTCTTGAGTCTGAGCCAGTTTATCCTGACTCAAAGATTTCATTTCTTAAGCTTAGTTTTTTAAATACTAGCTCCCCACCATTGCTCAGAAGAAGTTAATATTTATAGTTTTATCATCATATCAGGTCTTCTTTCTTGTGTGTCAAATACTGTCATTGTCTTACTGGGGTCTCAATCTTTTAAAGTTATGATATAAAATGACCCACTAACTCTATGTTTTCTTTCAATCTAGTTGACAGTGATGGATAACTCTTTGATTAATCCTGCAGTCAGAGTTCACATAGGTGGGAGTGGAACCTTCTGCCTTCCCTGTTAGCGCGCTAGCCTGCTACTACTACTATCTACCACCCCCTTAAGATGCCACCTTGGGAAAATCCCTCCAGTAAGAAGACTCCATCGTTTCATATATTAAGGTAAAAGAAGAACTATAGATTGAAGTTAACTTGTGTGGTTAGTAGTTATCTCCTACTGAAGAAGATTTTGTCAATCTGTATTTAGGTTTTTGCAGGTAAAATAGGTAATTGCAACCATCACCTAGTGGTCAATATAGTTGCAGAGGGAAGTAGAGCAAGGATTTGAGTAAATGGCATACATATTTTTTAGCAGATTTAAAAAACAGGCTACACTAACAGACAGCAGTGCAAACTAAAACACCAAATTAAGCATTTGAGGAATAAATCAAGTAAAATAAATTATCTAATTTTTTTAAACAATATTTTGCAGTACAAAAAACACCCTTTCCACCCACAACAGGCCCACACCATGACAGCTGGCAGCACTGGTGCTATAGTGGCTGGGAGGATGGAGGCTGGGGCTGGCATGCTGCGGAGCTTGGTCCTGGGTCTGAGGTAGCTATTTCAGCCTCTCACTTCTTCAGGACTACCAGCCACCGGTATTCAGCCTGGATGTTCTCCAGGCTCTGCCAACTTAGACGAGCTGCTAACTCCTGCCTGGTTGGTGGTCATCCAGCAGAAGTAGCTATATCAAGAAAAACAAAAACAATAAAAAGACAAATGGTAAACAATGCCGGGAACACACCCTTTTTAAAAAGAAGGTAGCGGGTGGCACAGTAGCACTACATTGCTGATGCCCTAGGGACATTGGAATTTGATGTGATTTTGATTAGAAGAGTCGCAGGGCCAATTTAATTTGCTCACATAAAAAGCACTGACTGTCTGGTAGAAAAGAATTAAGGCAGAATAAAAGAGATTGAAAAAACAGTGATTTCATTTTTTTTTCTATTAAAGGCTTTTCTAGTAACCGAACAAACACTTTTAGTGGAAAAATAAAAATGAATGACCTCTCAGTTATGAGTATAGAAATATGCACTTGTAGAATACAAGTTGCTGTGCCAAATTAATGGAGGCATGCTAGCCAGCTCTTCAAGTATTTGGCTACTGTTTGCAGCTGGGGAAGCTGTAGTTGAGAACTATCCATCTTCAATACCAATGGCCATGCTCTTCCCCAAATGCCTTTCACTTAGTTTCTACTCTGACTTCAAAGAGGCAGATGAATAAATAAGATACATCACACATGCCAATTATAAAATGAGGATATAATTATCCTGTCTGTAGTAAGTAGACGATGAGGAAAACAGTGCCCTACACTACAGGGAAAGAAACAGGTTATATAGATTGTATATGGCACGTTTTTCACAGACTATCTCTTATGCCAAACTTGACATAGCCATAAAAATGTGGCACATGCCAAGAATGGATTGTTCAATTTGTTTGGGAGGCTGGAATAGAAGAACTCAGGAAAGAATAAAGGGGTGAAGTACTAAGAAGTGACTGAATGGGTGAAGGGAAAAAAACACACCTTTGCAATGCATTAAAAACTTTGTAAATGTCACATTAATTGAAACAGATGCACATTGCATAGCCAACACTGCATGCAAGAATTGAACCATTTACCCAATAGCCACCCATGCATCTTTTGACCCACCCAGGTATCCTATCCTTTCACTCAATTCATCCATGCTTTTTTTTTTAACTTTCTGTTCTCTTCCATCAAACCATCATTCTTAGTGTACATTATGTGTGCTTTTGCTGAGTTGCAGATAGAAGAGGCCATAAGTAACCCAACCATCACTGTAGATGTAACACAGGAGGTTGATGATCACAACAACGCCCTTTTACCTAGTGAGTAATGGTTGTTGAAAATAAGCAAGCAATGTGACTTACCACCGGTCATCCCTGCCACCGCTTCTCCCCCTGCCCCATCTGCTCCTGCAACGGAACTTCAGCCAGCTGCTCTGGTAGCAGTGTGGCTAGAAAAAAAACATGAAACCATTTTTAGATGCCAGGTATACCAACTTAACAAAATGACAAAACACAGGTTTAGAAACATAGGTAATATTTATCTTAACAAAACAAGACCAAAACGACAACAATCTGACATACACAAGTCAAGTTATCAATTAAAAAACAAAAAGAGTCTTCATGTAATTTTAAACACAACGCTAACACTGTTAGCATGGAACTGTACCTGGGTGCGTCAAAAATAACCCCGCACGGGAGAGTGTGCGTCAAAAAGGGCTTGTGATGCGTCAACATCACTCACGAGCGAGCCTGTGTGTTATTTCTCCTTCAGTTGAGCCGGTGTGCGTCGTTTCTTCTCTCCACAGGAGAGCGATGCATTGATTTGAATCACAGTCTCGAGTCAGGGCAGGCCTTGTGTCGTTTTTACACGCCCAGCAACGGTTGCATCGGAAATCCTGCAGCACAATGATCCAAAAACCACACAGTGCGAGTTTCGGTCTCACCAGCCTCCATCAGAGAAGCTGCGTGTCGTTTCTCCAGACACAAGCATCGATCTTTCAGTCGCACTGCAGGCGAGCATCGATTTTTAGCCACGAAGATGGCGGCGCATCGATTTTTCAGCCACAGATCGGTGTTGCGTCAATCTTTTCCATGCACGGCGGTTGGTGTGGGATTTCTCACGTTTCTTCTGCCAGCTTCTCCTTTCAGGGTCCAAGGAACTGGATGGGCACCACTTAGCAAAGTATGAGTCTCAGCAGAGGCTCCAGGTGCTTGCAGAGAGAAGTCTTTGCTGTCCCTGATACTTCAAACAACAGGGGACAAGCTCTAATTCAAGCCCTTGGAGAGTTCTTCACAAGAAGGAAGGCACACAAAGACCAGTCTTCGTCCTCTAGCACAGGTAGAAGCAGCAACTGCAGGATAGCTCCACAAAGCACAGTCACAGGCAGGTCAGCTCTTCTCCAGGCAGAGGTTCCTCTTGGTTTCCAGAAGTGTTCTAAAGTCTGTGGTTTTGGGTGCCCTTCTCATACCCATTTTGCCTTTTGAAGTAGGCTAACTTCAGAGAAAAGTATCTCTTGTTTGTGAAATGCTGCCTTGCCCAGGCCAGGCCCCAGACACACACGGGGGGTTGGAGACTGCATTGTGTGAGGGCAGGCACAGCCCTTTCAGGTGTGAGTGACCACTCCACCCCTCCATCCTAGCACAGATGGCTCATCAGGATATGCAGGCTACACCCCAGCTCCATTTGTGTCACTGTCTAGAGAGAGGTACAAACAGCCCAACTGTCAAACTGACCCAGACAGGGAATCCACAAACAGGCATGGTCACAGAAATGGTATAAGCAAGAAAAAGCTCACTTTCTAAAAGTGACATTTTCAAATACACAATCTTAAAATCAACGTTACTAAAATATGTATTATTAAATTGTGAGCTTAGAGACCCCAAACTCCACATGTCTATCTGCTCCCAAAGGGAATCTACACTTTAATCATATATAAAGGCAGCCCCCATGTTAACCTATGAGAGGGATAGGTCTTGAAACAGTGAAAAACAAATTTAGCAGTATTTCAGTGTTAGGACATATAAAACACATTATTATATGTCCTACCTTAACCATACACTGCACCCTGCCCTTGTGGCTACCTATTGTCTACCTAGGTGTGTCTTATATCTAAGAAAAGAGAAGGTCTAGGCCTGGCAAGTGGATACACTTGCCAAGTCGACTTGGCAGTTTAAAACTGCACACAGACACTGCAGTGGCAGATCTGAGACATGATTACAGGGCTACTAATGTCGGTGGACCAACTAGTGCTGCAGGCCCACTAGTAGAATTTGATTTACAGGCCCTGGGCACCTCAAGACCACTTTACTAGGGACTTACTAGTAAATCAAATATGTCAGTCATAGAGAAACCAATCAACAATACAATTTACACAGAGAACACATGCACTTTAGCACTGGTTAGCAGTGGTAAAGTGCTCAGAGTTCTAAAGCCAACAAAAACAGGTTCGAAAAAATAGGAGGAAGGAGGCTAAAAGATTGGAGATGACCCTGCAAAAAGGGCAAATTCCAACAATAAGCAAAAACTTAACTTTTAAAAGATTAATTGCAATTGTAGTTGCTTGAAAATCAATGAAGAGCTTGACTGAGGCAAAGTACCTTTGATGCAACAAAATCAATGATGATGTGGGCCGCAGGGGAGGTGATTGGTTGAAAGAGCCATAGATGCGTTGGTTCCTTACTGTTGCAGGGGAAGTGATTTCTCCGTTCCTTACTGCTAGGCAAGGGAAGTGATACCTCGGTTCCCTACTGCCATGGGGAGGTGATGTGTTGTTTGCAGCACACAGAGTTGGTCCCCTTCTGATGCGTCAGAAGTCAAGTTGTGATGCGTCGATCTTGCAGCAATGAAGCAGGCACTGTGTAGGAGTCGGGCAGTGCATCACAGACTTGAGTGATGCGGTGCTCAAAACTCACACAGCAGTGGTTCTTCTGAGGGGCTGCAACGGAAAGCTGGGGCCTTCACGGAAAAATGTGGTCATTGCGTCAAGCGGGGACCTTGCTCCAGTGCAGGCAGTGGAAATGCATCATTTCAGAATGACGGAGTTATTCGATTCATGGATTTTCTCCTTGTAACACCAAAAACCTCCTTCAAGGGCCCAGACTGGATTTTGCACCACTTGGCAGGACAGAGCTCTTTAGCAGAGGAGTCCAGGTGCTGGGAGATGGAGTCCTAGATGTTCCTGAGACGTTTTCAAAGGAGGCAAGCTCAACTCAAGCCCTTCAAGAACATTGAAAAGCAGGAAGTAAAAAGCAAAGTCCTGCCCTTTCACTACCAGGACAGAAGCAGCTAGCAGGAGGCCAGCACAAAAAAACAACAGGCAGAGTGTCAGTCCATCCTACAGCATCCAGCTCTTCTTCCTGGTAGAATGTCCTCAGTCAAAAGGTGTTCCTACCTTCTGGGGTCAAAGGCCTGTACTTATATACATTTCTGCCTTCGAAGTAGGCAAACTTCAAAGAAAATTCTTTGTCATGCAAAAGACCCTGCCTTTTCTGCCCTGGCCCGAGACACACTCCAAGTGATTGGGGTCTGCTTTGTGGAAGGACAGACACAGCCCTATTCTGGTCATTTCCTCCCACCACATTAGCTCAGTAAGACCCGTGAGGATATGTCGGGCACATCTCAGCTCCATTTGGGTGACTGTCTACAGTGAATTCACAAACAGCCCAAATGTCATCCTGACCCAGATGTGTATTCTACAGACAGGCAGAGGCACAGAATGGTTAAGCAATAAAATGCTAAGGGGCATATTTATACTCTGTTTGCGCCGGATTTGCGTCGTTTTTTTTTACGCAACTCCGACGCAAACCTAACTCCATATTTATACTTTGGCATTAGACCCGTCTAGCGCCAAAGATCTTGGAGTTTGCGTCATTTTTTAGCGTGGACACCTACCTTGCGTTAATGATATGCAAGGTAGGCGTCCCCTTCAAAAAAATGACTCTAAGGCATGGGCGCCTTATTTAAACTCCCATGCAAAAATGACGCATGGGAGTGGGCAGGCCTGAAAAAATGACATCCAGCCTTTTTTGCGTCATTTTTTAACGCCTGGTCAGGGCAGGCGTTAAGGGACCTGTGGGCTCGGAAGGAGCCCAGAGGTGCCCTCCCATGCCCCCAAGGACACCCCCTGCCACCCTTGCCCACACAAGGAGGACGCCCAAGGATGGAGGGACCCATCCCAGGGAACTTAAGGTAAGTTCAGGTAAGTATTTTTTTTTTTTTTGTGGCATAGGGGGGCCTGATTTGTGCCCCCCTACATGCCACTATGCCCAATGACCATGCCCAGGGGACATAAGTCCCCTGGGCATGGCCATTGGGCAAGGGGGCATGACTCCTGTCTGTGCTAAGACAGGAGTCATTTCAATGGGGGTTGGGAGTAAAAAAAAATGGCGCAAATCGGGTTGAGGCCAATATTTTGCCTCAGACCTGACTTGCCCCATTTTTTGACACCCAAGCTCCATTGTCCCCTACGCCGGCGCAGCCTGGTGTGGGTCATTTTTTTTTACGCACACCAGTCAGCTGCTAACGTCATTCAATAAATAAGGCGCTCGCATGGCGCTGTGGAATGGCGTTAGCCGGCGTTAAACTTTTTGACGCACAACTGCGTCAAAAAGTATAAATATGGCCCTAACTTTCTAAAAGTGGCATTTTCAAATTAACATTTTAAAAACCAACATCCCCCAAAAATGTATGATCAAGTTGTGATTCCAGAGACCCCAAACTCCCGACCTCTGTCTGCTCCCAACGGGAAATTAAACTTAAAAGATATTTCAAGGCAATCCCCATGTTACCCTATGGGTGAGATAGGCCTTGCAATAATGAAAAACGATTTTAGCAGTATTTCACTATCAGGACATGAAAAACCATAAGTACACACCCTACCTTTTAAATATACTGCACCCTGCCCAGTGGGCTGCCTTGGCCCAACCTCAAGGGCAACTTACATGTATTAAAACAGAAGGTTTGGACCTGGAAAGTGGGTGCACTTGCTAGGTTGAAATGGCATTTTAAAACTGCCCACACGGATACTGCAGTGGCAGGTCTGAGACATGTTTACAGGGCTACTAATGTGGGTGGCACAATCAGTGCTGCAGGCCCACTGGTAGCATTTAACTTACAGGGCCTAGGCACACATGGTGCACTATACTAGGGACTTACTGGTAAATTAAATATGCAAAGCATGGATAATCACTAATACCATTTAGACAGAGAACACTTCCACTTTACCACTGGTCAGCAGTGGTAAAGTGCCAAGAGTCCTAAATCCAGCAAAAACAAAAGTGAGTACAGGATCAAAAACAGAAGGTCAGGTGCAAAAATAGAGGGGAAACCACACCAAGATCTGGCAGGTCTAACAAACACTCCCTCTGGCTTACATTTACTTGCATACTCAAACCTATGGAAGACTATTGCCAACTACTGCATGGTGACCATGGTGGATTTTAAAATGTTTAGACATTCACACATGAGTTTGCATTTTGTCTCCAATGTCAGTGATGTTAAAATGCAGGGCTGTATGTGGTTTACTCTACATACTGCAAGACAACTGCCACAAAGTATTTGAAATAGAGGGTTTAAAATTTAAGTGGTGATTAATAAATTGGCATGGACTCCTACTGTTGTAGTTCCACCATTCGTTTTCCTAACTGATTAAACTGAGTCCTATTTTGATTTTTGTTATAGTTTTTTTTGTGTCTTGGCATTGCTTAGTGTTTAACTCTAGGATAAGTGTGCTTCCGTGTATAGAATGTTTTTTATTCTCCATATTTCTGGCCGCCTTGTGCAGTGTTCACAACATGTTCTGTGCTTATCTGCTCTTCCAGAGCTGTAATGTGGCCTATCTTAGCTGTCTACATTCTATACACTTTGAGTTTGCAATTGCACATTAAGGGGCAGATTTATAAAAAGTGGTGCTTTACCTAGTGCAGTGCCAATCTTCTAGCGCCACTTAGTGCCACCTAATGCCACCATGTGTGCACCATATTTAATATACTGTGCACCATAGTGGTAGTTAGCGAACTAGCGTCATAATTTTTTACGCTTGTTTGGCGCTTTGCAGGATTAGCATCAAAAATGTTAATGCTAATCCTGCAAAGCCCATTGAGGCCCAGTGTAAACAATGGTGTTCCTCCTTTTAACACCTGCTCTGAGCATGCGTTAAAAGTGCTGAAAAAATTATGAAAAGAAAATGTCTTAGATTTCTTTGTGACATTTTTTCACCCCTCCCCCCTCGGTTAGTGCATCGGAGCCTCAATAAGTAAACTTACAAGGAGACGCGTTTAGGTCGACAAACCTTTGGACCACTTTTGGGGACTTCCCAGTACGAGATATTTCCTTGGCATCACCAACCAATAAATCAATGAGCAACCAATAATGACAATCAATTTCTCAAGAAAGAATCAATAGGAATCAATAATTGAATACACCATGACCTTTCGGCAATGAATAATCACACCAATTTAGTTAAGTGTTAAGATATTTATTTCCCTCTTAGTTACAATCTAATACCATGTCTGTTAACTTCAATATCTATAATCCACATCAGAAGCACTTCTAATTTGCAATCAGAACACAACTTAATCAAGACATAGACTATATTCATTCAGTATTTAGACACAACATTTAATATGAATCAACTTAGCAGAGTCTCATTAGTACATTGTTCAACAAAGCAAGAACTCAGTCATTTGTCTATTTGCACACAGTATTAGTGAATGCCTTAACTAACCTCAAATTAGCATTAGCATGTTGGGCTTCATGCAAAACGTTTAGTGAACATGAATTTAGAAAACATCTATACTAAGGCCTCTATCAAAATAGCAGTTGATACCTAGAAAGAAAAGGCAAACAGACAATCACAGTTTGCATCGGATAGTTACCAATCCAACAGAACAGCAAGCAGCGTCAGTCTTCATCCTCAGGACTTCAGTCGATTCACCATCACCAGAGATAGGGCGGGACATAGTCTCCGAATAGCATAGCTAAGGAACATATTACTTTCCTCAGATAGTGAAGAAACTAATATCAAGCAAAAGGTGGGCAGAGGATGGCTTGGATGATAGGACAAGTAAAGTACTGGCTTGGAGTGGAGAAAATGGGTTAAGTTCTTCTGGAGTCACGCTGTTAAATCAAAACTAACTATTCCCTAATTCCTCATTAGATAAAGTTTGGTGCATCATCTCTGTCCAATAATCTGGTAAGCACCTTACTAGAATGTTCCACAGTTCACAGTTCCCATGTCATGGATTAGTCCATGTTATTGACGTCTTCAACAGTTGGAATGTCAGGTAGAAATGTTACACTTTGCGCTCCAGTCAGTGTCGTCATTGTCTTCTCCTAATACAGTTAACCTTGCACCTGTTACGAATTACACTGTTGCATCTAGCAAGAACATCGCCGAAAGAATTTACTACGGCTACACACATAGAGGAAAATACAGCTTTGTATCCTTCAGGGAAAACAGCACATTACACGTTAGAAAATACAATTCAATATGAGGTCAGGCAGCTAGGCCCAAACCCCCGCTAAGCTAAAGCCCTTCGTGTTAAGTAAAGCAACTCTCAGCACATAACCCTAATTATGATATACTAATACAAATTCAAACATTATTGCATAAAATTCAGAATTAATAAGCCTTTTCCATTAGTCTTCATATACATTGGTAACCACTCCCCGTGGGCACATTTCAAACATGTGCATTATTTTCTATGTTAACACATTTTCTTTGCAGCTTCATCACACAATATGTTGCAAGTTTTTCATATTAATATTGCTTTTAAAAGACACACTCCAACACCCCTAATGGGGGAACGTCACCTTTGCATATATTATGTCTGGTGCACTCAAAGTGGCGAAATACATGCCAAATTTGGCACAGCGATTTTGGCCTCATTGGGCCACATTAGCGTAAAAAAAAATAACACTAATGTGGCACAAGGAGGCGCTAGGTGATCTTAAATCTGCCCCTAAATGTTTCTGAAGCCTGTGCATTCTTCTTGCGAATTTCATGTCATTAAGGTATTCAACGCCATAGCCTCGTTTTTTAACCACTTGGCTTTTGGAAAGAGCAGCGCCAAATGATCCGAATCTACAGGCAAATGTAGCATGACAAAAATTCCTAAACCCCCAGTTCAAATGAAGTCGTCCATTTGTTTAGAATTTGGTCTCAGCTGAACCCAGTATGACGATATTTTTTTAAAAAAACACAGATATTAGTGTTCGTAAAACATTTCAAAGCCTGAATAAATAATGTTTCGCGTATAAATAAAAGTACTGTCATACAGTGTATAGAAATGAGCATTTCATTTAATATTTTAGATTGGCTAATATCATATAAATTATTATAACGTTGGCATCGTTCTCATATTTCCGCTTTTTTCAGGAAAATTGTTTTCTAGAACCATAGCGACAAGTTTCCATTTTGTTTACCCTTTGTTAATGAGTCAAAAGGCAGAATGGAATTCACAGGATGTGGCCATATGGAGAGAAAGGCTCTGTGCTTAGCCGCCTGAAGGCACATGAACACAATGTATCCATCAATGACAAGTACACATTAACAGGCTTTATCAAGTGATTCAACGTGCATAATAAAAATAATAAAATGTATCCACACTCACAAGCGTAGAAGAAATCCACTCTGCTGTACTAGTTTGAGAACTTATAATTGCATCTAATATGTTGCAAAAAGTAAAATGGACTGTACATTGTGCTAGGATATGCTCAACAATAGTTAGTGCCAAATCAACATGGAGTTGCAAGGGAGCTAAAAATGAATGGCACCATTAAGATCTTGGGCCCTAAATTTACCTCCAAGCCTTTAATAAATCCAGAATTTGCTGTAATTGTTTCCCTGTGCACCAACATTTTCTTCTGCTCTAAAATGTTATGTACGGAATACTACTTTTAGGATTCTGACCGTACTTTATACCAAACCCCTCCGAATTAATTTTTCTTTAGTTTGGCTTCCTGACTATCATGTGTGAACACAATTTTTCGACATACTTGGTTGTAGACGTTATCCCTAGGAAATATATTTGTTGTTCTGGCATTGTACTTACTCAGGTGTAAAGTTTTTAACCACATAAGTTAACTGTGTTGACATGAAATCTAAACATTCTGTTCGATTTATGATAAAATCATAACTCATAGCTGGAGACTCAAGCTTGACAGATTCTTTCTCACTGCTCAAAATAGCAGTCACACTAATACAGTAGAAAGGGGTTTATTTACAAGCCGCCTGTGCTGCCTGTGCGTCACCGGCTACTGACGCATATTTCAAGGCTGTGCAAAGCCACTTTGCGTGGCCTTTCAAGGCCTTGTAGGTATGGAGTAAAGCAATACTTAGGCCCATATTTATACTTTTTGACGCTAAACTGCGCTAACGCAGTTTAGCGTCAAAAAATTTTGCGCCGTCTAACGCCATTCTGAAGCGCCATGCGGGCGCCGTATTTATGGAATGGCGTTAGACGGCGCAATCAGACCGGCGCTGCCTGGTGTGCGTGGAAAAAAAACACGTAGACCAGGCAGCTCCGGCGTTGGGAAAAAATGACGTTAGGGCGTCTTAAAATGGCGCAAGTCCGGTTGACGCTAAAAAATCGTCTTAACCCGACTTGCGCCATTTTTTATCGACGCCCATCCCCCATCAACATGACTCCTATCATTGTAAAGATAGGAGTCATGCCCCCTTGCCCAATGGCCATGCCCAGGGGACTTCTGTCCCCTGGGCATGGTCATTGGGCATAGTGGCATGTAGGGGGGCACAAATCAGGCCCCCCTATGCCACAAAAAAAAAAAAAAAAAAACTTACCTGAACTTACCTTAATGTCCATGGGATGGGTCCCTCCGTCCTTGGGTGTCCTCCTGGGGTGGGCAAGGGTGGCAGGGGGGGTCCCTGGGGGCAGGGGAGGGCACTCTGGGCTCATTTTGAGCCCACTTGTCCCTTAACGCCATGCCTGACCCAGGCGTTAAAAAGCGGCGCAAATGCGCCGTTTTTGGCCACGCCCACTCCCGGGTGTCATTTTTGCCCGGGAGTATAAATACCACGTAAAGGCCTGGGAGTCATTTTTTAAGACGGGAACGCCTCCCTTGCATATCATTAACGCAAGGAAGGGGTTCACGCTAAAAAATGACGCACACTCCGGGCACTTTGGCGCCCGAACCGTCTAACGCCATAGTATAAATATGGCGTTAGTTGGCGTTAGTTTAGCGTCGAATTTGCGTCGAAAAAAACGACGCAAATTCGGCGCAACCAGAGTATAAATACGGCCCTTACTTTGCGTCCGGGAGGCATTTCCATCGGCGTTGCATGGATTTTGTAAACCTGAAAATGTGTCAAAAGACGGTGGCGTAAGGGTGATGCAACAGAGAGAAATATCTTTATTTCTCGCTGTTTTTTCCTCTTTCTATAGAAAGAGGAAAATAATGTTGCTTGTGATTGTTTTTGTGTAGGAGGGTGTACCTTCCTGAACAAAAACAATCAACCCCACAACGCAGGCACCACGGTGCGAGGGTGCCTGCATTGGCGCATGGAAGCAAGTTGTGCGACAGCGCAGGAGGAAAGGACAAGAATGTGCAGTATCTTTGAGATATGGTGCACTCCTGCCCTTTTGTTTTGATGAAAGGCAGCACAGGAAGAAGGCTTGCGGCACTGCCCTGCGTCAAAACGTAAATGAGGCTCTAGAAACTTAGCATGGAAGAAACCTTTTGCCGTTTTACCTAATATACGTCCTAGACTCCCAGGGCCTGACATCTCTGTCCAACAATCCTACAATGGTCCCGAGGAGCTTTATAGAAATCAGTCAACTACACATAGTCCTTTCACTTTTTTGCTTTCGTAAGATAAGTGCTAACTATCATTCCTTTTTGTTTCAGGTGGTTGTGTTGATGTTTGTTTTTCATAAAAACGTTCTTATAATTTCTTCAGGTTATGTGCTTCTTTTCTCGAATTCCATAAATTTATTATTTTGGGAGCATAGTGCTAGAGCTCCAGTGTGATCCTTAAAATAGTCCATTACAATGCTTCAGTAAGAGTATATTCTCACCTCTGATAGCCTATTTCTGTCACACTTCACCTTCTTTAGTTTCCATCCAGCAGGCAGTGTTTGTTTCTACAGAAGTGGTTTTCATTATTAGAAGTAGTATTTTTATTTGAAGATAATGATAAAACAAATATACTTAGAGTAACTATTTGGTAGCTTTCGAGGCATATTTAATAATTTCAGTGAGTTGTTTAATCATTATTTCAGCGTTGAATGCTTTTAGGTGGAAAACCAACTGTTGCACGAGGGAGTTAGGTGTGTACCCTTCTATCACTCAAAAAAGAGCTTCCGTAGGATTAATAACCTCACCAGCAAAAAGCCTGAAAAAAACAGCTAAGCCTTCTGATTGCACTCGGGACCATATTTATACTTTTTGACGCAAATCAGCTCTATGGCAGATTTGCGTCAAAAAGTTTACCGCCGGCTAACGCCTTTCCAATGCGCCAGCCGGGCACCTTATTTATGGAATGACGTTAGCTGGTGCTGCAGCCTGGTTACCGTCAAAATAAATGACGGTAACCGGGCAGCGGAGGCGAAGGGAAGACTGGGGGTTGTGCGCCAAAGAATGGTGCAAGTCAGGTTAGAGTCAAAAATATTGGCTCTAACCTGACTAGCACCATTTTTTGACGCACAGCCCCAATGGAAATGACTCCTGTCTTAGTAAAGACAGGAATCATGGCCCACTGCCCAAAGGCCATGCCCAGGGGACTTCTGTCCCTTGGGCATGGCCATTGGGCACAGTGGCATGTAGGGTGGCCCAAGTTAGGCCCCCCTATGCCACTTAAAAAAAAATAACTAAAATTATACTTACCTGTCTCCCACCATGGAAATGAGCCCACAGGTCCCTTAACGCCTGCCCTGACCCAGGTATTAAAAAACGGCGCAAATCCGGCTGGCCGCCACATTTGAGGCCCGCCTCCTCCTGTGCGTTTTTTTGACGCTGGAGGATAAATAAGGTGCACATGCCTTAGAGTCATTTTTTGCACGGGAACGCCTACCTTGCATGTCATTACGTAAGTTTTCACGTACAAAAAATGAATCAAACTCCATACACGGGTCTAGCGCCAAAGTATAAATATGGAGTTAAGTTTGCACCGAATTTGCGCAAAAATAAATGACGCAAATCGGCGCAAACAGAGTATAAATATGGGCCTCAGAGTCCTCATGCATCCACGCTACAAGTGCTCACGGACAATGA
This sequence comes from Pleurodeles waltl, assembly GCF_031143425.1. Lineage (NCBI taxonomy): Eukaryota > Metazoa > Chordata > Amphibia > Caudata > Salamandridae > Pleurodeles > Pleurodeles waltl. The sequence goes on from NC_090437.1 coordinate 427,730,536, forward strand.
TGATGGTGTTGCAATATGTGTCTTGCATATTTCAGATATGAATGCGCTACGGTTATTATGCCTACATGATGTTGCTAATATAGGCGTGTACTTGGTGTCCTTTTTTAAGCATCCCGAGAAACGAATTGACAAAGTTTGTGTTTGTGTCGGTATGAACTATTAGACATGTTGGACCCAGTAACACAAATTATGGAGCTTTTAGACGACTCGTCAGTGTCTGGCCATCCTCTTAATTTGCTAGTTGTCTGATGCTGGAGCCAAAGACCAAAATGTTTATTTGGTAGTGTCAATTCAGGCATTTGAATTGAGAGATGTATGACGATATTAATGGCCATTTACTTTCGGTCGGAGAAAATGACCTCTAAAGAGTTAAAGCACGAGATTTGAGTACCATTGAGGTAAACATGAAAATCATGAACACAATTAATACAACTAGATGTTCTAACTGCGATTGTTCACTATTCAAAATAATTAAAAGAACAGAAAAATATAGTGCTACACAAAAATGCTTACAGCACGTGGTGTTACACCTAAACATATGATCGGCGTACAGACCAAGTGGGTTAGTACGAAGCACAATGGGGGATCAAGGTTTAGGTGAAGACAAATGATTTGGTTTTACATTCATGCTGTGCTTGTTTTTCGTCATTATTGCACTGTACTTTAGGAGAAGTGTGTTGAAATATTTTATTATGTTACCTAATGCCACTGAAAAATTAATAAATAATTTTAAAAAAATAATAGGAGCTAAGTCGTGAAGTGGAAGTCAATTTCCTTGGTGACAAGTTCATTAAAAGAAATGTATACTTATGTGCAAATCACATCATTGGGTTCTACAGAACCTTAAATGGGACTTTATGCCTAATTTGTTTTCCATTAGTGGGCAATGCCAATCTAATTTATCCTGTCACTTCAACTGGCAGGACTCCTTTAGACCAAAACATCAGAGGAGCACACTATCGAGCAAGGGCGCTGATACACAGAACGCTGCTTTACTCTGAGGATCCCACTTGGGAGAGAATATTTGCTATGTGCTCAAATTTCACTGGTTACACACAGCTTTGGTGATTATTTTATGTTCACATAATATCCCTTTTGGGCACACAATATCCGTGGAATATAATATTCCTTCAGATTGTATTTCATTACAAAGAAGCCATATGCAATCATACGAACCCTGATGAAGTCTTTTACTGGATGAAACGTGTTGGCTGGGCTGAAGTACTGAATATCCGTATTACTTATGTTGATTGAAAGAAGAAGAATTTGTGTCAAAATTTGATTTGGTGAAATAATCTGTACTCTGGGATTTACAATGTGTAGCAAATATTTCAAGTGTTCCCTCTCTTTTGGAATTTCTTGCACATGTATAATGGTTCCCATGCAGTGAGACCACAAGGGGTTGAGCACTATCAACTGACTCATTAGACACTAACTTCACTGCAGCAGATCTAGGGCCAATACTGCTCTATTCTTTTGTGCTAGTTTCTGGTGACAACGTTTTGGGTCAGTTATGGTATCTACAACTCTTGGAGTTGTCAGTGGATTTTCCCAGACTGATACCTTTTTTGCTTAGGATATTGTTGGATCTTCAGGGTGTTTCACAGGAGTTAATCCTTCGAGGTCATCTGAAGGTGATTGTTTGGAAGTTTTAGGTTTTTCTAATATGTACCAGACTTTTTGCAGAAATATTTGCCAATCATTAAGGAACCGTGGGCTCCGACAATTGAATAACATTACAGACTGGACTAGGTACCATGGGTTTGCTAGTGTGTGGAAAGAAACATTCATCCCACTTCAGTTCTTCAGTAAATATATTACATTTTTGGTCTATTTAGTTGTGGGGTGAATAGCTTATGATATCAATAATAGCTGTAGATTAGCAATTTCTGCAGGCCATATTTTGGTGAAAGGACGTCCAGTGTGTCAGCTTTACCTGGTTAAAAAAATAGAGATAATTTCAGGGAGAGTTAAGGGTTGTCCAAAACCAAATACTATTCTTTGTGAGATGTTAAATTGATGTTAAACTACTTCTTACAGTGGAATGATGATGAATATTTTCTTCAGATCAGCTCTCAGCTAAGTTGACCCGGATATTATGTCTCATTTTGTATCAACGTGTGTCTGATGTTAAACCCTTGTGTGTATATAAACAAAGATTCCCCCAAATTGTTTCCTTTTACTTATCAAGCTGTTATCTACCATGATATGTTATTCTCCCTTTGATAATAATTCAAAGCTAAGTGTAATGCACTGCCTCAAATGTTATGAAACATGGCCTGCAAATTTCAGACCCACCAAAGCTACTCAACATTTGGAATCTTTCATAGAAATCATTGCTTCTGCTTCTGCTTCTACTCTCAACTTGGCCAGAAGGGTCAGGTGGCTTATGCGTAAATGCAGGTGTAGATATGTCCAATTCTGGAGTAATGTTGGAGTATATTTAGCAAGGGATATATGCCAGAATTTCAACTTGTCATCACTGAGCCTCAGTTCTTGACATAGTATGCAAATATGCAACTTAAATCTTGCTTTTTATTTTAGTTTAACCTGAGTATCCTACTTTGAATAAGCTGCATCTTTCTTCAGTCTTGGGTTCCTTTTGGCACCCTATTTTTATGTATAGTTTAAGGTTATTTTTCCTGTTGACTTTTAATTTGGAATCATTCTGCAAAGAAGAGGAAGGACTGTGGTGCTATATTTATAGAGAGCACCTCAGACCAATGATGGGCAGTGATGTGATACCATGATACCAAGTCTATAAAATGTCATAACAGTTATAATTAGGGAACATTTTCTTCGATGTTAAGTTTTTATTGCATTATGGTGGCTGCTGTTTTGGGGTGTAAGGAAAAATCTCTCATCATTTTCACACTGTGTCTTTATTCGAATGTAAAGCCACCTGCCACATTTGTGGGAAACATAATTAAAAAATTTTGTGAGCCTGTATTGACAATTAAAGAAATAAGGGTCTGGACTCACAACTTGTATTTATTAGTTTCACCAGTTGTGTTCTCAAATGTGGTTGGTGAACACTTCCTGAAGTACTTCATCATTATCATCAACACAAGCTTTATTCGATCAACATAGCCATCAAAGCATCATCATATACAGTCAAAATACAGTAAAAAGTCCAAGGAAATATAACAAAAATATAATATTATATAACCATCTTACAACATATAATCACAAGCATAATTTTGTTTGAAAAGATACTGTATGCTAAAAATAATTCATAAAAACTACTATTTTAAAAAACGACTACGTATGTGCCATGCAGCCACAAGGAACTTGCTAACTGCCTCAATCAAGGGCTTAGAAGTATTGCTCCTTAAAATCCTCATTGCTATGCAACACTGATTCAGGCCAAAGGCTCAACAGATAGTACGAATCCACTTTGAGCGTGGAATAGAATAAGCAGGGCAGAAAAACATAAAATGCTTCATGGTTTCTGAGTTACCATAACATACGGGACATAAATCGATAATTGAGTAGACCCCCAACAGCTTGAAAAAGATAACAGTGGAAGATTCCCAAACTGAAAACATGCATACAACCCCTTCCCCCGCAGATCAGGTATAAAATCAAAATATGGTTCAAACTGGGGAACCCACTTGAAATCCATAAAAGAGTTTGTAAGACGTCCATTGGAGTTACTACGGATTAACTCCATTCTTACATAGGACCAATACGTTGATTTCAAAACAGAACTGTGAGTTTTTTCCAAGCTTTGGGGATTTTCCCAAAAACGAGTCAATCCCAGTATATGAAACCATTTAGACACATGTTTGACCCATGGGATGGAAGTAACATTTGGTCTCTTTAAAATATCACAAAAGGAATCCCTGTATATAGCAAGTTCGGGAACAGTCCAAATCCTTATCCAGTAAAGTAGAGGTCTGAAAATGATCACATCCGTTATGCGTTTGAACCCAAGATCCAAAAACAATGGTATTAAATGGGTACTACGCGGGCAAGCAGTTACAGCCCTGGCAAAATTATTTTTCCCCACTGATAGTTTTTTACAATAAAAAAAAAACATATTTCAGCACCATAGTCAGCCGCTCCCTGTGCCTTGGCCAAATAGATTTTAATGGCAGGAGAAACAGCTTTTGAGACCGAACTTTTATAAAAATGGAAGATAGCGGCTGCTCTATGCTGAAGAAGCCCTACACTCTTGCCAATCTGGTCCTCCCAATGCAAATTACTTGATATCCTCACACCTAAGTCAAAGGTGCATCTCCCACGGGAACCTGGGCCAACCACCATTAACTTAGTTTTGTTAGCATTCAACTCCAAACCTTAATCCAAACAAAAAGATTTAAACTTATCAACAAGAATTTGAAGACCCATCGGAGTCTTAGAGATTAGGAGTGAATCATCGGCAAAGAGTAAAATAGGGATATTTTGAGCATTCAATGTAGGCGTATCATTCTTACAAGAGAGCAATATTGGTACCACCTAATTAATAAATAAAGTAAATAAAAACAGGGCCATAACACAACCCTGGCGCACGCCCCTCTGAATGGGATTTTTTTCTGTCAACTCTCCTTGGTCTCCCCACCTCACTTGTGCATAAGTGTTCTCATGTAATCACCGTAGAAGATCAACTATGTTAAATGGAATTTTTAGCCTAAGTAGTACTTCCCATAGCTTCCAAGCACCAACCTAAATACCTGGGGGCATATTTATGCTCCGTTTGCGCCGAATTTGCATCGTTTTTTTCGACGCAAATTCGACGCAAAACTAACTCCATATTTATACTTTGGCGTTAGAAGCGTCTAGCGCCAAAGTTCATGGAGTTAGCGTCATTTTTTTGCGTGAACACCTTCCTTGCGTTAATGATATGCAAGGTAGGCGTTCCCGTCATAAAAAATGACTCCGATGCATATGCGTCGTATTTATACTCCCGGGCAAAAATGACGCCCGGGAGTGGGCGGGTCTAAAAAACCCGCATTAGCGCCGGGTTTTAACGCCTGGGTCAGGGCAGGCGTTAAGGGACCTGTGGGCTCAGAATGAGCCCAAAGGTGCCCTCCCCTGCCCCCAGGGACACCCCCTGCCACCCTTGCCCACCCCAGGAGGACACCCAAGGATGAAGGGACCCACCCCAGGGACATTAAGGTAAGTTCAGGTAAGTACTTTAAAAAAAAAATTGTGGCATAGGGGGGCCTGATTTGTGCCCCCCTACATGCCACTATGCCCAATGACCATGCCCAGGGGACAAAAGTCCCCTGGGCATGGCCATTGGACAAGGGGGCATGACTCCTGTCTTTGCTAAGACAGGAGTCATTTCAATGGGGGTTAGGAGTGAAAAAAAAATGGCGCAAATCGGGTTGAGGCGATTTTTTTGCCTCAGCCTGACTTGCACCATTTTTGGACGCCCATACTCCATTTTCCCCCTACGCCGGCGCTGCCTGGTGTACGTCGTTTTTTTTAACGCACACCAGACGGCGCCGGCGGCTAACGCCGGCTAACGTCATTCAATAAATACGGCGCCCGCATGGCGCTTCAGAATGGCGTTAGCCAGCGCTAATTTTTTTGACGCAAAACTGCGTTAGCGCAGTTTTGCGTCAAAAAGTATAAATATGGGCCCTGGTCTATTGTGCTGGTTTTGGGGCAGAACCCCGTCTGCATCGGAGAAAAAACCTGGTGATCTTGTGCCCAATTCATGAGTCTCTCCAAAAGCTGTTTTGCAAAAATTTTCTGGAGATTATCAATGAGAGTAATGGGTCTATAGTTAACAGGCAAGTTAGCATTTTCTTTTTTATAAATTGGAATTATTTTAGCACCTTTCCAGGTACTTGGGATAGCACCACCCCGAGTGGTACGTATTTCTGGAATAAAAATGCAATACAGAATTAACAAAATAATCATTTAATCATCTCTATTTCCAAATTAATGAACATAACACTTCTGTGTAAATGTATGAAATTCTGGGTTGGGTTTAACTTCTTTTATGTGGGATGCCTGAAGATGTCTTAAATTGAGGGGCTGCAGATTAATTTCAACCAGAGAAGTTAAAATATTTTTAACCCCCTCAGGCTCTAAGCATAAACCTTCAGTTCAAGCACCGGTTCTTTATTTAAATCCAGTGGCAACTTAAGGCGCCTGAGTTTGGGCCTCCGCATTCTGATGAAGGGTACAACATGTTTCCCAAGTGAACATGGGGGGCATCTAATGCCCCTTCAGACTAAGGTTATATGTTGTTCCTGCCTGGTGAGGTCCTTGAAGCAAACTTAGCATATTGCCAAAAGCTTCATGATAAACAAGTAGTGATTTGATTTGATGTGGTTTGGGGTCCAGTACTTATACCCAAATTTGTCTTTGAATGGGGAAGACTTCAAATAGGCCTTTCAAGATCACAAGGTCCCTGCACTTCCTTCCCTGGCTCCAAACACTCTACAAGGGGGTATGCAGCCCTTTGTGTGATGAGAGGCAGAGCCCAATTCAGGTGTAAGTGTCAGCTTCTCCCACCCATCTAGCCCAGGAAGACACACCAGCCTGGTGATGGGCCATCAGGATAGAAATGTCACACCCAAGCTCTCTTTGTGTGTGACTCTCAAATGAGAATGCACAAAGCTGAGCTATCATCCTCCCCAGACGTGTAGTCAGAGACAGGCAGAGGCACTGAATAGTTAAAGTAAGAAAACGCCAACTTTCTAAATGTGGCATTTTCAGACTTACAACTTAAAACCCAACTTCTCCATTCGTTTTGATTTTAAATTATGAGTCCAAAGACACCAAACTCCACATTTCTGTCTGTTAGAAATGGGGTTTTTGGTTGGCAGTCAGGTTGCCCTCTGTCCAAGCAAGAACCCTCACTCTAGTCAGGGTAAGTCACACACAATCCAAAATCAGCCTGTGCCCACCCTCTGGTAGCTTGGCACGAGCAGTCAGCCTTAACTTAGAAGGCAATGTGTAAAGCATTTGTGCAATAAATCATACAATACCATAATATAACACCACAAAAAAACACCACACAGTGTTTAGAAAAATATATAATATTTATCTTGGTATTTGCAGGTCAAAGTGATCAAAGATGCATTATGAATTTGTAAAGATATCACTGAAAAGTGATATATAGGCCCTCATTCTGACCCTGGCGGTCTTTGACCGCCAGGGCGGAGGACCGCGGGAGCACCGCCGACAAGCCGGCGGTGCTTCAATGGGGATTCCGACCGCGGCGGTAAAGCCGCGGTCGGACCGGCACCACTGGCGGGGTCCCGCCAGTGTACCGCGGCCCCATTGAATCCTCCGCGGCGGCGCAGCTTGCTGCACCGCCGCGGGGATTCTGACCCCCCCTACCGCCATCCAGATCCCGGCGGTCGGACCGCCGAGATCCGGATGGCGGTAGGGGGGGGTCGCGGGGCCCCTGGGGGCCCCTGCAGTGCCCATGCCACTGGCATGGGCATTGCAGGGGCCCCCGTAAGAGGGCCCCTACATGTATTTCACTGTCTGCTGCGCAGACAGTGAAATACGCGACGGGTGCAACTGCACCCGTCGCACAGCTTCCACTCCGCCGGCTCGATTCCGAGCCGGCTTCATCGTGGAAGCGTCTTTCCCGCTGGGCTGGCTGGCGGTCTGAACGAGACCGCCCGCCAGCCCAGCGGGAAAGTCAGAATTACCGCCGCGGTCTTTCGACCGCGGAACGGTAACCTGACGGCGGGACTTTGGCGGGCGGCCTCCGCCGCCCGCCAAGGTCAGAATGAGGGCCATAGTGTCTTAAGTCTTTAAAAAGCAAACAAAGTCTCTTTCAAGCACAAAGTACCTGGTTTCTGGTGGAAAATCTCCGCAAAGGGCCGCAGAAGAAGAGATACGTGGAAAAATAGGGTGTGCGTCGATTTCTCCCCAGCACACACGGACTTGCGTAGTTATTTTTCACGCAGGAAAGTCGTGCGTCGTTTTCCGGCGCGCGGACAGTCTCTTTCTATGGGTCGCGGGGATTACCAGATGTCCCGGGTCTGTGCGTGGATTCTCCTGCTTGTTTTCCGGCTGTGCGTCGTTCCGCGGGGCTGTGCATCGAAGTTTCGCTCTCACAGCAGGCGTTGCGTCAATTTCTCCTCTGGAAGTCGGGCGGCGTTGTCCTTGCGAGGCCGTGCGTCGAAGTTCCGGTCGTCCCAAAGGCGTCGCGTCGATCAGCGTTGGTGTGCAGCGTTTTTCTCGCCGCGGAACAAGCTGTGCGTCGAAATTTTCTGCGCACGAAGCGTCCAAGTGAAAGAGAGAAGTCTTTTTGGTCCTGAGACTTCAGGGAACAGGAGGCAAGCTCTATCCAAGTCCTTGGAGAGCACTTTTACAGCCAGACAAGAGTTCAGCAAGGCAGCAGGCCAACAGCAAGGCAGCAGTCCTTTGTAGAAAAGCAGACAGGTGAGTCCTTTGAGCAGCCAGGCAGTTCTTCTTGGCAGGATGTAGTTTCTGGTTCAGGTTTCTTCTCCAGCAAGTGTCTGATGAGGTAGGGCAGAGGCCCTGTTTTATACTAAGTTGTGCCTTTGAAGTGGGGGTGACTTCAAAGAGTGTCTAAGAAATGCACCAAGCCCCCTTTCAATTCAATCCTGTCTGCCACAGTCCCAGTAGGGGGTGTGGCAGTCCTTTGTGTGAGGGCAGGCCCTCCACCCTCCCAGCCCAGGAAGACCCATTCAAAATGCAGATGTATGCAAGTGAGGCTGAGTACCCTGTGTTTGGGGTGTGTCTGAGTGAATGCACAAGGAGCTGTCAACTAAACCTAGCCAGACGTGGATTGAAGGGCACAGAAAGATTTAAGTACAAAGAAATGCTCACTTTCTAAAAGTGGCATTTCTAGAATAGTAATATTAAATCCGACTTCACTCACCAGTCAGCAGGATTTTATATTACCATTCTGGCCATACTAAATATGACCTTCCTGCTCCTTTCAGATCAGCAGCTGCCACTTCAGCAGTGTATGAGGGCATCCCTAATGTTAGCCTATGAAGGGAGCAGGCTTCACAGTAGTGTAAAAACGAATTTAGGAGTTTTACACTACCAGGACATATAACTACACAGGTACATGTCCTGCCTTTTACCCACACAGCACCCTGCTCTAGGGGTTACCTAGGGCATACATTAGGGGTGACTTATATGTAGAAAAAGGGGAGTTCTAGGCTTGGCAAGTACTTTTAAATGCCAAGTCGAAGTGACAGTGAAACTGCACACACAGGCCTTGCAATGGCAGGCCTGAGACAAGGTTAAGGGGCTAGTGAAGTGGGTGGCACAACCAGTGCTGCAGGCCCACTAGTAGCATTTAATCTACAGGCCCTAGGCACATATAGTGCACTCTACTAGGGACTTATAAGTACATTAAATAGCCAATCATGGATAAACCAATCAACAGTACAATTAACACAGAGAGAATATGCACTTTAGCACTGGTTAGCAGTGGTAAAGTGCCCAGAGGTCAAAAGCCAACAACAACAGGTCAGAAAAAATAGGAGGAAGGAGGCAAAAAGTTTGGGGATGACCCCGTCAAAAAGCCAGGTCCAACACTATCTTTTCCTAATTGGAAGTTACACTCAAAGGCTGTTCCAAGGAACCCCAATGTTAACATATGGGATAGATAGGCCTTGCAGTAGTGAGCAACTAATTTGATAGTTTTTTAGTACCAGCATATGGTTAACTTTTTAAATGCACAGCACTCTGCCCTTTGGGCTAGATAGGCCTACCTTAGTGGTGATTTATATGTAATAAAAGGAAGGTTTTGGTTGAAATGACTGTTTAAATCTGTGCACACAGGCTCTGCAGTGGCAGGCCTGAGACATGTTTACAGGGCTACTGTAGTCGGTGGCACAATTAGTGCTGCAGGTCTACTAGTAGCAATTAATTTACAAACCATGGGCAAATATAGTGCACTTTACTAGGAACTTACAAGTAAATATACATGCCAATTGTGTATTAGCCCACATTTCCACATTTCAATGAGAGGGCACATGCACTTTCACACTGGTTAGCAGTGGCAAAATGCACAGAGTCCTAAAGCCAACAAAAACAAGGTCGGAAAGTGATGAGGAGCAAGGGAAAGAGTCTGGAAATGACCCTGCAGAAAGGGCCTTTTCCAACAAACGTGCTAATAGATTACCAGTTAAAGCCCTCATATAGGAGGTGGTAATATGTTGAAACTCAACTTTCTACATGTTACAATGTCTGTTTTAGCACTACAGATAGATCACTAACTATGTCCTTGAAAGAAGAGGGGATGCAACTGGGAAAAGCGTCAAATGGAACCTAGTCAAATGCCTGACACAAATGCTACTTCCTATTGGGGTTTTCACACAGGGATGGATGAGCCAAGCTATACCGTTGCTACAGGACCAGTTACAAAAGGTGTTACAACGGTTCACTGGAGACAACGACAACAGAGACATGCACGAGCTGATTGAGAGCTTAATCTTTTGCGTGACTCCTAATCCAAGGCTGAAAAGGAAAATTGCGTCTTCCGAATACATCAAGGTTAATACTTGATCTACGGTACAAAAGATATTGGCCACTTTAATTTATTTTTTCAGAAGGGGATATTTCACTAGACAAGACGTGGATTGTTGAGCAAGCGAGAGACCTGGAAGAGGAACGGCTGAAAGTAAGAGTCCCGGACAGAGGTTCTGGCATGCAGTCTTCAACTGCCAAAGAGGACAGTGCTGTTGTACAACCTTCAGAGAGATAGTGCTGTTGTCTCACAGCAATCAGCACCAGCAATCACACCAGAAAAAACACCAGTAGCAAAAGAATTAGACCCAACCTCTGAAATGGCTTGGGTTCAGGTGGAAGGGTTTAAGTCAAGTGCTCAGGTGAAGGCAACAAAGGCTGACCACGTGGCAGCACCAATGACCGTTTAAAGGATGGTCCACGACTATCTGGATGACCCAAAAGAGGTCTACAAGGACCAAAGCTCATTGGTCTATTGGTATGGGAAGATGCAACAGTGGTAAAACCTCAGCAGGCGGGCAATAAAGTATCTGGCTTGTCCAGAAGCCAGTGTGTCTGTGAAGTGTGTGTTTAGTACAGCTGCTGTTGTAGTCACATTCAGAAGGACCAGTCTCTCTCTTCAAAATGTGGAGAGATTTACCCCGATTAAAATGAACCAACACTTATACTGCATGATTACACTGTGCCTGAAACATCACAGAAGGAGGATGAGGGCAACTGGTCGGACTCAATTGTGCTAGCTGACCAACTTCTGGGCAAACACCCTGAGTTTGTGCTAGCTGACCAACTTCTGGGCAAACACCCTGAGTTTGAGGGTGAACTCTACTTCTCTGACTGAGTAGGCTACCATAGAACTTTCACAATGTTTATTAATCATCCAGCTGCTTTGCTAAATAAATGTACATGGATAGAGAAATTTCTTTCTGACTCATGCAGCCTCACCATTTATTCACATGTATGGACAAACTAGAGTCAGACCAGTGTGCAGTGAAGAAGCCTCCCCGTTCCCTTAAAGGACATTAGGACAAAAATACCAGCCTATGCCTCTAGCCTAGCCTTGTGTTTTTTTATTCCCTAGCCGGACTTCCCCAGTAAAGATCATCAATTTACAAGAATGCCATTGTTCTGATTCCATAGGAACAGAGGAGGCACAATATGACAATAATATTCTTATGTGCTTACACAGGAACAGGTAACTACTGCACCAATAAGTGAGATATATTGAGTGATTGCCAGTGATGATGTGTTAATTCATAAACTTTATTTTGATGATTTGCAATGTTTGTGGGCTAATGGGTGATGTTGCCTGAAGGTGATTGGGCCTTTCACACTTAACTAGATTTACTTGCATGGTCCACTCCTTGCTGTACTTTTTTTTGGAGCGGAGCGGTCTTCAGAGACAGGAACAGCCAGTTCAGTTAACAAATACAAATCTAAACAAATTGATCTAATTATTTTGTTCTTATTCATCAACAGCTGTGCACTGCATGTTTATCTCTCCCAAACTCATTTGGGACAGGAGTTGGACTGAGTTGTTACTCTAAGTTGAAATAAGGTGGACTTATGGTGGGACTACCTCATCAGCCAGAAGAAGGAAGTTATCTAATTTAATGGGAACCAACATGATAATAGCTCTAAGAGGCCTACCCAGCCCTGTGGAATGGTTAGATAGGTGTGTTGGGAAATGTGGAGTAGCTAGTGTGCTGGCTCCACTGTCAAACTCATCTACTATGCGGTTGTGGTTGGTGGGGTTGTAACTATAGACAGACATGTGGATGTCAGTCACCCTAATCATCACATGATGGATACACTCGGCTGCAGGTTATGACAGCTGTGAGGTTGATCAGCCACATACAGACAGTTACTTGTCTGAATTTCATTGTAAATTTGCTCACAGTTATTCACACAAACATGGGTCATCATAAATGATAACAGCAGCCTATGGCCTTGCTCTGCCTCTTTGTCCACTCCTCATGAAACGTACCTTTTATCCTGGCTTCTTCTTGACTCTAATCTCATTACTGTTTTACATTCCACATGGCTTCTTTTCTTCAATGCAAAAGGTGAAATCTCAATAACACTCCTGCTGCTTATCTTCTTGGGCCAGTTAAGCCAGGTACCCAAGACAGACATCCTGAGAAGATTGCCAATTTACTGCCCAATTTGACATTTATATACAGTACCCTTTTTCTTTTAACTATCATAATTTTTAGATCTGAGTAGGTTTTTGAAATATGACTTAATATACACCACAAATGGGTCACACACTTGGTGGGGCAAATGTGGTGAAAGCAATACCAACTCACTGTGGGATCTGCTTACCTGAACAATACAATAGCCCACACTAGCCCCACTTACTCACCCATGTATAAAAAAGATCACATAATCATCATAGTGTAGAAGCGTCAATGTTTAACTCTGCTCCAGTGTCCCATAATATTGCACACTAGACCAAGAGGTTTATTTTTTCATCATAATGGTCTATTCTCAGTCTTTGATAGTAAACCCACTAACTCTGTATTTTCTCTTCCAGTCTAGTTGTCTGTGATGACTATGGCCTGATTTAGAGTTTGGTGGAGGGTTTTATTCTGTCACAAACATCACAGATATCCCATCCGTTGTATTTCAATTCCATTAAATTCTATGGGAATTGTAATTTGGCCGACAGGGTAGCCATCGTCTTTGTGGCAGAGTAACCCACTTGCCAAACTCTAAATCAGGCCCTAAATGATCTTTCTGATGAACCTGACAGGTGGAGTTTACCTCACTGCAATAGGTAGGAGTGGGAACTCACTTTGTAAATGTGATTTCTTCCCTGGTAGCACAAACATTGAACAGTGATACCACCACCGTTAATAAAAAGGCCCTTTTGAGAAACCCTGCAATAAGGTTTGGAAGATTTTAGAGAGGTACTACTGCCTGGTCCATTCAGGTAATAAATAACTAGACACATTTTTGTGACTGGAAGTTATCTTGTTCTTTGGAAGGAGAGATAAAATACATTTTTATCTAAGTTAGCAGAACCCTACTGGGCAAATGTTCATTACACAGCAGTAGGGTAAGGGCATTTACTACACTAAGTACTACTATACTGCTGCTTATTAATTTTGTGGCTGGGTGACGCATAACCTCATCAAGGTAAACAGATATAAATTAAATTGTTTCAGTTCCCACACAGTGCCACTCTGGTGGTGGGGTATGACTGGACTTCAGAAAGAGGTAAATAACCTACTGAAGAAAAAATACATGGCAAGAGACTTAAGGTAGGGAACGTTTTGGGGGAACAATAGTACACTCAACAATGCTATAATAAATTATACTATGCCAACTAGCAATAGAAAGACAGACAATAAATGATAACAAAGAAAAATTCTGTAAAAAAGGGCCTTGAGGACATCAAGTTCCCAGGCCATGTCCTGCTGCCCTTGTCGGATCAGTGCTGTTGCGCATGTCTGGTGCATCAGCCATTGTAGGACATGGAGGGCTAGGGAAAATGGTGGGTTAATCTTGCAGCAGAAAGATCCTCCCCCTGCTGTTCCCACCAATCCACACCACTGCCTCCTCACCTCCTGACAGGAATCCCAATTTGCGAGATGATTTTCCCTGGCCCTGGCTCCTGTCTCAGGGACATCCCTGCCCTATCTCAACTGTCTCTGTGACCGATTCAGCAATTCTTCTTCCAGGAGCTCACAGTTCGCAACTGCAAACTCTCTGGCTGTTACGCTCCTGAGTGGACCCAGAGTACTCAGGGATGGCGTAAGGTACTGCTGGGTTTGGAACTGTCATCTGATGGCCCCTTCCCCTGTTACTGGTGGTTGTGGCGGCTGTGGGGCTCAAAACCTAAACTTAAACAAGGCTTGGTCGCAAAGCAGAGGAGATGAGCATAAGGATGCTGGGGGAGGCATATGGCAATCGGTCAAATCAAAAGAATCACCAGTGGGATGCCTGATTCTCAAACTCATCTGCTCAAGCTCTGCCATCTCCATTGTTCAGGCTTACGAGTAGGAGCTTTCAGATTCAGATTCAGAAGGCCGGCCCTCTCTTGTTGTTATTTTGATGATTGCAGCACCAACTGGTGCTATTGATTCACCAGGAGATGCGGCTAAGAGAAACACTGCAGTGCGAGGGCCCAATGGCATCACCCCATGGGTGCAAAGCTGCAACTTGGCTCCTGTTTCAATTTCCAAAGCTCCTGAACATGTTAATGCTCGAGAGGTGAATCAGATGCCACAGGCCCAGGCTCATGATGGAGGGGTGAGTTAACTAACCGCTATCTGTCTCGAAGGGCTAGTTCAGGATGGTCAGGGGAGCACCGCCGCACAGAGGGGCAGAATGAGATAGACATTGCAGAAACTTCTTCAGGGACTCAGGGTGCAGAGGCAGAAGGACTGGACAGTCACTATGCGAATGCTCAGGCTGCTCAAATTCAGAATATTCAGACTTCAGACCCCTTAGATTCCACCCACATAGTGTCCGTCAATCTTACCTCTGATCCACCTGCCCCCCACCCTACAAGTACCACCCTAGCACGGGATAAGGGGGGCTAAGCCTGGCAATACAGGAGCACACAAATGAGTCTGAGTGCAGCTCTTCTGCCTCCAGTGGAGAATCTAAACATATACTGAAACCCAAAAGTGGGGCATAAGAAAATTCAAATGGGAAGCTAGTGAGCAGACTGGCTACAAAGGGCCCCCCTCAGTGATGGAGGAGTCAGACGGTGAGCATTTCATCAATGGGCAGTCCTATGCAAGATTGGGTGGTTTCTAAGGGGAGGTGAAAGCTCTGATTTCCTGATTTTTGCATGCCACCTTAGCCCCGAAAGCAGATACAAAACTGAGCAAGCATCAGTTAGGTGGCTCTTCCTCTTTTACTTCCAGCATTTCCAGTACTCTGAAGAATCTTGACCCCCAGTTCCTACCCAGAGTCTCAAAAGGATCACTCTCAAGTCACCGCAGAGCATGAGCCATCACTCCTTAATATATCAAAGACATTACAGGCCCAACAGGAGAAGGCTCATCAATATTATGCACAAGCTAGGACTGATAGTGCCAATATTCAGTGCTCCCTGATCAAGGTCACTACTAAGGTGGTCACACTGGCTACTGATCCGACTGAGCTCGGGCAGCGGGGCTTGGATTTGGTGGACACAGGAGTGATAGCAGGAAGGTCTCTAAGTAGCCATGACTGGGCCCTGGACTCTATGCAATTCAAGCTTGAGGATCTTGAGAAGCGGGAAAGGCAGAAAAACCTTAACATTTCACATACCTGAGGGTACGAAAGGTGATGATCTTCAGCAGTTTATGGTGCAGCTGTTTGGGAAAGCTTTCCCGGTGGGATTCGCAAATTTAGAGAGAGCATCCACATCCTATTAATTGTTCTGATGAATTGGATGCCACAAGGTTCAGAGGTAACTCTGGGCATCCTCAAACTATGTTGATTTTCATCAGAATCGTTTGGCATAGACAGACTATTTATGTCAAAGCTTTCCGCGGCTCCGGTAATTGTCAACCCTATCATGATTTCTACCCACTCTGATCTCTGTAAGGCCAGGAAGGCCAGGCGCTGGAAGCTGGATCAGTTCATAGATCTCTTCAAAGTCACAGAAGCCCAAGCAGTCTTACTTGAACCTGCATAGTTTAAGGTTACTAAGACCGGTCAGAAACAATTCTGTCTTACCCCGCAGGACACCTCACAGACTCTGTCTGCCTGGAAGAACTGAAGGGATGATGGATTGGATAGTCTATCTCACTTTTGGGGTTTGATGTTCGGGGGGGCAGAGAATCCTTCTTGAAACTGTTCTAGCTAACTGGATGGCTTTGTTTTGGGAGATGACTGCTCAGGTTTATTGTTTCTTCTCCCTTTAGCTTCTTGCTTTTTCCTTCTCATCTTATTATTGGTATTTTGTTTGCTGCCTTAGGAGCTATATTTTGCGATGGTGTAATTTGTAATGGTGGGGTGCAGGCGGGTGCTTGGAGCAGGGGGAGGCGTTGACTCTCTTGGCCGTCATTTCCATTGACAGCTGTGGGAAGGGGTGATTCTCCTAGCTAGCATTTGCAGTGGGTAGGAGTGCTGTGGGGTGGGTTTGGGGAGTGGCGGTCAGGTAGGTGGGGATTTTCTTTTCTTGGGGTGAAAATTGTCAAACGAACGAGTGATCAATTGGCCCAGTGCTATGTTCAGGTACTATTACTGATTTCGTTGTTGCTGTAGTGAAGGGTTTTTACGAGCTGTTAGAGAGCTCTCAAGTTTGAAACTTGGGGAACTACACAATGGGGCTTATTAAGTTTATGTGTTGGAATGTTTGTGGGCTGAACTTGCCTTGCAAACATAAGTTAGTCCAGGAGGAGATACAGATGTATAAGCCTCGTTTTCTTTTTAAACACAAAACTCATTTAGCTTGAAAAGATAGAACACAACTAAAACTATTCGGATATAACTTAATTGTGTGTACCTCCCAGGTGGTTTCAATTCTCGGTATTGCCATGTTGGGCAACAGACAGCAGGATTAAAAGATACTCAAAACCATGGCTGATACCAGGGGTAGATGGGCCATTGTAGAGTTATTGCTTTATGGTAGTAAATATGCACTTTGCACAGTATACAGTCCCAATGTTGATGACCCTGAGGTCATATGTGGATTGACTCTGGAGCTTTTGAGTGGTCATGGGAACTTATTGTCTTGGGTGACTTCAATTGTATAATGTAGTATGGTTGGATTCAACTAACCACTAACAACGGACTTTTCCCTGGATGATCAAAACAAGGGCTTCTATAACTAAAATGGCCTGGCTCAACTGTCTTACAGATGCTTGGAGGGCTCTTTATCCCCAGCCTCCTGGTTATAAGTACTATTCAAGTCCCCACTCACACTACTCCAGGCTTGACCTGTTTTTTGCATGTGATTATCTTCTTCAGCGTGCAGCCATGGAAGTATGTACAAGAGTTACTTCAGCTCACAACCCTGTGTTCTTATCATACCACATCCAGGCTGTTATGAGTCAGAGCCGCTGATTTTCCTTCCCACACCACCTACTTAAGGATTCAGAATAGGTTTTGATTGTAACTAAAAAGCTGACTGAGGTTGTCCAAAATAATAATCGTACAGCATCTCCATTTGTAGTGTTGGGCTCTATGAAGGTGTTCGTGCACAGGATCACTCAGCAGTTTATTTATCGTCGGACTAGAAATAAAATGCAGTCACTTCACCAGGTGGTAAAAAGTTTGAATTATCCCGTGCTAAGGAAGTTCTCAAAGGGGTTAGTGACCAAAAGAAACTGTGGGGGTCATTCTGACCCTGGCGGTCTACGATCTCCAGGGCCACGAATGACGGAAGCACCGCCAACAGGCTGGCGGTGCTTCCTTGCCTATTCTGACCGCAGCAGTAAAGCCGCGGTCAGAAAACCGGGGCCGGCGGTTTCCCGCCGATTTAGCCCCGGTTGGGCGAATCCGCCATGGCAGCGCTGCAAGCAGCGCTGCCATGGGGATTCTGACCCCCTTCCCGCCAGCCTGTTTCTGGCGGTTGTCACCGCCAGGAAGAGGCTGGCGGGAACGGGTGTCCCTGGGGGCCCCTGCACTGCCCATGCCACTGGCATGGGCAGTGCAGGGGCCCCCTAACAGGGCCCCATGATGCTTTTCACTGTCTGCCTAGCAGACAGTGAAAAGCGCGACGGGTGCAACTGCACCTGTCGCACCGCCGCACCGCCGCACCGCCGAACAGGCTGGCGGTGCTTCCTTGCCTATTCTGACCGCGGCAGTGAAGCCGCGGTCAGAAAACCGGGGCCGGCGGTTTCCCGCCGATTTAGCCCCGTTTGGGCGATCCACCATGGGGATTCTGACCCCCTTTCCGCCAGCCTGTTTCTGGCGGTTGTCACCGCCAGGAAGAGGCTGGCGGGAACGGGTGTCCTGGGGCCCCTAGGGGCCCCTGCACTGCCCATGCCACTGGCATGGGCAGTGCAGGGGCCCCCTAACAGGGCCCCATGATGCTTTTCACTATCTGCCTAGCAGACAGTGAAAAGCGCGACGGGTGCAACTGCACCTGTCGCACCGCCGCAACACCGCCGGCTCCATTCGGAGCCGGCTCCTGTGTTGCGGCCCCCATTCCCGCTGGGCCGGCCGGCGCTAACTTGGTTAGCGCCGGTCGGTCCAGCGGGAATGTCCGAATGCGGGAAGCGGTATTTTGGCCGCATGGCGGCCAAATGCCGGTTCCCGCCTGCCGGGCGGCTACCGCCGCCCACCAGAGTCGGAATGAGGGCCTATATCTTTCTCCGATTGAAAATCGAGCTAAACTTGGAAGGGTATTCAAGGAGAAGATCGCAGCCAGATATTCTAGGCATCCCTCACTCCAATGAGTTTAGTGAACAAGTAGGGCAAAGTTTGGCACATCAAATTTCAGGTAGACAGTCTAAGTGTTGCTTTCACTCAATAAATTGCGTGGACGGATTAGTATTTAAAAGTTCTGAGATGATTGCACGACAATTCTCCGCCTTTATCAGGGCCTTTATGGTAGTGGGAGTCCAGAGGAGCAGGCCAAGGAAGTGTGGGTGGGATGCAAACTATGGCAGCCAGTGTTGACGGTATGTGCATGTGCATGATAACGGCCACTAAACAGACAGCGGCCAAACAAGGCACACAATCCCCACTGCATGGAGTCCAACAGTGTGTGAGGGACCTAACCACTGCCATGAGGGAGTTACCACAACACCTGCCCTCCCAATCTTGCTGCTGCATGCATGACAACAAGCAGGACTCAATGCACCGGGCAGACATGGCTGCCTATCACAGGGATGTTGCTGCCATACTCAGTAATCAGCAGTTCCTTCTTGCTGCAGTGATGCCAAATGTAGTTCCACAGATGGCAGCTGCTGGGAATTTGGTGTCCACTTCTCCAACCACTGAAGTGTGTGTGGCCCCCTCAAACCCACCACCATCAAGGGCGGAGGACACAAAACACGCATCAGAAGATGAAGATTTGGAAAAGATCATCTTCATCCGTAGGAGTATCCGGTAGCACCAGCCCATGCCACATGGGCAGTGATTTCGCTTTGTACTGTGCTTGATATAGTAGGTGACATGCACTCTTCACCAACACACTGTTACCTTTCCACTATGGACTGCAATTGTCTCTCACAACTCCATTGGCAATTCATGTTCCCCTGCACTGAAAGACACTTCACCTCAGCATGTCCAATGACATGTCCCTCAACCCTGCACTTGTGTTGTGTCACAATAGGATGGTTTACACTAAAGGGGTCACAGACCAGGACAATGTAAATATTGCACTACAGCACTTTAAAATAAACAGCACCTACACAACCACTTTGTCTCTGTGAAATGTGATACATCTTCTTTTTTGGAGTTTTGTGATGCATGTAACAAGTCTTGTTATGCATGTAACAAGTCTATGGTCACAGAGTGTCAGTACAAGAGTGCAGAAATATAGTGGGCAGATATCTACACACAATGTATCTACATGATGAACGTCAATGCTGGCCACATCTCTTACAAGCAAGTCACTGTGTATGTGACATTTGTTTTAAAACATAAATGCCTCACCCACTACATACAGCAGGAATGGCTGGATAAGAGTGCTCGGACAATGACATCAGCTGGGAGTGTTGCGTAGGCTCTCATTATTCTAATGAGACTACTGGATTTTGAGCAGCAGAATCACCTGCGATATGGGAGACTGAGTCTGACCCACTACAGGTGACACCTGTCGCCCCAGCTAGGTAGCAGTGCCTCATCTCTTTCAAGGGCGGGGATGATTGGGCAGCTGAGCGCATGACATAATTGAATTTGTAGGGAAACCGTGGTCACTCAGGTCTCATCGTTTCTCTCAGTTACATTAGTCTCACATACACAATGATAAACAGAGGCAGTATATGTTTCAATAAGATTTTAATGAAGCTACTGCATCTTAGATAGCAAAGCATGTGCTGCAATAAACAGGACGATACAGCATGACAAGATTACAATTGTGACAAGCATAGAAATAATGCTACCATGTTGTCACTAGAGTCAATAGGCTAATTCCTACGTAGGCTATACTAGAGCACAGTGTGTTAAGCTCTAATTCTGCCCTTCAGGTTACCCTGGGAACACATCATCCCCCATACCTGAGCAAAGGCCTGAAATAGGCATAAGCAGCTGTAATAAAGTGTTCTGCAATCAGCATACAGTCGTGGTTCTTTGGCTGGAATCTCCCTCTAACGTGTAAGGGACAGGGAAGTGTTTTTATAATAAGACAGCTGATGTTCTGAGAAAATGTTCCTACGTAAGGATGTGTGTTTTCTATGAATGTCAGAGACAAAACTTGTACCACGTTCATCGGCAACCTTGAAAGAAGCACAGAGTGCGCAAAAATGTCTTGTTTGAGTGTTTGAGAACGTCCTAGGCAAAAACAACTAGACAGAGAGAAATAAAACAAGACCACAAAAGTGACTAATATAAGAATAATAAAATAAAGCTGAATAAAATATGTCTAGGTTAAAGTGCACAGCAGCAGGCCTAGTATGCTTAAATAATGCGCAAGAAGCTATAACTAAACTGGCTACACAACAGGAGTACAAGTGAAACACATTGGTGGGAAATTGTTATACTTGACCTCATCTGAAAATGGCACTGCTCAGTTTAGCAGTGTTAACATGAACTTCAGGCTGCAGGCAGACGTCCCACAGTGGCCAACATCCCGACAAAGGATCCAAACAATTACAGCTTAAAAGGCACACCTACCTGTCCAATACAGGGGAACCATAATCACCTTAAGTGGTGGGTACATTGGTTGGCAGATGCATTGAGAATTAGATTTATTGTAGCTTCCAATATGACATGTCAAGAGAGGGATGTGGATACAGGACGGAATCCCCAGGCCAACAGACAATTGGCACTGTACACTCATGCAAAGACCATGAGCCCCAAGCATATGACACATGCAGTAAGGGTGTACCGAAATTTGTATTATCTATGTATGGAACTGAACTTAAAACTATGTAAAACACCTATACTAACCTAATCTATCCTAACTATACATTACCCACAACTGGCCCTAACTACCCTATGCTAAGCTTACTTAACACATTTAACAACACACTGTAAACACTGGCCCTCCCAACCCCTCTTATATGACGAGACACATGCAGGACAACATATACTAACCTAAAAACATATACTACCTAATCCTAAACAAATATATAAATCTTATTTTTTTATATACACAAAAGCACCAACATTAACCACAACTAACATGTAATAATATGAAAAGCTGCCCCCCAAACCTACTTATCCTAACTAAATAACTACCCTACTCTAACCTATCACTAACCCCCTTAAATCCACTACAAAACATGATGAGGAATGAGGAGGGAGGGGATTCAACTAGGGGTCAGGGGAGGCAAAAGTTCAGAGGTTGGCCCTCCTGATGACCTTCAGTCTCTTTGTATTCCGGTCAAAATCCTTCTGTAGGCTTATCAGCTTTTTGAAGACCTGTTTCATGTCCCTCTGGAGCTCCCTTATTGCTGACCTGTCCATTGCAGCAGGCGTGGTGGGCTGTGGTGCTGATGTTGATTGTGCAGCAGATGGGGCAGATGTGACAGTGGCGGCTGTGGTCTCCTGTGTAGGTGTGGTGCTCATCCACTCTTTGTGGCCAATGCGAGTCCCCCTTGGCTGAATGCCTGCAATTCCCCTGTGACTCGCTCGTTTCAATAGCACCGTGCCAGCCTTGCGGTACCCAGACTCAACATCCAATATGTGGTGATGTCGCACTACCCGCTTTTGGAACGCCCTAAGTTCCACAACATCTATGTTGGCAGCTGTAAAAATGAGAAAGGCAACCATCAGTGTCATCATTGTGTGATTCATGTACAGACGATAATCTAACACTCTGCCTTGATTTGCACATGCAGTCCAAATCACAGTCCAGATAATACAATGTCTCTGATGAATGTAATGGCAACTCTGCCTGCCCATCATGTCTACACCAAAGCAAAGGACAACAAGAGTTGAACCAAATAAAGTGATCTGTGCATTGATTTAGTGCAATGTGTCACAATGCAAAGGCAGCAACTACTTCACATGGGCAAGGCCCACTAATCTTTATCATCTGAGTCAACTTCAAAGCACACACCACCAGTGACTAGTAGATGTAATTGGCAGTATGGTATGCAGTTGCTAATCATAAGGGGTCAGTGTTGTTTGGGACACATGCACGCTTGAATGAGATGACTGTCATCTACACTTTGAATATCACATATACCTCTACATATGTTGTTTCCTTACCCCTGTGCCTCGGGGTGATGGGCATGCAATACATCATGACAACTGTCGAGGTTAACCACGAAGGCATGTCCACTTATACATGGATTTAGTGAGTGGAATTCATGTGAGGAGGGCTGCCACCTAGGAATAAGGTATCCAAATGTCATTCACATCTACATTCATGTGTCCAGGTGTGGACACCCATCAACACCTGATCTGCCAACACAATTCCCAAAACACCCACAATGATGCCAGCATACGTCTGGCCTTGACCTGCATGCATGCCCATAACATACTACAGAAGTGTCACAAAAATGGAGTACAACTTATGGGGCTACATGCTAGGGTACAATTACCCATATAGTCCTACATTTACATTAGAATACAGGGATGCACCAATTTGTGTGGATAACTGATGCATCACCGTGTTGTGAGAATGACGGTATGACCCAGTGCCAATATACTGACACTGGTATACTTCCAAGTCACATGTAGGCCTACATCTGGCTACTAATCAAATTGTTCACACGCTGCTGCCTATTGCACAGCACAGGACTCTCAAGATCTGACACTCTACTTGTGAATGGGTCACCCTTGCACGGAACACTATGTAACATTCCAGCCTACTAAGATATCTGATCACGTGCCAGCTCATCATATCTTACAATGAGTGCAACACACAAGAGTCACTCACACAACAGCTGCAATCACTACACGGGACAGACATTATCACACTTACTGGATACATCTGGGTCCTGAAATCTTGCCATTTCTCCGATGATATAAGTGGCAGGTCCACCTGTAAGATATGGATGGAAATTTACGCTCAATGTCATATTACTGTGCATATATGTGGACAACATATTACAGTGTGTAACATTTTACATGAGTGAGCTGGTGATCCTACATGAAGACAGTACAACAGACATACCACTGCAAACTCACATTGACACTGACACTCTAGTGAGTGATAGCCACACATCTTCACACATGCACTGGGTCTAACAATCATGTGGTGCTAAACCCTACTACAACTGTATGTGGCTAATCCATTTCAGATGGTACTCCATGGCATGATTTGTATTTGGGTGAAAAATCCCATTGCACTTCCCTGGTGCACTGCAATACAAGTGACTCAAGTATTGTGCTTTTTGCATCAAGGGACACTGAGTTACTGTTTGATGGACATGTGACTCAATTTTCAGTCTGCAATTATCATGAGTTCAGTGGTCCATGACAGATGTGGCACAGTTGTATGTAGGTAACAAATGCCCCATTGGCAGTGTCCCCTAAGCCGGGTATGCCCCCTTTGGTAACATAATGTCAGGCATCATGTGTGTGTAATGATGACAATATAGCGCTAAACATGGATTGCCCACTTTGCTGTCCAGATCCAGTGAAATGTGGAATGCTGACAGTGTCTTACCTGATCCTCATTGACAGAATGCATGGGCACAGGTGTTGCCATAGCACCTGAAATGTGTGACTAAGGGCCACATATACGAAGATCAGGTTTTATGAGTAGGAAAATGTGATGTACAACACTGTCAATGACACTGTTTGCGATTCACAAATGGGGTAGCAAATGACCTACCTCATGAATATTCATGAGGTAGGTCTCAATTTGCCAACACATTAGGAATGGCGGCACTCACAAGGATGGTGGGCTGCTGGGATCAGCAGACCACCATGTCAGTGACTGCTTTTAAATAAAGCTGTATTTTCATTTTTGAAATGCTTCCTGTTTTCATTAAGGGTAAACAGAATGCATGTCAAAACCAAAAATTATAACTTTTATAGCCTGCTCCGAAACAATGTTTTTGCATGCATCCAGAAAGGGGAAGGGGTCCCCTGGGGACCCCTTCCCTTTTGCGAATGGGTTAGCACCAGCTTGAAACTGGTGGTAACTGCAATTGTTTTGTGACGGCATTCATGGTCACAAAACAATCATACTTCAGACTGCGACTCGCAAATAGGAAGGGAACGCCCCTTCCTAAATGTGACTAGCAAACCCTGTTTTGTGATTCAGCAATGTGATTGCAGAATGGCAAAATTGGGTTTGTGCATTGGAAAAAGCATTTTTTCTCAACGAAAGTAAATGTTGAAAAGGGAAAAGAAAGGAAAGTTACTGCCCAAACCTAAGATCCCCAACTAACCCAACTAATCTAACATCCAGACAGACACCCGACAGTACAAATACAATATGGAAGACACTAAACTACACAAGATCACATACACTGGTACAAGTAACAAAGAGATTTCACCGCAGACACAACAAGAGAGACACCACAAGATACAATAAACACAATGAACACACCAGCAAAACCGAGACCCAGCCACACAGTCAACAAATTGCTCAGACTGTAAAGTGAAAGTGAAAGTACACCCACTGTAAACAGGACTTCTTATTACATCACTTCCTGTGGCCTTGCAGCACGTTTTGCGTCATGAATGTATTGTTTTGGCGCATATGATGATTTTGTGTGAATATTTGCAATGCATTATCTACATTTGAGGCCAAATACCACGCATTACCTGTATACTTCAATTTCAATGGATATCCGCATGAGTGTGGTGTGCAGGTGGAATTCACGCTACAGACCCATGTATGGTTAATTTGCGTTTGCAGGTTTTTTTGATGCATTTGTGTCAAAATTTCTGACTCTATCTGTGATAGGGTGATTTTCTAATATTTAACATGGATGCATCCTGTATCAACATGAAGATAGGATGGTATGGCCAGCAGTGTATAATATAGTGTATGGCAACATGTGGTTGAGCATGCTACTTTGTGATTTGGGTGTGAATGATCTGTAACAATGATGTGTGTGTTTCTGAAGGAACGACATGCAATACTTTGGACGTCATGAAAATATATGAATGTATGCCAAATGTGTGTCTACATCTGATGGCAATCAGTGATCTACAACAGTCATGGCATGTGTTTGTAACATGTGTTGACTCATGTGATGTGTGTAGTTGTTTGACTTAGGGGACATTACATTTCAGACGACAAAAAAAACTCAGGTATCATTAAGGATGGCTGATGAGTGCTATGCAGGATATATTACCCCTCATATGTCATTAATTGTTGGTTACAAGTTCATGGTGACTTGTGTGTGGACTACACAAATGTCTGACATGTGTACATGTTTGGTACGAACTGTGCTTGAGACACTGTGCCTAAATTCCACTGTGCCTAAATTCCACCCATGAAATGTTTGGTACAAGTCAGTTTGACTCATTACAATTACCTATGTTACTTGTGTTGCTGTAGTGGACCTGCTGCCCTGGCTGCATTTTCACATATTTTCAGATGTGCATTCCATAGAAGTGTCCAGTTCAAGTGTGTTGGCATGTGTACCCTGTGTCAGGTTTGGGCTTTATGGCGTCACAGTTTCTAGTGGGTCTAGTCAGGACTCTGGTAGGGGCAGCCCTTCAGTTCACAGAGTATCTCCAAGGAGGTAGTGTACTGAAGCAGAATAGCAACTAAAAGCATACAAGGGGAAAGGACAGCTGTGGTAAGGCAGAGAAAACAGGAAAGTGAAGGCAGAGCAACCTTAGTGTGAACAAACATGAAACGGATCAGTAATGGACAAACACGCTGGGGTTATCAGTAAGATTGTACACAGGGCAGGGCTCAGAACTTCCCACAGCAACAGGAAACGTCAATGCCTCTGTGCAAATTAATCTTACAAATAGTCACCCCACAAGCCCCATAGAAAGAAGGCAGCAGAAGTGTCTCTGGACCCTTAGGGCACAAACAAGGATTGTACTTACATACACAAGACTAGCCCTTGTGGGTCCAGCTGGAGACACAGTGGCAATTCCTGGAAAGCAGCCATAGCACACTGTCACTTTTAGGCACTATAGACTACATGCAATACTACACAAAGGATGGGGGCTGGATTTGCCTCCTGGAAACCAGGGGCCAACCCCAGTACAAAGGAAAACACTTATACACAGGTGAGGATTGATACACTTACCAGACACGATAACCCAAGAGGAAACAGAAACAGAAGGAACAAACTAGGAGGTAAAGCTAGGAACAGGGAACAGGCTCAGGCTGATGAAAAGGCCTGGGAAACAGAGAGCAGGCTCTGACTGGAACAAGCCAGACCAGGACTGGGAAACAGAGAGCTGGAAGAAGCAGGAACAGGGCTGGGAAACAGAAAGCAGGCTCTGGTTGAAACAAACAGGAAAAAGGCTAAGAAACAGGGAGCAGACTTTGGCTAGAACAAGCAGACACAAGAGTGGGAAAACAGAGAACAGGGTCAGGCTGAAGCAGAACTGGAACACAATCGAACAAGGGGTCCACAGTATTCATGGGTTTATGTTTGATAAATTGATTAACATGTATTTGGATTTTTATAATAGCCTATTAACTCTTGTAAATTCTCTCCATTCAAAGATGACAACAATACTTTTTGTAATATACTCAACTGGTCCTCTTTTAGTCTAAATTTGTTTTCAGAGGATGTAATAGGTATACGAGCACAGCCACCCCTTGCGTGAAGGATTAGTGCTGATGGTGTTGCAGGGTGCTCCATATTGGAGCTGCTCCCCACCTAAACTTAGGAACTACCCAGAGTTATCTTTTCTTTTTTGCATAATTTATGTGTCACTCTAACCCTGAAAGAGATTTGTTTTGACTTGTACTGGGTGCTCCCTTGTGTCTGGACAAAGCTAAACCTCTCTGTAGAGTTCTAACGAGAGCAAAACATGTGTCAGGGGTTGCTTTTATTAATTCCAGGTTGTCTTGGATGGTATTTTACAAGTCCAAAGCTGTAATACTGTGCCTGGAGTGATAAATGGCTTTTGTCATTTTACAGCTCGGCAAGGTTGACACTGTGTCAAACCCATACTTAAAGACTTTGCTGTACAAATGGCAAAAGACTTTGTCACCATCTAGCTTGGCGTGGATAGCACTGTGCTGATCCTATGCTTAAAAACTTTGCTAGATAAACAGACAATTGAGGTGAGCAAATCTAGAGTGTCACTGGTGTTGCAGGGTGCTCCGTATTGGAGCTGCTTTCCACCTAAACTTGGGAACTACCCAGAGTTCTCTTTTCTTTTTTGCATAATTTATGCATCACTGTAAACCTGAAAGGGATATGTGTGTGTGTGTGTGTATATATATATATATATATATATATATATACATACATACATACATACATATACAGTCGTTCTGGCATATATAGATAGAAAAAGGCTCAGGCTCATACCACAAACTAGCTCATAAAAAACAATAAACCTGTATTGGATATTTTCCATTATTGTTATCAGGGCATGGTTAGTTAGGGCATGTGGGAAGATTTGGATGTTCACCAAGCTAGTCATAGCTATCGAAGATAGGAAAAGACAATTTATCCTAGAGGAGGACCTACGGGATTGAGAGGTGTAGGATACGTGGTAAGGCCCTACATTTATCAACTAAGATTCAGATGATAGTATGGGAGAAGGTAATCAAAGCATCATGTGCCTCTAGGTTAAATCAATTTTAAAATAGTGAATGCATTGGGCAGTATGCTAGCTGTACAAGTAAGGGAGAGAGCCAAAAAGAACGGTATTGACTCTATACAGGATGTGAATATTATAACCCAGAGGGGCCCCAACAAGGGTTTGAGGGTCTTCCAAGCTTACCATGAAACATTGTTTGAGGAAACATCTGTGACATCCCTCGACAATATCAATCAATATGTTTCTTCCACTGCATCAAGGCTAGTTTCTCATAATGATCAGTACATTTTGGACTCAACCACTATGGGGGCATATATTTTAATAGCTGTTAAACAGTTCCCTGCTGGGAAAGCAGCTGGGCCAGTCACCATACCCTCAGAGTTAAATAAAATGTTTTTGAGTATACTCCATAACTTCTTTTTGTCACTGGGGAAGTCCCTAGGTCTTGGGGTAAGATCTTTACAATAGCTTTTTTAAAGAAAGGGAAAGATCAGCTGAATGGCTCCTCAAACCAGACAATACCATTGACAAACTGTGATGCCAAAATCAATGCCATATTACTGGTGAATCATATAATTCCTAGAATTGCAGATTGGGTTGACAGTAAGCAGCAAGGGTTTGTCTCACACTGAGACACTACAGTTCATAATCTTGTAGTTGCTATTTTCAATGTGGCAGGGTTATTAGGGGTACCATCAGGTATGATTTTACTTCATGCGGAAAAAGCATTTGACCAGGTTAAATGGCTTTTCTCTTACGGTCAGTATTGGCAGCTATGGGCTTTGGTTCCTAGATTCTGGGTAGAATTCTGGCTCTGTATTACAACGTCTTAACGTGGGTGGTCAGTCATGGTTTTTCCTGTGGGATTTTACAAATAAAGAGGGGGACACACCAGCGATGTCCTTTGTTCCCATTACTATTCACGCTGTATCTTGAACCATATTTGCACTGTCTAAAAAAGTCAGGGCAGTTGTCTTCTCTGATGATTAATGCTTTATCATACAGTGCAGTTGCATATGCACGATGACGTAGCAGTGTTTACATCTGATACATCTGTATGCATGGTAGCAATTTAGCGCGAAGCTCAGATATTTGGGGCACTCTCTGGATATACAACAGACTAAATACACAATTTTTTTTAACATGCCTAATGCAGAAGGGTATAAGAGATATGTGGAAACAGCACAATATCTGGGAGTTTTGCTCTCTCTGGTAGTCAAGGATATTGTGCCATTGAACTACAAACCTGTTTTGGATAAATCCAGACACTTATTTAACTACTGGAACAGGTTACCAGTATGTCTTATGAGACTGTAATCTGATAAAAATGGTGATCCTCCATTAATTCAGTTATTTATTTAGAGCCATTCCTTTATATTTAACACTTGCATTTTTCTCTCATGTTGAAAGGTCTGGGGCCCAGCTCATTTGGCATTATAAATGTCCTTGATTCACAATATGGAGTTTACAGCTACCAAAAGATAAAGGTGGGTGGGTACTTCCTAGTTTAAAGTACTATTATTGGTCTGCTATCTTAGAGCACATGTATCAAGTAATGATATAGCATGAGTCCTTGGACTTGTGGTCTTTTTATTTTGTAGTTGGTCCAACGGAGCGGTTTCATGACCCTTCCTATTTCTAACATACCTGGTTTAAGACCCAACTAGTGTTTAATCAGTTGTGCGAAGATTAAAGCCCAGATTTATACTCTTTGCGCTGAATAGGCTTCATTTTTTTAATACTAATTTAGTGCAAACTTAACTCCATATATCTATATTTTGACGCTAGACGAGTCTAGCACCAAAATATTTGAGTTAAAGTCATTTTTTGCTAGCGTGAACCTTCCTTGTGTCAATGAGATGCAAGGCAGGCATTCCCGGGCAAAAAATGACTCTAGGGCCCAGGCGCCTTATTTATCCTCCCAAGCAAAAATAGTAAACGGGAGGGAGGCGGGCCTAAATAATGGTGCTAAGCTTGCTTAGCGCCATTATTTAATGCCTGGGTCAGGGCAGGCGTTAGGGGACCTGTGGGCCTATTTCTATGGTGGAACCCCATGGAAAAAGTCCACAGGTGCCCTCCCCAGGCCCCAGGGACACACCCACTCACACCAGAGGGACACCAAGGGATGTGGGACCCCGTCCTAGGTAAGTATAGGTAAGTAGAGGTAAGTATTTTTTTGTTTTAAAGTGCCATTGGGGGCCCTGAAATGGCCCCCCATACATGGCACTGGGAGCAATGGCCATGCTCAGGGGACCCTTGTCCCCTGTGCTGGCCATTGGGGTGGCGGGCTGAATCCTGTCTTTTGTAAGACAGGAGTCATGTGGTATGGTATGTTTAGTGTCAAGAAATGACACTAGGCTGGTTACTCTAATCTGCCTAACATCATTTTTTGGTGCAAAACCCCCTTCTCGCCTTCCTCCACCACCACCCACCTAACGTAATTTTCCATGACGTTGGCCCACCCTTTGCACCAGATTGTGCCATTTCATAAATGAGACGCCCTGCTGACGTCTTGGAATGGCGCTAGCCGGCGGTAAACTTTTTCACGCTAAACTGCGTTAGCACAGTTTTACGTGAAAAAGTACAAGTATGGGCCTAAGGGTTGCAGACTGGTCTGGGTCAAGCCTGCAATTGGTAAGTCAGCTGTTTGCAATACATCAGGCCTTATCCATTTCAGAGTTTATTACACAATTTGTGTTTCCTAGCACAGGTATTTTGAGTATATGCAGATTAAAACATTTTTTAACAAACAAGCTAAAGATTGAGAGCAATTGAATCATGTGCAGTATGCTGAACTGCTGCACAGAGCCCATGGGAGAGGGGGGATTAGTCAATTGTACAAACTACCAAATTCAGACTAATGCAATAATACATCCACCTTAGCCTTCAAATGGACTCATAAACTAGCACTTCAAGTGGCTGCTAATGCTCTTATGGAGTCAATCTAGTTGGGTAATCGATTCATAAATGTATCAAACTGTTCATTCAACTCAGGCTGTCAAGCTAGTTTGAACTGCTTTAAGTGTGGTAAGGCGGGAGCAGACACAGTGCATATTTTCTACTCGTGGCAAAATGCTTCAATGTTGGCAGGGGGTCTGTGAAGAGATTCCTAGGGTCAATATAAGTCATATTTGTCCGTCCACTCAGCTGATCATTTTGATAGATTGAATGAAGTCCCTTCGAAGTTGAAAGGTATTATTTTCTTTATGATTCTGATGGCTAGGATTCTGGTTGGGCATTTTGGGCTAGACCAAACCTTCCATTGGCTATTACCTGGTTTAAGCAGTTTTTGGATATTTACAGTCTAGAGATGCTGTGGTCGGAAATGTTGGTAATCTGTAGATTATCCACAATGTTGCGCTCCCTGATCTTTCCTAAATATTTGAGGTTGCTCAGCTCTATTTTGTCAAATTGATATTTTGACATTGTTGTTGTGGCTTTCTTATTTGTGTGATATAGTGTAGCCACTGTGTTGCATCAATGTTGTAAAATGTGTTTTAAATAAATTAAATAAAAAACAAGTGAGTGGGAATAGAGTTGTTTTTTTTGGCCTGTGGTGGCAGCAGTCTTCAAGCATCTGTAAAGACCAAAGAAGTAACCCATGCTTTTAAGATAGTAGTTTTAGGAGTGTGAGAGTTACCAGCAATGTTCCCTTTAAGGTGCGCATGTGTGTGCGCACGCACAATGTCTTTTCCCACCATGCACACACGTTTACAAAGCGCGCAGGTCATGGAGTTTAATTAGTTTTGTCTGACTGGAGGGCAACGGGTTGCATTTATGGCAATAAATCATGCTTATCAGCAGGCTGGCTGTCTGGGGTGATCGCTTGCTAGATAAAATGTTTATTTTGTCACTGAGGGCATTGTGTTCTCTCCAGTGCGTAATTTGTAAATAAAAATCACGCAGCTGCTGCAATTAAAAGTGCAAACACGGAATACTAAGGCAGCATAATACTGAAGCTATCTCAGGCCTCTTCAATCCATTTAAAGCCAGTCCTGGCCCTTCAGCTCACTCGTCCAGCTTTCTGTTTTCTCCCATTGTGATGCTTTTTTGTTTTTCTCTTCCTCCGTCTTTCCCATATGTGTCTTTTACTCGCAGTAAATGATTGAGCCACATGAAGACGCGCAGTGGAAGGTCGTTCTTGTCACCTTTCTGTTGCTTGCTGTGAATGCATGTGCTAGCACCTGTGTCTTGCTTGGGAGACTCTGTTGTGAACAGTAAAGGGCTTGGAGCCTGCCTGTCACTTACTATTTGTTGGCTTGAGTGGCACTCTTCTATACAGTCTTGTAATTTGTCAGTGGAAGACAAGCATCATTTCAGTTCCTCTGTGTGGGGCAGGTACCAAGCACTGATTGATTCTACTTAATCTGTGTCCCTCTGCTGCTTCTGACGTGAATGAGATACTATTTTTTTCTTTTTAACTTTTAATACCCTGCCTTTTTTGCTTTAGTGGTAAAACAAAGCTATGGAGAGGCAAATACCAACGATCTTGGTAGTTATGCGCTGTATATTTGGCTGCAGCGCACAGAGACCTTACACTGCTGCACACAGTGGAAAAAAATTGGAGGGAGCATTGGTTACCAGTATCAATTCTAGAGTCCATGACTGAATTAAAGACTCCCCCACTATTGTCTGTCCCAGTAAGGACAGCAGCAACACATAAGTATGTGCTTGATGAGCATAAACCAAAGTATTACTCTAGTATGTCTCCCCTATTTTCCTTCTGTGACTGATTATCTACCTAGATCATCATAGTGTGTTTTCATAACTTGCATGTGGAATGTTTGTAGAACAGGATCGCTGCTTCTAAGGATGAGTTTGTGTAGAATACTCTTGTGTAGCCTCCACGGGATAGGGAATGGAACCTATTGCCCAATAAATGTACTTTTTTCAACAGTACTACTAGTGGTGAATTACATTTAAGCTATTGGAAAATTGTGCCCCTTTCAATGTTTTAATTCAGGCCATTGACGTTCCAGGAGATATTTTCATTGTGTCTTATGCGTCTGTCAAGGGTGGTTTATGACATGATAGTGATGTAGGAGAGGTGTCCAGGCATTTCAACTTATGAAGTAAGTGTAACTAAACTAAAACAATCCCAACCTCTCCCTCCCTACACTTCTCAATGTGAAACATCCATCACTGATCCCTAATTTTGTGAACTAGTGTTTCAAGGTTTGTAGTCCTGGCTGTAATCCAAGTGACTGCATGTATACATGCATTCATATTTCTATGCAGCTGGCCCAGCTAAGTTAGGAAATGTGTATCTTATGTATGGTCTTTAAGGAAAGAACATACAGAACCCACCACTTGCCCCAACCCATCTCACTAAAAGGTAGAACTACTGCAGTTCATAAAGGATACAGGGGATCTTTCAGTGCTAATCTCTGAAGTCCACAAGGGCCTGTCAATTGCTGGCAGGCTCTCCCTGATGCTTATTACCTTTGCATTATCCTCCCTCTGGGACTGCAGCCACCAATACAGTGAGCCCTTCTATTCCTCTGTAAGTCACTTTCCCTACTAGATCGGGTCACTTTATCATACTCTTTTACCCCTGCATCCAGATCTCTAGCCAGTCCCAAACTGTGTGGAGTGATTCAACAAAGAGCATATTCCAGTCCTGAATAACTTTAGGTTTTGCTGTGAACATTAACATGTAGGTCAGCTATATCACCTTCAATTTGAGCCTGCCTCAGTTTACTGCCCCTATCAGTTTAAGAACTGGTCAATGATTGGTCTC
Organism: Pleurodeles waltl; assembly: GCF_031143425.1. Taxonomy (NCBI): domain Eukaryota; kingdom Metazoa; phylum Chordata; class Amphibia; order Caudata; family Salamandridae; genus Pleurodeles; species Pleurodeles waltl. The sequence continues at coordinate 427,764,419 of NC_090437.1, forward strand.
AGGGAGGCACCAGGTGGGAGGGTGAATCTGTGGCCCTTTCAGTGATGATGCAGGCTGATAAGTCTCTTCTAGTAGCCAGGTTTTACACAAGCTAGCTAAAAGGCTCTCTGAATGGGACGTCTCCAAACCCTCGGTACCCCAACAAAAAACAGATTGTTCCTTTACGGAACCCTCCATATCTTACATTCAACACTTTAGGTAGCTCACCTTGTAATGTAATTGGGTCATATCAGTGGTCAATTTCTGTACCAGGTCCTCTCTATTGGATATCCAGTTTGCTGCCTCCGTGGCTCTCTCAGCTTCTTTCACATGCCTTGGTGAAGCAGACCCACCTCCAGTCCCACACCAGTCATCTGCGCCCCCATGATAGTGTGCATAATGTAGATGGCTTGGAAAGTTTGGGCCAGGGTGATCTGTGACTCAGCATCATCACTGGGAGCATGGGCCCCTTCAGCCATTTTCATAGTGGTTTTGGCATATGTAACTATTTTGTTGCGCTGAACATGCACCATCATCTGTCATTTCCTGATTGGCAAACTGGGTGGAGTGGGGAAGGGGCATCCATCAGAGGTCCATCCACAGGCATTCAGTCCCACTTCACTAGGCACCACATCAGGGCTCCAGCCACCATCTGCCTTCTCGCAAGAAGCTAGAAGGGACAGGGAAGTCACACCAATGAGTAAAGTCAGAGGGTACGGGTATATCTGTAATTTGCTGTGTCCTCCTGGTGTGCATATGCCCACCTAAGGATCAATCACCAGCATGGTGTTCATTTGGTCACACCTACCTTCCACTGCTGGACCCAGTCTGGACTCAAATTTCTCTCAGTCAGCAGGGCTGCCCTGTCCCCCTGCAGTGCAGGGATACAATGGGCCTGATTTTGGCCTCTCAACTTACCTAATCATCAGTGTCATCACGTTCTTTTGCCCTATTCTGACTCTCCAGGCCCAATGCACCTGTGGGGCTGATGTAATGTGTCCACCACCATTGATCCCAGCAGCACTCTGGTTACAGCACCCAATACGTACAGCGCTGGGTCTCATCTATGATGCTGGGGTCAGGTGCACCATACAGGTCATAGATTTCCAGGCACCACCATTACTCCAGGGAAGGGCTGTCACTGCAGGCTGTGGCCCTCTCCTCACTCCATGAAGGGTGACCAAGGTCGAGTGGTAGTCTCAGACCCAGGTCTTAGGATCTGGGTAGTGGGAACTCCTCAACCTCAGGGGAGCACTACTTCATGCACTGTTGCAGCTGGGTAGGCTCTGCTGCCAAGGAGTTTGTGCTGCTTGGCAGAGCTAGTTTAGGATGTGGCTGCCATTGCGTGCAGTTAACCATGCCCCCATACAATTCAAACTTAATTGTAAAACATGAATCTATTAATTAGAAACTCAAACCTGAGCAAAAAAAAAAGATATCTGTGACTTAAACTCTTGTCTAACCTTCTGTTGTCAGCTCACTGACCTTCTTACTGCTCCCTCCCTCCTTGACCTCCCTTCTCCAGCCCTCTGTGGGTCATCAGCTTGCTTCTCATGGCATTCTCTTACATTCCCTCTGGTCTCAGCCTGCATGTTCTGACCTCTCCTGTCTGACCTTTGTGGCCAGCTTGTTGTCCCCCTTCACCTTCATCCTCTTTGTATTTGCTGCTATCCGCCCTTGCCTCCCCTCCATTGTCAATTTGGCTTCCCCTGTCCATGTCATCCTACCCTCCACTGTCAGTTTGCTACCTCTGCCCACCCTTCCCTCCAATCTCCTTGTGCTTGTCTCTTCTCGTCCCTTCTGCCTTCCATGGTCCACTGTGATGACTCTGGACATTGTGGTGTGCTTGTTGTGGTCAGAATTCTGCCCCGCCTCACTTATTATAAGACTAAGCAGGGACCTTCACTCTAAAGGGAGCTACACACATAGGATAATCCCTGCTCATCCCCTTGGTAGCTTGGCACAAGCAGTCAGGCTTATCTCAGAGGCAAAGTGTAAAGTATTTGTACAAACACACACAGTAACACAGTGAAAACACCACAAAAGCACCCAACACCAGTTTAGAAAAATAGCCAATAGTTATCTGAATAAAACAAGAACAAAACATAAAAAATCCAACATACACAAGTAAAGAGACACATTTTCAAAGATTAAACTTAACGCTCAGAAACACAATAGCTCCAACTTGGCCTATCACAACGTCATTGATGGAGTTGTTCCCAACAATCTGATGCCACTCACAAGGAGGGTGGCGCCAATCACAGAGCTGCATGGGCACCCAGGTACAGTAACTTTGGTAAACGAGGAAACAAGCCGGTGCACGGAGTCGGGGAAGATAGGTGTTCCTGAAACCAGTGCAGCATCCGCTCCTTACTGCAGAGCAGGGAAGGCGATGTGGTGTTGGTGTGAGGCGTTGGTTCCTGCCGGTCCAGCGGGGCTAATGAATCTAGAGTCACGGTCACGCCACAGGGCGGCAGCTGCTGTGGCAGAGTCAGGTGTCACAGACGTCAGTGACAGCACTCGGGACCCACGAAGTTGCATGACATCAGCGTGGCTGCAGAGGCGTTGGGCCTACAATCTCAGTCGTGGTCATTGACCTCCAGCAGGGACCACGGCTTCGGGTGCAGGAAGCGTTACGGAGTCGGGCAGCAGCATCAGTCCTGGAGTTGCCCGGAGTCAGTGCACCTGGATCTTCTTTTTTTAGGCCAGCTTTCACTCCCAAGGGCCCAGAAACTGGAATGGGTACAACCTGGTGAGTTAGGGTCCACAGTAAGCGAACCCAGAGGCTGGTAGGTGAAGCCTTTGATATCTCAGAGACTTCTTAACAGGAGGCAAGTTCAGTCCAAACCCTTAGAGAAACTTCAAAAGCAGGACACACAAAGTCCAGTCTTTGTTCTCTATAAGGCAGAAACAACAAAAGCAGGCCAACCCAGCAAAGCACACAGAGCAAAAGGGCAGTACTCCTCCTCCAGCTCTTCTCCTTGGCACATGTTCCTCTTGATCCAGAAGTGTCCTAAAAATCTTGGGTTTGGTTCACTAGTTACACAAATATTTGCCTTTGAAATAGGCAAACTTCAAAGGAAAGTCTATGTTGTTTATAAGATTCTGCCTTGCCCAGGCCAAGCTCCAGACACACTCCAGGAGGTTGTAGACTGCATTGTGTGAGGGCAAGCATAGCCCTTTCAGGTGCAGGTGGCAGCTCCTTCCTCCCCACTCTAGCCTAGGAAGACTCATCAGGATATGTGGGACACATCTCAGCTCCCTTTGTGCCATTGTCTAGAGGGAATTCACAAACAGCCCAACTGTCATTCTGACCCAGACATGGATTCCACTTGCAGGCAGAGGCACAGAGTGATTAAGCAACAAAATGCTCACTTTCTAAAAGTGGTATTTTCAAACAGGCAATCTAAAAACCAACTCTACCAAAATATGTAATTTTACATTGTGAGTTCAGAGACCCCAGACTCCAAATCTCTATCTGTTCCCAAAGGGAAACTGCTTTTAAAAGATATTTATATTTAAGGCAGTCCCTATGTTAACCTATGGAAGAGATAGGCCTTGCAGTAGTGAAAACCAGACTTGACAGTATTTCCCTATCAGGACATGTAAAACACACCAGTACATGTCCTACCTTTGTAATACACTGTACCCTGCCCATGGGGCTGCCTAGAGCCTAACTTAGGGTTGCCTAACATACAGTAAAAGGGAAGGATTGGGCATGGCATGTGGGCACACTTTCCAGTTTGAATTGGCAGTGCAAGACTGCACACACAGACACTGCAGTGGCAGGTCTGAGACATGTTTACATGGCTACCCTACTTAATCAGTGTGTTAGGGAAATCAAAAAAGTATACATTTGCAGGGTAGGGGTACCTTAAACCTTGGATCTTGTCAGGGGGTCCCTCTGAAGACACCAACCCATGACTCCCCCTTACACCAGTCCCATGCGATCGAAAACCAATTAACAAAAAGTGAGTGGTACTTCTTGGGACAGGTCTGGCCCAACTGTCCGCCACACACAGATGAAAGCCACAGGCCAACACTTGTGAACACCTACCAGCTGTGCATGGTAGGTGTTTGACAAAGTTAGGTACAGTAATAAAATCCTACTGAAACACTGAAATTCTCCAGTTATTTTTACTTGAAGCAACCATAAATAGTATATTATTTTAGTACCATGTATAACTATGCTGACCATGCCACAGCATTGGGTTATACATAAATAAGGTAGTATGCTTTCAACATTTCCAACATGTGTTGAAAAAAACCTTTGCAGCGAATATATATAGATATATATATATATATATATATATATATATATATATATATATATATATATATATATATATTATACATGGTATTACCGGGAAATTTACAGCAATCCACACACAGGGTCCTGTATATCACTTTTATTAAAGTATTCAGTAAACACCCATATATCTATATATAACCAGTGGCAGTCCCTACAAGGTAGTTAAAGTTAGGGCCTAGTTTCTATAGAAAAATATGTATTTTTGCAATATCGTTGGTGCCGTTTGACAAATATTCACAAAATTGTCCAGAAACACTTTGCAGCTTACTTGAGGTCCACTGGGACAGAACTGGTATTCAACTGATAGCAGGTGCCTGCAATTAAATCTGCTGAGCAGCCAGGCAGTTGGCCTTTGAAAAAAGAAGGAAATGTTTGTTCTCTGCTGGTGAAGGGATAAACCCAGAAACACGTGTCCAGAGATGCTTGAAAATGTAAGGCCTGAAATAATAAAAATGCCAAAGAATTCTCTGTAAGTTGTTGACTTTGCTACATTCCATAAAGACCTGTCATGAGTGCGCTTTCATTCAGGACAACTCTTTTTTGTACAAATTTAATGGCCTGTCCAGCCGTGACAGCAGCACCACTACATAAAGGAGCAGTTCTATGTGGGGCTTTATGGATGGTCACTTTCAGAGCAGCAGGTTGGAACATTAGCAGCAAAACAATTTCTTACTTTGAATTTTTCCCACTGGGGTAAGGAACTGTGTTTTATTATTTTGATTGGCTTCAGCAACCCACTTGGGATATAATTTAAAATGAGCAGGACTACCCTTGCCAGGATGCACTTTGCAGCTTACTTGAGGTCCACTGGGACAGAACTTGTATTCAACTGATATCAGGTGCCTGCAATTAAAACGTCTGAGCAGCCAGGCAGTTGGCCTTTGATAAAGGAAAGAAATGTTTGTTCTCTGCTGATAAAGGGATGAACCCAGAAACACGTGCGCAGAGAAGCTTGAAAATGTAAGGCCTGAAATAATGAAAATGCCAAAGAATTCTCTGTAAGTTGCTGACTTTGCTACATTCCTTAATGACCTGTTGTGAGTGCACTTTCGTTCAGGACAACTCTTTTTTGTACAAGTTTAATGGCCTATCCAGCCATGAAGGCAGCACCACTACATAAAGAAGCAGTTCTACGTGTGACTTTATAGATGGTTACTTTCAGAGCAGCAGGTTGGAACAAAGGCAGCAAAACGATTTTCTTACTTTGAATTTGCCCACTGGGGTAAATAACTGTGTTTTATTATTTTGTTTGGCTTCAGCAACCCACTGGCGATACAATTTTAAAATGTGCAGGACTACCCTTACCAGGATGCACTTTGCAGCCTACTTGAGGTCCACTCGGACAAAACTGGTATTCAACTGATATCAGGGTGCCTGCAATTAAATCTGCTGAGCAGCCGGCAGTTGGCCTTTGAAAATGAAAGGAAAAATGTGTTCTCTGCTGATGAAGAGATGAACTTAGACACACGTGCACAGAGATGCTTCAAAATATAAGGCCTGAAATAATTAACATGCCAAAGAAATCTCTGTAAGTTGTTGACTTTGCTACATTCCTTAATGACCTGTTGTGAGTGCACTTTCGTTCAGGACAACTCAATTTTGTACAAATGTAACAGTATGTTCAGCCGTGAAGGCAGCACTACTGCATAAAGGAGCAGTTCTATGTGTGACTAGATGGATGGGCACTTTCAGAGCAGCGGGTTGGAACAATGGCAACAAAAACAATTTTCTTACTTTGAATTTGCCCACTGGGGTAAGGAGCTTTTATTATTGTGTTTGGCTTCAGCAACCCTCTTAATTCAGCTGATATCAGGTGCCTGCAATTAAATCTGCTGAGCAGCCAGGCAGTTGGCCTTTGAAAAAAGAAGGATATTGTGTTCTCTGTTGATGAAGGGATGAACCCAGAAACACGTGTCCAGAGATGCTTGAAAATATGGGGACTGATATAATGAAAATGCCAAAGAATTCTCTGTAAGTTGCTGACTTTGCTACATTCCATAATGACCTGTTGTGAGTGCGCTTTCGTTCAGGGCAACTCTTGATAATAAATCTAAATCTATCTATCTATCTATCTATCTATCTATCTATCTATCTATCTATCTATCTATCTATCTATCTATATCTATCTATCTATATATATATATATATATATATATATATATATATATATTATCCAGAGGCAGACGCTATAAGGTAGTTATAGAAAAAGATGTATTTTTACTATATCTTTGGTGCCATTTGACAAATATTCACAAAATTGTCCGGAAAAAAGAGACAGTCAGGTGACCTGCTGTCTGGAAAGGTTTGAGGTGCTCCATCAAGCAGGGCTGCCCCCACAGTCCCCAACATTGCGACTGGGTACCCAGGGGTCATCCAGGTCACATGGTCGAGCCCTAGGGGGATGGGGTCCCCAGGGCTGAGATCAGCTTAGGGAGGGGGCCCTCAACCACCCTCCCACTTAAAAAATAAATAAATTAGGATGTGCTCTGGTGAGAGGGATTCCCTGGGGCCGAGATCAGCCTGGGGAGTGGAGCCTCTCTGTTAGAAAGTCCTCTTTTGTCATAGTTAGCCCCCACTTTTTGCCTGGTAGTCTCAGATTTATTAGTGCCCGAGGCCCATGTTGACCAGGTTTCTTGGGCCAGATCTCTTTCCCTGAACCTAAACCAGGTCTCTTTCCCTAAGCCTGTTATGATGCATTGGCACAGTTGGCAACACCTTTAGCTGCCACTATAAGTGCCTAGAGAATAGTTCTTTGGTACACAGGGCATTAGGTACTAAGGGTAGGTCCCTAAGGGCAGCAGCACAGATTGTGCTACCTTGGAGGTCGATGCGTCCAAAAGCACCCAGCACTGCCACTGCAGGCTGAATGTTCTGAATCAATCCTAAAAGACAAACTCGACATGGCACTCTGCCTGAGTGCCTTCTCCACTACACACTGCACACACTGTAGGTAAATCACCCCTCTGACAAGACTTCCAGCCCAAAGGCAGGGTGCACCATATTGTATGTGTGGGCATAGACGCATGAGCAATATGCCCCTGCTGTGTCCTTGCCAAGCCTAGGCCATAGTGAATGAACAGGGCAGCCATTTTAATGTATGTGCTGGACACTAGTCAGTATGTTTCACAGTTACATGGTGGCTACTCTGAACACTGTGTTATTTGGTATCACACAACTCAGAATGATAAATCAAAACAGGTACCAATATTGGATTTATTACAAAATGTACCCCCTCAAAAGCTAAGTATCCTGGCATAGTTGCTGGACAGTCAAAGCCAGCCTGCCGCCATCAGGAAAAATTCTGGAACACTTAGGTGCAAGATCGTGCTCTCTGGGTCCCAGAACAAAGCCCTTCCTGGGTGAATGTGGCAACACCCCCTCCGTGCAGGATTTTGCACTGCCCTGCTAGTCAGCTTCAAAGGGCTTACCACCCTTGAAACTCGACCCCCAAGCCTGCTGCTATCAGCAGGTGGCTGCCCATATTGCAAACCCCTACATTTGTTGGGAGCAACAGCGGGAAACCCCAGAAAGAACAGGAGGAGTCACCAACCCCAGCTTACACCACCCCTAAGGTTTTGCATGTGAGTTGACTTCTACATTTTATTTTCCTCCATGTTGCATGGAAGGAAAATAGCCAATCAGGTGAAAGGACGTGAACTCTGCCCACTGGCAGTGGTCACTTAGTGGGTGTAGCCACCCTAAGGTAGATGACCCATTGTTCACTACCAAGTACTCCCCTAAATACCCACTAAATACAATATTTAGTGGGCATCCCTAGACCAAGAAATCTGATTCCAAGGACAAAAGAAGACCAGCAACAAAAGACCCAAGGCTCGAGAACTGAAGTCCAGCTGCACCAAGAAAATGTCCCAAACCTTGCCTGCTGCAGGCAGGACTCGACAATCACAGCTAAGGGGTTGCTTAGACATTGGACAGACTCTACTGTCCCCTAGAGGATCTCTATTCTTCAAAAACCCCTAAGATCTCCGTCCAGAGTGAAGGCATCACTCTACTGCAACAAAGAAACAAAGACTCAGAGAAGGCCACTTGACTGACCGGCCACTGACCAAGAAACCGGATGCCACAGCCAGACCAAACTCTACCTTCTATACCTCATGGACACACCCTGCAAGTGTGCCAAGTTTGGTGGTACCGTACCCACCAGTGGCCAAAATGTACAATAGCCTAACATACTGGTCACCTCACATCAGACACCAAGAAGGACAGTCCACTCCAAACTGTAAAAGGACCAGGAGGAAGCCTCAGTCAAGGGACTTCAGAAACCACCAGGACCTCCCACCAGAGTGCCCCAGATGACCAGCAAGCAACCCTCAAAATGACCTACCTCCTGCTTCCAAGGGCTCCTTTGCGCACAGTACCAGGCTCATCGATTGACTGTGTTCCCGGCTGCCCTGTGCCCTGTTCTGAATATCCAACTGTGCTCTAAAGGTCCCCCCCTTGCGATCTCGACACTCCAAGGTGACCCACCAGAGTTACCTTTAAGTTCAGTGATGTAATTTGAGATGCCATCAGTGATGCCATCAGTGATGTCCCTGACCATGTCATGAGTGATGTAATATGTGATGTCATAAGCAGTGCATTATGGGATGCAAGTTATAGTTAGCTGAGGTAACTACAACTGCTGAATTTCACTGTTTCGTATGTGTAGAATGTGAGCCTTACTATATAATTCCTGTAACAACTGGCCCAAATTTAAAAGAAAATGGTGGAGCGTGACACTGCACCACATTGTCAGTGCATGCTTCGTCATTTTCAAAACAAAGGGATGCCCATATTTAATAGAATACGTCACTTCAATGTTTTGCCCCCTGCACCGGTACTAAATTTGCTGCTGAGTGCCAATGCAGCCACCCTTGCAAGGATGGCTGTGCTGCGAGGTAAATTGTTTTTGTGCAGGAAGGGAGACCTTCCTGCACAAAAACAATCTTCAATGGCATTTTGCTCTTTCTATGTGTGATCAGAATGCAGCACACATAGAAGAGCAAAAAATTAGGAGAAATTAGGAGAAATGAAAGCATTTCACCTTGTTGCACCATGCTAACACTACACCTGGGGTGGCATTCTGGGTTAGAAAACACCCATTGCAAGCCCATTCCACGCAAAGTGCTGCTTGTGAAGAGGCCTTATTTACAAAGTGGTGTTAAGCCACAAAAAGTGGCTTAACGCCACCTTGTAAATATGGCGCCGTGCATAGCACCACCGAAGTGTCACTAAAGGGGAGACTCTGGAGGCGACCGGCCTTTTAAATCTGGCCCTTGACTTTTTCACTGCATTTCTAAGTTTTTTCAAAATCTATTTCCTTACTATATTGTCAATGTAACCTTAGGTTTTTTCAGTGAATTTCTATGTTTTTTACTTCTATTTCCTACTTAGAACATCCCTGTAACTTTGTTTTTTTCAGTGAATTTCTATGTTTTTTAAATTTTTATCTAGTATCTGTAACATTGCTGTATGGTTTTAATTTCTCCTGATGTTACATTAATTGTTAATATTATTGTTATTATTATTGCTTTTTAATTCTGCTTAATAAAGGTAGAGGACCGTAGTCTATGATTTTTAGTTTGATCAAGTGATCGGACTGGAGCCGTAGTTCCGGAACCATGAATCTCACAATTTTTTATAAAAGTAGTTTTACTATGTAGAGGAATGAGTTTTTTAAATTGGAGTCAGGATCCACCTACACCTAAGTAGATCTGATGTGTTGCACAATCATTTTATATTTAAATATATGATTTAACATAGTGTTGGGATCTGTGGATTCACAAAGGGATTTGCGGATCCACTGATGATGAAAGAGGAATACTGTGTTTCCATTGGTTATTGATGGACCAGTTCTAGCCACACCCTACAGTGTTCATTCTTCTTTAAACTCTTAGGAGAGAGCAGTGCTGTATTGAGGAGCTACTCATTTGGGTATTTTTATATCCAATCTTTGTTAAAGAAGTATGGCTTCGGCCTCTGCAGCAGCAGTACAGCCTGAGAATCCCTGCATGGAGGAAGAGGAAGCTGCACCTCCTCCAAAAAAGGAAAGTGTGGTGTGGAGATATTTTAGTAATAGTACGGTGAGAAAAAAGTGACGGCAAAATATGTCACCTGTACCATCTATGGGAAGTAACTTTCACGTGGGACTGCCACGAAGTTTCCTCATGGAATAAGTTCCATCTGGAAACACATCAAGACAATTCATGAAATGTATTATAAAAGAATCCTGCGTGAGAGAGAAGGTGCGTCGGCTTCAACCAGTGCTGAGGCACAATCTTCAGAAACAACAACTATGCCATCCATTTTCTCACAGGGGCACTGTTCTAAATGCCATGTTTTACTGGTTGCGAAGGTTTAATGTGTGGCGGAATTGTTTTTGTGCTATTGGCAACCACCGTTGCAAGCTTTTCCTTTATTATTTGAACTTAGGTTTGGAGTTTTTTCAAGACGAAGCATGTTGCTTTTTAGGTTTTATGTTTGCTCTTTTCTTTTAGAGCCAGTTGTTAAAAAAAACACCAAAAAAATAAAAATAGTTCGTAAAATTTTGAAAAAAGGCTCTTGTTAGCACTACTCCATTCGCTGAAAGAAGAGCTGCCTACTTCTTTGTTTGTCTGCATCTATGTCTGCTTGGGTATGTCAGTGAATGCATCAGTCTGTCCATATGCATGTTAGTGTGTGCCTTACTTTGACCATGAGTGTGTGAGTGTGTGTACCAATACCTGCCTGGGTGTGTTAAGATATGGATGAGTGTGTACCTGTGAATGTCAGTGTATATATATATATATATATATCAGTAAATACATATATGTATATGTTTGCATCAGTGTGTGCATGGGTGTATAATTGTATGTCGCAGTATGTGCCTAGTGCGGTAGTGTATGCATCAGGTTGACTGTAGGTGTGTTATTATATCAGTTAATGTGTCTCTTGGTGTGTCAGAGAATACTTCAGTGTGTGAATGTGTGTTACTATATATATAAACGTGTGCCTGGATGTGTATGTATATTCGTTAGTTTGTGCATGGGTGTGAGTGTATGCATTAATGTATGTATGGGTGTGTCAGTGTATGAATGAGTGTGTGGTTGTCTGTTTCACTCAATGTATGAGCATGATCCTAGGAATGTTACTATGTGCATCACTGTGTGACTGAGACCCTCATTACAACTTTGGCAGGCGGCCTTTCTTCCTGCCTTCAGACTGCCTGTGTGGGATGAACCCCCCCAGTCCTATTAAGAGTTCACCACAGAGCCTTAACATTGATGCCGGTTCCTAATGGGAAATAAAAACCACCGCAAGCTGGCACCCTGGTGGTGTCGGTGGTCCGACAGTGGCGGCTTCACCACGGTCATAATGTGGCTGTCCCACCACCAACCTGTTGGCAATGGGACTGCCACCGCGAGTCTGGAAGTCATGCAACCGCCAGACTCACAATAAGGGTCTGAGTGTGTCAGTGTAAGGTTCAAAGTGTGCCTACGTGTGTTGCTAAGTGCATGAGGGTTAGCCTGGGCACGTTTCTGTATACATCAGTGTGTGCCGTGGTGTGTCAGTTTAGCAATGAGTGTGAACCAGGGTGTGTCAGTAACAGTATCAGTGGGTACATGAGTGTGTAAGTGTCTGTATTACTGTGCCCCTAGGTTTGACAATGTTTCGAAGAGTGCATGGTTGGCTGTTTCAGTGTATGTATTAGTGTCTGTCTGGCTATGTCAATGAAAGCAATAATGTGTAAGTTGGTGTGTTGTTGTATATAACAGTGTGTGTCTGGGTGTGTCAGTGTAGGCATGAGTGTGTACCTGATTATATTAGTGTATATATCAGTGAGTGCTTGGGTGTATAATTGCATGCATCAGTGTGTGTTTGTGTGTATCAGTGTTTGTATATGTGTGTCCCTAGGTGTGTACGTGTATGCATTAGTCTGTGCTTGAGTGTGTCACTATATGCATCAGTGAGTGCCTGACTGTTACTTTAAGCATCTGAGTGTGTTGGTCTATGCATCAGTGAGTGTCTGGGTGTGTTAGTGTATAAATGACTGTGTGTCTCAGTGTCTGAATGTATCCATAACTGTGTGCTTGGTTTTGTGCGTGTGACCAACTGTGTGTGCCTGGGTGTGTTACTAAATGTATTAGTGTATATCTGGGTTAATCAGGGAATGCTCCTAGGTGTGTCAGTGTACGTATAAGTGTGAAGCTGGGTGGGTCAGTGTATGCATCAGTGTTTGTTTGAGTGTATCAGTGCATGCATCAGTGTGTACATGAGGGTGTCAGCATATGGATCAGCGTGTCAGTGTTTGTAACAGGCGGACCACAGCAGTGTTAGTGAATATGTCACTGTGTGGCTGGCTGTGTCAATACATGGTTTAGTATGTGTAAGGGAGTGTCAGTGTATGCTTGTGTTAGAAGTTGGATGTGTCAGTGTATGCATGAGTGTGTATCTGGGTGTCTCGGTATATGAATAAATGCGTGACTGGATGTGTCAGTGTATGTTTTAAAGTAAGCATGGCTGTGTCAGTGTATGTTTCCTTGCATCTCTGGGTATATTAGTGTATTAGTGTATGCATATGTGTGTGCCTGGGTGAATCATTCTACATATCATTGTTTGTATGGGTTTTTTAATGAACTTCTAGTGTTTTTGAAATGAAGAGGGAGACTGTCTAGGGGGCCTGGGGTATACCGATGTTTTTTACCTACCATTATAAATTAAATTTATTTTGTATTATAACTTAAAAAAAATACATTGCTTTAAGTTGGGAGTAAAAAAAGGGGAGAGCAATATGGAGACAGAAAAAAACTGACTCAGTAAGAAATAAAAAAGATAAGAAATTATGCAAATATTATAATAAATTAGCAACAAACTACTCACAATTAGGATAAAGGTAAAATAAGTTTGGGTCTGTTAGTGTATGCATAAATGTGTACCAGAGTGTGTCATTGTAAGAATGAGAGTGTACCTGGGAGTGTTGTATATGCATAAGTGTGTGCCTAGGTGTTGGAAAGTGGATTATTGGTAAAGGCAAGTAGTTACCTACAATAGGTCATTAACCCCCACTATGTCCAGTCAGATCTCAATAAATTAATCAGGCCACCCATGATGTAACACTGTTATATTGACTTTCAGAAGTGTTTCTTGATACAGGAAGCAGTCCACAGCACCAGCCAGTAGTTTAGAGGCTCTGGTTTGCCTCTTGGGGTCTGGGACTACAACTCCCACAATGACCCCTCTTAAATTTATGGAGCTATTACCAATAGCTGCTCTGAATGTCTCCAAACATCTGGATCTTCTTCCTGATGTCCTTTTTTGGTCCTTGAAGTTCTTACAAAGTGATCCGAGATTCCAGAAGCTCTGAGTAGCCCCTTGGGGGTTGGGACTACAGTTCCCAGAATGCACCTGGTCAGAATCCTCAAATGGCCACTGGGTTCATCTTGCAGTCCTGATGCAGGGGACTCTGGGCAGCACCTTTGCACCTGTAGGCTACAGGGAGTCCACTCCTGTAGTTGCAGAAGCCAGGCAAAGTCATTTTCTTGTTGAAGCCTAAGGTGTGGAGCTGGTGCAGTCCTTGTGAGTGCAGTGTCCAGCAGGAGAGGGGTCCAGCAGGATAGTCCTTCTTCTCCAGTATCTTCTTCCAGCAGGGATCTGAGGTGTGGGTGAAGCTCTGCCATATTTATCCTTGTTCCTGAGGTGGAAAACAGGGGGGAAACTGTCCAATCACAGGAGGCCACAACCCCCTTGGATTACCACTTCCTGGGAAGTGTGTAAAAAAATCAATCCCAGGGAACAACATTCCTTAAAAATCCAAAATGGCAGAAACTGAATTTTGGAGATTAGGTCTGGCTGAGCCGACCCACTGGGGTGGCTACAAATACTTAACACACAGCTCTCCTGCCTTCTCCTAATCTAATCAAGAGGGCTCCTGGTTTTCTGGGTTTGCAGGAAATGGGGGAGTCCCTCATTTTTAGACCAGTTTGACTGCTCTCCCTCCATCCTCCTTTACCATCGGCTGAGGCAGATCTCCTCCCCCAGACACTTCCTTTGTTTTCAGCCCAGGTCACTCTACACCTCATCAAGGCAGCCTGGCTAGGCTGCTAGAGGCTGGCCAATCAGAGAAGGGCTCTACAGAGCTGAAGTTGACAACTTTCAGTAATAGTTGTAAAACTCTTTCCCTGAACTAGTTAAATTCAAACATGGCAAGTTGTTGCGTTTATTATAACAATCAGTTTGATACGAAACTTTAAATATCTGGCTCCTACTGGGACTCTATTAATTAAAATAAAGACTTCCACAGTTTAGCCTATGGAGCACGTTCACTACAGTGAGAGAAAAACAAATGTGTCTATTTTACCCCACCTGGCTTTATAAAACAATGGGGCATATTTATACTCTGTTTGTGCCGAATTTGGGTCAAAAATTTTGATGCAAATTCGGCGCAAACCTAACACCATATTTATACTATGACGCCCGACCCCGCGAACGTTAAAATTCCTCTGTGTGCGTCATTTTCTGGATGGGGGAAACCGGCTTGCGTTAATGACATGCAAGGTAGGCGTTCCCGTCCCAAAAATGACTTTAAGGCCTGTGCGCCTTATTTATACTTCTGCGTCATTTTGACGCACAGTAGGGAGCAGGCCTTAAAAAACGGCGCACAGCCCGATGTGCACTGTTTTATAACGCCTGGGTGAGGGCAGGCGTAAAGGGGCCTATGGGCTCACTTCCATGGTCTCTCACCATGGAAGCAGTCCAGAGGTGCCCTTCTCTGCCCCCAGGGACACCCCCTGCCACCCTCGTCCACCCCTGGAGGACCCCCATGGATGAGGGGACCCATCCCAGGTAAGTAGAGGCAAGTATATATATATTTTCTTTTAAAGTGGCATGGGGGCCTATCTTGGGCCCCCCCTACATGCCACTGTGCCCAATGGCCATGCCCAGGGGACAGAAGTCTCCTGGGCATGGCCATTGGGCCAGGAGGCATGACTCCTGTCTTTGCTAAGACAGGAGTCATTTCAATGGGGTTGTGCATCAAAAAATGGCGCAGCTCAGGTTAGAGCCATGATTTTTCACTCTAACCTGACTTGCACCATTTTTTGACGCACAACCCCCATTTTTCCCTACGTCGGCGTTGTCTGGTTAGAGTCATTTTTTTTAAACTCTGACCAGTCCGCAGCGCCGGCTAATGTCAATCCCTAAGTAAGGCACCCGCATGGTGCGTATAAATGGCGTTAGCCGGCAGTAAATATTTTTACGCAAACCAGCGCCAGTGCTGGTTTGCGTCAAAAAGTATAAATATGGGCCAATGTTTATAAGAACCCTGCTTATAGTTACATAGCACCCAGCCCTAGAGACACTTAGAACACACCTTAGGGGTGACGTACGTGTAGAGATAAGGTAGTTTAAGACTTTGGAAGTACTTTTCATTTCAAAACCAAATTTGCATGTAACTTTAATTTAAAAGCAGCCTGAAAGGCAGGCCTGCCTTTAAAATGACCCAGGGCACCTCAGCAGTGTCCTCTAGTGCCTTAAGTGAGGTGTCTACAAAGTCAACCCAAGACTGGGTATTTCAGCAGAAGGTTAAGTGAGTAGGCTAAGTGAGTAGGGCCACTGTTATTATGAAAGTCTGAGTGCCTGGTTAATTTACATTTTATGCTATAATGTAATTATTTTAAAATGTAATAGCACAGTGAGGGAGCAGTTGGTCACTGAGAGAAACTACAAAACAACACAGTGTTAATATTTCATTTATTTTGATGGGTTATTATTGTTTAACCTGTTTCACCAAAAATAATGTTTTAGCTATAAAAAACAGTTTGATCAATAAATGTATAACAAATTTTAGATATCTCCCTAAAGTATTCTTACTTAATAGTAACCAGTGTGGTGTTGGTGCCTCTGTAGGCAAAGGGATGCTTCCTGTCATACATGAACTATTAAAATATTGCAGGAGTTATTTGAGGCAGAGTGTGAGAGAAGATTAGCTCTGCTATGCTGACAGACACAAGAACACCTGTTAACCACAAATCTGAGAGTAAATGTTTAGAATGTTGTATATGCTGATTTAAGACTAATAACAAACATGCATTTTCTACAGAACTATGTACATTATGCTGCAGCCCCTCAAGGAATATCCACAACCCTTGTCAGGGCGAACCTATAAAGTCACAAAATTTGCCTGAGCTCAACCCCTTGCAACCTTTGACACAGAGCATGTAAGCTTAATTTGGGGCAATGTGTAACATATTTATGCATACCAAAACATTATTAAAGTCAAATGAGCAACAAAAAAAAATCCAAAAACTATTTAAAAAGCACAGTCTGGGAAGGTGCCTCTTTTGGTATGGTCACACCAATTGTTTGCAGTAATGATGCTTAGTTGGCTCTGTGCTCTAGTGCACTGCTAAGTAGCCCTCCAGTGCATGAGTTCTTGAACTCTGACCGTTGAAATGTGTTGAAATTATCTAAACCATAATTGGCATATTTAAATTCTTCATAAGGCCATTGGCCCTCATTATGATGTTGGCGGTAAAATCTGCCTACCGCCGCTGTGACGACCACCAAAAGACCATCGCCGCGGCTACCACCGTGTTATGACCACACCTGGATTTCCGCCAGAAGGATGGCGGATATCCGGCTCTGGCCATGCCAGCGGATGGCAGTGAGGTGGTGCTGCTGCCACCAACAGTGCCACGCCAGTAGACCGGTGCCAGCCGTATTATGACCCATAATATAGCCTGGCGGTGTTCTGCTGGAGAATCCCCTGAACACAGGTAAGTGGGTGCTCCGACAGGGGAGGGGGCTGGGGGGTGTTTTGTGTGTGTGTGTGTGGGTGGGGGTGAATGTTTGTGCATATGTGTATGTAGGTGTGTGTTTCGTACTGAATGTGTGTGCATGTATGGAGATGTGAGTGTGTGTGTGTTGTGTTCTGTGAATGCATGTCTGCGTGTATGTATGTAAGTGTGTGCAGATGCATTTGTGAATGGATGTATGCATGAATGGGTGTGTGTATGCGTGTGTGTATGTGTAGGGGGCGTGAATGTAGGGGGGATTTGGAGAGGAAGGGGGGTGGTGGGGTATCTGTAGATGGGGTCGGGTGGGGAAGACCTTTATCAGTGACAGGGAGGGATTCCCTGTTGCTAATAGTGCCTACTGGTATGGTTTTCGTGGCGGTAAGGAGGTCACGGAAACCATATCGGTACGCAGGGTAATTATACCACAGGCCGCACAGTGACGGACGCCCGGCTGGAGGCTGTTACTGCTGTTGGCAGTACTTTATACCATATTACTGCTGACCACCAGGGCCATAGCGTGTGGTCCCTAAAGTACACTGAAGACATGTACAGAGAAAAGATACTTTTAAACACTACTAAGTCATACCTTTGTAGGCAATGTTGCACACAAGGCAGGGTGGATAGTATTTAAAGGTAAGACATTTAGAAAGTGTAAGTGAATCTTCCCCTAGAGGAACTACCACTGAAAAGCTGCTTTCATTGTAGAAAGGCAGGTTGACGTATAGAGAAACACAGGTAAGCCATGTTAAAAATTAACAGTACTTTCTTGGGCTAAGTACCAGCTAAGTGCCAGCTATAAAAAAAAAGTTCAAGTTGCCTTTTTAATAATTATTAGTGGAAAGTAAATTCTATCAAGTAAAATATTTCCTGTTAGATGCTCCTGAATGATAATCTGCATTATTTCTTCAGTTGTGAACCAGCTACTGAATAGCTCTGTTGAGATGTAAACACTGCTCCCAGTGAAGTGGCAGAGTCTTGGCGGTTTGAAGGTATTTCTGTTCCTCTGTCAGGAAGACCAGTTGAGGTGAAACCAGGAACTTAATTTACCTAAATAGGGTCTCCCCTGTCACAAGCAGATGATAACTGAACATGCCCCTTCCTTTTTCCTCCCAGGCAGGAAGGCCCCTACCCAGTGAGGGGAAGCTTCCCCCAGATCTTGTTTGGAGTGACTACAAAAGAGGTGCTCCCTCTTGTGGAGACTGGCTAATGAATCCATTTTATTATTTTTCCAGGCCTGACTTCATCCTGTGATACTCAATGCTGAACAGGCCTTAAAAACACATGCAAAAGGTTGGATGCCCTTTACTAAATTAACCCTGACAGACAGCTTGTAATGCAAGGCTTGCTTCAAAGAGACACCCAACAGACATTGCTTCATTCACCCAGCAACAGACAGACATCTGAATGTCCACATAGGTCTGAGGAAAGGTTATGAAGAAACTGGTTTGGTGACGCTTGGAAAGTTCCAACTGTCTGAGAAATGTGCTGGTCACGCTTGTGATTATCTTGCATTACGCTGCCATCATGAAATGTTGTTCTACTGTGATTGGATAGATGCCTAATATATGTGTAACACCATGCATCACCTGATCAACATCACAACATGTGCTTGATGAAGAAATTGCCTCTCTGTTGTTCTGATTGGATGGACCACATTGTTGTGGTCTTCAAGCATAAAAGATTGTATTGAAGTTCCGCAATTCAGACTGCTTGGACTTGGCCTCTCAAGCCATTAGTTCTCGTGCACGTATTAAATTGTCTTTCTTTATACCCTAAGACTGGCTGGTCTCTGGTCTTGTTCCTGCTCTGTCGGAGACTTCAACACTCTTACCTTGCTCAAACCTCTAGGTGGGCAAACAGACACTGCACAAGGAGAAAAGGGACTCTCAATCTTGGGATTAATTAATGAGGAGCACTGATTAGTGTGAGATTGCTTGCAGTAGGGCACACAGGACATGCTACTAATATGGTAATCCAGAGAACTTGTATTTCTTTCAAGAGGGAAGGGCAGGTGTCACCTCCTTCCACAAGCTAATGTCAGGCCTAAATGTAGCACTACAATATACTTTTTACAGCTTGTGGAAGAACAAAAAAAGGACTCAATATGCTATTTGAGAGTTTAAGACCTTTGATGAGCTATGGAAGGCAAGGCATGCACCCACGTGTACCCAGGACAAAAACTTGAAACTTAGTGGTTCATTTAGCTGACTTACTGTGTAGGTTTCAGGGCCACAACAACACAACAAGCTGCAAGAAGCCTTATTCCAGAAGTGCCCAGCTGATCTATACCAACTACATATGACTATAATCCTGTTAAAAGCCTCTGCTTCAGTGAGACTTGTCCCTTGAGTACTGTTTCTGTGGTCCTAGAACCCTTGGATGCATCTAACTGGCGTTCTCCTGTGACTTTAGAAAAACCGGTACTTAGAAACATGTTCAGCTCCAAGCCTTCCAGACAAACTTTCCAAGCCGATCAGCCAAGGCCACTCCTTTCAGATTTCCCCTGCTCCTAGCTTCTCTGCAGCAGCAAATCCTTTTCAGCTGGACCTCAGCTAGAAGGTATACCCGTGTAGAGCCTTCATTGAACACAGCCACATTTGCACTGCCACTGTAGAGGATTTCACAATTGGTGCTGCAGCCCTAAAGGCCATTTAACCTCCAGGTACTAGGTACAGTTGATAAACCATATACCAGTGAGTTAGAAGTAGGTTAAAATATCATTAGTCCTTAAGGATGCATGGCAGCTATTATACAGCAAGACATACCAAAGTAACTGTGGGCCAAATGTATGAAGTTTTTAGCAGTCACAAATGGTCTGATCCTCAGAATCAGGCTGTTTGCAACCGGTAAAAGCATTTTGGTACGCATCAAAGTCCCGTGCTACTGAATCGCAATTTGGCTTTGCAATTCAATAATATGAAGGGGCATGTTTAGGGCATCTCATCCTAATAATGAATCACAGGGGTTTGTATGAATGTTCTATGACCAAAGTATAGTAGTGAAATATTCTCACTTTGCCACCCATTTCAAAGTGGTGGTAACCCATTTGCAAATAGTAAGGTGTTGCCAAGGGTTCCCACTGACCACTGCCTACCCTTTAAAAATGAAAAGAAACTTTTTATTTACTTTTTTAAATGCATCCTGTTTTCCTTATGGAAATCAGGCTGCATTTAAAAAAACAATTGCTTTATTTAAAGGCTATCACAGACATGGTGGTCTTCTGACCCCAGCAGGACACCATCCCTGTGATTTTTTAGATTCCCATTGGGTCGCAAAGGTGGACCTACCTCATGAATATTAATGAGGCAGGTGTATTTGTGACCCACTTGAAATGGCAAATGAAACTCAAAGGGGTTTTGTACATTTTAAATTGCAATTTCCTAATTATGATTCACATTAAATTGCAAATAAGAACTAGCGTTTTCAAATATTTGTACATGTGGCCCTATGTCCCTTTTCTCAAAATGTACCTGCCTCATCCTGTGCCTAACCTCTACCGGTCTAACACCAATATAGACTCCAAAAAAAACTAAAGAACTTGTAAACTACATTTTAAAAATGTAAATGTTACTTCTGACCTCTAAATTATATCCTTAATTAAATGATAAGCATAATAAGCATGCTTTAATAATCAAGCACCTGATTCATAAAGTAATTCACACCTTTGAGGAGGTGCACACTTTTGTGTATGTTTACTTCTTTTTTTTATTCACAAACTCTGAGTATATGTTACTGCGAAAAAGCAGTGGTTGTTCTAGCACTTCACATAAGCATCTACTGGTACTGCAAAACCCTTCCATGGAAAATAATAGAGTGGGGGCTATGGCCTTGATACTTTTAATTCAATTTACTGTACTTCCATTAAAATTTAATAGTAGTGTTTTTTATTTTTTCTACATTTAAAGTAAAGATGTAAAATACATTTATACAATTATTTAACCTAAAATACATTTCTGAGTTAAACACTTTTAAATTTAAACAAATTTTTACAATGTTCCCTTTATCAAAGGAAGACTCAGTAGTCTGGTAGCATAAGGTTTTATTTTAAGGGCTTGATTGATAAAGGTAAACTTACACTTTTATTTAAGTTTATGATTGCTATTCACAAGGTATTTTAATAGTAGTGTCGCGTGGGCTCTCATTATCCTAAATGAGACTACTGGATTTCTAGGCAGCAGGATCGATAACGGTGTGGGGGACTGAGTCTGACCCACGTGTAAGGAACTCTGTCACCCTAAATCCGGTTTTTGCTCCGGCTAACTAGCAGTGCCTCATTTCTCCCACGGGGAAGAAATGATTAGGCAGCCGAGCGCATGACATCTTTGGAACTTCTCAGGGAAGTCGTGGTCACTCAGATCCAAACCAACTGTCTCATTTACAATATGATCTCATATACAAATGACAAAGACAGTATAAGTTTTATATAATGTTTTAATAAAACGACTGTATTTTAGATAATAAGGCGTGAGCCGCAATAACCAGAACAATACAACACAGTAGGATTGAAATAGTCACCAGGAGAGTAAAACATAAGAACAAAGCTATCATAGTGCCTAACAGTTTCTACTCTCCCTCTGCTTGTTCTATTTAGAGCACAGCATGTTAAGCTTCTAGCTTGCCTTTCCGAATCACTGGGGAGACATCAGCCCTCATACCTGAGCAAAGGCCTGTGATCTGGTTCAGCATCTGCAACGAGGCAGTCAGCGTCTAGTTGTGGTTCCCTGGTCAGAATCTCCCTCTCGCGTGTATTGGGACAAGGAAGTGATTTTATAACTAACATGTCATCGTGATCACAAAATGTCCCTACGCAGGAATGCCAAATCTAAAGTCCTACCACGTCTATCGGCAATGTACCAGACTGTATCCTTGACTGAAGCACAGAGTGAATATGTTATGGAGAACTCCAGTGCTGAAGTAGGCAAAACAGTGTGATATGAATAAAAAAACAACACCGTAGAACTGGCTATTTGAAAAATAACAGTACGAAGCCTAATAAAAAGCATTTAGAGCAAAGTGCACAGAGGCTCTAAGCTGCCAGCAAATGAATAAAACACATCCAGGGCAAAGTGCACAAAGGCCTAAAGCCTGAAGCTAATGCTCAAAGGATACGTAAAACTAACCACACCACACCCTCCCCTTGTCGGTAGCAATTGGTTCCAATAATATAAAAGTATGCCCCAAATATAAACAATACATAAAACTATATATTTCGACAAGGTCAGAAGACAACAAAGTCATAAATTTAGGAAACATGTGACGATAAAGCCAAATTCAATATAGTGTCAATTTTGCAGGAGAGAAAAAAAAAATCCAATCATCAGACAGAAGCAATAGAACGTAGGAGCTCCTCCACTTCGATATATGTTAATATCGGAAGATCCACGCCACAAAGTACCATGGAGCAGGTGTGTTCCAAAGCCCCAAAACCATCCAGGGCGGCACCCCATGCAGGGCCTAGGAAAGAGACAACACCATCTTCCTCCAGGAAGGGAATCTCATAAACCGCCTCACGAAGCAAACGCAACCGTAGTACACAAGTCTGGGAATGAGCCCTAATCGGGAACATCAACAGATCAATTTCGACCACTGGAGGGCGCTGCAGTGAGAGACAGAAAGCCAGTGCATGTTCAAACGAGCACCAAAGGCACCGAAACACGGGTTGCACACAATCCAAAACTGGTCGGAATGACAGAGACCAGTCACACTCCAAATGTCCCAGGAGTGTTGCTCCAAAATGCTGCATCATGCGTTCACGACACAGCTGTGCTGACGGGAGCAGCAATACAGGATCTCGTTGTGGCGGGACAGCCATTGCGAAAAAATAGCAACAATAGCAAAACTCCAGCCAACAAAGCCAAAGTAATCGGGAAACCCCCAAAAATGCTTCCGAAAATAGAGTGTATAGCCGAGGGTATCAAACCGAATATGGAAGAGAAGGTGTGAGCAAAACCAGCACCAACTGCTTTGAAAAAATGTGCAATACCAGCAGTGCTGGATGCATTAAATATACGTCCCACAAGTTCACCGAAGTGACTCGGAAAGTTAGTATTCAAAAGGGACTGTATCTCCGCCGATGACCTTGCCACTTGAAGTGCGTAGGTCTCGCTAGCAGATGTAAGGGCCACATGCTTTTGAAACAATAAAGCTTTTAGCCGACTCAACTTGTCGAAATTAACCTTGGAAGTAGCAATATGAGGCCAGATGTCCGCTACCTCCCTAATTTGAGTGGGGGGAAACAACACATTCCCGCAGCACGTAACGGCCTTGTTGACAACGACAACGTAAACTATTCCGGCACGCATGCCACAGCAGCGTTCGCTGTTAAGAACAATGTAACTGCCGTTAGAAAGCACCTGGAAAGTGTTTTTAATAACCGGGACTGGAACTCCCTTCAGATAACAATCTAAGTTAGCAATCAAAGCGTTACACGCTCCGTGCAAGGACAGCTGTTTACAAACCATGGAATGGCTGACAGAAGCTTCGCATTCGCTACCGCTAAGAAAAACCTCCCTCAAACCATTAATACATCTGTATTGAAAGGGAAGCTCCCACACCTCGTGGATGTAACTGTCTCCCAATAGTTCATATCTACCCACCGGAATGTGCTTCAAACAAGAAGTAAATTGCAGAGTGGAGATAGGCAAATTAATTACCCCATGAATCAACCATTCAGCTGACGGAATCTCAGCAACCGTGAAAGGCAGTTTCTCCAATTTCTCAATATTCAACATGACATACGTTGCTTCCTTTTTAGCCATCAGCTGTTGTTGATGAGTCAAATTAAAGGAGATAAAGATCTCTCTGGCACAAATGTGCTGCCATGGAACGCGACCCGCCTTCAAGGTCTGAAGAGTCCAACCCAGCTGCATGATGGACCGCGTCTGACTCTGCCCATGATATAAAGAAGACATGTCTGATTTAATAATGTCAATAGCAGAGGAAACAATGCTGTCAATCGTGTAAACACGGTCAGAAAGGGTATGCATGCCATTATCAACAACAGACAAAGTCTGCATCAGGTTTTCCTGGTCAATCTGCCTCAACCGGGCTGCAGCCTCCTGTTGTGAAAGCTTCCAAATCTCATTATAAACTTCGTATAAGAACCTTTTCTTCCGTGGTACCTTCGGACCTGACAAAAAATCTTGTAAATCAGTATCATTAGACAGTAACGTGAGATGTGACGATACTGCATCCAGCGTGGATGACTTCAACCATTGTTGACAAAGCTTCCCCACGCTGTATGTAGTTATAATATCAGCATGGTCTGGTGAAATGTAACGAGGGTCTGCCCTACTAGTCCTGGACCCCCCTGAAGAGGTGACAAAACGTTGATGACACTCATTAGTGTGTACAGGCCATAATAACCACCCGCCCGGATGTAACGATGAAGTGTTAAGCGTACCATTCTGGGCCCAATGTGTAAATTCACTAAAGGTAGCATTCACATAGTGCTGCCAGTTGTTTAATTTGGAAGGGACAGGTATACTAGGCAAATTCAACTCTCTAATTGTCGCCAAGCCCAAACAGCCAGTCTGTTGTACTGTGTCATTGAGGAAAATCATATGTACAGGGATAATACATGCTCTAAATAATGTATCCCTGCCTTGCATCTGCCAATTTTTACGTACCCCAAACACTTTTCAAGTCAACAGTCTTAAACCAGTATTCATACCCCTCGACCCAAAGTTTAGATACAAACAAATTTGAATACAGTAATTTAGTATCGGTCAATAACATTTGCTTATTAGAATACAGAGTAACCTTAAAATAGTAAGACCTAGCATTTCGTTGATCATGCCCAGAAAAATATGCAAATTTATCATAATATGTTTTCGAACTCCCTTGTGGAGGAGTCGAGCAATGTTCCCATTGCACATAATTAAATATAGACTTAGGGCTACTAGCTTTATGAATAAAGTGGTGTCCATAATAGTTGTAGCAAAACATGTCACCATGATTATCTCTAAATTGGTAAGCATCTTCATCGTCATAGACAGTATAATATTGCAAATCTGTTAGCATAGAATCTACTGTCTTCACATCCCAATCATCAGAAACAATGCCTGGTATAACAATATCATTCATTGATAACTTGAGGACATACGGTATTTGAATCAATTCAGTGGGACCATATATATCAAACATTACTTTATCCCACACAATCCCATCCGGAATTGGTATTGCAGAAATGTTTACAGTGGACAAGTCTCTTCGAACCATATGAGACGAAAAATGTGGTTTTAACACAGTCTCCACGTGCTCAATGTCAGATCGATCAGGAAGAAAATGACCATGTATTACCAGAAAAAAAGTAACCACAAATCCCAACCACAAAAAAATAGTCATTACAGCCATTAAAAGCCACAAATAGTTCCAAGGACAAACAAAATACGTGTGTTTAAGCCAACACAGCAGCTTACGTGGACCTCGGACAGAAGACATCGAGGACGAGGAATGGACACTGCATCATTAGTGTCGTTGAAGCAGCCAGAGGCAGTTCTTGCAAAAGGTGCAACTGTGAACAAAGAAGCAGATGGAGGCTCTCGCCTTGGCACTCTATAAACAACATGTTCAGAAACCTCAGTAGAACGTACAGCAACTTGATCAAAAGATTCCAAATTAATCGTCGTCTGTGGAACAATCGCAAGATCATCATCCACCCTCCCCAAGCTCGGAGAGGAAACAGCGTCGGTGTAAATCACCTGCAGCGGGACTTCTTCCCCAGTAGTGAGAGGGATTCCGGAACTACTGGGTGTCCCTCTTGGTCTGCTGTGCAGAATCGGCCACATGTTGTAACTTGACATTATCAATAGAAACAAAGCGATTTCCTTTGGCCCCTTGCAGCGGCGGTAAAATCACAGTTCTCATGCCGCTAACCCCTAACACAGGTACAGGTGCTCGATAAGAAGGACCAAATTCTTTCTTTACTGCGACCTTTTCACGCACTAGATCCCCAATCCTGGGTATCCAACCAGTAGGAGTTACTGGCTCATCCTTAATTCCTGAGGAGGCAGCACTTGCAGAAGAGTTATCTTCATGGAATTGTTGTAAATCCTGTAAAACAGTGACACAATCATTTATGTCAAAGGGCGTATCCGCCGCCTCCACACCAGGACCATCTAGATCAGGAACATACATTCGTGTTCCAAACAGGCACTCATATGAAGTACGACCCCCAATGACCTTCTAGGCAAGTTATTAAGTGCTCTCTGTACTCCATACAGGTGGGCTAGCCAACCACGACCCGTACCTATAACTCTGGCCGTTAAGGATTGCTTTAAATCACGATTTAAACACTCCACGACAGAATTTCCCTCGGGACGAAATGGAGACGAGAATTGGAGTTGGACCCCCAACGAAGCCATGGTGTCCCTGAATGCCTTAGAGGCAAAAGCAGGGCCCTAGTCCGAATGAAAAGCCGCAACTGCAAATGTATTGACAAAGATGCGCAAATCTTTAATAACAGTCCGAGCGTCAGCCGAGCGTTGTGGCCATACCCACACAAATCTGGAGCACGAATCTACAGCAACCAATATATATTTGTATGCACTATCTGGTGTCAAAGATGCGCAAATCTTTAATAACAGTCCGAGCGTCAGCCGAGCGTTGTGGCCATACCCACACAAATCTGGAGCACGAATCTACAGCAACCAATATATATTTGTATGCACTATCTGGTGTCAGCGGACCACAATGATCCAAGTACACACACTGTAAAGGTTTATTTGAAATCAGAAGGGGCGTCTGCTGCGGGCGTCTAGCCGACGAAGCTTTAATTTGTTGACAAACGTCACAACAAAGGACATACTGCTTTGTCTCTTTATAGAGACCAGGCCACCAGTAACAAGCCTGTAACAGTGAAATCGTGGCAGCCACACCAGCATGTGCAGATGCCACCCCCTCATGTGCTGCAGAAATTAATCGAGGTCTCTCAATTTTATTGGTAGTTCACGTACACCAATGCCTGGAATATTAACAACAGCATTTAGCGCACTACTCAAACAGTAACCATATTTAGAAGGAAATCCTTTAGGAAACGGCGTGCCATCAGCTGTAGCTTTTATGGCAGCCGAAATCTCTGTGTCTGGTTTGGAACTCGAACGAGTCACTGCGGCCACAGTGGCGACAGTCACTGCCGACTTTGCGGCTTCATCAGCCAAAGTATTCCCAGCAACGTGTATTCCAATGCGCTGGTGTCCAAGTGTATGCACAACATGGACCTTAGGAAGCGTTTCTTTCAGATCCGCAACCTTACCCCACAACAATTTATGTTTAATGGTGTTGCCTTTAGAATCTCTGAACACATTCATCTTCCAATAGTGCAGATATTCATTGAAAGATTGAACACAGTAGTAGGAGTCACAGACCAGCAAGGTCAAAATCGCCGGATCCGCGTGCTCCAACGCTAACAATAGAGCTTTGAGCTCAGCCAGCTGTGCTGTGCAATCCCCCAAGGTTTTAGTGTAAGTATGTCGGGGCAGAACACTTCCCCCTCCATAGTCCCGCTCTCCACCGCACATGCAGCAGAATACTGTTGTTTAGTCCCAACCGCTGGTTGCGCAGAGCCATCGGTATACATGACCACCTGATATTGGTCAATAGGCAACGTACCAGCAGGAACTGGGTACTCCATTTCATATTGAAGAAATTCTTGAGTCTGCAGTTTAGGGTCAAATATGTAATCTACATCAGTGGCTGTCAAAGACGTAGCCCATTGTGTCCATCGCGGGTGTAAAGCTTTCGAATTAGGAACACTCGCTTTTGTAACAGCCTCTAAGGCCGGAATCGGGGAAACGACAATGATGCGTTGGCCCTGGGCAAGCGGTCTTTCTTTAATCACAGCCATCTGTACTGCAGTGAGTATTTTCTCAGTCTGTGCAAATCACTGTTCTGCAGCAGAATACAAGTGGGACTTGTATGCAATCGGGACTGTCTCACCCTCATTAAAGGTGACATACGTAAACCCAACAGCCCCAGGTATCACCCTGATGAATAAATGTGTCTTATTGTCCCGTGTGTGTAAGTGTTTAACCGCTAAGAGATCAGTCTGTAACTCTCGTAGTATGTGTGTATGCTCAATTGTCCAAAATCTACTCGAAAAATTCGGGCGAATCAAGTCGTATAAGGGTTTTATACGCGTAGCATAATCAGGAATGTAAGTTCTGCCAAAATTCAGAAACCCCAACAATGACTGGAGCTTCCGAACCGTATTAGGAGGCTGCAATAAAGCACATTTCTCCCAAAAATGTGGCGCTAGGCTCTTGCCCTCACTCAACAACTCATATCCCAGGAAAATGACGCTGAGGAAGGCAATCTTTGATTTCTTAAAATTAAACTTATAGCCAATATCAGCAAACCCCACAACAATGCACAATACACGCCTTAGATGTTGCAGAATCTCATCGTCTGTCAGATATATGTCATCAACATATGATAACGCTTCAGGGTCCAACTCGTGTAGCATTTCAGTCACACGAGCCGAAAACAATCCTGGGCTATTCTTATACCCCTGAGGCAAACGACAAAACTTTTTCTGAGAGCCAAACGCACTGAAACTGGTATAGTCCCTACTTTCGGGCGCTATATTTTGGCAGAAAAATCAATTCGAGATATCTAACGTTGTTTTGTATTTCTTACGTACTATATTATTCATAAGCGCAGCGCTATTTGAATTCTGTATTGCATATGTGCGTGTATGACTATTCAAATGTCTGTAATCCACCACTATCCTATATGAATGGTCCGGTTTAGCAACCGGAAATAAGGGATTATTCATCGGTGAGACACAGGGCTCAATTACACCCTGGCACTCCAATTGTGTAAGAATTTTCCTAACCGATGCCATTGCCTCAAATTTGATAGGATACTGCGGCTGTGGCTGAGGTTCGCCCTTTATTGGAATTACATGATAAGGTGATTGTCTATCCCACCCCACGTTATTTCTATATAGGGCGGGGGCCTGTGCTAGAGCCCATGATTTACTATAGGACTCCGCTAGTTCTCTCGGAATAAGTGGTGAGAAGGAAGGTGCAATAACCTCCTCCCCAACTGGACAGTCGCGAACAAAGTCAGGTGGCCAATCCTGTTCGGCCAGCAGAAAATCATATGATTTTACCACATGGTCCCAAAAGATGGCGTGTACAATGCGGTCAATGTCCCCTTCTAATCGCAGAGTCACTTGATATACTCTATCAGGATCAGAGACTCGCATATCCGCCGTTTCGACTTGTATGAAGTCATCAGTTGCTTTCACCTCCAGATGCTCTAGAAGACTCCAGCGAACTATTGTGACTTCTGCCGCGCTGTCTAATAGAGCTAACGCCCATGTCTTGTTCGTCAAGAGAGCTCTCTTCTTGAGCGGCATGTCTAACTGAGACTGCTGCCACTTTCTTCTTTTTAAATTGCTGTTTCTGTTGCAGCGGTTTCTCTTCCTGTTTAACAGAAACCTCCGTTGAGCGTTGTGATTCCTGTCTCGGTTTCACATACTCCGTCCTCCGCTCTGACCACCCACTTCTATTCTCTGAGGAGTCCTGAAAGGAACGAGATTGGCATGTATCAGTATACTGATATCTATCAGGCGTTTTCAAATTATACCTATTCCTGAGATTATACCTATTCTGTGGGGTCTCCGGTTGTGGAGGCTGTCCCCCATCTTTCTTACGTGTTTGCTGTTTCTTTTCCCAGCGCTTTTTAGTACCCTCAGGTTGCTGCTGTTTAGCATTATCTTTATTATTGTTACCCTGTAATTGGGGTTTTTGTGGTATACCCCCTAGGCTATCGCGACCAATTCTGGAATATGTTTCTGCTATTATTCTCGGAAGTTCCCGCTCCTGATCAATCTGCGGAACATCCCGAAGACGCATTCGCACTGCTAGTGCTACCGCCTCTCCCTTGAGATTACTTAAAATAATAGAAGAAACCGCGGCAAAATTGCCCATTAACTGCATGCCCAAATCTAAGGCAAGGGCAGCCCGATATTCATCTTGAATTTGTTTAAGCACTTCAGGTAAATTAGCTAATGTCGGTGTACCGTGTGCTGTAGTGTAGAGCGCAGCAAACACCGTGCCACAGGTATTACAAAGGTCCACCGGAGGAACCATCCCATACGGCAAACACATCGTCAATATTCTATGTTTATCCTGAGGGCCCGTATGGGGAAATACTGCTTCCAGCGTATTCATTTTTTGCGCCAGCCAAAATGGAGTCTCCTCACGTTTAGCCGGTACCTTACCCATAACTGAGTGTACAGTGGCTGGATTGATACCCGGAACCACTGCTTGTGGGTGAGCCGGAGCAGCATGCGCTGCATTAGTATTTAATGCCTGCATCACAAACTGAACCAGTCTTCTGTATGTAGTTGCTAAGTCTATATATAAACGACGCACGTCAGCCACTGCTAAATTTGCATCCGCAGGATATGGTGTGTAAGTAGCCAATAAAGCCCAGGTCGGACCATCATTATTCAGTGGACCTAACCTCACTTGTGCTACTGTGTGTGGGAGGGCGCCATCAAGCCAATTATGGTGTTCTTGATAAGATAAAGGTATCTCTAAGTATGCGTAAGCCCTGTACTGCCCAGGGACATTCGCAACAGTGTATTCGTGAAAAGTATTTGTACCCCCATCAACTGCCGGAAATACGACCCAAGAATAAAAAAGTTCTGTTCTATAGGCTGCATGGGCGTCCACCACAAAAGTGACCGGACCTCCCTGGACCGTCAGTCCATGTGCTACCAGATGTCCTGTGAGCGGGTGACGCATATTGATTGCTATATTCACTACATTAGGATTCGCCATTTATTACAAAATAATAGCTCTAGCTCATAGAAGGCACACCAAGATCAGGGTTTTTCCTTTCAAAGTTCAAGCTTGAACAACCAACCACTAAGCAATAGGACGTATCTATCCCGTGGTGGCGGAAACCCTCAGCCCCACGGACGTCTCCGCGTACGGAACCGAGGAGTCAAAATATATATGAGACCGAGAGAGTCAGTCGGACCTAAATATTAGAGCCAGGCCCCACGTTGGGCGCCATGTCGCTTAGACTCTCATTATCCTAAATGAGACTACTGGATTTCTAGGCAGCAGGATCGATAACGGTGTGGTGGACTGAGTCTGACCCACGTGTAAGGAACTCTGTCATCCTAAATCCGGTTTTTGCTCCGGCTAAATAGCAGTGCCTCATTTCTCCCACGGGGAAGGAATAATTAGGCAGCCGAGTGCATGACATCTTTGGAACTTCTCAGGGAAGTCGTGGTCACTCAGATCCAAACCAACTGTCTCATTTACAATATGATCTCATATACAAATGACAAAGACAGTATAAGTTTTATATAATGTTTTAATAAAACGACTGTATTTTAGATAATAAGGCGTGAGCCGCAATAACCAGAACAATACAACACAGTAGGATTGAAATAGTCACCAGGAGAGTAAAACATAAGAACAAAGCTATCATAGTGCCTAACAGTTTCTACTCTCCCTCTGCTTGTTCTATTTAGAGCACAGCATGTTAAGCTTCTAGCTTGCCTTTCCGAATCACTGGGGAGACATCAGCCCTCATACCTGAGCAAAGGCCTGTGATCTGGTTCAGCATCTGCAACGAGGCAGTCAGCCTCTAGTTGTGGTTCCCTGGTCGGAATCTCCCTCTCGCGTGTATTGGGACAAGGAAGTGATTTTATAACTAACATGTCATCGTGATCACAAAATGTCCCTAGGCAGGAATGCCAAATCTAAAGTCCTACCACGTCTATCGGCAATGTACCAGACTGTATCCTTGACTGAAGCATAGAGTGAATATGTTATGGAGAACTCCAGTGCTGAAGTAGGCAAAACAGTGTGATATGAATCAAAAAACAACACCGTAGAACTGGCTATTTGAAAAATAACAGTACGAAGCCTAATAAAAAGCATTTAGAGCAAAGTGCACAGAGGCTCTAAGCTGCCAGCAAATGAATAAAACACATCCAGGGCAAAGTGCACAAAGGCCTAAAGCCTGAAGCTAATGCTCAAAGGATACGTAAAACTAACCATACTACAGTAGCATCTATCTGACTGCGGAGTATCTGTACATAAAGAGATAGTTTCCCACTAACATGTATTTAAGTATAAATGTATTTAACTCAAAAATATATTTTATGTTAAATATTAATATTAATGTATTTTATATATGTATTTGAAATGTAGAACAAAATAAAAAACGCTACAGCACTATTACGTTAGTGATGAATTAAAACATTAATTCATGGAAGTACAGTAAACTGTATTCTACTGAAGTTTAATTAAAAAAAATAATTCTCACCTAAAAAATATTTGAATGTGCATTAATCATTATTAAAAGTGATTCATAGAATTAACTAAAAAATTGTAATAACATTGATTGCTGTATAATATTTTAAATTAAAAAAATGACATTAAAATAGCCTAAAATTAAAAAATACATAATACTCTTTGTATATATTTAGCTTTAATATATATGTGTTCATATATTTAGCTAATTTAAAATAATTTAGTATTATTTACCATTATTCTCTATGGGGTTTCATTTTAAGTCCCTACTTCAATTGTTTTTTATGTCAGGGTGCTGCAGTACCAGATGGTGGTCGGACTGCCAAACCTGCAATTTGGCCATCAGACCACCATAGCAACGGCTGTCCGACCACCACCACGAGTCTAGAGGTCTTGTGCCCAACAGCCTCATAATGGGGCTCCAATTATAGGAAGTAAATGCCACGGTGTTAAAGTAGTAGATTCATCAGGTTGATTCAGGGAACAATCACCTACTTCTGTATTAATATGTATATTTCAAAGTAATATTGTGCCTTACATATGTTGGCTTCAATACACGAGTAGGCATATCATGATCCATGTACAATGCACGATTATACAATATTGTTTGACCAGGTTATTACACTTTCAAATGGGTAATGTTCTCTTGCTTTTATTTTTAATTTTGAAAAAATATATTGTTGTCAAATCTAATAGACAGGGTATTAAGTAAATGTGTGTTTGATATTTAATACTGTGGTCGTTTCACACACCACATGGATTTCAAATAATAAGGAAACACACAGGGAACAAAAACATGAGAATTATAACCTACCATGGAAAACTGAATCAAAAAATAATTTTGAAACATACAGTATTTTGCTACAAGTTAAAGAAGTTTATAAGTATGCTACATTTTCTTTTGAGAGTAATATAACATGAGCTTTTCTGACATGTTGTAATCTTATTACAGTTGCATGCTATAAAATAATTATTTGAATTTCATTAAGTGTTAATGTAATGTTGTGATATACTGTAGACCAATGTTTTCCAAACTGTGTGTGTTGACCCAATGGTGAGTCTCAAGCCAATTTTGTTTTGGGTCATGAATGCCCAAGCAATAAAAAAAAATGCCTTTAAATCCTGCATTTATTTTGTCACATTTCCTGTACTTCAAAGACAGAGGTCAAATGTCAGGCTATGTCTTCTGACAAAGTGCTACTTAAGTTTTTTAACACTGTGGATTGTTTGTTTTAGGGCATACTAGAACTGCTGCAAATGAGGGATAAGGTTACCCCTTGGAATGTTTACCTTATTGGTTAAGGAGGCTCCAAGAGTATCCCACAGGTTAGTGCCCGATACATATGTAGCACCCTTGAGGACTACTAGGTCTGTGGAAGACAGTAAGAGGACTGCACTAGCTGCTAAGACCTCTGAGGAGAACCCTAAGGGGCATATTTATACTCTGTTTTCACCAAATTAGCGTCATTTTTTTTACTCTAATTCGGTGCAAAACTAAATCCATATTTATACTTTGGTGCTAGACCCGTATAGTGCCAAGTTTATGGAGTTAAAGTCATTTTTGGGACGTGGAAACCTACCTTGCCTTAATGAGATGCAAGGTAGGCGTTCCCGTGCAAAAAATGACTCTATGGCCTTAATGCCATATTTATACTCCCGTGCAAAAATGGTGCAAGGGAGGGAGGAGGAGTAAAAAAATGGTGCAAAGCTTGCTGTGCCCCATTTTTTAACACCTGGGACAGGGCAGGCGTTAGGGGACCTGTGGGCCTATTTCCATGGTGGAACACATTGGAATAAGCCCACAGGTGCCCTCCCCAGGTTCCAGGGACACCCCCACCTACACCAGAGGGACAGCGGAGGATGGGGGACCCCATCCCAGGTAATTACGGGTAAGTACAGGTAAGTCATTTATTTTATTTTTTAAAGTGCCACAGGTGGTCACTGAAATGGGACCCCATACATGGCACAAGGTACAATGACCATGCCCAGGGGACCCTGCTCCCCTGTGCTAGCCATTGGGGTGGTGGGCATGACAGGAGTCATATGGTATGGATGGTTTTGAGTCAGAAAATGACTCTAGGCTGGTTAGAGTCATTTTTTGGTGCAAAACCCCTTCTTTCATACCGTCAGCCCCACCTGACTAACATCATTTTTTTTTACACTAGCCTACATTTTGCACCATCTTACACCATTCCATAAATATGGTGCCCGGCTGATGCACAGAAATGGTGCAAGCCGGTGCTAAACGTTTTGGTGCAAAACTGCATTAGTGCAGTTTTGCCCCAAAAAGTATAAATCAGGGCCTAAGTGCTGGAACTGCTCCCAACTATACCCAGGACAAGGAAGAGGACTCCAGAGGTCAGTTGGCTCATCTCCTGTTAAGCTACAGGGACACAAATGCTGCAAGACACTCATTTTCCTGAAAGAGCCCAGTTGACTAGTTTCAATTGGACCATGTTGGTGGCGTCTGTGAGAGTCTTGACTTCCAGGACTGTTCCTGTGATCCAGAAATCCTTGGCTGATGACAGAGTGTACTCCTTCTCCCCAATGTAAAACACTGGTGCCAGACATAAAGTGGCACCCCTAGGACCCTCTTCAGAATGCTACTGTGGAAGATCAGAAGAGGACTGAACCTGGTGTCTGAGATATCGGAAGAGTCTAGCAGACTGTGCCTGCCCTCCTTCTTGTAAGTACCCAAGGCATAGAAGTGGTCTTCAGGGGTCATAAGACTGACCTCTTGTTCAAACTACAGGGGCACAAGTTACAAGAATGCTGTCCAACTTCCCAGTTGACCAGTTCCAACTGGACCTGTGCTGTACCCTGCTGGTGGCCTTTTCTGGACTGAGTCTTGTCCCCCAGGGGCTATTCCTGATGCCCTGGAAACCTGGGCTGAGTCAAAGTGTGCTTCACCTAATATATTTTGAAACCTTTTTGGCTCCAAAAACCACCAAAGATTGGGCCCAACATGCCAAGCCCATCTGATTAAGGTGTATTCCAGCTGGACTGAAGATTCAGGTTGCTCTTGGTCAGAGCTGTTCCACAGCAGGAAATCTGATTCAGCATGACCTTGCAGACACAGTATAAGGCCTTGTGGTGCCCTGTGTGGCTACATCCGGCAGCCTTGCACCTCTAAAAGATTACAAGTTCTAACAAAAGTGACTACGTGTGAACGAAGATGCTAAATGTATCTAGTTAGCAAGGGACCTTCCTTGGGTGTGGAATTTCAATTTCTCCCACTCTTAGCTTTTCCACCAAAAGAAAATGACTTCACCAGGATCTTGTCCAGCAGCTATCCGATGCTGAGGAGCCATATTCAGCCATAGCCTGCTACCTTGCCCTATTGAGGATTTTTGACTTCCAATTCAGAGATGAGGTCCATAGGTAAAACTTCCAACTGGGTTGAACCTGATTTCTATATCCAACCCAAGATTCATCACAGTCAGCCTTAACTCACCTATGTACTGGTTGTGTGCAGCAAGTAGTTTGGGCTTAATGTTTTTGTTGCTATTTGGAGCTATTCACTTTATGAATTTATATCTCTGATTCTCCTCCGAATTTTGTTTTGGTGTGAGTGTATTTTTTACAATTGGTTTTAGATTTTTCTTGTGTTGTGTTTAGACTTTATTACTGTTTGGATACTCAATAAATACTTTACACATTGCCTTGAGGTTAAGCCCGTCTGTGATATGCCATAGCTATCAGACATAGAGCTTAGGTTAATTTTGTGACATTAGTCATTCACCGTAACAAGGATTGTGATTATTATTTAAGGTGGGTAGGTACCCTTCTCAAGTGATACTCCCAATTGTTTACCCTTCTCTTGTTTTTACACCTCACTAATTAACATTTTGTTTTCCTTCTGTGTGAAATTGAGCTTACATTTTCTGCTCCCCAATTGAACATCTCCTCCTTCATGATGGACATCATTCTGAATGCTAGTATCTCCCTTGCTTTTCATAATGAATGTACTTAAAATATTGTGTGGGATAGAGAGCACTGGAGAGACAGCAGCAAGATGGCTGGTCATTAGTGCTTCTCTGCTAGCTAGGTCACTGTAGGAAAGTACCATCTTGCCTGGCATGTTACCTCCATATTTCACTGTATATATGTTGTTTTAGTGTATATGTCACTGGGACCCTGCCAGCCAGGGCCCCAGTGCTCATAAGTGTGCCCTGTATGTGTTCCCTGTGTGATGACTAACTGTCTCACTGAGACTCTGCTAACCAGAAACTAAGTGGTTATGCTCTCTCTGCTTTCCAAATTGTCACTAACAGGCTAGTGACCAATTTCACCAATTCACATTGGCATACTGGAACACCCTTATAATTCCCTAGTATATGGTACTGAGGTACCCAGGGTATTGGGGTTCCAGGAGATCCCTATGGGCTGCAGCATTTCTTTTGCCACCCATAGGGAGCTCTGACAATTCTTACACAGGCCTGCCACTGCAGCCTGAGTGAAATAATGCCCACATTATTTCACAGCCATTTTACACTGCACATAAGTAACTTATAAGTCACCTATATGTCTAACCTTCACCTGGTGAAGGTTGGGTGCTAAGTTACTTAGTGGGTGGGCACCCTGGCACTAGCCAAGGTGCCCCCACATCGTTCAGGGCAAATTCCCCGGGCTTTGTGAGTGCGGGGACACCATTTCACGCGTGCACTATACATAGGTCACTACCTATGTATAGCGTCACAATGGTAACTCCGAACAAGGCCATGTAACATGTCTAAGATCATGGAATTGTCACCCCAATGCCATTCTGGCATTGGGGGGACAATTCCATGATCCCCTGAGTCTCTAGCACAGACCTGGGTACTGCCAAACTACCTTTCCCGGGGTTTCACTGCAGCTGCTGCTGCTGCCAACCCCTCAGACAGGTTTCTGCCCTCCTGGGGTCCAGCCAGGCTTGGCCCAGGAAGGCGGAAAAAAGGACTTCCTCAGAGAGAGGGTGTTACACCCTCTCCCTTTGGAAAAAGGTGTCAGGGCTGGGGAGGAGTAGCCTCCCCCAGCCTCTGGAAATGCTTTGATGGGCACAGATGGTGCCCATCTCTGCATAAGCCAGTCTACACCGGTTCAGGGATCCCCCAGCCCTGCTCTGACGCGAAACTGGACAAAGGAAAGGGGAGTGACCACTCCCCTGACCTGCACCTCCCAGGGGAGGTGCCCAGAGCTCCTCCAGTGTGCTCCAGACCTCTGCCATCTTGGAAACAGAGGTGTTGCTGGCACACTGGACTGCTCTGAGTGGCCAGTGCCATCAGGTGATGTCAGAGACTCCTTCTGATAGGCTCTTACCTGTGTTACTAGCCTATCCTCCTTCCTAGGTAGCCAAACCTCCTTTTCTGGCTATTTAGGGTCTCTGCTTTGGGGAATTCTTCGGATACCGAATGCAAGAGCTCACCAGAGTTCCTCTGCATCTCTCTCTTCACCTTCTGCCAAAGGATTGACCGCTGACTGCTCAGGATGCCTGCAAAACCGCAACAAAGTAGCAAAGACGACTACTGCAACCTTGTATCGCTGATCCTGCCTCCTTCTCGACTGTTTCCTGGTGGTGCATGCTATGGGGGTAGCCTGCCTCCTTTCTGCACCAGGAGCTCTGAAGAAATCTCCTGTGGGACGACGGAATCCTCCCCCTGCAACTGCAGGCAACAAAAAGACTGCATCACTGGTCCTCTGGGTCCCCTCTCAGCATGACGAGTGTGGTCCCTGGAACTCAGCAACTCTGTCCAAGTGACTCCCACAGTCCAGTGACTCTTCAGTCCAAGTTTGGTGGAGGTAAGTCCTTGCCTCCCCACGCTAGACTGCATTGCTGGGTACCGCGTGATTTGCAGCTGCTCCGGCTCCTGTGCACTCTTCCAGGATTTCCTTCGTGCACAGTCAAGCCTGGGTCCCCGACACTGTAATCTGCAGTGCACAACCTTCTGAGTTGTCCTCCGGCGTCGTGGGACTCCCTTTTCTGTCTTCGGGTGGACTCCGGTTCACTCCTCTTCCAAGTGCCTGTTCTGGTACTTCTGCGGGTTCTGCCTGCTTCTGTGAGGGCCCCCTGACTTGCTGGGCACCCCCTCTGTCTCCTCATCCAAGTGGCGACATCCTGGTCCCTCCTGGGCCACAGCAGCATCCAAAAACCCTAACCGCGACCCTTGCAGCTTGCAAGGCTTGTTTGCGGTCTTTCTGTGTGGCAATACCTCTGCAAGCTTCTTCACGACGTGAGACATCCATCCTCCAAAGGGGAAGTTTCTAGCCCTCTTCGTTCTTGCAGAATCCACAGCTTCTACCATCCGGTGGCAGCTTCTTTGCACCCTCAGCTGGCATTTCCTGGGCATCTGCCCTCTCTCGACATTGTCGCGACTCTTGGACTTGGTCCCCTTGTTTCACAGGTACTCAGGTCCGGAAATCCACTGTTGTTGCATTGCTGGTGTTGGTCTTCCTTGCAGAATCCCCCTATCACGACTTCTGTGCTCTCTGGGGGTTATAGGTGCACTTTACACCTACTTTTCAGGGTCTTGGGGTGGGCTATTTTTCTAACCCTCACTGTTTTCTTACAGTCCCAGCGACCCTCTCCAAGTTCACATAGGTTTGGGGTCCATTCGTGGTTCGCATTCCACTTTTGGAGTATATGGTTTGTGTTGCCCCCATACCTATGTGCTCCTATTGCAATCTATTGTAACTTTACATTACTTGCATTACCTACTTTTGCTATTACTGCATATTTTTGGTATTGTGTACATATGTCTTGTGTATATTTGGCATCCTCATACTGAGGGTACTCACTGAGATACTTTTGGCATATTGTCATAAAAATAAAGTACCTTTATTTTTAGTATATCTGTGTATTGTGTTTTCTTATGATATTGTGCATATGACACCAGTGGTACAGTAGGAGCTTTGCATGTCTCCTAGTTCAGCCTAAGCTGCTCTGCTATACCTACCTTCTATCAGCCTAAGCTGCTAGAAACACCTCTTCTACACTAATAAGGGATGACTGGACCTGGCACAGAGTGTAAGTACCCCTTGGTACCCACTACAAGCCAGGCCAGCCTCCTACATTGGTTGTGCAGCAGTGGGATAAGTACTTGCAACTACTTACCACTTTGTCATTGTGTACTTTTCATAAGAGAATAATATACAAAACAAGTTCAACCTATGTACACCTAACCAAAAAGTTTAGCTTTTCTTCTCTTACACTATCTGCTAAGTGCTGAAAAGTACCTCTAAACTTTTTAAAAGTTTCAAAAAGTTTCAAAAAGTTATTTTTCCTGTTCTTTAAAAAGTCCTGAAGCTTTTTCTACCTTTTATCTGTCTCTAAACCTTTTTCTATCATGTCTGGTGTTGGAATTCCTCTTAATTTGGTCAATACTACTTATGACCACCTTAACTTTAAGAGCCTAAGGAGTCTCTGCATTGGTAGAGGTTTAGTGGTAGGTAAGAACCCTTCTAGAGAGCTACTGTCTAATATGTTTATTGAGAATGATAAGGCCCAGGGTGGCACCTCAACTGAAAAGTTGATAGATAGCTCACACTCTGACTCAGGGGAGCCCCCAGTAGGAGTGCCCCTTAGCAGAGCACCTAGCAATGCTGGTTGTAATAGAAGCTCCCATCATAGTAGGGATGTTTTTATTCCTGGAGGCCAGGTTGTTAGGGTGCCAACTGTTAGGGACATTTCTCCCTCTGCTCATTCAAATCTTTCTTCTGTGTCAAAACATTCCCAACCCACCCACCCTGATGACAAGATGTTAGAAAGGGAACTCAATAAGTTGAGAGTGGAAGAGACCAGGCTGAAGCTTAAACAGCAACAGCTGGCTTTAGACAGGGAATCCCTAGACTTAGAAAAAGAGAGACAGAGGTTGGGGTTTGGACCCCATGGTGGCAGCAGCAGTATTCCAGATAGCAATCCTGTGAGAGAACATGATTCTAGGAATCTGCATAAGATAGTTCCCCCTTACAAGGAGGGGGGTGACATTAACAAGTGGTTTGCTGCACTTGAGAGGGCCTGTATGGTACAGGGTCCCTCAAAGGCAGTGGGCTGCTATCCTATGGCTATCTTTCAGTGGAAAGGGTAGGAATAGGCTCCTTACTGTGAAGAAAAGTGATGGCAATAATTTTACAGTTTTGAAGAATGCACTCTTGGATGGATTT
Source organism: Pleurodeles waltl (assembly GCF_031143425.1). NCBI lineage: Eukaryota > Metazoa > Chordata > Amphibia > Caudata > Salamandridae > Pleurodeles > Pleurodeles waltl. The sequence goes on from NC_090437.1 coordinate 427,804,909, forward strand.
GGCTTAACCACTGAACAATACAGGATTAAGTTCAGAGAAACCAGAAAAGAGTCCTCACAAGACTGGGTAGACTTTGTTGACTATTCATTGAAGGCCTTGGAGGGGTGGTTACATGTCAGTAAAGTTTCTGACTATGAAAGCCTGTACAATCTAATCCTGAGAGAGCATATTCTGAATAACTGTGTGTCTGATTTGTTACACCAATATCTAGTGGACTCAGATCTGACCTCTCCCCAAGAATTGGGAAAGAAGACAGACAAATGGGTCAGAACAAGAGTGAACAGAAAAGTTAATACAGGGGGTGACAAGGATGGCAAGAAGAAGGATGGTAAGTCTTCAGACAAGGGTGGGGACAAATCTTAAAATGAGTCTTCATCAGGCCCACAAAAACACTCTGGTGGGGGTGGTGGGTCCAAATCCGCTTCTAATCAAATAAAAAAAACATGGTGCTATTTATGTAAAGTAAAAGGCCATTGGACAACTGATGCCAGTTGTCCAAAGAAAAGCACCAAACCTCCCACTACCACAACCCCTACTGCAACCTCTAGTGCCCCTAGTAATAGCAGTGGTGGTGGGAACAAACCTACTAATAGCCAATCCAAGGGAGTAACTGGGCTCACTTTTGGTAATTTAGTTGGGGTTGGTCTTGTTAGGGAGACCACAGAGGCTGTGTTAGTCTCTGAAGGTGCCATTGATTTGGCCACCTTGGTTGCTTGCCCCCTTAATATGGATAAGTACAAGCAACTTCCCCTAATCAATGATGTTGAGGTTCAGGCCTACAGGGACACAGGTGCCAGTGTTACCATGGTAACAGAGAAACTGGTACACCCTGAACAACACCTACTTGGTCACCAGTACCAAGTGACAGACGCTCATAACAACACTCTTAGCCACCCCATGGCTGTTGTGAATTTCAACTGGGTGGGGGTTACTGGTCCAAAGAAAGTTGTGGTCGCCTCAGATTTACCTGTAGACTGTCTACTAGGGAACGATTCAGAGACATCAGCTTGGGCAGAAGTGGAGTTGGAGGCTCATGCAGCAATGCTGGGCATTCCTGGGCATATTTTTGCTTTAACCATGGCTCAGGCCAAAAAGCAAAAAGGACAGGGTGACTTGGATCCTGGAACAATGGACCAAGTGCTCCCTAAAGCTAAGGTTAGTAAGGGTAAATCCCTACCCACTATCCCTCCCTCTACAGATGATTCAACTTCTGAGGAAGAAGAATTTCCCCCCTGTGCAGAACCATCACCAGAGGAGCTGGCAGCAGACACTGCTGAGCTTTTGGGTGGAGGGGGGCCTGCCAGGGAGGAGCTGAGTGTGGCACAGCAAACCTGTCCCACATTAGAGGGTCTAAGACAGCAAGCTGTCAAACAGCAAAATAGGGATGTCAGTGACTCACATAGAGTTTACTGGGAGGACAACCTCTTGTACACAGAGGCAAGGAAACCAAAACCTGGAGCAGCCAGGAGATTGGTCATTCCCCTGCAGTACAGAGAGTTTGTCCTAACTCTGGCACATGAAATTCCTTTGGCTGGACATTTGGGTCAGATTAAAACATGGGAAAGGCTTGTCCCCCTGTTTCACTGGCCTAGGATGTCAGAGGACACAAAGGATTTTTGTAAGTCCTGTGTGACCTGCCAAGCCAGTGGCAAGACTGGTGGCACCCCAAAGGCTCCCCTTATTCCACTGCCTGTGGTTCCCTTTGAAAGGGTAGACGTTGACATAGTTCGCCCCCTTGACCCTCCTACTGCTTCAGGCAGTAGGTTTATCCTGGTGGTAGTGGACCATGCCACAAGATATCCTGAAGCTATTCCTCTAAGGACCACTACAGCACCTGCAGTGGCAAAAGCCCTCCTGGGAATCTTTTCCAGGGTGGGTTTCCCAAAAGAGGTTGTATCAGAGAGGGGTAGCAACTTTATGTCTGCATACTTGAAGGCCATGTGGAAGGAATGTGGTGTAACATACAAATTCACCACACCTTATCATCCACAAACAAATGGACTGGTAGAGAGGTTTAATAAAACTCTCAAAGGAATGATAATGGGACACCCTGAAAAACTCAGGAGGAGATGGGATGTCCTGTTACCTTGCCTCCTTTTTGCTTACAGGGAGGTACCCCAGAAAGGAGTGAGCTTTAGCCCCTTTGAACTCCTATTTGGACACCCTGTAAGAGGTCCTCTAACACTTGTAAAGGAGGGTTGGGAACAACCTTTAAAAGCTCCTAAGCAAGACATAGTGGACTATGTACTCGGCCTAAGATCCAGAATGGCTGAGTACATGAAAACGGCCAGTAAAAACCTTCAGGCCAGCCAAGAGCTCCAAAAGCGATGGCATGACCAGAAGGCTGTTCTGATTCAGTACCAACCAGGACAGAAGGTGTGGGTATTGGAGCCTGTGGCCCCAAGAGCACTCCAAGACAAATGGAGTGGACCCCACATCATTGTTGAAAAGAAGGAAGAGGTCACCTATTTAGTTGACCTGGGCACTGCCAGGAGACCCCTTAGGGTGCTCCATGTCAATCGCCTTAAACCCTACTATGACAGGGCTGATCTCACCCTTCTCATGGCAACAGATGAAGGACAGGAAGAAGAGAGTGACCATCTCCCTGATCTCTTCTCTTCCACAGAACAGGATGCTCTAGTGGAAGGTGTAGTTTTGGCAGACTGTCTTACTGCTGAGCAAAAAGACAACTGCATAAATCTCCTGGATCAGTTTTCTGAACTCTTTTCTACTGTGCCAGGCACTACTTCTTGGTGTGAGCACACTATAGATACTGGAGACAGCATTCCTGTCGAAAGTAAGATCTATAGGCAGCCTGACCATGTCAGGGACTGCATAAAACAAGAAGTTCAGAAAATGCTCTAACTGGGAGTGGTTGAACATTCTGAAAGCCCATGGGCCTATCCTGTGGTGCTTGTACCAAAGCCTCACTCCAAAGATGGAAAAAGGGAAATGAGTTTTTGTGTAGATTACAGAGGTCTCAACTAGGTAACAAAAACTGATGCTCACCCTATACCCATGGCAGATGAGCTCATAGATACACTGGCATCTGTCAAGTATCTAAGCACCTTTGATTTGACTGCAGGGTATTGGCAGATCAAGTTACCAGAGGATGCTAAAGCAAAAACTGCATTTTCGACTATTGGAGGGCACTACCAATTCACAGTAATGCCCTTTGGTTTGCAAAATGCACCTGCCACTTTTCAGAGGTTGGTGAATACAGTCCTGCAAGGGTTGGAGGCTTTTAGTGCAGCATATCTAGATGATATAGCTGTCTTTAGCTCCACCTGGGATGATCACCTGGTCCACATATGGAAAGTTTTGGAGGCCCTACAGAAGTCAGGCCTCACTATCAAGGCTTCAAAGTGCCAGATAGGGCAGGGGAAAGTGGTTTATCTGGGACACCTGGTAGGTGGAGAACAGATTGCACCACTTCAGGGGAAAATCCAAACTATCATAGATTGGTTTCCCCCTACAACTCAGACCCAGGTGAGAGCCTTCTTAGGCCTCACTGGGTATTACAGGAGGTTCATTAAAAACTATGGCTCCATTGCAGCCCCACTTAATGACCTCACTTCCAAGAAGATGCCTAAAAAGGTATTGTGGACAGCTAGCTGTCAGAAAGCTTTTGAGGAGCTGAAACAGGCCATGTGCACTGCACCTGTCCTAAAAAGCCCATGTTACTCCAAGAAATTCATTGTTCAAACTGATGCATCTGAATTAGGGGTAGGGGCAGTCTTATCACAACTCAATTCTGAGGGCCAAGATCAACCTGTTGCTTTTATCAGCAGGAGGCTGACCCCTAGAGAAAAGCGTTGGTCTGCCATAGAGAGGGAGGCCTTTGCTGTGGTCTGAGCACTGAAGAAGTTGAGGCCATACCTGTTTGGCACTCACTTCATTGTTCAGACAGACCACAAACCTCTACTTTGGCTAAAAGAAATGAAAGGTGAAAACCCTAAATTGTTGAGGTGGTCCATATCCCTACAGGGAATGGACTATACAGTGGAACATAGACCTGGGAGTACTCACTCCAATGCAGATGGACTCTCCAGATATTTCCACTTAGACAATGAAGACTCATCAGGTCATGGCTAGTCTTATTGTCCTTCGTTTGGGTGGGGGTTGTGTAGGAAAGTACCATCTTGCCTGGCATGTTACCTCCATATTTCACTATATATATGTTGTTTTAGTATATATGTCACTGGGACCCTGCCAGCCAGGGCCCCAGTGCTCATAAGTGTGCCCTGTATGTGTTCCCTGTGTGATGACTAACTGTCTCACTGAGACTCTGCTAACCAGAACCTCAGTGGTTATGCTCTCTCTGCTTTCCAAATTGTCACTAACAGGCTAGTGACCAATTTCACCAATTCACATTGACATACTGGAACACCCTTATAATTCCCTAGTATATGGTACTGAGGTACCCAGGGTATTGGGGTTCCAGGAGATCCCTATGGGCTGCAGCATTTCTTTTGCCACCCATAGGGAGCTCTGACAATTCTTACACAGGCCTGCCACTGCAGCCTGAGTGAAATAATGTCCACATTATTTCACAGCCATTTTAAACTGCACATAAGTAACTTAAAAGTCACCTATGTGTCTAACCTTCACCTGGTGAAGGTTGGGTGCTAAGTTACTTAGTGGGTGGGCACCCTGGCACTAGCCAAGGTGCCCCCACATCGTTCAGGGCAAATTCCCCTGACCTTGTGAGTGCGGGGACACCATTTCACGCGTGCACTATACATAGGTCACTACCTATGTATAGCGTCACAATGGTAACTTTGAACATGGCCATGTAACATGTTTAAGATCATGGAATTGTCCCCCCAATGCCATTCTGGCATTGGGGGGACAATTCCATGATCCCCGAGTCTCTAGCACAGACCCGGGTCCTGCCAAACTACCTTTCCCGGGGTTTCACTGCAGCTGTTGCTGCTGCCAACCCCTCAAACAGTTTTCTGCCCTCCTGGGGTCCAGCCAGGCTTGACCCAGAAAGGCAGAACAAAGGACTTCCTCAGAGAGAGTATGTTTAACCCTCTCCCTTTGGAAAAAGGTGTCAGGGCTGGGGAGGAGTAGCCTCCCCCAGCCTCTGGAAATGCTTTGATGGGCACAGATGGTGCCCATCTCTGCATAAGCCAGTCTACACCGGTTCAGGGATCCCCCAGCCCAGCTCTGGCGTGAAACTGGACAAAGGAAAGGGGAGTGACCACTCCCCTGACCTGCACCTCCCAGGGGAGGTGCCCAGAGCTCCTCCAGTGTGCTCCAGACCTCTGCCATCTTGGAAACAGAGGTGTTGCTGGCACACTGGACTGCTCTGAGTGGCCAGTGCCATCAGGTGACGTCAGAGACTCCTTCTGATAGGCTCTTACCTGTGTTACTAGCCTATCCTCCTTCCTAGGTAGCCAAACCTCTTTTTCTGGCTATTTAGGGTCTCTGCTTTGGGGAATTCTTCGGATACCGAATGCAAGAGCTCACCAGAGTTCCTCTGCATCTCTCTCTTCACCTTCTGCCAAAGGATCAACCACTGACTGCTCAGGACGCCTGCAAAACCGCAACAAAGTAGCAAAGACGACTACTGCAACCTTGTATCGCTGATCCTGCCGCCTTCTCGACTGTTTCCTGGTGGTGCATGCTCTGGGGGTAGCCTGCCTCCTTTCTGCACCAGGAGCTCTGAAGAAATCTCCCGTGGGACGACGGAATCCTCCCCCTGCAACCGCAGGCAACAAAAAGACTGCATAACTGGTCCTCTGGGTCCCCTCTCAGCACGACGAGCATGGTCTCTGGAACTCAGCAACTCTGTCCAAGTGACTCCCACAGTCCAGTGACTCTTCAGTCCAAGTTTGGTGGAGGTAAGTCCTTGCCTCCCCACACCAGACTGCATTGCTGGGTACCGTGTGATTTGCAGCTGCTCCGGCTCCTGTGCACTCTTCCAGGATTTCCTTTGTGCACAGTCAAGCCTGGGTCCCCGACATTCTAACCTGCAGTGCACAACCTTCTGAGTTGTCCTCCGGCGTCGTGGGACTCCCTTTTGTGTCTTCGGGTGGACTCCAGTTCACTCCTCTTCCAAGTGCCTGTTCTGGTACTTCTGCGGGTGCTGACCTCTTCTGTGAGGGCCCCCTGACTTGCTGGGTGCCCCCTCTGTATCCTCATCCAAGTGGCGACATCCTGGTCCCTCCTGGGCTACAGCAGCATCCAAAAACCCTAACCGCGACCCTTGCAGCTTGCAAGGCTTGTTTGCGGTCTTTCTGTGTGGGAACACCTCTGCAAGCTTCTTCATGACGTGAGACATCCATCCTCCAATGGGGAAGTTTCTAGCCCTCTTCGTTCTTGCAGAATCCACAGCTTCTACCATCCGGTGGCAGCTTCTTTGCACCCTCAGCTGGCATTTCCTGGGCATCTTCCCTCCCTAGACATTGTCGCGACTCTTGGACTTGGTCCCCTTGTTTCACAGGTACTCAGGTCCGGAAATCCACTGTTGTTGCATTGCTGGTGTTGGTCTTCCTTGCAGAATCCCCCTATCACGACTTCTGTGCTCTCTGGGGGTTATAGGTGCACTTTACACCTACTTTTCAGGGTCTTGGGGTGGGCTATTTTTCTAACCCTCACTGTTTTCTTACAGTCCCAGCAACCCTCTACAAGCTCACATAGGTTTGAGGTCCATTTGTGGTTCGCATTCCACTTTTGGAGTATATGGTTTGTGTTGCCCCTGTACCTATGTGCTCCTATTGCAAACTAATGTAACTTTACATTGCTTGCATTACTTCCTTTTGCTATTACTGCATATTTTTGGTATTGTGTACATATATCTTGTGTATATTTGGCATCCTCATACTGAGGGTACTCACTGAGATACTTTTGGCATATTGTCATAAAAATAAAGTACATTTATTTTTAGTATATCTGTGTATTGTGTTTTCTTATGATATTGTGCATATGACACCAGTGGTATAGTAGGAGCTTTGCATGTCTCCTAGTTCAGCCTAAGCTGCTCTGCTATAGCTACCTTCTATCAGCCTAAGCTGCTAGAAACACCTCTTCTACACTAATAAGGGATAACTGGACCTGGCACAGAGTGTAAGTACCCCTTGGTACCCACTACAAGCCAGGCCAGCCTCCTACAGTCCCCTAATCCGTTCAGGCTACTGCTATCCGCTTACATATCATGCCGCCAGAGGGATAATTATTTGCCCAATACCTATGAGAGCTGGGATGCTTTGTTGTTAGAGATTTTTTATAGTGTTTGCTGGCCCTTATTGGGGAAGTGCTGTGAGGCCTCCTGGCAAGGGCTCAGGTGAGATGTGGTCAGTGCTGTTTCTGGCAGTGGCACTGTGGTTCCGGCCTTTGGGGGCACATAGGACAGGCATTTGAGACTTTGCTCCCCACACTGTCTGGAGACAGCTGGGCCAAGTGGCTGGAGGTGTGTCACGGCGCCCGGTCCAGCGGACTGCTAGTGGTAGCTTGTGAGTGGTGATGGCCCAGGCGATGGGCAGACATGCCCCATGCTGATCGTACTTCTGTTGGAGGAGGACCCACATACTGATCCTATCCCCCACCCTTAACACTGGCTGAGTCATACTGTGGAGTTGCTGGAGCTTGGACACAGGGAGCACACTATTGGGGTCCTGTTGATGGGGCTTTGATTCTAAGTCAAAGAACAATCCTTCCTGTGCCCAACTGCCTGGGTGTCAGCAGTAACCTCTATTTTACACTCAGCCATGGTGTGAGGAACTGCCTGCCCCCCTCAATTTGGATCCTGCTGGTGAGGGGGCACACTGTACCTGGTGGCTATGGTGATATTGCACGGTCAGCAATAGGCCATATTCTGTGGGGCCCTGTGTTTGTGAACATGTGCATGTCTGTCTGGTGCTGTGCCCTCCTCACAACTGTGCCAGGTTCAGCCTGTTGGTGATGGCTACATCCTCCTTGCTGCAGGGCAGGCCCAGGGAGGATCTCTGAGTGGCTGTTCTGCTATGGCTAATTGTCTATGGTAGTCAACGCCAATGGTACAAGGAGTCTGCAGCAACTGAGTACTTTGCTTTGCCTTAGGCACCTTGCACCATATTGTGGCACACTGCTGCTTGTGCCTGGCTCACAATCCACATCCTGGTTAAAATGCGGAAGATGGTTCATAGCCAGCATTGCCCCACATTTGAGGCAAGACATTCTACTAGGACCCCTGGCAACAATCCTGCTGCTTCAGATCATGTATTGTAGGACTCCTATGGTTAGAATGGGACGGCAGCACCACCGTTTGTGGGTGACTGAGTCAATCCCACATCGTCTTGGCAGCTGTCATCCCAACACTTTCAGCTAGCTAGCAGCACCTCATCAAAACCTGAAAGAAAAGGTGATTTGTGGTAGCGTGAAACATGACACTTTGTGGCTTCTCTGGGAAAGTTGTGGCTGACAAATTTCATACCTTTCTTTCATTAGCAGAGGTCTCATGCGGACAAAGAAAGAGAAACAGATTGGTCTTCAATGTATTTCTTGAAATTACTGCAATCTACAATAAAATATATGAGCTGCAACTATTAGGGCATTGAGGCATAACAATATTAGAATGATGGTGACCAGCGAGAAGAAAATAAACATCCCCAACATATTGGAATATAATACATAGATGATTCTGACCTGACCCCCTAACTCTTAAGTGAGAGCATGGTGGTGATAGCTTAATCTGTCCGTACTTAGTCCATGAGATGAGCACCCACCCCTATCACCTGTAGGAAAGGGTTTTGACCACCGCCTACTAGGTTGGCTGTAGATATAGGGCTAAGGGCAGCGATTAAATGGCATGCAGCATGGACAAAATGCTGTCTGGAGTCACCTCCCTGTTGTCCCTTGGCCTATACAGTTTTAAGAAAACATATTTTTGTTCTGTGAAATGGCCTGATGTGGGCAAGTGCCTAAGTGTTGTACCATTTACAAACTTTTGTGGTGACAATTGCTATCTGATTACCATGTACTCGGACTCATCCACTTTGGACAAGGGTACATAATGAAATGTTGTGCAAAGAATTATAATAACAATGCTTTCGCAGACTCACAAAGTTGCAGCTGAAAACAAAAACATCCTGCTGAAAGCAGTCCAACTAAAAATTAATAAAACAGAATAAATGAAATCAGAGCACATATGTATGTAAAAGGGTACAGGCCTAAGCTCAGCTGAAATATGTGTGCCCCAGCAGAGTGTAAAATGAACCCACAACACCCACCCCAATGCTGAGACTAGAGTGTTATCCTAAAAATGCTCCTAAAACTGAAAACACTAAAAGCATGTTAAAAAATACATAAAAAAGATAAAATGTTGAAAATGACAAGCAAGTAGGTCAACAGGCAGGCCAGATTAATGGGCAATTTAGTATTGGAGAAAATGTCAATCAATTGAATTCAACAATAGCTGTGGTCCTGCAGGAAATCTCCAATATCTTCAGTAATGATGGAAGCCAAGAAAGATTTTGCTTCAGCAGGTGACAAGTTGATCAGCGCATTAGCGGAAGGATCCACAGAGCATATGTGTATAGATGCCTCAACCATAAGAAGGGCTGAGGTTGCCACACTCTTGGCCACAGCAGATGGTGAAGGAGCCAGGAAATCCACAAGAGGTGGGTCAGAGGATGCCTTGAGTATCAAACGCAGTCTTAATGGACAGGTCCGTGAATGAGCCCACAGTGAGAACATTACAGATCCATGTCTGTAGAAGGCACAGGCTGCATGACAAGACACACCTTTGGTGCACACTTGAAGAAGCACCATAAGCAGTGAAAAATCAGCTACACATGTCAGTTTTAGTTGGAATGTCAATGACCAGTTCAGCTCATGCTCCTCCAGCAATGAAGCTCTGTTGTGCTGCATCATGCGATCATGACACAGGTGGACTGGTGGGAGCTCCAGTTCTCTGCTTTGCTGAGATGAGACAGCCATTGCGTTCAGAAAATAGCAACAGTAGAATGCCACCAATCAATGCCAAAGTTATTGGGAACCCACCAAAGACACTCAAAAAGAGTAAATGGATAGCTGGAGGTATCACTCCAGATAGAGGACCTCATTAAAAGTTTGGCAGTCAGATTGCCAGACCACCATAGTGGCGGCTGCCAAAAGACTACCATGTTGGCGGTCATACAGAACGCAGTATTAGGAGTTACACAGGCAGGACTGGCAAAAGTCAGCCAAAAATGCAAGACAGTAAGAGCCAGATGTAGTAAACTCAAATTTTGCGAGTTGCAAATTGCGAGTCAGACCGACTCGCAATTTGCAACTCGCAAAATTGTGTGCAGAAAGGTGTCTCAGAAACCTTCTGCGACTCGCTATGGGGTCGCAAAGATCCACCTCATGAATATTAATGAGGTGGGTCGCATTTTGCGACCCCATAGCGAGTCCCTGCACTCACAGGGATGGTGGCCTGCTGGAGACAGCAGACCTCCATGTCTGTGACTGCTTTTGTAATAAAGCAGTTTTTTTTTTTGGGAATTGCAGCCCGTTTTCCTTAAAGGAAAACGAGTTGCAATACAAAAAAATTATGAAACCATTTGGTTTCATTTTTTCAGAGTAGGCAGTGGTCCATTGGACCACTGCCTGCTCTGAAAAATTATTTTTAGCGACATTCACAAAGGGGAAGGGGTCCCATGGGGACCCCTTCCCGTTTGCGATTGAGTTACCACCCACTTCAAGTGGGTGTTAACTGCGAATTGCTTTGCGACCGCTTTTGCGGTCACAAAGCAATTCTGCATCGCTGTGCGAGTCGCAAATAGGAAGGGAACACCCCTTGCTATTTGCGAGTCGGATTCACATTTTGCGAGTCGGTACCGACTCGCAAAATGCGAATCAGCATCGCGATGGCCGTTTTGCATGGCGAAAACTGCGTTTTTCGCAGTTTGCGACATGCAAAAAGGTTCCTACATCTGGCCCTAAGTCCCATGGAGGATGTGAAATAGGCAGTCTGAACACCAGCACTGACAGCCTGTTGACCAACCACTGACAGTATTACAAGTCAAAAGTTGCAGTGGCAGTTCAGCTATGGCGGTCAACCAATGGCAGTCCGAGCCACAGCAGTTTGCAGTCACCACAGTAGTACAGAACACCACATTGGATAGATTTGAAAGCAACACAGCTGCCCCACATTGCCACACTGGGCACACCTGCAAAGCAGACTATTAAACACACCACAATCCCTTTGCATCTACAACACCAAACACTGTAGCCAGAGTGCACAATAGAATAAAATATAGGATAAGAATAGGCACCCTGCAATTTTTCTCACACCACATACCACACCCTTCACACTTTTTTTCCAGGCACATCCCTTTGCACCTTCCAAATTCACAAACTGACTGTCAACTGTTCATTTCAATCCTTTCCCTTAGCACCACCATGTAAACCCAGCAAAATCCCCATTTCACTGCCACATTAATTTGGAGCCCAAGTCCAGCACACTACTATCATCAGGAAAATGGAAATGTGGTAAAGGATAGTTGACAGTGAATTTTGCCGGCCCCAGCCCACGCACAAGCGAAGACATTCAGAAGAGGTAGCACGACCTCGGGGGAAGGTCATTCCATGGCATATAGGTACCAGCTGCATGTCCAGAAGACTGGTGGAGGTCCCCCCTCCTCCCTTACAACTCACATCCTGGGAGAAGTTCTTGGCCATCCTGCATTCAGAGGTCTTGACCGGACTACCTGGGGGAGTGGAGTCTGGTAAGTCACAATACAAAATATCACCAAAATGTATTGTCATGCATGCTCACTGTTCACCTTTTGCCACATTCACTCTCACCCCACTCCCCAACCCAATGTATTGTCATGCATGCTCACTGTTCACCTTTTGCCACATTCACTCTCACCCCACTGACCAACCCACTACCCACCTTTCCTTAGACCACTATCTGGCATCTCACATGTGAACTAGACTCACCTGGGGGATAAGCTATGTACATTGTGTGTAGTACAGGTATTGACAGCACTACAATTCCCAGCAGGCACTGCTCTACAATAACAAAAACCGGAACAGTGTATCATACCCAAACTTACCTTGTTTGGCAAATCCCTAGTGAAGTGTACTCACCTGAGAGGATGATAGTTGGTTAGTCTGTGGGTAGTACAGGCACTGATAAGACTACTAAGGGCAGGAGGAAGTGCTTTTGTCACTCAGCCACCACAGTGTCCTCTTTTCCAATGATTCCTGTCCCTTAACTCACCTGAGAGGTTGATGTATGTAAGTGTGTGGCTAGCAAAAACACTGACTATTAAGGCAAGGTGGTGCTGCTACTGTCACTACAAACACCAGAACAGTGTCCCCTTCCCTGAAGACAACAGTATGTCAAAGCTCATATGTTGTGTACTCACTGGGGTAGTTGGCAGCTGTCAGGTATTGTGGAGCAGTACGAGTGACAGGACTGCAACTCACAGCGGGCACTGTTCCCCCAAAGCAAGATTCTAAAACTGGGCCCTCCCCCAAAATACCCCTGTGTACCAAATCATCACTGAAGTGTACTCACCTAGGAGGAAACCATCAGTACAGTGTGTGTAATACTGGGAGTAAAATGGCTACAACTCACAGGAGGCTCCCTTACTTTCATTCCAAATACCAGTCTAGTGTACACTTGCCAAAATACCCTTCTTTAGGAAATTCACACATGAAGTGCACTCATCTGGGAGGCTGACATATAACAACTGCATTAAGTACAGGGAGTGAAAATGACTGTTAAGGTCAGGAACCTCTGTCTCACAAAATCCAAACACAAGCCAGGTGTGCATCTGTCCCAAAATCCTTGTTTGTGAACTTAAAATGGAAGTGTACATACCTAGGAGGATAACTTATGTATACTGTGTAGTACTTGCAGTAACATTACTGTAAATTCCAGGAGAGACAGTCCCTATAACTCCAATCACCAGGACATTGAACACACGTCACAATGCATCTGTCTGTGAACTCACAAATGAACTTTATTCACCTGGGAGGGACCAAGAGACAGACCATGATACACTCTATGATGTGGCTAAACACCTAGGTCCATCTTGAACAGCTAAGCCAAGATTAAATTAGTGTGGACGGGAAGGATCGTTCAACCTGTGTGCAACAAAAAAAATACCCAAATGCCTCAAGATGCATCACCTGAATGTACCCAAATGCCTCAAGATGCATCACCTGAATGGTACTGGCAGCAGACACATTCACAAAGCACTGACCATATGATGATTACAATCACATATGCAACAAATTCCAGGGTCTGCCTGCATAAGAGTCAACAAGGACTTAAAAGAATCAAAGCCATATCCTGCCCAGCCACTGTTTTGCCTGCACTGATGGCAAGATGTGAGTCTACAACCATCCCCCACTTGTTAGTGAACTCATACATTCTGAAGCTGGTTGACAGAAATTGAATTGGTATATCTCAGAAATGTCAGGTCTATACAATTAATAGCATGTGTACTAGTCTCATAAGGAAAACTTGACAATCCAACATGTACACAGCCTTGGCTGAATGTCACTTTACACTATTGAAGGCAGATGTCACAATACAACCTGTAACATTGTTTCTCTCACATCAACAGGTCCAACTGCCACTGGGAACACTGAGACAACTGATGAGACTACCACTACCCCAATGGATGAAGCACCATAGTGACGACAACACTCCTGGATGTCTGGAGATTGAGGAAAGTTCTGGCCCATCAGGGAAACCTGGTCACATAACACCAGTGAGCCTTACCATGATCACATTGCCTCCTCCCTGCCCGGTTGCATCTACATATCAGGCAGCCATTCACACTCCCAAACTGCTTCACAAGAACAGTGACTGCCATCTTGTGCTTCCCAGTCCAGGATCCTGAGTCACAACAACACACCTCCGAAAATGGTGGACCTAGAACCAGTGGTAGGAGGCAAACAGAGCCAAGGGCGCAGGCATGTGTGGGTAGGTTGTGTGGGAGGGATGTTGTGGGTCAGCGGCATGAGCCCACTGGCGATGGTCCTGGCCAGAACACCTTAAGCCAAGACTTGGGAACAAGAATCCTGAGGCCTTGTGGGCCAGGTACTAAGGGAAATCAAGCAGCTGCAGAGGGACTTCCAGCGTGAGTCACTTGAAAAGTGGGAGACCACAAACACCATCCTGGCCTCCCTATCAGAGGAGATTAGCAGTACCCTGATCAGGGACCGTGAGCAAAACCACACCCTTTCCTTTTGCCAAGCAACACCAGACCCTTCTACATCAGTGGCAGCCACTGGAAATGAGGCCCTGTCAGGCAGAGCTCCTGCCTCAGAAACCCCTGCCTCTGTAGCTGCAGAACCCCCCTGAAAATGGGGACATCCACCCAAGACTCCAGGAGGTGCAGATGGCAAGACACTGACCACTGCCAGCAAGTGACCTCTTGCTGATTTCACTCTTTTGTGTGCCAATTATTCACTCTGTTCACTGTTCTACAACCACGTTCCATCTTCCATGGTAGTTGGACACTGGACTTTGGACTTCACTGACATGATTTCATCCACTGTGACTGATCCCCTCACTTACATCTTCTGTAGCATCAGTTTATTATTTCCTGCACCTATGTAAATAAACTTACCAATCAAAAACACATTGCCTGCTTCTTTCTGTTCTACGTGTTGAAATGTTGAGATGTAAGCCCTTGTGATGCACATGAGGAACACACAAGATGTAATAGAAGGAGGAATATGTCATAGCTAGTGCCTATAGGTAGTGATGATTAATAGCAACACATTGATATAAGTGTCTGGTCACACCAAACGTTTTATTGCATTGTACAGCACATAGGCTGTCAAAATGTCAGGACTGTCATAGGCAAGAATGTTTGAACCATATTGAATCAGGCTAGATAAGCCAAACCATTATCTCCCAGAGCACAGAAGAAAGGGCTTTGTCAGACCCTGTCCTGTAGAATAGGCTAACAGATTAGAAGATGTTGTCACCAGCATGAACTTTATCACATACCATAACATGGTCTGTCACAATAATATAAACCACGACATAGAGGGCAGTACAACCACCCCTGATCATGATTCCATCCCATTATACTAACAAAGTATCTGTGGGTATTATACAACCTATGTCAGTGTTGTGGCACAGGCACTCTGGCCTACAATGAGGAAACACATCTCCAGCTACAAACAGGTCATACAGGATCATTGTGAACACAATGTGAAGGGAGAATGTATGGATTGCACTTGATTAGAACATATCGCAAGGACATATGATCTCACACATGTGACAACTGGACCAACACACCACATCAAACCAGTGTATCCTACACTTCAGATTTCTATCCACCCACTCTCCAAGCTGCCTTGGCACAGGTCGTATACACCATAAATCTTTTTCCTATGTCAGAACAGCATCAGCCAATGTCACAACTCTGAAATGCCCACACGACGATGGTGTAGGAAAGTACCATCTTGGTTCGCATGTTACCCCCATTTTTACTTGTATGTATGTTTGTTTTTGCCTCTGTCACTGGGATCCTGCTAGCCAGTGTGCCCTGTATGTGTTCCCTGTGTGGTGCTTAACTGTATCACTGAGGCTCTGCTAACCGGAACCTCAGTGTTTATGCTCTCTCTGCTTTTAAAATTGTCACTGCAGGCTAGTGCCTAATTTCACCAATTCTGATTGGCACATTGGAACACCCTTATAATTCTCTAATATATTGTGTCTAGGTACCCAGGGTATTGGGGTTCCAGGAGATCCCCATGGGCTGCAGCATTTCTTTTGCCACCCATAGGGAGCTCAGACAATTCTTACACAGGACTGCCACTGCAGCCTGAGTGAAATAATGTCCACGTTATTTCACACCCATTTTACACTGCACTTAAGTAACTTATAAGTGACCTATATGTCTAAACCTCACTTAGTGAAGGTTAAGTGCAAAGTTACTTAGTGTGAGGGCACCCTGGCACTAGCCAAGGTGCCCCCACATTGTTCAGGGCAAATTCCCCCGACTTTGTGAGTGCGGGAACACGATTACACGCGTGAACTACATATAGGTCAATGCCTATGTATAGCTTCACAATGGTAACTCCAAACATGGCCATGTAACATGTCTAGGATCATGGAATTGTCATCCCAATACCATCCTGGTATTGGGGGGACAATCCCATGCATCCCCGGGGCTGCAGCATGGAACTCAGGTACTGCCAAACTAGCTCTCTAGGGTTTTCTCTGAAGCTCCTGCTGCTGCCAACCCTCAGACAGGTGTCTGCCCCTGGGGCCTGGGCAGCCCGGTCCCAGGAAGGCAGAACAAAGGATTTCATCTGAGAGAGGGTGTTACACCCTCTCCCTTTGGAAATAGGTGTTAAGGGCCGGAAAGGGTAGCCTCTCCTGGCCTCTGGAAATGCTTTGAAGGGCACAGATGGTGCCCTCCTTGCATAAACCAGTCTACACCGGTTCAGGAATCCCCCAGCCCCTGCTCTGGCATGAAACTGGACAAAGGAAAGGGGAGTGACCACTCCCCTGTCCATCACCACAACAGGGGAGGTGAACAGAGCTCCTCCAGTGTGTCCCAGACCTCTTGAATGCAGATGGGTGAGGGCACAATGGAGACCTCTGAGTGGCCAGTGCCAGCAGGTGACGTCAGATACCCCTTCTGATAGGCTCTTACCTGGTTAGGTAGCCAATCCTCCTCTGAGGGCTACTTAGGGTCTCTCCTGTGGGTTTCTCACCAGATAACAAATGCAAGAGCTCACCAGAGTTCCTCTGCACTTCCCTCTTTGACTCCTGCCAAGGATCGACCGCTGACTGCTCCAGGACGCCTGCAAAACCGCAACAAAGTAGCAATAAGACTACCAGCAACATTGTAGTGCCTCATCAAGCTGGCTTTCTCGACTGTTTCCTGGTGGTGCGTGCTCTGAGGGCTGTCTGCCTTCACCCTGCACTGGAAGCCAAGAAGAAATCTCCCCATGGTCGAAGGCATCTTCCCCCTGCCAATGCAGGCACCAAACTTCTGCATCACCGGTCCTCTGGGTCTCCTCTCATCTTGACGAGCATGGTCCCTGGAATACAGGAGCTGGATCCTAGTGTCCCCAACAGTCCAGTGGCCCTTCTGTCCAAATTTGGTGGAGGTAAGTCCTTGCCTTCCCACGCCAGACAGTAATCCTGTGTACTGCGTGAACTGCAGCTGCTAGAGCTTCTGTGCACTTTTGCAAGACTTCCTTTGTACAAAGCATAGCCCAGGTCGCCAGCACTCTGTCCTGCATTGCCCAACTCGCTAATTTGGACTCCGACTTCGTGGGGCCCTCTTTTGTTGTGCTGAGTTGACTGCCGTGCTCAAATCTTCTGAATGCCTGTTCAGGTACGCCTGCGGGTGCTGCCTGTTCTACATGGGCTCTCTCTGTTGCTGAGCACCCACTCTGTCTTCTCCTCCAAGGGCCAACCTCCTGGTCCTTCCTGCGCCCAGGCAGCACCCAAAATCCTCAACCGTGACTCTTGCGGCTAGCAAGGCTTGTTTGTGGTCTTCCTGCTTCCTCCAGCACACCGTGGGACATCTTCTGACCAAAGGAGAAGTTCCTGGCACCTTCCGTTGTTGCAGAATCTTTGGCTTCTTCCACCTGGAGGCAGCCCTTTTGCACCTTCATCCGGGGTTTAGTGGGCTCCTGCCCCCCCCCGGACATTTCAGTGACTCTTGGACTTGGTCCCTTTCCTTTGCAGGTCCTCAGGTCCAGGAATCCATCTTCAGTGCTTTGCAGTCAGTTATTGCCTTTGCAGAATACCCTATCTCGACTTTACTGTCTTTCTGGGGTAGTAGGGTAACTTTACTCCTACTTTTCTGGGTCTTGGGGTGGGGTATCTTGGACACCCTTAGTGTTTTCTTACACTCCCAGCGACCCTCTACACACTACACTAGGCCTGGGGTCCATTTGTGGTTCGCAGTGTACTTTTGGAGTATATGGTTTGTGTTGCCCCTAGGCCTTTTGTTGCCTATTGCATCCTATTGTTTTCTACAGTGTTTGCACTACTTTTCTAACTGTTTACTTAGCTGAGTATATTTTGTGTAGTTTACTTACCTGCTAAGGGAGTATATCCTCTGAGATACTTTTGGCATATTGTCACTAAAATAAAGTGCCTTTATTTTTAGTAACTCTGAGTATTGTGTTTCTTATTATATAGTGCTAAGTGATATAAGTGGTATAGTAGGAGCTTTGCATGTCTCCTAGTTCAGCCTAAGCTGCTCTTCTATAGCTACGTCTATCAGCCTAAGCTGATAGAACACCTCTAAACTACTAATAAGGGATAACTGGACCTGGCACAAGGTGTAAGTACCACTAGGTACCCACTATAAGCCAGGCCAGCCTCCTACACACAGCATAGCCCAGGTACCCAGCACTCCGTCCTGCATTGCCCAACTCGCTGAGCTGGACTCCGACTTCGTGGGACCCTCTTTTGTTGTGCTGAGACAACTGTTGTGTTTGATCTTCTGAACACCTGTTCAGGTGCTTCTGCGGGTGCTACCTGCTTTTGCATAGGCTCTTTCTGTTGCTGGACGCCCCCTCTGTCTCCTCCTCCAAGGGGAGACCTCCTGGTCCTTCCTGGGCCCTGGCAACACCCAAAATCCTCAGCTGTGACTCTTGCAGCTAGCAAGGCTTGTTTGTGGTCTTTCTGCGTGGAATCAACTCTGCATCCTCCAGCACGCCGTGGGACATCTTCTGACAAAAGGAGAAGTTACTGGCCCCTTCCGTTGTTGCAGAATCTTCGCTTCTTCCACCCAGAGGCAGACCTTTTGCACCTTCATCCAGGGTTTAGTGGGCTCCTGCCCCCCCTGGACACTTGCGTGACTCTTGGTCCCCTTCCTTTTCAGGTCCTCTGGTCCATGAATCTGTCTTCAGTGCTTTGCAGTCAGTTGTTGTCTTTGCAGAATAACCTATCTCGACTTTACTGTCTTTCTGTGGTAGTAGGGTAACTTTACTCCTACTTTTCAGGGTTTTTTGGGTGGGGTATCTTGGACACCCTTAGTAATTTCTTACAGTCCCAGCAACCCTCTACACACTACACTAGGCCTGGGGTCAATTTGTGGTTAGCATTCCACTTTTGGAGTATATGGTTTGTGTTGCCCCTAGGCCTATTTTCTCATATTGCATTCTATTATGTTCTACAGTGTTTGCACTGCTTTTCTAAGTGTTTTACTTACCTGATTTTGGTTTGTGCGTATATTTTGTGTATTTTACTTACCTCCTAAGGGAGTATATCCTCTGAGATACTTTTGGCATATTGTCACTAATATAAAGTACCTTTATTTTTTGTAACTCTGAGTATTGTGTTTCTAATGATATAGTGCTAAGTGATATAAGTTTTATGGTAGGAGCTTTGAATGTCTCCTAGTTCAGCCTAAGATGCTCTGCTATAGCTACCTCTATCAGCCTAAGCTGCTAGAACAACACTAATCTACTAATAAGGGATAACTGGACCTGGCACCAGGTGTAAGTACATCAAGGTACACACTATAAGCAAGGCCAGCCTCCTCCAGTCACCCAAATAAACTACCTTTATTGTTTGGTAACACTGAGTATTGTCTTTACTTGAGTACAAGTACTGTGTGACTATAAGTGGTAATGCAGGAGCTTTGCACGTCTCCTGGTTCAGCCTAAGCTGCTCTGCTATACCTACCTCTATCAGCCTAAGCTGCTAGAACACTACTACATTTCACTAATAAGGGATAACTGGACCTGGTGTAAGGTGTAAGTAACCAAGGTACCCACTACAAATCAGGCCAGTCTCCCACGCCTTCTTCTCTGACTTGTCAACCTTGGACAGGGGTACATTGTGAAATGCCATGCACAGACTAATAATAACAATGCTTTCGCAGAATCACAAAGTTACAGATGATTAGAAAATAAAAACATCGCAGCTGAGAGCAGCATAACTAAAATTAATAAAACAGAATAAATGAAATCAGAGCACATATGTAGGTAAGAGGGTACAGGCCTCAAGACTAAGATAAGTTAAAATATGTGCAAAATGAAATCACAACACAGGCTCCTGACCTGCCAAATAATTCTGTTCTTGGAAAATTCTGCAGAGCCTGGCATCTATTGATGGGAAAATGTATACCCTTAACCTCACTTCACCATCAAGCTGTGAAGCTTGATAAACAGTCTGCTTGTTTCACCACAGTGGAACATCGTATATTGAATGCAAGGATATCTTTAAGATTCTGGGGGTTATTCTAACTTTGGAGGAGGTGTTAATCCGTCCCAAAAGTGACAGAAAAGTGACGGATTTACCACCAGCCGTATTACGAGTCCATTATATCCTATGGAACTCGTAATACGGCTGGTGGTATATCCGTCACTTTACCGTCACTTTTGGGACGGATTAACACTCCTCCAAAGTTAGAATAACCCCCAATATCTTCTAAATGCTTGAATATGGGAAAGGTACTAGCTGTCATACAAGCAAAATAACAAAGCTCTAGAAGCACAGTATCATCGTACTAACTTATGGATGACCGGAGTCCACTAATGTTGTCAGGATAGAACAGTATACAGAAACCATGCTCATCTCCTTATATGGATGTGACAACCTGTCGATCTTGCTGGTGGTGGGACGTGCTCATCGATACTGTTGTGTAGCCATTTTAGCTATAGCTTCATGCACGTTATTTTAGCAAACTGGAGCTGCCGCTGTGCACTTTAACCTAGATATATTTTATTCAGCTTCGCTTGTTACTTTAACAATATCCACATCTGCGATCTTGTTTTATTTCTCTCTACCTAGTTGTTCTTTGCCTAGGTCAGCACCGCATTCTCAAACAAGACATTTCTTTCAGTTTGTGCTTCTTTCAGGGCTGCAGTGAGATAGGTTGCTGGTAAAAGTGGTAACACGTTGTCTCTAGTGTTCATAGAAACATGCACACTCTTACATGGGGATCCTTTCTTGGAACATCAGCTATTTTATCAAAAAAACACTTCTCTATCCCATACACGTTAGAGGGAGATTCCAGCCAGATGACCACGACTGCATGCTGATTGCTGAATGCTTCGCTACAGCTGCTTATGTAGACTACCGGCATCTTGCGCAGGTATGAGGGATGATGTCTTCCCAGGGGAACCTGAAGGGCAGAAATAGAGCTTAACATGCTGTGCTCTAACATAGCCTATGTAGGAATTATTTAAACAAGTGACACTATGGTAGCATTTTTTATGCTTTACTCTCCTTGTCACAATTTTAATCCTTTCATGCTTTGTCGACCTAGTTATTGCAGTACATGCTTTATTATTTAAGATGCAGTTGCTTCATTGAAACCTTATTGAAACATATACTGCCTCTGATTGTGCTTGAATATGTGAAACTAATGTAAATGAGAGAAACTGATGCAATCTGAGTGACCACGATTTCCCTTAGGAGTCAGTTGTGTCATGCGCTTGGCTGCCCTATCATCCGTGCTCTTGGGTAGAGATTAGGCACTGCTAGTTAGCCGGAGCAAAACTCGGATTAGACTGACAGGTGTCACGTAGAGTGGGTTCAGACTCAGTCCCCCACAGGGCACGTGATTCTGCCACCCAAATCCAGTAGTCTCATTAGAATAATGAGAGCCTACGTTACAATACCTTATGTGCAACCTTCCCCATCCCCCCATCCCATTGTAGTGAAACTCCTCACTTACAGGGACCGTGATTCAGTCCTCTGCCTAGTTAGACAAAAAGTAGACCTCAACTACCGGGGCCTGGCATTTGCATTCTTCCTAGATGTAACAGCTGCATTGCAGGTGGCTCTGTAGGAGGCTGGCCAGGTTTGTAGTGGGTACCAGAGGTACTTACACCTTATACAAGGTCCATTTATCCCTTATTAGTGAAATGTAGTCAGTGTCTAGAAGCCAGGCTCCCTAGGGGTAGTGTGGGCAAGCAGCCAAGGCCTACTAGGAGTCATGCAAAGCTCATGCAATACCACTGTAGTCACACTTAGTACTTACACACATTAAAGAAAACACTCAGTGTTACAAAAATAAATGTACTTTATTTTGGTGACACAAATGCCAAAAATACATTAGAGACTATACTCCTTTTAGGAGGTAAGTAATATACACAGTATATATACTACAGTGCAGTAATAGCTATAAAAACAGTTAGAAAACAGTGCAAATAGTGAACATCACAATAGTTAGAAATGGGCCTGGGGGAACACAAACCATATACTAAAATAGTGGAATGCTAAAGTCGGTTTCTCACCTAGGCAAGTGTAGGGTGTAGAGGGGCGTTGGGAGTGTAAGAAACACCAAAGGTAAGTAATAATAGAACCCACCCCAGAGCCCAGGAAAGCAGGAGTAGATCACAGTAAGTTTCCTAGAACACACAAGAACACATGATAGAAGAGTTTGCAAGAACCAGAAGAGACTGCAAGAAGCACTGAAGAGTTCAGGGAGAACAGGAGCACCTGCTAACCCGGATGAAGGTGCAAAAGAAGAACTTCTGGTGAAGAAGAACAGTCAGTACTGCACCCACGAATATGGATGCCGGTTCCTGGATGGTGCAGATGATGTCCCATCCCGGATGGATGATTGCAGTCTGGTTTGCATCGCTAGGTTCCACCAACAAGCCTTGCAAAGCACGAGGTTAGTGGAAAATGGTGCTGCCCGGGACCAGGATGGACCTGGTGGCCTCTTCCCAGAAAGGGGAGTCAGAGGGGGCTCTCAGCAACTCAGAGAGCCCTCAGTAGACCAGGCAGCACTTACAGGAGTCCCACAGTACGGGGACAAAGAAGGTGCAAAAGAAGGCCCACGCAGCTCTACAACAAAGGATCCCATGCCGCCAGAGAACCACGCAGGAAGCTGTGCATCGCAGGATAGAGTGCTAGGGGCCAGAGCTGCACAGTGCATGAAGAACTTTGTGGAAGGATGCCAATAAGCTTTGGCAACTGCAAAACATGGGTTTCACACGGGATACTCTCTTGCGTGGGGTGGAAAGTTCTTACCTCCACCAAAGTTGGACAGCTGGACCTCAGGACCATCGGGACCACTTCAGTCCACCACCCGTGCTGCTGGATCCATGCACTTCTTCAGGTGAGGGGACCCATGCCACTGGTTGTCGCTGCAGAGGGGTGCCTGCTGAAGCAGGGAAGTGACTCCTTCACTTCAAGAGAGATTCCTTCGTTCTTCTGGTGCAGGCTGAAGACTGGCTCTCCTCTGAGGATGCATAACCTGGAAACAGTTGCAGTTGCTGGCAGGAGCTGAAGATACAATGTTGCAGAAGTCACCTTTGCTTCTTTGTTGCAGTTTGAGAGTTCCTGGAGGGTCCAGATGGTTGGTAGAAGGTGAAGTAAAGGATGCAGAGGATTCCTGCTGAAGTCTTGTAATCCAAATCTGAGGAAACACCCAGAGGATAGACCCCAAATAGCCCTGAAAGGGGCATTGGTCAGCTACACAGGTAAGCGCCTATTAGGGGAGGGGGTCTGATGTCACCTGCTGACACTGGCCACTCAGATGCTCCCAGAGTGCCCCACCAACTCAGAATCCAAGATCGCAAAACCCAGGGACATTCTGGAGGAGCTCTGGGCACCACCCCTGGGGTGGTGATGGACAGTTGAGTGGTCACTTCCCTTTCCTTTGTCCAGTTTCACGCCAGAGCAGGGACTGGGGGTCCCTGAACTGGTCTAGACTGCATCATGCAAGAAGGGCACCACCTGTGCCCTTCAAAGCATTTCCAGAGGCTCTGGGATGCTACCTCTCCCATGTCTGTAACACCTATTTCAAAAGGGAGAGGGTGTAACACCCCTCTCCCAAAGGAAATTATTTGTTCTACCTTCCTGGGCTCGAGCTGCCTGAGCACCAGGATGGCAGAAACCAGTCTGTGAGGCGGCAGCAGCTGGGGATGCCTGGAAAATCTCAGAACGCTGGTTTGGCAGTACTGGGGGTCCACTGTGGAGCCCCCAGAGTGCATGGAAGTATACAACCAATGCTAGAATCAGCATTGAGATTTTTTTCCAAGATGTTAGACACCTTACATTGCCATATTCAGAGTTACTATTGTGAAGCTGGACATAGGTATTAACCTATGTCCAGTGCACGTGTAAAATGGCGTCCCCACACTCACGAAGTCCGGGAAAATGGTCCTGGACAACATGGGGGCATCTCTGCTAGTGCAGATGTACCCTTACACACAAGTACTTTGCACCTAGCCTTCAGAGTTGGAAGGCCTGACATATAGGTGACTTATAAGTGACCTGGTGCAGTGTAAATGGCAATGAAATGGTGCATTCACCATTTCACGCAGGCTGCAATGGCAGTCCTATAGAAGCCTTTAAATGGTGTCTCTATGGGTGTCAAAAGTAATGCTGTAGCCCATAGGTATCTCCTGGAACCCCAATGCCCTGGTTTCCTTGGTACCATTTACTAGGGATTTATAAGGGGCACCAGTATGCCAATATAAATGGAATACTGTGTTAGCAACATCCAACAATCAAATTTAAAGGGGAGAGAATATAAGCACTGGGGTCCTGGTTTGCAGGATCCCAGTGACACAGTCAAACACACTGACAAACTGGCCAACAATGGGTGTAACCATGCTAGAAAGAGGCTACTTTCTCACAGGTGTATAGAGAGTACATCCCCTTAAAATGTCAGCTCATGAATGCAGGTATAACCTATGTCATACTGTTTCCAGACCATATCTGTATTGAGCACTGTGGACAGCAAAAAAACGTCATGACAGGAGGACATGCTGGAATCTGCTATACAAGATAACAACACTTTATCATGCTAACCTCTGGTGCTCCATTTAAATGTTAGTCCGTATCTACTTTATTTCCATATCATGGAAAGTACATCACACTGCTGCTGAACATGTTGTCTCTAGCTCGGTTTGTGATCACCTCTTCGTTGTATGGCACTGGTCATTTCCGGATTACAGGAGGATGTGACTAGGCCTCTAATGCTTTCCCTTGGGAGCACCCCAGGAGTTGTTTACTGTTGGGACTTTTCCCTTTGATTAGCTGTATTAGTCACTGTGTTAGTTGTATTGTCTGTATTGAGTAATGGGAATTTGTGTTGGCATGTTTGGGATGATAATGTGGGTCGAGGAAGAGTTGGGAATGTGTTCTCTGTTTAGCTATATTATAGAAATTAATTTTACAATGACACAGGTACAGCATCACATACAAGAGGACACCTACATCCTAGGGTACCTTCGCTCTGTTGACTTGGAAAGTGCAGGGCTTAAATGATCTGCAGACAATGCGACAGGTTGTGCACCTATCTAGACAGCCACACTATTCATGTTTTATTCCTGCAGGAAACCCATATGGTGCATAACACGGGCAATAGGGTGGGTGCATCTTACCTTATCCTATTCCAGAGGTGTTATAGTTCTAATCAAAAGAGTTGTCCACTTCCACGTTGCACACACTTAGATGGAAGAAGAAGGGCGTTATGTAATAGAGCAGAGTGAACTATATGGTATTGATTTTACCTTTGCTAATACTTACGGGCTGAACACAGATGACCTCAGATTTATATGGCTCTTTGGAATCAGTTCCTTACACTGACCACCACCATGATGACATGGGGTGGAGAACTTTACATGTATTTAGACCCCATACTTGACAGATCTGCTACCACAGACTGGCACGGAAAGCAACCAGAGAAAGTTATTAAAGATGGGATGGAGGAACATGGAAGGTTAGTCCTCTGGAGACACACACAGCGTAAAGGGTGGGAGGGAACGCTTACCTCCTTAGTGCACAGCTCTTCATCCCATTTGGACTACTGGCTGGTGACTCGAGATGTGTATGCGTGGGTGGAAGCAGTAACACACTTACCCAAAGCCTTATCATATCACAAACCTGTCTAGCTTGAATTGAATGTCCCTAGCTGTACTCCGACAAAGTTCTTGTGGCACTTCCACTCAGCAGCTCTTTAAGACTCACTCTTTTGTGAGATGTTGCTCTCAGACATTGTGCATCCTTTTTTAAAATTAAGAATCTGTTGACAGTGTTGGCTCACTCTTGGAAGTCTTTAATGTTACTACTAGAGGTGTCTGTATCAGCACCCATGCAGGCATACTTAAGACAATCCACACACAGCTGTGTAATACAGAACAAACATTACGCGTGTTGGAGCGTGCTTATGAACTTCGCATTATTCACACACTTTAGCTTCTAGCTGTGAACAGGTCACTATCTTCAATGACGTAGCTACCCAGGAAATTTGGTAAGTGCCTGAGTGATATGTAGAACGGGCCTATAGGGATGGGTGCCCAAGCCGATATCTGTCTGCAAAACTGTGGGCACCCTGCGCCCACAACCAAATCTTAAAAAACGTCTATCCGGATGGCACAAAAATTTTTGACAGGCCTTCTATGTTGGCTAGCTTGACTACATTTTACACCCATCTCTGTCACTCATGTCATGGGCTCTGCACCTTGAGTAGCAGAATGCCTAGATGATATTGCCCTGGAGTGGCTGTCAGCCGATCAGAAGGGATATTTATCACAGTCTACTAAGGTGAAAGTAATTAGAGAGTCTATCACACCCTTGCCAAATAACAGGGCCACTGGCATAGGTGGTCCAACTAGTGAATTCTACAAAGAGTTTGCCTCCATTCTAGCACCACATCTTCACATATTTTATGAGGATTCGCACAATCAGTGCATTTTACCACCTACACTTTGATAGGCCCTCCTCATTGCTCTCTTAAAACCAGATTAGATGCAGGAATACTGTAAATCACATCAGCCTTTGTCCCTCATAAATACAGATGTCAAAATTCTCTCTGAGATAATAGTTACGAGACTGCAGCCCCTTCTTCCTAGTCTGGTTTTACCGCATTAGTCTGGGTTTGTGCCAGCCCACTCCATGTCATATAATTTGTGCACGGTATTTAAATTGCTTCACCAAATCGCACCAAACCTGGAGGAGGTACTGGTCTTATTAGATTCGGCTATGGCCTTTGTTTCCATTGAATGAGACTATATTTTTGTAATTCTACAAGAAATGGGTATGCGCCCCTGAGCTTTATACAGTTTACCAGGCTCTTATACACGGGCCCCACTCCACAAGTGCAGATGAATGGGGTTACTGCTGCAGCTATTCGTATATGTAGGGGCACCAGGAAGAGTTGCCCTCTCTCCTCAATACCACTTGGGCAGATCTTGGTGCCACTGGCATGTGTCATCTACCATCGGTATTCAGCCTCAGTTCTCTAATTCACGCTTTGTCAGTTGAGCATTTCGATTTATGGAGATTATATGGTGCTGTATGTGAAGGATGCAGCCGTCATCTGGCCCCTATACTTCATGAATATATCCAATTTGGGCATCAAACTGGCCTGACCATAAACTGGAATAAGTTGATTATCTTTACTTTGAATCTAGCTGCCAAGTCTTGTGACAGACTTTCCTTTGCAATGAAGTGACAAGCTGGTAAAGTTCTTGGGGATCTGGATACATCAGGTCCCTGCTGTGGTGCTTCAAACTAATTATAGCAGGGCACTGATATGGCTAGAAGAGCAGGTACGCTAGTGGTCTTGACTATCTTGGTCAATGGGAGGGATTGAGTGGCCTTGATGAAGATGGTGAGTGTACCGTAATTTCTATACCTATTGGGCAATATTCCTGTTATACTATCCCAGGCATGTTATAAAATGTTTAAAACATATTTAATAACCCTGGCATGGGCTGGGAAGCAACCCAGGATTAAATGGAAGGTACGTTACCGTACACAGGGTGGTTTCAATGTCTTGGACCTGGAACTGTATTACTTGTGTGCAAAAGTCCATTTCGCTCACTACTGGTATCACCCCCAAACCTACGCTCCACTATTAGTGATAGAACATGATGATGCTCGTCCTATCCGGCTGAATGCCATCCCGCTACATAAAAGGAACCCCATCACCTGGACTGAAACGAATACACTGCACCAAACCACGAGGGCCTGGTGCATGCTCGGGAAGCATGCTAATATGCTAATAACATTTCTCCTGGTTTCACCTGCCTTGTAAGAAAGAAAGAAAGAAAGAAACAGATTTGTATCAAAACCTACGGGTGGTTGCAGAGATTCCACTTATGGAGCACCCCTGACACAATGTACCGAAAATCACAACTTTGAGTTACTTTGCGATACTTACAAATGCAAACTCTGCGTAGTGTTGGATAGTGAATCCCACTTCAATGCTCTGCGGCAGGTTTGCATCACAAAAGTGAAGCAAACTCAGAGCAAAGCATTAGTAAATCTAGACCCCGGGCCTTAGTTTCCAGGAATTATTACTCTAAATAGTATAAGACTCTTAAATAGCACCATGTTTAATACATTGACAGAAAATGTGTAAGTACACAAATTTAGAAGTAATTTGTTCCGGCTTTCCTTTAAAGTACATTGCAGCAATGCACATATTATTCATTCACAAATTCATATTCGTACAGTATTACATTATCTATTCAGTCTCACAGAATCTATTCCATTCATTTGTTATAACAGTCAGATCTATATTTGCACAATAAATTACTATCGTCATCATACACAGTATTTTATAGCAACCCTCAAAGCAAACTTCTTTAAAGTGCTGAGATATTGTTTGGAACTTTGCATCAATTCTCAGTGACAAAAGGGATAACTCTTGCATGCCATATTGATTTGCCATTTAACTTGACCTTTTATTCTAATGAATAAGTGCAGACAATCAGCTGATGATTACATTGCATATTTGACTACATTCAAAAGAATGTACACCTAAATTGGAGAATGCTTCTTTAGGGGAATGATGACATTTGGTTTCATCGACAAAAGGCATGATTGTGTGTATGTGTTTTGACTACCAGAGTAGAAGAGCAAGTGATAAAGAATAGTTCAAGTTAGAATCTTAAATCTGAAAAATTATTTATCTAGACTGCACACTCATGAACATTAAGTACAGTAATTACTACCTTGTAATGGAATACAGATGTATTTTACCTTCCTAAGGATTTTGCAAGCAATACTCGTATTATTCTTCATCAAATGGAATGCAAATCTTCCACAGTTTGTATGTCACAATGTAGTAGGAAATATATCAACCTGCAGAAAGATTGCATCCACATTATCAACAACCACTAAATTAGCACGTCACGTTTTTATATGGAACTTTAGATTTACTGTTCTTAAAGCTAGTGGCCTGATTACGAGTCTGGCGGTCTCAAGACTGCCAGACTCGCTGTTTTGGTTGGACTACCCTACCTGTAGTGGTCCGACCGCCACATTACAAGCCTCAAGGTTGGACCACCAAGAGACCGCCGTCTCCGCCAGGATCTCTGATTCTGATGGGCTAACGGGGGTCTTGGTTGTGATCAGACAGGGCTGTGCTGAATTACAACCATGTTCTCCGCCAGCCTTTTCATGGTGGTTTAACTGCCATGAAAAGGCTGTGGGAGAACAAGTGTTGGGGTTCACAGGGGGGCCCTTGCACTGCCAAGGACATTGTTGTGGGCAGTGCAGTGTCCCCCATCCCCAGCACCATCAGAATATGCACTGTCTGGTCAGCCCCCGCGTGACAGCATTGCTCTCGGCTCCATGTGGAGCAAAATACAATGCCACCACATGTTTTCCACTGGGCTGACTGGCAGGAATCTTGGTTTCTGCCAGCCGGTCCAGTGGAAAACTCATAATAGGGCAGGTGGGGAGACTGCTAGGTCCACAGCAGTCTACTCACCATGGACCTAGCAGTCGGGTTTTCTGACCGCCAAACTCGTAATCTTGATGATATAGCGGTAGTCGATATTGTAGGTGCACTAGTTTTTGGAGATCGATATTTCATCTGTGGTATGGTGATTCCCCACCCTTCCTCGTCTTAATCCCTAACAAAAAGTCAATTTTCTGACAATTTTATTTACACTGTCTGCCTGAGGGGTGGAACCCCTGAAGAAGACATTCTAAATAAAACTGTCAGAGTGGACTACACACACATCCTCTAAGCCTCCACAGAGGCAAAACAGGTCGAGGTTGCTAAGTGGTTTCATACGAAATACAACATGAAAGAGTATGGCCTAGGGAAATGGAGGTCACAGGTAGGAATCCAGGCATTAACTCCATGGATGGACTGGGAACACGAAAAAAGCAGAAAGTATATAAAAAGAGCCCCAGATTGCACTGACTGAACATAAAGAGCTCAACACACCCCAGGACAGCTTTAGGAGATTATCCCCAAAGACCATACATAAATAATAAGGTAGAACAGTGCAATTTACAGCAGAATGTATCACATATATTGACTAAAGTGCCATCGATTTTACAGGCAGTTTTGAATAAGATATATTAAAATATTCCAACCCCCCCAGGAGGTAAAGCTATACAGCTAGGACTATTCCACATCACTAAGGCTGTAACAAAACCAATTCAAGAAGGTTTGAACAATCCCCAGCCAATTAAATACTGCCATGGAATGCCAACTACTATGCAAGGATTAGTATTACCTTGCTTTATAAAGGATAACAGCCGACAATGTTACAACAATTTATCAGTATAAAAACACTAGAGCAAGGACAGTTTTCATACTGCCACAATATGTACCCAAAGCAGATCAACTTGTACAATTCCTTTGCAGTGTCCTTGTGTATAAAGCCCTGCAACCAGGCCAGTTTTAAAAATTCGTCAGGACATACAACACCACAGCCAGGTATTGCCCAGTTTAAATAGCAACAGTATTAGGCACCTATCCATAAGCATTAAAGCATCAACCTTAGGTAATTATCCAACATTATTTAAAGCACTATCTACTCCCTAGGCTAAAATCTACAATAGCCCAATATGTAAAGCACCATCGCAGACCAGTATTTGTAAAGTTCCAGTATACAACATTATATTTGCAGGTCTCTTAATGCCAACCCCATTATTTATTTTTAAAAAATCCCTGGCTAGTTTTCTCTTGTTCCTAATATCTCAAATAGTTTACCTAGATCACTATGCAATAATCACAAAAGTATCTATAAAGTTCCACTAAGTTAATGCAAAAAATCGAGATTAGTATTGCTGGTTTCGTAAAATGAAATAGCCAGACATTCTTCCACAGTGCCCCAAAAAGCACGATATACAGAAGCCATTTTTCACAATATCATAATACATGGAATACCACTGAACATCTGTTTCCACAATGATCAATCATGTAGCCAGACCAGGTTGTACAGCACCCCAGTATGTAAAGCACCAGAGCCCGTCCAATACTTCCAAATCTTCCCATAGCTAGACCACTACATAAAGTTTCTTAATCACCATTCATAGCAAGTATCCCCAATATGTAAAGCACTGTCCATTCCCTGGTCAAAAAGCACAAAAGCCAGAAATGTAAAGCACCATCACCAGACCAGTATTTGCAGTGTGCCAGCAGGTAACGCAGTATGTGCAGTCCAGTATCTGCAAAGCCTCACTATGTAAAACAGTATTCCCAGGAACATTTTCTCGATGTCCCAGTATCTCAGGTACACCTAGGTTAGTACTCAGTATACATGATCCCAAATGTCTCAGTATATAATGCACTATGTCAAGACAGTGGGGGTCATTACGACCCTGGCGGAAGGCGGAGAAGCGGCGGTAAGACCGCCAACAGGCTGGCGGTCTTTATTTGTGTATTATGACCATGGCGGTTACCGCCATGGTCATCCGCCAGTTCTCCGTTCCGCCCGCCAGGGCGAGAGACAACCGCCGGGCTGGAGACCAGGGTCTCCAGCCCGACGGCCATCACTATACCGCCGCCGGTATTTTGACCCGGCTTACCTCCATGGATTTCATGCTGTTTGAAACCGCAATGAAATCCATGGCGGTAAGCACTATCAGTGCCAGGGAATTCCTTCCCTGGCACTGATAGGGGTCTCCCCCACCCCCCACCCCGACTCCCTCCCCTACCCCCCCACCACCCCTGCCACTCCCCAAAGGTGGCAGGACCACCCTCCCCACCCGACCCCCAACATAACAACACTCATACACACACGACACGCACAAAGGCATCACCAACACACACACACGCACACACACCGACATACATGCAAACATCCACACACACAGTCAGACACGCACATCCACATTCAAACATACACACACACATCCATACAGACATAACTACAGACATACACACACTCATTCCCATACACACGACACCCCCGCAAGCATACACGCACTCACACACCCCCTCTACATACACACACGCATACCCCCACGCACACACACAACACACAATACCCTCCCACCCCCCTCTCCTCATGGACGATCGACTTACCTGGTCCGACGATCCTCGGGGAGGGGACGGGAGCCATGGGGGCTGCTCCGCAGACACCACACCGCCAACAGAACACCGCCACGCCGAATCACAGGACGTGATTCACTGGGCGGGGTTCTGTTGGCATTGCGGTGGAGGTGGAGCAACCTCCCCTTCCCCACCGCCCGCCAGTATGGCTGTTGGCGGCTCTCCGTCCGTAAATGGACGGAGAGCTACCAACGGTCATAATAGGCCGAGCGGCAAACCGCCACCACTGGCGGTCTTCCACACGGCGGTCCCTCGGCAGTCTTGAGAAAAGACCGCCAAGGTCAAAATGACCCCCAGTATCTCTAAATCCCTAGTATCTAATACATTAGACCAATAGTAGTATCCCTAATGCCTCAGCATGCAACATGAAACATTGGACCAGTATCTTTCTCTGAAAAAACAAAGGTTAAAGTGATGTTATAGGCTGGCCGGACTGGAAACCCAAAGCAGCCCTGACATATGTTGTCAGATATCCCCCATAAAGTGCATAGCGAGAAAGTCTAACCACTACAATGGGGGTTGGGGACACCTCTCTCGTTCAAGAAAAGTTTTGAGAAAAATGGCAAATGTGATGCATTCTACACCACATTATTAATTATATTGTTAATTGTATTTGTTTTTAAAGCATGGTAAATGATGGTCTTTGAGAGGTTCGGGGAACCCTAAAATTATAAAATACTCCGCATGTCTTAGGGACCCAGGAGGGGATCTTTTGAATGGGTATTAGGAAGAAATTCTCATCAACAATACATTTAATATGATTTTAGGAGTCAATAAAGAAAGTTTTAGTTGAAGTTTTAAACATTTATTTTATCATAAGTTTTCAGTTTCTCCTTATAAATCAATTTAATTTATGGAATATTGCATAAAGCATGCCCCACAAACTATTCTTATTCTAATTTTTGAAATCAGTAAGAGTGAAACATTTTAGTCAATGAATAGCTAAAAGAACAGATTCTAGCAACAATCAGGCCTGAAAAGCTATCAGTACTCATAAAGAATAACATAACTGACTTCTTTTAGAGAATATTCTAGGCAGGAATTGTGGGAAAGTAGCCTCTTTCTAGCTTGGTTTCCCCCACTTTTGGCCTGTTTATAAATGTGTTTGACTGTGTCTACAGGGATCCTGCTAACCAGACACCAGTAGTTATGCTCTCTCCCTTAAATGTGGTTGTTGGTTGCTGTTAACACAGTATTTCACCCACAATTGGCATACAGGTGTTCTCTTATAAGTCCATAGTATATGGTACCTAGGTACCCAGGGCATTGGGGTTCCAGGGGATCCCTATAGGCTGCCGCATATATTTTGCCACGCATAGGGAGCCCAGGCAAAGGCTTCTGCAGGACTGCCATTGCAGCCTGCGTGAAAACGTGGAAGCACCGTTTTACTGCAAGTTACACTGCACTAGGTCACTTATAAGTCACCTATATAGCAGGCACTCCAACCCTAAGGGCAGGGTACCAAGTACCTGTGTGTAAGGGCACCCCTGCACTAGCAGAGGTGCCCCCACGACCTCCAAGACTATTTTCCCAGACTTCATGAGTGCGGGGACTCCATTTTACGCGTGTACTGGACATAGGTCACTACCTATGTCCAGCTACATAATGGTAACTCCGAGCACAGGCATGGTTGGTTTCAAACATGTTAGAATGATACCCCAAGGCTTTTGAAAGTATTGGTTGTATGATTCCATGCACTATGGGGGCTCCTTAGAGGACCCTCAGTATTGACATTTCAGCCTTCTAAGGCTTTCCAGGCAGCCCCAGCTGCTGCCACCGCATACACAGGTTTCTGCCCTCCTGTTGCTTGAAAAGCTCGAGCCCAGGAAGGTAGAACAAAGGATTTCGTTTGGGAGAGGGGTGTTACACCCTATCCCTTTGGAAATATGATTTACATGCTTGGGAGGGGTAGCCAGTCTACACCGGTTCAGGGACCCCCAGTCCCTGCTCTGGCACGAAACTGGACAAAGGAAAGGGGAATGACCACTCTCCTGTCCATCACCACCCCAGAGGTGGTGCTCAGAGCTTTTCTAGAGGGTCCCTGGGTTTTGCCATCTTGGATTTAAGGCTGGCAGGAGCTCTGGGAGCATCTGAGTGGCGAGTGCCAGCAGGTGACATCACAGCCCTCCCCTGATAGGTGCTTACCTGGTTAGGTGACCAATCTCCCTTTCAGGGCAATTTAGGGTCTGTCCTTTTGGTGCTTCCTCAGATTCAGATTGCAAGACTCCAGCAGAAATCCTCTGCATCCTCCACTTTGACTTCTCACTGAAGAAACTACATCTGGACCCTCTAGGAGCTCTACAAGCTGCAACAAAGAAGCAAGGCACCTTCTACAAAATTGTCTCTCTGGCTCCTGCCAACAACTGCAACTGTTTCCCGGTTGTGCATCCTCTGAAGGCAGCCCGTCTCTCCTTTGCTCTTCTGATGCAGGCTAATCTCCCTTGGTGTGAAGGAGTCACTCCCCTGCTTCAGCAGGCACCAACTGCAATGACGACTGGCTGCGTGGATCCCCTCTCCTGCAGAGCTGCCTGGATCCTGCATCACGGGTGCTGGACTGAAGTGGTCCCGGTGGTACTCGTATCCAACTGTCCAACTTTGGTGGACATAAGAGCCTGCCTCCCCACGTAAGCCAGTACCCCCATGCACTGCATGTTTTGCAGCTGCCAAGGCTTGTTGGCAACCTTCCTCCAAGTCTTTTGTGCATCTTGTACCTCCAGCGCCCAGCACTCTATCCTATGACACGCAGCTTTCTGAGTGTTTCTCCAGTGACATGGGAGCCTTTGTCGTAGTGCAGTATGGACCTCTACTGCAACTTTCTTGTCCCCGTCCTGTGGGACTCCGGGTGTGCTGTCTGGTCTTCTGTGGGCTCTCTGAGTTGCTGATGGCCCCCTATGACTCAACCTCCTGGGTAGAGTCCACCTGGTCCTTCCTGGTCCCGGGCAGCGCCATTTTCTGCTAACCGCAAGGACTCCATCCATGCAAACCATACTGTAATCCTCCATCCGTCATGGGTGCAGTGCTGACTTTTCTTCTTCACAGGTGGTTCTCCTTTTGCACCTTCATCCGGGTTAGCAGGGGCTCCTGTTCTTCCTGAACTCTTCTGTGCTTCTTGGACTCAGTCTCCTTCTTCCACAGGTCTTCTTGTTCAGGAATCCTTGCATTCTCTTCTGGTTCTTCCATAATTGTACTTCTCGTTTCTGTGTGTGTTCTAGGAAACTTACTGTGATTTACACACGTTTTCCAAATTGCGAATATTTTTTTTCTAGTGTCAAAATAGAAGCCTTTTCTTGTAAATTCATTAAACATATTAGATTTTTCTCATGAACTTTAACAGTGTTTACAGAAAGGAATAGTCTAAAGTAATGCCATGAAATCTTGATTCCCTTGTAAATTCATGCTTTTTATTAGTGGAACCATAGAAAGTACCATGTCAATGTTTGAGTAATGGTATTCAACATGTTGTTGCCTATATACTAGACCAAGGAAAATACTACAAGAAATAGCACAGGGGAGTGGAATGTAGTATTAGGAAACCTGTTCATCTGCAGACGATGGCATGTGTACACAAACATAGCAGTTCCTAACTTCAATAGCCTTCCTACATTCTTGTATTGATCTAGAGTAAACATTCATTGAATACATTTCATTCATGTAATCTACAAATTATGTCTTCAGTTTATCTTCATCTTCAACTGGTTTAAGTGTTGCATTTACATATTCTATTACAGCTGTCTCGGTGTTAGGTGTAAAGTGTTTAACTAATACTATTGCTGTTCCTAGTAAAAGTATACATGTGTTGAAGGCGGCATGTTCTGTTTGAGTGAGGTGAGGCCCTAGATAGGCAGAACATACCACTCCCATTAGGGGTGGCTTGATACACTCAATATATGACCTGCGCCCACCCTCCACAGAGCCATCTGGCTTATCACAGGGGCAGTGTGTAAAGCATTGGCTTAGCACTCCCATCTGAGCATCACAAAAGATACTTCATATGAGGTGTATGTAAATAAAGTTTGTGTTCAACACACACATTAATTAACACAACATGAACAACATGTAAATCTGGGCATCAAACACATTTACAAATATGCCTAGTAGTGCTAGGCTCAACTGTGTTAATACAACATTAGCAGTTTGTACACATGAGAAGAAATAATACGTTCCCTCCCAGCACCCTCATGTTGTGCAACTACATTGGCAGCACGAGACCCAGCCGAACGATCACCCCAATTCAATGACAAACAATTATGGGGTGCATCCTGGTCCCCAGCGATGGCAGTAATGTGTACATACAGAGTATCTCAGCCCTTTTAAAATAGCTCTGTGGCCTAGGCTGCACAGGTAAACTTTAATGTCTACCACAACATGCACAGCACCCCGCCGTATGTTGTTGTCAACCTCAGGTAATCACTCCCCATAATCATTCTGCAGCGCTCCCTAAAACATGGAACTACTGGCTCAACTCAATTGGCATATTTAATGTACTTGTAAGTCCCTAGTAAAGTGCACTGCATGTTCCCAGGGCCTGTAAACTAAATGCTACTAGTGGACCTGCAGCAGTAATTGTGCCATCCACATAAGTAGCCCCTTAACTATGTCCTAGGCTTGTCATTGCAAGGTCTGTGTGTGCAGTTTCACTGCCACTTCAACTTGGCATTTAAAACGACTTGCCTAGCCTTCAACACCACTTTTATTACATATTTCACCCCTAAGGTAGCCTCTAGGTAACCCGAATGGCATGGTGCCATGTAAATAAAAGGCAGGACATGAACTTGTAAGTTTTACATGTCCTGGTAGTGAAAAACACCCAAAGTCATTTTTCACTACTGTGAAGCCCCTTCCTCTCATAGTCCAACATTGGACATTCCCTTATATACTTTTCAGTGGTAAGTTATGATCTGAAAGGAGTGGCCTTGTCATTTGTGGTATAGTTGGAATGGTAGTGAGATATCCTACTTATTAGTGAAGTTGGATTTAAGATTGCTAATTTAGAAATGCCACATTTAGAAGGCAAAATGCTAAAACAAATGCATTTTTAGAATGTAGGCCTTTCTCTACACTTACTGCTCTCTGTGTCTAACAGCATATCTCCAATCCACTTCTGGTCAGTGCTGGTTGACATCTCTCCATGTGCATTCCACCAAGACAGCTAAAATCATAAGATACCCAGCTGTATCTGCATTCATTTACATAGTGAACTGATGGGTCTTCCCGGGCAGGAAGAGTGGAGGGGCACTCCATTACACTCCAAAGGCAAGTGGCCAGCCTTCACACAAAGGACTGATAATACCCCATAGAACCCCCCACAGACAGGTCTAGGTTGAAAGGGGAACTGGTGCACTTAAAAACCACTCTTTGAAGTTTTCCTCTACTTCAAAGGCACATTTGAGTGTGTATGCTGGGACAGTGCACGCCCTTCAAATCAGACACTTCTGGACCTACCACTGGACTCTGTCAGCCAGACTGCCTTGCTGACCAAAGGACTCACCTGGACCGCTTTTCCAGAAGGATTGTTCTCCTGCTTGTTGCCCTGCTGCCTGCTGGCGCCTGACTCTGCTGGAAGGACTCTGCCTTCCC
Organism: Pleurodeles waltl; assembly: GCF_031143425.1. Classification (NCBI taxonomy): domain Eukaryota; kingdom Metazoa; phylum Chordata; class Amphibia; order Caudata; family Salamandridae; genus Pleurodeles; species Pleurodeles waltl. The sequence goes on from NC_090437.1 coordinate 427,842,684, forward strand.
CCTCAAATACTCTCCAAGGGCTTGGACTGAGCTTGCCTCCTGTAAAGAAGTCTCAGTGCCATCAAAGACTTCACCAGAGGGTGAAAATCCTCTGCGCTGGAAAACCAACACAATGCCTGCAAAATCAATGCATCGCCTGTAGAATTGAGGCAGCGCCTGTCTCGCAGCTGAATAATTGCTACAGTGCCTCCCAAATAGACACAACACCTGCTTCATCATCGCAGTGTGTTTTGGATTTTCCATGCATTTTCCGTGGGTGTCAAAATATCTAAGCACTGCAGTAAGGAGCCAAAGCTGTGCACCCAAAAATCCACACATCTCCTTACCAGCAACGAAAGATTTGACACATCACCTCTGCTGCTCCAGAAAAATCGACGCATTGCTTTATTTTCTGATGCATCACCTCCTCTGTGGCCCTCCTCATTGCTTTCTTTGACACATCCCGGTACTTGGTGCTATAAAGATACATCCATTGAGTCCTATGAATTAAGACTTACCTACACTCCTAAAAAATGATATCTCGACTCGTGTATATTGGAGATTTTGGTCTTATTTCATTCATATAAACAATATCTATTTTCCTAAGCTGGTGTAGAGTAGTCCTTGTGGTGTTTTCACTTCGTTACTTATGAGTCAATGCACAAACAGTTTACACATTACCTTCTAAGTTAAACCTGCCTGCTGTGTGCCGAGCTAACAGAGGGTGAGCACAGGATAATTTAGGTTGTGTTGTGACATACCTTGACTGGGATTGTGGTCCCTACTTGAACAGGGTGAATACCTCTGCCAACTAGAGACCTAATTTCTAAAATGCTTGCATGTGAAAAGTTATCAATGCAGCACCTCCCTAGAAAGAGGCACAATGACTGGTGTGCCATTTTGAGTCACACCAGACAATGAGTTATCAATGCAGCACCTCCCTGAAATGAGGCACAACGTCTGTTGCACAAGTAGTTGAGTCACTCCAGAGAATTCTGAGTACATGATTAACTCCAATCTGGTACCTCTGTGGAATGAGGCACAATGTCTGGCATGCGATGACTTGAGTCTCACCAGACAAATATAGTTACACACACAGAAATGCAAGTTACACAGAAGTGCATGAAGTAGAATGCGGCACTGCTTCAGGTATGCCCCCACCTCTGAGGGTTGCAACCTGTGACACGGACACCGCCCACAATAAGCATGCAGTCAGGTGTTGCACAAGAAAAATGTGGCACAGTTAACAAAAGTGGGCCGCGTGGGATCCTGCAACTGGTGAATCTGCTCACTACCAACCAGACACATATGCGTGTCATGGCCCAATAATGAAGGGCTGCACTCTTTGAATGCAGGCAGTACTTTGAACGCTCTGTACCAGGCAAATCTGGTCTCCAGGCCGAATACTAAGTTCTATGCTCACACTGCTTCTACCCGGTAAAATCCAGCAATACACAGATGGGATATTCTTCACACCCTGGGCACATGTGCCCTGGCACACGGACAAATTGGCAGGGGCAGGCTGGACACAAGTTTTAAGAAAGCCACAAAGGTGCAATTGTGCCCATTCAGGCCTACTGTGACAGGCTCAGTATACATCTGAAAATGTCAATGTGCAAGTGTGCACATACTGACAAGTTGTGCAGGGCTCACTGTGTATATGCAAACACCAATGTGCAAATGTGCACATACTGGTCAGCTATGCCAGGCTCACAAAAACATTTTACACCTAGTTCTATATATTTTCTATAAAATCAGATCTCCTACAAAAAAGCCATTTGTGAAAGCACATTATATCTTGTTGAAGTTGAACAATATCTTCTTCAGGTTTGTTTGTTTTTTTACTTTAAGTTAGTCTTTTTCTTTTAAATGTTTTTTTCTTTATTCTTAATATTCTTAATATTTTAGGGCCATATGTATGAAAAAATGGCCTTGCGAATTGCAAATAGCGATTTTTAAGAAATCGCCATTTCCGAGTCGCAATTGGCCATGTAACAAAATTGCGATTCGGAATTAGCGACTTCTTAAAAATCGCTATTTGTGGTTTGCAAGGCCCATTTACCGAATCGCAATTTGCATTTTTGCAAATTGCGTTTTTTTACCGATTCAGTAAAAAATCGCAAATTGCGAGAAGATTTGAGAAAGCACACCTGAAGGAGCCTGATGACATCAAAAGCAGGAAGTGAGTCATCCCAGGCAGTTTCAGGTGCCACACCCAAACCAGCATCCAGAGAGAGAGCAGCCCAGCCACACAGAGCAGCACTCTGAAGGAGGCAGCACACCTGAGCAAGGATGGACACCTCAGCCCAAGGACAGGAGAAGGGAGAGAGAAAGAGGATGCTCAAATTCAGCGAGCAAGAGCTTGAGGTGCTGACAGAGGAGGTGGTCAGGAGCCATGACCGCCTTTTTGGCAAAAGCTCACTCCAGGTGCCTGAGAGTGAGAAAAGGAGACTATGGGCAGATATCCAATCAAAAATCTGTGCAATTGGAGTGGCACAGCGGTCCGTAGAATAAATTAAGAAGAGGTGGTATGACCTGCGGTCCCGTGCGAAGGAGAGGGTGGCAAGGAGACTGCAGGAGGCCAGGGGCACAGGAGGCAGTCCACCCACAGAGGCACCATCCACCCCATTAGAGGACCTAGTCGAGTCCACACTCCTCCCTGAAGCTGTGACAGGGGTCACAGAGATAGACACCTCCGGCACACCAAGTACCAGCCAAGGTAAGTGCAATATTGATTTGTAACCCCATATGTGTATGCACAAAATCCTCTTAGGAATTAGCAAGTAATGATAAACATTGTGAGAAGTAGTCCAGTCCATATCTTAGAAGCAGCACAACAATGCATTATGGGAGTGGCAGTCCACAACCCAGAGCTGAAAGTAGCACATACAATGTATTTAAGTAGAGTGACACCCAGAGGAACACAACACACACAACACAGTGTAGAGAAGTACCTGTACCTTTATTACTATTGTGTGACCGTAATTGTAACAAACATAACTAACATGCTGCATATTGTCGTTGCAGGTAGGCCAGGCCCAGCAGCCACAGCATCAGCACTCGTAGGCGAGACTGACACCCATCCGGCCTCTGATTCCAACACCAGTGGGTCTCTCACCATTGCGCATGTCCAACGCAGGCCCAGGCCACTGCCAGAGCTCAGCCAAGACTCAGATGAGCAGCAGGAAGGGCCAATTTCCCCATCACTTACAGGCAGGCGCAGCCAGATGCAGGAGGTCAGGTGTCATCAGACCACAGCACCCCACAGGATGGTGACAAATTCCGGGGCACAGCAGCATGAGGCAGGTGAGGGTCTCTCCTTCTTTGGTGGGCTGGAAGCTGCTATGTTGCAGCAGCAGCGCCTACAAAATAAAAGGATCCTGGGATTACAAAATAATTTGCGCCAACATAACACCAACATGGAGGGCCTGCATCGCCAGCTTGAGTCCCTCAATTCTAACATAGAACTGCTGCATGAGGGACAGGTGCAGGCATCACAGGACACCAGAGAGCTCACAAGTGCTGCCCGTGAACTATGCCAGGAGCTGCGCCATGAGAGGGTGAGCCACCGCAGACAGGAGCGCAGATTTATGAACATGTTTGGCGGCTTCTGTCGTTCTGTGAACAGGGTGGCCAATGCAACGTCACTGATTGCCCGTCGTGCAGTGGCTGCACAAGTGGAGGCAGCTCACAGCAGCAGGGATGTTGCGAACGGAATGGTACAGATCACCAATATGATCGACAACATAATGGGACAGAGGTCAGCCACACCTAGTGAGCTTGCACTGGGGGACACTGAGGACAGTTCCAGCCTCAGCAGTGTAGCTGTACCAGCATTGGACACCAGACGGCGCAGTGGCAGGCACAGCAATGCCACTGAGGCGGACAATAGAGGTGCCAGTGAGGTAACTGGGCACCTGAGTGGTGTGCATGGGCGCAATAAATGGCTGTGGCTGCCAGTGGACTTATGTTTTCACTATGACGTAATAGTGCATTACTCAGGTCCTTCATTGTTTCTAGTTTTTCACTTAACCTTTTTTTTGCAATTTGTCAAACTAACATTACCTGACTTAAGGTAATACATTTATTTCACTACAGCTGCAGTTGTCAGAGGATTTGTGTCATTCATACTTACGTCTGAAATGGTTGTGTGTGACGCCTTTGCCTTCCCTCTGCTGCACTAGTCCTGTCTGCTGGCTGTAGGGGTGGTATGGGATCATCATCCTCATCAGATTCAGTATCACATACTTCTACAGGTATGCCACTGGTGGTAGCTATATTATACAATATAGCACAAGTAGCCACTATTCTACATGTCGTCTCTGGACTGTACTGTAGTGCCCCTCCACTTTTGTGGAGGCACCGGAAGCGACTCTTCAGCAGTCCAAATGTGCGCTCCACCACATTGCGGGTTGCCCTGTGTGCTGCATTGTATCTCTGTTCAGCAGGTGTTGCAGGATTGAGGTAGGGCGTCATCATGTAGGTGCGCACTGCGTAGGCACTGTCTCCTGGAAGGGACAGAGGGTATGATAAGAAGTGGGCCATCTAACATCAGCACGCCATCAATGCGCCATTGTATCGAGGGACAATACCTAGTAGATATCCTTCACCAAACTCCCCAGCTAGCAGTCTTGTGTGTATGCTGCTGTGGTGAAAGATGTACGAATCATGTGTGCTCCCTGGGTACCTGGCCACGAGATCAGTTATGAGGTAGGAAGCATTGCAAATCACCTGTATATTCATTGAATGTTGGTATTTCCGGTTGCGGTACACATACTCTGTGGCTGATGGTGGACAGATTGCCACATGTGTCCCATCTATGGCACCTAGGACGTGGGGGAACTGTGCTATCTGGTAAAATTAAATTTTTGTCTGCTGTATTTCCTGTGGGGTGTGGAGGAATCTGATGTACTGGTGTAGTTTGCTCAGCATGGCGTTGATAAATGCATTGAAAAATCTGGAGAGGGTACTCTGTGAGACCCCTCCAGTTGCTGCTATGACCCCTTGATAGCTCCCTGAGGCGAGTAGGTGGAGGGAGCATAATACCTGCACATGGGTGGGTATGCTGTGAGTCCTTAGTGTTCTGTGCTGCAGTATGGGTTGTAGCTCAGCTATCAGATCAAGTATCATGGCTGAGTTCAACCTATACCTCTCATATATTTCCTCCTCTCTCAGGTTAAAAAGTGTAATGCGCACTCTGAAAATGCGCTCCTCTCTCCTCCTCCCTCTCCTCAAACCTGCCAAGATCCTCATCCTCCTCACCATGACGTAGAGTGCAGCCATTGTGGAAAAGAGTCTGAGGCATTCTGGGCCTCTTTATATAGGTTGCACCTGGTTACCACCTGGTTTTACTTAGTGGTATTTTGCATGTGCAAAATGCCATTCCGCAAAAAATCGCAATTTGCGATTTTTTGATGCATCTCTTTGCGACTTGGATTTTCCAACTCGCAATTTGCGCCTCGCAATTTCCTACTGAAAATACCGAATCACAAAATGTGACTCGCAAAACCAGGTCGCAACGCAAAAAAGCGCAATTTTTGCGATTTCTTACTTTTGGTCTGCGAATGCCTTTCATGCATTGCAGACCACGTTTTTGCACTCGCAAACGGCCGAATTTTGTGATTCGTACCGTTTGCGAGTGCAAAAAAGTTGAATACATCTGGCCCTTAGTTACTTAGCCTGGCAAGTGATAATATCTTTGTATAGACAATACTTAACCCTACTTCATGTTCTTCTAAAATGTTACCGCTACTCTTCAGTTGCTCCTCGGACCTCAGTACTCTTCTTATCTTCTTTTTCAATCAGTTTTATTAGTCTTTTTATTTAATAAACAGTTTCATAATAATTTCAGCTATTAACGTTTTAGTTCTCGAAATTGCAAGTCATTAGTGTCTTTGCAATCAAGGGGCTTTCAAGGAGGTTCTGGCAGTTCTGTGCTCCAATCAAGGAGATCAGATATTGGATTGTTTAAACCTTGGCTCACATAATAAGCCTATTAAGGTGATGAATATGTTTGTCAAGGTAATCTACATCTTTCTGACCTTCTGAGTATACTTTATTCTTCTTCTATATATCACTTGACTGTTCTTCTTTGATTGCCGGTGATATTGATTTAGCTAACTCACTCAATCGTGATTTCTTTCTGATGTACGTTTTTGGCCATTTTTGTTGTGTGAATAATTTCTTGTCTCTATTCTTAAATTTGTTCCTTTTCCTGGATCAACAAAACGTTCTCCTTGTTCCAAAACAGTTCCAGAAGTTAGTTCATCAATTTGCATTATGAGTTCTTCTCCAGTAACACTTTGTGAGATGTCCGGCAGTTGCACCTCTTCGCCTGTCAGAGATTCTACTCCCCTTTGTTCTCCTTGCTGTCTCTGATCACAATCTCTTCTCTCTTGAGTTTCTTCATGCACAATGCGTGGTGGTGCATACACAAATGCTCTTCGTTCTGCCTCATAGAACACAACTTCTTCATAAGGATCTCTTGTTCTCTGGGTATGTGATGCATCCACTCGGTTTGGAATTCCAACATATTTTCCGGCTGTGCTTGTTGTCAGAATCACCTGAAAGGAGCCTTTCCAACGTGGCTCTAGACAAGACGTTCTTACGAGCTTTTTGACTAAGACCCAGTCACCAGGACTAAGGTCATGGCACTGCTCCCGGTTTGGATTTGTGCTAACAGCTTCAACTTGTCCAGAGACAGAATGTACAATATCAGGTCATCCTTTACCATTATCGAGTACCATATCATCTGTAATATTCACAAGTGCATTTGCTGGAATGGCAGGAAATCTCATTGCACTGTACATAAACAGTTCATGGGGAAATGACCCAGTTTTTCTGCCAATGTACCTTGCAGACTCATCAACACCAGAGGTAAAGCAATAGGCCATTTCAGGGAAGTGGCGGCACAAACGTTTGCCAATCTTGATTTAATTGTACCATTGAGTTGCTCCATTATCCCTGAAGGTTCTGGACGATAACTGCAATGGAGCTACTGTTCAAATTGTAATGCTACACACAACATTTTTATAATCTCATTGTTAAAGTGGGTACCTCCATCTGACTCTAGAGAGACAGGCATGCCATTCCTTTGTACTAACTCCCTCAAAAGTAACTTTGCTAAAGTAAGACTATTATTTCTTCTGGTAGGATAAGCTTATACCCATCTGGAGAAAATGTAGACAATTACCAAAACATATCTCAATCCAGTGCAAATAGGCATTCCGTTGAAATCCGGGTGAGTTGGAGAAACCTAAGTGCGCATGTATGTTTGGCCGGCCTAAGGCAGCCGGCAAAACACACATGCACACTTTAAGTGCACAGATTCCAGTCCCCCTCCCCACTGCCCCCTCCTGTGGCCCAGCCTTGTCCCTCCCTGCACTTGCTGCTGGCTTGGTCAGCAGCTGTAAAATAAAATGCTTATTAAGTGTTGTTTTATTTTACAGCTCCTGTCTCATAGCCGGGGGTGATGCTCCTCTGACATTGCGAAGAGCCGTGCCTGGTTAAAGGGACCATTCTCCTTGCTTGCGCTATGGCCTGTGGCATTCTTGCTACGCTACTGTCAGGATCATCCCTTTTGGTGTGTGGATACAGTTGTTTTGACATAAACTCATAGTCGAGCACAAATCTGAGTTTGGCTCAATAGTAGATCCTTTGATGATCACTGTTATTGTGTCATCCCCCAGCTAAATTATGGCGGTCATTCTGACCGCGGCGGGCGGCGGTCGCCACCCGCCATGCGGTCACCGCCGAATGACCGCCCCGCGGTCAAAAGACCGCGGCGGCCTTTCCAACTTTCCCGCTGGGCCGGCGGGCGCCCTCCAAAAGAGCGCCCGCCGGCCCAGCGGGAAATCCCCTGCAACAATGAAGCCAGCTCCGAATGGAGCCGGTGGAGTTGCAGGGGTGCGACGGGTGCAGTGGCACCCGTCGCGATTTTCACTGTCTGCTAAGCAGACAGTGAAAATCTTTGTGGGGCCCTGTTAGGGGGCCCCTGCACTGCCCATGCCAGTGGCATGGGCAGTGCAGGGGCCCCCAGGGGCCCCTAGACACCCGTTCCCGCCAGCCTGGTTCTGGCGGTGAAAACCGCCAGAAACAGGCTGGCGGGAAGGGGGTCGGAATCCCCTTGGCGGCGCTGCAAGCAGCGCCGCCATGGAGGATTCCCTGGGCCAGGGGAAAACTGGCGGGAAACCGCCGGTTCCCCTTTTCTGATCGCGGCTTTACCTCCGAGGTCAGAATAGCCCAGGAAGCACCGCCAGCCTGTTGGCGGTGCTTCCGCTGCCCTCCGCCCTGGCGGTCAGAGACCGCCAGGGTTGGAATGAGGGCCTATGTCTTTTTGCAATGATGAGCATTCTGTATTTATATTTCATATTTGTATATTTTACAATTTGAGCTTTGTAACTTTGTATAAAACTATTTTCCAAGCATTACATTTACACAATGTTGCTAATTGAACGGTTGTGTATCGGCGCATGAAAATAAATAAATATGTAACAATGAATCTTTTTAAGGATGCTCTTAGCTCCATTGAAACAGAGGCGCTATAGAGAAATGCTTTGCATTGCCAAAATCATTCATTAAGCAAACTCATAGCCTACAATGTTAGCGATACATATTTTCTCATGCCAAATATTTTTTAGCGTACAGTAATGCTCCTCATAAGGGTCAATAGGTAACCCCTTAAATATGGAGGTCACTGCAGATGCATTCTATAATGGATCACATTCACAAAGCTTTGCCTCATGCCTTGTCATTTTAATCATGTTATGCATAATATCCCCTTTTACTTAGTTCAGCTTGACCTAGATACATATCATATCTTTATTTGCACTGTTATTAGCTTAATGTGATACTGACTAATTTACATAATAATTCTAATTTGAAAATAACAAATATAACAATATGGTTTCGTACAGTTACTGATTTCTGAGAGCTATGATCATCTATTTTCTTCATTGTTTTCTTTCCTATTTTCTTTGTTTGGACGTTCTGTTTCTATTGCCTTTTTTTGTTTCCCCTTTCCTATTTTCTTGCATATTTTATTTCCTCTGACCTTCTATCTTCTTTACCTTCATTCCTTCAATCATTCCCTCATTTCCTTCCTTCCCCTCTCCCTCCCTCCCTTAATATATTACAGCAGATCCTAATAATAGTTAAGTGAGAAATTACATCAATTCAACGTGATGGAAAACTGCCTAGAGCAAAGTGCACTTCCCACACACTGAAATTAAGTGTAAATTGTTTCATGTTATACTGACATTATCTTTCGAAGCATTTGTACAACATATACTTTTGGTCTGACAATGATGAATAATGTATAAAATGTTCTTGTCAATGTAGGCCAAGTTTTGTCAAATCTGTACCTAAGTTAATATTTTATGTGAATGGTCGTTAACATCATTTCATTCTGGGACGTGAACAGAGAGAGGCAATCTATTTTATGTTCTAGTACTCTTTCCAACAGAGAAGTGCAATATTAGCTACTAACACTTTCCACAGCCCATTGCTATATTGTAAATACCGAGAATACCACTAATAAATTCCTCTTGGCTAACAGGAGTATGAAAATGACTTTTTCTGGTTGCACAATCATGAGGTGAGATTTGCAAAGACAACGTTTGAATTATTTGCTATAGACAAAAACAATAAAAGGTGTTTCGGGGAAAAGTGTGAAGTCAGAAGAATGGTCCTTGTTTATCCTTGGCTCATTTTATTCCTGCAGGGGATACTGTTAATACCAAATTTATCAATTCTCATTGCCTTTGGTTCTTATTAATTTTGCATCATTATTAAGCGTGGGCAGAATTTTGATTACTCCGGAGTAATCAGAGTCATTTTGTTAATTCTGAGTTACTCTTTGAAGCCAAGGGCCAGATGTATGAAATTTTGGGTTTGCGACTCGCAATTTGTGAGTCGCAAACCCGGATGCAGGATGGTGTCCCTGTTTGCGCCATGCAAAAAGCTTGCTACATCTGGCCCCAAGTTACCATAAATCATGTGATAACTCCGCTTGCATAATTTAGAATTAATTTGGGAAAAATCCTAACACAATAGCACATTTGGTTAGCTCACTATTCCTGTCCTGCAACCTTGTGTTCATTTTGAATGTGAGGGTGCATTTTACACTGAAAATTTAGGGAAAATACTACCCCCAAGGGCACATTTAGCGAATGGTTGCTCGCATTCACTATTTATGGTCTGTTGCATTTAGTACTTTTTATTAGTGCAAAATTCATCCACGTCCATTCTGGCAGCAAGGGGGCAGTTTTACTCTAAGCAATAGTGCTAAATGCAAAATGAATCTTCTCGAGTAATTTAAGCACAAACTTGTGGAATTCTTAGGTAATTCTGCATGATTATAATACACAGAATTGTGCAAGTTATACCCACCCCTATTCTTAACAGTCAATATCACACTTTTCTTTATTGTACTTGTAATTGTATTTATATATTTATGCTTAAATTTAATAAAAGAATCACCGTGCTAATTATGTCATTTCTTTATTTTTACACATATTTTAAATCTTAACATGAATACCAGTGTCATTCTCTGAGAGATGTAAATCATATCACAGATAGCTGTCTAATATATTATTCACAGCTCCTCATAAAAAGACAAAGGTAATAGCAGTGAGCTTTACAGCTTTGAAAACCTTGGAAAAACCCGGATCTTTCATTCTCATTTTGTAATTCTCTGCCTGCCGCATTCCAAGGACTCTTATACGTGCAGTCATTTATTTGTTGCCGTCACTGTCAGATAATGCAAATTCCCACAAAGGGATATGACCAAGGCCTTTGCAGAGTATAATTTAAGCAATGTATTTTTTCACCGAAGAACACAGGCCAACAAGCAAGAAAGATAGCTTACTGGGTTCTACAGTAAACTTAGCAAAAATAAAAATACGAAAACATGTGTACATTACCCAAATTAGGTGACATTTTTCTCAAGGAGTTCTACATCTAAGGAAAGGATGTCAAAAGGATTGCTCATAGGGAATGAATTATTCTTATGGTGCCTTACTAACTGACAGGTGAGTAATAAATCTGTATTTATTCAGAAGATATGCCTTTTTTCAGGAAATTGTAAAAACTGGTTTCAAACATGTAATAAATAGAACGCATGAATCTGTGCAGTAAACTTGTTATCCTGTTTGCGATATAATAATCCTGGTTTGAGGTATAAAGTATGTTCCTTTGTGTTTTTACATCAGGGAGGGATCAATGTTTAGTTGATGGGAGAAGTCTACTGCCTCTGACTCCAAACTCCCACCACTCTGCTATTGTCTGCCCAATTTACAGGAGAGTGCACAGATGGACATATTGCCATACATGCACCAAAAAAATCGAGGGTCATATTTATCAAAGAGTGGCGTCACTCTTGCACCATGCAACTCTTAAGCCAGATTTATCAAGCCAGGCAAGCTCACCTTGAGTGGCCTTGCCTGCCTTGATAAATCAAGGGTAATGTAACGCAGTACAAATAGTTGAGCTGCGTTACTCTACCATGGGTAGAGCATGGGTGTTCCCAAACATACACCAATGGATTTTGGCACATTCCCACATTTACCATTCCCGGTAGACCTCAGAATATGTCAAAATCCTATACCTGCCAAGGTGATGCGTAACAAGAAGAAATATCTGTATTTCTCCTCGTAACTTCTTCTTACTATGTGAACTGCAAAACACAGCACACATAGAAAGTAGAATATGCCTCAGGGGATTGTTTTTGTGCAGGAACAATCCTTCTTACAATGCAGACACCCTTGCACTGTTGTGCAAGGGTGTCTGCATTGGAGCTAGGCAGCACATTGTCCACCAGAGCTGAGAAATGACAGGAATGTTAAACAAAGCACATTCCTGCTGTTTATTGTGCAGCGCAGCAAGGAGACTTTCTGCACTGCCCTGCTTGATATATTGATAAATATGTCCTCTAATTTGCCTTTACTAGATGTCCTAAGGCAGTTCTTGTCACTCAATGCCACCATTTTTTCCAAGTAAGCAGTGTTGGAAGCCCCTCCGAGCCCAGTTAAGCTGATAGCTTATGTAGGCTATGTTCCTGGGCTTTTGTTACAGAGGGATTCCCCGCCTTCCCTGCAATGCATGTGCAACAAACCAACACAATAACTGTGTTCAGAAGCTTATATAAGTGACTTACTGTGATTGTTTGAATGACCTGTGTGTCTACCACTAGTACAATTGTGGGTTGTACAGTTGCAAGTCTAGTTGTTGGACAAAGAATGGTATTTGGCAAAGCAACAACACAGTCGGTCATCAGTTAAAAAAATAACATGTTAACAAAACTATAACTCACCTACTGTGCAGATGTTAATAACAAACCAAGGGGCATATTTAAGAGCCCCTAACGCCACTCCACTGTCACATTAGCGTCATTTTTATACGCAAATGTGGTGTTAAAAGGCCAAAAACACCACACCAAATTTACAAAGTGGCACAATGCATGCATTGTGCCACTTTGTAACCCTTTGCACTACATTATGCCTGTGCCAGGCATAATGTATGGAAAGGGGGCACTCCCGCGTTAGGTGGGCCCAAAAAAAGTACGCAAGGAAATGTAAGAGATTTCCTTGAGCCATTTTTTTCAGCACTTTTAATGCCTTCTTAGAGCAGGCATTAAAAGGAGGAATCCATTGGAGAATTAGTTTCAGAATGCTTTACTTTAATCCTGCAAAGCACCAGACTAGCGTAAAATATTCTGATGCTAGGGCCATATGTACGAAAACTTTTTCCCATAGACACAGAATGGGTAAAAACCTTTGCTACATCTGGCCCCTAGTCCCCTAACTACCCCCATGGTGTGCCTGTAGGAAGATGGCTTTCTTCTAGCATGGTTACCCCCATTTTTGACTTGTCTGTCAGTGTTTGTGAGTGTGTTTTTTCTGTCTCACTGGGATCCTGCTAGTCAGGACCCCAGGCTCATAGTTTGTGGCCTATATGTCAGTGTGTTTTACTCTGTTGTCAGTATGCTTGACTGTGTCACTCGAGTTCTGCTAACCAGAACTCCAGTGCTTATGCTCTCTCTATTTTCCAAATGTGTCACTCTAGTCTAGTGACTCCATATTCCAACCCAGATTGACACACTGGGTTCCAGGAGATACTTATGGGCTGCAGCATTTCTTTTGCCACCCACAAGAAGCTCATACAAACACTCCTTCAGGACTGCCACTGCAGCCTGAGTGAAATACTGCACACACTATTTCACAGCCATTTTCACTGCAACGTGTGACTTATAAGTCACATATATTTCTAACCTTTGGTTACTGAAGGCTAAGTGCAAAGTTACTGTGTGTGAGGGCAACCTTGCACTAGCAAAGGTGCCCCCACATTGTCCAGGACCAATTTCCCGAACTTCGTGAGTGCAGGGACACCATTATAAGCGTGCACTACATATATGTCAATATATGTATCTAGCTTCACAATGGTAACTCTGAATTTGGCCATGTGAGGTGTCTAAGATTGATAAATTGTACCCCCAATACAATTATGGATTTGGAGGGCCAATTTCATTCACCCTGGGGGCTCCACCGTGGACCCACAGTACTGCTAAACCTGCTCTCTGAGGTTTCCACAGTAGCAACTGAATCCTAGGAAGGCAGAACAAAGCATTTCCTTTAGGAGAGGGGTATTACACCCTCTTCCGTTGGAAATAGGTGTTACAGGCATGGGAGGGGTATTCTCCCAGAGCCCCTGGAAATGCTTTGAAGGGCACAAACTGTGCCCTCTTTGCATAATCCAGTTTACACTGGTTCAGGGACACCCAGTCCCTGCTCTGGCGTGAAACTGGGCAAAGGAAAGGGGAGTGACCACTCCCCTGTCCATCACCACCCCAGGGGTGGTGCCAAGAGCTCCTCCAGAGTGTCCCTGGTGTTAGCCATGTTGGATTTCAAGGTGCGGGGACCCTCTGGGAGCATCTGAGTGGCCAGTGCCAGCAGGTGACGTCAGAGACCCCTCCTGATAGCTGCATACCTGGTTAGGTAGCCAATCCCCCTCTCAGGGCCATTTAGGGTCTCTCCTCTGGGTGTTTTCTCAGTTTTGGTTTACAAGACTCCACCAGGACTCCTCTGCATCCTCTGCTTCAGCTTCTGACCGTCAGATCAATCGCAGACTGCTCCAGGACTGCTGTAACTGCAACAAAGTATTCAGGAAGGCTACTGTGACCCTGCAACTTCAGCTCCAACCAGCAACTGCAACAGTTTCCAGGTTTTGCACGCTCTGAAGACTGCCTGTCTTCATTCTGCACCAGAAGGACTGAAGGTCGACGAGCATGATCCCTGGAACACAGGTGGTGGACCAAAGTGATCCTGACTGTCCAAAGGTCCAGCTGTCCAAATTTGGTGGAGGTAAGGGCTTGCCTCCCCGTGCCAGAGAGTACCCCTTTCACACTGTGTGTTCTGCAGTTCCTTGGGCTTCTGTGCACCTCTTCCAAAAGTCCTTCGTGCACAGCATAGCCCAGGTCCCCAGCACTATATCCTGCGTTGCTCAGCTCCCTGAGCTGTTCTCTGGCGGCGTGGGATCTTTTTGTGTAGTGCAGCGACGTCCACATTCTGCAACTCATTTACCCTGTGTTCTGGGACTCCTGTGGGTGCTGTCTGGTCTTCTGAGGGTTCTCTAAAGTGCTGAGAGCCCATTCTGTCTCCTCAGTCCGAGTTGAGGCACCCAGGTCCCTCCTGGGCCCAGGTTGTGCCTTTTCCCATCCAACCACGACATTTGCGTGAGCCAAGGCTTGTTGGCGGAATCCAACAACAAAAACCAGCCTGCATGCAATGACTCGACATTGGACATCTCTTGCACCAAGCAGGAACCCACAGCTGTCTTCTTTTGTGCATTTCTGATTTCTTCATCTAACCAGAAAATCCACCTTTGCACCTTCATCTGGGTTAGCAATGGCTCCTGTTCTTCCTGGCCTCTTCATCTACGTCCGGACTTGGTCTTCTCTCTCCGCAGGTCTTCAGGTCCAGAAATACATTGTTGTGTTCTTGTAGTCTTGCTTGTTTTTTGCATAATCCTTTACCACAACTTCTAGTGTTTTGTGAGGAAACTTGCTGTACTTTACTCTTGCTTTCCTGGGCTCTGGGGTGGGGTAATTTACCTACTTTTGGTGTTTTCATCCACTCCCAGAGCCCCTCTACTTACTACACTTGTCCAGTGGGGAACCGACATTTGCATTCCACTATTTTAGTATATGGTTTGTGTTGCCCCAGGCCCATTACAATCTATTGTGTTTTTCACTGTTTGCATTATTTTCTGACTGTTTACTTACCTGATTTTGGTTACTAGTGTATATAGTGTGTATAATACTTACCTCCAGCAGGAGTACTGCCTCTAAAATATTTTTGGCTTTCTGTCACTAAAATAAAGTACCTTTACATTTGATAACACTGAGTATTGTCTTTCATGTGTATACGTTCTGTGTGACTATGGTGGTATTGCAAGAGCTTTGCATGTCTCCTAGTTCAGCCTTGGCTGCTCTGCTCCAGCTACCCGTAGACAGCCTAAGCTGCTTGACACTGCCTATATTTCACTAAGGTGGATCACTGGACCTGGTATAAGGTGTAAGTGTAGAAAAGTACCATCTTGCCTGGCATGTTACCCCCATTTATACTTGTATTTATGTTTGTTTTTGCCTGTCTCACTGGGATCCTGCTAGTCAGGACCCCAGTGCTCATACAGTGTGCCCTGTATGTGTTCCCTGTGTGGTGCCTAACTGTATCACTGAGGCTCTGCTGACCAGAACCTCAGTGTTTATGCTCTCTCTGCTTTTAAAATTGTCACTGCAAGCTAGTGACTAATTTTACCAGTTCTGATTGGCACACTGGAACACCCTTATAATTCCCTAGTATATGGTACAACGGTAACCAGGGTATTGGGGTTCCAGGAGGTCCCTACGGGCTGAGAATTTATTTTGCCACCCATAGGGAGCTCAAACAATTTTTACACAGGACTGCCACTGCAGCCTGAGTGAAATAATGTCCACCTTATTTCACAGCCATTTTACACTGCACTTAAGTCACCTACATGTCTAACCCTCACTTAGTGAACGTTAGGTGCAAAGTTACTAAGTGTGAGGACACCCTGGCACTAGCCAAGGTGCCCCCACATTGTTCAGGGCAATTTCCCCGGACTTTGTGAGTGCGGGGACACCATTACACGTGAGAACTACATATAGGTCAATACCTATGTGTAGCTTCACAATGGTAACTCCGAACATGGCCATGTAACATGTCTAGGATCATGGAATTGTCACCCCAATCCCATTCTGGTATTGAGGGGACAATTCCATGCATCATCGGGGCTCCACCATGGACCCTGGGTACTGCCAAAGTAACTCTCTGGGGTTTTCTCTGCAGCTACTGCTGCTGCCAACCCTTCAACAGGTTTCTGCCCCCCTGGGGCCTGGGCAGCCCAGTCCCAGGAAGGCAGAACAAAGAATTTCCTTTGAGAGAGGGTGTTACACCGTCTCCCTTTGGAAATAGGTGTTAAGGGCTGGGGAGGAGTAGCCGCCCCAGCCTCTGGAAATGCTTTGCAGGGTACAAATGGTGCCCTCCTTGCACAAGCCTGTCTACACCGGTTCAGGGTGCCCCCTGCTCTGGTGCAAAACTGGACAAAGGAAAGGGGATTCACCACTCCCCTGTCTATCACCACCCCAGGGGTGATGCCCAGAGCTCCTCAAGTGTGTCCCAGACCTGTGCCATCTTGAATGCAGAGGTGTGAGGGCACAATGGAGACCTCTGAGTGGCCAGTGCCAGCAGGTGACGTCAGAGACCCCTCCTGATAGGCTCTTACCTGGTTAGGTAGCCAATCCTCCTCTGAGGACTATTTAGGGTCTCTCCTGTGGGTTTCTCGTCAGACAACGAATGCAAGAGCTCACCATAGTTCCTCTGCACTTCTCTCTTCGACTTCTGCCAAGGATCAACCACTCACTGCTCCAGGACGCCTGCAAAACCGCAAAAATTAGCAAAATGACTACCAGCAACATAGTAGCACCTCATCCTGCCGGCTTTCTCGACTGTTTCCTGGTGGTGCATGCTCTGAGGGCTGTCTGCCTTCACCCTGCACTGGATGCCAAGAAGAAATCTCCAGTGGGTCGATGGAATCTTCCCCCTGCCAACACAGGCAACAAACTTCTGCATCACCGGTCCTCTGGGTCCCCTCTCATCTTGACGAGCATAGTCCCTGGAACACAGGAGCTGGATCCAGGTGACCCTGACAGTCCAGTGGTCCTTCTGTCCAAATTTGGTGAAAGTAAGTCCTTGCCTCCCCACGCCAGACAGTAATCCTGTGTACTGCGTGAACTGCAGCTACTAGGGCTTCTGTGCACTTTTGCATGACTTCCTTCATGCACAGCACAGTCCAGGTCCCCAGCACTCCGTCCTGCATTTCCCAACTCACTGAGTTGACCTCCGACTTCGTGGGACCCTGTTTTGTTGTGCTGAGATGACCGCCATGCTAATATCTTCTGAATGCCTGTTTAGGTGCTTCTGCGGGTGCTACCTGCTTCTGCATGGGCTCTCTCTATTGCTGAGTGCCCCTTCTGTCTCCTCCTCCAAGAGGCGACCTCCTGGTCCTTCCTGGGCCCTGGCATCACCCAAAATCCTCAACCGCGACTCTTGCAGCTAGCAAGGCTTGTTTGCGTGGAAACAACTCTGCATCCTCCAGCACGCTGAGGGACATCTTCTGACCAAAGGAGAAGTTCCTGGCGTCTTCCATTGTTGCAGAATCTTTGGATTCTTCCACCCAGAGGCAGCGCTTTTGCACCTTCATCCGGGGTTTACTGGGCTCCTGCCCCCCCGGACACTTGCATTACTCTTGGACTTGGTCCCCTTCCTTTGCATGTCCTCATGTCCAGGAATCCATCTTCAGTGCTTTGCAGTCAGTTGTTGCCTTAGCAGAATCCCCCATCTCGACTTTACTGTCTTTCTGGGGTAGTAGGGTAACTTTACTTCTACTTTTCAGGGTCTTGGGGTGGGGTATCTTGGACACCCTTAGTGTTTTCTTACACTCCAAGCAACCCTCTACACACTACACTAGGCTTGGGGTCCATACGTGGTTCGCATTCCACTTTTGGAGTATATGGTTTGTGTTGCCCCTCGGCCTACTGTCTCCTATTGCATTATATTGTGTTCTACAGTGTTTGCACTACTTTTCTAACTGTTTACTTACCTGATTTTGGTTTGTGTGTATATTTTGTGTATATTACTTACCTCCTACGGGAGTATATCCTATGAGATACTTTTGCCATATTGTCAATAAAATAAAGTATCTTTATTTTTAGTAACTCTGAGTATTGTGTTTCTTATGATATAGTGCTAAGTGATACAAGTGGTATAGTAGGAGCTTTGCATGTCTCCTAGTTCAGCCTAAGCTGCTCTGCTATAGCAACCTCTATCAGCCTAAGCTGCTATAACACTTCTAATCTACTAATAAGGGATAACTAGACCTGGCACAAGGTGTAAGTACCACTCTGTACCCACTATAAGCCAGGCCAGCCTCCTACAGTAACTACCTCTGGTGTCCACTACATACCAGGCCAGCTCTCACAGAGCTGTATTTTAAATATGTCGCACACATGGTGTTGTTAGGTGGGGCGCTAAGGGGTGCAGGAAAAGTGTTGCAGCATTGCTTGCAGTGCCATTTTTCCTAAATATGCCCCCCAAATATGACTGTACAATAAACCGGCAACATAAAATTTTACATTGTCCCAAAAATGTCATGCAATTCAAAATTAGTGTTGAGGCATTTCATATTATGTAACACAGAGACTTAACATAGCAGGATTGCAAAACCCTATTGCAATCACCGTCTTAAAAGTGTCAAAGGAGCGAGCTGGTAAATATATGTGCTAAGAGCAATGTTTTCAAAATGTGGTAATCCTGGTTTGGCCTAAACGGCTGCTTGCACTCAAATTAGCAAATTAACTGGCACCGTCTTTTCAACTCTTTTCTCAGTACAGTTTTCACCAGGTGGTGAAATGTGAGGAACTTGAATTAGGAGGTAGGACCAATGCTAGTAAATGCAGTATCAAGTGATATATGCATTTATTGTGAGCTGTCTTAGTTTGTGAAATACTAGTGTGCTCATACCGAGGGACTTATTTACAAGCCCCTGTGCACTCCAAGAACATAACTTTCAATGATGGTCTGGCATCGCCAACTACAGAGCCATATCGATATGGCCACGTAAAGCTGCAGTGATTGGCTTTTCATGGCCTTGTAGATATGGAGTGAGGCTATGCAGCCCAAATCGATGCGTTGCCTCACACTGCAATCAGGCAACGTGACATAGGCATATTGGTGGGTGTTCCCACATAAAACCCATGGTGTTTGACGCATTCCCAGATTTACAAAATGCTGTAAACCTGGGAATGCATCAAAATCCTACGCCTTCCCTAGGGAGGCATAAGGAGGAGCAACAAGGTTCTCTCTGTGCTGCATTAGGCAGCGCACATAGAAAGATTAAAAAATGCATCCATTGATTGTTTTTGTGCAGGAAGATGTCCCTTCCAGCACAAAAACAATTGTGCCAACATGGAAAAAGGGTGCCTGTGTTGGCGCTAGGCACCAATATGTGTACCATCGCAGGCACATGGGATAGGAATGCACCATACTTCATGAAGACAGTGCAGTCCTATGCTTTCCTTTTGCCAGAGGGCAGCATAGCAAAGTAACTTGCTGCACTGCCCTGCAACAAAAGCTTGTAAAAAGGTTTTTTAACCACCGACAACCCGGGGGCTTATTTACTAGCCCTGTGCTGCACCGGTGTATCACTTTTCGTGCTGCACCATTGGCATATAGTGCAGGCCCATATCTACAAGGCCACACAAATCCATTTTGTGTGGTTTTTCATGGTCTTGTAGATACAGTGACAGGCAATGCTATGCAAATCACTGCGTTGCCTTTCACTGCGTGGGTTTTCCCACGCTACACCTATCAGTTTTGATGCATTGCATCAATTTACAAGAATCTGTAAACCTGAGAATGCATCAAAATCTTATACCTAACCAGGGGAGGTGCAACAAGGAGAAATATCTTTATTTCTCCCCCATTGTGTCCTCTCTCTATGTGTGCTGCATTTTACAGTACACATAGAAGAGAAAAGGCCTCTGTGGGCTGTTTTTGTGCAGGGAGGTGTTCTCCCCACCCAAAAACAATCCTGTCTGTGATACAGGCATCCTTGGTCCATGGTGCAAGGATGCTTGGATCAGTGCTAGGCAGCCCACTGTGCAGTGCAGAAGGAGAGAACAGAAATGTACCGTATCATGTAGATCCTGCGCCTTTCCGTCCTTCTCCTAAAGTGCAAGGCAGCGCAGCAAGTGACCTTGCTTAGCTGCCCTGCACCTCGGGGCTTGTAAATAAGCCCCAGAGTTTGTTATAGTGTGTAAATTAGGAGACTGTTGATGTCTTGAAGAAACACAGGGGCATATTTACAAGTAACTGGCATAGGGCAGTGCTGCACGTTTTGTTTGCTGCTTTGCCCTACGCCAATTCAAAAGGGCAGAAATGCACCATATACAATATACAGTGCATTTCTGTCCTTTCCCCCTGTCTTAGTGCGGAAATTGCTGTCTATTGCCAATCCAGGCACCCTTGCACAATGGTGCAAGGGTCTGTGTTGTCAGCTGCAACACGATCCAGGGAGGCATTTTCTTGTTTCTATGTGTGCAGAATGCAGCACACATTGGAAAAGGGCAGCAATGAGGAGAAATAAAGATATTTCACCTTGCTGCATCTGCTCCAGGGAGGTGTTCTGTCTTAATGCATTCCCAGGTTTACAGATTTTTGTAAATCTGTGAATGCATCAAAGCCCATGGGTGTTGCGTGGGAACACCCACTGCAATGCCTGTGGTTCACCTCCCTGATGCAGGGTAAGGCAACACAACGACTTGCTCTGTGTTGCCTTATGACATATTTCTACGGCCATTAAAAGTCAAGCAAAGTGGCTTTGCGTGGCCTTGTAGATGTGAGTCTGCACTATGCGCTGTCAGTGCATCACAAAATGTTATGCACCAGTGGCATACAAGGCTTATAAATATGCCCCTCAGTCTCAATTATTTTTAGCAGGCCTATGACTTCTTTCCCAGCTGGAGAATCGACACGATTGAGAATGCTACAAAGTGCAGCTCTGAATGACATATTTAGAAAAAGTGAATATGTTCGTCAGATACATCTTTCAAAAGCTGAAGAGACATTAATGAAGACGGTCAAGCTACTTTAAAATATGCCGGCCTTTGAGATGTAAAACCAAATTTCAATGCCTAAAATGGAGTAATTCGTGGGTTACCACACTATCACAAAATAAAATGCTGACCATGGCTCATCCTTTGATTTGATCTTTTTCACAAAATGCCTTGGTGAAGAAACCACAACAGTAGTATAAAGGGGTACCTTCCATCAAACTTTTGACAGGTGCCCTCTCCCTATGATGTAGTAGGCAATGATGTAGGCATCAACGTGGGAGCCTGCCCCATACTGACGTATGTGTAAGTGTGTCACGTGGGTTGTGACAACAGGGAGTCACATGTTAGTCACGTGGCATGGTCTTAGTCCCTATGTCTAGGACTATGGGCTTTGCAAAATGAGGGCCCTGCTGGTGTGCAACCTGTTTCTGAGCCAAGAGGGCAGGTCTGGACATGTGAGACATTCAGGACCAAGTGGCTGCTTGGGGGCCTCCTCACAGGGCAGAGCATTGGGAATGTAAAGCCAAACCTCCACACTGCTGGCTAATCCAAAAAGAGGGACTGGGCAAATATTGCTTGTGTTAGAGGCAGCCGATCAATTTAGAACTGTAAACCTGAAACAGATGCATGCTGCAAAAATTCCCAGGAATAGGACTTAAAGGTGCTCAGCATATGTCAAAGTATAAAGTGACCAGTCAATTTAAAAAAGTTTTCAAATAGACAGAAGAAAAGCAAAACAAACCTAAAACAGATGTAGCCCTAAGAGTTCCCAGACCTGGGTTCAAACATGTTCAGCATATGTCAAACTATAAAGTGACCAGTCAATATGAAAACTTTTTGAAATAGACAGAAGACAAGCGATGCAAACCTAAAACAGATGTAGCACTTAGAGTTCCCAGACCTGGGTTCAAAGGTGTTCAGCATATGTCAAAGTATAAAGTGACCAGTCAATTTAAAAAAAGTTTTGAAATAGACAGAAAACAAGCAATGCAAGCCTAAAACAGATGTAGCCCTAAGAGTTCCCAGGCCTGAGTTCAATGGTGTTCAGCACATGTCAAAGTATAAAGTGATCAGTCAATGTAAAAAAGTTTTGAAATAGGCAGAAGACAAGCAATGCAAACCTAAAACAGATGTAGCCCTAAGAGTTCCCAGACCTCGGTTTAAACGTGTTCAGCATATGTCAAAGTATACAGTGACCAGTCAACTTAAAAAAGTTTTGAAATAGACAGAATACAAGCAATGCAAGCCTAAAACAGATGTAGCCCTAAGAGTTCCCAGACCTGGGTTCAAAGGTGTTCAGCATATGTAAAACTATGAAGTGACCAGTCAATTTAAAATGTTTTGAAATAGACAGAAGACAAGCAATGACATCCTAAAACAAATGTCTATTTCTAATCCCAAGCCTCCACAAAACCTATGCATAATTAGCACAATGAGGGTCATATAAAAACACCCCTACGTTCACTGGGCTCTTTTTCTGAACTAAATATTTGAAGTTTGCGGAGAGCCTGGGCTTCAAGAACCCCTCAAGGAGAAAAATATGAAGGGCAGAGCACAGACCGGTGGTGTTACCCCTCTTCTACTTAAGGTCTATGTGTTGCCTGTATATGTTCTATTGTCGTTTAACAGACATTATCCCAGCCTTTTTAGTTATACCTAGCAGAGCAAAATGCATATGTTTGTGTACAGGTTATTTTGAGACAGACATTTATATTGTGTTGAAACTGCTGTTTAATTTGTAGAGGGGTACAGTATTTTTTAAAGGCATAAAAACAGGGGTTGTTGTTTTTAATATTGTAATCCCTAGCTATGTAATTAGGCCCGTACAATTTTACTACTAAGCTGTTTTTTCAAAAAATGTTTATCAAACACTGTGGGGGTCATTCTGACCCTGGCAGTCATCGACCGCCAGGGTCGACGACCACGGAAGCACCGCCAACAGCCTGGCGGTGCTTCCTTTGCTATTCTGACTGTGGCTGTAAAGCCGCGGTCGCCCAGCCGGGTCCGGCGGTTTCCCGCCGGATTTCCCCCGGCTGGGAGAATCCTCCATGGCAGCGCTGCTTGCAGCGCCGCCATGGGGATTCCGACCCCCTTCCCGCCAGCCTGTTTCTGGCGGTTTTCACCGCCAGAAACAGGATGGCGGGAACGGGTGTCGTGGGGCCCCATAACAGGGCCCCAGCAGGATTTTCACTGTCTGCTTTGCAGACAGTGAAAATCGCGACGGGTGCAACTGCACCCGTCGCACCCCTGCAACACCGCCGGCTCCATTCGGAGCCGGCTTCAATGTTGCAGGGCCATTCCCGCTAGGCCGGCGGGCGCTCTTTTGGCGGTCGCCCGCCGGCCCAGCAGGAAAGTCGAAATGGCCCCCGTGGGTCTTTCAACGGGGGAAGTTTGGCGGGAGGCAACCGCCGCCCGCCAAACTCGGAATTACCCCCTGTATGTTTTTAAAATGTTATGAGCAGTGCCTGCTTTAGGGATGGTGATGATGTGGATTGGGTGGCACTGGCCTCAAGGGGTTGCGATGTTTAGCAATAACTTATGAAACTAACAATGTAAAACACATACTGAAAATTGTCTTTCGGATGCATTTATAATGTTAAGATACAGCCTGTAATTAACGTTCATGCATGAGTTATGCATAGAGGTTGGTTTGACTCCCTGTAAAGTAGAGCGGAGTTTAATATGCATGCTGCAAAGAGCAGAACTATATATTTTATATGGACAGTTGTGCAGATTAGTTAAGACCGCATTGTATGGGCCTTGCAGAGCCCCTAACAGGCCATCTTAATGGGGGCCGAGGCCCCAGCCCAACCTAACAGTACAATGGTGATGGAGGCAGGGGACCGGGGAGCCCATGTGGTCTCTGGTCCCCGGCCTCCATTATGCAAGTGTTCTTAGGGGTCTGGGGTTTCTATCCTGCCCCCAGTGTTGCTGCTGCTGTGTTGATGCTGGGGCGGAGGGACAGGGCCCCGGAACCCTTAATAGTACACAGGTAACAGTGAACAGGACCCAGGTAGCACGTGCGGTCCCTGGGCCCCGACCGCCATTACGTGAGTGTTGTTAGGGGGCTTGGGGTCTCAACCCGGCCCCCCAATGTTGCTGCTGCTGTGTTGACGGTCAGGAGGGGGGCTGGGCCCATTAACAGTGGCCGCGTGCGGCCTGGTGTCCCCAGACCGCCATTACAGATAACGCTGATAGGACCACATGCTCCTAACAGCCGTGCCTAAAATGGAGGGCGGGACCCAGGCCGTGTGTGTTGCGGGGCACCGCCCTCCACTATAGTCGCTGTCATTAGAACTATTGCGGTACCGACAGCCACGTCTATAATGGAGGTCGGGGATCCACGCAGCGCGGCCCTGGTCCCCGACCTCCATTATATGTAGTATTGTTAGGACCATGTGGTCCTAGCAGCACTGGATTTAATGGCACGTGGCCATGGTCCCTGGCTGCCATTATATACAGCGATGCTAGGACCAGGGGGTCCTAACAATGCTGTATATAATGAAGGTCAGGGTATCCAAGCAGCGAGCTGCCCGGGTCCGAGGCAGTTTAAAAAAACTACAAAACATGCGGGTCCCCCACGCCATACATGAACAGGGAGGCCCCAGCAACTACCATCAAGCACCCGTGAAGCCACAAACAGCGCTTCAGGCGTTGTTCACCCCCCCCTTGAGGGGCCTGCACAGCACATGAAGCGCTGTTTTGGCACACATACAGACCCCCTTATGAGTGGAAGTTTAAGAAATACATTTTTAAAATAAATTTAAAAAACAAATTTAACCCTAGTTGGGGGCTTCTTAAATACCTGTGGTACAGGGGTGCATAAACAAAGCCTCCAAACATACAGGCCCTAGCATTTTCCAAGGAGCTGGGGAGACCATCAGGAACTCCATGTGCTTGGGAGGAAGAATGGCTGTGCCTCAGATGGCTCCACCTTTCTTCCTAGCAAGGCAGCCCCAACTCAATGCACATGGTTGAGAGCTTTGAGATATATATATATATATATATATATTAGATTTATTTTGTTTTTCAAAATGTTATGTGGTAGCTGATATATATATATTTTTTATACTTACTGTAATCATGTGGTATTTCAAGGACTGTGAATGATATGGTAATGTGTGTAAATAATGCTATGAACGTTCTGGAACCAGTTCCTTAGAGCTTATGGTATACATCAGCGCCACCATGTGGTCTTTTTGATAAACATCTCAGGGTAATTGAGTAATGTAAACATTAGGGGGCATATTTATACTCCGTTTGCGCCGGAATTGCGTCGTTTTTTTTCACGCAATTCTGACGTAAAACTAACTCCATATTTATACTTTGGCGTTAGACGCGTCTAGCGCCAAAGTCCATGGAGTTTGCGTCATTTTTTAGCGTGGACACCTACTTTGCGTTAATGATATGCAAGGTAGGCGTTCACGTCTAAAAAATTGACTCCGAGGCATGTGCGCCGTATTTACACTCCCGGGCAAAATTCGCGCCCGGGAGTGGGCGGGTCAAAAAAAATGACATACGGCCGCTTTTGCGCCGTTTTTTAGCGCCTGGAAAAGGCAGGCGTTAAGGGAACTGTGGGCTCTGAAGGAGCCCAGAGGTGCCCTCCCATGCCCCCAGGGACAATCCCTGTCACCCTTGCCCACCCCAGGAGGACACCCAAGGCTGGAGGGACCCATCCCAGGGACATTAAGGTAAGTTCAGGTAAGTCTTTTTTTTTTTTTTGTGGCATAGGGGGGCCTGATTTGTGCCCCCCTACATGCCACTATGCCCAATGACCATGCCCAGGGGACAGAAGTCCCCTGGGCATGGCCATTGGGCAAGGGGGCATGACTCCTGTCATTTCTATGGGGATTGGGAGTCGAAAAAAATGGCGCAAATCGGGTTGAGGCGAAAAATTTGCCTCAACCTGACTTGCCCCATTTTTTGACGCCCAAGCCCCATATCCCCCTACGCCGGCGCTGCCTGGTGTACGTGTTTTTTTTCCACGCACACCAGGCAGCGCCGGCGGCTAACGCCGGCTAACGTCATTGATTAAATACGGCGCCGGCATGGCGCTTCAGAATGGCGTTAGCCGGCGCTAATTTTTTTTACGCAAAACTGCGTTAGTACAGTTTTGCGTCAAAAAGTATAAATATGGCCCTAGGTTTTTTCTGGCTTGTACTTTTGAGAACCTATGTATGGATTGTGAGGATACTTAACAGCTAGCTACATGAGCGAGAATGCTTAAAATAAATTTGATTTTTAAATGTATATGTAAAAAATCTTGAATGTGACATATGTACTAGTATATACCTCTAAAAGTGTGTGTATACCATGATAATTAATAAGGCTTACCCTCGTGAGGATTGGTAATGCTTCAACTAATATTTGTTTGCGTGGCTACCTTCTAATTATGAATGTAGCTAAAAAAAACAACATTAGGGGCTAAAAGTCCTCTCTGTCTCTTCTGTACATAGGATCCCCAAGAGCTAACGTTGTCCCCCAAGGAAATGGATACCTTGCAACAAGGAATAGGTATCTAGAGATTTATAGATCAGAGATCCGTGTCTTCGTCCGTCCTAAACAAAGCTGTCTTGGTTGTTATTTTAACATTAATGGCTTCCTATGTGTTTGGGTGCTTTACAGGTTATGATCAGATCTACAGCTTGTGGTTGGTGCTCTGCAACAAATCCTCTAGGCTCAAGGTGGTACAAGCACAATTTCTCAGGATGCAGCTTTTGCGAATAAATAACAGAAATCTTTGTGTAAACGCTGTGAAAACCTTTAAAAAACCCATAACAACACCATAGAAGGAACCCTCAGAGATCTTGGATAGTCTGTGTATTATATTGTAAATTTAATATTTTTTTTTATCCCCAGGCCCCCTTGCGGTACAAGCGATTCCCATGGTAATGACCCAGAATGTGGTAGGGGGCATTAGAAAGACCATCCTCAAAAGGAAATCCCCAGCGTCTAAGGAAGGTCCACCTATAAAGAAAGGCCCCTCATATTGGAACACCTCAGGTGAGTTTCTATAAACTGTAGAGCCAGCTGAATTCAATCCTTAGTGTGTCTCAAGCCTCTTTCACCCTAAACATATAGCAGCCACAGCAACACCTAATATGTATTTTGTTATCTTTACATCCTAGAGTCAGTACAAAAGAGTTCTGGAAGAGTCTATCATCAGGCTAAGCAGAATGCATCGTCTTTGAAAGACAGCAACGTGAGCCTTCAAAACCCCATGGCACCAGCACCATCCGTGAACAACACAGGACACCAACAAAAACCGTGCACCGGCTCTACAGACAACGGTCATGGCCCAGGTACATCCCTTAACTACACCATATCAACAGTAATAAAGGCTATGCCCAGTATCGCAAACACTTTTACAGTAACTACCTGTGTACAAGGGTTTGGATAATGTGACAGCATACCGCTTACTGCCACAGACACACACCATTCTGCACCTTGTAGAACCTCTGGTTGGGACCCTAACCAGTGCAATAAGCCTAAAATAAATTGGTTGACCTTAAAGAACCGCAAGAAGAAGCTGCAGACCCCTTAGCTACAAGCCTTGCCTTTAGACCTGTCTCTTAAAAACATTGTTAAGGCTCAGACTGTTCTACAGAGACTAACACGTTCTAAATGTTCAACGCTTGAGGAGTCTAATATAGTCAGGTCTGTCAATGCCCTAGTACTGGCAGCCTGTATAGCTAGCCCTCCCCTTTAACATGACACACATATGGAAACAGATAGCCCCACAGAGGATCCATATTCTGGGTGTATAGGACTTCTAAAGGCACTAGCTGGCCTGGTAGAGAGTTCTGAAGCCACAGCAACTACCTATTTCCTTCTAATACACTCCCCGACGGGTTGCAATCACCAGGGTCTCAATCACCCACACCCAGCCACAGCGCTTCATATGCATCAGAGGCCTTAAGTTATTATGACCAATTTTTTACTTTCCCCTGTCTGATGTCACCACTTACACCCCCTGGAGCATACGACCCCACCAGCCCGACACCAAGTGCCTGCGCGCAATGGTCTTCACCATCCTTCTCAGTATACCCTGATAGCAGTACAGGATGTAGCAGTTCAAAAAATCAGAGTTTTGGAACGCCATCTATCAATGATCAGGCCTCTCAAGAAACGGGGCCCTGTTCTTATGACCCGTCCCAATCCACCAGTTCAAAAAGAGCTTATTGCAGTTAACAGTGATCAGACCCCCGGGGAGGTTATGGGTAATATACAGCACACAGCTAATGACACAGGTAGTGGAACCAAATGCGGTGCCCTGACCCCCAAAAGGGTTTTGGAAATATACCTGAAAGAAGATCAACCGGCCATTAGGAAACTAAAATCATGCCTGAAGCTCAAGACTTCAAAACTGGGGAAGTCGGGGGTCGATACTGGGTCCTCCAGATCATCCCAGAGAGCGTTAATCCTACAGTTAG
Organism: Pleurodeles waltl; assembly: GCF_031143425.1. NCBI lineage: Eukaryota > Metazoa > Chordata > Amphibia > Caudata > Salamandridae > Pleurodeles > Pleurodeles waltl. The sequence goes on from NC_090437.1 coordinate 427,871,286, forward strand.
CAAGGTGTAGAAGGGAGGTTGTCGTAGCTTGTTAATCAGCCACGGCAGATATGGACAATATATTGGTGTGACTAGGCAACCGTGTACCCCTAAGGAGTGCCCTATCTGCTTTTTGTAAAAAGGGTGTCCATAGGTCTAAATATAAAAAGAAGACCCAGGATGTACTCAGTAAAGCTCTACGTGCTTTACGACCGCTCAAAACCAAAATGTTGCTAGAGCCAGCCCCCAACTGTTTAAAACTCCTAAAAGCAGCACCCTCAACACCTAAAACACTCCCCTTAAGGCCTCAAAATAGAAAGCTAGGAGAGAATATAGGCATTGTCAGGGCCTCAAGAGGTAACGTTCAGAGCCGGCTGAACCCCAAACATCCTGAAGGACCCCCGCCCATATGAAGTGAAATGGTAAGGACATCTCCTGTAAATACACTAACTATTGTTCAAATAGGCTGAGGTCGGTTGCCTAAAAACAGCTGGGCTTGTGACAAACTGAAGTGGGCTAGTAGCGCTAGAAAACGTAAGCTTTTAATAAGAAAATTAAAGAAAGCCAGACCATGCGTTACACAGTGGCATAAAAATACCCCACAAAGAGCCGTAGTCAACTGCCGCTGAGTGATACCCCAGGGAGCCCTCCATCCTGCGGCGATTCTCAAGCTGAGGATTCAGAACCAGTGTTTTTAGAAAGTGCCAGAAGTTACAGTCATACGGTAGAGAGGTTTAACGCTACAGAGCACTATGAAGAGTTTAGGTTTGTTATGGCTATACACCAGACCGTACAAACGCTCATAGACCAATTGTTGCATGATATGGGGCCTAACAATTTCTTCCAGTTATGTTTTCAGGGGCAGGGTCTCAACAGTCCTCTGTTCACCAGACGGTCATCTCGAGGTGTGTTTGACGCTGTGACATTTCTAGAAAAACTGTGTAAGCTTTTACAGAGCAAGACTGAATTAATGTTGTACGGGACCTTTAGAATCATCGCCCTTGTTGTTAGGGGTCGTGAGGGCGGTGTTTTCAGAACCTTAAAGAGCATCATGTACAGTAAATTCATCTGCAAGAATTATTGATGGTTGCTCAATTTTAACACCGGAGCTACCAATATGTGTCTGGTGGCTAACATCGCGGGGTTGTTGGTGGACCGAGCTGCCCCAGACAACGTCATTATGTCTATGGCAGCGGCAGCCCACGAGGCGCTTCAAATACTGCCCGACAGACTGATTGGTTTTGGGGACCTGGGCCTTTTTGAGAACCATTTTGTCATTATGGTAAAAGTTTTGTACCACCTCTGTTCTTGGAAGTACTTCACTACCGATGAGTGTGTGAAAAACAAGACCGTTTATGTGCTACATCACTAAAACCACTTTTACGGTGTCTTGAACCTGAAGGGTTTTCTAGGAGCCAAGTTGGTGTGTGAGCATTGCGAACACATATACAACAACAGGGCCAGACACCAGTGTGAAATGCACTGATAATGTGTCAGAAGGATGGGTGCATCAACGACAACGCTCAGAAGGTGAACTGCTCGATGTGTAAGATGTTTTGTCAGTCATACGACTTCTTGAACGTACACATCAACCTTGCACAGTGAGTCCGTAAATCAGACTGTCAGGCTTGCGGGCGCTACAAGGCCACCAACCACGATTGTAAAGGGGTGCAATGTCCCAGGTGTAAAACGTATTTTATGGGCGGAACAGCACACAAGTGTTACCTGCTCGAGGGGTTCCCCCAGAAAAAAAGAAGACTATATCATATTCTATTTAGAGTGTACGGAGGAAACGGATGTGCACCAGCCTAACTACATTTACCCCCATCATCTAACAGCTGATAAAAACTGGGAGTTTGGAGGCAGGTCGTGCGTGAACGATTTCCTCAACACGTTCATGCAGCCAAAATACTATGAGTATACAGTGCTGGCTCACAACTCAAAAGCATACTACTTGTTCTTTATTCTCTAGGACCTGATTCTTGAAAAGCTGAACCTGGAGCTCATCACCCAGGGTTCCAAACTGATGCTGTTAAAGGTTGTGCATTTTGAAATTAGGTTCATAGACACCTTGAATTTTCTGCCCAAGAAGTTGAGCAAGTTGCCAAAAGCCTTTGATTTTGAAGGCTGTAAAGGCTATTTTCCTCACATTTTTAACAAATGGGCTAATCAGAATTAAAGCGGTCCTATGCCTTCGCCCTACAGTTTCATCGTTGAGTACATGATGCTGTCTAAAAAAGAGAGCTTTCTACAGTGGTACAATGAAAAACGTGAAAATCGGTTTCATTTTCAGAGTTGAAAGCTCACTGTCAGGCGAATTTAATGATCTTGTGAAAAGCGTGCAACGTTTTCAGTGACGTTGTGGTGGAGATGAGACGAAATGGGTCAGGATTATCAAAAACAAATCCCGTAAGAGGAAAGAAATCATGGAATACCTGGACCCATTTAAGAACATTACTCTGGATACCATGTGAATGTTTATTTATCAGCACATGTTTTTAAAACCTGAAACCATAGCTAAAGTACAGCCTGACCTCTATAACGGTAAACAGAAATGTTACTTTACCTCGTCTATTCAATGGCTCATGTACGTCTCGGATAAAGAGAACATCTTCATTCAACACAAGTAGCAGGGCAGCAAACACTGCTTGGGATGCTACTACCTAGACAGGTATGCGTTAATTAACGGGGTACCAACCGCCTTTGAGTTCAACAGTTGCTTTTACGACGGGTGTCCATGTTGTTTCAAACCCCACAAGTTTAATAGACTGCAGGGTGTCACGTTTGAACATCTGCATCTTCGTACTCTGGCAAAGGCGCAGTATATTGAAAACAGCGGCTTTGTTCTGAGAACCCTGAGGGAACACAAGTGGTTAGACGAGCTAACAAAAGATGTGGAACTTGCCCCTTTCATTAAGAGTAGGCAGTTACCAGCACTGCTGGAACCCCACAACGCCTTATTAGGCAGTCGTACATACACCATACAGCTGTACCGGGTCGCTGGTGAAGGTGAGAAAATACTCTACTACTACTTCACCAGTCTGTATCCATTTGTGAACAAGGTGAAGTTGTACCCGATGGGGCATCCTAAGATAATATATAGGAACTTTGAGTCCCTAGACGAGTACTTTGGTCTCGTTAAGTGTCAAATCCACTCTCTGCGGAAGCTTTACTTCCCGGTTCTTCCGTACAGAGTCGACGGCAAGCTAATATTCCCCCTTTGTCAAACATGCGCTGAAAGTAAACAGATTAGTGAGTGTAGACATAGTGATGAGCAAAGCCTGCTGGCGGGGACATGGTGTACCATCGAAGTCCAAACGGCCCTCGAGAAAGGGTACAGACTCGGTAAAATACTGGAAATTTGGCACTTTCCACACACCACAACCCAACTCTTTCCTGAGTACATCAACTTGTTTCTCAGAAAAAAATAGGAGGCAACGGGGTATCCCAACTGGTGCGTCGATGAGCCCTCGAAGCAAAAGTACATCACTGATTAACAAACTCACAAGGGTATTATGCTGAGACCTAAGTTCATTAAGGTTAACCCCTCCAGACACCAGTTAGCTAAGCTCTGTCTCAATTCCTTGTGGGGAAAATGTGCACAGCGTACCAATTTGTCAAACACATCCATCGTCACACATCCAGACCATCTTTTTAAGAATCCACGACGTGTCCAGTTGCATATTTATTGACGATGAGATGGCCGATCTATGCTGGAAATACACCAAAGAGAACCCCACAATGTGTAACAATATAAACATCTTCATAGCATGCTTCACAACCGCTCACACTCATCTAGAACTTTACAGTTTGCTGAATAAGCTTCAGGATCGTTATTTGTACCACAACACCTACTCTGTTATTTTCCTGAGTAAAGAGAGTGATGAAGATCCTGCGCTAGGTGATTATCTAGGGGATTTGACCAGCGAGCTCGAAAAGGATGAGTACATACTCGAATACACCTCCTCCGGACCCAACACATGCAGTTACAAAACCTCTAACAACAAGGTTTGCATGAAAGTCAAAGGTATCACATTAAACATCAGCAATATGGTTAAAAAAACTTTGGACAGTCTGAAGGGTCTGGTGCATAAGTACTACGCATCGAGCGATCTCAAAAATAATAAAGCAATAGTCCTAAATCACCCTAGCATAGTCAGGTCCAAAAAAAGTGGGAAATTACAACACAGCCATTGTATAAAACCCTGCGAGAAGTGTTTCATAAAAGAGTCCTGACCAAGTACTACAAAACACTGCCAGACATAATTAAAAGACATTAGAGGGGTGAACCCCCCAACTGCTATGGACACTAGGCTGCAAAACCCATTCTCCTGCGTTTTAGTAGGTCCCTCAAATAGCGGTAAAAGTTATTTTATAAAGAAACTTCTAGAAAATGCTCCCTGTGTTTTATCTCAAACCCCTAACAACATCGTATGGCTTTATTCCTGCTGGCAAGATCTTTACACAGAACTATCCCTAAAGTTTCTGCACATCCGATTTATAGAAGGCATCCCCAGGAATCAAAATGATGACGACTTGTTACCTAAACACCTTTTAAACATGGTCATTGTGGACAATCTCATGCACAATGTTGGGGACCAACTTGAGATAGTTAGGGCTTTTACTCAATATTCACATCATCGTAATCTAAGCATATGCTACATCGTGCAAAACTTGTTTTACAAGGGTAAGAGCAGTCGTTCTATAACTCTCAATGCCTCATACCTGGTCTCATTTAAAAACCCCCATGACAAGCTTCAGACATCAATTATAGCTAAACAGATGTACCCCAGAAACACACAGTTTTTCATGGAAGCGTTTAACGACGCTACCACAAAACCCCACAGCTACTTACCAGTAGATTTAAAACCCAATACTCTAGAAGACTACAGACTACACTCACGAATTTTCCCAGATGCCTTCCCAGTCGCTTACACACCTAAAACAGTCCCCAAGGCCAATGAAAAGACCTATTAAAAATACTTTTATAACATTTACACTTTAAACATTCTACTATAAGGTTGCTACCATGTATGTGTGGCTACAGCGTAATTTAGGCCTCCTAAAAATGCTGGTCACAGCCAGTCCCAGGAAAAGAAAGGCAATCCTGTGCACTGCTTCGGACGATTTAATGGCTGCTATTTCAGAAATAGCCCTAAACACCCTAAAAGGTAATGTCCTGATATCAAAGAGCCAGTTCCTTGTGCTGAAGAAGAAGTGCCGCATTATTAAGAAGCTCAGCAGTAAAAGGGCGTTGCTCCTTTCTAAAAAGAAACTGGTCAAACAGTCTGGAGGTTTTATAAGGGCGCTGCTGGGTATAGCTATACCCCTAATTACAGGTTTTCTAATGAGGACCTGATAGAGCACGGCAATTCTTTTTACCTTGTGCCTCGCCAGCAGCTGGAATATTTGGGCCCTTCTACCACCGACGTCTAGAACATAAGCAGAAAAGAGATGCAGCGTCCGATGCTGAGATCAAAGCCATTTTGAACCGAACCGATTTAAAACCACATGACACAACAGGGCTTTACTCAGGAGCCCTACAAAACTTTTTACACTATTACAAACAATGGAATGCGGAAAAAAACTATTTTTTTTATATACCCCCGACACGGAACAGCCGTCAGCAGACCCGGTAGCGCCTCAAGACCCAGGACCCTCAGCTTCCATGGACGCCTTTGTCAAAGACCTTTTAAAAAATATAAGTCATAGGTATAGAGGGGCAGCTCAAATGCTGCTTGGTAAAGTGACTGCTACTAAAGATCTAACCTCTTGGAATGACCGGGGTGAATTTGTTAACAAGGGACAACTGGTTGCTAGATCCCACATGTACGATCTGGTCAGAGGTCTCAGGCACAGCAAAACACTATCAACACAAAACGCTCCTAGAGGATGGGAGCAGTTCTTACGTGCCTCTGTGGAACTCAACATTCCTTCCATGATCGTCGGCAATGCCGACCATTGGCGAAGGCTTGAAAGTTTCAAAGATCTGACCCCTGGTGTTTTTACCATGAGTTCCACTGTGTCTCTAACAATTTTTGCTTTATTTATTTCTTTACCCTTGTAAAGGTTTGTGCTGAAAACTGTTTGTAATAAACACTTTTAACTTTTCAACAGTTGTCACTCATCTTTTTTAAAATGGTTTTAAAATGTGTGAGGGGTGAATAAAAAAATGCGCAGTCTGAATTTGTGTTTAAAATGTTTTCAGTGTAGTCAATCATCAGTACAAATAGAGGCGTTACAAGACCTAACACTTTTGACAAACACCATATTCTGTTTTAACAATGCTCAACATAGTCCTTGAGTTTTCATTCACATATTTCATAACAATACCATCATTGTTTTCTAGATCGGCGGAATACAGATTTAAGAAATTTCTAAACGTCATACCCTCAGACATTTTACTAATAAAATATATACAATGTTCTCCACCTGTGATGGCTAGAGAATCCTGTACACACATGGCCATCGTAACTGCCTAATAGTCACTGTTGCAGCGCAGCCTTAAATTAAGCTGAACAATAACTTTCCCGTAAGGCCACTGGCTCCGACATAGACCATGATGGTTATAGTGTCAAAATGTTTTTTTGGAAACCGCCACATAGTTGAGTTTGTAATGTTGAATATTAACCATTGTGTTATTTTCTCCCTTCACAGGGACCCATCTCAACAACTGTGAATAACTATTCCCTATCCACTGAGTTTCTATGATGTCGCTATACACATAGAGTATATAAGATCCGCCTTTAATATCGGAACACGTAGGGTCTGGATCCACCTGTCTTTTCACATGTTGTACGGTCCCTAAACCTGGTATCGAGCTCCCGGGCTTTAAGAAACACTTTTCTTCTAATGTTATCCGACAGCAGATGTATATTCGCATACTCTTCAATGCCGGCTATGGCTCTGTTGATGGCGTCAACCACTGCCACGACAGTGGTGTAATACCCATGTGGGAAACTCATGGGGAAGCTCAAGAAGTCCTGAGAGCGCTTTATGATAAATTTAGCCTCATACTTTGTAAATGTATTCCACGTTCTAGGGTACTGTATCTCTGTTAGGGCCACCTCCCAGTACCCTTTCAGGTCCACCGGTTTAGCCAGTTTCACCGTAAAATTAGAAACATGATTGCCGGGGAACATGTCCTTCTAGGTGTTGGACGGTAGCTTAATATTAAAAGGTGAGGGCTCCATCATGGTGCTCACAGTGTGACCTCACACCCGTGCAGCGAGCTATCCAAAACCCAACTGTTACATTTATCGGCCCATCCTCACCATTTGATCAGCATCTGTCTCTTAACTCTGCTGCCTTTCCTTTTCAGAACCTTTTCAACCCTGTACACCCTGTTCCGATCGTAGGGCACCTTTTATAACTTTTTGTTGTAAAAGACACCCATTAGCTTTTCCCCGTCGTAGTCCTTCAACTTGTAAATATATACCCCTTCTTTAAACTCTGCACTTTCCACTATAAAAATCTTGTCACTAAATGTCTGTTGGTAGCCTTTGGTGAAGACACCCTTCAACTTTGAAAACCTGACATGATCCCCTTCTTTTAAAACAGGTTTCTTGACCTTCGCCGCCAGACGATTCCCATACACAGTTTTCCACACCATTAACGAATTATCAGTCGTTACCTCCATGGGAGACATTTTGATGGTCCTATGGTAACTGGCGTTATAAACATCTATAAAAGCCTGTAGAACATTCATGTATCTGTAGGTATTGTTGGCTGTGAAATATCCCCACATCTTTGTTCTTTTAAAACCCTCTACAAACGCTGCTTTAGCTTGGTGTGTGTTACGAATGCTGAACAGAGTGCTGCTTTAATAATTTATGAAAAGGTTTGTTTAAAAATTATTTTCCAGCGTCTCTTTGTAGTTTTTGAGGTACTCGACCTCTTGCAAAGATGACTTTAATGGTGGATGTGACGCCGGTACCACTTTTATTGCTTAATGCTTCTGCATAGGAGTACTTAGACAATACATCTATGACTGTTAATATATACATTGCGCCGTTGTTATGCTTTTCTCGATCTTGAAGACTGATTATTTCAGCCTGCCACTGATAATCTAGCTGCATGCTAACAACTGTGGCCCTCCCCTTCAAATGTTTCCTGGCTGGTTTGTGAAGTGAATACGCCTCTTTCCCCGATAACCAAGACTTCACCCCAGATCGGTTTACAGATTCATTTTCAACTCGAGCCCTTCTAAACAGAGCTTTGGCCCTTCCGAAGCTTCCAACCCCTAGTGTATCAGAATGACGCTTCCTTAAACCAGCCCCCGTCATGCTGTCACACACCGTAACCATGAAATGAAAGACGTTTGTTTTGAGTAACGTAATTTTATTAAACATAAAAAATAAAAGTGTGTCAGCACAACACAAACACAGTGTACTTGACATTTTGTGGTACATAGCTTATAGCTGCCAAAGCTGCTGGACACTGTGAGGCCTTTGACTACGTATACACAGTACAACACATGTTACACATATTTCTCAGAGCTGCTCCTTTTACTAGGTCTCAGCGTCACAAGCTTTGATATTTTTATAACTATATATTCAAAAGCTCTAGAAACTACTTCCTGCTCCCCCAGCCTTTAACTCTGGATGATCAGGATACTGACACCATTAAACAGTTCATACAGTTCTAGGTCGGACAATACAGAACCTTTATTTGTGAAATGATCTTTAGTCATGAGTTCCAAAGCACAGTTTAGCCCAGTCAATGGTGAAAGTCTTAACTGACATATACGGTCTTTGTACGTGCTCCAGTATTTACCCATTGCAGGTAGCCACACGTTGATACACCAGTTGGCAATACACACAGGGTTGTCGCACTGCAACGTAGCCGGAGGTTCCGAAATGTTTAGATGACGCAGAGACACAGGGTGAATTTCAGCTATTTTGTCTTTAACAAGCACATATATCAATCTCCCAATACAGATGTATCCTGGGTGTAACTCACAGACATCTTGCACCGCAACACTCTGATTCTCGTCCTAAAAGTGAACAAGTATGTAGCGTCAAATAAAACAGTTATGGTCTGCTATCCACGACCTCTGTATTTTTTTTTTAAACAACATTTGTAGGGCTAAAGACCTCATTCTTCTATTTTTATAATAAATATCACACATTCTTCTTTCTATGTCAAAATAGGTACACAGTCCCTGCATACATTCGAGTTTTGTGCAGGGCTCAACAGCGTATTGGATCTCATTGACCGCTGCTGCCAAAACCTTAATCATATCAGCGTGAACACATTTCTTCACAGCTGACAACCCATATACCACCATTGACAACTTGTATACCTTGTGTGGGTCTAACCGGCTACATATGTGTCAAATTGTTCTTCCAGTGTATGACTCGTGTAGACAGTTGTGAGCCTCCTTCTGTGGCTCTTTAATTTTATGCCCGTAACACAGGTTATAATAGTCACGTTTAACACATGTGTTCACAACGGTCGCCGCAAAACCTTTAACAGGACATATGGCGTCATAGGATACACCCGGAGTTTCCTTTTCAAAATCAATGCTATTGTAGGTGTAAACACATTTCTTAGGCAGCTCTTTGTTCTAGCTTGTAATACTTTCAGACTGTCTGGAACAGCATAAGCAGTAAAAATGTACATTGTTAACCTTTGGCGTAGATCCCTCTATAGCATCTCTTTTTGCAGTTGTTTTCTACAGTTTAAACAGAAAGCAAAAGGCAAACTTTTACTTAAAAGTATATCAGCGTATACACGATAATTGTCTATAGAGTTTTTTTTACTAACCTCAGCATTTTCGCTACACTCAGCGGCTGCTCTGAAATCTTGCGAGTCGCATAGGTCCATTGGTGTATAAGCGGCTTTGGAGTTCACACTTGCCGGCTATACAACGACTTCCTCTGGATCAGGGTCCTCCTGAAAGCCCATGTATTCATACACTGGCGAATTCGGTGGTGCCATACCTTCTTCATCATCTTCAGTGTCGATGAAGTTGATTGCACCACTTAATTCAACTTTTGAGGTTGCGCTGCGGCTGCTGTAGGCCTTAATAGGGGATATCAGTTGCGTCAAATCTTTGAGGCTGAGCTTTTCAAGCCACTGGCAAATTTCCTCTTGAAAACCAGTAACATTGGAATCCCCATCTTTAGGGGCAGCCTGCTGTGCATTCTCATCCAACACCAGAGGTGTTAGGGTCCGATAATATCTATTGTTAGTGTTCTGGACCCCTGAGGAGGCGGCTTTTCTGGTGAGCGGATTGCATCTCTTCATATTGCCTTGACAACCTATTTCAGCAATGGTTCACGGTTTGGCACGCTGCTCTAGCTGGCTCCTTATATGTATTTAATGGTTCAAAAAGGGTGTACCCCTCTATAACACATAGCGGTCACATACTCGTCTTGATGGCTCTGATACGTTGAGGGCTTAACGTAACGCTAACCATATGTCACAACCTCTGCAGCATTTGCCCAGCCGCTCTTTTAGGATTAGCAAGCAGTGTGGAGGTTTGGCCTTACATTTCCAAAGATCCACCCTGTGAAGAGGCCCCCAAGCAGCCACTTCGTCCTGAATGTCTGACATGTCCAGACTTGCACTGTTAGGCTCAGAAACAGGTTGCACACCAGTGTAGGAGGCTGGCCCGGCTTGTAGTGGGTACCAATGGTACTTATACCTTATGCCAGGTCCAGTAATCCCTTATTAGTAGAGCGTAGTAGTGTTCTAGCAGCTTAGGCTGATAGAGGTAGCTATAGCAGAGCAGCCAAAGCTAAACTAGGAGACATGCAAAGCTCATGCAATACCATTTATATCAAATAGGTACTATATCATAAGAAAGACAATACTCATAGTTACTAAAAATAAAGGTACTTTATTTTAGTGACAATGTGCCAAAAATATCTCAGAGGATATCTCAGAGAAAACAGTCAGAAAGTAGTGCAAACACTGTAAAACACAATAGGATGCAATACTCGGGTCATCAGAAACCATATACTAAGAAAGTGGAACGCGAACCATAAATGCACCCCTAGGCAAGTGTAGTGTGTAGAGGGTCACTGGGAGTGTAAGAAAACACTAAGGGTGTAAAGAAACCCCACCCCAAGACCCTGGAAAGTAGGAGTAAAGTGCCACTATTTCCCCCAAAACACACTAAAGTCGTGATAAAGGATTTTGCAAGGACCACCACAGACTGCAAAGTGCTGAAGACGGATTTCTGGACCTCAAGACCTGCAAAGGAAGGGGACCAAGTCCAAGAGTCACTAAAGTATCCAGGGGGGGCAGGAGCCCACTAAACCCCGGATGAAGGTGCAAAATGGCTGCCTCTGGTTGGAAGAATCTTCTGGTTTTGCAACAACGAAAGCAGGTAGGAGGTTCATGCAGAACATGTCTCATGGCGTGCTGGAGGATGCAGAGTTATTTCCTTGGCAAAATATTGCAAACAAGCCTTGCTAGTTTCAGGAGTCACGGTTAGAGAAAAAGGGTGCTGCCCGGGCCCAGGAAGGACCAGAATGTTGCCACTTGGGAGAGGAGATAGAGGGGGCCCTCAGCAATGTAGAGAGTCCTTGGACAGGAAGGAAGCACTCACAGAAGTCCTTGAACACGGGTTAAAGAAGACTGAACACAATGGTCATCTCAACACTGCAAAGAGAGGTCCCACGATGCTGGAGATCAACTCAGGGAGCTGAGCATCGCTGGACAGAGTGCTGGTGACCTAGGCTCAGCTGTGCATGCAGGATTTCTTCGAAATGTGCACAGAAGCCCTTGTAGCTGCAGATCACACGGTGCACAGGATTACCGTATGGAAAGGGGAGGCAAAGACTTACCTCCTCCAAATTCAGACAGTTGGACCACTGGACAGTTTGGGTCACTTGGGTCCACCACCTGTGTTCCAGGGGCCACGCTCTTCAGGATCAGAGGGGACCTAGTGTAGCGTGTAGAGGGTCGCTGGGAGTGTAAGAGAACACTAAGGGTGTCCAAGATACCCCACCCCAAGACCCGGAAAAGCAGGAGTAAAGTTACCCTACTACCCCAGAAAGACAGTAAAGTCAAGATGGGGGTTCTGCAAAGACAACAACTGACTGCAAAACACTGAAGACGGATTCCTGGACCTGAGGACCTGCAAAGGAAGGGGACCAAGTCTAAGAGTCACGCAAGTGTCCAGCGGGGGCAGGAACCCACTAAACCCCGGATGAAGATGCAAAAGGGCTGCCTCTGGGTGGAAGAAGACAAAGATTCTGCAACACCGGAAGGTGCCAGGAACTTGTCCTTTGGTCAGAAGATGTCCCACGGCGTGCTGGAGGATGCAGAGTTGTTTCCATGCAGAAAGAACACAACCAAGCCTTTATAGCTGCAAGAGTCACAGTTGAGGATTTTGGGTGCTGCTAGGGCCCAGGAAGGACCAGGAGGTCCCCCCTTGGAGGAGGAGACAGAGGGGGCGCTCAGGAACGCAAAGAGCCCATGCATAAGCAGGCAGCACCCGCAGAAGCACCTGAACAGGCACTTAGAAGATCTGAGGACAGCAGTTGACTCAGAGTCACAAAGGAGGGTCCTACGAAGTCGGAGTCCAACTCAGCGAGTTGGGCAATGCAGGACGGAGTACTGGGGACCTGGGCTAAGCTGTGCATAAAGGAAGTCTTGTAAAAGTGCAGAGAAGCTTGAGCAGCTGCAGTTCACGCAGTACACAGGATTACTGTCTGGCGTGGGGAGGCAAGGACTTACCTCCGCCAAACTTGGACAGAAGGGCCACTGGACTGTCGAAGATACTGGAACCCAGCTCCTGTGTTCCAGGGACCACGCTTGTCAGGATGAGAGGGGACCCAGAGGACCGGTGATGCAGAAGTTTGGTGCCTGCGCTAGCAGGGGGAAGATTCCGTCGACCCACTGGAGATTTCTTCTTGGCTTCCAGTGCAGGGTGAAGGCAGATAGCCCTCAGAGCATGCACCACCAGTAAACAGTTGAGAAAGTCGGCAGGATGAGGTGCTACAATGTTGCTGGTAGTCTTCTTACTACTTTGTTGCGGTTATTCAGGCGTCCTGGAGCAGTCAGCGGTTGATCCTTGGCAGACGTCGAGGAGGGAAGTGCATAGGAACTCTAGTGAGCTCTTGCATTCATTATCTGGTGAGATGCCCACAGGAGAGATCCTAAATAGCTCACAGGGGAGGATTGGCTACTGAGAAAGGTAAGCACCTATCAGGAGGGGTCTCTGAATTCACCTGCTGGCACTGGCCACTCAAGGCTGTCCATTGTGCCCTCACACCTCTGCATCCAAGATGGCAGAGGTCTGGGACACACTGGAGGTGCTCTGGGCACCTCCCCTGGGAGGGGCTGGTCAGGGGAGTGGTCACTCCTCTTTCCTTTGTCCAGTTACGCACCAGAGCAGGGCTGGGGGGATCCCTGAACCGGTGTAGACTGGCTTATGCAAGGAGGGCACCATCTGTGCCCTTCAAAGCATTTCCAGAGGCCAGGAGAGTCTACCCCTCCCAGGCCCTTCAGACCTATTTCCAAAGGGGGAGGGTGTAACACCCTCTCTCAGAGGAACTCCTTTGTTCTGCCTTCCTGGGACCAGGCCCCAGGGGGGCAGAAACCTGTCTAAGGGGTTGGCAGCAGCAGTAGCTGCAGTGGAGACCCGGAAAGTTAGTATGGCAGTACCCGGGCTCTCTGCTGGAGACCCAGGGATGCATGGAATTGTCCCCCCAATACCAGAATGGTATTGGGGTGACAATTCCATGATCCTAGACATGTTACATGGCCATGTTCGGAGTTACCATGGTGAAGCTACATATAGGTACTGACCTATATGTAGTGCACGCATGTAATAGTGTCCCCGCACTCACAAAGTTCGGGGAATTTGCTCTGAACAATGTGGGGGCACCTTGGCTAGTGCCAGGGTGCCCACACACTAAATAACTTTGCACCTAACCTTCACCAAGTGATGGTTAGACACATAGGTGACTTATAAGTTACTTAAGTGCAGTGTAAAATGGCTGTGAAATAACGTGGACGTTATTTCACTTAGGCTGCAGTGGCAGTCCTGTGTAAGAATTGTCTGAGCTCTCTATGGGTGGCAAAAGAAATGCTGCAGCCCAAAGGGATCTCCTGGAACCCCAATACCCTGCGTACCTAGGTACCATATACAAGGGAATTATAAGGGTATTCCAGTGTGCCAATGAGAATTGGTAAAATTAGTCACTAGCCTACAGTGACAATTTTAAAAGCAGAGAGAGCATAAACACTGAGGTTCTGGTTAGCAGAGCCTCAGTGATACAGTTAGGCACCACACAGGGAACTCATACAGGGCATACTTTATGAGCACTGGGGTCCTGACTAGCATGATCCCAGTGACACATAGGCAAAAACAAACATCGGTACAGTGAAAATGGGGGTAACATCCAGGCAAGATGGTACTTTCCTACAACCCCTACTCAACGTCACCGAAGAGGAGGTGCCAGCTACATCCAGTCCCCCCCTGAAGAGGCCCACAGTGACAACAGCAGCACTGCACGCCTGGATCAGGATGACCAACCTGGCCCCTCAGGGACCTCTGGACAGTCAGTTCCCCTGCCACAGTCCCAACCCCCACAGAGCATCCCCCCTCAGGAAACACCAGCACGGCACCCACCCAGTGGGCCAATCCCCCTGTTCCCAGGACACATCAATCAACAGTGTGTCCACCACTACAGGGACTCCAAGCAACCCCACAAACACAGAACGATCAGGGACCTGGAGTCAGTGGCAGTGGGCACACGGTTCAGGGGACAGGGACATAGGACAACAGGTGTAGGAGGCTGGCCTGGCTCATAGTGGGTACCTGATTATACTTACACCTTGTGGCAGGTCCAGTTATCCCTTATTAGTAGATTAGTAGTATTCTAGCAGCTTAGGCTGATAGAGGTAGCTATAGCAGAGCAGCTTAGGCTGAACTAGGAGACATGCAAAGCTCCTACTATACCACTTATATCATATAGCACTATATCATTGGAAAACACAATACTCAGAGTTACTAAAAATGAAGGTACTTTATTTTAGTGACAATATGCCAAAAGTATCTCAGAGGATATACTCCATTAGGAGGTAAGAAAAATACACAAAATATACACACAAACCAAAATCAGGTAAGTAAACAGTTAGAAGAGTAGTGCAAACACTGTAGAATACAGTAGGATGCAATAGGACACAATAGGCCTAGGGGCAACACAAATCATATACTCCAAAAGTGGAATGCGAACCACAAATGGACCCCAGGCCTAGTGTAGTGTGTAGAGGGTCACTGGGAGTGTAAGAGAACACTAAGGGTGTCCAAGATACCCCACTCTAAGACCCTGAAAAGTAGGAGTAAAGTTACCCTACTACCCCAGAAAGACAGTAAAGTCGAGTTAGGGGATTCTGCAAAGGCAACAACTGATTGCAAATCACTGAAGACGGATTCCTAGACCTGAGGACCTGCAAAGGAAGGGGACCAAGACCAAGAGTCTCACAAGTGTCCAGGGGGGGCTGGAGTCCACTAAACCTCAGATGAAGGTGCAAAAGGGCTGCCTCTGGGTGGAAGAAGCCAAAGATTCTGCAACTACGGAAGGTGTCAGGATCTTCTCCTTTGGTCAGAAGGTGTCTTACGGCGTGTTGGAGGAAGCAGAGTTGTTTCCACACAGAAAGACTGCAAACAGGCCTTGCTAGCTGCAATAGTCGCGGTTTTAGATAATAGGTGCTGCCCAGGCCCAGGAAGGACCAGGCGGTCCCCCCTTGGCGGAGGAGACAGAGGGGGCGCTCAGAAAGAGAGAGAGCCCACGGTGAAGCAGGCAGCACCCGCAAAAGCACTTGAACAGGCATTCAAGAAATCTGCATATGGCGGTCATCTCAACACAACAAAAGAGGGTCCTGTGAAGCTGGTGGTCAACTCAGCGAGTTGAGCAATGCAGGACGGAGTGCTGGGGACCTATGCTGTGCTGTGCACTAAGGAATCCTTGCAAAAATGCACAGAAGCCCTAGCAGCTGCAGATCATGCAGTACACAGAATTACTGTCTGGCGTGGGGAGGCAAGGCTTACCTCCACAAAAAGTTGGACATAAGGACCACTGGACTGTCGGGATCACTTGGATCCAGCTCCTGTGTTCCATGGACCACGCTCGTCAAGATGAGAAGGGACTGAGAGGACCGGTAATGCAGATGTTTGGTGCCTGCTTTAGCAGGAGGAAGATTCCGTTGACCTACGGGAGAGTTCTTCTTGGCTTCCAGTGCAGGGTGAAGGCAGACAGCCCTCAGAGCATGCACCACCAGGAAATAGTCGAGAAAGCCGGCAGGATTAGGCACTATAGTGTTGCTGGTAGTCGTCTTGCTACTTTGTTGTGGTTTTGCAGGCGTCCTGGAGCAGTCAGCGGTCGATCCTTGGCAGAAGTTGATGAGAGAGATGCAGAGGAACTCAGGTGAGCTCTTGCATTCGTTATCTGAAGAGAAACCCGCAGGAGAGACCCTAAACAGCCCTCAGAGGAGGATTGGCCACCTAACCAGGTAAGCACCTATCAGGAGGGGTCTCTGATGTCACCTGCTGTCACTGGCCACTGGCCACTGAGAGGTCTCCATTGTGCCTTCACACCGCTGCATTCAAGATGGCAGAGGTCTGGGACACACTGGAGGAGCTCTGGGCACCACCCCTGGGGTGGTGACGGACAGTAAAGTGGTCACTCCCCTTTCCTTTGTCCAGTTTCGTGCCAGAGCAGGGGCTGGGGGATCCCTGAACCAGTTTAGACTGGCTTATGCATGGAGGGCACCATCTGTGCTCTTCAAAGCATTTCTAGAGGCTGGGGGAGGCTACTCCTCCCCATCCCTTAACACCTATTTCCAAAGGGTGATGGTGTAACACCCTGCTCTCAGAGGAAATGCTTTGTTCTGCCTTCCTGGGACTGGGTTGCCCAGACCCCAGGAGGGCAGAAACCTGTCTGAGGATTGGCAGCAGCGGTAGCTGCAGTGAAAACCCCAAAGTGCTAGTTTGGCAGTACCCGGGGTCCATGCTGGAGCCCCGGGGATGCATGCGATTGGCACCCCAATACCATATTTGGCATGGAGGAACAATTCCATGATCTTAGACATGTTACATGGCCATATTCGGAGTTACCATTGTTAAGCTACATATAGGTAGTGACCTATATGTAGTGCACGCGTGTAATGGTGTCCCCGCACTCACAAATTCTGAGAAAATTGCCCTGAACAATGTGGGGGCACCGTGGCTAGTGCCAGAGTGCCCTCACACTTAGTAACTTTGCACCTGACCTTCACTAAGTGAGGGTTAGACGTATAGGTAACCTATAAGTTACTTAAGTGCAGTGTAACATGGCTCTGAAATAACATGGACGTTACTTAGGCTGCAGTGGCAGTCCTGTGTAAGAATTGTCTGATCTCCCAATGGGTGGCAAAAGAAATGCTGCAGCCCATAGGGATCTCCTGGAACCCCAATACCCTGGGTACATAGGTACCATATACTAGGGAATTATAAGGGTGTTCCAGTATGCCAATTGAGGTTGGTAAATGTAGTCACTAGCCTATAGTGACACATTTAAAGGGAGAGAGAGAGTGAGCACTGAGGTTCTGATTAGCAGAGCCTCACTGACACTGTTAGGCACTACATAGGCATACACATTTAGGCCCCAAAGTATGAGCACTGGGCTCCTGGCTAGCAGGATCCGAGTGAGACAGACAAAAACATACTGACATACATGTAAAATTTGGGGTAACATGCCAAGAAAGATGGTACTTTCCTACAACCAGAAGGGCCCTCATTTTACACAGCCCATAGACCTAGACACAGGGGCTAAGACCCTGCCATGTGACTAACATGTGACCCCCTGATATCACAACCCATGTGACACACCTACACCTAGGTCAGTGCCTACATCAGCACAGGGCGGGGCACCCACGTCATTGTCTACGTCATCAGGGAGCGGGCACCTATCAAAAGTTTGATGGAAGGTATCACCTTATACTACTCACAATGATGACATCCCTCTGCATACTCGGAAAAGCATATGAGATCTGAATTAGAACTACAATTCACTAAAGTTGGTGCAGCTTCGACTTGATTGTGTTCATTGCCGATCGCTTTTGCTTCTGCTTGTCTGAGTCATTCCAGTACCTCTGGCCTGTGAGAAAGCAAAACAGTTCCTCGCAAGTAGAGGACTGCTTAGACTGTGGTCATCACTGGTGGGCCTCGAGATTACGATGTGAAAAGAGGTATGTCAAGCTTAGACTTCTTATGCCTAGGATCATGAATGGCATGCATTCCCTGTGGCTGGCAGAGCATGAAAGGATAAATTGACCGATACACTATGGTTCTCTCCATGGAAATCATTTGACATTCAAAGCCTAATATGGGACAGGGTCTCTTGCTCCAAGATCTGTTCCTGCTTTGGCACATAAAAGGCCGCTCTCACAAAATGTGGATACATTGCAACACATTGCATACATTAATAGTTGTCTGCTCTCAACGACTCCTTACAGTACATATTTGTCTCTGTCTTCTGCAGCAGATTTTGATCGTTCCTTGTGAACTTTTCTCTTTCCTGTGGCCTGGTCTTTGTTATTTTCATCTAATCAGTTTTTGTATCAATGTACTTCTTGGCCATTTGACTCCTAAGTTGTAATGCCAACATACTCCTTTTTCTCAACCATGATGCTTTGGGGCAATTCGATCTGAAATGTAGACAGGGTGCTCCCTTTTTGGATTGTGTACTCCTTTTTCTCTCCTTATCACCGGAGAAGTCTGACGTGTTGCTGATGATCAATCAATCAATCAATCAAAAAAAATGTATAGAGTGTGCTACTTACTCGTGAGGGTCTCAAGACGCTTGGGGGGGGGGACTAAAAGGAGGGGGAAGGGGGCAGGGAGGGTCACTGTTTGAACAGCCATGTCTTGAGGCCCTTTCTGATGAGAAGGAGGTCTTTGGTTTTGCAAAGGTTGGTGGGGAGGGAGTTCCAGGTTTTGGGGGCGAGGTAGGAGAAGGACTTGCCTCCTGTGGTGGCGCGTTGGATGTGTGGGACTGAGGCTAGGGTGAGGTCGGCTGATCGGAGGTTGCGTGTGGGAGTGTGGAAGTTCACTCTTTCGTTGAGGTAGGTTGGGCCGGTGCTGTGGAGGGATTTGTGTGCGTGGATGAGGATCTTGAATGTGATTCTCTTGTCTATGGGGAGCCAGTGAAGGGATTTGAGGTGTGGTGAGATACGTTTGTGGCGGGGGAGGCCAAGGACGAGGCGCGCAGCTGTGTTCTGAATTCTCTGGAGTTTGCGTTTGAGTTTGAGTGTGGTGCCGGCGTAGAGGGTGTTACCATAGTCTAGTCTGCCTCTGATGAGTGCATGGGTGACTGTCTTTCTGGTCTCTGGGGGAATCTATTTGAAGGATTTTTTTAGAGTGCGGAGTGTGTGGAAGCAGGAGGAGGTTAGGGCATTGATTTGCTGTGTCATGGAGAGGGAGGGGTCTAGGATGATGCTGAGGTTGCGTGCGTGGTTTGCGGGGGTGGGTGCGGGGCCTAGGGCGGTGGGCCACCAGGAGTCGTCCCATGTGGTTTTGTTGGGGCCGAAGATGATGATCTCAGTTTTGTTGGAGTTAAGCTTGAGGTGGTTAGAAGTCATCCAGTTGGCGGTGTCGAGGAGGGCAGTGTGTAGGTTGGTTTTGGCTGTGGTGGGGTTGCGGGTGAGGGAGAGGATGAGTCGGGTGTCATCTGCGTAGGAGAGGACAGTGATTCCATGTGTTTGGAGGATGTTGGCTAGGGGGATCATGGAGATGTTGAAGAGTGTGGGGCTGAGGGAGGATCCTTGGGGGACTCCGCAGATGATCTTGGAAGTGGTGGAGTGGAAGGGTGGGAGGCGGACTCTCTGGGTCCGGTCGGTGAGGAAGGAGCTGAACCATTCTAAGGCTTTGTGGCGATGATCAACCACACAATTTACATCATTGATAAGTTCCTATGGAGATTGCCAAAGGTGTTTTTTCCATTTTGGGTTTTAGTTCCTTGTTGCCTGAAAAGGAGACACCTGTCATCATTCATGTGTATAATTCTGTACAAGGCAGCACAGTGGCTACTGGGTGGACCCTCCCTTTCACTGAGCAAACTGCAAATGCACCCAAGAGCCCTCCATCATGTCCAGTTCTTGACAGTTAACTGGTTGGTGAATTACTCCAGCTTCTGCAATGGTATGGTGGTAGTAATTTTGGAAGTTCATTTTCAGCCAGAAGAGAATCTTCCAATAAAGGACTTACCACTTCCTTCACAATCTGGTAGATTAACTCTGACCGCTCAACACCAAATCAGCCTTTTGGTCTCTAATGCTGTTAAGAAATGTAACTGGATATAACAAACACAGGAGGGGCACCAATATCTACACAGCTTGACTGAATACTGTGTGTAAACTTCACACTTGAGCGGTTAAACATTGTCTTTTATGGAATACCCCAAATCGGGATTCAACCACCTCCAGTGAAAATAATCAGGTTTACATTTTCCCATCACATACAAACAAGATTTTTAGACACTGATGTGCAAACTGTACCATAATAGAGAATATTAGCATCAATTACTACCCCTTCAATAGAGTCAAAAGTATTTTTCTGCCTTGTTAAGAGATTACAATAAAGGTTTTTCTCTTTTGTCATGAGATTGTCTTTGGATGAATCTAGCAGGAACGCCTTACTGACTGTAAGTAAATGTTAAGATTCTGTCAGACTATAAAAGTAGTCCTTTTAGAATTAACTGAAAAGAAAACAGACATGAAAATATCAGGAGCTGCAATCATGAGTTTGCCTTGCTAATGGAAGTCACTTGTGATCATTCAGGATTATTAGGGTTATTACGAGTTTGGCGGTCTTTTTGGAAGACAACCACAGTGGTGCCCGCCAGAAGACCACCGTGTTGGTGGTAATCCGACTTCCACATTAGGAGTTACACTGTGAAGTCTGCCAAAAAAGAGTAAATTTCACAAAACCATCAGGAAACTGGAGGACGAAAACGAAGCAGTTCCACCACGAGCATCATCATCCAGACAAAAATCTTCCCATCACATTATGATCCACAAACAATGACATTGGTTCTTCCATGGCGGAAAACCATTGGTGGTCTCAACTCTTATCACACTGAACACAACACCACATTGGATAGAATGAACACTCAACACCTGGCACACATCCACATACTCAACACACCTTCACATTGCACTATAAAACACACCCCTGCACAACCCACAATCCTTTGCAACCTAAATACCACAATCAGCTACATAGAAGAAATAACATTCCCACAATTATAAATAAAATACTTTGGAAGGTTCTGGTAACCCTCCTCCCTTCGAGTAGGTTGTGAAATTCAAGCACCAGCTGTACTGGGCCAGTGTTGAAAAACAAAGAGATTGGCAAGATCCTAAGGTGTATTTCCAAGACCGAGCCGTACCCTTCTCTGCCATAAACATTATCATCCTTGTACACTCTGATCAATGTTGCATCGTCCATGTTGTGTTCCCTTCTCTGGTGAGAAAAGTGAAAACACGTTACTAGCTGTGAGTGGAAAAATACCCGCACCACCAATGTGATGCCATTTGAAGCTAAGCTAAGCACAAAATGGAGTAGGTGGTCAAGATGGAATTGGTGGTTAAATACAGATAGCATTATAGGTGGACGAAATTGTCAGGGTAGAGCCACACCTGTTCGGAGCACAGGTCCAGCAAACATCAATAGCCGGGAAAATGGAGGCTGTGTCAAAGAATGGTCAACAGGGTCAATGCTGTAGGCCCATATCCAAATACAAAGAAGGATATCAGAAAGAGGTAGAACAGCCTCCAGGGGAAGGTGCATTCCATGGCATCCAGGCACAACCTGGCAGTCCTCCAGACTGGCGGTGGGTCCACACCTCCTTCCCCTACTTTCACATCTTGGGAGGAGAAGGTATTGGACATACTGAATCATGAGGGTCTGACAGGAATACTTGGGGGAGTGGAGTCTGGTAAGTCCCCACAACATTCATGTCACCCAATTGTATGCTCCTTCATGCTTCCTCACCACCGTGTCCCACCTCAATTAACAAACCACCCCTCAGTCCAAATGTAATAATATCACTCACTGGCAAGCTACAAGTCCACTAAATTAATTTGCCACCACGGCCCTTGGAAGTGGCATGTGAAGTACTGGGAACTGATAGCACTACAACTCCCAGAAGGGAATATCCGACCATTATGAAAACCTGAACAGTGCACAAAAAGTGAGTTGTCATGCATGCAAAACAAACTACCAAGCCAACCCATCTTGAATGTCCACCTGGAAAACAAAGTTTATGGTAATAACAGCAATGCCAAGGCCCGCTCCCAACATCATTACATGCAAAACACAGATACTGCTGAGTGCCCCATAAAAATGCCATTAGAACAAATGAACAGCAGATAGAAATATACTCACCTGGAAATCCTCCAAGGGACGACCTCCTGGTCCTTCCTGGGCCCAAGCAGCACCCAAAATCCTAAACCGTGACTCTTGCAGCTAGCAAGGCTTGTTTGCAGTCTTTCTGCCTGGAAACAACTCTGCATCCTCCAGCACACCATGGGGCATCTTCTGACCAAAGGAAAAGTTCCTGGCACATTCTGTTGTTGCAGAATCTTTGGCTTTCTCTACCTGGAGGCAGCCCTTTTGCACCTTCATTCGGGGTTTAGTGGGCTCCTGCCCCCCTGGACACTTGTATGACTCTTGGACTTGGTGCCCTTCCTTTGCAGGTCTTCAGGACCAGGAATCCGTCTTCAGTGCTTTGCAGTCAGTTGTTGTCTTTGCAGAATCCCCTATCTCAACTTTACTGTCTTTCTGGGGTAGTAGGGTAACTTTACTCCTACATTTCAGGGCCTTGGGGTGGGGTATCTTGGACACCCTTAGTGTTTTCTTACACTCCCAGTGACCCTCTAAACACTACACTAGGCCTGGGGTCCATTCGTGGTTCGCATTCCACTTTTGGAGTATATGGTTTGTGTTGCCCCTAGGCCTATTGTCTCCTTTTGCATTCAATTGTGTTCAACAGTGTTTGCACTACTTTTCTAACTGTTTACTTACCTGATTTTGGTTTGTGTGTATATTTTGGGTATATTACTTACCTCCTAAGGGAGTATATCCTCTGAGATACTTTTTGCATATTGTCCCTAAAATAAAGTACCTTTATTATTAGTAACTCTGAGTATTGTGTTTTCTTATGATATAGTGCTATATGATATAAGTGGTATAGTAGGAGCTTTGCATGTCTCCTAGTTCAGCCTAAGCCGCTCTGCTATAGCTACCTCTGTCAGCCTAAGCTGCTAGAACACTACTAATCTATTAATAAGGGATAACTGGACCTGGCACAAGGTGTAAGTACCATAAGGTACCCACTATAAGCCAGGCCAGCCTCCTACAACATCCTTGTCAATAGTCAGACAACATGAGATGGTATCAGCAGTCTAATGACTTTTATCATAGTTTAGCATCTTTAAGCATGGCGTATGGTATTGAAATTACAGAGTCTCATGTTGTACTAAGTAAAATTAGCAGCAGGTGTCATTGTAATTTATTGGGATCATGTCAATGTACTGTGTGCATCTCACACAACATTACCAATACTCTAAATGACACATCTCTTGTTTTATCACTTCCTGCAACTCTGTGTTGCACTTCTCCCACATGTAACTTTGCCATTTCCACCATGGAGAGTTTACTAGAGACTGCCACTACCCCTATTGATGAAGGCCCCAGTGAGGACAACAATCCTGGATGTGTGGACACAGAAGACAAAGCTGGCCCATCAGGGTCAGTCAACAACTGTCAGCCTCACCCTGCCCACATTGATTCCTCCCAGCCCTGTTGCATCAACATCACAGGCATCTATTTGCTCCCAAACTTGTGTCCCAAGAACTGTGTCATCCATTGTGTCTGACCCAGTACAGGTACCTGAGTCCCATCCTGTCACCGCTGACATTGATGGTCCTGCCACCACTCGAGTGAGCAGACTGTGCCAGGGGCGTAGGCATGTGGGCATAGGATAAATTGGAGGGATGGTGTGGGCCAGAAGATGGGAGTTCTAAGGGACAATACTCACTAGGAAACCATCTCCCAAGAATTGGGAGCCTATATAATTTCCCAAGGCTCAATGGGTCAGGTAGTCACCATGATGGGGGAAATCCAACAGCTGCAGAGGGACAACCATCAGGAAGTCATGTATCAGTGACCAGCACAAAATGCCATACTGGCTTCCATTGCTTGGGTGCTGAGGGACATTAATACTACCCTGAGTAGGTCTGCCACACAACATCAGGCCTCTTCCACTAGTAATGACTCTTCAGGCCCTTCAACATCTGCTGCCGCTAGTGCAATGGAGGCCTTTCCAGTGGATAAAAATGCCTCAGACATCCCACCTTCTGTAGCAGAGAATGCCCCACGTAAATGTGGGCATCCACCCAGACATCCAGAAGGAGCAGATTCCAAGACGAAACCCAACTGCCAGGAACTAAGGGCCATATGTACCAACACATTTTCCCATAGATATAGAATGGGTAAAACCCTATGATACATCTGGCCCTAAACCTCTCCTGACTGGTTCCCCTTGTTTGCCACAGATATATCCTGTTGACTGTTCTGAAACCTAACTCCATTTTCCTGTGTTACAAAGACACTGGACTTGTGTTATCTAACGGTGTAGCAGCTACCCTGATGATTTCAGCCACCATGACAGAACCATTCACTGTTAACTTTGTGTGATTTTGGTTACTATTTACACATATTGTTTTGCACTCCCAAATAATTAACACTTTAACACAGGACCTGGCTAAGTGTCATTCATCAACCATGTACAACTCTCATCTATGGCAACTATCATATTAATATGTCCCTCTGTATTGTACAAGCTTTGTTATGGACATCACACCTGTACTCTATCGCCAGGAGAATAATTACATTGGGTTTGTAACATAGACAGAAGCAAATACAGCTGTATCCTACATCTCTACACATTTATTCCTAGATTTGCAAACAGCAGACAGAATAGTACTACTAGAGACTTATGATTGTCAGCTTAGGTGTCATATACTACTATGCCATAGAGTAAAGAAGTGAGGGACATGCCAGTCTTTACACAAACCAGGAAGCATACAAATTGGTCCTTTGTAACACCATGTAAAGCCTTATCACAGACCCATGTCTTAGCATCCAAATTATCATACCTCATTATACAGACAGAGATCAGTACTAATGTTCTCAGTCCCGGGACCTTTCACTTACATTACTCACGGCCGCGTTCAACACCGTCTGCCACCATACCCTACGCTCATGCCTCAGCAATGCTGGAATCCATGACAGAGCCCTGGACTGGGTCACCTCCTTTTTCACCGACAGAACCTAGAGAGTCCGCCTCCCCCGTTCCGCTCGGAGGCCACTGTAGGAGGCTGGCCTGGCTTGTAGTGGGTACCAATGTTACTTACACCTTATGCTAGGTCCAGCTATCCCTTATTAGTAGAGTGTAGTAGTGTTCTAGCAGCTTAGGATGATAGAGATAGCTATAGCAGAGCAGCCAAGGCTGAACTAGGAGACATGCAAAGCTCATGCAATACCACTGATATCATTTAGGTACTATATCATGAGAAAGACAATACTCAAAGTTACTAAAAATAAAGGTACTTTATTTTAGTGACAATGTGCCAAAAATATCTCAGAGGATGTACTCCCCTAGGAGGTAAGTAACATACACAAAATATACACAACTAACCAAATCAGGTAAGTAAAACAGTCAGAAAGTAGTGCAAACACTGTGAAACACAATATGATGCAATAGGCCTAGGGCAACACAAACCATATACTAAGAAAGTGGAATGCGAACCATGAATGCACCCCTAGGCAAGTGTAGTGTGCAGAGGATCACTGGGAGTGTGAGAAAACACTAAGCGTGTAAAGGAGACCCCACCCCAAGATCCTGGACAGTAGGAGTAAAGTACTACTATTTCCATAAAAACACCCTAAAGTCGTGATAAAGTATTTTGTAAGGACCACAACAGACTGCAAAGCACTGAAGACAGATTCCTGGATCTGAAGACCTCCAAAGGAAGGGGACCAAGTCCAAGAGTCGCTAAAGTGTCCAGGGGGCAGCAGCCCACTTAACCCCAGATGAAGATGAAAAATGTCTGCCTCTGGTTGGAAGAAGCTGCAGGTTTTGCAACAACAAAAGGAGGTAGGAAGTTCTTCTGCATGCAGAAGATGTCCCACGGTATGCTGGAGGATGCAGAGTTGTTTCCTTGGCAAAATACCACAAACAAGCCTTGCTACCTGCAAGAGTCATGGTTGAAGAAAAAGGGTGCTGCCCGGGCCAAGGAAGGACCAGGATGTCGCCACTTGGGAGAGGAGACAGAGGGGGCCCTCTGCAATATAGCGAGCCCATGTACAGGAAGGAAGCACCTGCAGAAGTCCTTGAACACGGGTTCAAGAAGACTGAACACAGCGGTCATCTCAACACTGCAAAGAGGGGTCCCACAACACCGCAGATCAACTCAGGGAGCTGAGCATTGCAGGACGGAGTGCTGGGGACCTAGGCTCAGCAGTGCATGCAAGATTTCTTGGAAATGTGCACAGAAGCCCTTGTAGATGCAGATCACATGGTGCACAGGATTACTGTCTGGGGAGGGGAGGCAAGGACTTACCTCCTCCAAATTCGGACAGTTGGACCACTGGGCAGTCTGGGTCACTTGGGTCCACTACCTGTGTTCCAGGGGCCACTCTCATCAGGATGAGAGAGGACCCAGAGAACCGGTGAAGCTGAAGTTTGGTGCCTGCTGGAGCAGGGGAAGATTCCGTCAACCCACAGGAGATTTCTTTGTGGCTTCCAGTGCAGGGTGAAGGCAGGAAGCCCCCAGAGCATGCACCACCAGGAAACAGTCGAGAAAGCTGGCAGGATTAGGCGCTAAAATGTCTCTGGAAGTCTTATGGCTATTTTGTTGCAGTTTTGCAGGTATCCTGGAGCAGTCAGCGGTCGATCCTTGGCGGAAGTCGAAGAGAAAAGTGCAGAGGAACCCTGATGAATTCTTGCAAGTCATAGTCTGAGGAAAAGCCCACTGGAGAGACCCTAAATAGCCCTCAGAGGAGGATTGGCCACCTAGTCAGGTATGCACCTATCAGGAGGGGTCTCTGATGTCACCTGCTGGCACTGGACACTCAGAGGCCTCCAGAGTGCCCCCACACCTCTGAAAACAAGATGGCAAAGGTCTGAGACACACTGGAGGAGCTCTGGGCACCACCTCTGGGGTGGTGATGGACAGGGGAGTGGTCACTCCCCTTTCCTTTGTCCAGTTTCGCGCCAGAGCAGGGACTGGGGGTTCCCTAAACCGGTGTAGACTGGCTTATGCAAGGAGGGCACCGTCTGTGCCCTTCAAAGCATTTCCAGAGGCTGGGTGAGGCTACCCCTCCCAAGCCTTTACCATCTTTTTCCAAAGAGAGAGGGTGTAACACCCTGCTCTCAGTGGAAAAGCTTTGTTCTGCCTTTCTGGGACTGGGCTGCCCAGACATCAGGAGGGCAGAACCCTGTCTTATGGGGTAGCAGAAACTGTAGCTGCAGAGAAAACCCCAGAGTGCTGGTTTGGCATTACTGGGTGTCCATGGTGGAGCCCCCAGGATGCATGGAATTGGCTCCCCAATACCAGATTTGGAATGGGGGGACAATTCCATGATCTTAGACATGTTACATGGCCATATTCGGAGTTACCATTGTGAAGCCACATATAGGTATTGACCTTTATGTAGTGCACGCGTGTAATGGTGTCCCCCACTCACAAAGTCCAGGGAAATGGCCCTGAACTATGTGGGGGCACCTTTGCTAGTGCAAGGGTGACCTCACACTTAGTAACTTTGCACCTAACCTTCAGCAAGTGAAGGTTAGACATATTGGTGACTTATAGGTTACTTAAGTGCAGTAAAAATGGCTGTGAAATAACATGTGCGTTATTTCACTCAGGCTGCTATGGCAATCCTGTGTAAAGGTTTGTCTGAGCACCCTATGGGTGGCACAGGAAATGCTGCAGCCCATATGGCTGTCCTGGAACCCCAAGGCCCTGGTTACCTAGGTACAATATATTAGGGACTTATAAGGGGGGTTCAGTATGCCAATATAAATTGGTAAATGTAGTCACTAGCCTATAGTGACAAATTTAAAGGCAGAGAGAGCATGAGCACTGAGGTTCTGATTAGCAGAGCTTCAGTGACACGGTTAGGCAGTACACAGGCATACACATTTAGGCCACAAACTATGAGCACTGGGGTCCTGGCTAGCAGGATCCCAGTGAGACAGGCAAAAGCATGCTGACATACATGTAAAATTGGGGTAACATGCCAAGGAAAATGGTACTTTCCTACAGCCACTGAACTCATCTGCGGCGAACCCCAGGGTTTGTCCCTCGGCCCGACCCTCTTCAACGTCTACATGCCCCTGCTAGCTAACATAGCCCGATCCCACAACCTCAACATCATCACATACGCCGACGACACCCAGCTGATCCTCTTCCTCACCAAGGACTCCGCCAAGACCTACCTCCACAAAGGAATGAAGACCATCGCTGAATGAATAAAGAGCAGCTGCCTCAAACTGAATTCCAACAAGACGGAAGTCCTTATCTTCGGCTCCACCCCGTCTGCATGGGATGACTCCTGGTGGCCTGCCACTCTCGGAACCGCTCTGACTCCCACCGACCATGCACGCAACCTAGGATTTATCCTGGAACCCTCACTATTCATGACCCATCAAGTCAACGCCATCTCCTCCTCCTGCTTCAACACCCTCCACATGTTCCGAAAGATCTACAAATGGATACCCACCAAAACCAGAAGAAAAGTCACCCAAGCCCCCGTAAGCAGTAAACTGGACTACGGCAATGCCCTCTATGCAGGAACCACGGTCAAACTCCAGAAGAGGCTGCAACGCATCCAGAACGCCTCGGCACACCTAATCCTGGACATACCCGCCACTGCCACATCACAGACCACCTGAAAAACCTGCACTGACTACCAGTCAATAAGAGAATCACCTTCAAACGCCTCACCCATGCTCACAAAGCACTGCACAACACCAGAATACTTCAACAGACGACTCTCCTTCTACACCCCGACCCGGCATCTCCGCTCTGCCAACATCAACCTTGCAACCGTCTCATGCGTCTGCAGAACTACAAGTGGCAGTAGATCATTCTCGCACCTCACTGCCAAAACGTGGAACACTCTTCCCATCCACCTACGCCAACCAAAGATCTCCTTACCTTCAGGAAACCTCTCAAGACCTGGCTGTTCGAGCAGTAGCAGCATCTCCCCTCCACCCCTTGCCCCCCTTCCATAGCGCCTTGAGACCCTCACAGGTGAGTAGTGCGCTTTACAAATTCCTGATTGATTGATTGATGGACACACACATGCTGCCATCTGACCACCTCCAGGGCCATACAGGTCTTGGTGGGAAAACACACCTCCATCCTAGTGTCCTGGAAGTCTGGCCATATTATACAAGCTCCAGATAATCATGCCACTGAGTACCTGGTTTCATCCTTGTCCACTTCTCATATCTGACCGCAATTTCCATCTGCCTCTGACGCTGCCTGTGACTTGCCAATAATGAAGCGATTGACAGAAACTCAGAAAATCTGTGATTGACAGAAATGAGGGATAGGGCATAGTTGTAAACATAAATCAATTCCGACAAGTTATTTTCACAAGTGTGACTTTGCATGTTCAGCAACAAATCTGGACACTGTATACCATTCTGTTCTGTGCACAATACCATATTACACACTGCATGCTAATTGGCACCTTCCTAAGACCTCATGATTGAAGCTAGATAGGAGGTAACATGCCAGCCATCAATTATAGGTTACAAAATGTAATCTCACCATCAAGAAGACAACACGTACCTTGAGTGAGTTGAAGTACTGATTGATGAGATCTGCCATGGAGTCTCCAGCTTCATCTTCATCTGGTTCATCATTACTTGGCAAATCTGCATTTTCACCCACTGCTTCTGCTGTGTCCCTCTCATCTGATATGAATGGTATCTGATGTCTCAGGGCAAGGTTGTGGAGCATCCAGCAGGCATCAATTATTTGGCATACCTTGTTAAGTGATTAGAGGAGGGCTCCTCCAGATATAGCCAGGCAGTGAAATCTTGCATTCAGGAGTCCAAATGTCCACTCAACTACATGCCTTGTCCTTTCGTGGGCCTCATTGTAACTGACTTCCCCATTCGTTGTTGGGTACCTCACTGGCGTCAACAATCAAGGACGGTTTGGATAGACTGAGTCACCTGTAAGGAATTGGTATAACAACACAAACATATTTCTGGAACATGCACATTTGTGATAGCAAGAGAGAAACTTGGCAAACACAGACGTCAAATGTGACTTACCAACCAGCCAGGCCCTCTCTGTGTAGAGTCTTGTCATCAGCAATGGGATATTACTGTTGCACATGATGAAGGAATCATGGACTGATCCTGGATACTTCGCACAGACTTGTGAAATGTACTGATCTGACAAATTCACCACTTGGGTGTTGATCGAGTAATAGTGTTTTCTGTTCCTGCATACCTGTTCATTGGCACTTGGGGGGACCCAAGGCAACATGGGTGCCATCTATGGCTCCTACCACATGTGGAATGTGTCCCACTGCACAAAACTCTGCCTTCACACAGGCAAAATCCGCACACTGGGGAAACCTGACGTAGCTGTCCAGGTGTTTCAACAATGAACACAATACATCTTCCACAACTAGACTGAACATGGGCTGAGCCATCACTGCAGTGGCCAAGAAGTGTAGCACTGATATGACTTGAATGATAGGAGGTATGCTTTTGGGATTGCTAATGGCCGGCATCAGATATGGCTCCAACTGATTTCAAAGGTCCATGATTGTCTGCCTATTCAGGCAATAGATCTGGATTTCTCCATGGCGTGCAGGTCTACTAGTGGCCGGTACACTGAAGGTAGTCTTCCTCTCCTCATGACAGCGAAACTATATGGAAAAACAAATAGATTGTAGGTGACTCTTACAATGTACACATAATGAATATGTTCATATACAAGACAGAGATATATGCTGTTGTTGTCAGAGACAGCAAATGACATCTGAAGTACAGCATCTTGCTCTCCATCCTATGACAGTCCCCCTTGTTTCACATTTCCTGTATCCTTTAATGTATTATATATGCATATTTATCTGAGACTGTCAGTGTTTGATAGTCCAACTTAGCGTACATGTGAAACAAACTTGTTGCACCTAAGCTACATTACTGAGGCACACAGTGTTGCGTAGGGGCTCATTATTCTAATGAGACTCCTAGATTTAGGCGGCAGAATCACTTGCACTGTGGGGGACTGGGTCTGAGCCCACTACAGGTGACACCTGTCGGCCTAATCTGGGTTCTGCTCCAGCTAAATAGCAGTGCCTCATCTCTACCCAAGAGCAGGGATGATTGAGCAGCCGAGCGCATGACACAATTGATTTCTCAGGAAAATCAAGTCACTCAAATTGCATCCATTTCTCTCAGTTACATTAGTCTCACATATACAAGGACAATCAGAGGCAGCATATATTTCAATAAGGTTTTAATGAAGCAACTGCATCTTAGACAATAAAGCACGTACTGCGAAAACTAGAACGATGAAGCATGACAGGATTAAAATTGTGACAAGGAGAGTGCAGCATAAAAATAACGCTACCATATTGTCACTAGAATCATTAAAATAATTCCTATCTAGGCTATGTTAGAGCACAGCATTTTAAGCTCTGGTTCTGCACTTCAGATTCTCCTGGGAAGACATCATCCCTCATACCTGAGCAAGAGGCCTGTAGTCTACATAAGCAGCTGTGGCGAAGCACTCAGCAATCAGCATACAGTTGTGGTCATCTGGCTGGAATCTCCCTCTAACGTACATGGGTCAAAGTAGTGTTTTTAGAAATAAGACAGCTGATGTTCCAAGAAGGGATCCCTACCTAAGAGTGTGTATGTTTCTAGGAACACTAGAGACAAATCATTACCACATTTACCGGCATCCTATCCTACTGCAGCCTTGAGAAAAGCACAGAGTGAAAGAAATCTCTTGTTTAAGAACGCAGTGCTGACCTAGGCAAAGAACAGCTTGATAGAGAGCAATAAAACAAGACCGCAAATGTATCTATTGTTAAAAAAATAAACAAAGCTGAATAAAATATATCTAGGTTAAAGTGCACAGCGGCAGGCCTAGTTCTCTAAAATAACATGTATGAAGCTATAACTAAAATGGCTACACAACAATAGGATGTAGAGAAGAGTTGTATA
Organism: Pleurodeles waltl; assembly: GCF_031143425.1. NCBI lineage: Eukaryota > Metazoa > Chordata > Amphibia > Caudata > Salamandridae > Pleurodeles > Pleurodeles waltl. The sequence goes on from NC_090437.1 coordinate 427,903,541, forward strand.
TTTCCATTTTTACCATTCCCTCTGTCACCCAGCTTTTACTATTCACATGCACAATTAGACTGCTAAACATGAAGGAGGCACTCACTAATATTTTGCACAATATAGGGAATTGTTAATGACGCAGATTCCAATACTTTCCCATACATATAATTGCATCAAAACGGCAGCTGCCTGACCTACTATACTGGACATGAAGAAGTGACCTCACTCCACCGGCAGATGTCGTCATGGCGGTTACAACCATGGTGGACAATGCCATTTAAACACATTGCTGTCTTCAGCGGACTGAGCCCAATGGTGATGTACGCAGGCGGTGACGGTCCTGTACGTGGTGGTTGTGACCACCATTTTCTGTAGTATTGCTCCTGACACTGCTGCCAGCAAGACCTCCACTACCTGAGTTGCTATGTACTGCCTCTGGGAGCTATCATGCCATGACCTACAGGTGATAGGGCTTAACCATTCACCCTAGAAGAGCTGGACAAGCTTGTGGAGGCGTTCTTACCCTTGTATGAACAGCTATAGGGTACACTGGAGGAGCAGGTGAGTCCAATGGTATACCACCGTGTGAAAGTTGGAGTGTATGATGGTGTACATGAATTGTGAATTGGGTGTATGGAAATGTTTACATGTGCATAGGCAGACATATAGTAGTGTCACGTAGAAGATTGTGTGTAATGTAACTTCATACATACACAGTATAGCTTGCAGCATGGACAAAAATGATGTAGTGAGAAATGTTTCTGTAGACACTCCATGTTATGGACAATCATGTGTGCTGATCATATGTGTGTAGTCAATTCCAGGCAGTGATCATGCATGTTGTATGGGACACGCCACTTCACACATGGACTGCCTGCAGATGCTTGAACTTAGATGATGGGAATGTTTGCCTACTTGCTGTGACTAAAGTGTTTTGACCACTTGTGTTGGTATGATGCATGTGGAAATTACTTTCCCCTTTTGTCTGTGTCATCCATGCATGTCAATGCCCATCAAGCAAGTGCTGACCCTGGAGGTCCACAACTGGAGGAATACGCACTTTAGGAAGTGATCGGAGGACCTGAGATGCTGGGCCCAGAAGACCACGGAGGCCCAGCTGGGGATGTCCTCCCAATGAGGGAGGGGTGCCCGTCGGACCTTGACCCCCCCTAAAGACTTGCATTTTGGCAGTGGCCTACCCTGAGGTGGATGGATGTTTGAGGGCAGCACCACAGCCACAAGGGAGTAAGTACTGACTACAGACATTTAAATCCCTCTGCCAGTTCAGTGTGTGATGTGTAGGCATCTAAACTGTAACACTGTAGTAAATGCTAAAGTTAAAGGGTCTCCTAGGAGCACATAGAAGTACAGTTGTAACCATGGATACAGAGGTGTGGACATGGTATTGTGTATAGGGAAATATAACTCACCTGTGTTAAGCCTATTTTATGACAGCATGTGGTGATGCAGATGTGACTATGTCAAATGAAATGTGTACCTCTACATTGCCATACATATGTGTAACCTGCTGTGTAATCCTTCCCACCTACTGATCCATACTCCATATATCCTGTTGGTAAGTTGTCCAGCTCTTTGGTCTCAGTCTATTCCTATTCCACTGGATCTAGCTCTATGTGCAACATAGGGTCTGACAGGTGAGAAACAGGCTAAATATTCCTGAATTGTGAAATAGATGTCAACTTCATGTGATGGTGTTATCTCGTTCGGATAGTTCACATTGCATACTTACTCAGATATATGAGGAGGTGTCCCCAATGTTAAGCGTGGACTGTACTTCGGCAAATGTGATGTTTGATCAGAGTGGACATCCTACATGAGGAAAATCATGGTGGTAATTATACATTCCTAGTGCAAGACATATCATAGCCATTTAAGTTCAGACTAGCTGTACCATGTACGTGGTATTGAGAAGGTAAGTGGCTAACCTGCTATTCACTTAGCCAAGTTATGTTGCCCACCTTACATAGGTCAGGACATCTTCTATATAGGTACAATATTCACTGGATTTTGGCAAAGTCTTATGTACATTGGTCCTTCCTGCCATTTGTAAGATTTAAGATGTAGGTTTGGCATACTTATGTTTGCTATTCTATATATGTTTTGAAGTATTTTCGTATGCATAAGCTCTTTTAACCATTATTACATAGTGTTCCTGCTGTTGTAGTTGACTATTCTATATATGTTTTGAAGTATTTTTGTATGGATAAGCTCTTTTAACCATGATTACATAGTGTTCCTGCTGTTGTAGTTGACAGTTACATGTTGATGGAATAGTAAAGGTTGTCAGTCAAATTGCTGGACTCTAGGTGTGTGTGTCAATCACGGTTACTGTAGATATGGTTTATGTCAGTGTAACTGTATTAAAAGAAGTAAGGTGACTCATGTGTGAAGTGTTGATAGTGATATAGGTCATTTGATCAGGTCATCTTGAGTTTGCTACTCGGCATGATTAGTGGAATTGTATGTGGCCTTCGTGCACACAACAGGTGTCCATCATATTGAAGGTGTTGGCATGTTCCCTGTGACTGTCTGTGGCTGTATTCTGTGTGTTAAGTAGACCTCTATTGCTGTAGAGGACTTTGTTTTCTATGTGAGAATGACAAAGATGAGTAGGTCCTGATTGTCTGTACAATCCTTTGCAAAAACGCAGTTGATACATGTGTTGGAGAAATGGTTTGGGAGTCTATCAATCTTCAAACTTGGATATGCCAAATGCTGTAGATACATCAAACTCATTTGCCATTGTGAATGTTTTAGACACAGTTACATTTTTTAGATGTAGTAGCCTAAGCAACATGCTGTGTGGAAATTGGATAGCTAAAGGTGACTTTCACTGAACATGACATCTGGCAATGGACTGAGCAAGTGTAGATTTGGAGCAGGTATGAATTTGATTCAAAATGAACACTGACTTCCATTAAAGGTTTGTTGTTTCACAGTGATGTTCTGTTTAGGGACACATTATTTGACAAGTCATCATGTGCAGGAAGTGTGTATTTTAGCTGTACTGATAGGATGGTAATGTGGTTGTCAGAGAGTATGCTCCTGTTGGGTGTGACATTGTTGTCATATAGGGTTGTGAGAAGTATGTTGTTGTGACATGATGTTGGTTCAAAATCTTTTACTCATAAATGATGTTACTGTTGTGTATTGTGTAATGTATGTGCATATAAAGAATGTGATGCCCCTGCTTCTCTCTCTGTGCCTCAGCATCAGCATTGGCAGGTAAAGGAAATGGGGCACAGCCGAGTGGGGAAGCTGCTGGCCACGGGACCCGGAGTGCTGATACCACCGACACTGAGGGATCCAGTGGCCCAGAGGGTGAGGGGAATGCCAACGGGAAGACAGGATCAAGTTCTTCATCATTGGAATCCTCAGAATCCTCCCCCAGTGGACACTCTCTGGTGGGACGGACCCATCTGCGGCCACCCTAGCACCATCTAAGTCTGCCACCCCCCCTTACTACCACAGCCCTCCCTGTAGCTCCCCACCCAGTTGGCTGTGCCCGCTCACCCAAGAGTGGGCATCTCCTTTGCCATAGGCACCTCTGCCCCTTCCAGCCCTGCTACCTTCAGTGAGGAGGTATTGACCTCCTGAGGTCCATCACTGAGGGTCATTCGACCATCGCGAATGCCATCCAGGGATTAGCAACTCAAGTCCAACAGAGTAATGTGTTCCTGGGGGACATTCACAATGCACTGGCTGGCCTACAGATATCCTTTCAGGATCTGGACCCCACACTGATGGCAGGTAGTAACCCTGTGCCTCCCATCACTGGAGGATGGACTTAGGTATGGATACCGCGATCATCCTCCTTGACCTAAGTGCCGCCTTTGATACAGTTGATCTGAAAATCCTTTTAGATAGGGCACAAGAATGTGGGATTGATGGGTCTGCGTTAGAGTGGATCCGCTCCTTCCTTTATGGTAGGTCTTTCCAGGTACTTGACAGAGAATGTATTTCTAGGAGCACTTTTAGCAGCTGTGGTGTCCCCCAGGGCTCGGCCTTGAGTCCACTGCTTTTTAATATATACATGAGGCCATTAGCAGGCATAGTTGAGCCCTTTGGACTGAACATAGTTTTGTATGCCGATGATACGCAGCTGATAGTATCCTTTTCCAATTCCCACCTGGACATGGGACTAGCTTTAGCCCCTTGTATGAAGGCAGTTGCAACCTGGATGGCTGATAGTAAACTAAAGCTTAACGATGATAAAACAGAGGTTATGTTTTTTGGAAATAAAATTCCTCCTTCTAATCCTAGCATATTGGGAGGAATATCGACTCTTCCCCCCCCTAAAGGCCTGATAAAAAGCCTCGGGATATGGCTTGATCCCCTTCTTTCTATGGCTCAACATGCAAATAAAGTAGCAGGAACGACCTTTGCTCTGCTCAGGACCTTAAGGAAGGTGTTAACTATTCTGCCTTTTACAGCGAGGAGAATGGTCATCCAGGCATTGATTGGGGCCCGGATTGACTATGGAAACGCGCTGTTCATTGGCTCCCCGAAATATGTAATCCAGAGACTGCAAAGAGTACAAAACGCAGCGGCTCGTCTACTACTAAACATTCCTAAACATCACTCAATACGGCCAGGAATTGTTTCTTTACACTGGCTCCCTGTGGCAGAAAGGATCCAATTCAAGACTTTGTGCCATGTTCATAGAGCCATATTTGAGAAGGGACCTGAAGTGTTGAAAACTCTTGCTCAGGTCTATATTCCAGCTAGGCCTCTTAGATCCTCCTCAGCTAATCTGGCTAAAGTTCCAACTATGAGGAAAGCCAGATGGGGAGGAAGATCGGTAGCCTATCAAGGCGCGTTACTGTGGAATAGCCTTCCTCTCAAGCTGAGAAACAACTCTCAAGAGGAATTGTTTAGAAAAGAATTAAAGACATGGCTATTTAAAACTTTAAACTGAATAATTTTGTGTTTTTTAAACAGTATATCATCATTATGGCTGTATAAGCGCTACGAGGCCGTTGGCAGTTGGGCGCTATATAAATCTTTATAACATAACATAACATAACATAACATCACCCCTCCGGCTATCATTTCTGAATCCCAAACCTCTCTTCCCCGACTCAGCCAAAGCACAACGACAGACAGGCATGCATCCACCTCAGCATCCAAGGGTAGCTCAGACAAACAGAAGTACCACAATGCACACCACAGGCATGCACACAAGCAACACGCAGATGTACAACAGAACACTCACAACCTGCCCTGACACCCCCACCACCCCCAGCCTCACTGACAGCACACCTGACACACCTGCAGACACAACATCAACATTCACTGATCCAGTCAACACACCAATTCTCACTACAGACAGTACCGCAGCAGACCCTTAGACATCCACCCCAGTCAGCACACCCGCAGGCAACACACCAACTGACACACCTACATCCACCAAATCCACATTACCGGCAGTCACCACCCCAACAGACAGTCACCTACTCACCCTGGCATACCCAGCACCTCCAGCCCCCTCATCCCAAGACACATAAACACCCACACTCACCCACCCAACAGACACCCACCACCCACAAACATACCTCGCACAAACATGCACACAAGACATCCACAACAGCACCTCAGACAAATCTTTCCTTTCTGAGTTTGCCCTTTTCTCCACTCCGCTCCCACCCTGTGGAGGTTACATGGTGGCAGTTTGGAATCAAGTTCGGGGCACAGATAGGTGTACTGGATGCTTTGGCATTCTTCTTTATGGACTGGCGTATGGCCCTTGTTTTTCCTATTAATTTGCTTAATAATAATTTGAGTCAACCTGTTGTTAGTTTCCTGCTTCAATCTTTGTCATGTATTTCTTTCCCTAATATGGAGGTGTTCATGGCTTACATTAGTTGTGTGTCTGCATGTGTGTGTGTGTTTGTGTGCTGCGTGGGCTACCTGTGTTGTTTAGCTAGTATGTTGGTTTGTGTGCAATGCATTTATCTGAAAGTGGTAGGGTGTGTGTTATGTGTTGGACAGTTGTGTGTTCAAGATCTTTTGTGCTCTTGAGATTGAAAGGTGCTTGAGTTGAGATGTGTTTGTTGGTATGTTGTGTGGCTTTATGTGCTTTGACTGTGTGCATGTTTTGTGCATGGTATGTTAGATACGTTGTTCCATATAAGTTGTTCGGGAAGTAGTATGGTTGTGTATTTTATACCTCTTGGTGTTACGTTGTGATACATGTGTGATGTGCCCTGAGTAGTGTCCCCTGTGTGTCCCTACCATGAGATTGAAGTTAGTGTGGTTGTGTTGTGGTTGGGATGAATTGTGAGGGTACTGTGTGAGTGTGGGCCTTTACAGTCTTTCCGTGCCTACCTGTGTGTATGTGTGTGTGTGTTGACCGTAGTTTGGTTGTTGTGTATATGCGAGTGTGTGTGTGGCTGTATATGAGCGTGCAAGTTCATGTGCTTTTACGTGTGAGTGTCATCTTCATACCCTCTTCCCGAATGTATGTTGTGTGCGTGTACAAAAATGACAATATACAACAGTACCAGGTAAATGTGTGTACTTAGAGTTGTTGTTGTTGTTGTTGCCACCTGGGGTTCCATGGTGGTGTGACCACTGCAGAAATCTTGGTGGTGTGTAACCTCGTAATCTGTCCAGTGGAGAATGGCCTCCACTGGCATGTAGATGCCTACCGTTGTACGTGGTAGTCTGACCACAGTGGCAGTGCTGGAGTTGCTTTGGCTGTATTCTGTTGTGAATCCCACCATGGTCATAATTTAGAGGTCTTCTCCTCCAGCCTGTAGGTGGTATGACCGCCACCTCCAACATGGGGGACCTGAGACCACCAAACTCATTATGAGGCCCTACATCGCCCAAGTGCTGCCTATAGTTAGAGAATCAGCAAGAGCACGTCTTTCCCAAGATGTGCAGATGTTACTTTTACTAAGACCTCATTTGTCTTTAGTGATTTTAGGACAAGCCAATAAACATTGTCAAGCAACTATTCAAATGAAAGAGGCATGAATCTGAGACAAGTGAACAACAACATGAGTAATGTTCTGCGTTCTGAAAACTCACATATCATCACAAGTTGCATGTCTTTAATGTAGACTTGAAATGTCCTATCGGGATCCAGCAATGCTGGGCAATAGACCTCAATAGCTCTTCAAGGCTGGTTTAAGAGGGTATCATCCTTACAGCAGAGCGCAGGCCAAGGAAATAGATATCTGCAACATTGAACATGACACGCTGATTCCCAAGGAATCCTGTGTTCATAATCTAGGGTCAAAAACGTAATCTATAGCAGTAGCTGTCAAGGATGTGACCCACTGAATCCATCGTGGATTTAAGACTTTGACTTTAGAAACACTTGACATTGTAACAGCCTCTAAGGCTGGAATGGGAAAGACTACAATTATGTGGTTCCCATGAGCCAATGTTCATTCCTTTAGGACAGTTGTTTGTACTGCAGTGTAGGAAGGTGGCTTTCTTCTAGTATAGTTACCCCTATTTTTGACCTGTTAGTCAGTGTTTGTCAGTGTGTTTTTACTGTCTCACTGGGATCCTGCTAGTCAGGACCCCAATGCACATAGTTTGCGGCCTATATGTCAGTGTGTTTTACTGTGTTGTCAGTATGCTTGACTGTGTCACTGGAGTGCTGCTAACCAGAACTCCAGTGTTTATGCTCTCTCTGTTTACCAAATTTGTCACTATAGCCTAGTGACCCCATATTCCAATACAGATTGGCATATTGGAACCCCCTTTATAAGTCCCTAGTATGTGGTACCTCTGTGCCCAGGGCATTGGGGTTCCAAAGATCCTTATGGGCTGCAGCAGTTCTTTGCCACACATAAGGAGCTCATACAAACACTCCTTCAGGACAGCCACTGCAGCCTGAGTGAAATAGTGCACACACTATTTCACAGCCATTTTCACTGCACCAGTCACCTATATGTCTAACCTTTAGTGACTGAAGGCTAGGTGCAAAGGTACTGTGTGTGAGGGTACCCTTGTACAAGCAAAGGTGCCCCCACGTTGTCCAGGACCAATTTCCCAGACTTCGTGAGTGCGCACCATTATCAGTGTGCACCACATATATGCCAATACATATATGTAGCTTCACAATGGTAACTCCGAATATGGCCATGTGAGGTGTCTAAGATTGTGAAATTGAACCCCCAATCCAAATCTGGTACTGGGGGGCAATTCCAAGCACCCTGGGGGCTTCAACATAGGCCCCCAATACTGCCAAACCAGCTGTCTGAGGTTTCCACTACAGCCCCAGCTGCTCTCATCTCACAGACAGGTGTCTGCCCTCCTGGGGATTGAGCAACTGAATCCCAGGAATGCAGAACAATGCATTTCCTTTAGGAGAGGGTGTTACACCCTCTCCCATTAGAAATAGGTGTTCCAGGCAAGGGGTATCCTCCCAGAACCTCTGGAAATGATTTGAAGAGCACAAACGGTGCCCTCCTTGCATAATCAAGTCTACACTGGTTCAGAGACCCTCAGTCCCTGCTCTGGTGTGAAACTGGACAAAGAAAAGGGGAGTGACCACTCCCCTGTCCATCACCACCCCAGGGGTGGTGCCCAGTGCTCCTCCAGAGTGTCCCTGGTGTTAGCCATCTTGGATTTCAAGGTGTGGGGACCCTCTGGGAGCATCTGACTGGCCAGTGTCAGCAGGTGACGTCAGAGACCCCTCCTGATAGGTGCATACCTTGGTAGGTAGCCAATCCTCCTCTCAGGGCTATTTAGAGTCTCTCCTCTGGGAGTTTCCTCAGATTCGTTTTGCAAAACTCCACCAGGACTCCTCTGCATCCTCTGCTTCAGCTTCTGACCGTCGGTTCAACCGTAGACTGCTCCAGGAACCGCTGTGACTGCAACAAAGTATCCAGAAAGGCTATTGTGACCCTGCAACTTCAGCTCCAGCCAGCAACTGCAACAGTTTCCAGGTTGTGCATGCTCCAAGGCCTGTCTGTCTTCATTCTGCACCAGAAGAACCAAGGGAATCTCCTTTGAAGTGATGGAGTCACTTCCCTGCTTCAGCAGGCACCTCTCTGTGACAACAACCGGTACTCTGGGACTCCTCTCATGTCGACGAGCGTGATCCCTGGAACACAGGTGGTGGATCAAAGTGATCCTGACTATCCAAAGGTCTAGCTGTCTAAATTTGGTGGAGGTAAGAGTTTGCCTCCCCGTGATAGACAGTTCCCCTATGCACCAGGTCATCTGCAGCTCCTTGGGCTTCCTTGCACTACTTCCAAAAGTTCTTCGTGCACGGAGTAGCCCAGGTCCCCAGCACTCTATCCTGCGATGCACAGCTCCCTGAGTTGTTCTCCAGCCTCGGGTACCCACTACCAACCAGGTCAGCACCTCACATGCAGTCAGAATGTTTTCCATTGATGGAAAACAAATTTGTGAATTAGAATACAAATGTAATTTATATGCTATCAGTACAGTTTCACTTTCATTGAAGGTGACATATGAGCAAACAGTAGAACCCCCAATTATGTGAATAGCTTGATTAGTGGTGTTAACATGTATGTAAGTGTTTGGATGCAAGCATGTCTGTTTGCAACATTCTGAGGATAGTTGTGAGAAAATGGCCTCTTTCTAGCATGGTTACCCCCATTTTTGGCCTGCTTGTCAGTGTTTGTCAGTGTGTTTTTACTGTCTCACTGGGATCCTGATAATCAGGACTTTGGTGCTCGTAGTTTGTGGCCTACATGTCAGTATGTTCTACTGAACACAGACCTGGGAGTACCCACTCCAATGCAGATGGACTCTGTAGATATTTCCACTTGGACAATGAAGGTTCATCTGGGCAAGGTTAGCCTTATTGTCCCTCTGTTGGGGGGGGGGGTTGTGTAGGGAACTACCATCTTTCCTGGCATATTAGCCCCATTTTTACTTGTATGTATGTTTGATGTTGCCTTTGTCACTGGGATCCTGCTAGCCAGGACGCCAGTGCTCGTAAAGTGTGCCCTGTATGTGTTCCCTGTGTGGTGCCTAACGGTATCACTGAGGCTCTGCTAACCAGAACCTCAGTGTTTATGCTCTCTCTGCATTTAAAACTGTCAGGCTAGTGACTAATTTGACCAATTCTGATTGGCACACTGGAACACCCTTATAATTCCCTAGTATATGGTACCTAGGTACCCAGGGCATTGGGGTTCCAGGAGATCCTTATTGTCTGCAGCATTTCTGTTGCCACCCATAAGGAGCTCATACAAACACTTCTTCAGGACTTCCATTGCAGCCTGAGTGAAATAGTGTAAGCACAATTTAACTGCCATTTTCACTGCACCAGGTCACTTATATGTCACTTATATATCTAACCTTTAGACACTGAAGGCTAGGTGCATAGTACCTGTGTGTGAGGGCAACCCTCACTAGCAGAGGTGCCCCCATGTTGTCCAAGACCAATTTCCCGGACTTCGTGAGTGCGGGGACACCATTATAAGTGTGCACTACATATATGTCAATTCATATATGTAGCTTCACAATGGTAACTCTGAATATGGCCTTGTGAGGTGTCTCGAATTGAGGAATTGTACCCCCAATATGATTCTGGTATTGGGGGGGCAATTCCATGGACCCCCAGTACTGCCATACCAGCCTTCTGAGGTTTTCACTGCAGCCTCAGCAGGAATCCTCTGAATCCTTTACTTCATCTTCTACAGTCAGATCAACTGCAAAACTGCTCCAGGAACTCTAGAACTGTAACAAAGTATCCAAGAAGGTTAGTGCAACTCTGTAACTTCAGCTCCTGCCAGCAACTGCAACAGTTTCCAGGTTGTGTACACTCCGAGGACTGCCTGTCTTCATCCTGCACCAGAAGAACTGAAGGAATCTCCCGTGGAGTGACGGATTCACTTTCCTCCTTCAGCAGGAACCTCTTTGCAGCGAGGACTGGTATACTGGGTCCCCTCTCCCGACAATGAGCCTGGATCTTAGAACACAGGTGGTGGATTAAAGTGACCATAACTGTCCAAAGGTCCTGCTGTCAAAATTTGGTGGAGGTAAGAGCTTGCCTCCCCATGCCACACAGTACCTCTATGGACCAATTATTTTGCAGCTCCTAGGGCTTCTGTGCACATCTCCAAGAAATCCTTCATACACAGCATAGACCAGGTCCCCAGCACTCTATCCTGTGATGCTCAGCTCCGTGAGTTGTTCCCTGGTGGCGTGGGATCCCTTTGTGTAGTGCTGCAATGACTACCATTTGCATCTCCTTTGTCCCCGTGCTGCGGGACTCCTGTACATGCTGCCTGGTCTTCTTAAGTCTCTCTGAGTTGCTCAGAGCCCCCTCAGAGCCCCCTCCTGGGTAGAGTTGACCTGGTCCTCCCCTGGCCTGGGCAGCACCATTTTTCACTTAACACAAGTTTTGCATTTACCAAGGCTTGTTGGTGGAATCCTGTGACGCAAACCAGACTGCATTCATCCATCCGGTGTGGGACATCTTTTGCACCAACCAGGAACCCGTATATGTCTTCTTTGGTGCAATACTGTCTTTGTCTTCTCACCGGTGGTTCCTCTTTTACACCATCTGGGCTCCTTTTCTCCCTAGACCTTTCAATGCTTCTTGGACTTGGCCCCCTTATTCCACAGGTCTTCAGGTCCATGAATCCTTCATTGGTGTTCTGCAGTCTCTTCTGGTTCTTGCATTATCTTCTATCACAACATCTAGTGTGTTTTATTAAACTTGCTGTGTTTTACTCCTGCTTTCCTGGGCTCTGGGATGGGGTATTTTACTTACCTTTGGTGTTTTCTTACACTCCCAGCGCCCCTCTACACACTACACTTGCCTAGGTGGGAAACCGACTTTCACATTCCACCATTTTATTACATGGTTTGTGTTCCCCCTAGGCCCATTGCAACCTATTGTGCTTTTCACTATTTGCGCTGTTTTTGGACTGTGTACTTACCTGATTTTGGTTACTAGTGTAGATTTTATGTGGATTACTTACCTTGGCCTTGTGCACCTTTACTTTTGGTAACACTGAGTATTGTATTTCTTGTGTGTAGGTACTGTGTGACTACAGTGGTATTGCAAGAATGTTGCATGTCTCCTAGTTCAGCCTTGGCTGCTCTGCCTACAGCTACCTCTAGACAGCCTGACTTCTAGACACTGCCTAGATTTCACTAATAAGGGATAACTGGATCTGGTATAAGGTGTAAGTACCATAAGTACCCACTACAAACCAGGCCAGCCTCCTACAATAGTAGTATGTTATGTCGTCCAATTTTTGTCTGAATTATCAGGATGAATTAAATTGTACCACAGCTTTACACCTTGCACATATTGGTATGTTTGATCTACCAAAGCTTAGAAAGCATAAAAGTGATTGTAGCTTGTTTAGGTTTTAGTGAGCGTAGGGATATTAGCTTGGCAAGAGTATTTTTAGGTTTTTAGCATGGGTAAGGGTATTTGGGTGGCAAGGGTATTTTTAGGTTTCAGGGTGGGTAAGGGTATTTGGGTGGCAATGGTATTTTTAAACTTAGGGTGGGTAAGGGTGTTTCGGTGGCAAGGGTATATTTAGGTTTTAGGGTGCATAAGGGTAATTGAATGCAGGGGTATTTTTAGGTTGTAAGATGGATAGGGGTATTTGGGTGACAAGGGTATGGATAGGTTTTAGGGTGGGTAAGGGTACTTGGATGGCAAAGGTATTTTTAGGTTTTAGGGTGGGTAAGGGTACTTGGATTTCAAGGGTATCTTTAGGTTTTAGGGTCCGTATGTGTATTTGGGTTGCAAGGGTATATTTAGGTTTTAGGATTCATAGAAGTATTTGGGTGGCATAGTTATTATGTTTTATGATGGGTATGGCTATTCAGTTGGTAGGGGTATTATTAGATTTTAGGGATGGTAGGGGTATTTGGGTGGCAGGGGTGTTTTATGTTTTTGGGTGGGTAGGGATAATTGGGTTGCAGGGGTATTTTTTAGTTTTAGGGTGGCTAAGGTTATTCAGTGGCAAGGATATTTTTAGGTTTTAGGGTGGCTAGTGATATTTCCGTGGCAAGTTTTTTTTTTAGGTTTTAGGGTGGGTAAAGGTTTAGGGGCTGGGGTTGATTAGCTGCATCTGTTTCTGGAAAGGCACCTCTCGGGTCAGGGCAGGATCACGTCGATTTTGGTGCCCAGTGGCTATTTTAACGAAATCCAGCTGCACAGTGATGAGGAACCGCGCTGCGTGGGACTTGTGTTGATTTCAGTAGACGCAAGGTGGTGTTGCATCATTTCTCCAGCTGGGATGCAGGTGATGGTTGGATTTCCCAGCTGCGATGCAGGTGATACATCAATTTATCAGCCACGATGCAGGTGGTGCGTCATTTTTACAGCCACTTTGCAGATGGTGCATCAAATCTTTCCCCGCATGGCTCAGACACACAGCAGGGGGTTGGAGACTGCATTGTGTAAGGACAGGCACAGCCAATTCAGATGTAAGTGTCACCTCCTCCCTCCCCACTCTAGCCCAGGAGACTCATCAGAATATTCAGGCTACACACTAGCTCCCTTTCTATCACAGACTAGAGGGAATTCATAACAGCCCAACTGCAGTCGGACCCAGACAGGCAATACACAAGCAGGCAGAGTCACAGAATGGTTTAAGTAAGAAAATGTCCTCTTCCTAAAAGTGGCATTTTCAAACTCACAATTTAAAAAACAACTTTACCAAAATATGTATTTTTAAATTGTGAGTTCAGACACCCCAAACTCCACATCTCCATCTGCTCTCAAAGGGAATCTGCACTTTAATAATATTTAAAGGCAGCCCCCATGTTAACCTATGTGAGAGATACACCTTGCAATAGTGAAAACCGAATTTAACAGTATTTCACAGTCAGAACATGTAAAACACATCAGCACATGCCCTACCTTTAACATACGCTGAACCCTGCCCGTGGGGCCACCTAGGGCCTGCCTAAGGGGCACCTTACATGTCTAAAAAGGGAAGATTGGGCCTGGTAAGTGGGTACACTTGCAGGTCAATTTGGCAGTTTAAACCTGCACTTACAGGCACTGCAGTGGCAGGTCTGAGCCATGTTTACAGGGCTACTCATGTGGGTGGCACAATCAATGCTGCAGGCCCACTAGTAGCATTTGATTTACAGACCCTTGGCACCTCTAAGGCACTTTACTTGGGATTTACTAGAACATCAAATATGCCAATGATGAAAAATCCAATTACACATACAATTTTACACAGGGAACACTTGCACTTTAGCACTAGTCAGCAGTGGTGAAGTGCCCAGAGTACCAAAACCAGCAAAAACAGAGTACAGCACACAGTCAACACATAGGAAGCAAAGGCAAATAGACAGGGGAGACCACGCCAAGGATGCCATGTCTAACACATGTCTCCTCAGTGGAAAGTGGGGAGAACTACCCAACCTCATGGGAGTTCTCATCACTAAGTCAGAAGAATCTGGACAGACCATCAGCATTGGAATGTTCTGTTCCAGGGCAGTGGTCCACCATAAAGTCCATTCCCTGAAGGGAGATGGACCACGTCAACAGTTTTGGGTTCTCACCCCTCATCTGCATTAACCATCTGAGTGGCAGGTGGTCTGTCTGAACCCGGAAGTGAGTCCCAAACAAGTAGGGTCTTAGCTTCTCCAGCTTCCAGATCACAGCAAAAACGTCTCGTTCAATTGTACTCCACCTACATTCCCAGGAAAGTAACCTCCTACTAATGAAATCTACAGGCTGGTCTAGGCCCTCTTCATTTAGCTGTGCAAGTACTGCTCGTGCACCATTCTCTGGAGCATAAGTCTGCACGGCAAACTCCTTGGAGAAGCCAGGTGCCTTCAGCATGGGTGCCGTGCACATGGCTGCCTTCAGGGCATCATAAGTGGTCTGGCAAGCCTCAGTCCAGATCACCTTTTTGGGTTGTTTCTTGGAGGCAACTCAGTCAAGGGGGCAACAATAGTGCCATAGCCCTTGACAAACTTCTGTAGTATTCTGTGAGACATAGAAAGTCTCTCACTTCTCTCTGGGTTTTGGGAGGCTCCCAAGCCAGAACGGTGTTAATCTTGCCACCTGGCCACTCCCCACCAGGTGTCCTTAATTCACCACAGAACCCTGCCCTACTTAGCACCCACTAGCCTTACAGTGAGGCCTGCCTTCTGCAGAGACTTCAACACTTTGCAGAGGTGCCGCAGGTGTTTTTCCCATGAACACTGAGAAGTCATCCAGGTAGGCTGCACTGAAATCCTCAAACACAGCCAAAACTTGGTGGACCAACCTCTGAAAGGTGGCAGGGGCATTCTTCATCCCAAAGGGTATAATCCTCAACTGGTAGTGCCAGCCTGGTGTGGATAATGCTGACCTCTTTTTTGCCCTCTTAGTGAGAGCAATCTGTCAGCATCCAGAAGTTAGATCAAATGCGCTGGGAAATTTGGCAGCTCCCAACCGATCAATGAACTTATCAGCTCTGGGGATGGGGTTTGAGTCAGTCTTCGGGACGGCATTGAGTCGACATTAGTCCACACAGAACCTAAATTTTGTGGTGGTACCGGGGGCAGCAGCCATTGGGACCAAGACCATGGGGCTAGCCCAACAACTGCTGGAAAACTCAATAACCCCTAACGATAACATCTTGGACACCTCATCTGTGATGCTAGCCTTGACCTTGTCAGTCACTCTGTAAATCTTGTGCTTTACAGGTAGACTGTCCCCAGTGTCCGCATCATGTGTACACAGATGAGTGACCCCTGGGGTAAAGGAGAACAAGGAGGCAAACTGTCCCAAGACCTGGCAACAATACCTCTGTTGCTCTGGGGCCAGTGAGGGGGAAAGGTTCACACACTCCACAGACCTATCCATCACCTGGGCAGACAGGAAGTCAGGAAGAGGCTCACTCTCTACCTCTACCCCATCATCTGTTGCTAGGAGCATCATCAACTCAGACCTCTCAAGTGAGGTCTGAGGCGGTTCACATGCAGGACCCTTAAAGGGTTCCTTGGAGTCCACAAGTTCATCAGATAGGTGATCCCACACTCTTTGACTTCACCACCTCAAAAGTCTCAGTCCACTTGTCTTGGAGAGCATGAAGCTCCAATGGGGCCATGACCCACACTTTCTGGCCAGGCTGAAACTAAACCAAAATAGTATCTGGTCATACCAGCATTTCATGTCTTCCTGGCTTGCTTCCAGATTCTCATGAGTAAGCTTCCTGAAGCCTGCTGTCTGGTTTCTAAAAGCAAGCATGTAACTAAACACATCCTCGGGGGGCTCACTGGAGGCCTTCTCCTAGCCCTCCTTCAGCAGACTCAGAGGTACCCTCACAGGGTGGCCATACAACAAGTCAAAGAGGCTAAAACAAAGTCCCTTCTGTTGCACCTCCATGTAAGCAAACAGAAGACATAGCAAGAGGACGACTCACTTCATAATCATGTCCTTCAGGGTTCGGTTGAATCTTTCAATCAAACTATTTCCTTGGGGGTAGTAAGGAGTGGTGAGCTTGTAGGACATCCCACATTCCCTCCACAGAGACTTCATAGATATGATGTTGGTACCCCTGTCAAATACCACCTCTTTGGGGAAGCCCAGGTGGGTAAAAACCCCCATAAATGCCGGGCCCACCACAGGGGCTGTGATTGATCATGCCCACCCAGGCAGACCCAACATCTCCAAGTATGACCTGTGTAGCACCTCACTCCAGGGGAATCCTCCAGGTCATATCCTAGCAGAAAATCAACAGGCTTGGCTGGACTCCTAGCTACTCTCAAGAAATCTGACCCCCCCCACTCAAAGGGAACCCAGTTTTTATATTTTTTTGGGGGGAGGGGAGCCATTTGGCCCCTTTGCCGGAGCCGATCTCAGCCATGGGAACCCCAACCCCCAGGGCCATGCCATCAGTTCTGGGTGACACTCAGTGAGCAATGGGTTCATGGGGGGAGTCTCAAGGCCACTGCAGTCCTAGTCTGCTTCCTGTCTCCCGTGGGAGCCAGCACTGCTGTCACAGACAGGGAGCTGCCAAACATGCAGCATCCTGTCTGTCAGAGCAATTGTTTCCTCTATTTTCCTGCCTGCATGGTTGCGAGTAGGGAAACAGAGGAAACCTCTGCTCCCAACAAGCAGGAGCTGTTTGACAGCTCTCGCTTGTTGGGAGTGGAGTGTCTGCTCTGACTTGGCATGAGCTGGCAAAGCACCAGCCAAGTCAGAGCAAATAGCTATGTCCTGGGGATAGACACCATAGGACATAGTAGGAGCCTGCCCTGGGGAGTGGCGTTCCCCATGGCCACTAATGAGAGGGATGTGCAGCCCTCCTGCAATGTTAAACATCCCGGAGAGGTGGTGGTCCCTGGGGGCGGAGTTCTGCGATGGAACCTTTTTATTATTATTTTTTCAGTCCAGGGGAGTTGGTGGCCTTGGGGCTGCAGGGTGACATGTGCCCCCCCCCTTCATCAGTGCAAATTGCCCCTGGTAGGTGGTGGTCCCCGGTGCTATGGTAGGCCAAGTATGCCACCTCACATTCATATCACATTAAGCCCTAAGGAGGTGGTAATCCCTGGGAGTCTATGTGAGGCCAATGGGACTCCCCATATCAAATTATAGTTTTGCCCCAGGAAGGTGGTTGTCCACAGAATGCAGGGAGCCACTCCGCTCCCTCATTTTTTACTGTGATCACGCCCGAAAGGTGGTGGTACCTCTGGGTAAAACAAGTCCTAGGAGAGGGTGACGTGAGCCCACCTCCTTTTTAAAGTCCCCAATGTCCCCAGGACGTGGCCCACCAAGGGGCAAAATAAATCTCAGGAAAATCAATTTTTTTCGGTGTTTTAAATAAATTGCTTTTTAGCCCTTGCGGGTCCGTGGGGGGCCCCTTGACAATGACTAGTGGCTTAAGGTGACCCTATCCTGGCCCCTTTCTTTTTTTAATCTTTTTTTGTGGGACTCGGCTGAAGTAAAGTCCAAAGATGGCTGAAAACACTTCCTTGTTGAAGTGTTGGCAGCCAATCATATATCAGCACGGGGACAGTTGGATCCACAGATTATCTGTGTGCCTAGATATCTATACTTTCTTAACTCTAATTACTCAAAAACTAATGAATGGATTTACACTAAATCAGAAAAATAACTGTATCTGGATCAAGAACTAGCTTTCTGCCAAATTTGATGTAATTCCGTTCAGCGGTTCCGGCTGTAGTCGTTAGAAAAATCCCATTGACATTGAATTGTGAAAACATGTTTTTGGACCGCTCCTTTTATCTTGGCCCTAGCACGACTGATCACCCTGAAATTTTCAACAAAACAGCTGAACCAACTAAAGTAAACGTATTGAAAGTTTTGTGAAGAGTAATCAAATGGCGTCCAAGTTATTGGCAAAATAAAAAACGCTCTCTCTATGGAAAAATTGTCCTAACTATTACTACCCACTGGCAACCACTGGAGATATATATATATATATATATATATATATATAACACACAGTGGCGGTTGTCACTAGGGAGTTATAATTAGGACCTTTTTTCCCCATTGAAGGTGCATATTTTCTTTTGCCAATAACTTTGGCACCGATTGATGAATCTTCACGAAATTTTCAAAATGTATACTTGGGTCAGTTCAGCTTAAAAGTTTCTGGGTGATCCTTGAACCAGGGGCTGAAATAAAGGTGGGGTCTATAGTGATTGTGCATTCTTTAGCCATGGCTACAGCCCAAACCACTAAATGGGATTACAGAACTTTTGCCAGAAAGCTAGATCTTATTCTGCAGATTGTGCTTTTTGTGATTTGGTGTAAATCCGTTCAGTAGTTTTTGAGATATTAGAGTTTAAAAAATACAGATATCTAGCATCGCCGATTCGTAGTCATATTTGCGGATTCAGATTTGTGGATTTGTGGGAAAAGGAAGGCCCTGATTGGCTGCCCGCAACCTGACAGAAAAGTTGCAGCTGCCATTTTGTTAGTCACATCGTCTTGGGTTGGGAAAAGAAGAGTGAGAAAATACATAAGGGTCAGGTTACAGGTATCCTGACACCATAGGACACATAGGGGGTCATTCTGACCCTGGCGGTTCGAGACCGCTAGGGCAAAAATGACTAAAGCACCACCAACAGGCTGGCGGTGCTTTTTTCCCTATTCTGACCGCGGCGGTACAGCCGCGGTCGCACCGCCGGGGCCGGCGGTTTCCAGCCGTTTATGCCCCGGCTGAGATAATCCGCCAGGGCAGCGCTGCAAGCAGCGCTGCCCTGGGGATTATGACCCCCTTACCACCAGCCTGTTTCTGGCGGTTTGCACCGCCAGGAAGAGGCTGGCAGTAAGGGGTGTCCTGGGGCCCCTAAGAGGGCCCCGGCCAGCTTTTCACTGTCTGCATAGCAGACAGTGAAAAGCGCGACGGGTGCAACTGCACCTGTCGCACGGCCGCAACACCGCCGGCTCCATTAGGAGCCGGCTCCTGTGTTGCGGCCTCATTCCCGCTGGGCCGGGCAGTTCTGAATCCGCCAAAATCTAGACACCCACACAAGTCCGCCACACCAAAGGTCAATGATAAACTGGCGAAAACAAAACCTCCACCGTAACGCCAACAGAAATACGCCCACACTATCACGACACACGAATCCACGTGGCGGACTTTTAACCGCGGTATTCCATTGGCGGTACACACTGCCACGCTCAAAATACACACACTCTTACAAAAGACAGCCACATTGGACAAATCGAAACACAAACACCTGATACACATACACACACCACTCCCACACACCCAATACAATATAAAACACACACCCACATCACCCACAAACCCTTACGACAACAAATCACGAACGAAAGCCAGAGAGAGACAGCACCAGCAAGAACAACAGCATCCACAGGCACACAGCACCATCACCTACAGAACTTCCACGCACCTCACACAACACCCCACTACATATCAGCACACTTATCACCCCACACTCCACCCCACACATCACCTACACCACCCCATGGGACGGCAAAGACACCCCAGGTTCTCGGAGGAGGAGCTCAGGGTCATGGTGGAGGAAATTGTCCGGGTAGAGCCACAGCTATTCGGATCACAGGTGCAGCACACCTCAATTGCAAGGAAGATGGAGCTATGGCGAAGAATAGTGGACAGGGTCAACGCTGTGGGACAGCACCCAAGAAATCGGGATGACATCAGGAAGAGGTGGAACGACCTACGGGGGAAGGTGCGTTCCGTGGTCTCAAGACACCACCTGGCGGTTCAGCGGACTGGCGGCAGACCCCCACCTCCTCTCCCACAACTAACAACATGGGAGGAGCAGCTCTTGGCGATTCTGCTTCCTGAGGGCCTCGCAGGAGTAGGTGGAGGAATGGATTCTGGTAAGACAAATCTTAACTATTACATCCCCCACCCTACCTGCATGCCAGCACATACCCCCACCCTCACCCCCAGCACTACAACTCCTCACATATGTCCCAACATCACAAACCACCCATCCCAACACCAAGCCCTGCATGCAATAACAAAGCATGGACACCTATCACTAAAGAATGCTCACTGCACATACCCATACACCCTCCTAAACCATCATCAGACAAGGTCCGACACAGGAATGCTAGCACTGGGGTACACGGTCACCCACCCATTGCACACCATGCCACAGACAGATGTAATAAACATCCTTTTATACCCCTGAAGGACCCCTACGCAACGTCACCGGACAGGAGGGTCCACACATGACCACACCACCAACAGAAGAGGCCCACAGTGATGACAGCAGCTCTGTCCAACTGGATCTAGATGACTAGCCCGGCCCATCAGGGACCCCGGGACAGTCGGATCCCATCACACAGTCACAGGCCACTACAGAGCTTCCCCCCTCTGGAAACACCAGCACAGCACCCACCCAGCGGGCCCATACCTCTGTCCCCAGGACACGTCAATCAGCTGTGTGTCCACCACTACAGGGAACCCAGGCTAACCCACCACCCTAACAACAACAGGGACCTGGGAGCAGTGGCAGTGGGCACACGGTCCAGGGGACGGAGGCCCAGGAACACAGGGGAACTGGGAGGGCTGCTGTGCGACAGGGGGCGGACAGGCCAAGGGAACCCACTCTCCACAAGGCCCTCTCCTCCATCATGGGAGCCTACCACAACTCCCAGGAGACAATGGCAACGGTACTGGCCAAGTTTCAGGAGACCCAGCGCCTGCAGTATGAACAAAATATGGGCTTCAGGGAGGAACTCAGAACCATCAGCTCTACCCTGGGCACCATCGTAGGGGTGCTGAAGGAAGTACTCAACACCAGGAGGGACACTGTGGCACTCCAAGGGGCCCCTGAAACTAGCATGAACGATGAACTGTCCACCACCTCTGCCGGCACTAGTGGACAGGACGCCCCGCCACAGGACCACCACACCAGCACCCCACCACCTGCAGAGGGAGAACCACCCCGCAAACGGTCCCTGAGATCCAGGAACAAGACAGAGCACGATGTCAAGACCCCCGCCAAGAAATGAGACCACCCTGATTGTCATCCTACTGTCCCACTTTGTCACCCTGTCCATACTTAAACTGCCCCAGCTCCACTTCCTATGCCCATATGGGCAATGCACCTGTGAGACTAATAGACTGGACTCTGCCATGGACAATCCTCCGCCATCACCCCTCACCATTTTACTACCCCCTCCAATATTGAGCACTTAAATAAACACACTTAAAGCACAAAACAATCTGGACTCTGTCTGTGATTTCAAAATAGTGTATTAGCAATTACAGTGACAAAATGCTCTTTCAATTGTAATGTCAACATACCTGTGTCACACAGCTCTAGTCCATGAGGAATCTAAGCAGATGTCACACAGTGGGACCCACATCTGTGAAATCGTAAGGGAAAGTGACAACTCAGTGACCATACACTGGGTGAAAACGACAGACAGTAGAGAGGCAGTAGTGTATAAGTACATGTAGTAGGCAGGTCTGTACTCTTACCTGTGTCTCACTGGAAATATTGCTGGATCACTGAGTCCCTGTTGTTCATGTCTTCTTCCTCTGCTTCCTCTTCTTCACTGTCCACAGGCTCCACAGCTGCCACAACACTGCCATCTGGACCATCCTCCTGCAGAAAAGGCACCTGTCGTTGCAAAGCCAAGTTGTAAAGCATACAGCAGGCCACAATGATCTGGCACATCTTCTTTGGTGAGTAGAATAGGGACCTACCTGTCATATGGAGGCACCGGAACCTGGCCTTCAGGAGGCCGAAGGTCCGCTTGATCACCCTCCTAGTTCGCCCATGGGCCTCATTGTAACGTTCCTCTGCCCTTGTCCTGGGATTCCTCAATGGGGTCAGTAGCCATGACAGGTTGGGGTAACCAGAGTCACCTGCAAATGGCGAGGGACAACTGTTAGACACGCACTAACCTGTAGGGATATCCCCAGACCCAGACAACCATTCCCACTGTCTTGCTTACAGGTGCTCACCTAATAGCCACACACGGTGCCTCTGGAGTTGACCCATCACATAAGGGATGCTGCTATTCCGCAGGATGTAGGCGTCATGCACTGAGCCAGGGAACATGGCATTCACATGGGAGCTGTACTGGTCTGCCAAACATACCATCTGTACATTCATTGAATGATAACTCTTCCGGTTTCTGTGCACCTGTTCACTCCTGTGGGGGGGTACCAAAGCCACATGGGTCCCATCAATGGCACCTATGATGTTGGGGATATGTCCCAAGGCATAGAAATCACCTTTCACTGTAGGCAAATCCTCCACCTGAGAGAAAACGATGTAGCTCCGCATGTGTTTCAGAAGGGCAGACAACACTCTGGACAACACGTTGGAAAACATAGGCTGGGACATCCCTGATGCTATGGCCACTGTTGTTTGAAATGACCCACTTGCAAGGAAATGGAGCACTGACAGCACCTGCACTTGAGGGGGGATTCCTGTGGGATGACGGATTGCTGACATCAGGTCTGGCTCCAACTGGGTACACAGTTCCTGGATTGTGGCACGGACAAGCCTGTATGTGATAATCACATGTCTTTCCTCCATTGTCGACAGGTCCACCAACGGTCGGTACACCGGAGGATGCCGCCATCTCCTCACATGTCCCAGCGGACGGTGCCTATGAAGGACAACAGCGAGCACAGAGTCAAACAACTCAGAGGTACGTACCCACAGTTTACACAGAACCCCATTCATACACAAAAACTGGCCTGTATGTGTGTTGAGTCTAGGCCTAGGTATGTGTGACGCAGTTGAAAATGAAGCCATGTGGGCCCCTGAAATGACGGCTGCCTGACCTCTAAAGTGGGACAATGGGATATGAGGTAACTGCGCTGGCGTTGTACACCGTCGCGGTAGGCGTTCGAAGACCGCGGCACAATGCTGCATTTGTTAACATTGCACCCTATGGGTCCCAGGAGCCAATGACGATGTATGCCGGCGGTGACGGTACGCACTGCTGCGGACGTGACTGCCATTTTCTATCTGTTGAATCACTCGATACCTGATCTTCGACAGGAGAGGAATTACACTACAAGTGCTGCTGTGACCTCGGTCTGGAAGAGACAATGGCTCGAGTGTCTGGGGAAAGGGCCCCTGCCTTCACATCGGAGGTGTTGGAGAAACTCGTGGATGAGGTCCTCCCCCAGTACACGCTACTCTACGGTCCAGGTAAGTACGCAGGGAGCATGATGTATGGGCTATGCCTGTGTGGAGAGGGCTGGATGCAAGAAGGAAGGGGGGAGAGTGTGGCGTGCATGAAACGACTGTGAATGCGTGTGCCACATGGCAAGGGTAGGGATGGGGGCCAATCACTTTGACGGTGCAGTTGGTAATAACTTACTCTTCCCCCTGTACATTTCATGTAGGTCAGCGCCCACCAGAAAAAACATATTTGTCGTGCCATTGCCAAGGATGTCCGGACCATGGGGGTCTACCACAGACGGAGCACCCACTGCCGGAAAAGATGGGAGGACATTCGCTGCTGGAGCAAGAAGACGGCGGAGGCTCAGCTGAGGATGGCCTCCCAACGTGGGAGGGGTGCCCGTCGCACCATGACCCCCCTGATGTTCAGGATCCTGGCGGTGGCCTACCCGGAGTTGGATGGGCACTTGAGGGCATCACAGCAGCAACAAGGGGGTGAGTACACTCTCATTGTGCTGACTTTGCGTGCAGTGGAGGAGTCTGGGTGGGGAAGGTGGGCTGTGGGTTTCCCTATGCCTGGGCGAGTTCCGTAGGCAAGGTCCCTCCATAAGGCAGGCCATGTGGCAACCCACCCCACCTCTGTAGAGTGCCAAGTACACCTAGCCATGCCCCTGTGTCATCTATGTGTGCAGATGTCGTCCATAGCCTTGTAGGCCATTTCCCAGGAATTGAACAGTGGAGCCCAAGAGCGCGGTGTAGTGCAGGGAGCTTCTGTGTCTGTCGTGTCCGCCAACGGTAGCGGTAATGCATGCACTCAACATGTCTTTCTTCTGTCGTCCCCCCCTTTTTGTGGTCTCCCTGTTCTTGTGTGCATTAGCATCATCAGGCGGAGGAGCAGTGGCACCGGAGCACCAGGGGGCTGCATCCCACAAGGCCATGGAGGGCCACGCTACGGACTCGGACTTCACCAGTGGGACAGAGTGCGAGGGGAGCTCCACGGCGGGGACAGGAGCTGAGACCAGTGACACGGACTCGTCCTCTGATGGGAGCTCCCTTGTGGTGGTGGCAACATCTGTGCCACCCCCATCTACAGGTACAGCCGCCACCACCCCTTCCAGCACCGCCCTCCCAGCAGCCCCTCAGCCTTCGCCCCGTGCCAGCTCACCCGGGAGGGTGGGCATCACCTTTGCCCCAGGCACCTCAGGCCCTGCCCCAGTCACCCCTGCTGCCCTCAGTGAGGAGGCCATTGACCTCCTCAGGTCCCTCACTGTTGGGCAGTCTACCATTTTGAATGCCATCCAGGGTGTAGAAAGGCAGTTGCAACAAACAAGTGTATTCCTGGAGGGCATTCATTCTGGTCAGGTGGCCCTTCAGCGAGCTTTTCAGACTTTGGCCTCAGCACTGATGGCAGCCATTGTCCCTGTGTCTAGCCTCCCCTCTCCAACTTCCTCCACCCCGACCCAATCCCCTCTACCTCAGCCTATCCAAAGCACACCTACAGACCAGCATGCACACACGTCAACACACAAGGGAAGCTCAGGCAAACATAAGCACCACACATCCCACAGGCACTCACGTAAGCATCACACACCTGCAGACACACCAACATCCACTGCCTCCACTGTGTCCCCCTCCTCGTCTCCCTCCTCCCTCCCTGTCTCGTCTACACTCACACCTGCATGCACTACCTCTAAAGCCACTACGTCCCTCTCCAGCACATCCACCACCACACCCCGCTCACGTGCAGTCACCACCCCCACTACCATTCACACGTCTCCTGTGTCCTCTCCAAGTGTGTCTGTGACGCCACTTCCCAAGATACACAAACGCAGGCACACACCCACCCAACAGCCTCCAGCACATGCACCTTCACCCAAAGTCAGCAAACGAACACCTCCTACAACCACCACCTCTTCCTCCACTCCCAAAACCCCTCCAGCTACCCGTCCCAGTGTGTCAAAAAAACTTTTCCTGTCCAACCTTGACCTCTTTCCCACACTTCCCCCACCCCGTCTGTCTCATAGGTCCCGAACTAGCACCTCAGCCACAACATCTCCGGGACCAGTGGTGCCTGTAGTCACCGGAATCTGGAGTGCACCGGCCACCAGGCCAGCCAGTGTGGCACAGAGCCACAGCACAGACAGTCCCCCACCTGTGAAGCATCAGAAGTTGGCCAGTGCCCGGCAGGAGAGGGGGAAGACTCCAGCCACCAAAGCCGCTCCCAGGGGTCCCGTTGGGAGTGTGGAGTCAGCTGTGACACCTTCCAAGGTGGGGAAGGGCCACAAGAAACCCGGCAAGTCTGGGAAGAGCAGCACGGCGGAGAAGACCGCCATCATCCCCGCTGCCCAGGAGGCCACCTCCAGCACCAGCCCAGCTGCCCAGGACTGGACCGCCACACCAGCCCAGCTGCCCAGAACAGGACCGCCAGCACCAGCCCAGCTGCCCAGGACACGACCGCCAGCACCAGCCCACCTGCCCAGGACAGGACCGCCAGCACTAGCCCAGTTGCCCAGGAGAGGCCCGCCAGCGCCAGCCCACCTGCCCAGGACAGGACCGCCAGCACCTGCCTAGCTGCCCAGGACAGGACTGCCAGCACCAGCCCACCTTCCCAGGACAGGCCCACCAGCACCAGCCCATCTGCCCTGGAGGCCACCGCCAGCACAAGCCCACCTGCCCAGGAGGCCACCACCAGCACAGGCCCAGCTGCCCAGGAGGCCACCACCAGCACAAGCCCCGCTGGGCCATGAAGGACCGCCAGCACAAGCCCGCTGGGCCATGAAGGACTGCCAGCACAAGCCCCGCTGGGCAACGAAGGACCGCCAGCAAAAGCCCTGCTGGGCCATAAAGGACCGCCAGCAAAAGCCCCGCTGGGCCATGAAGGACCGCCAGCAAAAGCCCTGCTGGGCCATGAAGGACCGCCAGCACAAGCCCCGCTGGGCCATGAAGGACCGCCAGCAAAAGCCCCGCTGGGCCATGAAGGACCGCCAGCAAAAGCCCCGCTGGGCCATGAAGGACCGCCAGCAGCTGAGTCCCTGCAATGGAGACCGCCGCCTCAAGCACCGCTGAACAGGGCACCGCCGTCTCAAGCACTGCTGCACAGGGCACCGCCGTCTCAAGCATCGCTGAACAGGGCACCGCCGTCTCAAGCACCGCTGAACAGGGCACGGCCGTCTCAAGCACCGCTGAACAGGGCACCGCCGTCTCAAGCACCGCTGAACAGGACACCGCCGTCTCAAGCACCGCTGAACAGGGCACCGCTGTCTCAAGCACCGCTGAACAGGGCACCGCTGTCTCAAGCACCGCTGCCCCATGAGCGGCAAGGGCACTGACGCAACTGAGTCCGTCACAGGGTGAATGATGCACTCTGGGCACAAAGCCCCCTCCAGAACCAGTGGAGAAAGTCATCCACTACCTCTGTCCTTAGCAGGATGAAGCACTCTGGGCACAAAGCCCCGTCCAGAACCAGTGGAGACTGTCATCCACTACCTCTGTCCTTAGCAGGATGAAGTACTCTGGGCACAAAGCCCCCTCCAGAACCAGTGGAGTATCACATCCACTATCTCTGTCCTTGGCAGGATGAAGCACTCTGGGCACAGAGCGCCCTCCAGAACCAGTGGATATTGCCATCCACTACCTCTGTCCTTAGCAGGATGAAGCACTCTGGGCACAAAGCACCCCCCCCAGAACCAGTGGAGTATCACATCCACTACCTCTGTCCTTAGTAGGATGAAGCACTCTGGGCACCATGCCCCCTCCAGAACCAGTGGAGACTGTCATCCACTTGAGAGACTGTGGCTTTGCACTCCCCAGGATGGAACAGTGGGCAAACCACCCACTGTAGAGACTTGAGAGACTGTGACTTTGCACTCCCCAGGATTGAACAGTGGGCAAACCACCCACTGTAGAGACTTGCGAGACTGTGGCTTCGCACTCCCCAGGATTGAACAGTGGGCAAACCACCCACTGTAGAGATTGAGAGACTGTGGCTTTGCACTCCCCAGGATTGAACAGTAGGCAACCCACCCACTGTAGAGACTTGAGATACTGTGGCTTTGCACTCCCCAGGATGGAACAGTGGACAAACCACCCACTGTAGAGACTTGAGAGACTGTGGCTTTGCACTTCCCAGGATGGAACAGTGGGCATGTGGCCCCCTTGTGGATTTGGGGTTGTGCTCTCAGCCGGCTGAGGTGCCCCCCCTTTCCCTCACCCTGAGGTGCCTGTTTAGTTGCTCTCTGATGCCCCTGCAGTGTTCTCTCCGTCATGGTCAGGAATCTTGTATGGGCCTCGCCCATACCGTGTGGTCCCAGTGTTCCACGGACTTTATTAGAGCACTACCTAGACTACTATGCTTGGTATATATTTTGTACATGGTGTATATATATATATTTCTGCCTACTTGCTTTTAATATATTACAATGGTTACACTCATTTTCTATTGTCTTTGCATTCTTCCGGTGGGTTGGGGGGATGTAACTGTGATGTATTGATATGCATTAGTGTGTGTGTTGTAGTGGGTGACGGTGGGGGTGTTGCATGTGTATATCCCTGTTTTTCCCTCCCCCCTCCCCTGTGTCGTAGGTTCAGTACTCACTGTGGTCTTCGCCGCCGGCGTTCGTGCTCCTGGTAGAGGAGCAGGAAGATTATTGCAGGTAGAATTTGGAGTTCCGGATCCATGGCGTCCTCGTTCCTTGTGGGGTGTGTAGAAGTGAGCGTTTTTCATTCGGTATTCCTGTTTCTGACGTGTTTTTATCCACAGTGAATTCGCCCCGGAAAAGGTGGCGGATTGGCCTGTTGTGATACTGTGGGCGGTAGATTGTCCTCCGCCTGTCTGTTGGCGGTGACCGCCAAGTTGTTTGTTTGTACCGCCGTAGTGGTCGGAGTGTTAAAGTGGCTGTCTTTGTTGGCGGTTTCCACAACGGTAGTAATAGCAAAAAAAATTCCACCGGCCTGTTGGCGGTCTTACCGCCGCTTTATCACCGTCCGCCAGGGTTGTAATGGCCGCCTATACTATTAAGACTCAGAGCCAAGGAATAAACAATAGATAACCTATAACATCCAGGATGGATTTAACAATTGGTGATATTCCTGAACTACTGACCTTGAACGATCTAGATGTGGAGAACAGAGACCTGTTGTTCACTACACCTGATCAGGATGGAATGGGCATTGCACAGCAAGAAAAAATGGGGTTCCTGACGGATCCTCTTAGTGAAAGTGGCTTGAAGCCACACAGGAAGTTCAGTCCTCAACTACGCAGTGGCAGTTTGATTGATGTGTTTCATGAATTAATCATTGGTGACATCAACAAATCAAGGAGAACATCTAGATACAAGGGAACCAACAACTTCACATCTAAGGACTGGTAGGACCTGAACCAGCTGAAGGAGAATAAATCTGTCATCATCAAGCCTTCAGATAAGGTTGGTAACATCATTGTCATGTAAAAAGATCAGCACATCAGCGAAGCATAGAAATAACTGAACATAAGAGTCCACTATGAGTTCCTTAAGAACAACCCTACAAGTGAACATCAATCTGAGTAACATTGGAATGCTCAAAGAATGGTTGGATCTTGGGCTCCTACAATTTGAAGAATATGCATATTTCATGGCTGATTAGCCAAGGAACCCTGCCATATACTTTTTACCAAAACTCCATAAGGACAGTTAGAATCCTCCTGTAAGGCCCATTGTGGACATGGGCGGCTCTCTTCTAGAGGATACATCCAGATTTTA
Source organism: Pleurodeles waltl (assembly GCF_031143425.1). Lineage (NCBI taxonomy): Eukaryota > Metazoa > Chordata > Amphibia > Caudata > Salamandridae > Pleurodeles > Pleurodeles waltl. The sequence continues at coordinate 427,932,823 of NC_090437.1, forward strand.
GGATTTAGTTCTATGTAAATATGGGCCAGATGTAGCAAAGGATTGCGAGTCGCAAATGGCTCGCATCGCTATTTGCGACCCCGCAAAATCCGAAATGGGATGTAAAAATCCAATTTCCGATCACCAAATAGCAATGCGACCCATCACCGACTCGCTATATTTGCGACCTGATTTTGCGACCCACAATAAGGAAGTCGCAAATTGCGAGTCGCAAACCGTATGCAAAAGCCAGTCATAAATTGCGACTAGTCGCAAAAAGCCCGATTTGCACACCCAGCTTACCACTGATTCAGAGCAGGTGGGAACCAGAACCAAAGTATAAAAGGAGACCCAGAAGGCATCTGGGCTACTCAAAATGGCTGCACTATACGTGATTGCATGGAGGAGGAGAGTCCAGGCTGCCCAGCAGAGGAGGAGGAGGCAGAGACAGAAGAGGATATACCGAACCAGGCAGACACTATTTCAACAAACTCAGAAGGAGATTTATGACAAATACAGACTGAGCAGTGTTGTTATCTTAGAGATTATTGAACTGCTGAAACCTCAGCTTGAACAACAGACAATGCGCGGCAGCGCCATCCCCACACATGTGCAAGTGCTATGCTCACTGCACCTATTGGCCTCGGGTAGCTATCAGGGGGTGATTGCAGTGGCAGGTGGGGTATCCCAAAGTGCACTCTCACGATTCTTTAGATGTTTCCTAGATGCCATACTCACACACGTGTCCAGATATATATACCTACCCAGAAATGACGCAGAAATGAACAGCACCAAGTTGGACTTCTACAGAATGCCAACTTTCCCCATGTTATACAGTGTGTGGACGGGACACATATACAAATTTGCCCACCTGCAAATCTGGAATATGTGTTCCGTAATAGGAAATGTACCCACTCACTAAATATCCAGGTGGTATGTGATGCCCATAATGTCATTACTGACATTGTAGCTAAATATTTAGGGAGTACACATGACTCATACATATTCAGGCACAGTGGGATACACCAACGCCTAGAACGTGGGGAGTTTGGAGAAGGATATTTACTAGGTATTGGTGACTACACTCTGAAGCCTTACACACAGGTCACTGTGCAACCCTGTGATGTCCTGCTAAAATGCCTCTTTTGTCAAACAGGTGACAGTGCATATGCCCTGAGACCATGGATACTCACCCTGTACCTAACACCTGGCAATCAGAGCAAGAGCCGATACAACATTGCACATCGGGGGACCAGAACTCTAGTCGAGAGGACGTTTGGCTTGTTAAAGTCAAGATTCCGATGCCTCCACAAAAGTGGAGGAGCACTCCAGTATGCCCCAGAAACAGCATGCAAGATAGTTGCCACCTGTGCCAACACAACATTTCCACCAGACGTAGGCTACATCTCACCCCTGAAGACACAGACACAGAGGATGAGGAGCAAGAGCTACCACGTCGACAGCCTGGGGATAGAAGCATCGCAAATGAGGGCAGACAGAGACGGAACCACATTGCAAACCACTACTTTGGCAGGTACTTGGCAACCGTGACCACACTCACTAATGTCAGACACACATGGCCCAGTTGTGTAGTCAAACAAACCAAAACGTTTTATTGCTAAACTATAATGTTGTAATCATTGTGCACTATGCAACAGTAAGGTAATGAAACAGTCAAATCAGTCACATTATGTTCATGTGCCCCTGTACCAGTACATGTCAGTGGCTCACAGCCTCCTACGACTGCAGCCACCATGGCTCACTCCAGCTTGGTCCCCTGAGCCCTGCCATGCACTGCTACTCCGCAGCACCCGTACATCAGTGGCAGACACACTGCTGATTGTTGAGTCCTCCTCACTGTCCTGCGGGGTATCCCCTGTGCCCCTTGCAGCCTGTCTGGTCTCCAGAATATCAACCACATGGCTGATGTGCCACATCTCCTGCAAAATGTCCCAGTTCTATTTGCAGGCTGACAGTGCGCCTTGACAGGCAGGTTGTGTTAGTTGCCTGGTGCCCTATGGATGCAGCAAGTCTGTCTAAACGGGCTGCAGTGTTGCGCTCCCTGCGCTGTGCCTGTGCCCTGTCAGCCACCAGTTCCCTCACCAACTTGTCAATGGAGGTTGTCAGGTTCCCAAGATGTATGTTCATTGTTATGAACTGATTGCCCACATTAGCCAGCCCATGTGTGACAGTGGTCTGCAGTATTGTGAGGTTCCAGTTCAATAACCTCAACTGTCTATTTTGCAGGCGCTGACCCTGCAATAAGGATGCCTCAAGTCCCGCAAACTCGACATTTGGGACATCCTCACTGTGCAAAGACTGCAATTTGCGGCGGCGTCTACGCACTGCGCCTGATGATGGCTGTGTGTGCCTTTCCGTAGGCATTGGCCCTAGTGTTTCTATGGCTGCCTCCATACCCAGTGCAGGATCGTCCATGGACTCCGGTGCCAATTCCACGAGTGGTGTTGTCCTGCACTCCCCTGCATTGTCAGTGGCAGCCTCCTCCTGTGGGTCTGTGCCATGTTCCTCTCCCTGCATGTTGGCGCTGATGGGGGGGGCCTTGTGGGAGACCTGTGGGACATAGGGGATAAACTGTCAGTCTTGCACATGTTTTTTGCCTCAAAATAAACATTTGCCTATATTTGGACTACTGTACTACATTGCCCATAATGCACTATTCTAGAGGTTGTTAGACTGGAATGGAGCTAGTCTGGAGGTGCCTGCTGCTGTGTACTGGGATTGTGTGTATAGTGCCTTTGTGGATGTGAAAGCATATATTTTGGTACTTACTTTTTGATGTTCCAGGTGCCGGACTGTCCACATCTCCAATGCCCAGTACAGCCTCCGGCTCCAGTGTTGTCCCCACCATGGTTTCAATTGTTGTAGGGGGTGGAACAGTGGATGGGCCTCCTCCAGTGCCCTGCATCTCCCTCATGCGCTCCGCAATCCTCTCCTTGGTCCTGGAGCGAAGGTCATACCACCTTTTCCTTATTTCATCCAGGGTGCGGTGGCTTACCCCAATGGCATTGATCTTGTCCTGGATGTCTTGCCAGATCTTTTTTTTTTTGGGTGTCAGGGACACTCATTGCTGCCTTGCCGAATAATTGTTCATGGTGCACGCAGCACTCCTCAGTTAGCACCTCCAAATCCTTGTCAGAAAACTTTATTTTTCTTTTCCTGCCAGCACTGGGTGTCTCCTTCTCTGTGTAGCCATTATTGCTGCAGCTCCTCTCACCTGGGTGTGACTCTGCAGTTTGGGCTGGGTGTGCTCCTCCCTCCTCCCTGTTCCATTTGGTTAGTTCCTGGTTCTGATGTCATCACCGAGAACCAGGAAATGGGTGTTTCAACTGTTTTATTCCACCTGCAGGCAATTTGCGAGTCAGTAGCAATTTGCGACACCGGACCACACTCTTTGCGGAATTTGCGACCTCGCTAAAAACAGAGGTCTTAAATTGCGACCTCGCTAAAAACAGAGGTCGCAAAATGCGGTGTGACTCCTCTGCGACTCTGTATTTGGAATGGCGAGTCTTTCTGGCATTTGGTTTTGCGGAAATAGCGATTCGCATGGAGTCGCTATTTCCGAGTCGCAATTTCTTTCCTACCTACATCTGGCCCTATGTCACTATTTTGTCCTAGTACATCATGGGTATAAATGATTTTCTGTGCAAAATGAATAACATCCTGTGGTGCCCTATGTCTTATATGGGATGGAAAAGAAACTCAATTGCAGGAATACATTGAGATGCTGAATTGCAACATGTTGAACATTCAGTTAACTTCTAAATGGAGTAAGGCCAAAATTGAGTTGCTAGATGTGCTTCTAGATGCAAATGGTGATACAATGTACACACATCTTTTGAAAAGAAACTGCTTGCAAATCCGTCCTACATGATGACAGTAGGCATTCCACAGCACTTAAGTGGAGCATTCCTTATAACTAGTAGAGCATTCTTTGTAGCCAGCTACTGAGAGCTCTTAGGATCAGCTCTTCGGATACATATTTTCATACAGAAGCATGGGCTATGATGGAGAGATTCCTAGAGAGGGAATTTCACTGCAAAACTTTGAATGACGCATATCAGTGGGTTCTGTCTAAAAACAGAGAGGAACTGTTGTTTGGAAGTTGATGGGACACCGTCCACGATTCTGCTACAGTAGGAGACACTGACCCGGATCAATCCCAGATTTGTTTTTTTCTGGAATATATTATTGAGCTTCACCTCATAAGATCTATACTGGCATAGAATTGGCATGTGCTTCAGCATGATGAGCATATAAATGCTAAAGAAGGTCAACACCCTGCAGTCTCCTATTGGAAGGCCGAATCATTGGGTGATACATTGACCAGGAGCATGTTCATTAATGATGAGAAGCTGAATTGACAAATTTGGGTTTCTGGTAATGTGAACGCTGAATGCCATGCACATGTGGCATGAAAAGGAAGACATTTGAGGGTACATTTCTTCAAATCACTTGCAACACCGATTTTGTCTCCTACGTTCTCAAATGTGACTGTCGGATGAGATATGTTGGAAGCACTATCAACAAAGTGAAAATTTGCATCCTACAGCTCTGTCGCGTAGGTTCTCATTATCCTAGTGAGGCTACTGGATTTAGGAGGTAGCATCACATGGAATGTGGGGTACTAAGTACAATTCCACACCATGTGACACCTGTCAGCCTAACCTGGGATTTCCAGCTAACTAGTAGCACCTCACCTCTGTCCAACAACAGGGATGATTGTGGCAACTGTGCTCATGACAAGAAAGACTCCTCAGAGGAATCGTGGTCAATCTCATCCGTTTCTCTCAGTTACGTTAGTCTCACACAAGCAAGGACAAACAGAGGCAGAATATAGTTAAAAAAGGATTTATTGAAGTAACTGCATCTTAGATAAAAGGGGATGTATTGCAATAACTAGGATGATAAAAGCAAAATTGTGACAAGGAGAGTGAAACACAAAAACAGTCCCTGTCGCACTGTCACTAGGAGTGATATTGAGGAGCATATTTATACTATGTCTGCGCCGAATGTGCGTCAAACATTTTGATGCACATTCAGCGCAAACCTTGCCCCATATTTAAACTTTGACACCCGAGCCCGCGGCCGTCAAAATCCCACCGTGTGCATGATTTTTTGGATGAGGCAACCCGCCTTGCGTTAATCATATGCAAGTAGGCGTTCCCGTCCAAAAAAATGACTTAAACGCCCGTGCGTCGTATTTGTGCTTCCGGGCAAAAATGCTGCACAGCCGGGAGGTGGAGCCAGAAAATGACGCACAGACCCAATTTGGTCAAAAATTAAAGCCTTGGTCAGGGCAGGCGTTAAAATGGGGGCAAACACACCTTTATTTAATCAGAACACACAGAAGCAACAGCAGAGCAGCAAAAGGGAGACATGGAGGTGATTCTCATCCAGCGTGCACCCAGACGCAGAGCCCAGCAACAACAACAGCAGCTACCACAACACCAGCAGGGACCGATAAGGCAGCGCAGAAGGCAGGAGAGGATATTCCGCACCAGAACAGCCCTTCATGGCCTCAGGGAACATGACATCATCCAGAGGTACAGGTTGAACTGGCAGGCCATTCAGCAGCTGCTGCAAAACATAGAGCCACAGTTGGCACCCACCTTGCTGACACCCCGCACCATCCCAACAGAAACCAAGCTGCTAGCTGTACTTCACATGCTGGCAACTGGCTCTTTTCAAACAACTGGTGCCCTGGTTGCCGGAATATCACAGCCTTTTTGCCCAAAGTACTGGATGCCATCATTGGACTCACACCCCGCCACATCTGCTTCCCTAACACACTGCAGAAGCAGCAGGAGACAAAACAGGGGTTTTACCTCATTAGTGGCTTCCCACATGTCCTTGGTGCAATCGACTGCACACATGTACGCCTTGTGCCACCTGCTGCAACTGAACACCTCTACACTAACAGGAAGCACACACATTCCATCAATGTGCAGTCCATTGTCGATCACCAAGGACTGATCACCAATATCGTGGCAAAATATCCTGGGAGTGTACATGACTCATTCATCTTTCGTCACTCTACTATCAATCAGCACTTCCAGGATGGACGGTATGGTAATGGACTACTTGTTGGTAAGTACAAAAACCTACTTATATACACACGGCACAGCAACCCTCTAGGACACACAACACATACACCACCACAGCAACATGTCGACAGGAACACACTGAGGTCGTGACAGCGATAGCCATGTTTCATAGGTCTGCTTTGAACCTGTCACACATCTGAAATTAGTGTACAGTCTAATGTTAAGACGTCAATGATCACAACGTTTAGAGTGGTTTGCCTAATTGTCACCTTGCAAAATGTAAGTGTCTCGATGTTTAAATTAATCCATTGAATAAGTCTAAAGGTATGGGATGTCCAGGGTACATAGATGTGAATGTGTTAACAACACTGTCAAAATGAATCTGTGTATGGAACTATCATCTCACCCCCAGTGAAGACACAGGGACACCTGTATCACAAGTCACAATGGTAGGGAGTGCACACTGTACTGCAAATCCCAAAACATACTGCTGAAAACCGGTCAGCAGGCAAACACTCGTTCAGCCAAGGAAACAACACAATGCAGATGGTACATTCTAGAAGCCTAGCAATCAACACAACAACACAAAAGAGTAACAGACAACACAAGACAACTACTGTCATGCAAGGTGATATTTATGGGGAAAGCTACATCAACATGATCCCAATCATTTTCTCTTTCAGCTGAACAGGGGTATGGGATCCAGCCATGGATCATGACACCATTTGGCAACCCAAGCACTGCAGTAGAGGGTGCCTACAATGACGCACATACGAGGACACTCAGCATAGTCGAGACGACCTTCGGCATCCTCAAGTCGAGCTTCAGGTGCCTCGACATCACTGGTGGTAGCCTCCTATATTCCCCAGAAATGGTCTGTAAGATCATTCTAACATGTGCCATTCTGCACAACATTTACATAAGAAGGAACATTCCCCTCTTGGAACCAGAGCCACACATGCCTAAAGAGGAGGAAGAGGAGGATGGTGGCCTGCAACATGAGGGGAACCAACAAAACACGGCTGCTGGATTGCATAGGCGCCAACATATCGTGAACAATTTCGTTTAAAACTAATCACCATCACCACTGTATTAACTAATGTAAATAAACACCGATAATAATCACCATATCATGGTCTGGCTAATCATTTTTGCTCACCTTTATCTCTAACTATCATAATAAGAGTGAAGCCTCAAGGAGCATAGCTGTTATACCGATCAGGACACAGAAAATCCCAGAGCAATTGTGATGCATATCATAAAACAGTCACATACACACACACTGTAAATGACATATATCCTGTACATTTCACCTTTGAAGGGCAATAGCAGAGGACCACATCTATTTAACACATACATGTTGGCAACTGGTTAATCGCAGCATATGGCACACAACTAAGACACCATCAATCAATAAGGGGAAAACAAGCCTCATACATGAGGCAGTTGATGTGCTATGGCATTGGTAACAGGAATGTATGACCAGACCCTTGACAGCAGTAAGTCCAACTGCATCCAATCTTTGCAAGGACTATCTGTGACTAGAGTTCCATATAAGCATAACATAGACAGCACAAGTGCCACACCTATGACAAGCATTGCGCACATGACATTCCATGTGCATGTCAGCCCATTTCCTAACTCCTGACACACCCATGCTCCTGGTCACAACCCACCTGTCTGAAGAGGTCCCTGGAATAGTAATATGTGTACCCTGATATTCCCTCCTCTACACACACAGACAAACAATAGTAATCCTGTGTGCTACACCCTTTCCTATGTAATGCCATTGTCATAGTACATCTGACTGCATGGACGTCAGGTCAATTAATACACTGGCTTGTAGTTTCTAAGCCCTGTTATCACCTGTAGATTGCTTCCCATGTGAAAGGTACTGTTGGCAATTTGAATTCAATTCTCACATACAGGACGTGTGAGAAACAGATGCAGCACACACCTGTGAGCACCCCCATACACACCACCCATTTGAACATGCACTTTCCCTGCTGATGCCTGGAACAGCATGGAAGTTTACATTTTGTCAAATACACCGGTATGCATTGCTAGTAATTAAGCCGTGTAACACAGCCCTTGGGTTTATGTGTCACCTTCAAAAACACAGGACATGCACAGTTTTCCATGTCAACTGTCTTGTTCTTCCTCCGACCAGTCTTAGTCAGACCACTGATTATGTAACTTGTGAAATTGCTGGATCCAGATATACCCTGCATCCTGTCAGCCTGACTAGCACCTGTCTGTGCGTTACCCTAAAGGTTCCTTGTGGCTTCATATGTACCACACTTGCTTTACCAAACCTCACATTCCTCAGAGGGTATTTTGTCATGTGCTTCATCAATGCATACCAAAATACATTGTATAGCATCATCTGCTTTTTAATTGTACCATATTAGTAAAATTGTCTTTTAATACTAAAATCATGGCCCCCTCCCTTGTCTGGGTCTCATGTATGCATGAACGACAAAGTGTGACAGTGTACCAGGGCCGTATGCAGGGATTGGGTATGGTGAATCCAGCAGAACCAGCTACCTCTGATAATGTCCATGAAAAGTCCACACATGTTAGGACCCTGACAGTTCACACGCTGAATCACATTGCTCACAACATATTAATGGGCTGTGCATGCTGAATAGCTGCTACATTAATCAACACAGAGGCTATGATGTTCCAAGATGCAGTGGGAACTTCACAGGCCAACCTGTGTACAAATGTTGTAATGACACCTGCTGGAACATGACACCTGAGACGTTATCTCACTCAGCACACCAAGATTGCCCTGTTGACATTCTCATTACACGTCTTCAGTGACAGGGTGGGACCATTCCCATGTAGGTTCTCATGTCCTCATCCATTTTACTCACATTGATCTCCGAAGGTTACTCAGTAGATTCAGGAATAGCTGCCACTGACTCATGATGAGACCTGGACGTATCTGTGACAACATACACCCCTAAAAATATACAGGATCAACATTGGACCACACACATGAACAAGACACCTCTGTGCAATTGATCACTGTAAATATGTGGACACGTGCTGCCTCGTCTGCTGGTCCACCACTGCCACTGCAGAGTTGTGGCTCTGTCATATGACCACAACTGTGGCGTCATATTACATTTGTGGTTCACCTTTGGCTGTCTGGGCCAATGACATGGTACCCACTTCGTCTATGCATGTGCCTGACTCACTGTGGGTTCACCAACAAGTGCCTAGGAAGCAGTTACCAAAATTCTAGGACATGGGATGGGCAACTTGTGGACCATTGACATGAACAAGCATCTGCCATCTATCTGGTGCGTGCTTTGTCATTTTTTGGTGTCTATGTTACCCAAAATCTTGGAAGTGCACACAACAGATGTTGCTACATGTATGATTAGCACATGTCCTCTCTCATTTCCACAATGACTTGCATCTAAGGTTTGGACACATTGACTTCACATTCATACAAGCATATTTGCAATAATGCATCTTGTGATGCACACACACTGTGTCGACTAATACATTAAGAGCCACTGCACACACATTGAGCCATAGGCATTGAGGTATTGTACTCATGTGCGTCACCTTGCTATCCTCTCCTGATGTCAAACATGCCCAAATTGTGCAATACATGTATGTAGGCCACACATATGGCCATCTAGTGCGTCAGCCAAGCGTCAAAATCCTGTTAAGGAAGTAGCGGGTCATGGTCCGCTGCAGTATGATGTCTCACATGTGAACATACACCATCAACACCAAAGTGGGTGCAATCAGCCTATCTCAGTTGTGTCCCAAATGTAACATAACATTAAAATGGAAAAAATACCCAAAACCAGTTCATGCCCTGAAATTTTGACGCATACACGTAAAAAAATTACGCATATGCCTGAAAAACGATGCATAATGCCCTGAAAATTGGTTAAGTGTTAAGACTATTTACAAATATTTGGATGCAACCTAATTTTCACTCCTGTGCGTCAAAAAATATGACGCACATACTGTATGCGTGAAAAAATATGATGCATAACGATAAAAACTGTGGCTATTTTATGCAGGAAGTGATGTAATAGGATATCCTGTTTACAGATTATGTACAGTGGGTGTACTTTCACTTTCACTTTGCAGTCTGTGATTCTTCTAGACTGTGTGGCTGTGTTCTGAGTGTTGTCCAGTGAAATTGTGCTTTTGTGTCCTGTGTGCTACATTACTTGTTACTTTGTGAACTAAATATTGTTGTTGTATACTGTCTGAGTGTGTTTTGTGTACAATTGTCCAGTATTGTATTGTATTTGTTGTTTGTGGGAGTCTGTTGTGGGTAGTGCTAGTTTGGGGATAGTTGGGCTCTTTTAGTTGTTAAGTTTACTTTTTTTTGTACTTCCACTTTCCCCCTTTTCTCCTTTCTTCTTCTTTATCCCCTATTCCCCTTTTCAGTGCTGAGATGTTGGGTAGGCCATGTCTTGGCACGACGGGTGAGGAGGAGCTTGGGGGGTTTATATGGCTGGTGTGCCATTTCCTCTCACTGATGATCGAAGCAGGGGGCAGGGTGATACAGGGGTATCACACCGAGGCACGACGAATCCGGTGGAGAAAGGTGCTGCATCACTTGCAGCGCGTGTATGGGAGCCAGAGGAATGACCACCAGCAAAAGCACCGCTGGGCTGACCTCATCACCAGGGAGCAGGATCTGCTGGACCACCTGGGAATAGTGATTGGTGGCCCTGTTGGTGAGTACAAATCATGTAAATCTGCACAATTAAAAGCTCTGTAGTGGCATCAGATGATTTGTACAATATCTGCCGGCTAAGTTGCTGACTGTGTGGAATGCTGCAGAAACATACAGGGTCATTGATGGACTATGTGAAGGACCACAATTACTAGCTGTCAGGAAGCACGTGCTCTGCAAACTTAAAGAATACTTTTGCTTAATGTAATGTGGTGCCGCCTTTGTGTCAGACAGCAACACAAAATAGGAGCCAATCATGTCTATATAGGTCACTTTTGGCAGTGAAGTATAGATTTACTAAAATATTGGCAACCTTTGTTGACCAATAGCTAGACTGACTTTAGAAACACTACATGATGCAGAAAATGAGTGCTGGCTTCACGTCAATTGATGATAGCAATGTGGCCCAGACATATGTCTCATGTGTGTCTGGTGAGTGTGTACGGAAAGCGTTTTTGGAAGTTCTATGAATGTTAGGGATTATTGTGGTCCTTCATCATTTTGGATACATGTCAGATCTGGATTTGAAAACATCGGGAAAAGGTGTGAGGTGCCCTCAGCTAACATCTTAGACTGGTATTTGGAGTTTGTAGTGCCACATTTCGATTAGGGATGGCAGGCCAAAGTTATGCACATGGGTTCATATCTCTATGGTTGGTGCAAATCACCATAGCTGGGCCACATCAAATGAAGAAACTGTAACAACATGAGGGCTTACAAAAGTCCCTGCCCCTCTGTACATTGTACCTATGTGTCATAAATGTGTCATGGCAACATAGGCTGTTTGACTGGTAATGCAGTGCTCAAGTAACCGGGTTTTGGATGTCTCTCTTGGATGCACATGATGAGATGAATACACTCCATTATTATTTCTGCTCACTAATGAAGTAGCATGTTTGCCACCACATGATAGTTAGGGCCACTGCATGTGTGCAGATATGTGTGTAATTGTCACAGGAGACCCATGCTATGTACATGTTAGCCATGCTATATCTGATGCAGTATCATCATGTCTGAGTGGCTTTAATTACTTATGTCATCTTACACATAGTTTATGTCTTTGGAATTGTTGGTCAGTGCACAGATTTTGAGCACATTTCTTCATTCCATGCCTTACAGGTGGACCGGCACCCTTCACTGTAGGAGAGGTGGCTTCATTTGAGGACCCCGCCAACTCCAGTAAGTGTTGATGTGTCTGTTATGTGTTGTGTTTGATGGGGATGTGTGATAGACTCCTGTGTGTTGAACACATAGCAAGGTATGATGCGCTGGCCCATCATTTGTCTTGTTCCATGAGTGGGATTTCATTTTCTCACCATTTTAGTGTTGGCCAATGCTTATCCTATTGTCTTATCTAGGGATTCTAGGTCATTCCTGTAGGCTCCGCAATGTGAACTGGGGTGAGTCATGTGGATAACACTTTTATCAACAAGAGTTGCACTGGAACTAATCTCAGATTTAGTCTGCCTGTCAGACCCTCATTCTCCCAGATTGGGGCTGCAAAATGCTTACCCACAGACTTCTGCTTCCCTATTCACCAAAGTACTTATTAAACTGTAGGTAGAACTTCCTAGCAGCATGTAGCTCCACATGTAGTGCTACAAGTATGTGGCACTTGAGTGCAATGGCCTAGGTGTGCATGTAAATCATGACCATGGATGTTCTTGCAACTCTTTGTCTGTTGTAAGTCATGCCTTACTGGAAGTATATGATGTGGACAAAGGTCTGCATTTCCAGACATGTATGGCGCTGGGATTGGTCAAGGGTTTGCTGTCTCCTATTTGCTGATAGACCTTACCTGTGGTGTGTGTGTAGAGCCAAGCACATGTCCAGCTTTCTATAGCTTCCTGGGTGTCCATGTTGTTTGAAATTTTGTTAGTTGTTTCTCAAACCCCCCACCCTCAAACACAGGCATGGGTATGTGAATAGTGTACCTAGGACTGATGATACCAGTATGCTACACAGACATGTAAATCAGTGAATGTTTGGTCTGAACCTAGTATACATACTCAGGTATAGCACATGAGTACTATACTAGCAAGTCCATTTACAACTTGAAGATCATGTGGCTTTAGATTTCCACCCTGTATACTGACATTTGAAGCCCTGGCATTGGTGCAGGATGTGCTGCATGATTGTTAACTGACAACTGGCAGAACTCTGATGCCAAATTAATGCCAGTTGTTACCCATCTTGTAGGCTTTGGATGTGCTATGTGTGATACGACCTTTGTAGGCTGGCCTGCCATGTACTTCCCCAGGGACATTCAATGATCTGTATGATGATATGAGCTGTTACAAGTACAGTATATGTACTGTCTGATTTACTCCTTGTGCCATTTCACACAATAGAGTTCCTATTGTAAATTTATTGCCTTTGTCTTCACAGCTGTGAACATGACACCCATCCAGGTCCGTGAGTTCCAGAGGCGGGCAATGCTTTACCAGCATATCCTGTTGGTAGAGTCGGGGTTCAGACGGTTGGCCCGAAGATACCGGAACAAACGGGCCTCCAGAGCATGGAGGGCTTTCCCACAGGGTGGCCCTACTTTGCCCACCACAGCCATCACCAGCACAACCACCACTTCCACCCAGGTGGCACCACCCACAGCTGGGACTGTTGTCCCAATGTCTGCAGTTGTTCCAGGCCCTAGCAGTGGAACACCTTCAGGGCAGCTCACACGCATAGACTCTACACACCCACACACATCCTCAGCTGGTACCCAGACCGCCCCAGCTGCTACAGTTGACCCTGCAGCTTTTCAGGAAATGCAACGAAAAATGGACCGTGTCCTACAGTAAATTAGTCACCTGCAGCGGGATGTTTGCCATATGAACAGGCGTGTTCGGTCCATAAAGCGGACCCTCCGGAGGGCCAACCTCTAGACTTTTAAAATGGACATGATTCCCTCCCCTCCATCCTCTTTCCTTGTTCTTATACTTAGTGGGCTTAGGGAGCTTAGTGTTAGGTTAGCATAGGCTGTTAGTTTAGTTAGTGTTAGTGGGTGGGGGGTCCTGATTATTTCTATTTTTCACTTTTTGAGTGTGTGTTGGCTATGTTGGGGTTCTTGTGTGTTTACAAAAAAAATAAAACAAATATGAAGAAATATTTTTTTTATTTTATTTGTTTAGTATAGGATGGTATGTGTTTAGGTTAGTATCTGTTGTCCTCCATGTGTCCCGTCCCATAAGGGGGGTGGGGAGTTGATGTTTAGAACATTTCGTTACATGTGATAAGTAAGTTTAGCTTAGGTTAGTTAGGGACAGTTGTGGGTAATGAGAAGTTAGTATAGATTAGGGTAGGTAAGACTTTTCCCAGAGTTTCCTGTTCTATTATTAACCTTTAATAAATATATAGTGAACCCTTTACAGTATGTGTTAAATGCTTGTTGATCAGGGCCTTGGCATACGTGTACATGAATTTGGTTCTATTACATTTGTGTCCTATGCTACGAACAAATCCCAAATGAGCTGTAAGATTGGCAGCTACCCCAGAGCTACATTGCAAAGATTCCACCATTCATTGCAACCACCAATCACAGTTAATATGGATCCCAACGTGTTTTTTTCAATAAGTATTTTTTCAAAGTCACAAACAGTGCTTCCAGATTTGGTATTGGGGGAACTGTTTTAGGTCTGATTGCAGTGTTATGTTCAAGGAAACCCTTATAAGGTGAGTGGTCGTAAGCACTCTTGTAGTATCGTCTTCATGACTCACAGACATAATTTGTGACACTGTTCAGCATGATTACTTATTTCAATGGAAACTCAGACACCTTCATTTATGCATTTTTTGGAGTGTTTGCTTAGATTTGTGGGCACTGTTATGTGTGTTAGTATTGCGCGGTGATAACATTTAGCTGCCACTATTTGATGACTTAGATATCCCTTGAGGAAGCATTATTCTGTCCTACACAGCATGATGGTGTATGTTTTCTCTCTTCATCAGATATTACCCTCAGGAAGGGCAGAGTATGATGCAATCCAGGCCACTGTGCAAAGTTATCTAATTACATAATTTCAGGACAGTTGTATTGACAAGCTACGTAATTTGACAGGAGGCACGTTTGAGTTATCTACTGCACAGTTGATGTGTCACATTACACAGAGACACATTTTTTGTGTAAGCGCTATTTATTGAAAAGTGCTGTAGTGCTATATGTGCATTGTCCATGATTGTGAGTCCATTATAGTGACATCTTCCATTGTGATCCTACACAAGTGGTAAAGGAAAATGCTTTTGACATGCTGGGGTGATGTGTCAGACAGTGCAGAGGTACAGAATTTGCCAATGAGTAAGTGAGAGACAATCACTGGGCAGGATGACAAGATTAACAGAGGTTTGCAGAACAGTCATTGAGTACAGTTGTTGTAAGACTGGCATGTTACAAAGCGCTGGACCTTGGTAATAGTTGGCCATGTGGCAGGGACTAGTGCTTCCGGGTACTTTTCCGTGTGAAGTTGATCTGTTCCATGTCTTCTTCTTCTGAAGTGTGTGTTGCCTCCTCTGTTCTTGGTGGTGGTGGTTGTGAAGGGCAACACACACCTCAGTGTTAGAAGACGTGGAGTCAGACATCTCGGTCGCTGCTACCTGTGAAGGTCTTAAGGGCAGTACTGCTGCAAGGAGGATCTACTGATTCTTAAGAATAGCAGCCACATCACGATGGTAGGCAGCCAGGTCGGCCCTGAGGGGTTCAATGTTGCATTCGTGCACGCGTTGACAGGATTGCTGTTGTAGGTGTTGAGTCAACTGTATTACAGCTGTGCTGATTTCCTTCAGCCTTTTTTCTACTTCCTGCAAGATAGTTGTTCGCCCTTGCATAGCTGCTGCCTGATCTGCAGATGACATCATGCACAAACGCAACCCCTCTAGGCTGGCTGCCATAGTTTGCATCCCCACCCGCACCTCATTGGCCAGCTCCCGCTGTACTCCAACTACAGTTCTCTCAAAGCTGGTGCCTGTGTCGTCTGAGTCCTCCACTGTATTGGAGCTGGCAGGTCTTACAATTGGGGTGGTGGGTGTGTCCTCTGTGATGGCTGCTTGTTCTGAGCTCCTCCTTGTGACTGAAGGTGGGGTCTGGAGGGTTCCAAGGACATCTTGGATGGTCTGCTGGGTGATGTTTCTCAGCTCGTCATCCATGTCATCAGGGTATTCCTGGACAGGCATATCCGCAGGAGTACTTCATGTACTTTGTATTCTTCATTATTAATAATTGTAGGGTCTTCCTGAATATCCACATCACCAATCACTTTTATAGTGTCTGATTCTGTGGTAACTTCCATTTCTTTAATGCACTCTGTTGTATGCTCCACACTCTTGGCAATGTCTATTGCTTCTTTTAGGACAGGATTGTGAGCCAACAGTTTCTCTTGAATATGAAGGTTAATGGTGCAGCTCATCAATTGATCTCTCATTAAGGAATTACTTAAGGGTCCAAATTCACACGTGTTTGCCAACTCTTTTAAACAAACTATGTAACTGGTTACTTTCTCAGTTTTCCCTTGTATCCTGGTGAAAACATGTGTGTCTTTCTAAGACTACATTTACTTTTTATCCAAAATGCCATCCCAACTTAGGAAAAGTCTTTTGATAATCATCTAGGGCATCCCCTCTGTCCTCTCCCTCTTCTACATCCACTTCTAAATCTGTTAAGATTTCATAAACCTTTCTACCATGTATACCCACATTTTGTATCAGAATGTGTTGTTTCCTTATTGATGAAACATTTTCCTACCTCAATTAAATATGATTAACATTTTTTACCCATTCTTTCCACAGCAGATAAGGCTCCCCCATGTCATTGAGGAAGGGTGGAGATTGCAACATGCTAGCAGCAGCCATAGTAATATTGAGAACACTTGACTATCCCTGAATGAAAATAAACCAGGACTATTAGAAATAAGTAACGCTAACTCTGTAGAACTTTATAGGAGAAAAAATAAAATTGTACAGAACTTGTGAGAACACTTGTCTTACTAGACATATGATCAGACAGTACTTTATAGTAGTGCCAATATTACTCACTTCTATTGACCCATACTATAGATATACTGCATATTCTCCCCCCCAAAAGGGATGAAGTACTTGCAAAAGTAGAGGAAAACAGGTTGACAGTCCAGACATCAGTCTGTTGACTCACTTCCTTCAGGCATGTATGTAGCAGGCTCCTTGCTGACAAGATAACAAAACTTGGTGAGGAGCACTACCCCGGTACACAATGTGGAATACAGCACCTCAGCTGAAAATCCGACCACGTTGCTACACACCGCTTTAATATGCCCAGCAGCGGAGTAGCGTGAGGTGCGGGTCAGAAAAATGGAAACCCAGAGAATGCTCCACAGTGTTCTGTCGGCTTACATAGCCGATTTCAATGCCTCTCCCCCGCTTGGATAAACTGAAGTAGAGCGAGATCGGGAAGACGGCAACATTGCTACGCTTGCTGCACACACCGACAGAGTGCGCATGAACTGAAGAGATCTGCAATTGACGCGTCAGTGCATATTACCTAGGAATACCATGGGGTGAACTCCTCTGTTCAGCGTCCTTGGAGAAGCAACAGGAACCTGGAAGCGCACAACAAACCGCTTCCTAACTCCTCATGCCACAATGACTCCACCAGCTTCCCCACACTAGTGTACGGTGCTTGCCACCCCACAGGCTTCCACAGGAAAAAAGCCAGGACATCAATATCACACTGGGCAAGACAATCTTTACTCTAGGAAAGTCACAAAGGTATTAAATTGGGGGTAATGTGGGCAGCAGGCTTCTCAGCAGACCTAACCCCAGTTGTTGCCAGGCTTATAGCGCAAAAGCAAGAGTAGAGTACCTCTAAGTCAGGAACTTGAAGAGAGGGTTTATTCACTAAGATGAAGCAAGGTGGTCTGTAGAATCACAGGGGCGAGGAGTCCTTCACTGCCCCCTGTGCAGTGCGATCCCCATCCTCGTCGCCAATACAAGTGTTGTAAATGATGAAGAAGAAATGCTCATGACTTGATTAAGAATTTATTATCCAAAAGGAACTCCTCAAAAGCCACCTTGCCTGAACACTCCTCCTCAGCTTCTGAGCTCATTCTAATATAGCCTTCAGAACATTCTAGCTCACATTTCTAGCTCGCAGGGAGTAGGAGGGGGCTAGTCCAGGAGTAATAAACCACTT
This sequence comes from Pleurodeles waltl, assembly GCF_031143425.1. Taxonomy (NCBI): domain Eukaryota; kingdom Metazoa; phylum Chordata; class Amphibia; order Caudata; family Salamandridae; genus Pleurodeles; species Pleurodeles waltl. The sequence goes on from NC_090437.1 coordinate 427,950,743, forward strand.
TATAAACGTAATACACTATGGTTAATAACATATACAATAATATCTAATATAATGATAACAATGAAGAACCATAATACAGAGATAGGTTTGTTCTTATGAGTAAAGAGTTAGTAACTGGAATAGGATGCAAATATAATAATTTACAACAGTGATCTTCCATTGATTCCTATGGTGCATAATTACGCTCAAAAAGACTATTTTTATTAAACTTCAAAAATACATATTTCAAAAAGTACTTAACTAATTTTGGTCTTAAAAATGACATACAAATTTGAATTATTTTTATGAATTGGTCTTGAGTTATTCCTTTGACTGTGTGAGTTGCACAATTAATACTGTGAGTACAACAAATGCTTTGTAATTCTCCAAGATTGGCCTAACTGCTGGACCAAACTACCTTAATAATTAGGTTATCTAGTTTTTACCCTTGTAAACCAATGTGTGGTTGCCTGGACCCCCTGTACATTGTGCCTAGCTTTTGCACACTACATAGAGGACCATCCCCCTACATTTGGTGGATCAGTGGTGGGATAAAAACTTTACATTTGCTCATACCTCTTTGTCACTTTTGTGAGCACACGGATAACTCTTTCTGCCTTTAGTTGATCACATTTAGATTTTTAATTGACAAAATATTTTGTGCAAACTTTTAAAATAATTGTTAGGGCCGTAGATAGGTCCCTACACCTTAAGCAAAACGTTTAAAAAAGTCCTTACTTTAGTTGGTCTATCCAACAAGGGGATTCCAAATTCTTAAAAAGATCCCAACTTTGGTAAAGTAAAAATGACATATGCAGAGTTCAAGACCCAGGAGCTTGACCTGAAACCTTATGAGGCACAAAGCTATGACCAACTGAGGAGCCTCTGCAGACTGGACCAAATTTGTATTGGAAAGAGCCCCAGTCCAGAAAAATGTAGGTTTCTTGTGGCCCAGCATGAAAAAGATAAGAGGAAGATGATGCATCTGTGTGAATAAGATCCTGTGGATAATGGGGGTGAGTGTGATTCATCTTCAACCAGAAGCACTAGAACATCCACAGAAACAGGCCTGGACATTGCCAGGCTGACCAAGGGACTTGCCTTAGAGAGTCAAATTTGCTTCTTGGAAATTGAGAAACAAAGAAAAAAGTTGGACCTAAGACCCACCGCTGGTGGCAGCATGCAAGTGCTGAGGGAGAAACATCAAACTCCCAAAAGGAGTTGTCCCTCCTTTCTCTGAAGGGAATGATATATTCAAATTGTTGTCTGCCTTTGAAAGAGCCTGCGTTGGGTGGGAAATTGATAAGAAACGTTGGGGCACACTGTCTTGGGAGTTATCTTCAGGAAGATAGATAGACTCCTGACACTGAATGAGGCAGATTCTAAATCCTATCACTTCATGAAGGTTACCTTGATTGAGGGCTATGGAGTTACAACTGAAGAGTACAGAATAAAGTTCAGGGAGGCTCGATAAACCCAGATGAAAACTTGGGTAGACTTTGTAGACTTTTCAGTAAAAATGCTGGGTGGTTGGTTAGCTGGAAACAAGGTATAAGATTATGATGGGCTGCATAACCTGTTTATGAATGATCGTCTGCTAAATAATTGTTTCAATGATAGGCTACATCTACATCATAGGTCCACCTTCCCCTCAAGAATTGGGAGGAAGGCAGATCATTGGGTCAAGGCAAGGGTGACCAAAACTACCTCTGGTGGGGGAGACCAAAAGAAAGAGGCCAAAAAGCCCACCAAAGTAAAGATAGGAGTAAAAGCAAAAATAACAGAGTCTTCACAAGGACCTTAAATACCTACACAGGAATTTGGGCCCAGAGACTCCTCACAGTCTAAGGGGGGTACAAATGTAGTCACTTTGATCCAGACAAATGTAGTCACTTTGATCCAGACAAGGTTTGGTGCCATGACTGCCATCCTAAAGGGCACCAAACTGGAGACTCTAGCTGTAAAAACAAAAGGAATGCTTCTAGTCAATCTGCAGTAAATACAGTTGCCAATCTCCAGATGGGATCAGAGGTGTGGCCTGACCATGTCAGTGACCCCACAGAGGCAACATTAGTCACTGAGGGTAGGGCATTATCCTGTGCTGTCTGGCAAAGTAAAATGCAAAAATACAAACAGCACACTTTGATTAATGGGGAGAAAGTAGAAGCACTGCAGAACACAGGAGCTAGTGTTACCATGGTAATTCAGCACTTAGTTCACTCAAAGCAGTTCCTGGTAGGGAGGTCTAATCTTGTCACCAATGCTGACAATGAGACAAAGTTTAATCCCATGACTATGGTAACCATTGATTTGGGGGGAGTAGGGCAAAAAGAAGTGGAGGTGCCCTCACCCATCTCAGTAGCTTGCCTGCTTGAAAATTACCTGGCACATTTCCCCTAGGCTGATGTAGAGCTGAAGACCCACACTGCAATGCTAGGGATCCCTGAATGCGCATGTGTCAAGACAAGGGCACAAAGCAAACTTCAGAGAGAAAAGGGAGAGCTGGATCCTGACACAGTGGACCAGCCTCCCAAAAGAAAAGGCATGAAGATGGGGGAACCTGCTTCAAATCAGATTCCAAATCAGGATCCCCTTCTTGGAGGGAACTGAGCCTGAGGAGCGTGGGCCTTACCACTCAGAGCTCTTAGGCCCAGGGTAACCCTCCAGGGAAGATCTGTGCCAGGACACGGGACCTGCCCAACTTTTGAAGACCTGAGGCAGCAAGCTGCACAGGAAGAGTTAGTGAATGCCAATGGTACACACAGGGTATATTGGGAGGAAGGGCTCCTGTACACTACGCTAGATACCTCAAACCTGGTGCAACCAAGAGTACCCCAGCAGTTCAGAGAATTTCTCCTCACTCTAGCCCATGGCATTCCCCTAGCTAGGCATCTGGGCCAAAAGAAAACTTGGAGTAGATTAGTTACCCACTTTTATTGTTCAGGAATGTCCTGCCCAACCTGCCAGGCCAGTGGCAAAGCAGGTGGGCACTTAAAGTCCCTCTTAATTGTATTGTATTGTAGTATTTATATAGCGCTTACTACCCCTGACGAGGCGTCAAAGTGCTTTTCGGCAAGTAGCACGCTACTCCGAAACCCAAAAGGAATTAGTGGTGGATTAGTATAGGGAAATATGAGTACAGTTTTAGTACTACTATGAGTTCATTTGAGCCGCGGACACGTGAGTTTGTTAGTTGGATTGACTGGAGTAATGGAGGGGTGGAGGAGGGAAGAATCCAGAAGTGTTGATTGGGAGTTTATGGTAATAGGATTTAGGCTTGGGATGAGTAAAGGGGGGGATGGAGGAGGGAAGAGTCTGTGGAAGGGGTTAGGGAGATCATAGTAGCAGGGTGAGATAAATGAGGGAGAATTTAGTAGGGTTGTTTGGGAGATCATGGTAGTAAAGAGAGGTTTGGGTGAGTTAGATGTGGAAGAGGAGGGAAGAGCTTAGGCAGGGTTTTTTAGGAGATGAAAGTCGTAGAATGGATTTGGGATGAGTCAGAGTGGGAATGGAGGATAGATTGATAGAGACATGACATATGGTGATGGGTAGACAAAGTGTGATATAAAATGAGAGCAGGGATTCATAAGTATCTAATATAACAACTTATCTAGGAGTTATGCAATGACCTATGAACATGTTAAGCATAGAATAACATATATATATATATATATATATATATATATATATATATATATATATATATATATAAACACACACATGAACACACACACATATATGTACGTACATATTTAAACCATGAGTAAATATACATTAATTAAACAGGTTTAAAGAGTATGTGTGTAGTTTACTGTTAGGACATAGTAGCGATACATATTTTCTAAAGAATTATATATAACTAGAATATACACATAGTCAGATAAAAAATATTTATCAACATAGGGATCTGCAGTCCATAGCTGTTTGAATATGGTGGTTATGAAGGAAAGAGCCAACTCTTGAGTAGTTTTCTGAAGACAAGATCACAGAATATATCACCATACAACAGAATAGAACATCATACTACAGAATGCTGTCTTATAGGCTCTCTCACGCTGTTACAAAGGGCCTGTTACAGGCTCTCACAGCTTTTTAAAGGTATTGCCTTGCTGTGTTATCGGCTCTCTTATGGTGTTTCACAGGGCCTGTTACAGGCTCTCACAGGTTTTTTAGCTGATTTGCCTTGCTGTGTTATAGGCTCTCTCACGCTGTTACAAAGGGCCTGTTACAGGCTCTTACAGGTTTTTGAAGGTATTGTCTGACTGTGTTATAGGCTCTCTCACACTGATTCACAGGGTAGGTTACAGGTTCTTACAGGTTTTTTAAGGTTTTGACTGGCCATGTTCACGCTCTTTCTCAAGGCATCTACAGTCTCTACCTGGAATCTTCTAAAGGCCTGTCCTCTCTTCTGGACTCTTCTAAAGGCATGTCCTCTCTTGCAGGGTCTACCTCTGTGCCCTTCTACAGGCTCCGCCTGGACCCTGCTACAGGCCTGTCCTCTCTTCTGGACTCTGCTAAAGGCTTGTCCTCTCTTGCAGGGTCTCCCTTTGTGCCATTTTATAGGCCCTGCCTGGGTCTGTCCTCTCTTGCAGGGTCTCCCTCTATGCCCTTCTACAGGCTCTGCCTGGGCCTGATCTCTCTTGAAGGGTCTCCTTCTGTGCCCTTCTACAGGCTCTTGCTGGGCCTGTCCTCTCTTGCAGGGTCTCCCTTTGTGCCTAACTACAGGCTCTGCCTGGGCCTGTCCTCTCTTGCAAGGTCTTCCTCTGTGCCCCTCTACAGACTCTGCCTGGGCCTGTCCTTTCTTGCAGAGTCTCCCTCTGTGCCCTTCTACAGGCTCTTCCTGGGCCTATCATCTCTTGCAGGGTCTCCCCCTGTGCCCTAACACAGGCTCTGCCTGGGCCTGTCCTCTCTTGCAGGGTTTCCCTCTGTGCTCCTCTACATGCTCTGCCTGGGCCTGCCCTCTCTTGCAGGGTCTCCCCAGTGAACTTCTACAGGCTCTGCCTGGGCCTGTCCTCTCTCACAGGCTCTCCCACAGTGCCCTTCTACAGGCTCTGCCTGTCCTTTCTTGCAGGATCTCCCTCTGTGGCATGGCCTCTCTTGCAGGGTCTCCCCCAGTTCCCCTCTACAGACTCTGCCTGTCTTCTCTTGCACAGTCTCCCTCTGTGCCCTTCTACAGGCTTGGTTACAGGAGCTGTTCTTTCTTGCTCTGGGTGGGTCTGTCCTCTCTTGCAGGGCCTCCCCCACTGCCTTCTACAGGCTCTGCCTGGGCCTGTCCTCTCTTACAGGGTCTCCCCCAATGCCCTTCTACAGGCTCCTCCTGGGCCTGTCCTCTCTTGCAGGGTCTCCCTCTGTGTCCCTCTAAAAGCTCTGCCTGGACCTGTCCTCTCTTGCAGGGTCTCCCTCTGTGCCTTTCTATAAGCTCTGCCTGTCCTCTCTTGCAGAGTCTCCCTCTGTGGCCTGTCCTCTGTTGCAGAGTCTCCCCCTGTGCTCTTCTACAGGCTCTGCCCCAGCCTGTCCTCTCCTGCAGGGTCTCCCTCTGTGGCCTGTCCTGTATTGCAGGGTTTCTCTCGGTGCCCCTCTATAGGCTCTGCCTGGGCCTGTCCTCACTTTCAGGGTCTTCCTCTGTGCCCTTCTACAGACTCCACCTGGGCCTGTCCTCTCTTGTAGGGTTTCCCTCTGTGACGTTCTATAGGCTCGGCCTGTCGTCTCTTGCAGGGTCTCCCTCTGTGGCGTTCTACAGGCTCTGCTTGGGACTGTCCACTCTTGCAGGGTCTCCCTCTGTGGCCTGTCCTCTCTTGCAGGGTCTCCCTCAGTGCTCGTCTACAGGCTCTGCCTAGGCCTGTCCTCTCTTGCAGTGTCTCCCTCTGTGCCTTTCTATAGGCTCTGCCTGTCCTCTCTTGCAGGGTCTCCCTCTGTGGCCTGTCCTCTCTAGGCAGGGTCTCCATCTGTGGCCTGTCCTCTCTTGCAGGGTCTCCCCCTGTGCTCTTCTACAGGCTCCACCTGGGTCTGTCCTCTCCTGCAGGGTCTCCCTCTGTGGTCTGACCTCTCTTGCAGAGTCTCTCTCTGTGACCCTATATAGGCTCTGCCTGAGCCTGTCCTCTCTTGCAGGGTCTCCCTCTGTGCCCTTCTACAGGCTCCACCTGGGCCTGTCTTCTCTTGCAGGGTCTCCCTCTATGGCCTGTTCTCTCTCACAGGGTCTCCATCTGTGGCCTGTCCTCTTTTGCAGGGGTTCACCCTGTGCTCTTCCACAGGCTCTGCCTGCTCTCTATTGCATGGTCTCCCTCTGTGGCATGTCCTCTCTAGCAGGGTCTCCCTCTGTGGCCTGTCCTCTCTTGCAGGCTCTCCCTCTGTGCCTTTCTATAGGCTCTGCCTGTCCTCTCTTGCAGGGTCTCCATCTGTGGCCTGTCCTCTCTTGCAGGGTCTCCCCCTGTGCTCCTCTACAGGCTCTGCTTTGGCCTGTCCTCTCCTGCAGTGTCTCACTCTGTGACCTGTCCTCTCTTGCAGAGTCTCTCTCTGTGCCCCTCTATAGGCTCTGTCTGAGCCTGTCCTCTCTTGCAGGGTCTCCCTCTGTGCCCTTCTACAGGCTGCACCTGGGCCTGTCCTCTCTTGCAGGGTCTCCCTCTATGGCCTGTTCTCTCTTGCAGGGTCTCCATCTGTGGCCTGTCCTCTCTTTCAGGGTTTCCCCCTGTGCTCTTCTACAGGCTCTGCCTGTCCTCTATTGCATGGTCTCCCTCTGTGGCATGTCCTCTCTAGGCAGGGTCTCCCTCTGTGGCCTTCTACAGGCTCCACCTGGGCCTGTCCTCTCTTGCAGGGTCTCCCTCAGTGGCCTGTCCTATCTTGCAGGATCTCCCTTGGTGCTCATCTACAGGCTCTGCCTAGGCCTGTCCTCTCTTGCAGGGTCTCCCTCTGTGTCTTTCTATAGGCTCTGCCTGTCCTCTCTTGCAGGGTCTCCCTCTGTGGACTGTCCTCTCTAGGCAGGGTCTCCATCTGTGGCCTGTCTTCTCTTGCAGGGTCTCCCCCTGTGCTCTTCTACAGGCTCTGCTTGGGCCTGTCCTCTCCTGCAGGGTCTCCCTCTGTGGCCTGTCCTCTCTTGCAGGGTCCCTCTTGTGTCCCTCTACAGGCTCTGCCTGGGCCTGTCCTCTCTTGCAGGGTCTCACTCTGCCTCTCTACAGGCTCTGCTGGGCCTGTCCTCTCTTGCAGGGTCTCCTTCAGTGGCCTGTCCTCTCTTGCGGGGTCTCCCTCTGTGCCCCTCTACGGGCTCTTCCTGGGCCTGTCCTCTACTGCAGGGTCTTCCCCAGTGCCCTTCCACAAGCTCTGCCAGTCCTCTCTTGCAAGGTCTCCCTTCTCCCTCTGTGGACTTTCCTCTTTTGCAGGGTCTCCCCCTGTGCCTTTCTACAGGCTCGGCCTGCCCTCTATTGCACGGTCTCCCTCTGCAGCCTGTCCTCTCTTGCAGGGTCTCCCTCTGTGTCCATCTACGGGCTCTCCCTAGCCCTGTCCTCTCTTGCAGGGTCTCCCTCTATGGCCTGTCCTCTCTTGCAGGACTACCTGTGGTTGGGGTACCCTTTGAAAGGGTAGGGATCAACATAGTTGGCCCCCTTAACCCTTAAACAGCATCAGGACACAGATACTTACTAGTGGTAGTGGATCATTCCACTAGGTATCCTGAGGCTATACCACTTACGACCATTAGTGCACCTGCAGTTGCCAAAGCTCTCCTGGGTATCTTTAACAGGGTAGTGTTCCCTAAGGAGGTAGTATCAGACAAAGGTTCAAACTTCATATCTGATTACCTAAAACACATGTGGAAGGAATGTGGGGTGACCTATATGCTCACCACCCCTTACCATCCTTAAACAAATGAACTGGTTGAAAGATTTAACCAGACCCTAAAAGCCATGATTGAAGGACTCCCTGAAAAACTCAGAAGGAGATGGGATATCCTGCTTCCTTGCCTGCTGTTTACCTACAGGGAAGTGCCACAAAAAGGAGTAGGTTTCTCTCCAATTGAACTTTTGTTTAGGCACCCTGTTAGGGGACCACTACGTCCCATTAGGGAAGGCTGGGAAAAGCCTCTCAAAGAGCCGAAGCACGACACTGTGGAATATGTGCTTGGCCTAAGTTCAAAGATGGCTGAGTACATGGAGAAAATCAGCCAAAATCTTCAGGCCAGCCAAGAGCTGCAAACGTTCTGGTGTGACCTGAAAGCTGCCATGGTGGAGTTCCAACCAGGGCAGAAAATTTGGGTGCTGGAGCCTGTTGCTCCAAGTGCCCTTCAAGACAAATGGGTTGGGCCCTATCCCATACTTTAGAGAAAAGAGGTCACTTATCTAGTTGACCTGGACAGTTTCAAAAACCCCAAAAGAATAATACATGTCAACCCACTAAAAACCTACTATGATAGAGCTGATGTGACCACGCTTATGGTTACAGATGAGGGACAGGAGGATGGGAGTGAACCTCTCCCTGATTTCCTCTCCAGCAGCCCACAAGATGGTTCTGTGGATGGAGTGGTCTTATCAGACACCCTCACAGAACAACAGCAAACTGATTGAAGGCAAGTCCTCAGCTAGTATGTTGAGATGTTCTCTCTGAGACCTGGTAAGACAAATTGGTGTATCCATGATGTGGACACTGGTGACAGCTTGCCTGTCAAGAACAAGATTTATAGACAACCAGACCATGGCAGACAGAGTATTAAGTCAGAGGTTAAAAATATGCTGAATTTGAATGTCATTGAACCATCTGCTAGTCCCTGGGCTAGCCCAGTAGTTTTAGTCCCCAAACCTCACATCAAAAGAGAGAAAAAGAAATAGGGTTTTGTGTGGACTACATGGGCCTCAATGCTGTCACAAAAACTGACACTCGCCCAATTCCAAGAGCTGGTGAACTCAGAGACAGACTAGGCGCAGCCAAATATCTGCGTACTTTTGATTTAAGATCTGGGTGCTGGCACATTTGCCTGGCCCCAGGAGCAAATTAAAGGTCAACATTTACTACTCCTAGTGGGCATTATCAGATCACTGTTATGCCCTTTGGATTCCAAATACACCTGACACCTTCCAGAGATTGGTGAACCAAGTCCTTCCTGGACTGAAAACCTTTAGTGTAGCTTATCCCTGATGACACAGCTGTCTATAGTTTCACCTGGCAGGATTACCTGATCCATTTAGGGAAGGTCCTTGAGGCTCCACAGAGGGCAGGCCTAACTATCAAGGCCAGTAAGTGCCAGATAGGGCAGGGAAAAAATGTTTACTTGGATCACCTGGTTGATGGAGGCCAAGTGCAACCCCTCCAACCTAAGATTCAAACTATTCTGGCTTGGGAAGCTCCCACAACCCAGACACGTCGGGGCATTCTTTGGCTTGACTGGGTAATATAGGAGATTTGTGAAGTTTAATGGCACTATAGTTGCCCCCCTCACAGAACTAACCTCCAAGAAAATGCCCAAAAAGGTTAACTGCACAGTGAGTTGTTGCCAAAGGGCATTTGACATTCTGAAAAATGCTATGTGCTCTGCTTTAGTCCCACAAGGACCAGACTACTCCAGGCAATTCATAGTCCAAACAGATGCTTCTGAAATAGGGATAGGAGTGGTCCTTTCCCAGAACAATGATGATGGACATGACTAGCCAATTGCATTTATAAGCAGGAAACTACTCCCTATGGAACAACATTGGTGTACCATATAGAAGGAAGCCTTTGCTGTGGTTTGGGCCCTGAAAAAGCTGAGGCCATACATGTTGGTCTCTCATTTCATAGTTTAGGCTGACCACAGGCCTCTCAGGTGGCTAAAACAGATGAAGGGTTAAAATCCCACACTGATCAGATGGTCCAATTCCCTACAGGGAATGGACTTTCATGTGGAACAGAGACCCGGGACTGCCCATGGCAATGCAGATGGCCTTTCTAGGTTCTTCCACTTAGATGATGAAGACTCACTATGGAAAGGCTAGTCTCATCCTCTTTCGTTGGGGGGGGAGTGTTGGTGTGAGAAAAGGCCTCTTTTTGACATGGTTTGCCCCCGTTAAAAAATTGTAGTGCCCAGGGCACCTGATAATCAGATTCCCTGGGCCAGAACTTTGTCCCTAAAACTGTTGTGATGCATTGGCACAATTGGATACATCTTTAGCTACCACTTTAAGTCCCTGTTAAAGGTACTTAAATATGTAGGGCATGGGGTTTTAAGGGTAGGCCCTGAGGGCACAACACTGATTCTGCCACACTCTAGGGCCATACATCCAGATGCCCACAGCACTGCCAATGCAGGTTGGGTGTCCTGGTGCAAGCCTAAAAGACAAACTCAACATGGCACACTGCCTGTGTGCCCTGCCCACCATACACTACATGCACTATGGATAAGACACCCCTCTGGCAGGCCTTCTGCCCTAAGGCAAGGTGCACCATACTATATGTGAGGGCATAGCTGCATGAGCAATATTCCCCCATTGTGTCCTTGCCAATCCTGGGACATGAGTGAACAGAGCATCCTTTTTAATACATGTGTTGGACACTGGTCAATATACTAGTTTCTTAGCTACATGATGGCCACTCTGAACCCTGTTTCTTTTTATATCAAAACTCAAAATAATAAATCCAAACTGGTACCAGTATTGGATTTATCGCTAAATGTACCCAGGGGTCACCTTAGAGGTGCCCCCTGCAAAAGCTAACTACTCTATCATGGTTGCCGACTGGTCCTATCCAGCCTGCCAGTCCTAGACACCCAATCTACAAACTATGGTGGAGTGATCCATCTCTCTGGTTTGCAGAACAATGCCCTTCCTGTGTGTAGGTGCTAACACCCCCGCCCTCAGGAATGTGCACTGCCTACGCGGCGAGCTGAAAAGAGCTTACCGCCTTTGAAACTCAATCCCCGGGCCTGCTGCTAGCAGCAGATGGTCACCCCCTTTGCAAACCCCAACTTTTCATGGGAACAATGGTAGGAAACTCTACAAAGGGTAAGAGAGGCTCCAGCTGGCATGCACCACCTCTAAGGTGTTGCCTGAGAGGTGGGCACTCCATTTCATTTTCCTCCATCTTGGATGGAAAGAAAATAGCCAATCAGGGATAGGGAAGTGACCCTTCCCACAGGAAGTGATCACCTTAGTGGGTGTAGCCAAACAAAGGTAGGTGACCCAGTGGTCACTACAAGGTTCCTCCTAAAACATCCACTAAATACAGTATTTAGGGGGCATCCATAGACTAGGAAATAAGATTCAATGAACAAAAGAAGACCAGCACCAAGAAAATTCAAGGCATGAGAACTGTGGACCTGCTGCAACAAAGAAAAGGTGTCAAACCCCGCCTGCTGCACCCAGGACCCGACAATCACCACTGATGAGCTTCTGGACAGCTGAAAAAACTCAATAAAACCCCCGAGGACCTCCAGGCTTTGAAAATTGCTGTAGAACTCCCTTCAGAGTGGAGGTACCCCTCTACAAAGGCAAAAAAAGAGCAGGCCATTGAGGGTCACTCACTGACCAGCCACTAACTCCTGACTTAGAAGTTGCAACTGGACCACACAACACACTGATGATGGCGAGGACATACCCTGGAAGTGTGTCAAGCTTGGTGGCACTGCACCCTCCAGTGTTCAAACCATAGTAATACCCTAGGTATTGGTCAGCTAACATCTGACACCAAGAAAACCAGCCCGTCTGGGGCTGAAATAGGACCAGGAGGAAGCCCAAGTCGAGGGACTTCAGGAACATCCCGGAACTCCCACCAGAGTGCCCCCGTTGTCCTGCAAGTGGCCCTTGAACCAACTTACCTACTGCTCCAGAAGGCATCCTTGCGCACAGCTCCTGGCTCACCGATTCGTTCATCCAGCCATCCTGTGACCTGCAACAAAGAACCTGATGTGCCCTTAGGGTCTCCCACCCCTTGTAAACTCGACACTCCAAGGGGACCCCAAGGAACCATATTTAAATTTACCTGTGCAGTGTTTTTCCAAGTGGTCCCCCGTAGTGGCCCTGCACCAGCTCCAGAGAACTCTCATTGCTGCTCCTGCCAGAAGTGGGAGCTGCCCAAACTTCTCCAGATGGCTCATTGTGCACACCGACGACTTTGACTGAACCAGCAAAAGAAGAACTTGTGTTTTTAAATGTGATCTTCTATTGATTCCTATGGTGTGTAATTAGGCACAAAAGACTATTTTTTATTAAACTTCAAAAATTCATATCTCAAAAAGTACTTAACCAGTTTTGATAGTCTTGGTCTTAAAAATTACATAAAAATCGGAAGAGTTTTTATAAATTGGTCTTGCCTTATCACTCTGAGTGTGTGAGTTGCAAGATTGATACTTTGAGTACGACAAATGCTTTGAACTTCTCCAAGATTGGCCTACCTGCTCGACCAATCAACCTTCAAAATTAGAGCATAAGGTGTTCTATTTTTCACCCCTGTAAACCAACATGTGGTTGCCTGACCCCCTGCACATTGTGCCTATCTTTTGCACACTATATAGAGGGGCAGCCTCCTACAGAGGTATACTGCTGCATTAGTATTTTTTTACTGTGACACATTTTGGTTACCTTAAAAAAAATATTACCTTTGACACTCAGGAGGACATTGTTTTATGACAAGTAATATTTCTCTATGTGAAATACACTTTTAGAAAAATAGCCATAAGCTTTTTTGGAATTTGTAGAATTCTAATTTTGCAGTACATTACTTTACATATGGTGCCATTACCGTTAAGACTATAGCAATATTAAAATTAGGGACTGGCATCAATGGCTGTCAATTTAGACTTAAAATATCTGAATGGCACCTGGTCTTGCAAGAGGACTATTTTGCAGGTACCTGCTGCATGACCATGTTGTCACCAGCCATATTTCACTGTGCTACCATTTTAAGATTCTTGGAGGAGATTGTTATTACATCCAAGCTTTAACCCCTTCTCCACCAAGGACGTAACCGTTACGTCCTTGGCTGCGGCACTGAGGTGCCCAGTACATAACAGTTACATCCTGGACCTGACCCCATCAGCCTCACCCCAAGGCCAGGGATGGAAGGGGAACCTGACATCATCAGAGGGTGCCAGTCGCACCGGAAGCCATATGCTTCTAATGCGTCAAAGGAGTAGGAGGTAAGTTTCTCCTCCGGCCGGTGGGGGGACTGCTATAAGAGAGGCATCAGGGGAAAGGAAAGGGTTTTCCTTTCCCTCTATGTCTCTTTAAGCATTCCTGCTGCCCGATCACGATGCGATCAGGCAGCAGGAATGCCCACTAGATACCAGGGATTTATTTATTTTGTGAATTTCTCTATGGTGGAGAGGCCCCTTAGGCAAGGGTCACTCCCCTTAGGGGGGCATATTGATTATCATTATTTCTGCCCCCCTTGAGGGCAAATCGGCCTCTTATTTTTGGACCGAACTGCCCCCAAGGGGGGCAGAAGCCACTGGAAGCCAGGAATTGTATTTGTGTATGTTGTTTTGTGGGGGGGGGGTGACACCTTGGGCCAGAGTTGCCCCCCAAAGGGAGCAAAGCACTGGTGGTCTATTTTTTTTAGACCCTCCTGTCCCCAAAGGAGGCAGAATCCACTTAGCGCGAGGGATCTTGTGTGTATGTTTTGCATGGGATGGTGGCCCCTTGGGCAAGGTTCACTCCCCAAAGGCGACAATATATTTTATGCCATTTCTGCCCCCCATGGGAGCAGATCAGCCTATGTTTTTTTAGGCCACTTGAAGCCAGGGATTGTTTTTGTGTTTTTTTTTAGTGAGGGTGGCCCTTTGGGCAAGGGAAGCTCCCCTTTGGGGGGAATATGTGTTATGCCATTTCTGCCCCCATTTGGGGGCAGATCAGCCTATTATTTTTAGGCCAATCAGCCCCCTGGGTTAGGGTCACCCCACAAATGGGGCACAGCACTGTAGGCCATTTCTGCCCCACTTGGGGCAGATCAGCCTATTTTTAGGCACATCTGCCCCCAAGGGAGGCAGAAGCCACTAAGTCACCAGGGGAAATTTCTAAATGTCTGGTGGTGGAGTGTTTGTTAACTAGCAAAGTATTTGCATTAGTGATTATGTTTTATTTCTCCTTTTTGTTCTAGTTCAAAGCTTTTGCTTCCATTCCTGTGACTCATTTCAGTTTTGGCAGTGGTTGATCAGCAGTTTGCATAGTTGCATGTTTTAGGTAAGAAATTACTATTGTTGCCATGCATGAATGACATTATGTAAGTGGTGTACTAAATGCAGGTTTGTGTTTGATATTTTCCTTAGATTAGTGCACAATGATATTTGTGTTGTCTTATGTGTGATTTTCTTTTTTCTTTTTAGTGGGGCATCATTGATGATTGCTGTGGCTGTGCAGAGTAGCTGCTGGTGAGTCTAGCTTTTTCAGGCAAGTGAGTGGTATAGTTTTTGAGTTTATAACTCTTACTGATAAAACCACACTTTTTTATTACTTATCTTACACAGTGCTGGTTGTTGGTGGTGCATTTGTCCAGTTACTTTTCGTAGGAAGGATCATGGCAAGCCGTAGGATGACCGCTCAGCTGGTTGTCGGTGTGATTTTTGAGTTGTGTTCTGACCATGATTATGAGACTGACTACATCTGAGGCAATGGAGAAAGTGCAAGATTCTGGAAGTGAATTTTCTGTCAGAGAGGAATCATCTGATGATGAAGTCCCTCTCAGTGCTGATGAAGTGCCTGTTTTAGAGGACACTGATGTGCCAATAGTGCAGCAGCCAGCGTCTGAAAGGCTTCCCATTAGAAGGCATAACCTCTGGGTTGCCCCAAACATGGAGCAGCCGGAGTTGCCTGCCTTTACTGGTCTCCCGGGATGCAGAGTGAATACAGCAAACTTTTTGCCTGTCAATTTCTTTCAGTTGTTTATGGATGATGTATTTTTGGAAGAGATTATTGAGCAGACTAATTTGTATGCAGAGCAGTATTTGAGGGACAACGCTGCTAGACTTTGGCCACACTCTAGAGCTAGCCAGTGGATTCCCACAAATCTGGTGACATGAAAAAAATTATTGGGTTTAACTTTTTTGATGGGGCTGATAATATTGGTCTACTACTTACTTGATGGCAACTGCGAGTCTTTGGTCCTGTTCAAGGGTCATTTGATTTTTAGGCAGTACATTCCTAGCAAGAGGGCACGGTAGGGAATTAAATTATATATGCTGTCTGAAAGTAGTACAGGATATGTTTATAATTTCCAGGTCGACACTGTTAGGGATTCCAGTATTGACCCCACTAGTTGTCCGCCCACTTTGGGAGTTGGAGAGAAAATTGTCTGGGAACTTGGTAGACGACTGTTTAACAAAGGTCACCATTTGTACTGAGATAACTTCTACACTGGATTTCAGTTGTTCAAGGATTTGTTCAGAGGGTTGATGTCTACATGCTAACCACCATCCATGATGAGAGTACTTCCTCTGTGACTGTTTGGGGTCAGGTTGCCGAAGTGCACAAACCTGTGTGCATTTTGGACTACAATAAGCACATGAGTGCTGTTGATAGAGTAGATCAGAGGTTGGAGACTTACACTGCTGCTTGTAAAGCTTATGTTTGGTATAAGAAATTAGTGGTTCACCTGTTCCATTTGGCAATGTTTAATGCTTTTGTTGTGTTCAAGAATAGTTCTCCAGAGTCAAGGAATACATTTTCTGGGAAATTTCAGGAATCTGTCATAGCGAGCCTTGTTGTGCTGGAACAGGTAGAGAAACTGTGGTGGAGGATGTGGCTAGATTGAAAGATTGCTACTTTGCTGAGCACATTCCTCCCTCTGACTAAAAGGACTTTCCTGCTAGGAGATGCAGTCTGTGCTCGAACAGGTATCCGGAAGGAGACTCAGATGTACTGCCCTGATTGTCTTACAAAGCCTGGGTTGTATGTGGGTGGCTGTTTCAGGAGTTACACTCAAAAAAATTATTAGGAACTACTGTGAGCATAAACTGCCTGTTTTCATATGTTCAGTTTCATGGTTGGCATTACTGTCATATATTTAGTTAGAGCTTTTGTGTTTGTAGTTTTGTACTTATTTCTAATTAATTAGTGGTTTCTTTGTTGTTTAAAAAAAAGTGATGGCGGTGTGCGTGGAGTCCCGTCAGCTGGTGTGATAGCTGTGTCAGGCACATGGGTGTATGAAAGTGATAGGGCCTTGAATGGTGCTCTCTGTTGATATGAGTGTTGTGATGTGCTTGGCCCGCGGCTGGCGGCGTTAATGGTTTAGTGCATGTCATGTATGAAAGGTATGTGAATGGAATTTAAAGAGGTTGGTGCCTTGCTGCAGCTTTATAGCTGACTAGCTGTGAGTCATTGGTTCCGCTTTTTGACCTTTCAGTTATTAACAGCGCATTTCATTTTTGTGAAATCTCTTGTTAATATAATTTGATCTACTGAACCATCACTCACCCTTGTGCTAAATCCAACCAGTATTTGTGGTAAAAATGAAAACAGCTGCTCCACTGTAATCAGGCGTCAAAGCACACCTGTGACATCTAGGTGTCTCGGATGGGACCCCGATGATAAGGCATGCCACCAGCTTGGTTGGTGGGTGAGGGGTCTTTTTAACGTAACCTAAGTGTGTTTATTTTCACAATTTTAGTGTTTGAGACATCACAGAAGGATGTGGACACATCAAAATGATCTTTTATAAAACTACCTGTTTTTGCAGGGTGGGCACCTGCGTTTTTGGTCCTAGGTGCGGCGGTCATCTAGGGAAACCTACCAAACCCAGACATTTTTTTAAACTAGATACCCAGAGGAGTCCGGGGTGGTGTGGCTTGCATGGATCCCCTAACATTTTCGACCCATACTCCAGGCAAACCTAAAAATTTGCTTAAAAAAGCATATTCTCCTCAATTTTCTTTGTAGGAGCACCGCACCAGCACAAATTTCCTACCACACAGTGTTCCCCTTGGTGTCCCAAGTAAAATGATTTTGATATGTCCACGTTGTGTTTTGCGGTCATTTCCTGTCACGGGCACTAGGCCTACCCACACAAGTGAGGTACTATTTTTATGGGGAGACCTGTGGAAACGTTGGTTACAAGGAAGTTAGTGGCTCCCCTCAGAACCCAAAACTTTCCATCACAGAAATGTGAGGAAAAAGTGTTTTTTTTTGCCAAATCTTGAGGTTTGCAAAGGATTATGGGTAATAGAACCTGGTGACAGACCCACAAGTCACCCCATTCTGGATTCCCCTAGGTGTCTAATTTCCATAAATGTATAGGTTTGCTAGGTTTCCCTAGGTGCTGGCTGAGCTAGAAGCCAAACTCCACTGCTCGGCACTTTGCTAAAAACAGGTCAGTTTTCCTTGGGAAAATGTGATTTGTCTACATTGTATTTTGGGGCATTTTCTGTCGCGGGCATGAGGCCTACCCACTCAAGTGAGGTACATTTATATTGGGAAACGTGGGGGAACACAGAATAGAAGAATACGTTTTATTGCCCCTTGTCTTTCTCTAAATTTTTTCCTTCCAAATATAAGACAGTGTGTAAAAAAAGAAGTCTATTTGAGAAATGCCAGTAATTCACATGCTAGTATGGGGACTCCAGAACTCAGAGATGTGCAAAAAACTAATGCTTCTCAACACCTTATCTTGGGCCCATTTTGGAAATACAAAGGTTTCCTTGATATCTATTTTTCACTCTTTATAATTCACTGAAATAATTGCTGTATACCCAGTAGACAATGAAAACCCATTGCAAGGTGCAGCTCTTTATTGGCTCCTGGTACCTAAAGTTCTTGATGAACCTACAAGCCCTATATATCCCAGCAACTAGAAGAATCCACCCGAAGTAACGGTATATTGCTTTTGAAAATCTGACATTGCAGGAGAAAGTTACACATGGAGAGAAATTGCTGTTTTTTCACCTCCCTTTCAATTTTTTCTCCATTTCAGCTGTTATTTTCTGTAGGTAAACCTTGTAGGATCTTCACAAATGAACCCTTGGATGATTCAGAATTTTGTCTACTTTTCAGAAATGTTTAGCTGTCCGGGATCCAGCATTAGTTTCACACCCATTTCTGTCACTAACTGGAAGGAGGCTAAAAGCACAAAAATTTTGTAAAAATGTGGTATGTCCCATTAAAATGCCAAAATTGTGTTGAAAAATTTGGCTTTCTGATTCAAGTCTGCCTGTTCCTGACAGCTGCGAAGATAATAATTTTAACAGTGCAAACCCTTTGTTGATGCCATTTTCAGGGGAAAAAACACAAGCCTTCTTCTGTAGCCCTTTTTTCCAATTTATTTGAAAAAAAATAAATTTTCGCTGTATTTTGGCTAATTTCTCAGTCTCCTCCAGGGGAACTCACAAACTCTGGGTACCTTCTAGAATCCCTGGGATGTTGGAAAAAAAGGATGCAAATTTGGCATGGATAACTTATGTGGACAAAACGTTATGAGGGCCTCAACACGAACTGCCCCAAACAGCCAAAAAAAGGCCTGGCATCTGAGGGGGAAAAGGCCTGGCAGTGAAGGGGTTAAAGATACCTTGTTCTCCTCTCCCCATTTTATATATTGTTGTTGGTGCTTAAATTTGGCTTTACATTAGCACTTTATGGACTTGTACTTTGATGCACGACATACAGTTATTTTTGATGCAGTGTCCTCCTAAGTAGGAACTGCAGTGGCTTGTAAATCCAGGCCTGATATTTGCACTTTAAAACCTTGCAAATTGCACTTTACATAGATAATCATGATGCTAGATAATTGGATGAGAACATCATTTTGTTTGAGGATATATGTTTGGTATGACTCCATACATTGTTATGGAATACTTATTCATAGAGTCAACATTATTGAGAGAGAAAATCAGAGCCATATCTGGCAGCATGATTCCCTAGACACATTTGTATATTCTGGAGTGGTGCCAGATTCACAAAAGGACTATGATGTTATCCCCCACAGTATGTTGTTATATTAGGATCATGCACGGAGACACCTTACATAATTTATCAGTGTGGCCATTACCTGGAAAGTAATATGATCCTAACTTCAGGTAAATCGCTGCGTTTCCTTACACTGCTTCAGGGGGGCATTCCATGGGCATTGCAGTGGAATTCCCCATGCAACACTCCATGGGTTTTGATGCATTCCCAGATTTACAAGAATGTGTAGACTTGGGAATGCATCAAACCTGTACACCTCCCCAGGGCAGGCGCAATAAGAATTAATATCTTTATGTCTCCTTATGTTTAGAAAAAGGAAACTGCCTCTCTGGATTGTTTTTGTGAAGGAAGTTGTCCCTTTCTGCACAAAAACAATCCTGCTGGCAATGTAGACACCTTTGAACCATGGTGCAAGGATGCCAACGTTCGCACTAGGCAACAATTTGTGTGCCAGCGCAGGGGAAGCGCAGAAATGCACTGTATCTTGTAAATACAGTGCATTTTTGCTCTTTCCCTGTGGCTCCGGGCAGTGCAGCAATGTCACTTGTTGTGCTGCCCTGTGCCAAGGGACTTGTAAACATGCACCATTGTATTTAGTCCTCTGCTTTGATTTCTTTTCCTTTTGTGTGTGATTACTTTTTGCAGCCCACATTTTCACCAGTGTTTCACTTTACTAACGGAAGACGTTTTGTTTTCAGTCTTTGTTGTGAATGTCCAAACTTTATTTTAAATATGGTATAAGGCCATACCCCTTTTAACAAATTACCATTTTGTTTTCCGCTATGTATAGGTTTCGTTTTCGTTTGTAACATTTATTTTGTTTCTCAGATACACTCTCTGTATCTGACAAATAACAATTGTATTGTAATTGAAAAGTGTTTTGACACTGTTTCTGTTAATTATGTTGCTTAGCTTGAAGCGGAACAGATCTGGCTGATCATTCGTGTCACCATGTGAGACTCATATGCTTAGCTGAGATAAAGAGTCTTTGAGTACATAATGTGTGAGAAATGGAGAAGCCCAGTACAGAAGCAGCTCGGTGAGCTGAAGGACAGGACTAAAGTTCATTGGCAGAGGTGTATGTGTGTAGAGCGGACCGCTGGAACAGCAAGGGTTGCTGTAGGGCTGGGTGAGGTGCACCGGGAGAGTAGTGTGTGGTTTTAGTGCTGCAATAGCGGAGTGTGGGATTAGGTGGGTTGGCAGAGAAGGGCTTAGAATTTTATACTGCGCTAGTAGGACTCTTTCTTATCTGTTTTTTATGCGTAGAGGCAGAAATAATTGCAGCATCAATCCTAGTGTAACCGTTTTGTGCTGGACGTCAGGATTGAAGTAGGCCACACAATGTCACTTTAGTTGAGACTACTTGCTGGCCTTGTCTCTGTGGGATGCTGTCTATTAAAGGTAATGCATAAAATGGCAATGTGCTCACCTTTACGCAGTCTGTAGTTATGTCACATAACGTTTGGTTCTGTCTGATTGCTTAACTTGAGGTCACTGTCTGGATTTGCTTTTCCTACCATTGTTGAAGTAAGCCTCAGCAAGGCCTACTAGTGCAAGGGGTTCACCTTTCTCTGCACAAAGTCCTCAGACCATGTAGGAAGAAGTTGGCACAGAAACTGGAATAAAAGACAAAAGTTTATTAACCTCATGAGGTGGTACTACAGTTCAGACAGCACCCTTGGGTAATGTCTGAAGTAGCACACTGAACTGAGAGAGCATGGTCCTTTTATACCCACACAGGGGCTAAAAGGAGATGGTACAATTATGGAAACAAGACTTGTATACATGTAAGGTCATGTGGAAAATGCACAGTCGACAGGTAGGAGGAGCTAACAGTTTCCAAGGACTAACAGCTGCAGACCTTACTGAGCATGTGCGAAAGTAAGAGATGCTAAATATAACTTGTCACTAGGCAGATTTCAAGAGCAGTTAACAGAAAGGTAGGACAGAGCACATGGTGAGCACATGGCAGCATGTAGCAGAGAAAATGGCTGCCATGAATACAAAATGGATTCCGCAAAATGTTCACAATAGTTACTAAATACAAGATGTCTTCTGCTAATGCTTAATCTAATCACTGCTAAATTACAACAGACGACCCTTTCAGCATTAGCTGAAGACATTCGTCTTTCTGGGATAATCTAAATATTCATCCTGTATATTTATGTTCATCATTTCAGCTATTTCCTTATCTAACATATGTTGTGCCTTCATTTCTGTAATATTTCTTTTGGTAGGCATACAAGCAGTAATACACATGGAGCAGAACATTGGACCACACTGAATACAGATACAGCATGTAAAAAATATTGCAATTATTACACACAGGACCTTCCAACAGGTAGTTGGTAATATCCATAGTTACCACAAACAAAATATGTATTATGTGAAGCTGTAAAACTACTATTATTTACACCCTCAATAGTTAAAATCAAGATACAATCGCTTATCCCTACTGGAATTCGTCCAATGCTTCGTATACATAAATCTGCTTTAGTTTTTGTAATAGAAATCACAAATTGTTCTTTCTTGTCAGAGTCTCGTATATTTGTGAAGACATATGGGGGTGATTCTAACCCTGGCGGTCGGTGATAAAGCGGCGGCCAACCCGCCAACAGGCTGGCGGTCCAAAAAATGGAATTCTGACCTTGGCGGGAACCGCCAACCCAGCCCGCCACATTAACACTTCGCCCGCCACGGCGGTACAGACAAACAGCGCGGCGGTCACCGCCAACAGACAGGTGGCAGACAATGTACCGCCCACAGTATCATAACTCACCAATCCGCCACCTTTTCCGGGGCGGGAGCCCCGCCGATAAAAACACGGCGGAAACAGACTACGAACGGGAAAACGCTCACCTCTACGCAGTCCACGAGGAAGGAGGACAGCATGGAACCCGAATTAAACATCCTACCTGCTCTCACTACCTGCTCATCTACCACGAGTACGAACTCCGGCGCAGACAACAACGGTGAGTACTGCACCTACGACACACGGGAGGGGGGAGGAGGAAAGCTTACGGCACACACATATGCGACCCCCACCCCCCCAAACTATGTACACACCAATGCAGAGCAACAAGTCACAGTGACACCACCCAAACCCCCCTGAAAAATGCAAAGACATAATTAAATTGTGAATACAAATTTATGTACAAAATAGGCTCTGAAAAGTATTGGTCAATTAGCCAAAAAATCAATATAAAAATAATTCTATATACAGTGCAATGGATAACCGAGGCAATTAGTCCTGCACATCAAAAGAAAATCGAAGTGTCCGTGGGCCAAAGTGTAACAACACAAGGGCAAAGCCCACACAGGAGACCTGAGTCCTTTGGAGAGAACACTGCAGGGGCATCTGATGAAAAAACTACAGGCACCTCAGGGGGAAGGGAAGGGGGGGGCACCACAGCCACATGAGTCCACGACGCCAGATCCACGAAGGGGCCACCATGCCTACTGTGCCATCCTGGGGAGTGCAAAGCCACAGTCTCTCAAGTCGCTACAGTAGGTGGGTTGCCCACTGTTCCATCCTGGGGAGTGCAAAGCCACAGTCCATCAGGTGGATTACAGTCTCCACTGGTCAAGGAGGAGGCATGGTGGGCACAGTGAACCGTTAACAGTGCATGCAGGAAGGGCCCAGCGGAGCGGTGCTTGAGACGGCGGGGCCCAGCGGAGCGGTGCTTGACAGGAAGGGCCCAGCGGAGCGGTGCTTGACAGGAAGGGCCCAGCGGAGCGGTGCTTGACATGAAGGGCCCTGTTCAGCGGTGCTCTTCTGCACGGTGGGGCCCTGTTCAGCGGTGCTCTTCTGCACGACGGGCCCTGTTCAGCGGCGCTCTTCTGCACGGCGGGGCCCTGTTCAGCGGTGCTCTTCTGCACGGCGGGGCCCTGTTCAGCGGTGCTCTTCTGCACGGCGGGGCCCTGTTCAGCAGTGCTCTTCTGCACGGCGGGGCCCTGTTCAGCGGTGCTCTTCTGCACGGCGGGGCCCTGTTCAGCGGTGCTCTTCTGCACGGCGGGGCCCTCTTCAGCGGTGCTCGTCCAGTAAGTCAAGGGAGCCAGACCTGGCCTGGACTCCATGCTCAGTCGCCCTCCGACCGTGCTGTTGCTGGACCCTTCGGTGACGGAGTCCTGGGCCCTTTGGTGTCCTCCCTAACACCCGGGATGGGGCTTGTGGGGCCCTCCTGCTCCGCGCTCCTGCTGGCTGACTTCTCCGCCCTGCTGCCCTTTCGCTCCTTAGATGGGGCTCTCGGGCCCTTGCCTCCCCTAGATGTTGTGGCTGGTGAAGTGGGCGAACTTTGCTCCTTGGGGGCAGCCGTGTCAGTCCTCTCACGGCGGCCCTTTAGTTTCCTGGTCCTATTGCCTGGGGGGGGGCTGGCTGTCCCCTTGCTGCTGATTGAAGTGTCACTGCTGGCAAAGGGTGGACTCCAGAACCCATGCACCACAGTGACACTCGAAGCTGGGCTGGTGGTGGCTGAGGTGCTCTTGGGACTCTTTGCAGATGGAGGGGGTCGGTCAGGGGAGGGAAAGAGGTTAAGATTAGTGAGGAAAAGTTTTTTAGGACCAAGGTAAAGGGTAGGAGAAGTGGTGATGGGAGTGGAGGAAGAGGATGTGGTTGTAGGAGAGTCAGGTGTGCTGTCTTTGGGTGCAGGTGCTTGTGCTGGAGGCTGTCGTGAGGTGGATGGCTGTTGGGTGGGTGTCTGCCTGCGTTTGTGTGTCTTGGAAGAGGGGGTGACAGACACAGTGGGAGAGGACACAGGGGACGTCTAAATGGTAGTGGGGGTGGTGACTGCACGTGTGCGGACTGTACTGGAGGGTGTGCTGGTGATGGAAGCACTGGCTGATGGTGGTGTGCATGCAGGTGTGAGTGTAGACGTCACAGGGAGGGAGGAGGGAGACGAGGAGGAGGGGGACACAGAGGTGGTAGTGACTGTTGGAATGTCTGCATCTGGGTGTTGCTTGCGTGAATGCTTGTGGGTTCTGTGGTGCTTGTGTCTGGATGAGCTGCCCTTGGGTGTTGAGGTGTGTGCAGGCTGGTCTGATGGTGTGGATGGGATAGGCTGAGGAACAGGAGACAGAGACAGGGTGGAGGCAGTCAGAAGAGGGAGGCTGGAAACAGGGACAATGGCTGCCGTCAGTGCTGAGGCCAGAGCATTGAACGATCGTTGATGGGCAGCCTGACCCGAATGAATGCCCTCCAGGTAGGCATTGCTCCGATGCACCTCCCTTTCTACCCCCTGGATGGCATTCAAAAGGGTAGTCTGCCCAACAATGATGGTCTGAAGGAGGTCAATGACCTCCTCACTGAGGGCAGCAGGGGTGGCAGGGGCAGGGGCTGAGGTGCCTGGGGCGAAGGAGACGCCCGCCTTCCTGGGTGAGCGGGCACGGAGCGTAGGCTGAGGGGCTGCTGGGAGGGCGGGGCTGGTGCGCTGGGTGGCGGCTGTACCTGTAGAGGCGGGGGACCCGGATGTTGCCGCCACCGCTAGGGAGCTCCCATCCGAGGACGTGTCGGTGTCGCTGGTGTCACCACCGGTCCCCGTTGTGGTGCTCCCCTCGCCCTCCGGATCACTGGTGCCCTCGGTGTCTGTTCCTGGGCCCACCGGGGCCTTGTGACTTGCAGCTCCCTCGTGCTCCGATGCCAATTCTCCTCCGCCTGATGATGCTAATGCACACATGCACAAGAAGATGAAGAAGAAGGGTGGGGGGAGAAAAACGAAGACCAGGTTGAGTGCATGCAATGTCAACACCGTTGGCGGAGAGGACAGACACAGGAGCCTCATGCACTAAGCCGCGCATTTGGGGTACACTACTCTGACTAGGACAACAGGTCTAGAGACGACAAACGCGCACATGTGTGATGCTGGACCATCGATTGCTGTACTTGTCACCCTACAGAGGTGGGGGCCGGGAGCACAGGGCCATGCCTAAAGGAGAGGACTAATCTACAGAAAGCGCCCTGGCCTAATGTCACCCACAACCCTCCTCCCCCACCCAGACGCCTCCACTGCGCAGAGAGATAACAGAATGTGCTGATACTCACCCCCTTGTGTCTGCTGTGATGTCCTCAAGCTCCCATCCAAATCAGGGTAGGCCACCGCCAGGATCCGGGACATCAGGGGTTCAGGGTACGACTGGCACCCTTCCTAGGTTGGGAGGCCATCCCCAGCAGTGACTCGGCGGTCTTCCTGGTCCTGCGGCGGATGTCCTACCACCTCTTGTGGCAGTGGGTGCCCCGTCTGACGTGGACCCCCAGGGCCCGGACTTCCTTGGCGATAGCACGCCAAATGTCCACTTTCTGATGGGCGCTGACCTATTTGACATGTACAGGGTTGGAAGGAAAAATTCATCAATTTTCTGCATGTTAGATGTGATTGGCCCCCCCTCCCCAACCTTGCCATATGGCACATGCTCTCATCTGTCGTGCGTTGCACTCCTCATTCGCCCCCCACCCCACCAACTTACATCCACCCCACTCCACACAGGCATAGCCCTTTCAATGTGCACCCAGTGTACTTACCTGTTGGTCTGGAGGACCGTAGAGTAACGCATACTGGGGGAGGACCCCATCCACAAGTTTCTCCAACTCCTCAGACGTGAAGGCAGGGGCCCTTTCCCCAGTCGCAGCAGCCATTGTCACTTCCAGACCGAGGTCACAGCAGCACTTGCAGTATAGGTCCTCTCCTGTGGATGATCAGGTCTCGAGTGATTAAGCAGATAGAAAATGGCGGTCACGCCCGCGGCGGTGCGTACCGCGGCGGTGCGTACCGCGACCGCCGGCGCACCTCGTCATTGGCTCCTGAAACCCATAGGCTTCAATGTTAGCCAATGCGGCTTCGTATAGCGGTCTTCGACCGCCTACCGCCACGGTGTGCCACGCCAGCGCATTGACCTCACATCCCATTGTCCCACTTCACAGGTCAGGCAGCTGCCATTTCAAGGGCCCACATGGCATAATTTGTACTGCGTCACACAGGCCTAGGCCTTGCATTGCCACACATACACGCCTTTCAATACATAGATAATCGTGTGCTCGGCATGCTGTGGTGAACGTACCTGTGATTTGCTTGACTCTGTGCTCCATGTTGTCCTTCCTAGGCACCGTCCGCTGGGACTTGCGAGGAGAAGGATGAATACTCGCGTGTACCGACCGCTGGTGGACCTGTCGACAATGGAAGAATGCCATATCATACTACGATACCGACTTGACCGAGCCACTATACATGAACTGTGTGCCCAGCTGGAGCCAGCCCTGATGTCCCCCATCCGCCAACCCACAGGAATTCCCCCTCTAGTGCAGGTTCTGTCAGTCCTCCATTTTTTGGCAAGTGGCTCATTCCAGACAATAGTGGCCATGTCATCTGGAATGTCTCAGCCTATGTTTTCAAAAATTTTGTCTAGAGTGTTGTCTGCCCTGACGAAACACATGCGGAGCTACATTGTATTCCCTGAGGAGGTTGATTTGGCCACTGTGAAGGGTGATTTTTATGCCCTTGGACATATCCCCAACATAATTGGTGCCATTGATGGGACCCATGTGGCTTTAGTACCCCCAAAAGACGATGAGCAGGT
This sequence comes from Pleurodeles waltl, assembly GCF_031143425.1. NCBI lineage: Eukaryota > Metazoa > Chordata > Amphibia > Caudata > Salamandridae > Pleurodeles > Pleurodeles waltl. The sequence continues at coordinate 427,977,130 of NC_090437.1, forward strand.
GTACAGAAACAGGAAAAGTTACCATTCTATGAACGTCCAGGTGGTCTGTTTGGCTGACCAGTACATCTCCCATGTGAATGGCAAGTTCCCTGGGTCAGTGCATGACGCGTATGTGATGCGTAATAGCAGCATCCCTTATGTGATGGAACAGCTACAGAGACAACGTGTGTGGCTAATTGGTGACTCTGGTTACCCCAACCTGCCTTGGCTATTGACCCCAGTGAGGAATCCCCGGACCAGGGCAGAGGAACGGTACAATGAGGCCCATGGGCGAACTAGGAGGATCATAGAAAGAACCTTTGGCCTCCTGAAGGCCAGGTTTAGGTGCCTGCATATGACAGGGGGATCCCTGATGTACTCACCAAAGAAGGTGTGCCAGATCATCGTGGCCTGCTGTATGCTTCACAATCTGGCATTGCGACGTCAGGTGCCTTTCCTGCAGGAGGATGGTCCAGATGGTGGTGTTGAAGCAGCTGTGGAGCCTGCGGAGAGTGAAGAGGAGGAAGACGAAGAGGACGACCCAGACAACAGGGACAGAGTTATCCAACAGTATTTTCAGTAGCACACAGGTAAGAATCACCCACGTCATTTAACATTTACTGAAAGCCCCCTGCATCTTTACTTTGTGTATTTCCCCCCAGTTCATTTATACTGATGTTTGATTTTCCCTTCCCTTTTCAGTGCTGTATGACCCACTGCGTGACTTCTGCTTGGTTAGCCATTGGACTAATGCTTATTGACATCGGTATGTTGTCATCACAAAAATAACAGAACATTATTGATCAGTAATGTGTTATACATTTGTAAATAATACAGGCTGACTCCTGAATGATTTCAGTGCAATGAGTGATTTATTTTTAGTGCTAGATATTGGTACATGATATTAAAACGGTGATGGGTGAGGGTGGAGTTATGTCCATGGCAGAGCCCAGTTCTCAGTTTCACAGGTGTATTTTCCATATGCCTGTGGAAGGATGGAGCAGGGGCAGTTCAAGGTTGGACAGGGTGACACTGTGGGACAGTGGGATGACATCAGGAGGTATCTTATGCTGGCGGGGGTCTTGGCATCCTACTCTGTCTTCCTGTGAGATCTCAGGTTCCTCTTGCGGGGTGGTTGTTCTTCAGCAGGAGGTGGGGTTCTGGTGGGCCGTCGTTCTGTGGGGGCCTCCTGACCACTAGCGCCGGCGGAGGTGGTAGGCTGTTCCTGGCTAGTGACAGGGGCCCTTTGTGGTGCCACATGGTCCCGCAATGTGGTTTCTATCCGGTTGAGGGCCTGGACTATGGTCCCCATAGCGGTAGCGATGTTCCTGAGTTTATTGCTGAACCCCATGTACCGTTCCTCCTGCTGTGCCTGGATCTCGGTGAACCTGGCCAGTACCGTCGCCATCGTCTCCTGGGAGTGATGGTATGCTCCCATGATGGTGGTGAGGGCCTCTTGGAGAGTGGGTTCCCTGGGCCTGTCCTCCCCCCCCTGTCGCACAGCAGCCCTCCCAGTTGCCCTGTTTCCCCGGGCCTCTGTCCCCTGGACGGTGTGCCCACTACCACTGCCCCCAGGTCCCTGTTGTTGTTGGGGTGTTGGGTCAGCCTGGGTGCCCTGTAGTGGCGGACACACCGCTGATTGACGCGTCCGCGAGACAGAGGCATGGGCCCGCTGGGTGGGAGCTGTGCTGGTGTTCCCAGAGGGGGTTGGGTCTGCTGTGGCCTATGTCTGTGTGTGGGGAACCGACTGTCCAGAGGTCCCCGATGGTCCGGGCTGGTCATCAGGTTCTAGGTCGACAGAGCTGCTGTCCTCGCTGGGGGCCTGTTCTGGGGGTGGGATGGACAAATCTGGACCCTCCGTGGCGGTGTGTTGGCGTTCGGGCCCTGCAGGGGTAAAGGAGTATGGTTATTGTTTCTGTGTGTGCCATGGCGTGCATTTTGAGTGCCCTTGTCCCCCAGTGCTGGCATTCCCTTGTGGGAGGTGTTGTGAGGGTGGTGGGGGGGGGTGTATGGGTATGTGCAATGGTCATGCTTTGGTGGTGGCTGTCTATGGTTTGTGTTGGCATTCAGGGGTTGGTGTTGTTTAGGGTGGGTTGTGCTGGTGAGACATTGGCAGGGAGGTTGTGTGCTGGGGGGTTGAGATTGGGGGTGAGGGGGGGGTTGGCATGCTGGTGGTTGGGGGGGGATGAAGTAGTTGAGATTCGACTTACCAGAGTCCATTCCTCCGTGTACTCCAGCGAGGCCATCAGGATGCAGGATGTTTACTACCTCTTGCTCCCATGCTGTGAATTGGGGTGGAGTGGGTGGGGGTCCGCCGCCAGTCTTCTGCACAGCGATGTTGTGTCGCGACACCATCGAGCGCACCTTCACCCGTAGGTCGTTCCATCGCTTTCTGATATCTTCCCGATTTCTGGGATGCTGTCCCACAGCGTTGACCCTGTCTACGATCCTTTGCCATAGCTCAGCCTTCCTTGCTATAGTGGTGTGCTGCACCTGTGTGCCGAAGAGCTGGGGCTCAACCCTTATAATTTCCTCCACCATGACCCTGAGTTCTTGGTCCGAGAACCTGGGGTGTCTTTGGGGTGCCATGGGGTGGTGTGGATGAGGTGTGGGGTGGTGTTTGTGGTGATGTGCGTGGTGATATGTGGTGATGTGTGCGTAAATGTGGTGTGGGTGATGAAGTTGGGTTCCTGTGTGTGTTGGGGTTTTCGATTGCTGTGCTCGCTCTCTCTATCTCTATCTCTATCGCCTTCTCTCTGATTTCCAACTAGTGGGGGTTTGTGGGTGATGTGGGTGTGTGTTTTATAGTTGATTGGATGTGTGGGAGTGTTTGTATGTGTGTCAGGTGTGTGTATTTCAAATTGTCCAATGTGGCTGTGTTTTGGAGCTGTGTGTGTATTTTGAGCGAGGCGGTGTGTACCGCCAATGGAATACCGCGGTTGAAAGACCGCCGCGTGGATTCGTGGGTCAGAATGGCATGGGCGTGTTTGTGTTGGCGTGACGGTGGAGGTTTGGTCATCTCCAGTTTTCCGCGGCCCGCTGATGAGGCGGCCTTCCTTGGATGTCGGGTTTTTGGCGGTTTCACAGTTGGTGGTCAGAATGACCGTGGCGGTTTACCGCGGCAGTAGAATGGCGGACTTCTGACCGGCGGTAAGGGCCTTTTACCGCTGAGGTCAGAATGACCCCCATGGTATTGAAACATTGTCCGGTTGATTCTCTTCCGATTCCCATTTAGTTCCTTTAGCTTGGGGATACCCATCTTTGTCTTGGTAGCATACTTTATTAAGGCGAAAAAGAAGTCCGCCCTCTGTACGTTTTCCAGATGCAAACAAAAGCATGTACCAAGCTTGACAAGAACCATTGTGTGAAAAAGGAAGAGGAATGAAAGGTGTTCCTCCTTTCTTTTGATGCGCAGGTATCATTCCACATACCCAACAGTTAGTAGTATTTGTAGCATTATGAGTATGATGCAACATCTGAATGAAAGTATTATTGAAGTACGATTGGCGGTGCTTCTGCTCCTGATAGGGAAGCGTAAAGTAATAGTGATCCTCTGGTACTGGAGTAGTGGCAACAAAAAACTCACGAGCAGGAGACTTCTTTTCAATAAACCAGGTGATTGTTGCTGTAACCACCAAAACAACAACAAACCCCATAATACTAATGATCAATTTGTTATTCATTTTAGCAACAGTGATAATCGACCCTTTCAGAAATGAATTAAAAACAATCGTTGGAGCTCTTATCCCTGGGCAGCCGCTGATTTCTTCACCACGGGCCAAGACGGGTGTCACTACTCTAATGCACGGCTGATCCACCCCCCTTGCCACATTGGCTCTCCGTTTCACTAACCCAGGGCGTTAGCTCAACCAGTCTTTTCAAAACTATTTTCAGATTCTTTCCTTGGTCTCAAATTATATCGTTCGTCAGGTGATATAGCACGGCCTTTCTCCGTAGTCAAAATCTCTCGATGATCGGTCAGCACAGCAGGTTCCACCAAGGTAGGTAGCACTCTCTTGCAGTGAGTACTATGGACCCAATTATTTCGGTTCGTCACTCGAACTGCTGTCCTTGTCGCAAGGAGCACCTGTTCTGGGCCTCGCCACCTTGGTTCCAAGCTGCTTGATCTTTCAAAAGACTTAATCATCACCTGGTCACCAGGTCGGAGTTCATGGCCTTCACCTGTAGATCTGTCAGGAAGTGCTTCTCGAACCTGTTGATTAATAGAAACCAAATTGTCGGTTAACTGTGCCAAATAATCATTCATCAGGACACAAGGTACATCATATACAGATTTTGGTTTAGGAACTCCCCAAATACTACTTCATAGGGGCTAAGGCCAAGTCGGGAGTGCGGCACTGACCTAATAGACAATAATGCCAATGGTAATGCATCCGGCCAAGTTAAGGATTTGGAAGCCTGTATCTTCGCTAATTTCAGGTTCAATGTAGCATTATACCTTTCCACCAACCCTGCTGATTGTGGGTGGAAAACCGCATGGAACTTCTATTTGATCCCTAATCCTTTCAGGACATACTTAATAACTTCCCCAACAAAATGAGGTCCGTTATCACTCCATAAAAGTCTGCAAACACCAAACCTAGGGAAAAATTCTTTCAAAAGCACCTTCACTGTGGTAATGGCAGTATTATCCTTTGTGGGGTATGCCTCTATCCATTTACTGAAGGCACAAACCACCACCAAGACATACTTTAAATTGTTGCAGCGTTCAAGCTGAATATAATCCATTTGTAGAACTTCAAAAGGTGCAGTTGGTGTAGCAAACCCTCCTGCAGGAGTACGTGTCCCTTTTCCAGGATTGTATTGTAAGCAGATCAAACAAGACTGTACTATTCTCTTAGCTGTACTGGAAATTTCTGGATGCTCCCAAACTTGCGTAAGCAACTTCGTTATTGTTGAAGCTCCAACATGTGCCAGCCCATGTGCCATCTGAACCATAGGTTGTACAAAAGCTATAGGCAATTTCCATTTATCCATCTGCTTATTCCGCCAACAGCCCTCATCATCCAATTCTCCATCTTTAGACCATTGCTCACGTTCTTTCACAGAAGCAGATTTCTGTATATCTAATACGTCTTGTCTAGCATTATGCCAACGTTCAGCTTGTGACTTCACTACATACATAGAAGTAGTACTTCGCTGCATCACAGTCTCACGTGCTACACGGTCTGCAAGAGCATTACCTTGCCCTATCTTATCGGTCACTTTCTTATGTGCACTACATTTCACAATAGCTAGTTTATTTGGATATGTCAATGCAGTCAAGAGGTTATGCACTAATTCTCTGTGCATTAACTGCATCCCGTGGGATGTGAGAAAACCTCTCTCCTTCCAAAGCAAACCAAAATCATGAGCCACTCCAAAAGCATAGCGGCTGTCTGTGTAAATGTTCACACTTAAATCAGTACTAAGCTCACATGCTCGTGTCAAAGCTATTAGTTCAGCTGCTTGAGCTGACTTCTGTGGTATACGAGCTGTCTCCACTACCGTGTGTATTGTATTGTGGTGATTGCATATGCAGCTGAGGTCGTACCATCTGGCAACTTCAAACAAGACCCATCAACCCACAGTTCCCCGTCTACATCTAAAAGGGGCGTATCTTGTAAATCAACACGACCCTTTGTCTGTTCTTCGGTAAGGAATATACAATCATGTGTTTCTTGTGACTGATGCTGAGTCACCGGAGATGGCAACAAAGTAGCTGGATTTAGTGTCGCACATCTCTTCAGTGTAATGTGAGGAGCCAACAATGTCAACTCATAACCTGTCATACGGGCGCTAGTTAAATGTTGTGTCTTTGTTTGATTTAAAAGAGCATCAACCGCATGGGGTACTAGCACCAACAGCTTATGTGACAAAACTATCCCTTCACTCTGACGTATTGAGACAGCTGTTGCGGCAACTGAACGAAAACACCCAGGCAACGCTCGAGCGACAGGATCAAGTACTGCTGAAAAATATGCACAGGGACGCTGCTTATTGCCATGTGTCTGTACTAAAACTGACAATGCACATCCATCTTTCTTGTGTACGTAAAGTGCAAAAGGCTTCATGTAATCTGGAGTACCTAACACTGGTGCAGAACAAAGGGCTTGTCGCAGCTGCCGGAAAGCAGTCTCACATTCATCTGTCCATGGGAGGGGCATTGGAGTATCTTTAGTCAAAAGTGCTAGCAAAGGTTTGGCAATGTGTGAAAACCCTAATATCCATTGCCTACAAAAAGAAGTAAGACCAAGGAATGCACGAACATCTTTCTGAGTAGAGGGTACTGGTGTGTCTAAAATTGCTTGAATACGATCTGATGTAAGTGCACGGTCCTCCTTAGACAAAAGGTGACCTAAATAGGTTACCTTTGGTCTACAATATTGCAATTTCTTTTGTGACACTTTATGATGGTGTGAAGCAAGAAAAGAAAGTAAGGACAAAGTGCACTTTTCACATTGCTCCGGGGTATCAGCTGCCAACAAAATTCCATCAACATATTGTATGAGAGCCACACCTTCAGGTAAAACAAAAGAATCAAGGTGTCCAAAGTCATAGTACAAGAACTAATTGCTCCCTCAACTTCCTCATAAAAGGCGGCTGGATTTTTCCGCGGGTCAGGTAATGCTGTTTTAAGTGCCATTACATCTGCCCTATTCCAAGGAGTATACACCCAATTATAAATAAAATAACCCTTAGCATCAACAGAAGTTTTATCATCACTTGTACCCAATCCTTTAGGAGGAACATACAAATGCGCGGCCTCCCGCATTGGTTTCGCGTGAACTATCATAATCTTATCTGTTTCAAAGATGGAAGCTTGCGCCCCTTCGGTCTGAGATGCTTGTGCAACTGCGTCCGCAGCCCTTTTCTCTTCTTGCAAACGGACTGCCACAATATGTAATTTCATGAAAAGCCTGATTGCATCAGCCACCTGGGAGAAAACAAAAAGACCATCACGCATTTGCGTATGATCAGCTGCTACATTATCGGGCTCTAACTCCTCAGAATATTTCCGATATAGTTCAATAACAGCTGAGCCAAATGCCTCAGTAAAATATAGCTGCTCCTTTTCCGTCCACCCTTTCATGTTGTCTAAAAGTTCAGAAGCAGAAACAACGCTACGAATTGTTTTACGAGCAATAGATCTAAGCTCAGACGCACGGTCAGCAGGCAGCATAGAGCGACTGTCCCGCATCTTCTGTTGCTCCGAACTGGAGACTTTAGGTAACTCATGAGGGGCAGAAGGGACGACATATGGAGGTGGAGGGCGATCTAGTAACAATAAATCATCATGTGGTTTATTAAGGATAGGATAGAGAGGTTGCCTAACAGTGTATTGGCCAGTTACCTGTAGCTTACGTTCTTTCTCTTCTAGCTCCTTTAAGTCATTTATTTCTTTCTTTCTCATTTCCAATGCTTTCACATATACATTCTTCCGCTGCACTTTCTCAAGCAAGGCTTGCTCACGCTTCACTCGTCCACGCGCTTCTTTCTCTCACATTCATACACAGTCAAACATATCTTGTCTAGACTTTCGCTTACACATACATTGTTCCACATACTCAATCTTTCGCAAATCAAATGACCCATGCATAGGCCAACGTAACTCAGGATCCGCGCGGGTGTATTTATTCCATAATGTGCTGTACATTATAGAAGAAAGACCATGTTTAACATACATATCTCTATTTGGCGTCCCCTCTGGGGGTGCCGGTTGCGATTCTTCCAGTCTCAAATTGGTAGCATTACAAAAGCAACACATCCTACGAAGTGCGCTAAAAACAGGCATGCCAAAAATAGTGCAGAATATGCAATATTATAATCAAAGTAACACTTAAGGTGCCGTTCAAATCAAAATTAAATTGGAGAAAATTCTCCTCATTACCTGCCTATATAAATTGCAATTTATATATCAAATCCAAAGAATACAAATTGACTAGTCACCCAAATCACGAAAGCCACAGTAAGTAGTGCTAAACTACATTACCAAACACAGGCATAAAAACCCACAGCAAGTGCCGTAAAATGGCTCTTACCAATCATAGGGTGTCCAGGTTCCAACTGCCAAGTTCTAAAATCGACCAAATGGTCACTGCATGACGAATGAACAAAAAGGATCTCAGTCGAGGACCGGCGCCACCTGGATGGTCAAGTCAGAAGGAAGGGAAAAATGCTGTGGTTGCCAAGACTCGGATCTCCTCAGGCATTGATCGTCCGCAGCGAGATCCCAATCCTTCGTCGCGACCATTCAGTTGGGCATCCGAGTCGCCGATGAGTCCCTGTTCGGGCGCCAATTTGTTGAAGTAAGCCTCAGCAAGGCCTACTAGTGCAAGGGGTTCACCTTTCTCTGCACAAAGTCCTCAGACCATGTAGGAAGAAGTTGGCACAGAAACTGGAATAAAAGACAAAAGTTTATTAACCTCATGAGGTGGTACTACAGTTCAGACAGCACCCTTGGGTAATGTCTGAAGTAGCACACTGAACTGAGAGAGCATGGTCCTTTTATACCCACACAGGGGCTAAAAGGAGATGGTACAATTATGGAAACAAGACTTGTATACATGTAAGGTCATGTGGAAAATGCACAGTCGACAGGTAGGAGGAGCTAACAGTTTCCAAGGACTAACAGCTGCAGACCTTACTGAGCATGTGCGAAAGTAAGAGATGCTAAATATAACTTGTCACTAGGCAGATTTCAAGAGCAGTTAATAGAAAGGTAGGACAGAGCACATGGTGAGCACATGGCAGCATGTAGCAGAGAAAATGGCTGCCATGAATACAAAATGGATTCCGCAAAATGTTCACAATAGTTACTAAATACAAGATGTCTTCTGCTAATGCTTAATCTAATCACTGCCAAATTACAACACCATGACTATACTGGAATATTTCAAATACGGCCTTTCAGTGACCTGAAAATTGTACTGTAAAGTCCGCTATTTTAAACCATTAAAAAAAAAAAAGTTTTCAACGCGACAGTCCATCATAGAACAACACGCTTGGGGAAATTTACCTGCATGGTGCAATTACGATCTTGCATTACAACTTGATGAGGGCAAAGTTCTTAGAGTCAGTGGGCTGTGCCAGTGGTGGAAGTGAGTAGGGGCCTCCTAATTTGGGGCACGATCAATTATTATTTAATTTAAACAAATTAAACACTAAGGGGCTGATTTAAGAAAAGTGGTGTTGCACACAGTGCAGTGCCACTTTCCTTGCATCCTTTAGCGCCCCCTACCTCCACCATGTGTGCATAGTATTTAAAATACGGCACACCATGGCGTAGGGTAGGGGCAATACCATCAGAATTCCTGATGCTATTGAAGTGCTCAGCAGGAGTAGCACCAACATTTTCCCACTACTCCTGCAGAGTAGATAGGGGCATTGTATTCAATGGCATGCCCTCTTTTAATGCCTGCTCTGAGCAGGCGTTAAAAGTGCCGAAAAAAAATCATGTAAGGAAATCTCTTAGATTTCCTTGTGCTATTTTTTTGGCCCCACCTAACAGGGGAACGTCCCCTTTGCATACATTATACCTGGCTCAGGGATAATGTAGCGCAAAGGTTTACACAGAGGCACTTTGTAAGTATGGTGCTGAGTTTTTGGCCATCTAATGCCACATTAGCGTCAAAAGAATGACACAAATGTGTTGTTTGGATGGCGCTAGGGCCTCCTAAATCAGCCCCTAAAGGTGATTCTTTACCTTGATTCAGCTTTATCCAATGTATCTAAATGCACCCATGTCACAATAACATACTTAGAGATTTTGATTTATATTGACTTGACTACTAAGGTTCAGGATGCATTTTTTAACTTTATAATATTGTGCTGTTTAAACAGCTCTGCGAATATGGATGGTTAGGTTTCTGCAATCAATAACAAAAACATATAATCAGACTTGAGGAAGAATACTATTAGAATCTACACTGCTAATTTGTGTCCCATATTCAGGGATGTACTTTTAACTCTACTGCATCCAGTTACTTCACTCTATAAAATTGCGATCCCAGTTAACACGCTATACTCTAAAAGCAATCCTAGATTAATTGCAACCTCTGGGCAACCCCATCAAAGTATGGTGGTGTCAAAGCATAAAAACAACTAAGTTTAATTGCAATGTTGGGAACATCACGGAAGATAGTAAATTTAAAGTGTGGAAAATGTTGATAAATGTGAACCCGAATCTGAGAGGGTCAGTAAACAAGTTCATTTTTCAGTACTTTACAATCTAGATGCTTCCAGAGGAATAGTGAACCCTCGGAGAAAAGGCTATTATTCTTGTCTGGCACATATGACGTGAAGTAGTTATATAAAATAAATCGGGAGCATTATGTTTTAGTTTTGAAACCCCTTTCACCATTTCTCTCCTTAATGAGCAGTAGCTAACACTATGAGACAAGCTTAGACAGGGAGGTCATTTTTTGCATAAATGTACATGCAGGTGATTAAATGCAATCCGGCATAATTGGGATATAAAAAGAGAGCAACACAACAGACTCAATGAAATCCGTACAAGTAAACAGAAGCTAACATACTTTTTGAACGTTATTTTCCTCAGATGTTTCCTGGAAAGGCATCAGCACCTAAACAGTGTTATGACACATATCATCGAGGTATTCTATTTATCAGTGAATTGTGCCCTAGTTTATTTGTCATAGTTGGGTTATTCTATTTAGCAAGATCCACGTACGGGTATAAGAAGCTGGTTTAAGCGAATAGCCCAACTATGACAAATAAACTAGGGCACAATACACTGTTTGGAGGATCGTCTATAAAAATGGGGGAATTGTGCACGCTCAAATAAAATTGCTCAGGTGTCTGAATCCAGCACTCTTCTTCTTCAATAATGATGGACATTGTATGTAATGTTTAATGCTTGGGAAATATTTTTCAAATGTACAGTGCAGTGCTTATGGCCATAGAGATGCATGTACGCACACATTCTTGCCAACACAGGTGTCTCACTAGAGAGGCAAAGATACATTGATATTTAAAGTAAGCAAACAATACATCCCGGAAAGTTGGGTGAATTGCAAGGTTCAAATTAGGGCACAGGTAAACAAAGAGTTTGTCTTGGCTGTCACTTTTTTTGACAAATCCTGAATGCAAAATCGTTCTTTGGTCTTTACGAAGCCATGCAGATGTCAGGTTGTGCAACACATATACAAAGAGGTACTAGCCTCAAAATAGTTTTAGTGTAAGCCTTCCTGCACAAAACGTATTTCTGCCTACAACGCAGGTATCCTTGTACCATCGCGCAGGCAGCCCAAAGGGCTCCTACATATGGAGAGAGCAGGAACTGGACCTTTCTTCGAAATTATGGTGTAATTCTTTTCTCTCCAGGTCATGCAACACAGCGTAGCAACTTTGCTTGCTGCACTGCATTACGCCACTTCTTTTTAAATATAGCCCTAGATTAACTTACACTAATAAACAGTTCAAACTATTACTTTAGTATAAAAATATTTTTGATGTTTATTTCTGAATTAAATATATATTTTTACAATTTTTCCTATTCTTTACCATAGGGAGGCATTTCAGCCAGGTCACAGAATTCTGCATGGTAAGATGAGGAAAAAAAATAAAAAGTGAGTTTTTTAAACCAAAATAAATAATAAATATATGTTTTTGTGGAATATTAGTGTAGGAAGCTGGCTCTGTATGTACTATATCAAAATGAGATATAGTGTCAAGGGGTTCCCCAAGAGGTTTGACAGAGGCCATAATAGATAATACCAATGCGCTCTTTGTGGTAGTGTGGTCAAGAAGTTAGGCTTATCAGAGGGTAGTGTAAAGCATTTGTTTTACACACACAAGCAATGAGTGAAAACACACACTTAAAGACAACTCCAGCCAAAAAGTTTTTATATAGAAAAATATTCTTTTGTCAATTTATTTCTAGAAACACAAGATCCATTTAGCAGGTAAGTACATTAAATGAAAGGTACTTTACATAGTAATACTTAGAAGTTTGAATGGAATCAACAATGTACACAGTTTTCTTTAAAATGGCAAAAAGCCATTTTAAAAGTAGACAACCTGCAATTTTCAACAGTTCCTGGGGGAGGTAAGTAAAGTACAGTTTTTGAGGTAAGTAACAAACTTACGGGTTCGATCTCCAGGCCATAGGTAGCCCACCATTGGGGGTTCAAGATAACCCCAAGCACCAACAACACAGGGCCCGTTAGGTGCAGAGGTCAAACAGGAGCCAAAATAAAGTGGGTCCCTAAGAAGACAGGGGGTACTCTGGTTCCGGTCTGCTTGCAGGTAGGTTCCCGTGTTGTCGGAAGGCAGACCAATGGGGTTTACAGAAGCATTGGAGGGGCCCAAAGTAGGAACAAAAACCACACCCTCAGAGGCACAGGGGCGGCCGAGTACAGTGTGCAAACAGAGCGTAGGATTCTCAATAGAACTCTATGGAGGGACCAGGGGTTCACTTAGGTGATGCAGGCAGGGCACAGGAGGGCCTCTCGGGCAAGCCACTGAGTGGGCAAGGGTGAGGGCCGCCTGCTGGTCATTGCTGCCCTGGTGGTCGGTTTCTCTCGGGCCTGGGGGCTGCAGGTACAGTGCTTGTCCAGGAGATGGATATCTTCATCCTGGGCAGTTGAGGTCATGGGGGTTCTCGGGATTCCCTCTGCAGGCGTCATCGTGAGGGTGTAGCGAGGTCAGCCCAGGGTGGACGCGTAGTTGCAATCGCCTCCGGATCCTCTCTGGCTAGTTGGATTCTCTGGACAAGGGCCGGGGGTGTGAGAGCCCCTTTAAAGATGATTTCTTTGTCTTCTCTTTGGACAGGTCCACTGTCCACAGGAGTTTCTTGGTCCTCAGTGATGCAGGCAGTCTCCTGGAGGCTTTTCAGGGGTCACTGGTCATGCAGAATGCGTTGCATCTTCAAATGCAGCTTTTTGAAACAGGAGATGGGCCGGTAAGGCTGGGGCCAAGTCGGTTGTTGTCTCCTTATCTACTCTGCTGGGTTTTCAGATCAGCAGTCCTTCTTCTTTTCTTGAGGTCATCAGGAAATCTGAAGAGCTCATCTCTATCCCTATTGTTCTTAATCCTCCAAAGCAAGATGGAGGATTTCTCAAGGAGGGAGTCACTTCAGCTCTGGACACCTTAGGGTGGTCCCGGCTGAGGGGGTGACTCATCCTTGTTTTTCTCATTCTCCCTCTGGACTTGCTGCCTAAAGTGGGGGCTCGTCCGGGGGGAGGGGGACAACTGTTGGAGGCTGGCCTGGTTTGTAGTGGGGACCTTGGGTAGTTACACCTTATACCAGGTCCAGTTATCCCTTATTAGTGAAATGTAGTAGTGTTCTAGCAGCTTAGCCTGATAGAGGTAGCTGTAGCAGAGCACCTTAGGCTGAACAAGGAAACATACAAGCTCCTGCAATACCACTATAGTTACACAGTACTTATACACAATAAAACAAAATACTCAGTGTTACCAAAAATAAAGGTACTTTATTTTAGTGACACAAGGCCAAAAATATCTTAGAGGCAATACTCCTTCCGGAGGTATGTATTATAAACAATATATACAATAGAGACCAAAATCAGGTAAGTAAATAGTCACAGAATAGTGCAAACAAGAGAAAATACCATAGAATGCAATAGGAAGAAATATGCCTAGGGGCAACACAAACCATATACTAAGAAAGTGGAATGAGAATCACAAATTCCCCCCTAGGCAAGAGTAGTGTGTAGAGGGGCACTGGGAGTGTAAGAAAACCACAAAGGTGAGTAAAATACCCCACTCGGGAAAGTAGGAGTAAAGTACTGTAAGTTTCCTCAGGACACACTACAAGTCGTGATTAAAGTTGTTGCAAGAACCAAGCACGACTGCAAACAACAAATGGTGGATTCCTGGACCTGAAGACCTGTAAGGAGAGGAGACCAAGGGCCATATATACGAAATTGTGGGTTTGTGACTCGCAAATTGCGAGTATGAGCGACTCGCAATTTGCGACTCGCATACCCGGATGCAGGATGGTGTCCCTGACACCATCTGCAAATCGCAAGGGGGTCACAAAGACCCACCTCGTTAATATTAATGAGGTGGGTCGCAATTTGCGACCCCCTTGTGATTCGCAGCACTCACAGGGATGGTGGCCTGCTGGAGATAGCAGACTACCATGTCTGTGACTGCTTTTAAATAAAGCAGTTTTTTTTTTGTATTGCAGCCAGTTTTCCTTGAAGGAAAACGAGTTGCAATACAAATGAAAAAATGAAACGTTTTTGTTTCATTTTTTCAGAGCAGGCAGTTGTCCATGGGACCACTGCCTGCTCTGAGTAAGTGTTTTCAGGGCCATTCACAAAGGGGAAGGGGTTCCATGGGGACCCCTTCCCTTTTGCGAATGGGTTACCACCAGTCTGACACTGGTGGTAACTGCGAATTGCTTTGCGACCGCGTTCGCGGTCACGAAGCAATTCCACATTGCGATGCGAATCGCAAATAGGAAGGGGAACACCCCTTCCTATTTGCGAGTCGCAGTCCCATTTTGTGAGTCGGTAACCACGTTACTGACTCGCAAAATGGGAATGAGCATCGCAATGTGCTTTTTGCATGGCGCAAACAGCAAAATTAGCTGTTTGTGCCATGCAAAAAGCTTGCTACATTTGGCCCCAAGTCCAGAAGTCGCAGAAGATTCCAGGAAGGACAGGAGCCCCTTCCAACCTAGAAGATGGTGCAAAAGAGGATTCTCTGGTTGGAAGAAGTCTGCAGAAGAACACCAAAGAAGATGGCTGCAGGTTCCTGCATGATGCAAAGGATGTCCCACGTCGAGATGTTTGATGCAGGCGAGTTGCAGCACTAGATTCGTCCAACAAGCCTTGGTTCAAGTAATGTTGCAAATTGCATCAAAATGGCACTGCCTGGACCCAGGATGGACCAGGGGGCCTAAACTTGGACTGAGGAGGCAGAGGGGGCTCCCAACACTGGAGGGAACCCAAAGTTGACCAAGGCAACACCCACGGAGGTCCCAGTACATGGGGCAAAGAAGGTGCAAATTGCGGTTACTTTAGCACTACAAAAGAAGGTCCCACGCCATCAGAGAACAACTCAGCGAGCTGAACGTCACAGGATAGAGTGCTGGAGACCTGGGCCAGGCTGTGCACGAAGGATTCTTGCAAATAGTGTACAGAGGCCTCAGGAGTTAGAGATGATGTGGTGCACAGGGGTACTGTCGCAAACGGGAAAGGCAAGCTCTTACCTCCACCAAATTTGGACAGCTGGACCTTAGGACAGTGTGCGTCGAAGGGGTCCACCACCTGTGTTCCAGGGAGCACGCTCGTTGCCAGGAGAGGAGTCCCAGAGAACCGGTCATCATCTTAGAAGGTGCCTGCTGGTGCAGGAAAGTGACTCCATCTCTCCACAGGAGATTTCTTCGGTCCTTCTGGTGCAGCGTAAAGACAGGGAGTCCTCAGAGCATACACACATTGGAAACTGTTGCAGTTGCTGGCTGGAGCTGAAGCTGCAGAGTCACAGTAGCCTTCTTGGATACTTTGTTGTAGTTACAGCGGATCCTGGAGCAGTCTGTGTAGGAGGCTGGCCTGGTTTGAAGTGGGTACCTTGAGTACTTACACCTTATACTAGGTCCAGTTATCCCTTATTAGTGAAATGTAGTAGTGTTCTAGCAGCTTGGGCTGATAGAGGTAGCTATAGAAGAGCAGCTTAGGCTAAACTAGGAGACATGCAAAGCTCCTGCAATACCATTATAGTTACACAGTACCTATACACAAATAAAGACAATACTCAGGGGGTTATTCTAACTTTGGAGGAGTGTTAATCCGTCCCAAAAGTGACGGTAAAGTGACGTATAAACCACCAGCCGTATTACGAGTTCCATAGGATATAATGGACTCGTAATACGGCTGGTGGTAAATCCGTCACTTTTCCGTCACTTTTGGGACGGATTAACACCTCCTCCAAAGTTAGAATAACCCCCTCAGTGTTACCAAAAATAAAGGTAGTTTATTTTAGTGAAACAAGGCCAAAAATATCTTAGAGGCAATACTCCTTCTGGAGCTAAGTATTATACACAATACATACACTAGACACCAGAATAAGGTAATTAATTAGACGTAGGATAGTGCAAACAATAGAAAATACGATAGAATGCAAAATAAGAAAATAGGTATAGGGGCAACGCAAACCATATACTAAGAAAGTGGAATGTGAATCACAAATTCCCCCCTAGACAAGTGTAGTGTGGAGAGAATTACTGGGAGAGTGAGAATACCACCAAGGTGAGTAAAATACCCCACCCAAGAGCTGAGGAAAGTAGGAGTAAAGTGCTGCAAGTTTCCTTCGGACACACTACAAGTTGAGATTAGAGTTATTGCAAAACCCAAGCAAAAAATGGTGGATTCCTGGACCTGAAGACCTTTAAAGAGAGGAGACCAAGTCCAGAAGTTGCAGAACATTCCAGGGAGGACAGGAGCCCCCGCCAACCAAGAAGATGGTGGAAAAGAGGAGTCTCCGGTTGGAAGAAGACTGCAGAAGAGCACCAAGGAAGATGGCTGCGAGTTCCTGCGTGATGCAATAGATGTCCCACATGGAGATGTTAGATGCAGGTGAGTTTCAGCACTGGATACTTCCAACAAGCCTTGGTTCAAGCAGTGTTGTGGATTGCGTCAAAGTGGCGCTGCCTGGGCCCGAGGGACCTGGGGGCCTCAACTCAGACTGAGGAGGCAGAGGGGGCTCCCAACACTGGAGGGAACACACAGTCAAACAGGCAGCACCACGGAGGACCCAGGACATGGGGACAAAGAAGGTGCAAATTGTGGTTGTTGCAGCACTACAAAAGAAGGTCCCATGCCGCCGGAGAACAACTCAGCAAGTTGAACATCTCAGGATTGAGTGTGTAGGAGGCTGGCATGGTTTGTAGTGGGTACCCAGGGTACTTACACCTTATGCCAGGTCCAGTTATTCCTTATTAGTGAAGTAGTAGTGTTCTAGCAGTTTAGGCTGATAGAGATAGCTGTAGCAGAGAAGCTTAGGCTGAACTAGGAGACATGCAAAGCTCATGCAATACCACTTATAGTTACACGGTACTTATGCACAAGTAAAGACAATACTCAGTGTTACCAACAATAAAGGTAGTTTATTTGGGTGACGCAGTACCAAAAATATCTTAGACGCAAAACTCCTTCTGGAGGTAAGTATTATACACTATATATACACTAGACACCAAAATAAGGCAAGTAATTAGGCATAGGATTGTGCAAACAATAGGAAATGCTATAGAATACAATAGGAGAAAATAGGTCTAAGGACAACACAAACCATATACTAAGAAAGTGGAATGCAAATCACAAATTCCCCCCTAGACAAGTGTAGTGTGTGCAGAATCGCTGGGAGAGTAAGAATATAGTAAAGATAAGTCAATTACCCCACCCCAGAGCCCAGAAAAGCAGGAGTAAAGTACTGCAAGTTTCCTTAGGACACACTACACCTCGTGATATGGATTATTGCAGTAACCAACCAAGTCTGCAAACAACAACTGCTGGATTCCTGGATCTAAAGACCTGCGAAAGAAAAGGACCAAATCCAAAAGTCAAAAAAAGTTCCAGGAAGGACAGGAGCTCCTGCCAACCCAGAAGAGGGTGCAGAAGAAGAGTCACCAGTTGGACAAAGACTGCAAGAATGCACCCTAGGAAGAAGCCAGTGGGTTCCTGCATGATGCAAAGGATGTCCCACGACGTGAAGATGGTTGCAGACGTGATTTTGTGTTGGAAATTTCAATGGGGTCCACCCTCTGTGTTTCCAGGAGCACACTTGTCACTGTCAGATGAGTCCAGGAGTATCAGTCATTGACTTAGAAGGTGCCTGCTTGAGCAGGGGAGTGACTCCGTCATCCCACAGGAGATTTCTTCAGTCCTTCTGGTGCAGAATGAAGACAGGGAGTCCTCAGAGCATGCACACAATGTAAACTGTTGCAGTTGTTGGCTGGAGCTGAAGTTGCAGAAGAAAAGTATCCCTTATGGATACTTTGTTGCTGTTACAGCAGTTCCTGGAGCAGGCTGCAGTTGATCCGAGGTCAGAGGATGAAGTAGTAGTTGCAGAGGATTCCTGCTGGAAACTTGCAAGTAGAATTTGAAGAGAACCCACAGGAGAGACCTTAAATAGCCCTGAGAGGGGGATTGGCTACCTTATCAGTTAAGGACCTATCAGGAGGGGTCTCTGACATCACCTGCTGGCACTGGACACTCATAGCCCTCCAGAGTGTCCCCACACTTTGCAAAGCAAGATGGCTGAAGTCTGGGACACACTGGAGGAGTTCTGGGCACCACCCCTAAGGTGGTGATGGACAGGGGATTGGTCACTCCCCTTTCCTTTGTCCAGTTTCACGCCAGAGGAGGGGACAAGGGGTCCCTGAACTGGTGTAGATGGCTAATGCAAGGAGGGCACCATCTGTGCCCCTCAAAGCATTTCCAGAGGCTGGGGGAGGCTAGCCCTCCCCAGCCTGTAACACCTATTTCCAAAGAGAGAGGGTGTAACACCCTGCTCTCAAAGGAAATGCTTTGTTCTGCCTTCCTGGGACTGAGATGCTCAGACCCCAGGAGGGCAGAACACTGTCTGTGGGTGGCAGCAGCTGTAGCTGCAGTGCAAGCCTCAGAGAGCTCATTTGGCAGTACTGGGGGTCCATGGTGAAGCTTCCAGGATGCATTGAATTGGCTCCCCAATACCAGATTGGGAATGGGGGACGATTCCATGATCTTAGACACCTTATATGGCCATATTCAGAGTTACCATTGTGAAGCTACATATAGGTATTGACCTATATGTAGTGTACACGTGCAATGGCGTCTCCGAACTCACAAAGTCCCGGGAAATGGCCCTGAACTATGTGGGGGCACCTTTGCTAGTACAAGGGTGCCCTCACACTTAGTATCTTTGCACCTAAGCTCCAGCAAGTGAAGGTTAGACACAAAGGTTACTTGTAAGTTACTTAAGTGCAGTGAAAATGACTATGAAATAACGTGTTCGTTATTTCACGCAGGCTGCAGTGACAGTCCTGTGAAAGGGTTTGTCTGAGCTCCTTATGGGTGGCAAAAGAAATGCTGCAGCCCATAAAGTTCTCCTGGAACCCCAATGGCCTGGGTACCTAGGTATCATATACTAGGCACTTATAAGGGGGGTCCAGTGTGCCAATTGAAATTGGTAAATGAAGTTACTGGACTACAGTGACAAATTTAAAAGCAAAGAGAGCATAAGCACTGAGGATTTGATTAGCAGAGCCTCAGTGACATAGTCAACTACTATACAGACACACAAATTAGGCCATAAACTATGAGCACTGCATTCCTGACCAGTAGGATCCCAGTGAGACAGGCAAAAACATACTGACATACAAATAAAAATGGGGGTAACATGCCATGGAAGATGTTCTTTCCTACACAATCATCCCCCCCCAAACGAGGGACAATAAGGCTAACCTTGCCCAGATGAATCTTCATTGACTAAGTGGAAATATCTGGAGAGTCCATCTGCATTGGAGTGGGTACTCCCAGGTCTATGTTCCACTGTATAGTCCATACCCTGTAGGGAAATGGACCACCTCAACAATTTAGGGTTTTCACCTTTCATTTGTTTAAGCCATAATAGAGGATTGTGGTCTGTCTGAACAATAAAGTGAGTCCCAAACAAGTAGGGTCTCAGCTTCTTCAGTGCCCAGACCACAACAAAGGCCTCCCTCTCTATGGCAGACCAACGCTTTGCTCTAGGGTCAACTTCCTGCTAATGAAAGCAACAGGTTTGTCCTGGCCCTCTGAGTTCAGTTGTGATAGTACAGCCCTTACCCCTAATTCAGAAGCATCTGTTTGAACAATGATTGTTTTGGAGTAGTTTGAGCTCTTCAAGACAGGTGCAGAGCACATTGCCTGCTTAAGCTCCTCAAAAGCTTTCTAACAGCTAGCTGTCCACAATACCTTTTTAGGCATTTTATTACTGGTGAGGTCATTGAGAGGTGCTGCAATGAAGCCATAGTTTTTAATGAACCTCCTGTAATACCCAGTGAGACCTGAGAAGCCTCTGACCTGGGTCTGAGTAGTGGGGGGACCCCAGTCCATAATGGTCTGAATCTTCTCCTGTAGTGGTGCAATCTGTTCTCCACCTACCAGGTGGCCCAGATAAACCACTTTCCCCTGCCCTATCTGGCACTTTGAAGCCTTGATAGTTAGGCCTGCCTTGTGCGGGGCCTCCAAAACGTTCCAGAGGTGGACCAGGTGATTATCCCAGGTGGAGCTAAAGACAGCAATATCATCCAAATATGCTGCACTAAAAGCTTCCAAACCTTGGAGGACTGTATTCACCAGCCTCTGAAAAGTTGCAGGTGCATTTTTCAAACCAAAGGGCATAACGTTGAATTGATAATGCCCTCCTATGGTAGAAAATGCAGTTTTTGCTTTAGCATCTTCTGGCATTTTGATCGGCCAATACCCTGCAGTCAAATCAAAAGTGCTTAGATACTTGGCAGATGCCAGTGCATCTATTAGTTCATCTGCCATGGGTATAGGTTGAGCATCTGTTTTGGTTACTGCATTGAGACCCCTATAGTCCACACAAAACCGCATTTCTCTTTTTCCTTCTTTGCTATGCAGTTTGGGGACAAGAACCACTGGGCTGGCCCAGGGGCTATCAGAAGGCTCAATAACTCCAAGGTCTAACATTGTCTGAACTTCAGCTTTTATGCAATCTCTGACATGGTCAGGTTACCAGTAAATTTTACTTTTGACAGGTAAACTGTCTCCAGTGTCAATTGTATCTTCACACCAAGTAGTTGTACCAGGTGAGAGTGAGAAGAGTTCAGAAAACTGATCAAGGATATTTTTACAGTTTTCCTTCTGCTCAGCGGTAAGGCAGTCTGCCAGAACCACTCCTTCCACTAAGCCATCAGCTTCAGTTTTGGAGAAGATATCAGGGAGAGGGTCACTCTCTTCTTCCTGTCCCTCATCTGTAGCCATGAGCAGGGTTAAGTCAGCCCTGTCATAGTAAGGCTCTAGGTGATTGACATGAAGCACCCTAAGGGGGCTTCTGGCAGTGCCCAGGTCCACCAGGTAGGTGACCTCACCTTTCTTTTCTACAATTTGGTGGGGTCCACCCCATTTGTCCTGGAGTGCTCTTGGGGACACAGGCTCCAATACCCACACCTTCTGTCCTGGGTGGTAGTCTGTTAGTACAGCCTTCTGGTCAAACCATTGCTTTTGGAGCTCTCTGCTGGCCTGAAGGTTTTTTTGATGTACTCAGACATTCTGGATCTTAGGCCAAGCACATAGGGCCTTATTTATACTTTTTGGTGCAAAACTGCACTAAGGCAGTTTTTCCCCAAAAAGTTTTGCACCGGCTTGCACCCTTTTTTATCAGCAGCTGGGCGCCATACTTATGGAATGGTGCAAGCCGGTGCAAAGGGTAGGCTAGCTTAAAAAAATATGACGTTAGGCAGTTTTGAGTCAAAATAAATGATTCTGACCAGATTAGCATCATTTTTTGACGCTAAGGAGCATATTTATACTCTGCACTGAATTAGCGTCATTTGTTTTTAACTCTAATTCAGTGCAAAACTAACTCCATATTTATACTTTGGTGCTAGACCAAATTTATGGAGTTAAAGTCATTTTTTGGAAGTGTAAACCTACCTTGCCTTAATGAGATGCAAGGTAGGCGTTCCCGTGCAAAAAAATGACTCTATGGCATTAAAACCATATTTATACTCCCATGTAAAAATGGTGCAAGGGAGGGAGGAGGGGTCAAAAAATGGGGCAAAGCTTGCTTTGCCCCATTTTTTAAGACCTGGGTCAGGGCAGGTGTTAGGGGACCTGTGGCCCTATTTCCATGGTGGAACACCATGGAATAAGCCCAGAGGTGCCCTCCCAAGGCCCTAGGGGTACCCCCACCCACACTAGAGGGACTGCGAGGATGGGGGACCCCATCCCAGGTAAGTACAGGTAAGTGCATTTTATTTTTGAAAGTGCCATAGGGGGCCCTGAAATGGGCCCCCATACATGGCACCGGGTGCAATGGCCATGCCCAGGGGACCCCCTGTCATGTGGCATGGTAGGTTTAGCACCACAAAATCACGCTAATCTGGTTAGAGTCATTTTTTTTTACTCTAACCTGCCTAAAGCCATTTTTTGGTGCTAAACTCTCTTCTTCTATACTGCCAGCCCCACCTGACTAAAGTCATTTTTTAAAACTCTAGCCTACCCTTTGCACCGGCTTGCACCATTCCATAAATATGGTGCCCGGCTGGTGCACAGAAATGGTGAAAGCCGGTGCTAAACTTTTTGGTGCAAAACTGAGTTAGTGCAGTTTTGCAGCAAAAAGTATAAATAAGGGCCAATATTTTGTAAGTTTGCGCCACTTTTGTGTCATAAAATGACATTAATGCGGTGCAAAAAAAAGTTTAAATCAGGGCCTTGGTGCTAGATGGGTCTAGCACCAAAGTATAAATATGGAGTTAGTTTTG
Organism: Pleurodeles waltl; assembly: GCF_031143425.1. NCBI lineage: Eukaryota > Metazoa > Chordata > Amphibia > Caudata > Salamandridae > Pleurodeles > Pleurodeles waltl. The sequence continues at coordinate 427,999,571 of NC_090437.1, forward strand.
CACCGAATTAGAGTTAAAAAAAAAAATGACACTAATTCGGTGCAAACAGAGTATAAATATGCCGCAGAGTATAAATATGCCCCTAAATATGGCGTTAAGGCCATAGAGTCATTTTTTGCACGGGAACGCCTACCTTGCATCTCATTAAGGCAAAGTAGGTCTCCACTTCCAAAAAATGACTTTAACTCCATAAACGAATTAGAGTAAAAAAAATGACACTAATTTGGTGCAAACAGAGTATAAATATGCCCCATAGTACACAATGTCTTGTTTTGGAGGTTTTAAAGGTTGTTCCCAACCCTCCTTTACGAGAGCAAGGGGACCCCTAAGAGGGTGACCAAATAGGAGTTCAAAGGGGCTGTACCCCACTCCTTTTTGGAATATCTCCCTGTAGGCGAAAAGGAGGCATGGTAATAGGACATACCATCTCCTTCTGAGTTTTTTAGAAAGTCCCATAATCATGTCTTTGAGAGTTTTACTAAACCTCTCAACCAATCCATTAGTTTGTGGATGATAAGGGGTGGAGAACTTGTAGGTAACAGCACACGCCTTCCACATTGCTTTTAGGTATGCAGACATGAAGTTACTACCTCTGTCTGACACCACCTCCTTAGGGAAACCCACCCTGGAAAGCTTCCCAGGTGGGCCTTTGCTACTGCAGGAGCTGTAGTGGTCCATAAGGGCATAGCTTCTGGATACCTTGTGGCATGGTCCACCACCACAAGGATTAATTTATTGCCAGAAGCTGTTGGAGGGTCAAGGGGGCCAACAATATCAATCCCTACCCTTTCAAAGGGCACCCCAACTACTGGCAGTGGGATCAAGGGAGCTTTGGGGTGACTTATAAGTTACTTAAGTGTAGTGGAAATGGCTGTGAAATAGTGTGTGCACTATTTCATGCAAGCTGCAGTGGCAGTCCTGTGAAAAGGTTTGTTTGAGCTACTTATGGGTGGCAAAAGAAATGCTGAAGCCCATGAGGATCTCCTGGAATTCCAATGCCGTGGGTTCCTAGGTACCATATACTAGGGACTTATAAGGGGGGGGGTCCAGTGTGCCAATTGGAATTGGTAAATGAAGTCACTAAACTTTAGTTACTAATTTGGAAGCAGAGAGAGCATAAGCACTGAAGTTCTGGTTAGCAGAGCTTCAGTGACACAGTTAAGCATTACTGACAACACACACATTAGCCCACAAACTATGAGCACTGGGGTCCTGGCTAGCAGGATCCCAGTGAGAGAGTAAAAACACACTGACACACACTCACAAACAGACCATGCTAGAAAGAGGCTACTTTCTCACAACATCTCTACTGGCTGGAGTGCCCTTGGGCGCTGTAAAACCAGGCTTGAGCCTTTGAGGCTCAGCGCCAGGTGTTACAGTTCCTGCAGGGGGAGGTGTGAAGAACCTCCATCCAGGACAGGCTTTGTTTCTGACCACAGAGTGCGCAAAGGCACTCACCCCACGTGGTCAGAAACTCGTCTGGAAATGGCAGGCTGGCATAGACCGGTCAGCCTTATACTAGCAGTTGGGCTAACATACAGGGGGCATCTCTAAGATGCCCTCTATGTGCATTTTGCAATACATCCCACACTGGTATCAGTGTGGTTTTATCATGCTGAGAAGTTTGATACCAAGCTTCCCAGTATTCTTTGTAGCCGGTATGGTGCTGTGGAGTTCATAATGACAAACTCCCAGACCATATACTCACTATGGATACCCTGCACTTACAATGTCTAAGAATGGACTTAGACACTGTAGGGGCATAGTGTTCATGCATCTATGCCCTCACCTGTGGTATACTGTAGTGCACCCTGCCTTAGGGCTGTAAGGTCTGCTAGAGGGGTGACTTACTGATGCCACAGGCAGTGGTTGGTGAGCATGGCACTCGGAGGGGAGTGCCATGTCGACTTTGTCTTTTCTTCCCACTAGCACACACAAGCTGCAAAGCAGTGTGCATGTACTGAGTGAGGGGGTTCCTGAGGGTGGTATAATACATGCTGCAGCCCTTGGGGACCTTCCTTGGCCAAAGGGACTTAACTGTGTGCCAGGGCTATGCCAATTGTGGAAACAAAGGTACAGTTTTAGGGAAAGAACACTGGTGCTGGGGCCTGGTTAGCTGGGTCCCAGCACACTTCCAATCAAAACTGGCATCAACACTAGGCAAAAAGTGGGGCATAACCATGCCAATAGTGGCATTTTCCTACAATTAGTGTACACTGATTTTTTTATATTTATTTTCAATATAAATCAAAATGTACTCTAAAGGTGAGATGATTCTATTACCTAATATTAAGGTAAAACGTTTTCAGCTGCAGAAAGATGAAATGTTGAATTGTGTTTTCTGTGATTCGTAATTGTCACCTGCAGACCACAAGAAGCACTATATTTTCAAATTTCTGGCCTGTCTTGATCTTTTAAGAATCTGTCCCAAATGAAAGCAGGAAATCTCACGTTTGGATTGTTTGCCATTTATAAGAAGTGATGCATCGTAATGTCCTACACATTATTTTAAGTAGTCTGATGGCCATATCATAAAACATTTTTGACAAGGCAATTTCGTGTCTTTGGTAGTGAGTTAAATCAGTTCTTGGTGCAAGCACCTTCTACCAACGTAATATCAGAGAATGTTGTTGTTGGTGGGAATACGTTGCAAAAATATTTTTGCCAATTTTTTGTGACTTTTTTCTTTGGTGCTGATGTGTTCCCTTGGTATTTTTTTTTTTTTTGCTGCTGCATTTTAAGCTGCATTGGTTGATGTGTTGAACTCTATTTTGATAGTTGTAATTTGTGCTGTTATATTTTATATCTGTTATTATACTGCTTTGGTAAATGCAGTACAAAATTTGTGATTAGTTAAAAATTAGCTGTAGTTGTTAATCAAAGTTTGTGCAGACATTGCTGTACATCTCTAGACATGTGTTTCTGGTTTTAGCCGTTCATCAGTAGAGAGCAGAAGTAGTAGAAAGCAGAAGAAAGTAATCTGGGGATGCTGAAATGCTGCCCAAGTCATCTCAAGTCACAGTACTACTCGACAGGCACACTTGTCAGCTCATTGGCTCAAGGGAACCTTTTAAACACAAGGGGGAGGGAGCACACTGCATCTGGAGATAACAAGATAACAATACTATCTACACCAACTTGGTTAAAAAATGACAGCAACTTTGAAGTAAGCATACTGCATTCACTAGGATGCAACACTGCACAACCCCGCAGGAAGTTCCTTGCCATTCCAGGTGATTTCTCCCAATATACATGCTTCTGTGCTTATCCCATGTTCCTTGTTGGCATACACGTCTCTGCTCCTGGAATCTTTCAGCTGAGCCAGTGTCCCTATTTCCTCTGGTAGCAGCAGCTTGAAACAGAGCTTCTCAGCCCTTCGCTTGTTTCGTTCGTATGGTTCTGTATTTATTGCACACTGCAAGAACTGGTCTATTACAGAGTAGGATTGTCTTTACATGACTCTTTTTCGCTTATAGGTATAGATACAAAGGCAGTTCCCATTGCAGACATACCTCAGAGAGAATAATGAAGACGTACCTCTGTTTATCCAATCTCCTCGTTCCCATTAGTCTGCGTAGGTGTGACAATTGTGGGGCTTGTGAGGCGTGTTGGGAAATAGCATTGCTCCATCCACTCATTCCTGTGAAAACCCATGTGCGACTTCACAGAATGGCAAGCCCAAGCTAGGCCGTCTACCTGGGTAAGATTGAGGTACAAGATATTAACCTAGCTGATCAAGCTAATGTGATAGGCAAACCGGCAAAAGGAAACATAGGTGTTAGCACATAGAGTAAACATAACATGAACAAAATGAGGCAGAACCTAGTGTGCAGGTGTCTGATAAAGGCACCTTACCCTCAAGTAGCCCCTTCCCACATCAAACCACTACAGGACATAGCCACATGTCAGGAAATCCTGTAATCCTCATGGCTTCACCTCCAGTATTATCATTAGCACCCTAAGAAAGATTCACAGGAGAGGCAACTGAATTTGCTGCCTTTATTAACCAATGTCAACTATGTTTCATATGTACTAATACATATTTTCCTAATGAACAATTAAAAGTTGTATTTGTCCAGACTTATCTGGGTGGTACAGCTGCTTCCTGATTGATTCCTTTAGTAGAACAGGACTATCCTATACTATGCAATGGTACTGCTTTGAAAGCAGAAATGAAAAAGGTTTTGATCGTCACATGTTCATGCAATCAGCGGACATGGAACTATTAAATCTAAAACGGGGGAATAAGGACCTCTTCCCTTCTATTACAGTTTTTAATACATTGGTGGCTGAATCAGGGTGAGCAAAAAATAAACATTGTTCCTTGTTTTATAAGGGGCTTATGGATGAGATAAAATATATTTTAGCCCAAGTGGTGACCCCTCCCAATACATGTGAAGACTTGAATCAGTTGGTTGTGCAATTACATAATTGACATTCTGAATGACAACATGATACATGTCATCCAGACACTAAAGTGATATTGATTAGGGAAAGGAAGGCCAAGCCAGAAAAGATCCCAGAAGACCCAGAACCTATTCAGATAGACAGTATAAGGGGACCCTTGAGAAATGACAAAAATAAAGCCATAAAACAATAAACATTTTCTTTATTGTGGCAGGAAGGGATGGACATTCCTTACTTGATTGTGTAATCAAACCCAAGAAAAAATCAGAAGCAGGAAACTAGGTCACCCTTGAACTATGGAGACAGCTTTCTCGTGCGGTGATACAAGACAGACTCCCACAACTGGGCACAAAAAACATATTTATATTCTAGCCCAGTTAAGATGTGAAGGGAAATTGTTATCCATAAACACAATGCTAGATTTGGGGCGACAGATAATTTCATAGACATAAACCTTGCAGCCCAGTGTGGGGTTCTGGTTCAAACAAGGGCAATGATTGAGGAAGTGAAAACTGTTGTTGGTAGTGCTTTGACTATAGGTCCTGTCACTCACACTACAGCCTACTTGACCCTAATAATTCAAGGAGGACATACAACAGTTATCAGTTTTGATGTGAATACAGACCTGCAATTTCAAATCATTTTGGAAATACCTTAGTTACAGACTCATAATCCCACCGTTGAGTAGGAAAAACATAGCCTTACTTTCTGGTATGATTTCTTTTTTTTAAGCCCATTGCTGGACTGCATTCCCAGTAGAAATAGCACAGATAGATGTGGTGGACTATAAGATACTGGAAATACACCCTTGTTACCAAGATTTTGCAGATGTATATTATAGGTTAAGAGCTACCATTCTTCTTCCTCATTGACCTTATGATTGCCAAAGATAGCCCAGATACCTTGCAGTCATAGCTATGCTTTAACAGGAAAAGATAATCTCCATTTAATAGAATACCCAGATGAGATGTTAAAGACAGTATTTATTAGACCATCTTCTTCACCAGTGTCTTTGCCTTTATTATTTGTCTCAAAAAAGGGGGGCGCTGAGGTTTTGTATAGATTATAGGGCTTTGAATACAATGACTATTTAGAACCGATACCCTCTATAGTTAATTTCTACATTAACAAAGAAAAATGCCAAAATACTCACCAACTTGAATTTGCGAGGACTTCTCATCTTGTGCGCGTCCGAGAAGGAACCAATGGAAAACCACCTTTTACACAAAATATGGGTTGTATGAATATCTTGATATGCCTTTCAGACTATGCAACACTTAATATTTCTTAAAAATGTTTTGAAGGAATACTTAGACTTGTGTGTATTGGCTTGCGTAGATGATCTTTCAATTTTTTCTGCCTCTCCTGCTGAACATGAACAACATGTAACGGCTGTTCTACAAAAACTATGCAAAAATGGTCTGTTTGGGAAATTAGAGAAATATGAATTTCATGTCCCAGAAGTTTCCTTCTTAGGCTCTGTCCTATCAACGCAGGGAATTAAGATCAATCCTGAAAAGGTGTTGGCTATAGAGCAATGGAAATTACCCCAAACAGTGACAAAAGAACAGCGTTTTTTAGGCTTTGCCAACTTCTACTGCAGGTTAATAAATCACATTTCCACATTGGTATCACCCATTACAAAACTTTTGCACAAGGGTGTCAAGTTCCAGTGGTGTACTGATGCTGAACTTGCATTTAGACACTTAAAATACAGATTCATGAGAGCTTCTGTTCTACCATATCCAGATCCTACACAGCCAAACCTTGCTGAAGCTGATACCTCTCAAGTAGCAGTGGGTGGGATACTTTCATAATGAGACAGAGATTCTGGACATCTTCATCCCATTGTCTATTTTTCATGTAAACTGAGGCCTGCTGAAATGAATTTTTCAGTCGCCGATAGAAAATTATTGGCAATTAAAAAGTATGCCCAGGCGTAGAACTTAACTCCACCAGTGGAATTTGGGGAATGTTGGCACTTCGTGCTATGCATAGTAGTGCAGAGTTCCTGCATTCCACAACCCAGCATGGAACAGAGTTCATTTGCATGTGTGAGATTTGGTTTTCCACAATAATCTTGGGCCACTAGCATGTGTGCACAAGACTTTACGTTTCCTTGTGCTGCTTCTGGCCACATGCAGGAGATTTTGCGTTTCAAGATGCATCTAAATCTAGTCAAGAAGAGATTTTTAAGTGTTTTTTCTTCTTCAATGGACCTTTCAAGTTGTTTGTTAGTATCAAAAAAATTGTTTGTTATTTTTCAAACAGAAAGGAAATGCCCTCCAAGACCCCAACTTCCTGTTCTGTCTAGAAGGCTCCTCCCAGTGCTTTGTCTATCTCCTGGTCACTTTTTGAGGTGGAAAGATCACTCTCTTTGTCTCCTTGATGTACACCTTTGGATTTAAGTACTTAAGGCCTCATTTGAAGTCTGGCAGTTTTCAGTCCACAGGACTTGCAGTGGCCGTCAGACCGATGCAGCTTTGACGGTCTGATTGCAAAATTGAGGACCACCATCCATGCTGGGAGCAAAGGCATGACAGCGATCAGGTTTGTAATCAGCCATGGTGGAGCTAAACTCAGCACTGCCATGCTGATTACAAACCCTCTTTCTGCCAGCCTTTTCATGGCTAGGATCCTGCCATGAAAAGGCTGGTGTAAAGATAGTGCAGGGGCCCCCCTGCCCTGCATCGTCAGAATTAGTACTGTCTGCTCTGCAGACAGTGTGCATTTTGAGGGTGCTGGTCGGATCCCTGTGTGCTATGAGATAGCAGTTGCCTCCTTTAAGGAAGCCGAGTGCTATCTCGTAGCTCTGTTCCCACTGGAGTGATCGTCGGAAACACTCTATTTCAAGGTTAACACCAGTTAGCCACTTCAGGCTGGTGGAAACCTTGTAATAGGGTGGGGGGGACGCCACTGCCATGGCAGTGTCATCCTCGTGAGTTTGGCTGTTCTGCGTTGGGACCATTAAACTCATAACGAGCCCCTTCATTTTTTATGAAATGACACAAATAAGTTTAAAAAACTACTGTGTAAGGTGGTTATTTGTTTGCTTAGGCATGCACCAGTATTTTTTGTATACTTTAATTTGATTTTAAAATGTTAGATTGTGGGTTGCCTGGATTTTATGTATGGGCCTAGTTATTGTATATTGCGCATTTCATTGATTTTTCATCTATTGTAAAGGAAATTTATTGTGCAGCTCAGTACCTTTTCTACATGTTTGTAACATTTGCAATATTATTTCTCTATATGGCCTAGATTTCCAAAGGGCCATCGAGCCAGTAGGTCCAGTATTAGTAGTCATCAGTGCATGAAATAAATGTTTCAGTGGTATGTTTTTAAAACTTCAATAAGGGCAGGGATGGCATACAATTACATTAAAAATGTTGGTTATTGTTTACATTTCATTTTTTTGCAACAAGTGTGCATGTTGTGGAGTAATATTTGATGGTATAGGAGGATGTGTGTTCTTGTGAAACCTTTATAGCTCAGCTAATTTTCATGTTTGGCATTGCTAAATGAATGTTATATTGTCTTCAGTGTTAACACCATGCCTTCTTGTGGCACGCATGTGTGTGTGTGTGTGTGTGTGTGTGAGTGTTTGTCTTTGCTGTCCATGTTGTGTTGCCAGGGGACATTTTGTGTAGTCAATATCCATCGGCTTGCATGTGTTCTTTGTTCTCCATTCCCCATTGTTCGCAGTTGTTGTTTAACAATGTGGCTGGCAGTCATTGTGTGCATCCAGCCACTGTGTCTTTGCCATAGACTTGCATGTGTTCTTTATTCTCCTTGCTGCTTGCTGTTGTTGTTGTTGTGTGACCATGTGGCTGGCAGCCTTTTTGTGCATCCAGCCAGCCTGTCTTTGCCATAGGCATGCATGTATTATTTCTTCTCCATTCCTCCTTGTTGTTGTTTGAGCATGTGGCTGGCATCTATTTTATACTCCAAGCCAGCATCCATTTGCCATGCCTCCTTTCTCATTGTTGCTGTTTGACCATGTGGCTGGCAGGCATTTTGTACTTCTAGCCAGTGTGCCTTTGCCATAGGCTTGCATACAACCATTGGCAATAATTGGTCATTTGTTTATTTTAAGTTTATATTCTAATTGTCTAATTGTCTAATTAATTTTTTGTTTATTTTTGTTTCATTTTATTTTTATTTGTATTTTTTATTTTAATTTTTAAAAAAATCCTTTTTTTAATTCTCTTTTTTCTTTTTTAAATGTTTTCTTTTTTTTCTAATTTCTTGTCTATTTTTTTTTCCAATTTATTTCATTTTATTTAATTCTGCTTTGTTCCTTGATCTATCTATCTATCTATCTATCTATCTATCTATCTATCTATCTATCTATCTATCTATCTATCTATCTATCTATCTATCTCCTGGACACCTTGGCTGCGGTGCACTGCAGACACATCAGCAGCATAAATCAATTTCTTTTAATGATTATTGCTTTTCCCCTGGACCACCTTGTCGCAATAGGTTTTTTAAAGATTTTTCTATTTCTCCATGCACCTCTCTCTAACTTCCACAGGTGTCTCCTTTAAAACAGATGGATATAAAGCACAGAGCTATATCTGCATGTTGTGCTGCCTGCTTTGAAATTCAATTTTATGATGTAGTAGTGTGGTTTGACTTTACAATGTTTGATTAAATTGATATTTATTACATAAATAACCAATCATACTAATATTGCATTTGCCTATACTATTTCAACCTGCAACAATATCACAACTACATGTCTTTTTCTGCTTGGCTGCTTTAAGGTGCACAAGAGAAGAGACATCACATCATGGCAGTACTGCAAAAGAAAAAGACTGTACAGTTATTTCAGTCCTCCTATCTCTTCCACTTGTGTAGCTGAGTGCCACTGTCAACTGAGAGCTTTAAGATGGCCCAAACAAAGCTGCTCCCAAGAATGTCGTAAGTGAGAGAAAGCAGCTTTCCACCAGTGGCGTGAAGACTGCAACCTTTTTCAGGAGATGTGTGGCTGCCACACCGGCCTCTGGGGAGGAACCTGGGAGCAGCACCCCGTTATCAACAGCACCACCCCAACCTAAGCCCAAGACCATGTCTGTCAGTGAGGCAGCCACTGCAATCATGGGATGCCGACAAGCAGTCCCTTTCGCAAAGTAGTACCTGATTGTTTCAGAAAACAGAGCAAAGTGGAAGCAGCCACAGCCAGCAATAGTACATCTTTCCAAAGTTAGAGCAGAAGAGGAGGTTGAGCTTCCTGCTGAGCAAGAACCTTGTCTTTTACAATCAATGGCTCCCAGATCTCCAGCAATAAAATGGAAGGGTAATCATCTACCATCTTCTCCAAGCACCACTTCTGATAATGATGGTGATGATCATGATAAGGACATGTAGTGGACCCCGGCAATGTCCAGGAGATGCCAGGAGAGGCAAAATAAAAGTTTCAGAAAGCCTTAGGATCATGGAAGCGGAGGAAGATGAGGAAGATGATGATGACGAGCCAGTCATTGTCAAAAGCTAGCACATAGGAGTCCAACATTACTAAATAAAAAATGCTTTGAGGGATGTGGCACAGGCAGCACCACCAGCTGCCATATTTGTAAGGCCACTGCAGAGACCTGTACCAACCCCTACCTCAGTAGAGGCATTCACTGCAGAGAAGAGCTAGACACACACCCTTACCTCTAGTTCTTCTTCAGGCATTGACAGTGGACCAGTAGGAATGTACTCCTCCCCAGCTTGGGACTTTTTTACGATTATCAAACAGGAAGAGAACATTGCAATATGCTCAGTTAGCCACGCAAGTCTTTGTCGAGGTAAGCCTGGTTCAAAATATGGTAATGGAGACCAGACCCATATAAAAACAATCACGCAATCCTGTGGGAGGAGCACCTTAAACAAATTACTGAATGTGGTTGCAGTGGTGAAGGTGATCAGCTACAACTGGTCAAATGATGGTGAATCGTGAGGAAGAAGAGGATGACATCCTCATGCAAAGCAGCCTTGTCCCCCGCAGTGCACCATAATCACCTGCCCCAGAGACCTCACAATGGAATAGGCAGACTCAGAGGCCCTACGACTTCAACCACCCAATGGCACATTTGTACAATGCCAAGCTGGCAAAAATGTTAGTGCTGGACCTCCTCTCTTTTTCTTTGGTGGAAGGAGTGGGATTCTTAGAGTTTGTTGCAGCCATCTGCCTCAAATATAAGGTTCCAAATTGGACTGATTTTGCAAGAGTTGCTATTCCAGGGCTGCATCACAATGTGCTGCAATAGGTTGGACAAGCTTTGCAGCAAAGTGTTGTCAACACTATCCACCTGACGAAAGACATGTGGACCAGTTTTCAGGCTACTGATTCAATGTGCACCACTGCACACCGGATCTCTTTTGTGAGGCTCTGAAGCCATTTTTAAGAGTTTTCGTTGGCCTGCCACAGTAGCCATGTTCGCCATGGAGAAACCACATACATCTGCAAACATCTCGGACAAATTTAACAGCTATTAATATCTGAATGGCTGTGAACCAGAGGTCTCCAAACTGGATTTGTTGCCATGGATATTTGCAGTAGCGTAGTCAAGGCCATGGTAGACAGTAGCTATTTCAGGGTCCTGTGTTTGGCACACAGCACCAACCTGGTTGTGCTAGACTTTTTTTTTTTTAAATGAATACATAGTCAGCACCATACTGACCACCTGCAGATGAATCTGTACTCATTTCAGCCATTCTTTTAAAGTTTAGAAGCAACTACTGATTATACAGCATGGTAATGGTCTACTAGTTAAAGCCTTGATATAGGAGGTCCCCACTTGTTGGAACTCAGCCTAGTATAAGTTGCAACGTCTGTTTGAGAGGTACAGACAGATCAATGACTGTCATTCTAATAGGAAGGGATGCAATTGGGAAAGATATGGCCATGGGTGCAGACAAATGGGGCCTTGTCAAATGCCTGACACAGATCCTGCTCCCTTTTGATGTTTACATCCACAAAATTAGCAAGGATGACAGTACAATGGGTGGAGGTATCCCACTGTTGCATCTGCTACAGGAGGTGTGAATCAAAACTCAGATGCTCAGGCCTTTCATTGAGAGCCTAAGCTATTGCTTGACATGTAATGCAAGGCTGCAAAATTACATTATCTCACCCAAAGAGTACATTTGTGTCACCCTACTTGATCAACACTACATAAAACATCTTCCCACTTTCCTTCCTTTTTCTAAAGGGGATGTTTCAAAATACAAGTGGTGGACTGTTGAGCAAGCCCAAGAACTGTAAGAAGGATGACTGAAAAGTGCCACTCCACAGTTTTAGGGTGCCACCTTCAACTTCCAGAAAGGGCAGTTTTTTTGTCTCACAGCAACCAACACTAGCAACAAAAAACACCGGCAACAACAGCATCAGAAAACTGGATACAACCTTGCATTGGCTTGGTTTCAAGTGGAAGGTCTGAAATCCAGTGCAGAGATGAAGACAAAAGAGATTGAGCAAATAACAGCCCCAATGACACTTAAGAGGATGTTCCATGAGTATCTGGGTGGCCCAAAAGAGGTGTATGTGAATCAAACCCCACTGGGTACTGCTATGGGAGGATGTGCCAATGGCCAAAGTAAGGCTGGCAATAAAGTATTGGGCTTGTCCAGTAGCCAACATGTCTGTTGAAAGTGTGTTCAGTGCAGCTGGCACATTTGTTATAGTGAGAAGGATGAGTCTCTTGCCTCAAAATGTGGCAATATTAACCATGGTCTAAATGAGCCAGCATTTTATACCACCTGATTATACTGTTCCAAAAACAACACAAGAAGAGGATGATTAGCCAGAATCAAGAATATTTGCTGACCAACTGGGTGAACCACCTGAGTTTGAGGACAAACTCTACTTCCTGTACTGAGTATGCCAGAACCACAATATAACTTTTAAATGATTTCTCATTGACCATCTTTCTTTCTTTCTAAAATAAAAAAAAATAGCTACAGGAACATTGTTTGTATCTGATGTTTGCTGCACCATCATTTTTTTGTCACATGTTTTGCCAGATTGGAGTTGGGCCCATGTGCAGTGAAGAAGCAACCACATTCCCTTCAAGACATTGGAGACAATGCTTGACTTCCTCACTGAGGAAAGCATCATCTTTCTTGGCATGTTACCTCCATTTTTACCTGTATGTCAGTATGTGTTTGCCTGTCTCACTGGGATGCTGCTGGTCAGGACCCCAGTGCTCATAATTTATGGCCTTATGTGTATGCCTGTGTAGTGCATAACTCGGTTACTGAGGCTCTGATAACCAGAACCTCAGTGCTTATGCTCTCGCTGCTTTTAAATTTGTCACTGTAGGACAGTGACTTCATTTAACAATTTCTGTTGACCTACTTGACCCCACCCCCCTTATAAGTCCCTAGTATATGGTACCTAGGTATCCAGGACATTGGTGTTCCAGGAGATCCATATGTGCTGTAGCATTTTTTTTGCCACCCATAGGGAGCTCAGACAAACACTTGCACAGGCCTGTCATTGCAGTCTGCGTGAAATAACACACACGTTATTTCACAGTCATTTTCACTGCACTTAAGTAACTTATAAGCCACCTATATGTCTAACCTTCACTTGCTGAAGGTTAGGTGCAAAGTTACTAAGTGTGAGGGCACCCTTTCACTAGCAAAGGGCCCCAACATAGTTCAAGGCCATTTCCCCGGACTTTGTGAGTGTGGGGACACCATTACACGCGTGCACTACATATAGATTAATACCTATATGTAGCTTCACAATGGTAACTCCGATTATGGCCATGTAGGATGTCTAAGATCATAGAATTGTCCCCCCATTCCAAATCTGGGATAGAGGAGCCAATTCCATGCTTCCTGGGGGCTCCACCATAGACCCCCAAACCAGCGCTCTGAGGCTTGCACTGCAGCTGCTGCCGCCTCACAGACAGGGTTCTGTCCTCCTGGGGTCTGGGCAGCCCAGTAGCAGGAAGGCAGAACAAAGCATTTCCCTGAGAGCAGGGTGTTACACCTTCTCCCTTTGGAAATATGTGTTACAGGCTGGGGAGGGGACGCCTCCCCCAGCCTCTGGAAATGCTTTGAAAGGCACATATGAGACACTTTTCTTCAGCAACCTCAGCTCCAAGTCAGCAACTGCAACAGTTTCCATGGTGTGCACAGTCAGGACACTCCCTGTCTTCATCCTGCACCAGAAGGACCAAAGAAATCTCCTGTGGAGTGACGGAGTCACTCCCCTGCTCCAAGCAGGCACCTTCCAAGATGACGACCGGTCTTCTGGGACTCCTCAGACAGCAACGAGCGTGCTCCTAAGGACACAGAGGGTGGACATCTTTGACATAGACTGTCCTGAGGTCCAGCTGACGCAATTTGGAGGAGGTAAGACATTGCCTTCCCTGAGAGCGACGGTACCCCTGTGTACTGCGTCTTCTTCGCTTCCTGTGGCCTCTGTGCACTCTTTTCAAAATTCCTTCGTGCACAGCCTGTCCAGGTCCCCAGCACTCCATTCTGTGATGCACAACTCACTGAGTTGTTCTCCAGCAGCGTGGGACCTTCTTTTGTTGTGATGCATCAACTGCATTTTTCACTTCCTTTGAACCCAGATCCTGCAACTCCTAGGAGTGCTGGGTGGCATCCTGAGGGCTCTCTAAAGTGCCGAGAGCCCCCTCTTTCTCCTCACACAGAGTTGAGGCCCCCAGGTCCCTCCTGGATCCATCCAGCGGCATTTTGACGCTAAACGCACTTTTGTCGTAGCCAAGGCTTGTTGGTGACTTCCAACACAAAATCTCATCTGCAACGATCTTCACACCGTGGGACATCTTTTGCCTCATGCAGGAACCCGCTGGCATCTTCCTGGGGTGCATTCCTGCAGTCTTCGATTAACCGGGGACTCTTCTTTTGCACCCTCTTCTGGGTTGGCAGGGGCTCCTGTCCTTCGTGGAACTTCTTTCGACTTCTGGACTTGGCCCCGTTCCTTTGCAGGTCTTCAGGTCCAATAATTCAGCAGTTGTTCCTTGCAGACTTGGTTGGCTGCTGCAAAATCCCAAAGACAAGGTGTAGTGTGTCCTAGGGAAACTTGCAGTACTTTACTCCTGCTTTTATGGGCTCTGGGGTGGGGTAATTTACTTACCTTTACTGTATTCTTTCTCTCCCAATGATTCTGCACACACTACACTCATCTAGGGGAGAATTCATGATTTGCATTCCACTTTCTTAGTATATGGTTTGTGTTGCCCCTAGACCTATTTTCTCCCATTGCATTCTATAGGATTTCCTACTGCTCGCATTGTTCTATGACTATTTACTTGTCGAATTTTGGTGTCTAGTGTACATATTGTGTAAAATACTTACCTCCAGAAGGAGTATTGGCTCTAAGATATTTTTGGTACTGTGTCACCCAAATAAATACCTTTATTTTTGGTAACACTGAGCATTGTCATTACTTGTGTATAAGTCCTATGTAACTATAAGTGGTATTGCATGAGCTTTGCATGTCTCCTAGTTCAGCTTAAGCTGCTCTGCTATAGCTACTTCTATCAGCCTAAGCTGCTAGAACACTACTACATTTCACTAATAGGGGATAACTGGACCTGGTATAAGGTATAAGTACCCAAGGTACCCACTACAAACCAGGCCAGCCTTCTACACTCACATGCCATTGCCTATATTTGTTTTTACATCATCTAGCAGGGATGCCCCAGAAGAATACTGATTATAAGACTGCCACTGCCAATGCCAAATTCCAATGTGCTGCTTTCATCAAAGAAGAAATTATATTTTTTAACCAAACTCTGTGCTTAGATTGGAAGAGGTAACTACTAACAATTGCACCTATGAGTGGTGTTATATTGTGTGATTGTGAGTGATGATTGATGGTGTATGTGGTGACCTACTGTGAGGGAAGGAGTTCAAAAAATTTGTAAACTTGATTTCAATGATTTGTAATGTTTGAGGTCTTGTGTGTGATCATTTATTTCCTGAAAGTGAATGGCCTTTCAAACTGTGAAACTTACTTGCAGGGTCCACTCCTTTTTGCTGGTTCCTCAGAGACCAGACAAGTCATTTTAGTTACCAAACACAAATGTACACAAAATACTCCAACTCTGGCCCGTATTTATACTTTTTGACGCTAAACTGCGCTAACGCAGTTTAGCGTCAAAAAGTTTAGCGCCGGCTAACGCCATTCTGAAGCACCATGCGGGCGCCGTATTTATTGAATGGCGTTAGCCGGCGCTAGCAGACCGGCGCTGCCTGGTGTGCGTGGAAAAAAAACACGTACACCAGGCAGCGCCGGCGTTGGGGAAAATGGCGTTAGGGCGTCTTAAAATGGTGCAAGTCAGGTTGACGCAAAAAAATCGCCTCCACCCGATTTGCACCATTTTTAACGACGCCCAGACGCCATTTACATGACTCCTGTCTTAGTAAAGACAGGAGTCATGCCCCCTTGCCCAATGGCCATGCCCAGGGGACTTATGTCCCCTGGGCATGGTCATTGGGCATTGATGCATGTAGGGGGGCACAAATCAGGCCCCCCTATGCCAATTTTTTTTTTTTTTAAATAAAAAATTATACTTACCTGAACTTACCTGAATGTCCCTGGGATGGGTCCCTCCATCCTTGGGTGTCCTCCTGGGGTGGGCAAGGGTGGCATGGGTGGTCCCTGGGGGCATGGGAGGGCAGCTGTGGGCTCATTTTGAGCCCACAGGTCCCTTAACGCCTGCCCTGACCCAGGCGTTAAAAAGAGGCGCAAATGCGGGGTTTTTTGCCCCGCCTACTCCCGGGCGTGATTTTTGCCCGGGAGTATAAATACGACGCATTTGTGTCGCAGTCATTTTTTGGGACGGTAACGCGTACCTTGCATCTCATTAACGCAAGGAAGGCGTTCACGCAAAAAAAATGACGCTCTTTCCTCATACTTTGGCGCTAGACGCGTCTAACGCCAAAGTATAAATATGGCGTTAGTTTTGCGCCGAATTTGAGTCGAAAAAAACGACGCTAATTCGGCGCAAACGGAGTATAAATATGCCCCTCAACCTTGTCCAACCACTCCTGTCTCTGAGCCCAATTTTCCTGACTCAAGCATTTCATTTCCTGAGTTTAGTTTTTAAATACTAGCTCCCCATTGCTCAGAAGAAGTTGAGATTGTAGTTTTTGTTATCACACCAGGTCTTCTTTGTTGTGTGTCAAATTGGGCTTGTCTGGACTCAGTCTACCTAAAGATATGATATATGACTCACTAACTCTGTTTTCTTTCTATCTAGTTGACAGTGATTGATAACCCTTTGATTAATCCTGCAGTTGGAGTTCGCATAGGTGGGAGTGACACCTTGTGTCTCTTCCATTTTAGTGCACTAGCCTGCTACTACTACGACCACCATCCCCTTGAATTAAGAGAAGATGCCTGTTAGTAATAGGGTCTATGGTTGGCAGCCAGGTTACCCCCATCTAAGTAAAGACCCTCACTCTTTCCAGGGTAAAGGAGAAACACACCTAGTTAACCCCCATTCACCCCCTTGGTAGCTTGGCATGAGCAGGCAGGCTTAACTCAGAAGCAATGTGTAAAGTATTTGTCCCAACACAAACAGTAATACAGTCAAAATGCCACAAAATGGACACCATAACAGTTTAGAAAAATAGCAAATATTTATCTAAATTAAACAAGACTAAAACTACAAAAGTCCAACATACACAAGTTAAAATATGAATTTTCAAAACAATAAGAGTCTTACTCTGTAGGAAACAATGGAACCAATGACCCATGATCATGCCTTTCAAGGTGCGGTTGAACCTTTCAACCAGACCATTGCTTTGGGGGTAGTAAGGAGTGCTGAACTTATACGTTACCCCACACTCCTGCCACAGAGACTTTATTTAAGTAGATATGAAGTTGGGACCCCTATTAGATACCATTTCCTTGGGGAACCCCATGTGGGGAAAAAAAAACCCATCAAAGCACGTCCTGCCACAGCGGAGGTGATTGATCTCAGCGGAATGGCTTCTGGGTACCAGGTGGCATGGTCCACCTAGACCAGGATAAACCTGCTGCCCGTGGCTGTCTTGGGATAGAAACACTACCTAACGTTCATGTTGGGCATACACTACGACATCAGCATGTTGGAATACACGTTGAAAGCAACACTCTGGCTGATGAAGCCGCCACATCAGCAGTAGCCCTGGCTTATGTTGCTGTAGTAATTCATTCTAAGCTAAAACTGGATGATGAAACACTGGCAGCCGTGAAAGCTTTGGCTGACGGCGTGCCTTTACCTAAAGCGTATCCTGCTAAGTATTCCTACCGAATGGCAGGCATGTTTGATGCACAAGTAACAATACCAGGTGAGGGAGTTCGAATAATTCACAATAAAGACTTAAGACCTGAACTAATAGAAGCAGCACATGAGCTAGTTGATTCTGCTCATGCTTGTGTGGCGGCTGCAATTCCATTATTACAATCATGCGATTGGTGGCCAGGTCTCTATAAACAGACCAAGCAGTATGTCCTTTGTTGTGACATCTGCCATCAAATTAAAGGGTCCACTGTGAAACCCCCACCGCAGACACCCCTCCTAATTTCCAACAAACCTTTAAAATGTGTGTGTACTTGAACCATTGTGGTCCACTGACCCCAGATACTGCATACAAATACATTCTAGTTGCTGTTGTCTCAGGCTCCAGATTTCTGGGTTTGGCCACAGCGCTCGGCTGATGCTCGAACGGTTATTAAAGATTGGCAAGACTATCGACAAATGTGCTGTTGTGGCATTCCACTTGGACTAGGGCCCGGCTTTTGCCTCAAGGACACCAGGGTTTTGTTAGGGGTCCAACTGCATTACTCGTCTCCATTTCCTCATGAGGGAAATGGAGTCGTGGAGCGACAAAACCAAGATTTAAATCAATCCTCAACATCTAGAGTATTAGGCACTGATCGTAGTTAGCTTACACACCTATATGGAGTCCAGAGAGCACTTAATAATCTGCCTAGAAGGTCCCTGGGAGGGTGTACATCATACAAATGCTTCTTTGGAACTCATATGTATGTTCCAGATCTTGATGGTCCTGGCGTGGAGGCGGCTGATATACCTTTTGACATAAATGAATTTGTCACTGTTTTGCAGGACTTACAACAGCTCTGGGATGACAACACATATGCCAATGCTGCCTCCTCTGGAATTAGGGATGTACCAGTAACATCTACCGGCTGGATTCCTAAATTTGGAGATCTAGTACATGAAGATTGCTGTGAAAAAGGAGTTCGGTCCTTCTTATCATACACCGGTTCCAGTCCCGGGAATATATAGTACCATAACTTATTTTACCAATGCTGCTTGGCTCTAAATAAAATCGCTTTGTCTCCATTGACAAAGTCAAGTTACACCATGTGGTCGATAGTGCAAAGCAGACCCAGAGGAGTCCTGGGTAGTGCCCAAATCCCTCCCACTACAGACCAGGATGTTCCCCTATCAGTCTTCAGGAGCACCGTTGACAATAATCCACGCTTGGGAAGGGTGGAAATGAGCTTTCATTGGTTCCACTTACAACTACTTCTAAAATTAATAATGATGATGAGCAGTTTCTTACAAATTCTACACAAACTGATGTCAGTTTACTATGAACCACCAAGGGAGTACTCAGCAAGTTCTCCTGTTCAAAACACAGCTCCAGTTTTTGCATGAACAGATTCTGGTTACTTTGTCTACGTTAATGATACTTTGTGACTCATCTGCCTCTACTGCAACAGAACTGTCAAAAGCACGTACGCTGACACATTGGCTTAAAAGTAACTATTTCATTCGTCCCTGGACTTATCTAGGGCTCTTATTGAATGTACTCCTCCTTTGGATTGGGTTCGTTATAGTTTTCTTCCTCCTTATGGACTGTCATTTTCTCCTTGAACGCTCTAGAGTTGAACTGGTGGATGAGGTTCTAAGACCACATTTTTCATCACATAAAATTCACAGAGACTTGTCCGTAGTGAACATTACAGCCACACCAATTCCTAATGGGATTGTTTGAGACAAAGTATTATTCGATATATATGGACCTACTGAGGTCATTCAAATACCATATGTATTCAAACTTTCTATGACTGGTGTAATCACACCCGGATTGGTTTCTGATGACTGGGATGTGAAAACTGTTGATGTTATGATGTCTGATCTGCAGTATTACACAGTTTTGAAAATAAAGACGTGTACCAGTTTAAAGGAAATTATCGAAATATGTTCTGTTATAATTATTATGGACATTTTCATTCACAGAGCAAGTACCCCAAAGACCCAACAGGAACGCTCCCCACCTCCACCAGTAGGCAGTTTTAAAATGTATCCTGGAAAATGTGCATATTTTTCTGGGCACAATGTTAAGTATGCTGAGTCATATGATTTTAAATTGCCAAAAATGGAAAGTCAACAGGTTTTATTGACAGATATAAAATTGATTTCCTCTTATTCTTTTGTTTCCCGATTGGCTACAGAAGGCTATGAGAACTGGTTGAAGTCAATTGACTTAAAAAATGAGCAAGTAAGAGGAACAGAAGCTTTAGAGCATGTATGATTCCTGTTCAGATTTTTTTAAATTAAACAGTACAGCAAACAAGTTTAGGCTTAGCCAACATTAAGGAATTGAATGTACCAGGTATTCCCGCACCTGCTAAATTTTACAAATGGCAAAAATATATAAATACACCTGAAGATCAGCTCAATGAATGGGTCCAGAATGGTACATTTAACACATCATTTTCGCGTCCTGGTGGGTGGTTATTGTGGCCTGTAGACCCCATTGGGTGCCATATGCCAGTCTACCCCCTCGGGTGGGTAGAATGAATAGGCTGGACCTTCGCTATGTGTCCTCTGAACACTCTGGTATAGTGACAACAGTGTAGGGAAACTATGCCAGCAGTGGTTGAAGGGTTCCTCAGATAATGTCAAAGAACATCTTAGTCTCCTGTCAAATAACAGATTTACAGGATTTCCTGTTAGGCCCCAGAAGACAACTCAGAAAAACTCTTCTTATGTGCTGCATATATTGAAATATAGAAGGTTTCCCAACAAGAAGCGGCTGCCTGATTAAGACAAATTAATCAGGAAAATTTACAGAAAGCATTTGCTGTTGCAGATAATGGAATTAACACCTTGTCCGACCAAATATACACCATGAATAACATTGTATCATATGCAATAGATATAGTATAGAGCGATGTAACATTTTTGCAACATGGAAAAAGACAGCTAAGATCCATTATGGAGTTAGGTTGGACGCTACAAACACTGAGAGCAGGTTGTGTTCCCTGGCAACATGTGAGCGCAAGGGAGATTTTTTCTACATTTAAAATAACGCAACAAATAATGGCTAAGAAAGAAGCAACATATGTCATGTTGAATAATGAAAAGTTCGAAAAATTGCCTTTGACTGTGGCTGAAATACCATCTGCTGAATGGCTAATACACAAGGTCATAAATGTGCCCATTTCAACACTTCAATTTACATCCTGTTTGAAACACATTCAAGTGGGTGGATATGAAAGGCTGGGAGATAGTTACATACACGAGGTCTGGGAGCTTCCTTTCTCCTACAAATGTTTCAATGGCATGGAATAGGTCTTTCTTAGCGGTAGTGAATGAGAGAATTCCGTGAGCGATTCGATGGTTTGTAAACAGTTGTCCTTGCACGTGGCTTGTAATGCCTCAGTGGCACACTTGGCTTGTTATCTGAAGGGAGTCCTAGTGCCCTTTATTAGACCTCCATTCCAGATGCTCTCAAATGGCAGCTATGTGCTCCTTAAAAGTGAGAGCTGTTGTGGAATGTGAGCCAGAATAGCTTATGTCTTTTCAGTCTCCCAAATTGTTACGTGTTGCAGGAATTTCCTTTTTCCCCCTACTCAGTTTCAAGGAGTAGCAGACATTTGGCCTCATACTGCTACTTCTGATGTGAATTTTGACAAGTTGAGCAGACTAAAGGCTGTATTGTTTCAAAAACATGTGGTGCTTACATCTGCACATGAGACCTATGGGATTCATGTTGTGAGGTCATCAATGGAGATTCAGTCCCTTCTAACTACAAACTTTCCAAGACACTTTGATGAACTTGTGGGAAGAATATTTAATGCATCCAGTACTGCTGGAATTGTTCACTTTTCCAAGTCTGTTGGTTCTGGTTTTGTTCACACCTTCTCTATATTTGGTTTAATACCATCAGCCATACATTCAATATTTTAGTGTTTTCAGGGGATTTCTGATTACTTTGGCGAAGTGAAAGCGCTTCTGCCCGCACAACTGTTGTGAATGCATGATGCAGTATTTCAGTGCATACTCCTGGAACAACTGGAGTGTGACTGGTCTTTGTCATTCCGACTGGTTTTGGATTGTCTGCAGCCCATGTTTAGATGCCTCTGGTGCCTCTTTGAATGTGCACTGGGTGTCTTTCTATGCAGCGCTTACTTTCATTGGATGCTGATCTGTTGATGTTCGATGAGGACTCATTATCAGACATGCACATTGAGGGTGAGTTTGCTACAGGAAGCCGTTTGAGTAGCCCTTTGTGGATTCCGCAACTCTTAACTCTATGGTGGACATGACACAAAATGTTGCTGTCTCAGCTGGAGCTCAGGCTTTGGAACACAAGTGCTCTGTAGTTTTCCTTGGATGTGATCTGGATTTTTTTACCACCTGCTGAAGAAGAACGTCTCCTGGCTTCAATTGTCCTGGAGGTGATTGGCGATTTCAAAAGTGACAATGACTATTGAATTTGGATTTTTTTTCATCACTTGTTCAAAGTGTCCTTTTCTTGTCTCCGTCTCTTAACTTGTCACTACTGACATATGTTTTTTTAGCATAAAAGTTTATTACATTTCTTTTACCTTGAAGTGTTAACCACCTTTGACAAGTAAGGGGAGGGTGATGTATAGCTATTTTAGCCATGTTTTAGTTAACTAGGCCTGCCACTATGCACTTTAATTCAGCTACATTTTATTCAGCATTGCTTTATTTTCCTAGCAATAGCTGCATTAGTGGTGCTGTTTTATTTTCTTTATCTTATTGTATTTTAGCCTAGGAAAGCATCCTGTTCTTAGTTGTATATGTATTTCACTTTGTGCTTTCTTCAAGGCTACAGTCAGATAGGGTTGCCGACAAACGTGGGATGCTGTGTCACCAACATTCACAGAAACACCTGTATGTGGGGACCATTTCTTAGAATGTCAGATGTTTTATTATAAAAACACCCCTTTGTCCTAGAAGCGTTAGAGGGAGACTCCAGCCAGATGACCATGACTGTATGCTGATTGCTTCGCTGCAGCTACTTGCTTAGACGGCTGGACACCTGATCCACATGGGGACAGGCTCTCTGGACTACAGGCTTCTTCCTCCAGGTAGGAGGTATGATGCCCCCCCCCAAGGGGGGAAACCCAAAGGGAAGATTCGGTTTAGTATGCTGTGCTCAAACATTATATATATATATATATATATATATATAGATAGATATATATATATATACACATACACCACTCCTAGTGACAGAATGGTAGGACTGTTCTTGTGTTTTACTCTTAGTCGCCTGCTTACTTTTATTGTGTTTTAATAAATCCTTATTTAACTATATTCTGCCTCTGTTGTCTTTGCCTATGTGAGACTTTCTGTAACAGAGAAAGGGATGGGATCTGATCAACCACAATTCTCCTGAGGAGTTTTCCTTGTCATGCACCCGGATGCCACAATCATCTCGACCAGAGATTAGGTGCTGCTAGTTAGCTGGAGAACCCAGGTTAGGCAGACAGGCACATTGTGGTGTGGAATTATACTTGGTACCCACCATCCATGTGATCCTGTAGCAGAATGATAACCTACGTGACACTATCATACCCAGTCATGTTAGCAAACTAGATATTGAGGGAGTTCAGGGTTGTATGCCTTGCATGGATCCCAAGACACTTTCTTACCCACAAATGCTCCATCTGAAATCACATTCCTGTGATGTAAACTTCCAGAATACACAGGGATCCAAAAATTCCTACTGCCCACAATTTCCCTTATTTCAATAAAAACACTTCCCTTCTTGTATGTGTACTCCTAGAGTCAACATGAAAACCCCCAAAAACAGTGTGGGGACATCAACATTATGTGTAAAAAAAATGAAAAAAAATAAAAATAAAAAACTAACCTGATTTGGCATGGGATAGCAAATTTAACTTAAGGATACCTACCAAACCAACATTTCTGAAAATGAAACACCTGGGGGAGTCCAGGATGGTGTGCTTTGCATGAATCCCATAACATTTTCTTACCCACGATGCCCTGCAAACCTCAAACTTTGCCTAAAGGGCTTAAGAGGTTGAGGATTAACCTCAGACGGCTGTGAACGTGACAGATACCAGCACCTATCTGGGGCTTTTACAACCGGCTAACAATGGCCCCATTGAAACAGGTTTGTGATCTTATGTGGACATTCCAAACTTTGGCAATTGCTGAAGATGTGAGATGTCTGCAGTGTGCACCCAGGAACACTGTTTAATGAATAATTATCTGCAATTACCTGGTGACAAGTAGCATCCTGCACGTCTGGCATTCTTTCATCTGTTTAGGTTACAGCCCAGAGAGGGAGCCATTTATCAGGAGTCTAACTCCTGCTATGACGCCAGAGCCAACCCCTATTGCCTTACATGTAGCTAAATCACTGGAAAAGTGTGAAAGTCCTGTGTGCGGGGCTGATGAAAAAGTCAAGCAAGTTAGCAAAACCAAGTCTGGTCTGGAGGGAATTTGCTCTGGATTGTGCATGGTGAAAAGAAAACTTTCAGGTTTACTTAGGTGATAATGATGGTATTTCAACAAGATATAAAGGAAGCACATCCATCAAACCAATTAATTTGTAGTATTTAACTGAACTATAATTCTTGCCTCATCATGCAACGTTTTGTAATCAAAGATGCAATTTCCGTTGTCGCATTAATGTTATCAATTATGTCATACAACATGTCATTAGATATGTAACAGATGAGTTTTAGCAGTGCATGATGAGTGAGAAATATAGTAAAGTCAGTTAACTATAACTTGTGAATTTCAGAGGCATTGAGAGTTTAAAATGTGACATTTTAACTGATGTTTTCACCTAAACATGACATCAATTTCTAAGTTTGTTTTTTAAAGTAAAGATATTACCGTATTACGTCACTTTAACTTTATTTCAATGAATTTCTGTCTCTTGAATGTAAAAAAATACTTTGTTACCAGAACTAACTAGGTCTATCCTCTACAGAACATTGCGTTGGTTGTGTGCAGTGTGGGCTTGGACTCTCCTCCTTTAATTAGATGGCTCAGGTGGTGGTACCAACAGACTAATAAAGCGCAGGGCTTAGCCAGCACACCTGTCCCCTTTTTGTTTAATAAATTTGGTTCAGGGGAATATCCAGTCCCAAGAAGTTTCTAGAATGGAGGCTGCAAGGCCTTGCCATTTTTAATTGCTTTGGCACGAGGAGATGGGATCCTCAGGACTCGATAAGGCTTAGAAAGGTAGATGTGCACCCCCATACCTTTTTAAACAAAGGCCCCAGAGGATGGCGCCACGGGAACTATGAAAGCTGTGGAAGGGGAACACATGGCTCCCCTTCCCTCATCAGCGCAGGGCGATGGGATTCCCGGGGGCTTAAAAGGGAATGGGGAGAGGGGCTACATGCCCCATCCACTTCAATTTTGGCCCTGGGGATAAGGTCCTCAGAGTACACGAAGGCTTGGGGAGCAGGGCTTCCCAGCCTCCCCTCCATGGCATTTGGCTACAGGGGATGTTGTCCCAGAGGCCTATTAAGCTTAGGGAGAGTTAACTGAAAGCCTTTCTCTCCCATTCAGTTGTATTCAGCCCAGGGGGATAGGGTCCCTAGGGCCTTTTAAGGGTTGGAGGTGGGCCACACAGCCCATCCCTCGTTTTTACTGGAACTTGTCCCTTGGAAGAGGTCCATGTGGCCAATAAAGGGTTATGGAGGGGGATGCACACCACCAACCCTAAATATATGTGTTGCCTCAGGGAATGGGTTTCTTGGGCTCAAAAGCTAATCCTTCGCTGCTCAAAGCAAAGGCTGTACACAATGTGTGGTTGGTAGCCTGTTGGGGATTTGGCTACAGGGACTGGCTGCAGGCTAGAGCCCTATGGCTATACCCTGCTGCAACACAGGCTGTGTTAAGCATGGGTTGGCAGCTTGCTGGGAGATGGAAGCAGGGCCTCCCTTCAAGGCAGGCCCTGCATCTAAACACCATGCACAGCCAAAGGCATGCATGGATTGGGGTTGGCAGCATCTGGGTGGCTCCTTGTGGAGAACTGGATGTAGGAACTGGCTGTAAGACAGTTCTGCAACCAATCTCAGCCCATGCATCAGGAACAGCCACATACATTGTGGGGTTGGCTGCCTGCAGAGGGGGGGGGGTTGGCAACAGAACTGTTGCCAGCTCCTCACTACAACTGGCCTTTGCCTGTGTGCAGCAGGGGTTGAGCTTTACATATGGTAAGAAAATATTACTTTATGCCAGTGATGTATGAGCATAAGTGATGTGAGGTCATAAACTTTGCATGGCAGAGGAGCAAGGTAGTTAGTTCTGTTAAATATAATGCCTAAAGTTCTGTGTTTTTTCCTGCAGGCTGGGCACCCATGAGATCTCAGACCCACTTGGTAGGTTTCTACAGCTGGAGTGGACCACAGATTATGCCAAAAAGTAATTAATCTGCAGTCACTTTTTGGGAGATCTTTGGGCCTAGGCACTGGGTGTTCAAACAGCCCCCATAGCTCAGCCCCATACAACACTGACCCCATAGCCTTAACATTGTCAATCTTGAGCCACTCTTTTCAATGCTGTCCTTCTATGGTTCTTGGCTATGCTCACAGTCTGCTGTTGTTGTGTAGCCATTTTAGCTATAGCTCCATGCACGCTATTTTAACACACTAGGCCAAGCCGCTGTGCACTCTAACCTAGATATATTTTATTCAGCTTTATTTTATTATTGTTACAATAACCACTTTTACGTTCTTTTTTTATTTTCTATTTATCTAATTGTTTTTGCCTAGGCCAGCACTCTGTTCTCAAACAAGACATTCTTGCTCACTCTGTGTTTCTTTCAACGCTACAGCAAAGTACATTGCCGGTGAACGTGGTATACATTTAGTCTCCTACATTCTTAGAAAACACACATCCTTACGTAGGGACATTCTCAGAACATCAGCTGTTTTATTGTCAGAACACTTCCCTGTCCCTTACACGTTAGAGGGAGATTCCAGCCAGAGAACCACAACTGTATGCTGATTGCCGAATGCTTCGCTACAGCTGTTTTGCAGACTTCAGGTCTTTGATCAGGTATGGGTGATGATGTCTTCCCAGGGGAACCTGAAGTGCAGAATTAGAGCTTAACACGCTGTGCTCTATAATAGCCTAGGTAGGAATTCATCTATTGACTGTACTGACAATATGGTAGCGTTACTCCTATGCTTCACTCTCCTTGTCACAATTTTAATATTGTCATGCTGTGTCGTCCTGGTTATAGCAGCTCACGCTTTGCTATCTAAGATGCAGTCGCTTCATTAAAATCATTATTGAAACATACTGCCTATGTTTGTCATTGTATATATGAGACTAATGTAACTGAGAGAAACAGATGAGACCTGAGTGACCACGTCTTCCCTGAGAAACCAATTATGTCATGCGCTCGGCTGCCCAGTCATCCCTGCCCTCAGGTAGAGGTGAGGCACTGCTAGTTAGCCGGAGCAAAACCCAGATTGGAGCGACAGGTGTCACCTGCAGTGGGTTAGACTTAGGGGGTTATTCCAACTTTGGAGGAGGTGGTAATCCGTCCCAAATGTGACGGATTTACCACCAGCCGTATTACGAGTTCCATAGGATATAATGGACTCGTAATATGGCTGGTGGTATATCCGTCACTTTACAGTCACTTTTGGGACGGATTACCACTTCCTCCAAAGTTGGAATAACCCCCTTAGTCTCCCACTTCGCGGGCGATTCTGCCGCTCAAAATCCAGTAGTCTCATTAGAATAATGAGAGTCTATGCGACACTGTATTAGGGATACATGTGCCTTTTCTGGTTGCAGTGCCTAGCACAGGTTTGGTATAACTCTTATGCCTAAACAATCAAATTCTGTGTCCACTTTCTATAGGGTCATCACCCACTACCACATGCCTTTTACAACTGGTCACCTCCCATGTATATAAGAAGATAAATGTTGTCTTGGCGATATTAAGCTCCAGGCCCCACTCCTCGCAGAATGTATTGGCAGTGTTTAACAACTGCTACAACCCCAACGGTGTCTTGATATCTATCAACAAGGTGTCTTCTTCAAAGAGTACAGTGGGCAACCCTTATTGAAGTGCATCACATCCGTTTCTATTCACAAATTCAATTGCTGCATTAATGTACAAATTGAATGGGTTGGGAGCAAGTAAACACCTTTGCCTGATCCCACAATCTACTTGATGGGTTCTGTCAACTCCCCCCTCCCTTCATTTTACGTGGGCACATTTACCACTGTAGCGTAACTGAGTCATTCAGAAGGGGAGCAGTAATACCCATTTCTTCCAGCACCCTCCACAACATACCCCTGGGGACCAGATCAAAGGGGGCTGGTAAATCAACAAAAAGAGTTTACCCTTGTTGATTACTCCCACCTGTCAGCAGATACACGTAAAATGAAAGACCTGGTCTATGGTGTGTTGTCTAGATGCATACGCTTGATGATTGGACAGAACATCCCCCTCACTAATCCAGTTTTGTAAATGTGTCAGTATCTGTTTGCAGCAAACAATTTTGAAGAGAATCGTAGAGGCTAATTGGCCTGTAGTTCCCTGGGATCACCAGATTCCTCTTATGAATGGAAGAATGGGGAGGATTTGCACTTTTTTCCATCCATGAAGAAGGAATATCCATTCTAGCAAGAATTGTGTTATACAGCAAATTCATACATAGGCCCCAGACCACATTGGTCTTATACAAGTCATTTGGGATCCCATCAAGGTCTGCTGAGGACGGGCAGGAGTAGAGGAGTGTATCACATCTATAGCTTCCTTCAGTGAAAACATAAGGGCATTAGGAGTACAAAGGCAATCTCTTCCTGAGACCTCACTGAGTTCCTTATCATAGTGTCAAGTGTTTGTATCTAAATGGTTAAAGTGGGCAACCTCTCCTGGGGTTAGAGACAATTCCAAATCTGTTTTTGGACCATTCACACAAACTGATTCTGTCCCTCCAGAAGGACGTACCTCTACTAATCAAAGCATCATGTGAGGATGGCCACATGGAATTCTCCCAGTCATTTTGTTTTTACTTTGGCCAGCACTGCCTTTATCAAGGCCTAAACCTCACTAGCTCGGGGTGAGAATTAAATTTAGTGGCAGTTAAGAGCACACCTTTTGCTAGTCTGCATGTGCAATAGTACCAAGCAACAGGTTTTGGCACCTTCATTCCCCTGCTTTTAGCAGGGTCTAACCAATCCCTGATTGGAAAGAATAGGGTCTCAAGCCTTTTTCTCCCAGTTATGCTAACCTACTCTGCAGGGGTAGCTGGGTATAAAGTGCAATCTCCTGCTCCACGTTTGACTATCTCCAAGGCCATGGGGGAATTTTTTTCACCCAATCCCATCTAATGGACATTGGGTTGTTTGATTGTGAAATATAGTTAGGCCCATGCTTCCCTATGAGTACTGGTTCAGTTAAATAAGAGTGTCAAGCTTAAAGTATGATGGTCAGTAACTGTTCGTTCCACCACTTTCATGTCCTCTATGACAGGCCAGAGCTTTTAAAAAGTCATTTTCCCCTGGCAATCAGGAAATTCTAGCAGTGGTGTCTCCAACGTGAAAATGTAGTGTTAAAGCCAGCACCTGGGCTTCTTTGGAAGTCCATCTCACATTCAGCAACTCAAGCTGTGGGATACACCATTGTCTGTACCATTCCTCTGTCAAATTACAGGGCATGGCAGCTAGAGGTTCAAATTTAGTACTGAAATGTCCAGCCACCAACACTGAGCTATAGCCAAAAGCTTAGTCAATCCGTGTTCAAGCACATTTAATACCCTGGAATCATCCTTGATGATTTCTACCCTATTATAGATATTAAAAATGTCGACTGAAAGCCCAAAAGGAAACAATTCTGACTGCTAAAATGTCAAGGGAGTCCACGGAAAGGACATTAATTTTACACTGAGTTTAATTTTAACCTAGATTCCAAGGAACCCTGGAGGTCTACCCTTCCTAACTGGGCCACATGTACACAGTAGGAAATAAACCTACTCCTGTGAAAGCAGGATAGGCACCATGTCTCCTGGAAGAGAGAAATATCAGATATCAATAAATTGGCCCCATTTCACCTCTGGAAGCAACTTCAATACCCCTACAACTTTTCACAATGCAATTTTTAGAGTTGACTGTTGTGCTGGAATTACATCAGAGGGGGGGAATCGAAAATTCAAACCCCCCACTATAGTTGCCCTCCACAGTAGCAACCTGACATCTATGCTCTAGCATGGGTACTTGTGGCATCGAACATTCACCATTAACACCAGTGGAATCACCCCCACCTTTGAGGTTGTAGTTTGGAACAGTACTAGCTGGGACCCCTCCCCACAAACAGTCCTGTAGCCTTACATGTAAATATATACTGGACTATGAATTTTGGTAACGAATAATGGCCAGCTCCACACTCCCAGATTACTGGCACTTCACCAATGTGTGTATAGGTTCATATAAACAAGCATCCAATATCTGGGAAAAAACATTTTTCCTGTAGCCAATTCAGTTGGATTTCACATGATACAGCCACAGCCTTACCATTTAACTATTATTTTATTCACATGGTACAGCAACAGCCAACGTATGTTTTGTGGCCCAGTCACTCCTTCGGGTCCAGCAAATGAAATACAACCACTCAAAGTTATCTGTTTTTATGCCATCAAATCATCGCGTTGTATAGAAAACAAACTGATAATCTTGGCCTTGCTTGTCAAAAAAAATACTTAGATTATTGCCACAAATTAACTTATGGGGCAAAACATTTTGTTCAAATGGCAAAGCACAAAAGCACTTTCATAAAAGCAAACTTTCTAAATTTTGAAAGATCTCAAAGTAATTTAAGACTTTAAAGTTATAAAAAATACACCATTCGTGAATAGATATTTCCAGTGTGTTTCTTTCGAAAAAGGGACACTCAACAATTGAACTCTTATTTCATGTTGCTTATAAAACAAGATTCCATTATGAACCAGTGTCCAGAGCACAAAAAAAATACCAATACACACAGTTTCACATTCATCACAATTCTATCCTGCAAATACAATCATCTATCTAGGAATAAACTAAAACATACCTCCTCAAATTCCTGAACATCCTGTATGCATCCTACAACCAATATTTTATTCCTTCAAATTTACATAACCTCTTTAAAATATTGAGATAATAAAACAGAATTGACATTTAACCACAACAATATACTGATAATCTCAAATTATAGCACTAAAATAATGCACCTTATTCTAGTAATCAAAGATAACGTCCTAACGAAAAAAAAAGCCATGTATTATAATATTTTCCCTTCTCCAAAACTGGAACAAAAAAACTAAACATCCTATGATTAGCTTTTCTTTTAACCTCAAATGATCTTTAAAACCCCTTTCCAATCTAACAAATATCGAACACCCCTTAAGAAAGGGATATGGGAGACAGCATATCTCCCTTGGAATCACGAATATTTCTTGTCTTTAAAGTCAATCCAGCTTTAGAAAGCAAATAAATGTACATTAACATCCACCCAACAATCAATTCTTACCTAGCGATAAAAGACAAGACCAACCTCACCACCAAGCCACGCCAAACAAAACTGACTACCATTTTTCTACCTCTCTTTATACCCAATTATAGTACCCGTCCAAACTCCAACCACGCGGTCTGATTTGGGAAGAACTTCGGCAACCCCTTCTGGTTGACATGCCACACCTCTTACTCCTTCATAGAGTAACACTAAACAAACATTATAAAATAAATATAATTAAATGTCATAGTTAACTTTGCCATTTGATTTTTTATGTATTTTTGAACTCACTAATGAAATAAAAATATGAACGAATGTAAAATGTGCAAGGAGATTCGAACTCGTCACCCATCTTTCTAAAGTACTATTACTACCACCTTGCGTTATCATGTATAAGGCAACCATAGCTCACATCAACCATATTTGATATTATTCATCACCAATGATATCCCCCCAAGCACTTTAATTATGGTCGACATGTCACTCTATTGAAAAACTCAAAAATTCCGAAAGTACGAAGAACCCAAACAATTGTTATAATCGCCCTTCCTGTTAAAATGTGCATTTAGCCACTAAATAATCAACGAAGTATTTTTTATGAACACAAAAACAAATATAAAAATGAAACATAGATTACACTGCACAATTAAGATTCCATCTCGTCAGGAAGACAGGGAGAATCACAGAGTGTGGAGGAAGCCATTACTTACGCCTGTCGTAAGTAATGCAATATTATAATAGTGAGGAAACAGGAATTTACATGTTTGTAGTCACAATGTACATAACATAGGAGGAGGCTAATCTGTTGCAAACTATTGTTGGAAAACAATATACAATGGATGTTTGAAAGCCTATCGATGAAAGAGGACCTTCAGACTTTCCAGATGGAGCATCTATGACAGTTAATGTCAACATAGCCCTCTTCCAAACATTTCCCTTGTTTTGTAATCATCCAACTGTGAAGCGTTATGTCATCCAGAGTCTTACTCCAGCTGCTATATTAAAAGCAGAATGATTTCACAGTTAGACATGCATATATATGTATCAAATGTTATTATTTTTTTTAAAAAGTATCACAAATCGAATAATCGGTAAATGTAATTGGACCATTGTCATAGTCAGTTTGCCCTCCTCACCCTCTTAATTTAGATGAACGTTTTTTTTTCTGTGGCAGCTTTTAGTAGGCTAGATATCTGCCTGCAAGAATATGTCTGCTGGCCCACAACCACTCGAGTATGCAAGTTAATTTTTTTTCTCAATATGTTTTTCTGGATCAACAGCCATTCTTATGGAACAAGAAACACTTCCTCATTTCTTCCTTTTTTGGCCCAAAGGCAAGTGATGTGTTTTCTTATGAAGTGATTATCAGAATAAGGGTGACGTCATGTTATTTCCACTTATGTCAATTAGTTTTTGGATCTGAATCCGACAAAACCTACATCTTTTCAGAACATTGACAAATATGAATGCAGTGCAGATGGAAAGCTGTCAAAGGTAATTGAACATGACAATATTACGTAAATCATTTTAAGTACCTACCAATGAACCTAACTTGTTCCAAATTCAAATGGTTTGGACACTACTTATTGTCTTGCTCATGGCACTCACAACTGCTTCAAAAAGTATCTCACTGTATGGTAAATATAAGTAGGTATATAAAATATTCATGCAAATGTTAAGTGCAGGTAATTTTGTAGCCACAAACATTTAATACACACCAGCGACTTTACCAATTTTAAAACACACTTTGTGGAGTTGTTGGAAACTGGGTTTCTGGTTAGCAGAGGTATGCACCCTGGCCAGCAGGAACTACAATCCTAGTCAAAGTAAGTCACTGACACACCCTGAATTAACTTGTGCTCCCCTCGTAGTTTGGCACAGAGCTGTGTTAAGCATTTGTGCAACACTTCAAACAGAAAAACAGTGAAAGCACCATGCAAAAAGATACCACAGCTGGTTAGGAACATAGAGCTTAACTTAATGAACAAAACAAGACCAAAACTGAAATGTAGTGTTCAAAATCATAAAGCCCCATCTGTGGTTATCTGGTTGCTCTAGAGTGAGTCAAATCTGAAAGTTCAGGTCAACCACGATGGAACGTGGGTCATTTACAAGGTCCCGCCTTGGCCCACTGCAAAAGTACATTGTTTGCCTCAAGGTCAAGGGAGATATGAGGAGCAGGGGAGGCCATGAGTCATCATCGATCCTTGGGATGGAGATGATGCGTCAGTTCTGACCCGCACAAAGTCAAGGGGGCATCAGAAATGGAAACTATGTGCAGTGTAGCAGGTTTTTGGTTTTGGATTTTTAAACGGTTTCCTGTGTTTTATTTTATTACTGTTTTGTGATACTTGAGTTGCTCGTTGCCAAGCTTCCAAGGGTTGAGCTTCCCTGGAGCGATCATGCTTCCAGAACATCATCGGATGAATAAACAGTAGGGGCATATTTACAAGTCCATTGTGCTGCTGGTACATCACTTTTTGTGATGCACCGGTGGCGCATAGTGCAGACCCATATCTACAAGACCATAAAAAGCCACTTTGTGTGGCTTTTCATGGCCTTATAGATATAGTAT
This sequence comes from Pleurodeles waltl, assembly GCF_031143425.1. Taxonomy (NCBI): domain Eukaryota; kingdom Metazoa; phylum Chordata; class Amphibia; order Caudata; family Salamandridae; genus Pleurodeles; species Pleurodeles waltl. The sequence continues at coordinate 428,033,307 of NC_090437.1, forward strand.
AAGGCAACACAGCTCAAGTCGCTGTGTTGTGTTACACTGTGTCATGGAGGCGTAACATGGTGGGTGTTTCAGTGCAACACCCATTGGTTTTGACACATTCCCAGCTTTAAAAGGATCTCTAAACCTGGAAATGCATCAGAACTGTACGCCTGCCTAGGGGAGGTGCAACAGGGAGAAATATATTTATTTCTCCTCATTGTTTCCTCTTCCTATGTGTGCTGTATTCAGCAGCACACGTAGAAGAAGGAGCCCCTTCCTGCACAAAAACAATCCTGTCAGTAACTTAGACACCTTTGCACCATAGTTGCACTAGGCAGAAATTTGTGCACTGGCTTAGGAGGAAGGGACAAAATGCATTGCATCTTGTAAATACGGTACATTTCTGCCCTTTCAAATCGGCATAGGGCAGAGCAGATAAAATACTTGTGGTGCTGCCCTACACCAAATCCTTGTAAATATGACCTATGATGTTACCATATGTACTGCATACCAGGGCATTTGAAGGTGCGATTTTGAATTGGGACAGGTGATAGAGAATGAAGCAATAATCATCATTAGATGCTCCCTGAATTACTCAGTCTGACCTCATTGTGTCTAATTTCATTCCACCTGTTGGCCAAAGCAGTGAATTAAAATCATTTGTCTCATTATTGACAAGGAGCATGGCTCCAGAGGTGCATGACTCACACATATATACAATCATATTCAAACTGGTTGCCTAAACTGTCTAAAAACAAATCATCCGGTCAATTACTACTCTCAGAGGATATCCAAAGCGGTCATCATCAGATCAGTAGGCCCCAAACGCAATGGCAAGCATACAGGGAACTATCTGCAAACCACCACTATCAATGAGGCAGCTCTACTATGTGACCAAAGCCTATAGAGACTTCCCTGCCTGAGCCACAGGTGGGCGAACTGGGCAGAAGAGAGGTGCTGGTGGTGCCAATAGGGTTGGCAAGCAGCCTGTTCATGGAATCGGACACTCACAGGATCAGCATATTACCCTTAAGCAATTCTACTTCCATAACATCATATTTCAACCAGATTTACACCATTTACACAATCATATTCACCAGGTACTAGGGACCCTGGAGGTATCATTTTGAATTGGGACTGGAAATGGTAAATGACACTCTCCCATATGACACTACACCTGCAATGCATGTATCACCCCATCCCGCTTACTATCACCATGCCCCCAGCCACTGCCCAGCCTACAACACCCACAAACACCTACCCATGTCCCTTGCATGCCCACAACCCGCCATACAAACCACTATCCAGCCCCTGTGTACATTCACCAACCCATGCATGAAATGGCAGGAGCACCACAGCACTCAGAATGCACAATTCCCCCCTCACCAAATGCATCCAAAAGAACACCAAGGGATCCTGCATGCCACCACATGGGAATGGAACCACCAATAACACCTAAGAAGAGCTGTAAGGAACATGAAAGTGCAGGACACCCACATCTCTGTTCTCACACCCCCAAGCACCCTCACCCATGCCACCCGGACTGAGACATCAAGGAATGCCAGTACTCCACCTGAAGATGAAGGCCCCACTCAGGAGAGTGCAGAGGGATGTCTGGACACAGAGGAGAACCCTGGCCCATCCCACAGCCCTAAACACTCACCCCCCACTAGCTCCACCCAGGACTCCACTGACACCCTTACCACTTAGCCACCACCATCAGCTCTGGCCCAACACCCCCACACCAGTGTCTCCAGGCCACGGTCTGGCTGCCCATAAGTACAGTCTCAAGTCTCCACCCACCACCAGGCAGGATGATGATGGGCCCAGTGCAATTGGGACTGCCAAACCTGTACAGGGGACACAAGTAGAGGGAGCTAGGTTCATTGGGACAGGAGCAGTGGGTCGGGGTTGGCCCAAGGAGGGATGCTGCCGCCCAGGAGGTCATTGCTGAGGTCCTGGGAAAATACCACCATTCCCAGGACAGGATGGGCCAGATCCTGGCCACCCTGGAGGAGAATCAGAGGCTGCAGGTAGCACACCATCACAAGGCTGTGGAGCAATGGAAACACCTCAGTGCTACCATGGCCACCATCGCGTGGGTGTTGCAGCGTCAGTACAACAGCCAGCCTGAGTCCTCCACCCGCCAGCAGGCCCCTTTCACTAGCCAGGACCATGTCCTGCCATTCACATCAGCAGCTGCTAGTGGACTGGTGGCACTGCCAGAGGACACACAGGACACCAGCACCTCTTCCTCTGCAGCCCAGCTTCCCCCTCGCAAACGTGCCCTTAGACCTTGACATCCCTGTGAAACACCAGCCAAGACCAAGCCCACTGCCAGGAAGTGACTCTGCCCTGAACTGTCTCCCTTGTGTGCCACTGAGCTACCTTGTCGACATGCCCCTGCCATTGCACCATCTTCCAATGGCCGTATGGACTATGCCCCTGTGCAAACAACAGCTGTGGAAATGTACCTGAGTATTTTGTACACCATGTGACCACTACCTTACACTTTTCCATCAGTCATGTATGTGTTTTGTTTCAATAAAAAAACACCTGTGCACTCAAATTGTCTGTCCTTCATTTATATGTGCTAACATATGCAAATGTGAATGTAGTGGGCAGTTGACATCTTAATGCTGTTTTATTGCAGGAGGGGGTCTAACAGACTGCAGTGTTCCAAGTATGTCACACTGTACATTCCATTGCTGTGACACACATCTCCTTCTTCAAACATGAAGTCTACACATCACTGGTAAGGGACACCACAACACTTTGCACATAAGTCACCCTCAAACAATGCAGTAAACCCATTGGTATCATAGAATACTACCTGAGAGTCACTGGAAGTATAGCCGGATTAGCTGGGTCCTGGAGTTGATATCTTCCCCCTTCTCTTCCCCATCACTCTCATCCATTCACTGAGGTGGCAGGGGTGGTTGGTCAGCATCCACCTCATCCAGTAGTGGAATAGATTTCCTCAGAGCCAAGTTGTGCAGCATGCATCAGGCCTCCACTATCTGACACACCTTGTCAGGGAAATACCACGGGGACCCTCCAGAGAGATGAAGGCAGCAAAATCTTGCGTTAAGGAGTCCTATGGTTCTCTCAATAACCCTCCTAGTGTGACCATGTGCCTCATTATAGTGGATTTTAGCATCTGCCCTGGGATTCATCACAGGAGTCAGGAGCCATTGCACGTTTGGGTATCCAGAATTCTCTGCAAAAGTGGGTGAAATAGGGTTGAAACACACAAAATCTACTTGCATACAGACTGCCTGTCAGCTATGTAAGAGATCCAGTGTCATACACACTCAACTATGAGCCAAGCTCTGTCCCCTGTAGTTGTTCCATCATGTGTGGCAAACTGCTGTTTCTCAGGACAAAGGAGTCATGGACTGATCCTGAGATCCTTGCATCGACATGAGTAATGGACTGATCAGCAGAACACACCAATTAAACATTCATGGAGTAAAAGCTTTTATGATTCCTGAACACCTGTTTATTTACTCTTGGGGGTCTGAGGGCTATGTGGGTACCATCAATGGCACCTATCACATGAGGAATATTTGCAAAAGCATAAAATCCAGATTTGATGGAGGTGCGATCAGCCCTTTGGGGAAAATGGACATAACTCTGCAGGTGTTGTACGAAGGAATCCAGAAATTTGGACAGGATGTGGCTGAACACTGGCTGAGATACACCTGCTGCTGTGCCCACTGTCACTTGGAATGAGCCAGTGGCCAGCAAATGTAGCACAGATAGTACCTGCACAGTTATAGGGATGGCATGGGGATTCCTATTAGCTGGCATCAGCACAGGCTCCATTTGTGCATAGAGTTCCAGGACAGTGGCACGATTCAGGGGGTAAGTGATGATGATGTGACGTTCCTTCATGGTGGCCAGATCAACCAGGGGTCTGTAAACAGATAGTGCCCTCCCTCACCACATGGGGAAGCAGGGCACACCACCGCGGGAAATACCGCCATTTTGTCATGTCCTTGCCACTTGACTCCTACACCTCAAGAGGAAGGGAACTCCACTGCATGAGCTGCTGTGTCCTGACTCTGGGCCTAGCAATGGCACGTGTTACAGGGGAATGGGTCCTGGGCTTCACAGCGGAGGAGCTTGAGAAGCTGGTGGACGGGGTCTTACCGCTGCATGCGAAGCTGTATGTGCGACCAGAGGCTCAGGTAAGTTGCTATTAGTCCTTGAATGTGAGTGAATGTGGCGGTGCCTGTAGGCGTTGTTGGTGACTGTGTGGATGCTTACCCGTGATGTGTATGGCAGTTGTCGTCTTGGCTATTGTCAATATGTATGACTCCATGGGCCATGTGAGGTTGAACCGGCATGGCATATGTGTATGGGGCACCCACACTGACGTCTGTTTCTTTACTCTGTGTGTCCCATGCAGGTCAGTGAACATCAGAAGAAAGGAATGTGGCAAGCCATCTCCAAGGAAATGCGGACCCTGGGGGACTACAACCGGCGGAGCACCCACTGCAGGAAGCGGTGGGAGGACCTGAGGCGCTGGGCCAGGAAGACAGGAGAGGCCCAGCTGGGGACGGCCTCCCAACAAGGGAGAGGTGCCCGTCGGATCCTGACCCCCTAATGGCCCACATACTGGCGGTGGCCTATCCCGATTTGGATGGGCACTTCAAGGCAGCACAACAGCCACAAGGGGGTGAATACCTACACTAATGTGATGCTACTATCCTAAATGTAGTTAGGTGCCATGGGGTGTATGCAGTGTGGTGGCAGGCTCATAAACAGGTGTGTCCCTGCAGTCCTGCCCCCTCTACGTCTGTGGGATAGTGTCCTTAGGTAGATATGGCTGGGAATGTAGGCCTGTGAGGGGTCTCCTGTTTGGGCTATTGGTTCAGATGTTGCCTCATGGATTGGCAGATTAGTTGTCTTGCTAACGTCTCTCATTGTGTTCCATTGCAAAGTGTTACGTAGTAGAGGGCCAAGACGGTCATGTGTGATGTGATGGGATGTTGCCTAGCAGTCAGGGGCACATTCAAGTGAATAATTCTGTCTGCTGGGGGTTAGTGTATTAGATGGGTGGGGGTGTATGTGTGCCAACAGGTATTTTTGATCTGGAATCGACCTACTTCTTTCTTATTTTGTACCCCTCCTTTGCTCTTGTGTCCTTGTGTACTTTAGCATCATCTAAAAAGGGACCTGAGGCACCGGAGAGTGGGGATGCTGCAGCCCAAGGTTCTCAGGAGGCAGATGTAGGAGGCTGGCCTGGTTTGTAGCGGTTACCTAAGGTACTTACACCTTATACCAGGTCCAGTTATCCCTTATTAGTGAAATGTAGGCAGTGTTCTAGCAGCTTAAGCAGTCTAGGGGTAGCTGTAGCAGCGCAGCTTAGGCTGAACTAGGAGACATGCAAAGTTCATGCAATACCATTATAGTTACACAGTACTTATACACAATAAAAGACAATACTCAGTGTTACCCAAAATAAAAGTAGTTTATTTTAGTGACACAAGGCCAAAAATATCTTAGAGGCAATACTCCTTCTGTAGGTGAGTATCATACACAATATATACACTAGTAACCAATAGTGCAAACAGTAGAAAATCCAATAGATTGCAATGGTTCTAGGGGCAACACAACCATATACTAAAATAGTGGAATGCGAATCCCATTTTGCCCCCTAGGCAAGCGTAGTGTGTAGAGGGGAGCTGGGAGTGTAGGAAAACACCAAAGGTAAGTAAAGTACCCCACCCTAGAGCACAGGAAAACAGGAATGAAGTACAGCAAGTTTCCTCAGAACAGACTACAAGTTGTAATAAGAGATTTTGCAAGAACCAAGCAAGACTGCAAGCAACAAATGATGGATTCCTGTACCTGAAGGCCTGTGGAGAGAGGAGACCAAGTCTAGAAGTCGAAGAAGAGTCCAGGAAGGACAGGAGCCCCTGCCAACCTAGAAAAAGGTGCAAAAGTGGATTCTCCGGTCAGAATAAAAGTAAAGAAGAGCACCAAAGAAGATGGCTGCTGGTTCCTGCTTGGTGCAGGTGATGTCCCACGTCGAGTTGTTGGATGCAGGCTGTTTGCTTTGCTGGATTCTGCCAAAAAGCCTTGGTTCAAGCAAGTATGCGGTTTGCATCAAAAAGGATCTTCCTGGACCCAGGAGGAACCTGGGGTTCTCAACTCAGACTGAGGAGACAGAGGGGGCTCTCAGCACTTCCAAGAGCCCTCTGAAGACCAGGCAACAACCGTGGGAGTCCCAGAACACAGGGACAAAGAAGGCGCAAAGTGCTGTCACCACAGCACTACACTGGAAGGTCCCACGCCCCCGGAGAACAACTCAGAGAGCTGTGTGTTGCAGGATGGGGTGCTGGGGACCTGCGCTATGCTGTGCATGAAGGGTTCTTGGAAGAAATGCACAGAAGTCCAAGAAGCTGTAGAAGACGCGGTGCACAGGGGTACTGATGCAGCACGGGATGGCAAGCTCTTACCTCCACCAAATTTGGATAGCTGGACCTTTGGACATTCTGAGTCACTTCTATACACCACCTATGTTCCAGGAAGCATGCTCGTTGTCAGGAGAGGAGTTCCAGAGCACCGGTCGTAATCGCACAAGGGTGCCTGCAGAAGCAGGGAAGTGACACCATCACTCCACGGGAGATTCCTTCGGTTCTCCTGGTACAGGGTGAAGACAGGCAGTCCTCAAAGCATGCACACCTTGGAAACTGTCACAAAAGCTGGCTGGAGCTTAAGTTGCAGGTCACATGAGTCATCCTAGATACTTTTTTGCAGTTACAGCAGTTCCTGGAGCAGTCTACGGTTGATCTGAAGCTGAAGCTGAAGCAGAGGATGCAGAGGAGTCCTGGAGGAATCTGGCAAACTGAATCTGAGGAAACAGCCAGAGGAGAGACCCTAAATAGCCCTGAGAGAGGGGGATTGGCTACCTACCCAGCTATGCCCCTATCAGGAGGGGGTCTCTGACGTCACCTGCTGGCACTGGCCACTCAGAGGTCTTCAGAGGGTCCCCACACCTTGGATTCCAAGTTAGTTATTGCCAGGGACACTCTGGAGGAGCTCTGGGCACCACCCGTGGGGTGGTGATGTACAGGGGAGTGGTCACTCCCCTTTCCTTTGTTCAGTTTAATGCGAGAGCAGGGACTGGGGGTTCCTGTACTGATGGACACTGGATTATGCAAGGAGGGAACCATTTGTGTCCTTCAAAGCATTTCCAGAGGCTCTGGGAGGCTACCCCTCCCAAGCCTGTAACACCTATTTTCAAAGGTAGAGGGTGTAACACCCTCCTCCCAAAGGAAATGCATTGTTCTGCCTTCCTTGGTTTGAGCTCCTCAGTCCCCAAGAGGGCAGAAACCTGTCTGTGAAGTGGAAGCAGCTGGGGCTGCAGTGTAAACCTCAGAGACCTGGTTCGGCAGTACTGGGGGAACATGGTGGAGCCCCCAGGGTGCATGTGATTGCCCCCCCAATACCAGATTTGGATTGGGGGGACAATTCCATGATCTGAGACACCTCACTTGGCCATGTTTGGAGTTACCATTGAGAAGCTACATATATGTATTGACATATGTGTAGGGTACGCTTATAATGGTATCCCCACATTCACGAATTCTGGGGAATTGGCCCTGGACAATGTGGGGGCACCTTTGCTAGTGCAAGGGTGCCCTCACACATAGTAACTTTGCACCTTGCCTTCAGTAAATGAAGGTTAGACATATAGATGACTTATAAGTTACCTTGGTGCAGTGAAAATGGCTGTGAAATAGTGTGTGCACTATTTCACTCAGGCTGCAGTGGCAGGCCTGATGAAAGGTTTGTATGAGCTCCTTATGGGTGGCAAAAAAAATGCTTTAACACATAAGGCTCTCCTGGAACCCCAATGCCCCGGGTACCTAGGTACCATATACTACTGACTTATAAGGACTTATTATGGGGGTTAGGGGGTCCAGTGTGCCAATCAGAATTGGAATATGGAGTCACTAAACTGTAGTGACAAATTTGGTAAGTAGAGAAAGCATAAGCACTGGAGTTCTGGTTAGCTGGCTTCAGTGACATAGTTAAGCATACTGACAACACATATAGGTCACAAACTATGAGCACTCGGTTCCTGGCTAGCAGGATCCCAGTGAGACAGACAAAACACACTCACAAATAGGGTTTTAACTATGAGCACTGGGGTCCTGGCTAGCAGGATCCGATTGAGACAGTAAAAACACACTGACAAACACTCACAAACAGGCCAAAAATGGGGGTAACCATGCTAGAAAGAGGCTACTTTCTCACAGCAGAGTCCACCGATCTGAAGGGGACCAGTGGGTTGGAGGGCAAGGGGAGTACTACTGGGGAGGCAACTAACACTGTGGTTAGTGACTCAGACACCTTCTCCGATGGCAGCTCCCTGGTGGCGGCAGAGCCTACTGGACCCAGCCATTCTTTAACATCTTCTGCCACCCCCATACCATCACTGCCCTCCCAGGACCCCAGTGCTCATAGTTTGTGGCCTATATGTGTTCCCTGTGTGGTGCCTAACTGTATCACTGAGACTCTGCTAACCAGAACCTCAGTGTTTATGCTCTCTCTGCTTTTAAAATTGTCACTGCAGGCTAGTGACTAATTTTACCAATTCTGATTGGCACACTGGAACACCCTTATAATCCCCTATTATATGGTACCTAGGTACCCAGGGTATTGGAGTTCCAGGAGATCCCTATGGGCTGCAGCATTTCTTTTGCCACCCATAGGGAGCTCAGACAATTCTTACACAGGACTGCCACTGGAGCCTGAGTGAAATAATGTCCACATTATTTCACAGTCATTTTACACTGCACTTAAGTAACTTATAAGTCACCTATATGTCTGACCCTCACTTAGTGAAGGTTAGGTGCAAAGTTACTAAGTGTGAGGGCACCCTGGCACTAGGCAAGGTGCCCCCACAATCACAAATTCTGGGGAATTTGCCCTGAACAATGTGGGGGCACCTTGCCTATTACCATTCACTACATATAGGTCAATACCTATGTGTAGCCTCACAATGGTAACTCCGAACATGGCCATGTAACATGTCTAGGATCATGGAATTGTCCCCCCAATACCATTCTGCTATTGGGGGGACAATCCCATGCATCATCGGGGCTCCAGCATGAACCCCGGCTACTGCCAAACTAGCTCTCTGGGGTTTTCTCTGCAGCTACCGCTGCTGCCAACCCTCAGACAGGTTTCTGCCCCCCTGGGGCCTGGGCAGCCCAGTCCCAGGAAGGCAGATCAAAGGATTTCCTCTGAGAGAGGGTGTTACACCCTCTCCCTTTTGGAAATAGGTGTTAAGGGCCTGAGAGGAGTAGCCTCTCATGGCCTCTGGAAATGCTCTGAAGGACACAGATGGTGCCCTCCTTGCATAAACCAGTCTACACCAATTCAGGGATCCCCCAGCCCCTGCTCTGTCACGAAACTGGACAAGGGAAAGGGGAGTGACCACTCCCCTCTCCATCACCACCCCAGTGGTGGTGCCCAGAGCTCCTCCAGTGTGTCCCAGACCTCTGCCATCTTGAATGCAGAGGTGTGAGGGCACAATGGAGAAATCTGAGTGGCCAGTGCCAGCAGGTGACGTCAGAGACCCCTCCTGATAGGCTCTTACCTGGTTAGGTAGCCAATCCTCCTCTGAGGGCTATTTAGGGTCTCTCCTGGCAGATAACGAGTGCATGAGCTCACAAGAGTTCCTCTGCACTTCTCTCTTCGAAATCTGCCAAGGATCGACCGCTGACTGCTCCAGGACGCCTGCAAAACGGCAACAAAGTGGCAAGAAGACTACCAGCAACATTGTAGCGCCTCATCCTGCCGGCTTTCTTGACTGTTTCCTGGTGGTGCATGATCTGAGGGCTGTCTGCGTTCACTTTGCACTGGAGGCCAAGAAGAAATCTCCTGTGGGTCGACTGAATCTTCCCCCTGCCAACGCAGGTACCAAATTTCTGCATCACCCGTCCACTGGGTCCCCTCTCATCTTGACGAGCGTGGTCCCTGGAACACAGGAGGTAGATTCAAGTGACCCCGACAATCCACTGGTCCTTCTGTCCAAATTTGGTGGAGGTAAGTCCTTGCATCCTCACGCCAGACAATAATCCTGAGTATTGCGTGAACTGCAGCTGCTAGGGATTCTGTGCACTTTTGCAAGACTTCCTTCGTGCACAGCACAACCCAGGTCCCCAGCACTCGGTCCTGCATTGCCCAACTCACTGAGTTGGCCTCCGACTTCGTGGGACTCTCTTTTGTTGTGCTGAGATGACTGCCGTGCTGAGATCTTCTGATCGCCTGTTCAGGTGCTTCTGCGGGTGCTGCCTGCTTGTGCATGGGTTTTCTCTATTGCTGAGCGCCCCCTCTTTCTCCTCCTCCAAGGGGCAACCTCTTGGTCCTTCCTGGGCACTGGCAGCACCCAGAATCCTCAACTGCAACTGTTGCAGCTAGCAAGGCTTGTTTGCAATCTTTCTGCGTGGAAATAACTCTGCAACCTCCAGCACACGGTGGGACATCTTCTGATCAAAGGAAAAGTTCCTGGCACCTTCTGTTGTTGCAGAATCTTCAGCTTCTTACACAGGGCGGCAGCCCTTTTGCACCTTCATCTGGGGTTTAGTGAGCTCCTGCCCCCCCTGGACACTTGCGTGACTCTTGGACTTGGTCCCCTTCCTTTGCAGGTCCTCAGATCTAGGAATCCGTCTTCAGTGCTTTGCAGTTAGTTGTCGCCTTTGCAGAATCCCCTATCTCAACTTTACTGTCTTTCTTGGGTAGTAGTGTAACTTTACTCCTACGTTTCATGGTCTTGTGGTGGGGTATCTTGGACATCCTTAGTGTTTTCTCACATTCCCAGCAACCTTCAACACACTACACTAGGCTTGGGGTCCATTTGTGGTTCGCTTTCCACTTTTGGAGTATATGGTTTGTGTTGCCCCTAGGCATAGTGTGTCCTATTGCATTCTCTTGGGTTCTACAGTGTTTGCACTAACTTTTCTAACTGTTTACTTACCTGATTTTAGTTTGTGGGTATATTTTGTATATATTACTTACCTCCTAAGGGAGTATATCCTCTGAGATACTTTTGGTATATTGTCACTAAAATAAAGTGCCTTTATTTTTAGTAACTCTGAGTATTGTGTTTCTTATTATTTAGTGCTAAGTGATACAAGAGGTATAGTAGGAGCTTTGAATGTCTCCTAGTTCAGCCTAAGCTGCTCTGCTATAGCTACCTCTATCAGCCTAAGCAGCTAGAACTCTTCTAATCTACTAATAGGAGATAACAGGACCTGGCACAAGGTGTAAGTACCACTAGGTACACACTATAAGCCAGGCCAGCCTCCTACATTGGTGGTGCACTGGTGGGATAAGTACTTGTAACTGCTTTACCACTTTGTCATCGGTGCTTTTCAAGAAAAACAGATACCAAATACTTCAGAATATACACAGTAACCTAAACAGTTTAATCTTCCTTCTCTAAAACTTTCTAAAAAGTTTCTCAAAAGTTTTTGAAAACTTTCAAAAGTTTTCAAAAGTTTGAAAACGTTTTTCTCTGTTCTTTTAAAAGTTCCAAAACCTTTTTTCTCTCTGTGTCCTACACCTTTTCTGTCCTGTCTGCAGTAGAGCTTACTCCCACAGTTGTCCAGGTAGCATAATGGAATCTAAACTTTAAAGGTTTGAGGGGTCTCTGCATTGAAAGAGAACCAAAGCCCATCCCAGGATCAGGAGGTGGGGGGGGGGGGTACCCAGCCAGACACAGAGGAGTCCCCTGAGGAAGCTGGGGAGGGTTCTTCCAAGGACCTGTCAGCTAACAGGCCATCTAGTGACACTGGTAGTGGGAGGGGTCACACACTAGTAGGACACCTTTCACTCCTGAAGGCCAGGTTACTAGAGTCCAGCCAGTTAGGAACGGGGCTCTCTCTGCCAATTCCCCCATTTCTTCTGTGTCTCACAATTCCCAAGCCTCCCACCCTGAGGATAACTTAATGGAAAAGGAACTCAGAAAGCTGAGGTTGGAAGAGGCCAGGCTGAAGCTTAAACAGCAGCAGCTGGCCTTAGACAGGGAATCTCTGGATGTGGAAAGGGAAAGGCAGAGGTTGGAGTAAGTTCCCCATGGTGGCAGCAGCAGTGTTTTGATAGTAATCCTGTTAGAGAGCAAGATTCCAGAAACCTGCGTAAGGATGACATTAACAAGTGGTTTGCTGCACTTGAGAGGGCCTGTATGGTACAGTTGGTCCCTCAAAGGCAGTGGGCTGCTTTCTTGTGGCTATCTTTCACTGGTAAGGGTAGGAATAGGCTCCTTACTGTCAGAGAAAGTGATGCTAATAACTACAAAGTTTTGAAGGATGCACTCTTGGATGGATTTGTCTGAACAATACAGGATTAAGTTCAGAGACAACAGAAAAGAATCCTCTCAAGACTGGACAGACTTTGTAGACCAGTGGTTCCCAACCTTTTGACTCCTGAGGACCCCCAGTGAATCATTACTGGAAGCCGGGGACCCCCAGCAATTTGTACAATTTAATTTTCAAACATTAAAACAGTAATTCGCAAAAAATATAACAAGTACACACCAAACAAGTACTGAAATTACTAAAGATACAATTATTTTATATTGAAAAGATATGCAAAAATCGAAACATTTTACTGGAAAGGTAGACGATGCATCTCGGCAACTACCTTTTCAATGTTTGGTTTTTATTTAGGAAAGGTGAATCCTCAGGTCAGATTCTACATTTCCGGAGCAATTTGTTTTTATTTTTTAGGTATGCAAGATCTGAGAAAGCTTTTTCACATAAACAAGTGAAGGGGAAAGGAAGTAAACCATAAGGGCCTCTCATCTCTCCCTAGCCTCTCTGTCACATGTATTTCATTTGTTTTATAGCACCTCTCATACCACTGTAGGGTGTCAGGGCACTGTACAGGGGACTTACAAGGTGTAGGATTCACATGTCATCCACACTGGTAGGCAGTTTCTAAGAGTGCTTGGTCCCGAGAAGTAAAAATTTAGGATTCAGAACACAGCACAGTGATTATCAATGACGTTGGCAAGAAGAATGTATTTCTACACAAGCAAACCTTTTTTAGCAGCATAAGGAAAATGAAAGACTAGGACAAAAAAAAACTTTCTAATTTGTGCCATGCTGTTTGCATGCAGCTCTTTAATGGCAGTTCACAGCTCATTGTGCTAGATTAAGATTATGAACTGCACCGTAACAAAATAATCTCTGTGACAAAAGCAGTAACCCACTGTGCCATGCACAAAAAATACTGTTTTTTCCAATATACACGTTCTTTGCAGCAGGTATATTAACCACCTGAGCTATGTTGGAGTCAAAACTGCAACTAGGCAAAGTTTCCATCTCTCTTCAGCAGATACATTAATCACTTGAGTTAGCTTGACGTTTTAATTGTTGCTGTACAAGGAGCTTTGCAGTGGGTTTAAAACTGCTCAACAAATGAAGTAATAAAAATGAAAACATGCACGCAGAGAAGTGCCTTTCTCCTAGCCCAGGCCTGCGGACCCCCTGGGAATGTGTCACAGACCCCTTGGGGTCCGCGGACCACAGGTTGGGAACCACTGTTGTAGACTGTTCAGTGAAGGCCTTGGAGGGTTAGTTACATGGCAGTAAGGTGACTGACTATGAAAGCCTGTATAATATGATCCTGAGAGAGCATATTTTGAACAATTGTGTGTTTGTTGCACCAGTACTTGGTAGAATCAGATCTGACCTCTCCCCAAGAATTGGGAAAGAAGGCAGACAAATGGGTCAGAACAAGAGTGAACAGAAAAGTTCATACAGGGGGTGACAAGGATGGCAAGAAGAAGGATGGTGAGTCTTCTGACAAGGGTGGGGACAAATATAAAAAACATTCTGAGTCTTCATCAGGCCCACAAAAGCCCTCTGAGGGTGGTGGGTCCAAATCCTCTTCTCACAATCAGAAAAAGCCATGGTGTTCTTTATGTAAAGTAAAAGGCCATTGGGCAAGTGATGCCACTTGTCCAAAGAAAAACACCAAGGCTCCCACTACCACAACCCCAACTGCAACATCTAGTGCCCCTAGTAATAGCAGTGGCTGTGTGAAGTCTACTTCAAATAGCCAATCCAAGGGTGTAGCTGGGCTCACTATTGGCAGTGTAGTTGGGATTGGTCTTATTAGAGAGACCACAGAGGCTGTTTTAGTCTCTGATGGTGGCATTGACTTTGCCACCCTGGTTGCTTGTCCCCTTACTATGGGTAAGTACAAGCAACTACCCCTAATTAATTGTGTTGAGGTTGAGGCCTACAGGGTCAGAGGAGCCAGTGTAACTATGGTTATAGAGAAACCGGGCCACCCTGATCAACACCTACTTGGTCAGCAGTACCAAGTGACTGATGCTCACAATAACACACTTAGCCACCCCATGGCTGTTGTGAATCTCAACTGGGGGGGGTTACTGGTCCAAAGAAAGTTGTGGTAGCCACTGAAATACCTGTAGATTGCTTACTAGCCAATGATTTGGAGACATCAGCTTGGGCTGAAGTGGAGTTGGAGGCTCATGCAGCAATGCGGAACATTCCTGGACATATTTTTGCTCTAACAAAGGCCCAGGCCAAAAAGCAAAGAGGACAGGGAAACTTGGATCCTGGAACAATGGACCAAGTTCTCCCAAAAGCTAGGGGTAGGAAGGGTAAATCCTTGCCCACTATCCTTCCCTCACTAGAAGATTCCCCTTTTGAGGAAGAGGAATCCGCTCCCTGTTCAGAACCTACACCATATGAGCTAGCAGCAGACACTGCTGAGCTTTTGGGTGCAGGGGGGCCTGCTAGGGAGGAGCTGAGTGTGGCATAGCAGACCTGTCCCACACTAGAGGGTTTGAGACAGCAAGCTTTCAAACAGCAGAATGGGGATGTCAGTGATAGCCGTAAGGTGTATTGAGAAGACATTCTCCTGTATACTGAGTCAAGGGAACCTAAGCCTGGAGCTGCCAGGAGATTGGTCATCCCTTTGCAATACAGAGAGGTTCTTCTTACCTTGGCACATGACATTCCTTTGACTGGGCATTTGGGCCAAAGTAAAACTTTGGACAGACTTGTCCCCCTGTTTCACTGACCTCATATGTCAGAGGACACCAAAGAGTTTTGTCGCTCTTGTGTGACCTCCCAAGCCAGTGGCATGACTGGTGGCACTCCAAAAGCCCCCTTAATTCCACTTTCAGCGGTTGGTGTGCCCTTTGAAAGGGTAGGGCTTGACATAGTTGGCCCCCTTGACCCTCCAACAACTTCAGGCAATAGGTTCATCCTTGTGGTAGTGGACCATGCCACTAGGTATCCTGAAGCTATCCCCTTAAGAACCACTACAGCTCCTGCAGTGGTAAAGGCCCTCCTGGGAATCTTTTGCAGGGTGGGCTTCCCTAAGGAAGTGGTGTCAGACAGAGGCAGTAACTTCATGTCTGCATACCTCCAAGCAATGTGGAAGGAGTCTGGTGTAACATACAAGTTCACTACTCCTTATCATCCACAAACAAATGGTCTGGTTGAGAGGTTTAATAAAACTCTCAAAGGTATGATAATGGGACTCCCTGAAAAACTCAGAAGGAGATGGGATGTCCTCTTGCCATGCCTCCTTTTTGCTTACAAGGTGGTACCCTGAAAAGGAGTGGGCTTTAGCCCCTGTGAACTTCTCTTTGGGCACCCTGTGAGAGGTCCCCTTGCACTTGTTAAGGAGGGTTGGGAACAACCTTTAAAAGCTCCTAAAAAGGACATTATGGACTATGTACTCGTACTAAGATCCAGAATGGCTGAGTGCAAGAAAAAGGCCACTAAAATCATTCAGGCCAGCCAAGAGCTCCAAAAGCAATGGCATGACCAGAAGGTTGTCCTGACAGAGTACCACCCAGGACAGAAGGTATGGGTATTGGAGCCTATGGCCCCGAGAGCACTTCAGGACAAATTGAGTGGACCCCACCTCATTGTGTATCAGAAAGGTGAGGTCACCTACCTGGTGGACATGGGCACTGCCAGAAGCCCCCTTAGGGTGCTTCATGTCAACCGCTTTAAACCTTACTATGACAGGGCTGATTTTACCCTGCTCATGGCCACAGATGAGGGGCAGGAGGAAGAGAGTGACCCTCTCTCTGACCTCTTCTTCAACACTGAAGCTGATAGCTTAGTGTAAGGAGTGGTGCTTGCAGACTGCCTCACTGCAGAGCAGAGGGAGGACTGCAAAAACCACCTAGGGCAATTTTCTAACCTCTTTTCCCTCATACCTGGCACAACTACCTGATGTGAACATTCAATTGATAATGGAGACAGTTTACTGGTCAAAAGTAAGATTTATAGGCAGCCTGATCATGTCAGAGACTGCGTTAAATTTAAGGTGCAGAAAATGTTAGACCTGGGAGTTATTGAGCCCACTGATAGCCTCTGGGCCAGCCCAGTGGTGCTTGTCCCCAAACCGCATTGCAAAGAAGGAAAGAGAGAAATGCAGTTTTGTGTGGACTATGGAGGACTTAATACTGTAACCAAAACTGATGTTCTCCCTATACCCAGGGCAGATGAGCTCATCGATACACTGGCTTCTGCCAAGTATCTAAGCACCTTTGATCTGACATCAGGGTATTGACAGATAAAGTCAGAGCATGCTAAAGCAAAAACAGTATTTTCTACCATAGAGGGTATCACCAATTCACAGTTATGCCCTTTGGTTTGAAAAATGCACCTGCCACTTTCCAGAGGCTGGTGAATACCGTCCTCCAAGGTTTGGAAGCTTTTATTGAAGCATACTTAGATGACATTGCTATATTTAGCTCCATCTGGGATGACCACCTGGTCCACCTACGGAATGTTTTGGAGGCCCTGCAAAAGACAGGGCTCACTATCAAGGCTTCAAAATGCCAGATAGGGCAGGGGAAAGTGGTTTATCAGGGCCACCTAGTAGGTGTAGAACAGAGTTAACCACTACAGGGGAAGATCCAGACAATTATAGACTGAGCTCCCCCTACTACTAAGACCCAGGTCAGAGCCTTCTTAGGTCTCACTGGGTATTACTGGAGGTTTATTAAGAACTATGGCTCCATTGTTGCCCCTCTTAATGATCTCACTTCCAAGAAAATGCCTAAAAAAGGTATTGTGGAAAGCCAGATGTCAGAAAGCTTTTGAGGAGCTTAAGCAGGCTATGTGTACTGAACCTGTCCTAAAAAGCACAAGTTACTCCAACAAATTCATTGTCCAGACAGATGCTTATGAACTGGGGGTTGGGGGAGTGTTATCACAACTTAACTCAGATATCCAGGATCAACCTGTTGCTTTTATCAGTAGGAGGTTGACCCCTAGAGAAAAGCGTTTGTCTGCCATAGAGAGGGAGGCCTTTGCTGTGGTTCGGGCCTTGAAGAAGTTGAGAACATACTTATTTGGGACTCACTTCATTGTTCAAACAGGCCACAAACCTCTCTCATGGCTAAAACAGATGAAAGGTGAAAACCCTAAGGGGCATATTTATACTCTGTTTGCGCCGGATTTGCGCTGTTTTTTTTAACGCAAATCTGACCTAAAACTAACTCCATATTTATACTTTGGCGTTAGACCCGTCTAGCGCCAAAGATCTTGGAGTTAGCGTCATTTTTTAGCGTGGACACCTTCCTTGCGTTAATGATATGCAAGGTAGGCGTTCCCTTCTAAAAAATGACTCCGAGGCATTTGCGCCGTATTTACACTCCCGGGCAAAAATGACGCCCGGGAGTGGGCGGGTCAAAAAAAAGGACGTCCAGCCGATTTAGCGTCATTTTTTAACGCCTGGTCAGGGCAGGCGTTAAGGGACCTGTGGGCTCGGAAGGAGCCCAGAGGTGCCCTCCCATGCCCCCAGGGACACCCCCTGCCACCCTTGCCCACCCCAGGAGGACGCCCAAGGATGGAGGGACCCATCCCAGGGAACTTAAGGTAAGTTCAGGTAAGTATTATTATTATTATTTTTTTGGGTGGCATAGGGGGGCCTGATTTGTGCCCCCCTACATGCCACTATGCCCAATGACCATGCCCAGGGGACATAAGTCACCTGGGCATGGCCATTGGGCAAGGGGGCATGACTCCTGTCTTTGCTAAGACAGGAGTCATTTAAATGGGGGTTGGGAGTCAAAAAAAATGTCGCAAATCGGGTTGAGGTGAAAATTTTGCCTCAGCCTGACTTGCCCCATTTTTTGACGCCCAAGCTCCATTTTCCCCTACGCCGGCGCTGCCTGGTGTAAGTCATTTTTTTTTACGCACACCAGGCAGCTCCGCCGGCTAACGTCATTCCATAAATAAGGCGCCCGCATGGCGCTTTGGAATGGCGTTAGCCGGCGTTAAATATTTTGACGCACAACTGCGTTGGCGCAGTTGTGCGCCAAAAAGTATAAATACGGCCCTAAATTGCTGAGGTGGTCCATTTCCCCTCAGGGGATGGACTTTACAGTGGAACATAGACCTGGAAGTACCCGCTCCAATGCAGATGGACTCTCCAGATATTTCCACTTAGACAATAAAGGCTCATCTGGACAAGGTTAGCCTTATTGCCCCTCGTTTGGATGGATTGTGTAGGAAAATACAATCTTTCTTGGCATGTCACCCCTAATTTCTACCTGTTTGTCAGTATGTTTTGCCTGTCTCACTGGGATCCTTCTGGTCAGGACCCCACTGCTCATAGTTTGTGGCCTAATGTGTGTGTTGTCAGTAGTGCTTAACTGTGTCACTGAAGTTCTGCTAACCAGAACTACAGTGCTTATGCTCTCTCTGCTTCCAAATTAGTCACTATAGTTTAGTGACTTAATTTACCAATTCCAATTGGAATACTGGACACCCTTATAAGTCACTAGTATATGGTTCTTAGGTACCCAGGGCATTGGGGTTCCAGGAGATCCTTATGGGCTGCACCATTTATTTTGCCACCCATAAGGAATTATGGGTGGCAAGGTATAATACTTACCTCCAGAAGGAGTATAGCCTCTAAGATATGTTTGGCCTTGTGTCACTAAAATATAGAACCTTTATTTTCGGGAACACTGAGTATTGTCTTTTATTATGTATATGTTCTGTGTAACTATAGAGGTATTGCAGGAGCATTGCATGTCTCCTAGTTCAGCCTAAGCTGCTCTGCTACAGCTACCTCTATCAGCCTAAGCTGCTAGAACACTGACTACATTTCCCTAATAAGGGATAACTGGACCTGGTTTAAGGTGTAAGTACCCAAGGTACCCACTACAAACCAGGCCAGCCTCCTACATCTGCCTCCTGAGAACCGTGGACTGCAGCATCCCCACTCTCCAGTGCCCCAGCTCCCTCACCAGATCGGGGCTCCAAGGGACACAACTGACCAGGAGACCATCTCCCAAGTCTTGGGAGCCTACCAAAATTCTCAAGGAATGATGGGCCAGGTACGAACCATGACAGGGGAGATCAGACAGCTACAGAGGGACAACCACCAGGAAGCCATGCAGCAGTGGCAGACCCAAAATGTCATCCTGGCTTCCATTGGGGTGCTGAGGAACATCAACATTACACTGAGTAGCTTTGGCACCCAACATCAGGCCTCTCCCTCTAGCCATGAGATATCAGGCCTCTCGATATCTGTGGCTGCTGGTGGAATTGAGGGGAAAGGGAATGCCTCAGACACCCCACCCTTTGTATCAGAAGAACTGCCCACTAACGTAAATGTCCACCCAGGCATCCAGGAGGAGCAGATGCCAAGATTAAACCCACTGCCAGGAAGTGAACCTCTCCTGATTGGTTCATCTTGTGTGTGACTGATACACCCTGTTGACTGTTCTAATACTTAACTTCATCTTCCAATGATGCAAGGACACTGGACTTGTGTTTCCAAATGGTGTAGCTGCTACCCTGATGGTTTTACCCACCATGCCTGAACCCTTCACTGTTAACGTTATTTCATTTTAATTTCAATTCACTCATTTTGTTGTTCACTCCCCAGTAAATACCATTTAATCAGATCCTGTGTAAGTGTAATTTATTAACCATATACGGCTGTCATGTATGACAGCTATTGTATCAAAATGTTCCTCTTCAATGTACACCTGTTATGGCCATCACACATGTACTGGACAACCAGGATACCTATTGCATTGGGATTGTAACATAGACATGACACAATTCACCTGTATCGTACATCTCCACAAATGTATTTGGAGTGTGGCAATCAGCACAATGGGAAGTCATACTGTGTGTTTCAGCTTAGGTGCCATTCACTACCAAACCACAGATTACAGACGTTAGGGACATGTCAGTCTATCACCATCCTAGGAGCCAGAGCAGATTGGTTTAATGTATCATCAGCTAAAGCCTTATTACATACCCAAACCTCACCCTCCCAAATGACCATACCCCATGAAACAGACAGAGGTCAGTACTAATCTCCCCAGGCATGGAATCTTCCACTTACTATGGTGATGTATCTGTAGGCTTGCCACTCAATGGTGACAGTCTTCAGACACATGCACATTTGTCTGCAATGAAGAAACACACTGACACCTATGCACATGTTAGGTCACATACAACACAAACCTTAATGATGGTAGAGTGTCTGGATACCAAATTATGGCATGTGTTAGACACAAATGGACACACACATGCCATCATTCGAGCCACCGCCAATAACAAACAGGTCGATTTTGTGGAAAATGACAATTCCAAACCACTGTCTTGACAGTTTGGTAATAGAATTCACACACCACAAATATGATGCAAAGAGTACCTGCCATAATCAATGTCCACTGCCCATGTCAATCTGCAAATCCCATCTGCCTGGGACACTTTCTGACAATGCCAAATGGGGATGAGCAAAGCAGCTAATCTGCAAATCTGTGATTGACAAAGATAAAATATATGCCAGAGTGGAACAAAAGCATTCCATTGTCTAATCATAACTACAAAAATGGCTTTGATTGCACATTTTCTGAACAACAGACTATGAACATAACAGTTCTGTACACAACTTGAAGGAACACTCAACATACATATCTGAGTCATGAGCTTTGGAGCCACTTAAGACCACACAGATGGTGGTAAAAAGAACATTACATGGCATATACTACCTCAACAATACCTCATGGAATCTCATTTGTAACATCACATCACATACCTTGAGTCAGTAGAAGTATTGATTGATGACATCTGCCCTGATGTCTCCAGCGTCATCCTCATCATGCTCATCCTCACTTGGCATATCTGTATTTCCACCCACAGAATCTGCTGGCTCCCCCTCATCAGGTATGAATGGTACCTCATCGCTCAGGGCAAGGTTGTGGAGGATGCAGCAGGCAACAATTATTTGATATACCTTGTAGGGTGAGTAGAGGACAGCTCCTCCAGATTTGTCTATGCTGCAAAATCTTGCCTTCAAGAGCCAAAAAGTGCACTCCGTGACATGCCTTGTCCTTCCGTGGGCCTCATTGAAGCAGACTTCCCCAGGCGTGGTTTTGTACCTCACTGGTGTCAATAACCAAGGACAGTTTGGATAGCCAGAGTCCCCTGTAGGGTATAGTTCTACCAATCCAAACTTTAATATTGGACATCCACACATATGGTAGCAGGAAGAAAGGTACAGACACACATGACATACATGACTTACCAACCAGCCAGGCCCTTTCTGTGTTTTGTCGTGCCATCAGCAGTGGGACATTGCTGTTCCACATGGTGAATGAATCATGGACTGATCCTGTATACCTTGCACTAACTTGTGAAATGTAGAGGTCAGCCAAACAGACCACTTGGACGTTTATAGAGTGGAAGTTTTTCTTGTTCCTATATACCTGTTCATTTGCACTTTAGGGAACCAAGGCTACATGGGTGCCATGTATGGCTCCAACCACATGTGGAATGTGCCCCAAAGCTTAGAAATCTGCCTTCACATGGGTCAAATCATCACCTTGGGGAAATATGATGTATCTGTCCAGGTGTTTCATCAATGCAGAAAGTACAGCCTTCGAAACCAGACTGAACATGGGCTGAGACATCCCTGTAGTTAGGGCCACTGTATTGTGAAAGGACCCAGTGACCAGGAAGTGCAGCACTAACATGACTTGAATGATGGGAGGTATGCATTTGGGATTGCGAATGACAGGCTTCAGATATGGCTCCAACTGAGGACAGAGATCCATAATTCTATGTCTATCCAAGCAATATATTTGGATTGAATGTCTCGCCTCTATGGTCTGCAGGTCTGCTAGTGGACAGTGCACTGGAGGTTGTCTTGCTCTCCTCAATCCAGGGTAACTATGTGGGACAACACTGAAATATATGTGTGAATGACTCAGTCCATACATCATAATCATGATCACAACAACCTCACACATATATCTGAATCATGTCACATGAAACAGTGAATAAGTGGTATTCTGCACATAACGAGCCAAAATATGAAAGTCTACTGGATTCTAATCCCCTTAACTCTTGCATCTACTCTACTTTGAGATACATGTCACTGACAGTGAAAGTTACATCAACCCTATAGACATGTAATACATATTATTTGTACCTATACCATCTTCAGATTGTCATTAGTATGGTGACAACACTGTTTAATGTACAAAACTCAAAATACCTCATTTCACTTCCTCTACTAATGACATGTACATTAATACATGTAAACAGTAAGCCTGCACTTCACACATTGTCATATATATTAAGTTTCAGTAAATGATGCAACTTCCATTACTACATCATACATATTTGAGCCGTAACATGGCAGCTGCCTGACCTACTGTCCTGGATGTCAAGAAGTGACCTGACTCCATCAGCAGATGTCATCATGATGGCAGGCATTACAATCATGGTGGACAATCCAATTGGAACACTGCCTTTGGTGGACTTGGGACAATGGCAACAACTGCAGGCCATGACCGTCCTGTATGTGGTGGACGTGACCACCATCTTCTGCACATTCCCTCACTTGACTCCTGACTCTGCTGCCAGCAAAACCTCCCTAATCTGAGCTGCTGTGTACTGCCTCTGGGAGCAATCATGCCATATCCTACAGGTAATAGGGCCCTGCTGGACAAGCTTTTGGAGGAGGTCCTACTCCTGTATTGACAGCTATATGGTGCACCAGAAGAGCAGGTGAGTCCAATGCAATACCAATGGGTAAACGGTTGAGTGTATGATGAGGTAGATGAAATGTGCATGAATGAAGGATTGAGCTATCATGTGTGGGTAGATGGCTATGTAAAGTATGGCATTTACATCTATGTAGGTGGGACAAATACTTGTAGAGATGTACCATTTTAAGGACATACTTGTTGTCTGGTCCTATGTTTCTAGGCTAACCTGTTTCTGAGTAAGCATGTTGTATGCCTGACTCCACTTCACACATGGCCTGACTGCAGAGAGTGACTTGCAAAAGAGTTTGAAGTGTGAGGAATGGTATGTTTGGCAACTTGCACAAACTTGATTGTTCAGCCTACTTGTTTTGGGATGGAGCATGGGTACATGACTTTCTCCTCTTGTCTGTGTCATCTATGAAGGTCAACACTCATCAGAAAAAGGGGATCTGGTGTGTCATCGCCAAGAAGGTGCAGACCCAGGGGGTCCACAGCCAGCGGAGCACCCAATGTCAAAAGCGGTGGGAGGACCTGAGGCACTGGGCCCGTAAGACCGCTGAGGTCCAGCTCGTGGTTTCCTCCCAAGGACGAAGGGGGTGACCATTGGACCATGACCCTTCTAATGGCCTGCATATTGGCAATGGCATACCCTGAGTTGGATGGGCATTTGAGATCAGTACAGTAGCCACAAGGAGTTGAGTACTGACTAAACTCATTTACATTCCTCTGCAAGGTCAGTGTATGATGTGAAAGGCTCTAAGCTGTGTCAATGTGTTAAGTGCAAAATGTAAAATTTTTCCTTGTAAAACCTGTATGTGGAGTCCTCAACATTGGTACATAGGTATGCACATTGTATTGTGCATAGGGGCATATTACCCACCAACATCATCTCTTCTGTACAGTAGCAACTGATGATGCACATTTGACTGCGTCATATGTGTACCCTTACACTGCTCTAAGAACACTGCTGGTTGTTCCTTGCCACCTACAGATCCATACTCCCAATATCCTGATGGTAAGTTGTCTTGGTCTTCGCCCTCAGTCCATTCAATTGCCCCTTGATCCATCTCTATGTGCAACATTGAGTAGATGCCTAATATTCCTGATATTTCCATTGAGCATAAACTTATTGTGAGGCTGTGATCTCAATCTGACATTTCACATGTCACACTTGCTGCACTTACTCAGATCTGTTAGGAGGTGTCCCTATTGGTAAGTGAAGACTAAACATTGGCACATGTGATGGTTCCTCAGAATGGACATCCTGCATGTATTCAACTATGATGGTATAACTAGACTCCTACTGCAACCCATATCATTGGTATGAGAGCTCAGAATAGTAATACATGTACATCTTCTTTGGATGGCATGTGGCTACTCAGCAATTTCCTCTTCTAGTGTGCCGTGGGAATGCTAAATAGGCCACTACATCTTGGTAAATGGTACAATCTGAACTGGTATTTTGCCAACATCATGTGTACATTGTTAGGTTCAGACATATATCAACATTGTGATGCAACTTCAACATATTTACTTTTGCTATTGTGGATATGTTTTCGTGGCTTTTAGTATGAAATCCTATAGTTTGTACTGACTGAATTCTGTTTCAGATGTGGTATTGCACCTTCACATGTTGTTGGAATTGTATCTGTAGTCAGTAATTTGGCTTGCCTCAAGGTGTATGTCTCTATCATGTTAAGCTCAGAAGTGTGTTATGACATTCTGTATGTGGCCTTCATGCAAATGACAGGTGTATGTTGTATTTAAGGTGATGGTATGGTACCTGGCCTTGTCTATGGGTAAATCCTGTGGGCTATGTTTGCCCCTAGAAGTGTACATGACTGTTTACAGGTGGAGAATGACTTATATGAGTAGCTCCACAAAGTATGTCTCATCCTTTTCTACATGACTATTGGGTCATGTGTTGCTGACATGTGTTTAGACTCTATCATACTTCAATTATTGTAAAAGCAGGTATATTTGTTGCATGTTTGCAAATGTCAGTAGTGAAGGTTGTGGACTCTGTGACATGAAAAGGTTTTGGCTTGTATGGAAAATGCTGTCTTCTGTTTCACACATGATGTGGTTCCTTTCTTGGTACATGACATCAGCTACAAATGTAGGTGTAAGGGAAACCACATTACAATTAACCCAGAGTGCCTGCACAGGACAGACGAGGATTCTCCTACAAGGCACTCCAGGGGCACTATGGAGAGGGACTTCCCCAGTGAGGAATAATGGTTCCGGGGTCATACTCTGGAGGACTGCAAAGGAAGGACAGAAGAGGAGGAACCAGGGGAAGCACAGCGACACAGAAGGGAAACGTGAAGCAAGGAAGCAGGAGGATTGGAGAAAGAAGACGCTGAGGACAAAGACGGAGGACCCGACCAGGAGAAGCCAGAACTGCATAAGGGAGCAAGGGTGGAGAGAGGAGGAGAGATGAAGCCGACCACGAGCGCTGAGCATTTTGGAGAGAGTATCACCAAGGGACAGCCACGCCATGTTCCTGGAAAAACATGGCTAAACAAGTTACGACTGCATTTCGTCAAAAGACTGCCATTATTCACGTAGAGCGAGGGGAGGGAAAGAGAGAAAAGGGGGCATCTATACTAAACATGGAACTATTGTGATTGCTGGTGGCGGAAGATTATTATTGAGAACCTTTTGCATGATAATCACCCCTGAACAACAATTCACCATGACTGTATATACCCCACTTACATCCACGATCACCTCCCTTGTGGCCCACCCCTCATCCTAAATGTTAGAAACACTTACCTGAGACGGGTCCATTCTTCTTAATTCCGAGGGGGGCCAGTCGGGATCTTGACCAAGAGAAACCTATTGCATGCCACGGATAACAAAGAAGAGAGGGTGAAGACTAAGGACAACACCTAAAGAGACAGAAAAGAGAAAAACAACTTATGAAGTTCCCTACCTCAGTCAAGTGAAATAAAGATATATTAACTGGCAAAACCCCTAGTAGACCTTCGTTATTACATTGTACCCTACAGTAGGTATGTGTGGATTTTGAATATGTGATATGTTGAAATTATTGTTAGTACTATTTCCCATTGCTTGGTTGTTAGTTTACTATGTTGCTGTAGAAAGGGACTCAGATTCATGTTGACAAGTCAGGTTGTCATGGAATGGTTATTGTGATGGCTCTACTGATATGATGGTATAGTAGGTGTGTTATAGGTGGCTTAGCTAGTATGTGACATTGCTATAATGTAGGGGTGGAGGTGGTATCTAGTTGTGACATGATGTCAGCACTAACCTGGCTCTACCTGGGGGTGTAGTACAAATAGTTGTAAGGAGATTGGTGTGTACAGTGTTATGTTAGTGTGTGTGAAGAATTTGATGATGACCCTACCTCTCTTTCTTGTTTCCAGCATCTGCATTGATAGATGAAGGAAACAGGTTATAGCCGAGCGGGGAAGCTGCTGGCCACAGGACCTTAAGTGATGATACCACCTACTCCGAAGGATGCAGTGGCCTGGAGGGTAAGGGGAGGGCCACAGGGGGGACAGGATCCACTTCATCATCTTTCGAATCCTCCTCTAGTGAACACTTCCTGGCAGTGGCGGACCCACCTGGCACCACCTCAGCAACATCCCTGTCCGCCACCCCATTTCTATCACTGCCCTCTCTGTAGCTCTCCACCCAATTTGCTGTACCTGCTCACCGGAGAGGGTAGGTGTCTCCTTTGCCACAGGCACCTCTGCCCCAGCCCCTTTTAGCCCTGCTGCCCACAGTGAGGAGGCTAATGACCTCCTGAGCTCCATCTCTGTGGGTCAGTCGACCATCAATAATGCCATCCAGGGACTGGCAACTCAAATCCAACTGAGTAATGCATTCCTGGAGGGTATTCATGGTGCACCGGCTGGCCTATAGAGATCATTTCAAGCTCTATCCTCCACACTGACTGCAGCCAGTCACCTTTGTCTACTATCCCTCTCCATCTTCCTCTTCCCAATACCAAGCCCCTCTTTCCAGACCCAACTAACTCACGTAGACAGGCAGGGATGCATCCACCTCAACATCCAAGGGAAACTCAGACAGTCGTAAGAACCACAAGGCACACCACTGGCATGCACACAAGCAACATTCAGGTGCACACACAGCAACAGTCACAACTTGCCCTGACACCCTCACCCCCAGCATCACAGACAGCACACCTGACACACCTTCAGACACCACAAGAACATTCACAGATCCAGCCACTAAACATATCCTACCCACAGAGAACACCACAGCAGACCCTCATATATCCATCCCAATCACCACACCACTGACATTCTTACATGCAGCACATACACCATACCTACTGTCACAATCCCAACAGTCACCCACCTACTAGAGCATTCCTCTACTTCCCTCATTCCAAGACACATAAATGCCCTCACTCACCCACCCAACAGACACCCAGCACCCAAAAGCATACCTTGCACAAACATGCACCCAGAATATCCACACCAACACCTCTTTCAACCACTTGTTCTCCCTCCACTCCCAAACCCCTTTGCTATGACTGTCCCCGTGTGTCTAAAAAGCTTTCCTTTTGAAGTTTTCCCTTTTCCCTACTCCTCTACCCCCATGAGACCCCTAATCATTTTGCTTCCCTCCTCAAGTCTGTCCCTTTCACCTCCAAGGCTTCTCCTGTCCCTCCTGCAAGTACCCATGCCCCTCCCCCTGCCAAGACGTCTACCCCTCCCAAAAAAGAGCCAACCCTCCCCTAAGCCTAAATCTAACCCCCGCAGCCACATCCCAAAGGCTCCCCTCACAAAACACCCCTCCCACCACCACCCACCCGATAATTCCTGAAGTGCCTGCATGCATCCTTGATGCCTCCACCTGTGGAGGTTAAATGGTAATCAGGAGTCAAGTTTAGGCCATACATATATGCACTGTGTGCATTCAAGACTGTTCATATAGGACTGTCTTATGGCCTTTGAATTTCCAATTTCTGATTTTATAATATAGTTGAAACCAACCTGTTGTTGGTATAGTGGTTACATCTTTGTCATGCATTTAGTTTCCTAGTATGGAGTTGTTTCTGGATGACATTGGTTGTGTGTCAGTAAGTCAGTGTTTGTGTGTGTGCTGTTTGGACAGTATGTGAGGTTTTGCACCATGCTTTTGTTTCACAGTGATAGTGTGTGCGTTGTTTGATGGACATGTGTTTGTTCAACACATTTTGTTATCATGCTATTTAGTGACGTTTGTGTTGAAATGTGTTTGTTGGTGTGTTGTGTGGCTTGGTGTGTTTTGACGATGTTCATGTGCATGTTTAGCGTGCGGTATGACAGTTATGATGTGCTGCGTGTGTTTGTCGATTGGTAAGTTGTATGTTTGTGTGATTGTTTGTGTTTGTTGCCTGTCAGTTGTAGGTTGTGTTGTATGTGTGATGTGTCCCTGGATAGTGTCTATAGTTAGTGCCTGCAAACGTATTGACAATGGTAAGGTTGTGGTGTTACAGTGATGTGTTGTGGTTTTGTGGGTTAATGTGTGTAACTGAGCCTGTCATGTGTTTCACTGCATAAGTGTGTGTTTTTGATGTGTGTGTGTGTTGGCCATAGTGTGTGTACTGTGTATGGGTGGGTGGGTGTGGCTGTATGTGAGTGTGTTTGTCAATATGTAGTAGCATGTGTTTGTCGCCGTGGAACCCATTCCCAATTGTGTGAGTGTACATACTTTCACAATATACAACAGTTACAGGTAAGTGTGTGTACTTACGGTTGCTGTTGTCTTGGTCAGCGAAGATTCTGTTGTCTTTGTGTGAGCAAGAGCAGCAGGATGACGTGTAGTTCCGGTTATATGGTGGTTCTGGATGGACTTTCTGAAGGTGAGTGTCTCCTTTTATGCAGTTTGTTTCTTCCTGAGTTTCCGTAGTGGTGCAACAATGGAGGAAACTCTGCCGATGTGCTGCCTCGTAATCTGTCTGGTGGTAAAAGGGTATCTGATGGGCTGCAGGTGCCTTCTGTCGTCCACTGACCACAGTGGCGGTGCTGGCGGTGCTTTAGCTGTATTCTGTTGGGAACACCACCATGGTCAGTCAGTCAAAATATCTTTATTCGGTCTAAATTTAGACCATAAAAGTACAGCAAAAACAACCTTGCAATCATCAATCATTAAAAATGAAGTAGATCAATAATTGTAAAATTTAAATCGATTATAAAAAGCTAAAAAGCAATGCAAACAGAATGTGCAAAATTGCAAATAATGTAAACTATTTCAGCTATTCCCTCAGTTTAGTTGTGCAAAATAACAAAGGCTCTCCAAATATGTTGCCTCTGAGCACATATGTACAAGATTAAAACATCCTTAAAAACACAGTTTTGACAAAGTCATCTCACAATAAAAAAAAATCCAATTTCATCTGCATGAAGTGCAGTATGTGTTTAATTAGGCGATGACAGAAACATATAAACATAAAACAATCTTAAAATTCAGGCACCAGTACCATAAGCCTTCCGTAGCTTTATGGCCGATCTGATAAAACTCACAATATCATAACAGATTTCTGCTGAGGCAGCAGATTGCAAATATCTCAGACCATTTTTGTGTGATGACAAACGTATATGTTTAAGAATGGGGCAAAGAAAACGAGCTCATTGAGATATTATCGCATGTGCAACAAGCACAAATAGTTATTCTGGTCCCAACTACTAGGAAGACTACCAAATGAGGAATTAGATTGAGCCTCAACCTTGTTATATAAAACGTATGGTCATAATTTGGCAGTTTTCTCCGCCAGCCTGTTGGCAGTACGACCACCAATGTGGCTGTCCTGAGATCGCCAAACTCGTAATGAGGTCCTTAGTCCACAGGTAATGATTGAGAGGTACCAGAGGGTCTTTTCAGACCACAGTTCACTGAAAATGGAAACACCCACCACTGGGTTTATGAGACCTCATTCTAATTGGTCCTACAGTAGGAAACTGCTACTTAATACTGAATATGTAACCCATATGTGTCACTGGATTTAGGAATTTTGGGCTATTAATAGGAGCTCAGCCATAGAGGGAGTGGTTTGGGACACAGTAAAAGCTGCAATTAGGAGCAAGACGCTGAGCTTCTCTCTGTCATTATAAAAACAGAAACACAGTGAGAGACAGGAGATATATGTTGCCATCACTAGAGGAGCAACAGACTAAACGAATGGCTGGGAAACATGATAGCAAGGAGGGGTTACAACAGAATTCAGCTTTAAAAGCCAGACAATTGCTGCTAAATTGCATACTCATAAAAATAAGTGCTATGAGGTTTTAAGAGAATGTTGGATGTTTAATAGTACTGTACGTCAGACAGTCATAAGTTGAAAGAGGAATCCAGGCCTTCCAGGACTCTCAAGGGTGTACAGTTGGCTATCCTTGTGAAATAATCAGGGTCTTTAGAGATTTGTATCAAAATTTGCACTCATAAGAGATCTCTCCTTCCCAGGATGGGTATGAAGAGTGATTGATAAAAATTGTCTTAATCAGGAGGATCGAGCAGCTTTGGAGGTGTCAATTTCACTGGAGGAACCTGAAGAGGCAATTAACTCATTAGCTATGGGGAGAGCTAAAGGCCCAGGAAATCTACCTCAGGAGTTATCCAAGATCTCTTTTTCAGGAGATTAACTAAGACATGCTCTTGACACTCGGGAGAAACCTCACTCCTGGGAGGAAACAAATATTCTAATATGTAGAAAGAAAGGTAAGTGTCACGACTCACGTGCTGCTTGCGCCTGGAATTTGCAGATCTGGTGGCGTGGATCTTCAATGTTCGACTTTGGCCCAAAAAGGGGCGACTCTTTCTGGTAGCCACGGTGCTGTAGGCAATGGAGACGCCAAGAACAGACCGTGCCCTTCAGAAAATAGCGCCAGAGGGAAAAAAAACCTTAGGAAAAGGGGAAAAACCTCCAAACAGGAAGATTCCTGGAAAAAACAAGAACAAACAAACAGGAATCCAAAAGGAGCAAAAGTCAGGAAACACAGAATGCTGAAATCCAGAACCAAAAGGGGAGGAAATCAGGAGCGAAGACACTAACTGAGCAGAAAGTGTTGCAGCGCAAGGAAATGAAGAAAACACAGCCCTTATATACCAAAAGACAGGAAGTGACCCACAGGAAGTAAAAGGACACCATATTAGACAGGGAGAGGTACATAGAACAAAACAGAATAGAAACCATAGAGAATAGGGAACAATGAATGCTGGGAAGAGAAAGGGAACCTGGGAAGGGAAGAAGACATAAAAAAAGTACAACAAAAAGACCCCAGAAAGAAGAAAAGAAAGAGGACAAGAAGGAAGAAAGAAGAACAGGTAAGGGGGGTCAGGAGACCCCAGCAAGGCGGTGGAAAACGATAGAGCGAGGCCCCATGCAATGCCTGGGGCCTCGAAAAGTGCATGAAAGGCTGGTGGCGCGCCGCGTTTTAGAAACGCGCTGTGCGGCCCCAGCCGAACGCCTGGCTTGTGCCGAACATTCGGCTCGCGCCGCACCACGCGGCGCGACAGTAAGCCTCTGCTAAATCCAGGGTCATATAGACCAATATATTTAATTAATTGTGTCACAAAATTGTATGCTAAGGTAATGGCTAAGGTATTGGCCAACCGTTTAGGCAAGATTATCTCGCTCATGGTGTCATCTTGCCGACATGGATTTTTCCCAGGTCAGGGAACAATTGATCATGTCAGAAGGGCAATCGCATTACTCAACAATTCTCAATCAACACAGACAGAAATGGTGTTGTTAGATACTGAAAAAGCAATTTACCAGGTCTCCTGTGAGCAATTCTTGAGTGGCAGAGATTTGGTCCTATCTTCAGTAAGGCTGTCAAGGCACTATACCAAGACTCTAGTATTCAAATTTTGGGGGTTGAATTTTAAAACGTTTTGATAATGAGGGTGACGCAGCAAGGGTTTCCGTGTTCATCATTACTTTTTGCCCTTTATATTGACCCCTCCATTACAATCTTACAGGGAAACTCAGGGATTCAGCCAGTAGGGCTGAACCAGGCTAAATATAAGGTGTTGGTGAATGCAGACAACATTACAGTGGTCACATCAGATCCTGCAGCAGCCCTGGTAGGGATAGAGACGGAAGCAGAGCTTATTGTGAAGATATCTGGTTGCAAGTTTTATGTGGTGAAAACACAGGCTAAATATAATAAAGGAAAATATCTTGGAGAAACTTTCCAAGTGGAAGAAGATATGTATCTGGGAGTACGGATTAAAAAAGATTTCGATCAACTTGTCAACCTGAATTTCACATCCCTTTTTGGGGCAGGTAGGAAAGAAACCTAGGAGAATTAATCATTTACACCTCTCACTGGTGGGGATGTGTAATGTGTTAAAGATGAGAATCCTTCCAAAGTTGTTGTACTTATTTAGGGCCATCCCCTTGGAGATTAGTAGGGCTTAGTGTTGGAAAATGGGTTATTGGTAGGGGCAGGTAAGCACCTACACTTAGCAATAGTCTACTAACCTCCACTTAGGTCCAGTTAGGTCTCAATAAATTAAACCCAGCTCAACTCTTGTAGCTTGGCAACGAGCGACAAGGCTTAACTTAGGAGACATATGTGTAAAGCATTTAAAAATCACAAAACAGTAAAGAAGTAAAACACAAAACAAAATAAAAATCCAAACCCAATTTATAAAAATAGATTATATTTGTATCTTTAAAATGACATCAAAACTAATAAAATTGGATGGGGGAACCAGAGATATGAATTTTTAAAGAATGAATGCTTTTAAGCACTTAGAAACGAATAGCACCAATCTGGTCGTCTGGTCGCACCTCGACCGGGGCAAAGTCACAGGTTGAGGCTGACCGCGGTAAAGCCCTGCTCGGCTACAGCTTGCGGGAGGCCTTGGTCAAAAGTTTACCTATGGACTTAGTCATTTTTCTGGAGATTTTCTTCAGCGGAACTAAGTTGCCAGTCCAATCCGACCTCCCGGAACTCTTCCTCGGATATGCGTCGCGGGAGACCTCAGTGGTGACTTTTACCTCCGGAAGTAGTCATTTTTTCAAGGTGAAAATCCTTTGACAGGGGCAAACTTAAATCTTGATCCGACGTCCCTGGAGCCCTCTTCAGATACACTGCCTGGGAGGTCCCGGTCAGCTTCCTACATTCAGACTTAGTCACTATTTTGGAGATTTTCTTCACCGGGACGAACCTGCAAGTCAGGCCGGGTCGCGGTTGAGGCAGAGTTGCCGCAGTGGGTTGGTCCCTTTATGGAGCTTTTTTCCAAAAGTTCTCCAAACTTCTCCAAACTTCTGGATCTTCTTCCAGATGTTCTTTTAAGGTTCTTTTGAAGTCCACAGCTCACCCCAAGGTTCCAGAAGCTCTGAGATGCTCCTTGAGTGTGCAGACTACAACTCCTAGAATGCACCTGGTGCAAACTAGGCCACTGGACAGTGGTCCGCTGGTCAGTTTTCACCTGTAGCAAACAGGGAGTCCCTCCTTGAACCAGTTGGTGCCAGGCAAAGTCTTTCTTGTGATGAAGCCCAAGTGTGCAACTGGTGCAGTCCTCCAGAGTGCAGTGTCCCGGTGCAGGTCAGGGGTACAGCAGGACAGTCCTCCTTCTCCTGTAGTTCTTCCTTGATGGAATCTTGTAGGAATCTAAGGTGTGGGTGCAGGTCTGCTAGTTTTATCCTTGCTCCAGGGTGAAAAACAGGGGGGTCCTGGTACTCCGATCAGGTGCAGTGTCCTTTCCCCTGTGATGACCACTTCCTGGGAAGTGTGGTAAAAAGCAATGCCAAGGAGCAACATTCCTAAAAAATCCATCATGGATTGAAAGTAGCTTTTGGAGATTACATCTGGTTGAGCCTACCCACTGGTGTGGCAAAAAATTGTGAACAATTAAACACGCCTTTCTCCTGCCCTCTCCTAATCTAATGAAGGGGGCACCTAATTGTCTGGGGTTTCAGGATGTGAGAGAGGTGCCGGGTTTCTCCAAATGTCCTTCCCTGCCTTTGAAGACCAGTTTGGCAGCCCTCCCCCTTCCGGCTTCCCAATCTGCTGAGGGAAGATCTCCTCCCCCAGGTACATCTCTTTGTGTTGAATCAGGCCACTTCACACCTCATCAGGTGGACAACAACCCTGCCTTCTATATTTGACCTGCCAAATGGCAGTTGGCAGCAGTGGCTTGTGCTTCTATTTTTTATTTTTTTATTTCTTTTGCACTGCAGTACCAGAGTTGGTACCAGAGTTGGTTGCACTGGGTAAATGTCTGGCCTCCCTTGATGCCATGGAACTAAACTTGATGTGGCTAAAGAAAAAAATTATAATAAAAAAAAGAAATATATATATATATACATAAATATATATATATATATATATATATTATAAAACAAAGTTGCCCTTGAAGGAAAGAGCACTCCCAAACAGGTTAAAATCTATTTTGGAATGCAGCCAGCAACATACAGAGAATTTTTTTAATTTCTCCAGGCCTTACACGTTTCAGGCATCTCCGTCCTTGTCACAGGCCAAATGCTTGGAGTCAGCAAATAATTGCAGGCACCTGATTACTTGGTTAAGTATCAGTTCTGCCCTCTGTGGGCTTCTAAGTGAATTACAAAGTGCATTCTGGTAAAGACCTGCACGTTTATCTTTTATCTTTAGTAGATTTCCCCGCTCAGCCTTCCGCGCCACCTCCATCCCGTTTCCTTTGCCTGCTTCTTTTTCCCGCCGCTGTGTCCCCTGTGGCCCCACCCACCTCCCCCCCTCCTTCTCACCGTTTCCTTGCCTGCCTATTTTTTCCCGCCGCTGCGTCCCCTGCGGCCCCTCCCGCCTCCCCCCTCCTTCTCACCATTTCCTTGCCCGCCTCTTTTTTCCCGCCGCTGCGTCCCCTGCGGCCCCAGCCCTCTCATTCACCAGGCCCTTCCGCCTCCCAGCTGCCACTCCCACCCTCCCCTCCTATTATGGCAGCCGCGGCGCGGTAGCAGGGAGCAACCTTTGACCATACTTCTGCTGGCAGGTCGCTCCCCGCTCCGCCTTCCGCACCACCTCCATCCCGTTTCCTTTGCCTGCTTCTTTTTCCCGCCGCTGCGTCCCCTGCGGCCGCTCCCGCCTCCCCCCTCCTTCTCACCGTTTCCTTGCCTGCCTCTTTTTTCCAGCCGCTGCGTCTCCTGCAGCCCCACCCCCAGCCCTCTCATTCGCCAGGCCCTCCCACCTCCCAGCTGCCACTCCCACCCTCCCCTCCTCTTATGGCAGCCGCAGCATGGTAGCAGGGAGCAACCTTTGACCCTGCTTCTGCAGGCAGGTCGCTCCCCGCTCCGCCTTCCGCCTTCCGAGCCACCTCCATCCAGTTTCCATTGCCTGCTTCTTTTTCCCGCCGCTGCGTCCCCTGCGACCCCTCCCGCCTCCCCCCTCCTTCTCACCGTTTCCTTGCCTGCCTCTTTTTACCCGCCGCTGCGTCCCCTGCGGCCCCACCCCCAGCCCTCTCATTCGCCAGGCCCTCCCGTCTCCCAGCTGCCACGCCCACCCTCCCCACCTCTTATGGCAGCCGCGGCGCCCCGGCAACAGCCACCCCATCAGCATTCGCTATAACGCCGACACCTTCCGCGCACTCAACACTAGCCGAGACACGACCTGCTTCCAGGCCTCTCCAAAGAGCACGCACGGACCCTTCTCCTGCCACAACTGCAGCTTCACCTGCAACAGAGCCCACAAACCTCCTAGGATCAATACAAACCACCTCTGTTGCATACTCCTCAACACCCGCTCAGCACGCAAGCACGCCATCAAAGTCTGGGACCTGCTCGACTCCATCTCCCCGGAAGTGGCCTTTCTAACCGAAACTTGGTGGAACGACTCCTCAGCACCCGACATCGCCATACCCATCCCGAACGGATACAAAGTCGTGTGCCGAGACCGCACCAACAGAACCGGAGGAGGCATAGCCATCGTCCACAAAGCCACCCTTGAAGTCAAAACCACCCTGGCCTCCAAATGCCACTGCCGAAAACTCAAGCAAATATGGCTACTCAAACGCACTCCAGACAACCACACAGCCCTCAAGGATGCCACACGCAAACACCACCAACTCATCAGGCTAGCGAAAAGATCCTCCTTCAAAACCCGCCTAGAAAACAACGCCCACGACTGCAAAGAACTTTTCAGCATTGTAAAAGAACTCTCCAACCCAAACGCCACCGTCAATGACATCACCCCCTCCCAAGAACTATGCGACGCCCTAGCAACCGCCTTACACCAAAAAATCACGGACATCCATGACAGCTTCAACTCCCCTCACACTCTGGACGCTCCTACCCCACCCACCACGAACTCCACCCGCTCCAGCCGACTGACCTCCTGGACCAACATCAGCGACGATGAAACCCGCAAGACCATGAACTCCATCCACTCCGGATCCCCATCAGACCGCTGCCCACACCACATCTTCAACAAAGCAGACACAGCCATTCCACCACACCTACGGAAAGCCATCAACATCTCCTTCGAAACTGCAAGATTCCCGGAAAGCTGGAAACACGCCGAAACAGCGCCCTTCTCAAGAAACCAAAGGCAGACCCCAAGGACCTGAAAAACTTCCGGCCCATCTCTCTGCTCCCTTTCCCTGTGAAGGTCATCGAGAAAATCGTCAACACTCAGCTCACTCGGTACATCGAAGACAACATTATCCTCGACCCCTCCCAGTCCGGTTTCAGACGCAATCACAGCACCGAAACCGCCCTTCTCGCCGCCACAGACGACGTCAGAAGCCACCTCGACAATGGAGAAACATCAGCCCTCATCCTCCTAGACCTATCAGCCACCTTTGACACCGTCTGTCACCACACCCTAAAATCCCGCCTCCACGCAGCAGGAATCCAGGACCAGGCCCTCGAATGGACTACATCCTTCCTCGCCAGCACAACCCAAAGAGTCCGCCTCCCCCCGTACCAATCCGAAGCCTTCAACATCAACGGCGGTGTACCCCAGGGCTCATCCTTCAGCCCGACTCTGTTCAACATCTACATGGCCCCCCTCGCACAAGTGGCCCGTCAGCACAACCTCAACATCATCTCCGACGACACCCAACTCTTTCTCTCCCTCACTAAGGACCTGCACACCGCCAAAACCAACCTCCACAAGGGGCTAAAAGCCATCCCCGACTGGATGAGAGACAGCTGGCTAAAACTGAACTCGGACAAAACAGAGGTCCTCATCCTTGGGCGCACCCCCTCCGCCTGGGACAACTCATGGTGGCCGTCCACGCTGGGTCCCCCACCGACACCCACCGACAGCGCACAAAACCTCAGCTTCACCCTCAACTCCTCACTTCTGCCGGCTACAACACCCTCCGCATGCTTCGCAGAGTTTACAAATGGATCCCAACAGAAACAAGAAAAACAGTAACCCAGGCCCTTGTCAGCAGCAGACTCGACTACGGCAATGCCCTCTACACCTGTATCTCATCCAAACTCCTCCAACACCTCCAACGCATCCAAAACGCCTCTGCCCGACTCATCCTCAACATCCCTCGCCACTGCCATATCACCCCCCCACCTAAGAGACCTTCACTGGCTCCCCGTCAACAAGAGGATCACCTTCAAGCTCCTCACCCACACACACAAGGTACTCCACAACACCGGACCATCATACCTGAACAACAGACTCAGCTTCTACACCCCCACCCGGCATCTCCGCTCCGCTAACCTCGCCCTCACCTCCATCCCCTGTATTCGGCGCAATTCTTCCGGCGGCAGATCATTCTCGTACCTCGCCGCCAAGACCTGGAACACCCTCCCGCCGGATCTACGACAGACCCAGGACCTTCTTTCCTTCAGAAAACTCCTCAAGACTTGGCTCTTCGAGCAGTAGCAGCACCCTCCCTCTCTCCCCCCAGCGCCTTGAAACCCTCACGGGTATGTAGCGCACTTTACAAATTGATTGATTGATTGATTGATTTATATCAAGTAATCAGGTGCCTGCAATTATTTGCTGAAACCAAGCATTTGGCCTGTGAACAAGGAAAAAGGTGTCTGAAACGCGTAAGGCCTGAAGAAATGTTAAAGAATTCTCTGTATGTTGCTGGCTTTGCTGCATTCCAAAATAAACTTTAACCTGTTTGGGAATGGCTTTCTTTGGAGGACAACTTTGGTTTGCACATGATTAACAGCCTGTCCAGCCGTGAAGGCAGCACCACTGCAAAAAGGAAGCAGGTCTGTGTGACTTTACTTCATTGTCACAGATAGCGGAACAGGATGGAACATTTTCAGTAAAACACAGTAACTGTACTTTGAATTTGCCCACTGAGTTGTTTTAATGTAAAAGGATGTTTTGTTTTGATGCAGCAACCTACTAAGGATGAAAAATAAATCTACTAAAGATGAATATAAATGCGCAGGACTACCTTTACCAGGATGCACTTTGTAACTTACTTAGAAATCCACTGAGGGCTGAACTGGTATTTAATTAAGTATTCAGGTGCCTGCAATTATTTGCTGAAACCAAGCATTTGATCTGTGAACAAGGACGGAGATGTCTGAAATGCGTAAGGCTTGGAGAAATGTTAAAGAATTCTTTGTATGTTGCTGGCTTTGCTGCATTCCAAAATAAACTTTAACCTGTTTGGAAGTGCGCTTTCTTTCTAGGACAACTTTAGTTTGCATATGTATGTATGTATATATATATATATATATATATATATATATATATATATATATATATATATATTAACTAATGGAGGGTCATTTGAGTCACATGCACCTGGGTTATCAGACTGTTCCCACATTGTCCACTTACGTGATTCTAAGTCCCCGAATCCTGTAATGATGGCTGCAACATTGTTTTCAAAATTGCAGCCTGGCAATTAGATCTTGTTGATACCATAAACGGGTACCACTGTACCAAAATGACCAAATGGAGCAAAGGTTTTTGCAGCCAATTCGTAGAGCCTATGTCCTTTCAAAATGTTTTAGTTATGCTGTAGGACTGAGGTAATCTCCCAGTACCAACTGTCCATATGTCTCACATTATTTTCTGAGGATTAACCCTTCATTTTTATATTTCTTCTATTGATTTTGAGTACTCAATAGAAGGCAAACTCATGACACAAAATACCAAATAGCTGACTGAGAACACCTCTGGGGCATATGCTTATGAAATCAGAAAATTCAATACATTTTCCTCATTCCCCAAGACTCACTGAAAAGCAATTATTCTTTAAACAATACCAGAATAAGTAGAATATACATATTTTCTCCTGTTAGTCATGAAAAGTGACAATGCTATACACTACATTCACAAACTAATACTCATACTTCTTTGAATATGCCAGCTGTTAAAGTTACAGTGCAGTGAAATCCACAAGTTGAAAATCTTGACAGCACCAATTGCAGTTTCCTAATATACTTAAGGTGATACTGCCTATACAGTATAAGTTCTTCCTAAACTCCCCTATGCAGAGTTCTGCATCAGAAAAGTGCCAATGCTATGTTCTTGTAGAATTGGTCCTGCTGCTAACAAGTCCACTTCTTTCCTTTTCTAAAACATTAGAATGACAAATTAAGTCTAACCTAATACCAGGCTTCTTGTTAACTGACATTTCAAATTTGTACAACCTACTCATCCATGCTGGGAACACCAGCAGATTTCTAAGGGGTAGTAATTGAGGAACGGACCAATAGCTTGACCTTAAATATAAACCATGTAATGCCATATTGCACAAAAATACTTAGCATTAATAATAATTGTTCATTTAAACATGTAAAATGACATTGCTTATGCAGTAAAATAACTTATGGGATCATAGACTCCCCCATAGGGAGCACAGCATAAAATAAGTGCCAGTACTACGTTTTATAAAATCTGCCCTGCCACTAACATACCCCATTTTCTAAAATATGAGGATGATCAAATAAGTCGAACGGAATACCAGACTTCTCATTGACCAAACTTTCAAATTTTTGCAACTCACTTCTCCACACTGGTGGCATCAGTGCATGTCTCATAGGTAGTAATCAAGGCGGGAGCAAATAGCATGTCCATAAATATGAACTGCTTAGTGCCTTGTTGGTCTAGCCTCTATGAGTCTATTAGACAGAGGAGGGCCACTCTGGGGTAGTGCACAATAGTCTTCCCTATGATGATACTTATTATCTGGAGCACACCGCTCCAGAATGTCTCAAGAATGTTGCAAGCTCTGAACATAAGTAGCCAGTCTGCTTCCTGGTTGTACTTGATCCATTTCTGGGAAAAGCGAAAAACATTTTATTCAAAATCTTCACAGTAAAATGCATATTTTGGCATGTTTTTAAACTAGAACCTTCATAAAAATCCTCCAATTTTGTGATAGCTAAATCTGCCAATTTACTTATTATGCTGCAGGTCAGACTTGGTGAAAGAATTCAGCAAAGGTGCCCTGCTCTTGACCACAGGAATTCTGTATTAAGACAAAAATTGTCTCATAGTCCAAATGTAGATTAATTACTTATATCTTACTTTTCTAGGAGATTTAGGGGGTCATTCTGACCCCGGCGGGCGGCGGTAGCCGCCCGCCTGGAGGGAGCCGCCATATAGCCGCTCTGCGGTCGAAAGACCGCGGAGGCCATTCTGGCTTTCCCGCTGGGCTGGCGGGCGACCGCCAGAAGGCCGCCCGCCAGCCCAGCGGGAAACCCCTCCCCACGAGGAAGGTGGCTCCGAATGGAGCCGGCAGAGTGGAGGATGTGCGAAGGGTGCAGTGGCACCCGTCGCGAATTCCAGTGTCTGCAAAGCAGACACTGGAATTCAAAGTGGGGCCCTCTTACGGGGGCCCCTGCAGTGCCCATAACATTGGCATGGGCACTGCAGGGGCCCCCAGGGGCCCCACGACACCCCTCACCGCCATCCTGTTCCTGGCGGTCGGAACCGCCAGGAACAGGATGGCGGTGAGGGGGTCGGAATCCCCCATGGCGGCGCAGCAAGCTGCGCCGCCATGGGGGATTCCCAGGGCAGCGGAAAACCGGCGGGAGACTGCCGGTTTTCCTGGTCTGACCGCGGCCAAACCGCCGCGGTCAGAATGCCCTGTGGGGCACCGCCAGCCTGTTGGCGGTGCTCCCGCATCCTGTCGGAATGACCCCCTTAGTGATTTTAATAACCCAACAGAGGTCATCTACATCAACATTCCTAAAAATAAGTTAAAAAATTGAATTATCAAAACTGGAAAAATGGTGCAACTGTAACATAAAAGATGCTTTATAGTAACTCTGAAAATCTGGAAGTTCCAAGACGCCCTCACTCCTAGACATATTTAAGACATTCAACTTCATTCTTGTGCATTTCTGATTCCAGACAAAATATATGATAGCCCAATCCAGTTTCTTAAAAGAGGGAGCCTGTAACTTGAAGGAGATTATTTGGAAGAGGTTAGAAATCAAATGTAAAATAGGTAAAATTGACATTTTAATTAATTATAATTGGTGTATATTGGAAAAGGGCAAGCCTTGCCATGTTCCGAAATGTTTGAAAACCATTAGTGTCCCCCAGCTCCTTTGAATAGACATTTTTCAAGTACATTTTGGGGACTGCTCTACAATTTTCCTTTGGAACTGGCAGAAAAGAGGTTCCAGAGAAGGATTGGCCAACAAGCAATCTGTCTTAGCGAGATTGATTAAATAACTCCCCAAGCAGGACTCGATTTTAATTAATTGCAAGGCCTTATCGATGTTAGGAAATGTTGAGGCTAAAAATACAGCCATATTTTGAGAAATTGGGTTGTTCGTTGATTGGGATTTCAGCCTTGGTCAAGCAACAGACAACCTGGCAGGGTGAACCACAAAAAGTCACTAAATTAACTGGAGCTTAACCCTAGGTATTTTTGCACAAAAAACAGTCAGGCTAAACTTAGAGGTAATACCAACAGTAATGAAGTGAAAACACACCACAAGAAAAAACTGTTTATAAAAACAGAGTCAATTTTAATACATTGTTTTACACCAAAATAAAAAAAAATCTAATCAAATGAATCAGAG
This sequence comes from Pleurodeles waltl, assembly GCF_031143425.1. Taxonomy (NCBI): domain Eukaryota; kingdom Metazoa; phylum Chordata; class Amphibia; order Caudata; family Salamandridae; genus Pleurodeles; species Pleurodeles waltl. The sequence goes on from NC_090437.1 coordinate 428,075,285, forward strand.
TTAGGAATTTTAAAAGTTTTTAGGAAAACTAGCACCTGAAAGATCAAAGCACAAAATGCAGACATCTAGCCGTAGAAGACCGGGTCGAGGTAAAAAGAATATGGCTAACTGTGATGGATTGTGGGTTGGATACAAGAAGCAACACTTACCTTCGGAATTAGAATAAATTCAGGTGAAAATGTCCTGTGAATTTAAAGTTCGATGGGGCAAAGCTGCTGCTGCTGAACAAAGCAGGATCAATGATGTAAACGGTCTGACTTAGACACTTTTTTGGAAGTCGAAACTCTCCAGCAGGATGAGTTAGGAGGCTGTAGCCAAGGACAGTTCCAGGATGTAGGACACCCCTTTGGTGAAGGACCTCTGAACATAATTTGCTACTGCAGAGAAGGATGTAGCAGAAGCAGCTGCAAAGTCAGGCTGACTGGTGATGCACCTTCCGAGGTTCTGGCTCGTCCCCGTCTTTCATCGTTTCCCTGAGTAGTTTTAGCAAAAGATTTTCTAAGTCTCAAGTTTTGGCTTTTAGCTATCTTGGCACCTTTAGCACCACAACCAAAGTACAGGACTGGAGTGAAACTACCTGGGGGTTCAGGACATACTCAAGTTGGGTCCAGGTATGGGTTCAAGATAGGGGGAATCTTTTATATCCCTGTGGCTCTGGACAGGAGGCCAGCAAACTAGCCTTTGGAGGCACTCTTGTAGTCAAGGGTTCAGGTGAAGATGCAGGGGGCAAACAGCATAGCTGGTCTCTGAGGTCTTAAAGCAGGCTCCAGGCAGCATAGCAGACCTTCCAGGTACCGCAAAGCAGTGCTGTGGAGGACTCAGCAAGCCACAGCAGCAAACAGTCCTCTTTGAGTCCTTCCACAGGTCCAGATAGTGGGTTTGAAGGCTCTGCTTTTACACCTGATCTGTTCTTTGAAGTTGGGAGAAGTTTGTAGAGGCTTCTCTTGGAAGTGCTTAGAATTTCCTGACTTCTCTGCCATGGCTCCAGGCTGTTTTCTGAGACAATGTGGTGGCGATAAACCCTTTGTGAAGAAGGCAGAGCACCGCATATTCATTTGTGGGTTGGTCTATGTCTAGCTCTGCCCCTCTATCCTGCCAGCAGATGGCCTATGTAGGCACATGAAATCCCTCTGTATGTTTTTGGGAGAAATACACATGGGGGCATATTTATACTCTGTTTATGCCATTTAGCGTCATTTGTGACACCAGACATGTCTAGAATCAAAATACTGGAGATAGAGCCATATTATGGATGTGTGAACCCACATTGTGTCAATGAGATGCTAGGTAGGCATTCCTGTCCAAAAAGTGATTCTTAGTCCATAGTGTTATATTTTTCCCCGTGCACAAATGGCACACAGGTAGGAGGAGGACCGAAATAATGGTGCTAAGCCTGCTTAGCACCATTATTTTATGGCTGAGAAAACCAGGCATTAAGTTACCTGTGGACCCATTTCCATGGCCAAACACTGGTGAATGGGCCCGCAGGTGCCCACACCATGTCCCAGGAACATCCCCACCCACACCAGGGACACACCAGAGGACGGGGGACCTTATCCTGGGTCAGTATATGTAAGTATTCATTTTTTTTTCTGTGCCATCGGGGACCCCTTACATGCCCCCCCCATGGCACTGGGTCTAATGGCCACGTCCAAGGGACACTGGTTCCCTGGGCATGACCACTTGGGTGTTGGGCATGACTCCTGTCTTTACTAAGACAGGAGTAATTTTTGGGGGCTATTGCATCAAGGTATGATGCTAGGCTGGTTAACGCCAAATATATTGTTGTTAACCAGCCTATCATAATTTCTGGTGCCCTAACGCCATATTCCCCTACCGCCACCCCACCCTTTTGATGCTAGCCGATCCTTAGTGCTAGCTTGCACCATTCCCGGAATGACGCAAGCCGGCGGTAAGCTTTTTTTGACGCAAAACTGCGTTTGCGCAGGTTTGCGTCAAAGTATAAATATGCCCCATAGTTTAACTGTCAGTTACACCCAGTCATGTGACCCAGGGTAGGTTGTAAGCACCAAATGGGAGCAGGGTCAAGACTGATTTGCATGTGGCTGGGGCCACACTGGAATGGCATGGGTAGCAAAAAAACTAGGGATTTAGACTCAGATCTCTTTACTGGGGGTGAATGTTTGACATTGTTCAGAATTTCGTCCATCACTTGTTCTTTTTGAATTTGTCATCCTAAGTGGGAAGGGTATGCCCAGACGTGGGTCCCTTGCTCCCAATGCCATTGTGGTTAAGCTAGCCTGTCTGATGAAGGGTGATACCTTGAAATTGGGCCCATGATGCAGGTTTAGGGAGTACCTGACTTGGCAGTTTGGGCTGACTGTTCCCCTTGGGAGGAGGGTCAAGACTGATTTGCATATGGCTGGGTCCAAACTGGAATGGCATGGGTAGCAAAATAAACAATGTATTTAGGCCCAGATCTCTGTACTGGGGGTGGATTTTTGACATTGTTCAGCATTCCGTAAATCACTTTTTTTTTTACTTTTAGAAAGTGGGAATTTTCTTGCTTAACCATTCTGTGCCTCTGCCTGCCTATGGAATCCACGTCTGGGTCAGACTGACAGTTGAGCTTTTTGTGAATTCCCCCTAGACAGTGACAAAAAGGGAGTTGAGGTGGGTCCTGGATATTCTGATGGGTCTTCCTGGCCTAGAGTGGGAGGAAGAAGCTTACACCTGTGTATGAAAGGAGCGTGCCTGTCCTTGTACAATACAATCTCCAACCCCCTGGAGTGTATATGGAGCCAGACCTGGGCAAGGCAGGCTCTTGTGAACAACAGAGACTTTCCTTTGAAGTTTTCCCACTTCAAAGGCAGAAATAAGTATAAGTAGTGGATCCAAAACCCCAGACTTTTAGAACAATTCTGGGTCAAAAGGAACATCTGTCAAGTAGAAGAGCTGGAGGCGGAGTACTGCCCCTTTGTTGTGTGTGCTTTGCTGGTTTGACCTGCAGTTGCTACTTCTGCCTTAAAGAGGACAAGGTCTGGACTTTTCTGTGTATCCTGCTTGTGAAGTTTCTCTAAGGGCTTTGACTGAGCTTGTCTCCTGTTAAGAAGTTTCAAGGACATCAAAGACTTCACCTAGCAGCCTCTGGGTTCATTTGTTGTGGACTCTAACTCTCCAGGTTGTGCCAATTCCAGTTTCTGGGCCCTTAGTAGTGAAAGCTGGCCTAAAAAACAAGAAGAACCAAGTGCCCTGACTCTAGACGACTCCAGGACCGATGCTGCTGGCCGACTCTGTGATGCCACCTGCACCCAAAGCCGTGATCTCCACTGGAGTGCAACAACCGTGACTGGCACTGCAGGCCTGACGCCGCTGCAGGCTCATGACTCCGTGAGTCCCAAGTGCTGTGTCACCGATGTCTATGACACCTACTCCTACGCGGCGCCTGTAGCCCCGTGGCATGACCACGAACACGAGAGGTCATCCAATGCATCTTGACCTGCTGGATTCATTGTCGCTGCTGGATTGTTGGGAACCAATGCCCTGTACTGATGCCGCATCACCTCCCCTACTCTGCAGTAAGGAATCAATGCTGCACCAGGTCCAGTGATGCCTCACCTTCCCGTTCCCGTGCATTGACTTGTTTCCTCATTACCAATGATATTGTACTTGGGGGTTCGTGTGACTCAGTGATCGGCTTCGCTCTCCTCGCGAGTTGCATCAGATTGTTGGAATTAATCCATCAACAACGCCGTGATAACCCAAGTTGGAACTATTGTGTCTCTAAGTGCTATATTGAAGTTTAATCTTTGAAAATTAATATCTTTGCTTGTGTATGTTTAATTTTTGTCGTTCTGGTATTGTCTTGTTTTGTGGTGTTTTCACTGTGTTACTGTACTTGTTGGTACACATACTTTACACATTGCCTCTGATTTAAGCATGCCTGCTTGTGCCAAGTTACCAAAAGGGTGAGCAGGGGTTATCCTAGGTGTATATCTCCCTTACCATTGACTACAGTGAGGGTCCCTGCTTGGGATGACTTGTGGGGCTCACACCAGGTTCTGTTACTCAGAATTCTTTTCAAACCTCAAAATTTGTCTAAAAAACATATCTTTCTCACAATTCGGTGGCTCAAAGTTCTGGAATCTGAGGGGAGTCAAAAACCACCTTCCACCTAGCATTGCCACTAGTCACCAAATAAAAATGACTCCTCACTTGTCTGGGAAGGCCTAGTGCACACAACATGAAATGCTCCAAATGCAACATGGACACATCACATTTTTCCTCTGAAAACTGATGTGTTTTTTGCAAAGCACATAGCTGTGGATTCTGGGCTCTAGCTCAGCCAGCACATATGGAAACCTAGCAAACCTGTACACTTTTAAAAACTAGACACCTAGGGTTGTCCAGGATGGGGTGACTTGTGGGGCTCTCACTGGGTTCTGTCACCCAAAATCCTTTGCAAACCCCAACATTTTTCTAAAAAAACACATTTTCCTCACATTTCGGTGATGCAAAGTTCTGGAATCTGAGGGGATTCACAAACGTCCTTCCACCTAGAATTTCTCTAAGTCTTCTCATAAAATGGTACATTACTTGTGCAGGTAGGCCTAGTGCCTGCGACAGGGAAGGCCCAAAAACATGTAGAAATTGAGGGGGGAAACAAAGCAGGTCCAAAAGAGTAGTTTTTTTCACCTGTTTTTAGGCTGACTCTGCTTTGGGCGCCCACACAAGTGGGGCAGAATTTGCATCTGTACAGATGGGGCAATGCTAGGTGGTACAAATTTTGTGGCGTCATGCAGATTTTGGAAGTTTCCATCATAGAATGTGGGGAAAATACATGCTTTCAGGCAATGTTGTAGATTTGCAGGGCATTGTGAGTTTGCAAATGGTGTGGGGTGCATGTGAAGCACAACACCCTGGACTCCCCTAGGTATCTAGTTTTCAGAAGTGTCTCGTCTGATAGGTTTTTCCAAGTGGCAGTGTACCCTAGTCCAAAAAGTGCAGCCTCTCACCATTGCAAACGGGATCATATTGGGAGTTAGCCAAGCTCTCTTAGCCCATATGTGAAATCAAAACCGCTAAGAGTCAAATGTCTTCTTGCTTGCCATTGGGATGAGATGCTTTAGTCTGTTGGGGGGCAGAAAGACTGGTCCTCCTTTCAGTTAGGGTAGTGGGGGGCATGACCATGCCACAACCATGAGCCGATTGACTCATTCCACTTTTGTTTTCATTAAAATACTGTCAGCATGCTGTGCGTACTGATCACCATTTCAGTGAAAACCTTTCTGGTGGCACAGTTTATACCGGTGATTGAACAATCAATTTTGTAATGTTGATGAGAAACTTTCCTGTATGTATTAAAATTTGTGACTCAGGTAGCAATAAAAAGAAATATTGATATTTATAAGTGATTCCAATCAAGTAGTAATCCCTTTCCTGTCACTTGTTATTCTGGATGTTATCAAATGTTCTCTCATCAACAATGGCATCTTTAAATATTTATGTCCGTTCCATTGTATTAACTTATAATACATGGGGTTCTGTAATTTCTGTATAAATGGAAGTCCCTATTCTTTATAACAGGTGACTTGTGACGGATCCAGTCACTGATTACAAAGAAAAGACGTCAGAACTTGACTATTACAAGTTATTACAGTTGAGTTTTGACATCACAATGCCTACTGCCAGAGCCAGCAGCCGAAGAGAAAGGCAGGTCAGGTCAAGGAGCATAATTCCAAGTTAATGCAGATTTAAAAAGAAAATGAAAACTGAGTTGTATTGAAGTATTTCTAATTATGTTTGCAATAAATATATAACAGTTTTTGATGTGTTTGCTTTTGCACTAGAGGTTTTTATTTATTCATCATGTTTGCAAACATGCTCGCTCTTTCACATGAAAGAGCTAAACACCAATGTTTTAAGTGGTTTGTTGAAAAAGGTGATATTGTGTCCATGATGATAAGGGATAAAGTACCCCCTGCCGAATATGTAAGGATATTGCAAGTCACCATGGAGTTCCATAACCTTATAAAGGAACCCGGCTTTCAGTCTTGTTCCTCTATTTGGTTCTGGAACTCCTCGGTTGTTTGCGATATCCTTCTAATGTACAGCAGGGGGTACTTTATACCTTAAATTCCTTACAGTTGTGATGTAATACCCATTTAGGCTCATACTAGTATTACGTTGCTCATAATTACAATACAGTTTGATCCCTGCTCATGAATAATTTCAAAGTTTTTATGTTTATAAAATTTAAAATAACAAACAGTAATACGGTTGTAATTTTTCACTTTAATTATTCAATGTTGTTTTAGCCACTACATTATTTGCAACACTTGGGGCCCGATTCACAAAGGTAAACTCAGACCAAAAATCTAAGTTTAGAACAACAGTCCAAACTTACACCTAAAGTCTAACTTTATAAAGTCTAACTTTATTCGTAGTAAAGTTAGAATTTTGATCTAAGTTTAAACTTTTGCTCTAAACTTACACCAAAAGTCCAAAATTACCTCAAAGGTCTAACTTTACTTGTAGTAAAGTTAGACTTTAGGTCTAAACTTAGAATTTTGATCTAAGTTTACCTTTGTCAATTGGGGCCCTAGAGTTTAATGTACAATAGCCTACATCAGATAAGAAATTAAAGGTATGATTGCTGATACCTACAGCTGTTACATATGTTTTCTTTTTGCAGCTGGAAGTTAATTAGGTCTGTTGGATATTGCACACTGTGTCTGGTGAGAGTCCTGAAAGAGAACCTCTTGAAGATGGAAATGAGAAGTACTGATTGAAATCACCAGTCAGAATAATGAAAGAATTGGGATATTTTTCCAAAGCCACTCTTAATGCTTCTAAAATAAAACAATATTTTGTTTTCTTTTTTATTAAAGATGATGGGAAATATATGTTTCCTATGAGAAGATTGTTTTTACTTTAATGACCTATTGGGTCTATTAGTATATATTTTGTATTAAATGCAATACTACCACTCTTCATATCAAAATTATTATTAATTAGGGTTGATAATCCTCTACTCAGTCACCAATGTGTATTTTAGTAGCCATAATTCATGAGCAGTGAACTTTGATAGTTTAAAAGGAGAATTCTCCCATGATTCTTGGATGCAGACCACTTGATGGTCATTAAGAAATGTAACTAATTTTTTATTCACTGGAATTAAATTGCCTTTCAATGCCTGCAATGTTCCAAGCACAGATTGAAAGTTCTGAAAATTGCATGTTTCCATTTTCAGATTTGTTAGGAACAGTACTTATTTGGAGTTAGAGTGTTTCTGAATTATTGTAACTGATCTATTGCAGGGGTCATGGAGATGTGCAAATTGTGGAGAGCTTATTAGCTATAATTTAAAGGTTCATATGCTTGAGGGGATATTCAGGTCCTTTAAAGTGGTACATTTTATTTAGTGAAAGACTAGAGTTGTTTTGACAATTTCTCAATTACTCTACTGTAACACTTGCTTTTGACAAGCCAGACAATTTTTAAATCTGTAGAATGTATTTGTTTTAATTCTGAAAAATAACTCAGTTGTTTTAAAATGTTTTCGCAGTTCAATAATTTGTGATAGCCTTCTGATCTATACATTGGACATACATCTAGTTTGGAGATTCAAAATTATCCCCTGGTTACAAAAGAATAATGGGAATGTGTGTTCCAAACTCAGGCCCTCATTACGAGTTTGGCAGTCCAAGGACTGCCACGGTGGAGGTGGTGGTCGTACCGCCGCTGGCCTGGCAGAGAAGACTGCCATATTATGACCATGGCAATGTTCCCATGGAACATAGCCAATACACTGCCAGTACTGCCGGTAAGGAAGGACCGCCGTGGACGGCGGCAGGCAACTCCAGTCCAGCAGGGACCATGTTACTGCCGAGCATATGAGGCTGCACACTGCCAGGATTTCCAGGGCGGTTGAACCACCACCAAAACCCTGGCAGAAATGAACAGTATAAAAGGAGGCATTCACCTTCCGTAATACAGACACATCCGGAGCTGCCATGGAACCTGAACTTGAAGTCTTCCCACTGCTACTGATGGCACTGCTACTCCAGAACCAGTGACGATGGCAATGACAACAACCATAAGTACACCCACCTAATACACACTGGAGAGAAGGCCATTAGTACAGAAGCAGATGCAACACACACAGTGTGTATGGCTAGCGACAGCCACACACATATGCAAACACCCGTACCAACACACACACACCAGCGTACACACATGAACTACACACAGCACTGCAAACATACACTTGCCATACACACATCACCAACACTGTCTAATACAATCAGACACAACACCACCCAGTCACAGAATAATGTCACCACCGCAACCACGCAAACGCATTGGCAAGGAAGAACACTGCACACCTCCACATGACAACACCTACTGACAGCAACATGTAACAACCGCACACAACCAATCAATACCAAAACACTGCCATACAACATGTCAAATGTCACACCATGTTAAAAAAACACACAAGGCACATGACATATCCATCACCACATAAACAGATGCACACACAACCACACAATGCCACACAACACCATCACAACACATCACACAAAATATAATGCACAAGTTAGACACACAACTGCAACACATTCACATCACATACACATAACACACACAAACCAAATAGAACAAATACAACATATCCATGTTGAAGGAAAGTATGTCACTATCGAAACCAAAAGGCGGTTGGCCCATATATATTAGGCAGTATGAAAACTCAGCAAAACTATATACAAAATAGGCCAACTGGCCAGTCCAAAGTGTCCAAGTGCCCTAGGCACATATCACACTTGTCACTGCCCCAACTTGACCCCTAACTGCAAAGTGGCCTCCTCATGGTAGGGGCATCAAGGGGGCAGACAGGCACCTCAGAGATGAGGGGAGAATGGAAGAAGTATGGGTTATGGCTCGGGTGGGGGATCCTTGGCCTTGAGTTTTGGTTTAGGTGTGGGATCTTTGGTTTCGGTTTGATTTGTGGGGGGTGGCTTCTTCACTTTGGGCTTGGGAGAGGTGACCTGAGATTTGTGGGGGTTGAATGTTTTGCAGGGGGAGAGGCATGAGGAACACCAGAGATGGCAGGGGAGGACTGGTAGGTGGAAGGGCTGGGCTGGGGAGAAACACAGGGTCCTTCGGGGAACCAAGGGGTGGGAAGGTGGTAGGGATGAGGGAAAACTCATACAGGAATCTTTTCCTAGGGACACAAGAGCGGTCATGGGAAAAGTGTTTTGGAGTGGAGGCAGAGGGAGTAGTTGTGGGGCGTGTTCTTGAAGGTGTTTTGGCTGCAGGTGCGTGGGTTGAAGGCATGCGTGTGCTGGGTGTCAGTTGAGTGGATGAGTGCCAGCGTATAAGTGTTTTGAGAGGAGAGACGGATGAGGTGCAGGGAGATGCCATGGTGGATGGGTGACTATCTGTTGGGGTGGTGCCTGCAGGTAAGGTGGATGTGCTGCATGTGGGTGTTTTGATAGTTGTGGTGAGTGCACATGTGGTGAATGTGGTGCATGTATGCAGGTGTGGAAGTGTGGAGACTGTGGTTACGATGGGACTTGTGGCTGGATCAGGGAGCGTTGGTGTCATGCCAGCATCTTTTAGTGGTGTAATATCTGTGAAGGGGGGGTGGTGTAGGAGTGGGTGTAGGGAGTGGATATTGTTGTGTGTGCAGGTGGGTGTTGTCTTTGTGCATGCTGGTGGTGGGTCTTGTGTTGCTTGTGTTTGTCACTGTGAACTGTGTATGTTGAGGTAGATGAATGGTGGTCTGACTGTGTGCTCTGGATGGATGTGGGGAGAGGGTTATGGGATTGGGCTGAGGTAGCTGGATGGGGGACGGAAGACAAAGGGACACTGGCTGCCATCAGCGAGGAGGCCAAAGCCTGCAAGGATCTCTGCAGGCCAGACAGGGCACCATGAATGCCTTCCAGGTAGGCATTGCTCTGCTGTACCTGAACTGCTAATCCTTGGTTGACACTCACAATGTCACAATGGTTGCCTGACTCACAGAGATGGACCTCAGGAATTCAATAGCCTCCTCACTGAGGGCAGCAGGGCTGACTGGGGCAGGGGCAAGGTGTCTGTGGCGAAAGACGCCCACCATCCAGGGTGAGTGGGCACTAGCAACTGGGTTGGGAGCAAAAGGGAAGGTGGTGCTGGCAAGGGGGGTGGTGGACACGGATGGTGCTAGGCTGTTCCCAGATGAGTCCACCACCACAAGGGAGCATCCACTGGAGGACATATCCAAAGATGATGTTGATGATCCGATCTTTCCCAAGGCACTTCCCCTGCCCTCTGCCCCACTTGTCTCCTTGGCTCCTCTGGTATCAGCCTCCTGGGTCCCGTGGGCTGCTTCTTCCCCACTCGCCAGTGCTCCTTCTCCTTCGCCTGATGATGCTGATGCACACAAAGACAGGAGAGAAGAGCAAGGGAGAGAGAGAGAGAAATATAGGGTTCAAAAAGGTCAATACCTACCTATCATTTACACAGATCAACATGTACATCTCTTCAAATATATTATGGCAGGCCATGCCATTACAATGACACTCAATATCTGAAAATACACAAGTGGCACACAAGGGAGAATGTTCCGGTGAGGGTCGCTTTGTGGCAATGGGTTTGGTCTTGGCTTCAGCTCCTGCAGGATATCTGGATGGGCGACCACCTTTGCGGGGGGTCCTCAGCTACAGAGAGAGGGATGCCAGTGGCCTGTGGTTCCTCAGGCAGGGCCTCCATTCCACTAGCTGTGGCAGATGCTGAAGGCTCCATTGGTATGTGGCTAGAGGAAGGGGCCTGCTGATGGGTGGAGGTCACAGGCTGGATGGTGGTGAATTCCTTTAGCACCCCTGCAATGGAGGCCATGGTGGCATTGTGAGTCTGCCACTGATGTGTGGCCTCCTGGTGGTTTTCCCTCTGCAGCCTCTGGTTTTCCTGTAAGATGGTGAGTATATGGCCCATCTTGTCCTGGAATTGCTGGTATGCTCCCAGGACATGGGAGATGGTTTGCTAATCAGATTAGTGCCTTGGGGGCCCCATCCTCTGGCCCACAGCATCCCTCCCATGCCCCCTGCCCTCCTGTGCCTTTGCTGCTGGCACGTGTAGCCCACTCCCAGTTACACCAGGACCTTCATCATCTTTGGTGTGAGGGGTCGACTCTGGTCCCTGTATTGTGGGGCACATTCCTGATTGAACCATCCTTAGGACACAGGTCTGGAGACAAGAGGTTGACTGTGCTGTTGATGCCACAGGGTGGGGGGTATCTGATGTGGGCACGGTGAGGCTGGTAGTGGTGGACTGACCAGTAGTCCCAGATGGGCCAGGTAAGTCGTCACTACCCAGACATCTATAGGCATAGTCCACACTGGGGCTTTCATCCTGCGGATGGCTAGCTGTCTCAGGCATCCTATGCATGGTGGCAATTGCAGGGGCACCTGTGGATAGAGTGAGAGATAGTTACATAGTGGAGGTTTGATTGGTATTGACATTGCGTGATGCATACTGTGTCCTGACTTGTATCCAAGTTAGGTCAATGACAGCAGCACTGTTGATATAGTTTGTGGGTAATGGATACAGAAATAGTTACCATATTCCGTTCCGATTTGAGGAATCAAGATTGCATTGTTGCCATTGCCATGCAGTGGTTCCCATTTGTAGCATGTAGAAGGTGTAGTGGGTGCAAATGTTAGCCATGCAGTTGTTGCACTGTGACATGGATATTTCAGATTGTCATATGGCTGGGCAGGTGGATTGTGGGAGTTGCTTTGATGGTTCTTGATTGTGGTATCGGTGCACTGGGCAGGGACTGTGTGGGGATAGTGCCTGGGTGGTGGAGTGGCATGCAGGGGAGGGCCATTTGGTGATTGGGTGGGAGGTGGAGTGGGACATAGGGTGACTTAAGGAGTAATGGGTGGTAGGGGTGCATGCTGGACAGGAGTACTTGGTTCGAGGAGAGTGTTAGTGATTTATCAGAGTCCAGTCCTCTGGTTATTCCAATCAGGCCCTCAGGATGCAGGATGGCCAAGACCTTCTCCTCCCACAATTCAAACTCTGGGGGTAAAGGTGTGGGCCCACAGCCAGTTTAGTTGATGGCAATCTGATGTCATTATGCCATGGAACGCACCTTCCCCCACAGGTCATTCCACCTCTTCCTGATGTCTTCCCTTGTGACCCTGTTGACGATCCTCTGTCATAACTCCATTTTCCAGGCAATCGATGTTTGTTGTACCTGTGCGCCAAACTGTTGTGGCTCTACCTTGACGATTTCATCGACCATGAACCTCAACTCTTCATCTGTGAAGTGTGAGTGCTTTTGACAGGACATATTGATTGTGTTGTGAGTGGGGGGTTGTGTGCAAGAGTGCAGAGTAAGGTGCTTGATGGGGTGGGGGTGTTTGGTTGTGTGCGCTGGTTGTTTTGTGGTGTTTTTGTACTGTGATGAAGTGCGTATGGTGTTGTTTGTGCAGTTGTGTGGTTTGTGCTGAGTGAAATGTCTAAAAGTGCCTATGGTGTACAAGTGCAAAATCGTATGTTGCTGGCTCCTCGCTGTCTGTGATCATCGTTTGAGTTGCAAAGGACTGTGGATTGTGTGGGGGTGTGTTTTATAGTGGTGTGTGTAGGTGTGTCTGATGTGTGAATGTGTGTCAGGTGTGGGGTATTCGAACTGTCCAATGTGGTGTGGTGTTCTGGATGAAGTGTGTTTTTGACTGCGGCGGTTCGCACAACCAATGGTTTTCTGCCATGCAATGACCGCTGTGCTGATTTGTGGGTCGTAATTTGAGGGCGGAATGTGGTCGGCATGGCGGTGCTGGTGGTGGTTCTCCCTTTCTCCCACCTTTGGTTGTCCTGGCGGTCTCGAATTAGTGTCTGTCTTTTGGCTGCGTGCTGTGTGCGACTCGTAATACGGCGGGTAGGAACCTGCCAACATTAGCGGTCTTTTGGTGCCTGCAACTGTGGCAGTCTAACCAAAAGACCAACAAACTCATAATGAGGACCTCAGGGTCATTGGTATTATATTTCCAGGACCTTCCTTTGGTAAGTCCATTGTCCCTGGTTTATTTGGAACTGTTGTGTTATAGCTGAGTGACTTTGTACATGATAAATTATTACCAGTATTACATTGTGTAACCGTAGATAATTTAAGTCAGGTAGGAGAGACCATTGGGCATTGAAGACAAAAGTATCTTAACTAATAAAGCAAAGCCCTCTGCTATATACTTTTGTATGTCCAATGTATGAGTAGGTAAAGTGTTTGATGATCCCCTCGATGGCACCATGCTGGAAGAGTTGAAACGTGATTAGTGGAAACTATAGTGCTCTATTCAAGTATTTTATTACGTGTTAGTATCAAATTTCAAATGAATGTTATAGGAGGCGAAGAGGAACTATTGGGACAATCTATTGTGGCACTGACAGATATTTGGTTACTGTCAAAATTAGTAGTTTTTGATTTGAGATAGTGTAAAGCAAACGAGTTGCAGGTCTTGCTGGACTCTTTCAATTATTTCATGGTGGACTTGAATCTAAGTGATAATAAAAAAAAAGTCATGTATTATGACTTGTGGCCCTGTAATTACTTGCTCACACAGCTTCTCCATTGATGAGATCCCCATGTCAAAACTTTAACATTTTAATCATTTAGGGATTCTGTTGGACACTAATTTTAAATGGGACATGTTTCTGTCCCAGAGGGGATTCAAAATGTACATGGCTGTTGATGCAGTCTTTAAACTTGCTAGGAAACTTGAACAATAAATGACTAAAGATCTCATTTCCCTTTCTAAAGTTGAATGCCTTCCCATGGACACGTATGGTGTGGGAGTTTGGGGGTATGTGAATTGTGCCTATTTACAAATGGCCAAAAATACATTTCTTGACCGATTGTTGGCATTCCCTAAAAGCGTTGTCATTACTACCCATACTGAGGTTTGCCGCCCGTATATTTAAGACATGATTAAATTACCACCACTGTTACTATGGGTAGAAATCTAGAGCTCCCCATTCTTCAAATTTTCCCACTCTGTTTTAGCAGATTGCATCACTTTAGACCATGGAATTAATATTGCATGGTTAACGTATATCAGAAAACCCTTTCTAGATCTTGCTATCCTACACCTTTCCATTCACATAGCAAGATTGATAACAACACAAATACTCTAACAAGCTCCCTTTTCTGAACTAATAGTGATATAGAGAGATCTAACACATCCAAGGTGATGGATACTGTGCCCCATCACAATGAGATTACTTTCTCTAACCAGGTTGAAACATATTTAGCTTGGATCCCCAACCAGGAGCACATACTTTACTATGCTTTTATGGTAATTTTTGGCTGAATTAAATTATTTTGATGATGATGACTTGATGTAGTGTAAAGAATTGGGGTATGGATTCACTCAAGTACGAGTCACAATCATTGTCAGGGTGAACTGCAAAGGTCATTAAATAAACCTGTGCTTAACTCTCTGGTAGCTTAGCACAAAGCAGTCAGGTTTAATTTAGAGGCAATTTGTAAAGTACTTATGCAACACTCAAACAGTAATAAAGTCAAAACACAATATAAAAAAAATCCCAAACCAATTTAGAAAAATACAGAATATTAAATAAATACATGCCACCAAAAATCCAATTAGTAGAACAGGATTTATAAGTTTCTAATGAGAGGGGTGAAATTTGCACACAAATGAAGCAAAGCCCAACTGCAGGTATCTGGAAGTGCTAGACTGAGATAAAGTCAAATGTTCAGGCAGACCATGATGAAGCATGGTTTGAGTATGAGACGTTGTTATGCTCCCTGGGAGTTCTACATTTTGTCCTTGATGAGGGGACTGCGTGGCACTGCAATTCGAAACTCTGCTTCCTGTTGGCGGGCCTGTTGAGCCACCAATCAGGAGCTGTACAGTAATACAATGAGAAGCTCTGTGTTGGATCTGGAAGAGCTACACAATGCTGAAATGTGAGTCCCTGCCTCATCCTGTGCCATTCCTTTTCAGATTCATTCAAGCCACAGGTCAAGTGCTGTGAGGTGCTATGATGCGAGGCCCTGCATCGTTCTGTGCCATGCTGTGCCCGATCCAGTAAAACCTTCAGTTCAGCAGATAGGAGTACACTATGACTTCAGTGAGGGGTCAAGGGCCAGGAGGACAGCAGGACAGCACTTGGAAGGTTATGACCACAGAGGCCAGGAGTGGGGGCCAGTTCAGGTCCAGTTGGGTATGATCAATTGGAAAGCGGGAGAGACCTCTGGAAGCTTGTTGTGTTCCTGTAGCTCAGACAAGGGGTCTATCAACTGACCCTTTGAGTCACTTTGGGGTTTTGGGTTCAAGGCAAGCAGACAACCCTCACAGTCTTCCTTCTTTAGGCAGTAAGGCAGTTTTTCTTCTGAACCTTTCCAGGACCAGGAGTATTCTAATTTTGGGTTCTCAGGTTGCCACACTTACCCTCCATGCAGCCTGTGGGTGGGGGTTACCAATTGTCTAACCATAAAATGGGTTCTGGTCAGTCCTTCTCTTTTCCCTGGGTTTTGCTTGAGCCTGTCTAGTAAAACAAACAGCAGGCAGGCCCAGGCCTCAGCTGCATTTGCCAGTGAAAATGTAAGCATCTTCTGTAGTCAAGGCATGAAGTCAGGAAGGGGCTGGCTACAGTCCTCAGGCTACCCTATGAAGCTCAGGAAGGATCTGGGTACAACCACCCAGCCCACCGTGGTCAGGAGACCAACATCCTTCCCTACAACCATGACCTTTGTCTACTGTCTGTAAGCAATACACATCGCAATACAGGACAGCCATTAACAGTCATGCAACCCTCTGTACTGGCAGGGGCACATTTAGTTAGGCAGGTAAAAGCCAACTTTCTAAAAGTGGCATTTTCAAAATAGTAATTTTAAACCCAAGTTTAGCATTGAAGAGGATTTAAAATTACCACTTAAATGAGTGGAAGAAATATTTTTCTAGCTGCTCCTGTAATTAATTTATCACTCGATAAATGTAATAAGGTAAACCAGTAGTAGTATATGGGAGGCTATCCTTGCCACAGTGAAAAACGACTTTGGAGTATTTTCTTACTGCCAGGACATGTAAACCTTCAGTACACATGGCCTATCTTTTAAATTCCATACACCCTACCCTGTGAGTTTATGTGGCCTATGTTAGAGGTGATAAGTATTATGAAGGAAGGTTTAGGACAGGAAAAGGTGCATTTTGCCAGGGCAAAACTGCAGGTTTAAATTTGCTCACACAGGTTGCAATGGCAGGCCCGAGACATGTTTTAAGTGGTACTTTAGAGGATGGCTCACTGAATTTACAGGCCATGGGCACCTGTACTACCATTTACTAGAGATTTATAAGTAAATTAAATGTACCACTTAGGTGTATACCAAATGTTCTAAGTTTGGAAGAGATAGCACAAACACTTTACCACTGGTTAACAGGGGTAAGGTGTACAGAATCCTAAAGCCAACAAAAACACTGTCAGCAAAATAGGATTCAGAAGGCAAAAAACATGCAAAGGATGGTCATTACCAACATATATGTTGATGTGTATTATTTTATCTGGATGATGAACGATTGGGCAATTCTTATGTATCCCTTCATCCTTATGAACTGTTATTAATGTTTTTGTATTTTTTCCATTCTTTACTAGGTATTTTTTTTCTCCACAGCTTTTTTTGATTTGAACATATTGTTTTGGATGTGTGAACCTTCCTAGCATCAATGAGATGCAAGATAGGCGTTCCCATCCAAAAAATGGTGATTTCTCCATAGCGCCATAACTTAACTCCATATTTATATTTTGACGTTAGACACTTCTAGCGTCAAAATATTGGAGTTTGCACCATTTTTTGGATGCGTGAACCTACCTTGCTTTAATGAGATCCAAAAAATGGTGCTATCCCCATAGCGCAATATTTATCTCCCCATGCTAAAATGACGCATGGGTGGGAGGCAGGTCCAAATAATGGTGCTAAGCTTGCTTAGCACCATTATTTAATGCCTGGTTCAAAGCTGGCGTTAGGAGACCTGTGAACATATTTCCATGGTTAAACACCATGGAATGGGTCAAGAGGTGCCCTACTCAACCCCCAGGAACAACCCTACCCCCACCAGAGGAACACCAGAGGATGGGGGACCCCATCCCAGGCAAGTCCAGGTAAGTATTAAAAAAAAAAATTGTTTTGCCATCGGGCCCTAACTTGGAGCCCCCTGCATCGCACAGGGTGCAATGGCCATGCCCAGGGGATATTTGTCCCCTATGCTGGCCATCGGGGTGGTGGGCATGACTCCTGTCTTTCCTAAGACAGGAGTCATGTTTTTGGTGGTTGTGTGCCAGGAAGTGGAGCTAGTCTCGTTAGTGCCATTTTTTCCCTCTAACCAGGCTAGCGGCATTTTTTGAGGCATAACCTCCTCCTTCCCTACCGCCACCCCACCTGGCTAGCGTAGCTTTTAAGGACGCTAGCCATGCCTTACCGCCGGCTGGATCCATTCTATAAATATGATGCCCGGCATGTGCCTGAGAATGACGCAAGCTGGCGGAAAAGCGTTAGCGCAGTTTTGCACCAAACACTATAAATATTGGCCTTAATTGGTGTGTGATGAAGGTTGAATACTTTCCTTTTTAGTACCTGTATAGAAGTAGTATTAACTTATTTTAATGGTTGCTTTTGTACGAAATGTGAATGTAAATGTATTGAAAGATGCAAAAACAAGTAGACACTAATGCATGCTTAGATGTCAAAGCAAAAATTTGATGTACTCTATTTTGTGAAAAGTATATTGATAAAATACATAATAGTTTTTAGAAATGAGATGGTGTGAATGATAGAAATTTGGAAGTAAATGGTTATGACATAAAAATGTAACTGCTACACGCGACACCCTGTACTGTGTGAATAGGTAATATAGTCTGTCAGACAGAAACTAAATGTATATGCAGTGCTAAAATGCCTTTTGAGAAGTAAAATATACATTTTCCTCTATGTATTTATTTTAACTACAGATCTATTATTATATAGTAGGCACTCTACGCTAGTATGTGTATGTTGCTAATGTTTTAAGAATGTTTGTCAAACAATATGGCTGCGATTTCATTAAAGGTTTAGTATGGGCTTTAACTTCTGTACTTTAGATTTTCTAGTTTTCTTGAGAATAAAGCATACAATTATGATTAATTTACTTCAGTGATACGGTAATGGAATAAAAATGTGCAGCATGTACAAAGAAGAATATCTTATAAATGGAATGATGCATGGAATTAATTAGAGTGCAAGAGACAACTGTGTGCTATCTAAACCGTTACATCATACTTAAAGTATGAAATAGTAAATCAAGTAAATAGCTGCAAAAAAGCGAATTGTTTGTATTTATTTTGTGTAAGTTTTGTCACTAAGACTAATGATGTTGAAAAAGAAACGTTATTATATTTGCAGTTATTAAAGTTGGTGGTTAGTTTTGTTCCAGTGTTCGAAATATACACAAACATTGATGTATGTATCATATTTTTATTTTTTTTAGATCCATGATCATTTTTGTGGTTAAATCGGGCAGCTACTTAGCACATTTTTTGATTTTATGCGGTAATATTCAGGAACATTGGCATCAATAATCGGTCACATTCTAAAATGACCAGTGGCAGTGCATACTTACACGTAACCACAATACTTTACTAGCTGAGGGCCAGATGTACGACCATTTATTTTGTGACTTGCAATCTGTGATTTGTTTGTGAATCGCAAATCGCGAGTCGCAAAACAAAATGTACTACAGTGTCTCAGACACTGTTAGCAATTCCTGGAAGGGTCACAAGGGACCTGCCTCAATAATATTCATGAGGCAGATTGCAACTTGCGACCCATAAGGGAATGACCATGCTCAAAGGGATGGTGGCCTATTGGGGTCAGCAGACCACCACGTCTGTGACTGATTTTTAAATAAAGGAAAACGGGATGCATTTAAAAAATAAATTTCAGTTTCATTTTTTCAGAGTAGGCTGGTGGACCACTGCCTGTTCTGAAAAAATCTATGCGTCCCCATTCACAAAGGTGAAGGGGACTCTTGGAGTCCTGTTACCGTTTGCAAATGGGTTAACACCAATTTGAACTGGTGTTAGCTGTGATTGTTCTGCTACCGAATTCATGTCACAAACCAATCATACATCCCCCTGCAAGTCACAATAAGGAAGGGACGTCCTCTGGATGCCCCTTCCTAATTGCGAGTCACAAACCCTGTTTTGCTAGTCAACAGCATGTTGATTCGCAAAATAGGGATTTGTTCACAGGGAAACGCTTTTTTTGGTTGCAAACGGACCACGTCTGCAAATTAGCCCATTTGCAACCAACAAAAAAAGCTATGTACATGTGGCCCTTAGTTTTAAAAATACTTTCTCATGTCTCCTTGTAAGTAATGAGAGGTCATCAATATGCTTTGAAACAAAAGGTGGAGTATGATCCTCGAACTGATGGATTTATTTAAGTTATTTAAGTTGTTTGGTTATGGTGCTAGAAGTAAAAGGCAGCACGCTCTAAACAACAGAAGCTAGGCAATAATTTATATGAAAATGTAACCATTTTACATGTTGTAAAAAAAGACCTTGGCTATGATCCAGTGTGTTCTGTATATTTCCTGATACAGTGGGATTTGGATGAGTTGTTCACACACATGCAACTTATATTTTCACAAATTGTACAATGCCAAAAATGGATGTCAATAAATAGTGCCAGTGAAGCTTTTGCACACTGTGCCCATCCCTAGAATGTTAAAATGCCCCTAGCCTACCTACTTTTAAGAACTGCCCATGCAAAGCAGCTCACAGTCCCAAAATGGAATAGTCTTCTCACCATCTATATAACGTTTCAGTTGAAATGAAGCAACCCTTTCAACATCATGTGTGTGGTTCCCTTGTGAAACTTCTGCAAGTCGCCGATGGGCATGCAGAAAACATTTGCATAATTAAATACCTATGCTAAATTCTCCCAGTTTCTAGAGTCTATCAGTAATCCCAAGTGTTACCTTATAGCCACATGCACAGAATATCCCTTACTCCTTGTAATGGTATTTGTGTTTTGACCACTGACTCCATGTTGCAATTAACCGAGCAGCACACGTCACATTAGTGACCACCAACTTCATTTTGCCTATTGACATTATTTTAGCATTAGCCACCGTCACGTTAAAAGCTGCAAGTATTTTTCCATGATACAATGTGCTTCTTGCTCATGTTTTTATTTCTGCATGTTTGTGTGTTCTTTCTCACCAAGGGCTTAGGCTGATAAGAATGTACTAGGACGGCAAGGAACAGTTTTGATGGCACCTTGGGATTTTGCCCAATTCCCGACTTGTTATTCTCAAAGCTGTCCTAAAGTAACCAGCATTTTTTAAATAAAAAACGTATGCAGTGGAAAGAGTTTCTAGAATTCTCCTCTCTTGTTTATTCACAGTATAAAAGAGGATGAGACCAGACCCATGAGGAAAATTTAGCTTCCTCTCTCCATGATCGATTCTGGGATCTGGCGGTCTCATGCTGATTAGGAGGGAGATGACCCAGATTTTCCTGTGCCTCATGGTGATGAACTTTTACCAATTATTTGCTTTGCATTTTGTATGAATAGATATATCCAAATATAGGTATTTGTATCATGAGCTGTTTATAGATTGAAGATTCTTTGTACATATTCTCGCTTTATTGTGGCATACATTTTAAAGGTGCACTTTCAATTCTACTGACCTTCCTTTACGAACCTTGCGAAGTGATTTAATGAATGTCTTCTTTAGACTAAGAAGCGCATGCCCAAGATTTTTGTCTGTGCATGAGTGTTTCAGCCAGGTCATTAGTGAAGCAAAACAATCCTCCAGTACTATATTCCATGCTGTGCAGAGGCAAAACAAAGACCACACATGTGAGTTAGGTGATCCACTTTTGTAATATGCTACAAGGGTTTATGGAAAAACAACCTGTGATTCGCTTTCATGACCAAAATATCAGGATTTGATAGGATTGTTTGTTTGCATCTGATCCAGCAGATACCAATGCAGAACACTCTCGATCATGTTTTGCTAGTCCCTTCCGACTTTCTTGTCTGTAATCCCACATGCTGTCATAATACTTTATCAGTTTCAATAGGTGCTGTGTGCGTGTCTAGCCTTATGTTTCTTTTGATAATTTATTTATAAGGTGGCACGTATAGGGTAACCATCAATTACCCTTAGAGGTCGACACAGATCTTTGGACTCAGATAGGAGTGAGATGGTTAACAACAATGAAATCAAATCAATAAACATCACTTTTCAAATTTGTTGGACTTTTTTGCATATGCAGGGTCATCCCCAATATTTTTGCCTCCTGCCTCCTATTTTTTCTGACCTGTTGCTGTTGACTTTTGAACTCTGAGCACTTTACCACTGCTAACCAGTGTTAAAGTGCATATGCTCCCCGTGTAAATTGTATGGTTGATTGGTTTATCCATGATTGGCATATTTGATTTACTAGCAAGTCCCTAGTAGAGTGCACTAGAGGTGCCATGGCCTGTAAATCAAATGCTACTAGTGAGCCTGCAGCACTGGTTGTGCCACCCACATAAGTAGTTCTGTAATCATATCTCTGACATGCCACTGTAGTGTCTGTGTGTGCAGTTTTAACTGTAAATTTGACTTGGCAAGTGTACCCACTCGCCAGGCCTAAACCTTCCCTTTTCTTACATGTCAGACACCCCTAGGGTAGGCCCTAGGTACCCCAAGGGCAGGGTGCAGTGTATGGTTAAGGTAGGACATATAGTAATGTGTTTTATATGTCCTGACAGTGAAATATTGGCAAATCTGTTTTTCACTGTTGCAAGGTCTGTCCCTCTCATAGGTTAACATGGGGGATACCTTTAAATCTGATTAAATTGTAGATTCCCTTTGGGAGCGGATGGACATGTGGAGTTTGGGTTCTCTGAGTTCACAATTTAAAAATACATCTTTTAGTAAAGTTGATTTTAAGATTCTGTGTTTGAAAATGCGACTTTTAGAAAGTGAGAATTTTCTTGCTTATACCATTTCTGTGACTCTGCCTGTTTGTGGATTTCCTGTCTGGATCAGTTTGACAGTTGGGCTGGTTGCACCTCACACTAGACAGTGACACAAAGGGAGATGGGATGTAGCCTGCATATCCTGATGAGCCATCTGTGCCAGCAGGGAGGGGAGGAGTGGTCACTCACACCTGAAAGGGCTGTGCCTGCCCTCACACAATGCAGTCTCCAACCCCCTGGTGAATGTCTGGGGACTGGCCTGGGCAAGGCAGGATTTCACATTCAAAAGAGACTTTGCTTTGAAGTAGGCCTACTTCAAAGGAGAAATTGGGTATAAGAAGGGCACCCAAAACCACAGACATTAGAAACACTTCTGGAAACAAGAGGAACCTCTGCTTGGCAAAGAGATGAAGAGCTGAGGAAGAAGAGCTGCCTGTAACTGTGCTTTGTGGAGCTATCCTGCAGGTGCTGCTTCTGCCAGAGTAAGAGGGCAAAGACTTGACTTTGTGTGCCTTCCATCTTGAGAAGAAATCTCCAGGGGCTTGATTTAGAGCTTGCATCCTATTGTTTGAAGTCTCAGGGACAGCAAAGACTTCTCTCTGCCAGCACCTGAAGTCTCTGGAGAGGCTCCTACTCTGCCCTGTGGTGCCCATCCAGTTTCTGGGACCCTGAAAGGAGAAGCTGGCAGCCTAAGAGGAAGAAATCCACGCACAGTGCCCCATGTGGAGAAAAGATCGACGCAACTCCAATCTGCAGCTGAAGAAACGGCACGCCGCCAGCTCCGCAGCTGAGAATCGACGCTCGCAGGAAACGCGATCAAAGAATCGACTCACAGAGCATGAGAAATGACTCGCAGCATCGCTGACGGAGGCTGGGAGATCACTGTGCTGCGGGGTTTTCAGATCATCGTGGGTCTGTATTTCCGAATCAAGTACTGCTATGTGTGGAAAAACAACATAAGGCCTGCCCGGATTCGAGAGTGCTGACCGGATTGACGCAACGCTCTCCTCCAGAAAGAAGAAACGACATGCCTGACCCGGCGAAAGGAGAAACGATGCAAGGTGAGTGGAATCAACGCATCGCAAGCCCTTTTTGACACGCGCTCACCCATGCGGGGTTATTTTTGACGCACCCAAGGTACTTTTTCATGCTGACAGCGTTAGTGTGATTTTAAAACTACTTAAAGACTCTTTTTGATTTTTAATTGATAACTTGACTTGTGTATAGTGGATTGTTGTCGTTTTGGTCTTGTTTTGTTTAGATAAATGTTCTCTATTTTTCGAAACCTGTGTTGTTTCATTTTGGAGTGTTTTCATTAAGTTACTGTGTGTGTTGGTACAAATAATTTCCACCTAGCACTCTGAAGTTAAGCCTACTGCTCTGCCAAGCTACCAAGGGGGTAAGCAGGGGTTAGCTGAGGGTGATTCTCTTTTACCCTGACTAGAGTGAGGGTCCTTGCTTGAACAGGGGGTAACCCGACTGTCAACCAAAGACCCCATTTCTAACAATATTGAAGTCAGTAACTTATACACACCATGGCCCATGTGGCCATGAATCAGCACACCAGTTTAGTAAAGTTCAAACATTTATAGCCCTTTCGATGAATAATGCTAAGATCATGTAAACCAAACTCAAGACCAAATGACAAAAGTACATGAATATCACAATCTGACCAAACCTTTGAAAGAATCTCAGTCTAGACAAAATATTTATCATTAGGCATACAAGAACCACCATGCAGAGTAACAACAATAGCAAATGAATGATAGCCACAAAATACATTTAGTAATTGCAGATGGATTGTTTACAATCAATTTATAGAAAACAGCAAATTTAGAATGTGACATCCCTAACTATTACCCTAATTTGATATCAGTTTGGGCTTCATGCAAAAAAAAAGAAAGAAGACAAAATGTAATTTGGAAAACATCTGTCTAGGGCACTAACCAAAAATAGCGTTTGGATTTCTAAAAGAGAAAACATAAAAATCTGCTAGAAAGACATATGTGTATTTTGGTTAGATCTCTCCTAAATGGATCAGCAAGGAGCAATGTCTTCATCACTGGTCAGTGACAATATAAGAAACAGTTCAGTAATGTTTGGCCTTAATGTATCTGAACTGTCAGTAGCAGAAAGCTAGAAAAAAGCACATTATTCACTAGCAGAAATAAAAGCACATCTGAACCCAGCCAGGAACAGAGAAGAAACTACAATACACTGACAGGAGCAGCAGAACTCTGAAACTTGCACCACCTAATTTTGTTATATCGAACTCCTAGAAAGCAACTAGATAAAACTCTATTAGTCAATCTAAGGGGTGTCTTAGGTCGGAACTAATTAGCTCTTCTCCATGTTCACAACTGTAACCTTTCTTCATTTTCTGCATTCACAATTGGTTCCTCTTTTCTCTCTGCTGTCACCAGTTTCCGCAGCAAAATGCAAATGTTGCAGGTTACACATAAGCCTATTCATAAAGTCAGTAAGTGTTTGTTTCATGAGTACATGTTATCTTCAGGAAGCCAGACAAAATGTTAAAGGTCTGGAACAGAAGTTTCCACCATGGTTAGACAAAAAAATTCACAATGTTAGTATTTTAAACACTGTAGCTGCATTTCTAACACGAGGGCTTTTTAAAACAAATTCTAAATTATACAAGAGTTAAACATTTCATAACTTTCAAACTATTAATTCTTTTAATACATTTAATTATGCACACACTAAATATATTTAATTAGACAGCTATTTGTTATTATTGTCGAACTACATTTATGACTGCCAATAGAGTGCTCATGTTTTCTAACCCACACATTCTTCTAAAACACACGGTTTCAGAAATACAAATTTTAAACATTAATTCCTTTTCATTTTAGTAGCACATTTTTATTAATTATGTTTATGCTCAAGCAGTGCTAGCCTGCAGAAATTAAGTGTAACAAAAGGAAGCTCTTCCCCTATGACTTGCAAGTGTTTTGAAACAGGAATGATGCCTTTGCAAATGTTTATATGTTTTCACTTTGTTCTAATGAATTAATAACTTCTTTATCTTTGTGCCTTCAAGCAAAGTAATGTGAATATTTTGTTTCAGCTGTCCATCCGAATAAAGTCAATTTAGAAATGTTTCTGAATGGATTTTGTTTGTGAGATACGTATGATAACATGTATTTGGAATTATTGCACAGGTAACATGCCTTTAGGCGCTGGTTTTCTTTTTAAGGAATGCGTCCATTGAAAGCTCCAATGCATGCTTACATACCCAAACCCTTACAAGGTGTGAAATCTTTGGTGGTACCAGCCTTAACACTGAAAGATTACAAGACCCAAAGTTAACAGATTATTAGGCGGCTGCTGACATCAAAAGCTATGGATTTACAATAATGACAAAGTCAGGAAGAAATGCCAATGAGAACATG
The DNA here is from genome assembly GCF_031143425.1 of Pleurodeles waltl. NCBI lineage: Eukaryota > Metazoa > Chordata > Amphibia > Caudata > Salamandridae > Pleurodeles > Pleurodeles waltl. The sequence continues at coordinate 428,100,671 of NC_090437.1, forward strand.
GTGTCAATAAAAATGTTGAAAAGACTGAGAATAAGACTTGAAGAAGCTCTCTGGGAATGATGGGGCTATTTGCAGACATTTGCATCAAGTAAACACTGATTCCAGTCTCTTCTTACTAGACAAGGGGCATTTAGTTGGCAGGAGTATGCACACAGGGACCACCACTCTTGTAAGGCTAAGTAAGATACACACTAAAAGATAGTCTGTGCTCATCAAGTGGTAGCTTGGAACAGAGCAGTCAAACCTATCTCAAGAAGCAATGTGTAAAGTATTTGTGCAATACACACACAGTAACACAATGAAAACACCACAAAAAGACTCCTCACCAGGTTAGAAAAATAGGTTATGATATTATAAATAATTTAATACCAGAAGGACAAAAATCCAATAAGTCGAAGTTGAGGTATGAATTTTAGAGGAAGAAAAGAGTTATAGGGCTTGGAAGCAAAAACCTGAGGTTGTGCTGGACAAGGGCAAAGTCAAAAGTTCAAGCCAACCGCAATGTAGCATGGGCCCAGTACAGGAGCCATGCAAACCCTGGGAAGAAAGTACCTTGATCCTGCTCGCAAATATGAGGTGAGGGGATGATGCATCTATAGGTGCATTGATGCCAGTCCGGCAGTTGAGAGATGCATTGATTTTTCCCACACATTGGTGGCGATGAGCTGGTTTCTGAAGACAAATGGCAAAGCAGTTATGCCTTGATTCCGAAGCTGATGTGCCGGGTTTCCCCTCGCTGTCAAAAGGATGCATCCACTGCCCTTCAGTGATGCCAGAGATGCAGTGGTTTCAGTGCTGAATTGATGCCGATGCACCGGGTGCCACTTCCAGCAGGCAGAGAATGCTTCAACAGTGGTTCTGGAGGTGGTGCTGGGGCCCCAGGTGCGATGTGCTGGTTTTACTACTGCAACAGAACTTATCAAATAGTTGCTGCTTCCAGCAGGCAGGAGGGGCATTGATTTGGCTAGTGCAAGTACCTAGTGAACCAGGCACATGAGCAGGGGTAGAGACTTTGATATTCCTGAGTCTATAGCAACAGGAGGCAAGTCAACAACCCCTTGGAGATCACTTGTGTTGCATGCAGAGTACAGTTTCCCACAGCAAGGTCAGATAGCAGCAGCAGGCAGAAGGGCAGCACAGCAGGAGCGCAGTCCTTCCAGCCAGCCATCCAGCAGAGTAACAGTCCTTGAAGCAGCACAGCTGTTTTTCTGACAGAGTTCTAGGGTAGGTCCGGAAATGTCTGATTTGGTGGGGTCAGAGACCCTGTATGTATACCCAAATGTGCCTTTGAAGTGGGGGTGACTTCAAAGAAGGATCTTTGAAGTTCACATATATCCTTTCTTCCTCAGCCCCTGCTCCATCTGTAGGGGGTAATCAGCCTTTTGTGCAGGGTCAGGAACTGCCTATTCAGGAGTGTCACCCCCTCCCAACCTTCCTGCCTGGGAAGAGCCATCAGATTGCAGATGAATGTAAATGAGCCCTCATGTACCCCTAAATGTCCTGTGTTTGTGGCTGTCTAGAGGAATGCACAAAGTGTAGCCATCACCCACCCCAGATGTTTATTGGAAACAGGCTGCAGGCATACAGACATTTCCACTTTCTAAAAGTGGCATTTCTAAAATATTTACATTAAATGCATTTCACCAGTAAAGAGGATATATCATTATCATTACAAATTTATGACCCATGACATGGCTACTCCTTTTTAATCCTCCTTTCTATTCAGGAATTACAATTTAAAATTAATGGAGGAGTAGGCCTCGCAGTAATGAAAAATGACTTTGGGAGTTTTTCACTACCGCGAGGCCTACTCCTCCAGGACATGTAAAAGTTACAATTACAGGGTCTACCTTAGATTGACATAAATGTAATAAAAAGGAGAGTTTTGGGCTTAACAAGGGGTTTTAAAGTCACAATGGCAGAGAAGCTGCATGAACAGGCTTTGCAGTGGCAGGTTGTAGGCATGTTTAAAGGGCTGCTTAAGTGAATGACACAACCAGAGCGGCAGACCCACTAGTAGCATTTAATTTACAGGCTCCAGGGTATATAGTAAACCACTTTGCAAGGGACTTATAAGTAAATTAAATATACTGATTGTGTATACAACAGTTTTACCATGTTTTAGGGGAGAAGCACATGCACTTTAACACTGGTCAGCAATGGTAAAGTGCTCACAGTCCTAAGACCAAGAAAAAGAATCAGCAAAAATATGAGAAAAGCAGCCAAAATGTTTGAGGGAAGACCACGCCAAGGCCGAAAGATCTAGCACTCTTTCTCCAAAGAGGAATAGGTTTAGAAGCATGAAGAGGCTTATAGAGGGACTGTCTGTTACCCATTTATCTGGTGATTTTCCCCAGACAGACCTGGACATCCTAGCAGAACTCAATTTAGTCCACCAACTTGGCAGATGTATGAAGGATAATGAGCAAGATTATTGTTTGCTGAACTACATTATGTGGAAGGTGGCTCCTCCTTGCGTGTTTAGGTCTCCAGCCAGAAAATGACTCTTCTGCTCCAATGTATTCTGTCCTACTGGCGCTCATAAACTCTCAAAAAGATATAAAAGGAATTGTAAACTCCTTATTGGTTAACATCAAACTTACTCAAACTTTCATCACATGAAACAACCAAACAAACTGCTTGATCCACTTATTAATAATTCAATAATTACAATCAGATCTTAGCCTCAAAATCATTGCAGTGCTCCACAATGCACAGACACACCTATTACATACTGTTTTTCAGCCACTGCCCCATACTCCAGTGCAAGCTAAATCTTAACTTAATAACTCAAGCACAAGAAAGTTTCACTGTGATTTCTAATGGGATGAATAAATTAGGCCTTGACATAGTTATTTGATGAAACTGTGAATTTGTACTCTCATTCTTGTCAGGCTGGATGGACATTTAGAATGAAATGTCACTAGTGATGTTTTAACCAACATGTGATTTTGAGCTAGTGGATGTCTTGAAACTTGGCTAACCCTTGCTGTTATGTCACCACCCTGACCTGTGCAGGCTAGGTGGATCAGCTGGGTGTCTGAAGACCCAACCTGTAGAGACTGGACTTCCCAGGTGAAAGCCACAACTTCTTCTGCCTCTCACTGGGCATTATTGGAACATTTCATACAAGAAAGGCCCACAACCCCTCCCTGGACCGACATCACCCTGCAGGCTAGGCACCTCTGCTGAGTGGTTAGAGTCTCAGCCAGGGGGACCAGGGATTGCAGACGAAATACCTCTCACATGCCTTTCACAGAGAATTACTTAAAGTCTTCCATCCTGCTTCAGGCAGGCTAAGTGGCTCGGCCTTGTGGCTGAGACCCCAGGCAGGGGGAATAGCATTTCTGACAAAATCCATGTCTTCCCCTTCCTCTGACTCTTTATTTCTTAGAGCTGATCAGACAGGGTGAAGATGATAGTCAGATGCTAAAGCACGGGGAGCTGAAGCAACCACTCAGGTTCAGGGGCTCAGCAACAGAGGGCCTGGGCCTCTTTCACATAGGGTTAACTGAAAGCACAATATTTATCAGATTAGAGGCCAGGAACAGTGTCTGTCTGGAAGGCAGGCAGTCAATCAAGGCTGGTGCACACAGGCAACCATGGGACAGCACACACAGCCATTCATGTCACTCAGCCAAGTTCCCAGGGGATTTCACACCCTTAGGCAGTCCAGGCACCTACCCCTCCAGTAGGCCAGGAACATTGGTGGTACAGCTTTCCTACAGAACCAGTGGAGCAGGTCCTGGTATAGGGCGATCAGGCTAAAACATTTAGTGACGAAGGTAGAAGACCTCCACCAGGCGGGGTATTGCATACTTTGTTGGGAGGCAACAGAGAAGAAGAGTCAGATGATACCTGCCACCAGAATAACTCATATATCCACCAGTGGAGAGGCCATAGAAGCCTTAATAGCCAGGACCATACTTGCTCCTGCCTTTGAATCTACAGCTACACATAACCACTGGTTTCACACCACAGGCACCTCGAAGTGGAATACCATCTCCATCAAGAGGATCTGCAGAATCATTCATGGCCCCAGTTCCTTCCTATTCCAGGTTGTCCTGCGCTTCAAGCTGGACTGCTCCTCGGTCACCCAAAGTCCACATAGTCCATGATCAGGCAAAGGCAGGGTCTTGTGAAAACATCTCTCTCTCAGGCCCAGCTTAGGGAGGCGCTCCAATTCAGTTACCCAGGTTCATTCTGGGTGAGCATGGGATTTCATCTGGGGTGGGTTTTCTGTCACATTATGCCCCTCCTGGGCACTCTGGCCAGGGATCCTGGTACCCGAACCTCACAGGTCCTACTTTGCAGAGATCAGAACTTGCCCCACATCTGGCCTTTACCTATGAAGCCAATACTGAAGGGTCGGTACCAAGCCATGGCCCTGGGTTCCATCTGGGAGGCAGCTGAGGTTCAGGCTAGCACAATCAACACTTGGGCTACTCTGTAATTAATGATCCTTCTGCAGCTTCCCTTATGGAAACCTTGGTAGGACTTTTATTTCCTCTAGATAGTCAAGTGTGATCCTCTTCTCAGCAATCCACCCAGGGTCATTGTTGATCCCCAGTGGGGCCGATCCAAGGACCCTGCTATGGCGTTTTATCAGGTGTAAAGATAGGTGGTGCTTACAGAGAGCAGGGACTTCATAAATGTGAGTGCATGACTTGCACATAATAGAAATTCCTCGTTCATAGGAAATAACTGTAATGCCCAATCGCTATCACGAATGGGTTTCAGTGGGTTACTCACACTAGATTGCAAAGGGTAGACAAGCTGATTCATTCATTGTAGCACATGTTCAGCCTCAGGCATCCAAGGGCATCACACACCTGTCATTGCTCGATCTAGTGTGACTGAACTCCACTTGTCTTTCTAAGGAGTTGAACACTGACTGCAGGGGATTCACAACTAGTTAGCAAGAGTCAAACACATTGCTGAAATCAACCAGACAAATTGCTCCACCAACTAAGAACCACCATGCACGACCCCCCACAGAATTCAAAAAGTTCCATCAGTGTGTCAATTCTTTTCATGTGGCTGAGAATTCCTTCACGTTTCAGTTTTACAACCATACTCCTTCGGTGGATCCAAAAGACTTTGGTTTTCTTCGAAGCTGCTTCACAGGTCATGGGAATAATGCCACAAGAATGCTCGTCAACATCATTTATGGTTGGAACAATTTCAATATCTGATTTTCTTTAAATATCCAATGTTCCTTCTTGAATGATGCATACATTCTCTGAAGATGCTTTCGATTTTGTTTGTCTCATCCCAGTGTCAGAATTATACATCTAGCAGCACTATACAAATGTCCTCTTAATCATGGCCCAGTACTAAAAGCTTATATAATAGAACCAGAGTTCTATTCATTTATTCACAGCTGATGTATTCAGGTATTGGAAACTCATGCTTTGGGCTCCCAGGACACCCTGTCAAGAGGATCAAGGGAGTACTGAGAGGCAAGGGTTAGGTCAGGTGGTAGCTCATTTCACAACAGTCTGCAAGTTCAATCTCAAGATCCAACTATGAGCTTTTTAAATGCAGCATGTTTTTCTAAAGACTTTTTTCAAGTATTTAATGGAATACAGGACCTCCACCAAGAGAATAAACAGAGGAAAAATATAAAAAAGTATTTGCAGCAGTGTCATACAGGGAAAATCTATAGGTGAACAGGTGTGGCATTAGGGGCCTTCCATTGACAAAAGTTAAGAGCCCTCAGCTGTTCTGTCTCCATACTCAGTGACTGTTTTTTCTCTGTAGAGTATTTGTCCCCCTGCAAATTATCTAAGTGATTTATGGATTTAGTCCATGCAGCCCACCACCTAGTTTTCTGTCCCTTCTTTGCTCACCATCATGTCCCCCCAGCTGTGCTGTTCGATCAAGCCAGGAGTGGCGCAGGAGATCTCAACCCGGCTCGCCAAGGAGGAATCATTACTACTGCAGCATCTTGAGATACACTATTGGAGATTGATTTAACACGGTTGCTGGCATCAGACATGTCCTCCAATGGATACTCGTTACAGGATGTAAATTATATTCATTTCAGTTATACGGCCTCAAAATAGACCTGTATTGTTATTTTCTGTCACTAACTGCCCAAGTCGGGAGTGGGTAATTTGCATGCCTACTGTCTTCTTTGGATGTGGTAACCAGGGTAGGCATAGAAAATACCAAAATAAGTTGATAGACCAGACATCCAAATGTTTCATCACTGCCACAGGGGCATGTGATCTGCCTGAGAGTAAACATGGTGAGTGTAAAACCTTAGAGTCATCTTTGGATCAAAACAATGAAGCTATAGTGATACTAAGGTGACACTAGGGCTTCTTAAATCAGGCCCCTGTGATTATACCCTTAAATGTAATTTGTGAATACAGCAGATCAGTACTGCCGCACACAATAAACATAGTGGCCCTCATTATGACATTGGTGGTAAAACCCACTTACCGCCATGCTGACTGCCGCCAACATACCACCGCCGCCGCGAATATCCCTTCACCGTATTATGACAAACACACACCAATCCGTCACTATTCAGCCACAGACACAAGTCAGCTGCACCAAAGGTCAGTGATAAACTAGCGGCATCAAAACCCACACCGTTACGCCAACAGAACTACGTCCACCACATTATGACCCACGAATCACCACGGCGGACATTCAATGGCAGTAAACCATTGGCGGTACAAACCGCTCTGCTCAAAATGCACACACTCAAACAAAACAGCACCACATTGGACAATTCATACTTACACATCCCACACCCATACGCACACCCCACAACCCTTATGAATACTAACAATTGGCACAAGACAGACACCATGACCACAGACAAGAACAGAGACACACACCACCATCACTTATACACCACCCATGCACCCCACATCACACACCCCAACACATCACCCTACACACCCTCACCCACACTACTCATACAACACCCATGGCACCACAATGACACCCCAGATTCTCTGAGGAGGAGCTAAGGGTCATGGTGGAGGAAATCATCCGGGAAGAGCCTCAGCTATTTGGAGCAGAAGACATCTATTGCTAGGAAGATGGAGCCATGGCAGAGGTTCATGGACAGGGTCAACGCCGTGGGACAGCACCCCAGAACAGGGGATGACATCAGGAAGAGGTGGAACGACCTACGGGGGAAGGTACGTTCCATTGCAGCAAGACACCAGCTCGCAGTACAGAGGACTGGTGGTGGACCCCCACCTGCTCCCCCACAAATAACAACATGGGAGGAGCAAGTCTTGGCAATCAGGCATCATGAGGGCCTGGCAGGAGTAGCAGGAGGACTGGACTCTGGTAAGTCAAATCTATACTACTGCTACCCGCCTACTTGCATGCCATCACATACCCCCACCCTTACCCTCACTCCCATCACTCCACCACCTCCAACACACCCCACCATCACAATCCACTCATACCAATGCCAAGCCCTGCATGCCATACCAATGCACGGACACCACTCACAGACCTGCATGAACACCTATCACTAAAGCATGCGCACTAGAGAGAATCAGCTAGCCCACCACATAACAACTCACACAAGGTAAAGCTGCCAGGGCAATACCAGCCATAGAGGGCAACCCACCGATGCACAATATGTCAAACACAAAAATAATAATACTGTATTTACATCCCCACAGGCATCCCAGCCAATGTCACCACAGAAGAGGTGCCAGCAACATCCAGTCCCCTCTCAGAAAAGGCCTACAGTGATGACAGCGACTCTGCTCGCCTGGATCTAGATGTCCAAGCTGGCCCATCAGGGACCTCCTGACAGTCGGTTACCCAGGCACAGTCACACACCACCACAGTGCCTCCCCCCTCAGGAAACACCACCACAGCACCCATCCAGCATGCCCACTGGGAAGCTGGGAGGACTGATGTGTGCCAGGGGGAGGACAGTCCCAGGGAACCGACTCTCCAGAAGGCACTCACTGAGATCCTGGGATCATACCAACTTTCCCAGGATACGCTGGGCTAGATCCAGGAAGGACAGTACCAGAGGGATAAGGGAGGACTTGAAGGCCATTAACAGCACCCTGGTCTCCATTGCAAGGGTGCTGGCAGACATGGCCAGCATCATTAGGGAGGCAGTGTCACACCAGCAGGCCCCTGCCACTAGCCAGACTACTGAACAGCCCTTCACCTCCGCTGCAGCTAGTTGACAGGAGACTCTGCCACATGCCCAACAGGCCACCAGCACCCATCCCCTGCAGAACAAGAACCACCCCGCAAACATTCCCTGCGATCCAGGCAGAAGCCAGAGACTATTGCCAAGACCCCGCCAGAAAATGAGACTCTTCTGATTGTCACCCTTGTGTCCCACTCTGTCATCCTCTCCACCTTGAACTGCCATTGCTCCCCTTCCTATGTCCCCATGGACAATGCACCTGTGCTACAAATAGACTGGAACAATACCCTGGACTTTCCTCCATCATCACCCCAGCCCATTGCACTTCTCCCTTTTCTTCATAGCACAGCAAAAAACACACTTTGAGAAAGTATGGAGTATGTTAAATGATTTCAGTATGTATTCGTTTAACAAGGTTTAAACATTGCAATTCAACTGTACAGTAATGTTTACATAGGAAAGACCTGTATTTGGCTGCAGTGAACACACCAGGAGGGATAGTGGGGCACCAACATCTGTAAAAAGAGTTGCCAAAGGGTACAGTGAGTGGCCATAGAAATGGGAAATAACAGCCTGCCAGTTACAATGTGAAACAAGAAACTGACAATGAAGTGTGAAGTTACACTGTCTTACCTGTGTGTCATTGGAAGTATTGTCATATCACTGCAGTTCTGTTATCCTCATCCTCATCCTCTGCCTCCTCATCTTCACTGTCTACAGGGTCCACTGCTGCCACACGGACATCTCCAGCCTCCTCGTCCTGCAGAAAAGTCACATTATGCAACATGCAGCATGCCACGATTATCTAGCAGACCTTCTTGGGTGAGTAGCACAGGGATCCACCAGTCAGATGGAGGCACTGAAACCTGGCCTTCAGGAGCCCAAATGTGTATTAGTGTCATAAGTCCTGTATGTACAATTGTGATCTGTGGCGCAGTTATGATCCATGCACTGCACCCCCCCGAAATGGTGTCCGCCTGTTCTGTATGGAGGGACAGGTGGAAGTGAGGTAATTCCGCTGACGTTGCAACGCCTCATTGTACAATATTGGGACCTATGGGTTACAGTGGCCAATGGTGATGTACGCCGACAGTGACGGTATGCACCGCTGCAGACGTCACCGCCATTTTCTATTTGTTCACTCACTTGCTACCTGACCTTCAACAGGAGAGGACCTACACTGCATGTGCTGCTGTGACCTGTGTCTGGAACCTACCATGGCCCGTGTGACTGGGGAAAGGGCCCCTGCCTTCACTTTGGAGGAGTTGGATAGACTAGTGGATGGGGTCCTACCCCAGTATGGAGTGTTGTATGGGCCTCCAGACCAACCAGTGAGTACACTGTGAGCACGATGCATGGGGCATGAATGCATGGAGTGCTGTGTATGAAGGCCTCATGTGGGGGGTGGTTGGTGGATGGGCCCTGGGCTGCGTGCATCATGTATGCTGGGCAACATCTGGGTATAAGGGTATGGGAAGGGCTAAGGTGGGCCATGAGTGTAGCAGCCAGGAAGGTCTAACTAATACCTTTTCCTGTGTATATTTCCTCTGCAGGTCAGCGCCCATCAAAAGAAGGGTACATGGCATGTCATCGCCAAGGAGGTGCGGACCCTGGGGGTCTATGGCAGGCGGAGCACCCACCCAGGCGGAGCACCCACTGTCAGAAACAGTGGGAGGACCTGAGACGCTGGGCATGGAAGACGGTGGAGGCCCAGCTGGGGATGGCCTCCCAACAAGGAAGGGGTGCCCATCGAACCTTGACCCCCCTGATGGCCCGCATACTGGTGGTGGCCTAGCCGGAGCTGGATGGGCACTTGAGGGCAACACAGCAGCCACAAGGGGGTGAGTACAGTGCCCATCAATACTACTTACGCATGGTGGGTTGTATCTGGGTGGGGGGGGTGTGTCTGTAGGTGGCCCTAGGCCAGACCTGACATTGCAGAGTAGGGGGCATATTTATACTCTGTTTGCACCAAATTAGTGTCATTTTTTTTTACTCTAATTCGGTGCAAAACTAACTCCATATTTATACTTTGGTGCTAGACCCCTCTAGCACCAAATTTATGGAGTTAAAGTCATTTTTTGAAAGTGGAGTCCTACTTTGCCTTAATGAGATTCAAGGTAGGCGTTCCCGTGCAAAAAATGACTCTATGGCCTTAACACCATATTTAGGGGCATATTTATACTCTGCGGCGTATTTATACTCTGTTTGCACCGAATTAGTGTCATTTTTTTTAACTCTAATTCGGTGCAAAACTAACTCCATATTTATACTTTGGTGCTAGACCCATCTAGCACCAAGGCCCTTATTTAAACTTTTTTTGCACTGCATTAACGTCATTTTATGACACAAAAGTGGCGCAAACTTACAAAATATTGGCCCTTATTTATACTTTTTGCTGCAAAACTGCACTAACTCAGTTTTGCACCAAAAAGTTGAGCACCGGCTTGCACCATTTCTGTGCACCAGCCGGGCACCATATTTATGGAATGGTGCAAGCCGGTGCAAAGGGTAGGCTAGAGTTTTAAAAAATGATTTTAGTCGGGTGGGGCTGGCAGTATAGAAGAAGAGGGTTTAGCACCAAAAAATGGCTTTAGGCAGGTTAGAGTAAAAATAAATGACTCTAACCAGATTAGCGTCATTTTATGGTGCTAAACCTACCATGCCACATGACTCCTGCCTTAGGAAAGGCAGGAGTCATGCCCACCACCCCAGTGGCCAGCACAGAGGACAGGGGTCCCCTGGGCATGGCCATTGCACCCGGTGCCATATATGGGGGCCCATTTCAGGGCCCCCTATGGCACTTTCAAAAATAAAATGCACTTACCTGTACTTACCTGGGATGGGGTCCCCCATCCTCGCAGTCCCTCTAGTGTGGGTGGGGGTGCCCCTAGGGCCTAGGGAGGGCACCTCTGGGCTTATTCCATGGTGTTCAACCACGGAAATAGGGCCACAGGTCCTCTAAGACCTGCCCTGACCCAGGTCTTAAAAAATGGGGCAAAGCAAGCTTTGTCCCATTTTTTGACCCTTCCTCCCTCCTTTGCACCATTTTTACATGGGAGTATAAATATGGTGTTAAGGCCATAGAGTCATTTTTTTGCACGGGAACGCCTACCTTGCATCTCATTAAGGCAAGGTAGGTTTCCACTTCCAAAAAATGAATTTAACTCCATAAATTTGGTGCTAGACGGGTCTAGCACCAAAGTATAAATATGGAGTTAGTTTTGCACTGAATTAGAGTAAAAAAAAAATGACGCTAATTCATTGCAAACAGAGTATAAATACGCCCCTTAGCGTCAAAAAATGATGCTAATGTGCTCAGAATCATTTATTTTGACTCAAAACTGCCTAATGTAATTTTTTTTTTAAGCTAGCCTACCCTTTGCACCGGCTTGCACCATTCCATAAATATGGTGCCCAGCTGGTGCTAAAAAATGGTGCAAGCCGGTGCAAAACTTTTTGGGGCAAAACTGCCTTAGTGCAGTTTTGCACCAAAAAGTATAAATAAGGCCCTAGGTTCCATGTTGGGCAGGGATCTGATGTGAAATTCCTCCAACCTAGCTAGTAAGCATCCACTACAGGGCAGATCTGCGTGGGTCCCAGGTATGCTGCAGTTGGCGGTTTGTGTCACTCTCCATGCCCTGGAGACTAGCATTGTTACTGGTAGTGCATTGAATAGTGCATCGGGCTGTTCCCTTTGTGTGAGGATGCTGTGTACACCAACAGTGGTGTTGGTGCAACCATTGACCCAATGTATCCTTTGTCTCTCCCCCCCTTTTTGTTTTGTAATCCTGTCCTTTTGTGCATTAGCATCATCTGGCGGAGGAGCGGAGGCACCGGTGACAGAGGGTGCTGCATCCCACAGGACCCAGGAGGCAGAGTCGACCGACGGTGAGGGCACCAGTGGAACGGAGGGTAAGGGGAGCACCACGGCACAGACTGGAGGGGACAATTCGGACACGGATACCTCCTCCGATTGGAGCTCCCTGGTGGTGGTGGACACCTCTGTGGCCACCCTAGCTAAAGGTACAGCTGCCAGCACTGTCCTCCCAGCAGCCCCTCATCGAGTTGCCCGTGCTCGCTCACCCAGAAGGGTAGGCATCTCCTTCGCCCCAGGCACCTCAGGCCCTGCCCCAGTTAGCCCTGCTGCCCTGAGTGAGGAAGCTATTGACCTCCTGAGATCCATCTCTGTTGGGCAGTCAACAATTGTGAATGCCATCCAGTGGCTGGCAGCCCAAATGCAACAGACCAATGCATTCTTGGCGTACCAACAGAGATCAATCCAGGCTCTGGCCTCCTCCTTGATGGCAGCCATTGTCCCTGTTTCCACCCTCCCCCTCCAACTTCCTCTATCCAATCCCATTCCACTCAACCCCAACCTATCCCAAGCACACAGGCAGACCAGCATGCACAAAGGACAACACACAAGAGTAGCACAGGCAAACACAGGCGCCACACTTCATCCCACAGGCACTTACGCAAACACCATCCAGATGCAGACGTACTAACATCTACTGCCTCCACTGTGTCCCTCCTCGTCCTTCACCTCCCTCCCAGTTGCGTCTACAACCATACCTGCATGCACAACATCCTCATCCACTACCCCCATCAACAGCACACCTATCAGAACACACACCTCACTGGCAGTCACCACCCCAACAGCCATGCACACATATCCTGTGACCTCTCTCACTGTGTCTGTGACACCCTCTCCCAAGGTACATAAACGCAAGCACTCAGACACCCAACAGCCATCCGCCTCACAACAACATCCAGCCCATGCATCTGCACCCAAACACAGCAGACAGACAGCTCCTACAACCACTCCCTCTTCTTCCACTCCCAAACCCTCTCCCTCTTCCTGCCCCAATGTTCCTAAGAAGCTTTTCTTCTCCACCATTGATCTCTTCCCTACCCCCCATCCTTCACATCTGGCCAGGGTGGGTAAAACCCAGGCAAGCACCTCAGCCACCCAGTCCACGGGCCCAGTAGTGTCCATAGCAACTCGTGGTGGGAAAGGATCCCGGTCACCAGGTAGCTACATGGAAAGGGTACCTGCCTCAAGTGCTGCCAGGAAGGGCAAGGAGCCCTTCTCGGCTGCAGCCAGGAAGGTAAAGGTGCCACCCCCAGCTGCTGCAAGGAAGGTCAAGGAGCCACCCCAGCTGCTGCAAGGAAAGGCATGGAGTCACCCCCAGCTGCTGCAAGGAAGGGCAAGGAGCAATCCCCAGCTGCTGCCAGGAAGGGCAAGGGGCCTGCACCAGCAGGTAGAAATGACAAGGGGCCCGGTGCTGGGACTCAGTCGGAGCCCCCACCACCAACCATGGTGATGCAGCCATCTGAGGCTGCAGGGGATGGGCAGGAGCCTCCCCCACCACCACCAGCAGCAGCACCACCAGCAGTGGGCAGCCGTCTGAGGTTGCAGGGGATGGGCAGGAGCCACACCCCACCACCACCAGCACCACCACCACCACCACCAGTGGGCAGCAGTCCGTGGCTACAGGGGGTGGGCAGGAGCCTCCCCCTACCAGCAGCACCAGAGTGCAGCTGTCCGATGCTGCAGGGGATGGGCTGGAGCCTCCCCCACCACCAGCGGCAGCATCAGCAGCACCGTCACTGCCGGTGGACAGTCTGTATCCATGGGCTGTTGTGCGGCCTGCCCCCTGCAAATCCTGTGGGTATGACACCCACCTGAGAGACTGTGACCTTGCACTCCACAAGATCTGCATCACAAGACTCGATGCCCCATCCAGAACCAGTGGGTATGGCACCCACTCACCCCATCCTCTCCAGGATGAAGATCACAGGGCACAAGGCCCCCTCCAGAACCAATGGTAAAGACACCCACTCACCCCATCAACTCCAGGATGAAGATCACAGGGCATGTTGCCCCCTCCGGAGCATGTGGGCAAGTCACCCACTTGAGAGACTGTGGCCTTGCACTCCCCAGTACCAAACACAGGGCATGTTGTCCCCTCCAGAGCCAGTGGGCAAGTCACCCACTTGAGAGACTGTGGCCTTACACTCCCCAGGACCAAGCACAAGGCATGTTGTCCCCTCCAGGACCAGTGGTGTTGTTCCATCTGCCGGCTGAGGTGCCCCCCCCCTTCCCTCTACCCCTGAGGTGCCTGCCTATTTTCAAACTGATGCCCCTGCAGTGTTCTCTCCATGTTGTTGCAGGAGTCAAGTGGGGCCTTTGACTTTGTCATGTGGCCCTGTGGCCCACGCACATTGAGGACTGGGCAGTGTCCCTTGTTTGTACATATGTATATACTTTTTGATTGCATTTTTGTATTTCTACTTTATTTATATTATTACACTCATTTAAACTGTAAACTTCGTACTTGTATAGCGCACTACTCACCCGTTAGGGTCTCATGGCGCTGTACCCATACCGCTGTGGAACCCCTCCTGGCTTTTCCCTGTGAGGTGCCCACTCCTGGGCAACCTCCAAGGTGAAGCCAGGCATCCCAGCGCTGCTCGGGCTGTTGTGGAGATTAAGCAAGCTATTGCCCAGAGTTACAGAGTGGGACCCATGAGTTAGATTAGGCACCAATGCGAGAATTATCAGGTCTGAGGAAATTGAGCCCAACACCCGCTGAGGCAGGAATTGAACCCTGGTCCCGGGCCCTATTTCTGCATCAGGGTCTGCCACTCTAACCATTGAGCCACACTTCTCCACCAGTTACATCTGTTTGTGTTTGCATTATTCCTGATGGGTACGGGTTATATATGCTATGTTACTACATCTGCTCGTGTGTATGGTGTTAGGGGTGGGCGTGGGGGTGTTGCGTGTGTGTGTCACTCTCTTTTTCCTCCCACCTCCCCTGTGTGCTAGGCGGCTGTACTCGCTGTGGTCATCTTCGCCATCGCTGGTGTTCGTGGTGGAGCAGGACGTAGAAAAGCATCTGCAGTTCGGGCTCCATGGTGGCATAGTTCTTCCTTGAGTATTCAAAGGTGAGTCGTTTCACTTCTGTGCAAGCTTCTGATGTCATTGGTACCGTCCCGGAAAAGGTGGTGGATTGAGCTGTCATAATACAGTGGGCGAAACATTGGCTTCCGCCTGGCTTTTGGCAACAACCGCTGTGGTGCCTGTTGATTCCGCCCTGGCGGGCGGTATGGTGGCTGTCTGTCTAAGCTCTTTCTGCCATGGTCATAATTTGGTGGTATTTACTGCCAGACTGTTACGGGATTACTGCCACTTTATCACCGACCACCAGGATTGTAATGAGGGCCATTGTCTCATAAACATTTAAAAAATTGACATTATTATTATTGGGGGCACATTCTAATTTAACTCAAAAAAAATGTGGCTAATTCAACAATGATCACATCTGATTGAAAGGTGCTGAGGAGAATCCAGATTTAGGAATAGAACAAAATCATCCAAATCTTGAATTGGCCTTACCCTACCCATGACTGAGATTAACAAAGGCATCTTCTACCTTCCGCCTGCCTGCAATTTGCCTTTAGAGATAACTCACCAATTCTTGATTTTCTACTCATCTTTTCACTGTCCTTACCCAAAGCCCTGCTGGTAGACCTGGCATCTTTTGGCATGTTTCCCCTGTCATTCTGCCTTCTGACCTCCTGTCTTTATGGTATGCTGGACTCTGTTTTTGTTGTTTTATTGTCTCTTTGCACTTTACCACTGCTGATCAGTGCTAAATGCAAGTGCTCCCTATGTATATTGTATTGGTGATTTGTTTATCCATGATTGGCATATTTGATTTACTAGTAGACCCCTAGTAAAGTGCACTAGAGGTGCCTAGGGCCTGTAAATCAATGCTACTAGTGGGCCTTCAGCACTGATTGTGCCACCCACGTAAGTAGTCCTGTGAACATGGCTCAGACCTGCCAATGCAGTGACTGTGTGTGCAGTTTTAAACTGCCAATTCCACCTGGCAAGTATATCCACTTGCCAGGCCCAAACCTTCCCTTTTAGTACATGTAAGGCACCCCTAGACGGTGACACAAAGGCAGCTGGCATGTAGCCTGCATATCCTGATGGACCATCTGGGCTAGAGTGGACGGAGGAGTGGTCACTTACACCTGAAAGGGCTGTGCCTGCCCTCACACAATGCAGCATCCATCCCTCTGGAGTGTATATGGGGCCAGGCAGGATCTTGTGAACAACAGATACTTTCCTATTGGATCAATAGGAACCTTAGCCAAGGAGAAGAGCTGAAGAGCTGGAGGAGGAGTACTGCCCCTTTGCTATGTTGCTTTGCTGGGTTGGCCTGCAGTTGCTGCTTCTCCCTTAAAAGAGAGCAAAGGGTGAACTTTGCTGTGTATCCTGCTTGAAAGAGTTCTCCAAAGGCTTGGAGTAGAGCTTGCCTCCTGTTGGAAGTCTCAGGGACACCAACAACTTCACTTTCTTCTGCCTACAGCACTGGGAATGGTGTGTTTTCTGCTGTTCAGAGAGAAAAATCACTGCAACCCTGCCCTGCTGACTCCGCACAAAGCCTCAATGCCCCGCTTAGCACCGCAACCCTGGTCTCACTCGCGCCACCATCTTACGTCACCACCAAACCGCTGCTTGCACCCTGACCTGTGGGCCCTGCACTCTGCCATTGCCTTGCACAAAATGCAGTCTGGGCATCCCTGATGATGACGCTCCTTTTGACACTGATGCCGCTACCTGCACCGTGGCCTACAGACACCGCTCATGATTACATGAAGTACCATCCCATCCCGCACCGCAGCCCCAGTCCACCGACGCCAGCACCATCGACTCCAGTGTCGTCACTACGTGTGAATA
Source organism: Pleurodeles waltl (assembly GCF_031143425.1). NCBI lineage: Eukaryota > Metazoa > Chordata > Amphibia > Caudata > Salamandridae > Pleurodeles > Pleurodeles waltl. The sequence goes on from NC_090437.1 coordinate 428,117,581, forward strand.
AGGTACATCCAGTCTATAGAACTTTTACTGCATGAGACACTATAGTCTTTCTACTTTTTAAACTTTTCACGCCTATCTAATAAGGTATGGTTTATTGAATATGGTAATTACTAGGTTTTGCTTTCCTAACACTATATTTATACTTTGAATGAACTTATGTTTTTTTTTTATATGTTTTTGTTCTGTTAGCATTTGGGAAAATTGTGCTTTGTGGCACACTAGGTGTTTTTGGATAATGGTTTTACCATAATTTTTACATTTGGTGATTCTAATATTGAAGCTTGTTGTAACAACTTGTAATTTGATAGACATATGGAATAGGTTATATAACAGTATTTTCTCATGTTGACATCCAATCAGCCATGAGAAAGTCCTGGAATGGGACAAAACACGTGTCGGCTGAAGTCTACATCCATTGGTTGAAAACAAAGGCCCTCATTCCAACCCTGGCGGTCATAGACCGCCAGGGTGGATGTCGACGGAAGCACCGCCAACAGGCTGGCGGTGCTTCATTTGGCATTCTGACCACGGCGGTACAGCCGCGGTCGCCCAGCCGGGTCCGGCGGTTTCCTGCTGGATTTCCCCCGGCTGGGAGAATCCTCCATGGCGGCCCTGCAAGCAGTGCCGCCATGGGGATTCCGACCCCCTTCCCGCCAGCCTGTTTCTGGTGGTTTTTACCGCCAGGAACAGGATGGCGGGAACGGGTGTCGTGGGGCCCCTGGGGGATCCTGCACTGCCCATGCCACTGGCATGGGCAGTGCAGGGGCCCCCTAACAGGGCCCCAGCATAAAATCGGGACGGGTGCTACTGCACCCGTCGCACACCTGCAACACCGCCGGATCCATTCGGAGCCGGCTTCTGTGTTGCAGGTCCTTTCCCGCTGGGCCGGCGGGCGCTCCCTTGGCGGGCGGCCGCCGGCCCAGCGGGAAAGTCAGAATGGCCCCCGCGGTCTTTTGACCGCGGGGCGGCCATTTGGCGGTTCCCGCCAGGCGGGCGGCGACCGCCGCCCGCCCGGGTCTGAATGACCCCCAAAGTCTGAACGTTTGAGACTTGAAACTACTTCTCAATGTGATTATATATGAATTGTTTTTTAAATTGTTTATAATTATGTATTTATATGGGATCATATATTTATGAATCGGAATATTTATAAGCAATTGTGTTATTTATACTATGAGCGTGAATATTTATAGCACATTTGTAAATAGAAACAGTAAAGATAGAAAGAACCTTAAAGGTATACACTCCTATGGTTATGCATTGACTTATCTCTTTCATTTATTTCCTTTTGTATATGTGCACTTTATGTGATTATTCATGTGGTTACAACAAACATTATTCCACAGTTTGGTGTTTAATAATTGAGTTATGGTGTGCTACACAATTTTTTGCTTTGGGTTTTACTGGTTTGATCGTCCGATTCCAGTTTGTACATGTTGGCAATGGATGTAATTTAGTGTATGAGCACTGAAAATATATTCATTTTTAATTGAGAAAACTGAAGGTATGTGCAGCTGAATGAAGTCACTGTTGTCTCTTGTTTTTTTGACCTCAGTAGGCGTCCCTACCTGCACCATGACCCATGGATGCTGCACAGAGCCCGTCCCATGCTGTCCCGCCAACTTGGGCATACCGACGACAGTGCTTCAGCACCGACGCCACCACTGCCTGCACCGTAACCTGGTGACACCGCACGTCACACTGCACTACATCACTGGATGCCGTCACCGAGCCGCTGCCTGCACCGTGACCTGTGGGCAGCGCATGTTGTATCGTCCCACTTTGCACCTCGGCCCCAATGCCATTCACACCAGCGCTCCTGTCTCATCTACCCGGAGTTCGATCCGCAGTGCGTGTGACTTCAATTGACCAGCAACCCCCTCACCTACCTCAGGAACCGATACAGTGACACCAATGATGCCGCTCTCTGGATCTCATTGTGAGGATTACGATGCCCTGCAATTCCAAAGGTACTGTTTGAGGATCTTCCCAACACCGTGGCTGGCCTGTGATGCCGCAGCCCGCCTGAGCTGTTGGTTTTGTTGATCATGACGCTGTCTTAGCCCCAGGTGGAGCTATCGACTTTAAAGAACTGTTTTTTTAAGTAACTTTTGCAGAATTCATATATTTATTAGTGCATGTTGGATTTTTATTGTATTTGGTCTTGTTTTATATAGATAAATATTGGCTATTTTTCTAAAACCGGTGTGATGTCCTTTTGTAGTGTTTTCACTTGTTACTGTGTGTTATGTGCAAATGCTTTATTCACTGCTTCTGAGAGAAGCCTGACTGCTTGTGCCAAGCTACCACGGGGGGTGAGCAGCGGTTATTTGAGCAGGTGTCTCTTATCCTAACTAGAGTGAGGGTCCCTACTTGGACAAGGTGCAAACCAACTGCCAACTAGAGACCCCATATCTAACACATGCTATTGTATTTTCTTGTTTTATAAGTCTCACTCTGTTTCATTCTGCTTTCTATTGGATTGTCTGCCTTGGTATGTTACAGCCTTATGTTGCTGATGCATATAAAGACCTTTGGAAAATAATTAAGTAAAATTTAACTTAGACAAGGCCAAGCAGGCTAAAATGGGAAATGTTCAGGGTTAGGGGTGGTGAGCTTTCCACTTCTTTTTCTTCTGGCCTTATGGATGCCCCTGCAGAGATGATTGACCATGGTGCAGGTTTTCTGGAGCAGTGTATAGATGTAGTTGCTGTCTCTTTTGCAAACCAGCCTCTTCATAGGGACTGTGGTGGATGTTGGATGGGAATATTTTTAGACACCGATTAGCTTTTGAGCTCTTCAAGAAGTGTTAGTGAATGAAAGTGAAATTATCAGTGTTATCGCTCTTTTGCAAATCAGCTCAAACTCCTCTAAGTATCACCCATAAGATTCAAAATGCTAAGAAAAAGTATGTTCTTCTCCTTTGTAATTAACATGCCAGATGTTTACAAACATCTGTTAATGATTAATCCAAAATATCTTGCATCATGTATCCCTATATAGTATGTTTTAAATTGCAGGAACTTACACATATATACAGCATCTTATTATTAAATGTATGGGACCAGATGTACTATTTACTGGTCACAAAATTACCATGTAATAATGTTAGAAATGCGGTCTTTGGTTGACAGTCAGGTTACCCCCTGTTCAAGCAAGGACCCTCACTCTAGTCAGGGTAAAAGAGAATCACCCTCAGCTAACCCCTGCTTACCCCCCTCGGTAGCTCGGCAGAGCAGTGGGCTTAACTTCAGAGTGCTAGGTGTAAAGTATTTGTACCAACACACACAAACACTACAAAATGACACAACAACAGTTTATAAAAATAGGAAATATTTATCTAAACAAAACAAGACCAAAATCCACAATACACAAGTCAAGTTATCAATTAAAAATCAAAAAGAGTCTTTAAGTAGTTTCAAACACACACTAACGCTGTCCAAGTGAAAAAGTACCTTGACTGCATCAAAAATAAACTTGCACGGGTGAGCGAGTGTCAAAAAGGGCTTGCGATGCGTTGATTCTGCTCACGAGCGGGACCGTGCGTCATTTCCCCTTTCGTCGGGTCGGGGCACATCGTTTCTTCTCTCCACAGGAGAGCGATATGTCGATCCGGTCTGCACTCTCAGGACCGGGCAGGCCTTGTGTTGTTTTTCCACGCCCAGCAGTACTTGAGCCGGAAATCCAGCTCCACGATGATCCAAAAACCCTGCAGCGTGGGTTGTGATCTCCCAGCCTCCGTCAGCGAGGCTGCGCGTCATTTCTCCTGCTCCATGCATCGATTCTTCGGTCGCGTTTCCTGCGAGCATTGATTCTCAGCTGCGGAGCTGGCAGCGCGTTGTTTCTTCAGCCGCAGATCAGAGTTGCATCGATCTTTTCCCCGCACGGCGCTCTGTGCATGGATTTCCTTGTCTTTAGGCTGCCAGTTTCTCCTTTTAGGGTCCCAAGAACTGGATGGGCACCACAGGGCAGAGTAGGAGTCTCTCCAGAGACTCCAGGTGCTGGCAGAGAGAAGTCTTTGCTGTCCTTCAAACTTCAAACAACAGGAAGCAAGATCTAGATCAAGCCCTTGGAGATTTCTTCTCAAGATGGAAGGCACACAAAGTCCAGGCTTTGCCCTCTTACTCTGGCAGAAGCAGCAACTGCAGGATAGCTACACAAAGCACAGTCACAGGCAGGGCAGCTCTTCTTCCTCAGCTCCTCAGCTCTTCTCCAGGCAGAGGTTCCTCTTGTTTCTAAAGTCTGTGGTTTTGGGTGCCCTTCGTATACCCAATTCCTCCTTTGAAGTAGGCCTACTTCAAAGTAAAGTCTCTTTTGAATGTGAAATCCTGCTTTGCTCAGACCAGGCCCTAGACACATACCAGGGAGTTGGAGACTGCATTGTGTGAGGGCAGGCACAGCCCTTTCAGGTGTGAGTGACCACTCCTCCCCTCCCTCCTAGCACAGATGGCTCATGAGGAAATGCAGACTACACCCCAGCTCTCTTTGTGTCACTGTGTCACTGTCTGGTGTGAGGTGCAACCAGCCCAACTGTCAAACTGACCCAGACAGGGAATCCACAAACAGGCAGAGTCACAGAAATGGTATAAGCAAGAAAATGCTCACTTTCTAAAAGTGGCATGTTCAAACACACATTCTTAAAATCAACTTTACTAAAAGATGTATTTTTAAATTGTGAGCTCAGAGACCCCAAACTCCACATGTCCTTCTGCTCCCAAAGGGAATCTACACCTTAATCAGATTTGAAGGTAGCCCCCATGTTAACCTATGAGAGGATGAGGCCTTGCAACAGTGAAAAACAAATGTAGCAATATTTCACTGTCAGGACATTTAAAACACATTACTGTATGTCCTACCTTCACTATACTCTACATTCTGCCCTTGGGGCTGCCTAGGGCCTACCTTAGGAGTGTCTGACATGTAAGAAAAGGGAAAGTTTAGGTTTGGCAAGTGGGTGCACTTGCCAAGTTGAATTTACAGTTAAAACTGCACACACAGATACTGCAGTGGCAGGTCTGAGACATGATTACAGAGCTATTTATGTGGGTGGCACACCCAGTGCTGCAGACCCACTAGTAGCATTTGATGTATAGGCCCTGGGCACCTCTAGTGCACTGTACTAAGGACTTACTAATAAACAAATATGCCAATCATGGATAAGACAATTGCATATACATTTTGTAAAGGAGCACTTGCACTTTAGCACTGGTTAGCAGTGGTAAAGTGCCCAGAGTAACAAAAACAGTAAAATCGGAGTCCAGCACACATCAACAACCTGGGGAACAGAGGCAAAAAGTTAAGGGAGACCACGCCAAGGGTGAAAAGTCTTACAGCTAAGAAGTTGGGTCTTACAATTTCGAATGATAGTTGGTTGAGATTCAACCTACCTCATGAATAATTTTGCAGAAAGTTTGCAACTCACTACAATTGGAAGCCATAAGGGGATGGTATCCTGCTAGGTACAGAATGGCACCATATCTACGAAAGCTTTTCAATACGTTTTTTTATGAATGCAGCTGGGTTTACTTATAAAGGAAACAGCCCTCCTTTTATAAAGAAAAGTTAACTTTTTTATTTGTTTAAGGGTTAGCAGTAATCCTCTTGACCCATCCACTGATCAATCTTCAACTTTTTTGTTTACTTTCACAAAGAGGATAGGGTCCTTGTGTAGTGGTTTATGTCTGTGGGTGGAAAGTTCTAGATACCTACCCCTGGCCAATGCACGGTGCAACACCATCCCTCCACCCCTCTCCCCAAACCTCCTGCACAGCATTCCAGGACAATCTAATATGGCGGAACTCTTCTTCTCCTGGTCAGATCTTCCTGTGAAAATACACAGAAAGAGAGCAAGGGAAGCAAGGCTAACCCACACCGCTTCCCAAAAGAAACTATATAATCACAAAAGGTGTGGGGTAGTGGGAACCGGCACGTAGGTAACCCCCATGGTATTCCCTTTGGCGTGAGTGTGACTACAAGGGAAAACCCCCCCCCCGGTTCTAGCCAGACCAGAGGCAACACGCCCCCAGCTCCGGGGCCTACCCCACCGTGAACTACCTGTTCAGGTAGGACACACACGTTTACTTTGAGCACCATATTGATTACACGTGCTCCGACCCTGACGAATGCCCCTGACCTACCAGCACTTAGTGAGGGCAGAAACATGTTGGTCATGTACAACCCCTTTTAGACTCCAAGAGACATTATCCTCTAACGAGCCTTTCCCCTTAGTTTTAGTCTTACCAACATGCACCACTATTAAAATTAATAAGAGCCACCGGTGACATGTTAGGTAATTTTATTATTCACCCCTTCTGGATCACTGTAATTATCCAGTCAATTTAATTTCAGCACTCCCTCTGGTTCTTTTAACCAGAGGTCGAGTCCGCCTGAGTAGTATCATCTTACTTAGGTGGGGCTAGGTGGTCATGAGACCACCTAGTCCGTAAAGGAAAATCCCCCGTCATTCCTGTAGGTCAACACAGCACCCCTTATCCAGCAATCTTAAATAACCAGACACTGGTTAAAAGACTAACCCAGTCTTACCCCCTGTTCCCACTACCCCACACCTTTTGTGATTATACAGATCTTCCTGTGCCCATCCAGAGATGTGGGTATGGTAAAGGGCATATCCTCTTTTGTAACTACTGCAAACAAGTTCTGGGACAGCTCCCACCACCCACTGGTTTTGGAGCTGAATTTGCTAGTGGGACAAAGGAAGGGGCAAAGCCTATTGTCAGGTTCATCTGCTTGTGACAGGGGAAACTTCTTTGATGTGTAACTAGTCCTTGGGTACAGCCCCAGACCATCTTGTTTACCAAAGACCAGCACCTTCCAACACACACCCAAGCCCTTTGTCCTCTGTCTGAGCTTACTCTCCATCCCATCACATGGGAGCCATCAGATGACAGTTGAATACTTGCAAGCTTTAGGCAGGAAACTTGTACCTTGTACATGTTGCTTAATAGTTAAACAATATTCAACGTCACCATTAAATTGAATAACCATTAAAAAGGAGTCCTTGAATTATTTCAATAGCTGCTGCATATCCAACTTTAGTGTTTATTATATTTAGCAATGCAGCCCAGTTAGAAGCAGCAAGACGTGCTACAATGAAAATAGCTTTTCAGCTTTTGTTCACTGTAATGGCATGTTCAACATCAACTTTTAGATGTCCTGATTTTAAATATCATGTATCCAGCCTTTATGGGGAATATGGCCTTTTTAGAGGTAACATTATTGTAGGAAAGTACCATCTTGCCTGGCATGTTACCCCCATATTTCACTGTATGTATGTTGTTTTAGTTGTATGTGTCACTGGGACCCTGCCAGCCAGGGCCCCAGTGCTCATAAGTGTGCCCTGTATGTGTTACCTGTGTTATGACTAACTGTCTCACTGAGTCTCTGCTAATCAGAACCTCAGTGGTTATGCTCTCTCATTTCTTTCCAAATTGTCACTAACAGGCTAGTGACCAATTTTACCAATTTACATTGGCATACTGGAACACCCTTATAATTCCTTAGTGTATGGTACTGAGGTACCCAGGGTATTGGGGTTCCAGGAGATCCCTATGGGCTGCAGCATTTCTTTTGCCACCCATAGGGAGCTCTGACAATTCTTACACAGGCCTGCCACTGCAGCCTGAGTGAAATAACGTCCACGTTATTTCATAGCCATTTTACACTGCACTTAAGTAACTTATAAGTCATCTATATGTCTAACCTTTACCTGGTAAAGGTTGGGTGCTAAGTTACTTAGTGTGTGGGCACCTTGGCACTAGCCAAGGTGGCCCCACATTGTTCAGGGCCAATTCCCCGGACTTTGTGAGTGCGGGGACACCATTACACGCGTGCACTACATATAGGTCACTACCTATGTGTAGCTTCACAATGGTAACTCCGAATATGGCCATGTAACATGTCTATGATCATGGAATTGCCCCCTCTATGCCAACCTGGCATTGTTGGTACAATCCCATGATCCCACGGGTCTGTAGCACAGACCCGGGTACTGCCAAACTGCCTTTCCCGGGGTTTCACTGCAGCTGCTGCTGCTGCCAACCCCTCAGACAGGTTTCTGCCCTCCTGGGGTCCAGCCAGGCTTGGCCCAGGAAGGCAGAACAAAGGACTTCCTCAGAGAGAGGGTGTTACACCCTCTCCCTTTTGAAAATGGTGTGAAGGCAGGGGAGGAGTAGCCTCCCCCAGCCTCTGGAAATGCTTTCATGGGCACACATGGTGCCCATTTCTGCATAAGCCAGTCTACACCGGTTCAGGGACCCCTCAGCCCTGCTCTGGCGCGAAACTGGACAAAGGAAAGGGGAGTGACCATTCCCCTGACCTGCACCTCCCCTGGGAGGTGCCCAGAGCTCCTCCAGTGTGCTCCAGACCTCTGCCATCTTGGAAACAGAGGTGCTGCTGGCACACTGGACTGCTCTGAGTGGCCAGGGCCAGCAGGTGACATCAGAGACTCCTTCTGATAGGCTCCTTCAGGTGTTGCTAGCCTATCTTCTCTCCTAAGTAGCCAAACCCTCTTTTCTGGCTATTTAGGGTCTCTGCTTTGGGGATTTCCTTAGATAACAAATGCAAGAGCTCATCAGAGTTCCTCTGCATCTCTCTCTTCACCTTCTGCCAAGGAATCGACTGCTGACCGCGCTGGAAGCCTGCAAAACTGCAACAAAGTAGCAAAGACGACTACTGCAACTCTGTAACGCTGATCCTGCCGCCTTCTCGACTGCTTTCCTGGTGGTGCATGCTGTGAGGGTAGTCTGCCTCCTCTCTGCACTAGAAGCTCCGAAGAAATCTCCTGTGGGTCGACGGAATCGTCCCCCTGCAACAGCAGGCACCAAAGAACTGCATCACCGGTACCCTGGGTCTCCTCTCAGCACGACGAACGAGGTCCCTTGAATCCAGCAACTCTGTCCAAGTGACTCCCACAGTCCAGTGACTCTTCAGTCCAAGTTTGGTGGAGGTAAGTCCTTGCCTCCCCTCGCCAGACTGCATTGCTGGGAACCGCGTCTTTTGCAGCTACTCCGGCCTCTGTGCACTTCTGGCGGAAATCCTTTGTGCACAGCCAAGCCTGTGTCCATGGCACTCTAACCTGCATTGCACGACCTCCTGAGTTGTCCTCCGGCGACGTGGGACTCCTTTGTGTAACTTCGGGTGAGCACTGTTTCACTCCTCTTCGTAGTGCCTGTTCCGGCACTTCTACGGGTGCTGCCTGCTTTTGAGAGGGCTCCTCATCCTGCTGGGTGCCCCCTCTGTCCCCTGACGCAATTGGCGACATCCTGGTCCCTCCTGGGCCACAGCAGCATCCAAAAACCCTAACCGCGCGACTTGCAGCTAGCAAGGCTTGTTTGCAGTCTTTCTTTAGGAAAACACTTCTGCACAACTCTCCACGGCGTGGGGCATCCATCCAGCTGGCATTTCCTGGGCATCTGCCCATCTCCGACTTGCTTGTGACTTTTGGACTTGGTCCCCTTGTTCCACAGGTACCCTCGTTTGGAAATCCATTGTTGTTGCATTGCTGATTTGTGTCTTTCCTGCAGAATTCCCCATCACGACTTCTGTGCTCTTTGGGGAACTTTAGTGCACTTTGCACTCACTTTTCAGGGTCTTGAGGTGGACTATTTTTCTAACCCTCACTGTTTTCTTACAGTCGCAGTGACCCTCTACAAGGTCACATAGGTTTGGGGTCCATTCGAGGTTCGCATTCCACTTTTGGAGTACATGGTTTGTGTTGCCCCTATCCCTATGTGTCCCCATTGCATCCTATTGTAACTATACATTGTTTGCACTGTTTTCTAAGACTATACTGCATATTTTTGGTATTGTGTACATATATCTTGTGTATATTTGATATCCTCATACTGAGGGTACTCACTGAGATACTTTGGCATATAGTCATAAAAATAAAGGGCCATATTTATACTTTTTGACGCAAAACTGCGCTAACGCAGTTTTGCGCCAAAAAATTTAGCGCCGGCTAACGCCATTCTGAAGCGCCATGCGGGCGCCGTATTTATTGAAAAAACCACGTACACCAGGCAGCGCCGGCATAGGGAAAAATGCCGTTTGGGCGTCTAAGAATGGGGCAAGTCAGGCTGAGGCAAAAAAAATGTCTTAACCCGATTTGCGCCATTTCCCATTGAAATGACTCCTGTCTTAGCAAAGACAGGAGTCATGCCCCCTTGCCCAATGGCCATGCCCAGGGGACTTCAGTCCCCTGGTCATGGTCATTGGGCATAGTGGCATGTAGGGGGGCACAAATCAGGCCCCCCTATGCCACAAAATAATATAAAAAAAATACTTACCTGGACTTACCTCAATGTCCCTGGGGTGGGTCCCTCCATCCTTGGGTGTCCTCCTGGGGTGGGCAAGGGTGGTAGGGGGTGTCCCTGGGGGCAGGGGAGGGCACCTCTGGGCTTATTCTGAGCCCACAGGTCCCTTAACGCCTGCCCTGACCCAGGCGCTAAAATCGGATGCAAATGCGGGTTTTTTAGACCCGCCCACTCCCGGGCGTCATTTTTGCCCGGGAGTATAAATACGACGCAATAGCATCGCAGTCATTTTTTAAGACGGGAACGCCTATCTTGCATATCATTAACGCAAGGAAGGTGTTCACGCAAAAAAATGACGCTAATTCCAGGAACTTTGGCGCTAGACGCGTCTAACGCCAAAGTATAAATATGGAGTTAGTTTTGCGTCGAATTTGCGTCGAAAAAAAGGACGCAAATTTGGCTCAAACGGAGTATAAATATGCCCCAAAGTACCTTTATTTTTAGTATATCTGTGTATTGTGTTTTCTTATGATATTGTGCATATGACACTAGTGGTACTGTAGGAGCTTCACTCGTCTCCTAGTTCAGCCTAAGCTGCTCTGCTAAGCTACCATTATCTATCAGCCTAAGCTGCTAGACACCCTATACACTAATAAGGGTTACCTGGGCCTGGTGCAAGGTGTAAGTACCCCTTGGTACTCACTACAAGCCAGTCCAGCCTCCTACAATTATTATTTAAAAGATCGATTTAGGCCTGTCAGGAGGGCTTGTTTTGCCAGGACAGCTTTACACTTTAATACTGACACAGACATGTTGCTTGTGTGCAGCTACCAGGCTGTAGTCTCTCATGTTTAGCCTCCCTTGGATCTGCCAGTGGAAGTTCTTCAATTTGAGGCCAGTCTGTCATTGATCCATAAGGTAGCAGTATTGATAGCCTAGTCTTTTTTAAGGCACAGAGACCATCACTAGATTTCCTTGAGTGACAACTCCATGGTAGTCTACAGAGAGGAAAGCAATCAGTAGTCCTGATATGCACAGAAAAAACTCCCTGGATCTTAGAGCCACTGTATTATTGTTTATTACCAACAAAATTCCACTTTGGGAGTTTGGGAGTTTGTTTCTGAAAAATACAAAGGAATTCTGACATATATAGCACCCACTGAGTATTTTTCTCTGCTTTCATTGCATCTGCTGCACCGGCCAATTTACTGATGTCACCACGATCCCCACCAGTAAGGTCAAGATGTTTCAAATCAAATCAAATCAATGTTTATAAAGCGCAGCTCCTCACCTGCAAAGGTCTCAAGGGGCTGAGGGGGTTTGTCCTCTGTGCTGCAGTTAAAAAGCCAGGTTTTAAGGTCCTTCCTGGACTGATGCAGCGATGGTGACTGTCTGAGGTGCAGGGGCAGGGTGTTCCAACTCTTTGCCGCAAGGATCTTCCACCAGCCGAGGTCTTCAATATGGGGGGGGAGGTACGGTGGCTAGAGCTTGTTGAAAATAGCTGAGGAGTCTGGTAGATGTGTAAAGGTTGATGCAGTGGTTGAGGTGGAGGGCCTTGTATGTGTGTATGAGGAGTTTGAAGCTAATCCTTTTCTCGATAGGAAGCCCCTGGAGGTCTGTTAGGTGTTTGGAGATGTGTTTGTGGCAGGGAAAATCCAGGATGAGTCTGGTGGAGGCATTTTGGATGTGCTGTGGTTTCTTCAGGTTCTTCTGGGAGGTGCCGGCATAGTTGAGTCTGTTGGTAACCAGGGCGTGGGTCATGGTTCTGCCGTAGTCCTTTGGGATCCATTGGTAGATCTTCCGGAACAGTTGAAGAGTGTGAAAACAGGAGGATGCGACTGAGATGACTTTGCCTGTCAAGATGAGCGATGAGTCCAGGATGAAGCCGAGGTTGCGCGAGTGGTCTGTAAGGGTGGGGGGGGGGGGGGTGCCAAGGGTGGATGGCCTCCATGAGTCATTCCAGGCTGATGTGGAGGTCCCCAGGATGAGGATCTTGGTCTTGTCAGAGTTTAGCTTGAGGCAACTATCCTTTATCCAGGCGGCGACGGCTTCCATCTCATTGTGGAAATTCTTTTTGGCAGTTGTGGGGTTTTCGGTCGAAGAGATGATCAGCTGGGTGTCGTTAGCATAGGAGTCTATGTTAAGCCCATGGTTCCTGATGATGGATGTGAGTGGGGCCCTGTAGATGTTGAAGAGTGTGGGGCTCAGGGAGAAGCCGTATGGAACCCCTCAGCTGATCTCCGTAGGTTCTTTGATTATAGAGGGGTGGTACTCCGGAAACTGGAAGCAAAGCTATTGCCTACATTAACATCGTGGACTGGTAGGTCACGCAGAAATCTCCAAATGTAGCCCTTAGATTTTCATGCCACCTATGACAGCATTTTTGCTTTCTGTTAGCAAATGTACAGTGTATTTACAAATCAATCAATCAGTCCATCTATAAAGCGCACTACTCACCCGTTAGGGTCTCAAGGTGCTGGGGCGGAGGCTACTGGTCGAAGAGCAACGTCTTGAGGCATTTCCTGAACGTCATCAGTTCCTGGTTCTGGTGAAGGTGGAGTGGTACGGAGTTCCAGGTCTTGGCAGTGAGGTGAGAAAAGGATCTTCCTCCGGCAGTGGTGCGGCGGATGAGGGGGATAGTGGCGAGGGCGAGGCTGTCAGAGTGAAGATGGCGAGTGGGAGCGTGGGAGGTGAGTCTGTCGTTGAGGTAGGCAGGGCCTGTGTTGTGGAGAGCTTTGTGTGCGTGGGTCAGGAGCTTGAAGGTGATCCTCTTTGATACAGGTAGCCAGTTCAGGTCTCTGAGGTGGGGGAGATGTGGCTGCGGCGTGGGACATCAATGATCAGGTGGGCGGATGCGTTCTGGATCCGTTGCAGCTTTGTTTGCAGCTTGGCTATTGTCCCTGCATATAGAGTGTTACCGTAGTCCAATCTGCTGCTGACCAAGGCGTGGGTGACGGTTTTCCTGGTCTCGATGGGGATCCACTTGAAGATCTTGCGGAGCATGCGCATAGTATTGTAGCAGGAAGAGGAGATTGCATTGACCTGCTGAGTCATGCTGAGAGTGGAGTCCAGGATGAAACCCAAGTTGCGTGCGTGGGTGGTGGGCGAGGGTGCAGTCCCTAGGGAGCTGGGCCACCAGGAGTCGTTCCATGCTGAGAGGTCGGAGCCGAAGATAAGGATCTCTGTTTTATCGGTTTTAAGCTTGAGGCGGCTTGATTCCATCCAGTTGGAGATGGCGTGGAGTCCGTTGTGGAGGTTGTTTTTTGTAGTTGTAGGGTCTTTCATAAGGGAGCGGATCAGCTGGGTGTCGTCTGCGTAGGATACTACGTTGATGTGGTGGGTCCGTGCGGAGTTGGCGAGTGGGGCCATGTAGACATTGAAGAGCGTTGGGCTGAGGGAGGATCCCTGGGGGACGCCGCAGATGATCTCAGAGGCCTCTGACAAGAACGGCGGAAGGTGGATTCACTGGGTTCTGCCGGAGAGAAATTATGAGATCCAGTCAAGAGCCTTGTCGCAGATTCCGGCATGGTGGAGTCGAGTACAGAGGGTGCGATGACATACTGTGTCGAAGGCTGCGGAGAGGTCCAAGAGGATGAGTGCTGCGGTTTCGCCTTTGTCGAGCATGGTCCTGATGTCATCTGTGGCAGCGATGAGAGTGGTCTCAGTGCTGTGATTTTTTTGGAATCCGGATTGGGAGGAGTCGAGCGCCTTGCTGTCTTCCAGGAAGTGGGAGAGATGGGCGTTGGTGACTTTTTCGATGACCTTGGCTGGGAAGGGGAGGAGGGAGATCGGTTGGTAGTTCTTCAGGTCGTCTGGGTCCGCCTTGGGCTTCTTCAGTATGGCGTTGGCTTCTGCGTGTTTCCAGATTTCCGGGAAGGTGGCTGACTCGAAAGAGCTGTTGATGGTGTCGCAGAGGTGGGGAGCGATGATGTTACTTGCTTTATTGAATATGTGGTGAGGGCATGGGTCCGATGGGGATCCGGAGTGGATGAAGGTCATGGTGTTGGCGATGTCTTCTTTGTTGATGAGGGTCCACGTGTGAAGGAAGTTGGTGTTGCTTGGTGCGTTGGGTTCGTGGGTGTCTGTGGGTGGGTCTTGGGGTTGAAGCTGTTGTGGATTTCTTCTATTTTGCGGCAGAAGTGGGTGGCGAGGGAGTTGCAGAACTCCTGTGAAGGCGGGGGTTCGTTGGAGCAGGTCCTGGGGTTACAGAGTTCTTTAACGATGCCGAAGAGTTCTTTACTGTTGTGAGCGTTGTTGTCTATGCGGCTTTTGAAGTGAGTTCCTTTGGTGGAGCGGATCAGCTGGTGGTGCTTGCGGATGGACTTTTTGAGTGCAATGTGGTTGGATTCGGTGCGGTCTAGGCGCCAGGTCTTCTCCATTCTGCGGCATTCTCGTTTGGAGTTCTGTAGGTCTGGTGTGGACCAGCTGGCCTTGGCGCTGTGAAGGGTGTTTGAGGGTTTTTAGTTGTTTGAGGCCGAGGTTAGCAAGGTTGTCCAGCAGGTGGTTGGTGTTGACATTGTTGTTTTCTAGATGGAAGTTCAGATCTCCGAGGAGGATGTAGTCTGTTGTGGCGAGGGCATGGGTGCTGATGATGTCGGCGATGGCATCGCAGAATTGAGCTCGGGGGTCCGGGGGTCTGTAGATCAGTGTTCCCTTGAGGGTGGTGTTGGCGTTGATGTAGATGTTGAAGTGGAGGTGTTCGGCGAGGTTGAGGGTGTCATGGGTGCTGGTTGAGACTTTGATGGTGTTTATGTGGACTACGGCGATCCCTCCTCCTGGTTTATTGGTCTCTCCTGGTGATCTTGTAGCCATCAGGGATGGCAATGGCTATGTCGGGTTCAGAGGCTGAGTTCATCAAGGTTTCGGTGAGGAAGACGATGTCCGGTGAAGTGGAGGTAAACAGGTCCCAGAGTTCGACAGCGTGTTTGTGGATGGAGCGGGTGTTGAGTAGAATGCAGTTGAGGTGGTTGTCGGCAGGTCTGTCATGGCGCCTAAGGGTGCAGGTGAAACGGCAGGCTTGGCAGGTGAAGGGTCCTTTGGTGTTCTTCGGGATGGACTGGAAGCAGGTGGAGGGGCGTCCTGGATTGAGGGCGTGGAGCTCGTTGGCAGTGTAGAGGCGTCTGGCGGAGCCGGGGCCCCGCGGGCCAGGGGTCCTGGCACTGGGCGCGGTCCAGGCGCGGATGGGCGCAGACGGGCTTGAGGCGCCAACGGTGCGGTCGCAAGGTGGGAGGGAACGGCGAATGGGGCGCGACGGGGTGGGGGACGCAAGGACGCAGCAGTGGGAACCTGAGCGGCTCGGGGGAGCCGAGAGGGCAGCAGTGGGGGGCAGAGAGCACTAAGGGCCAGAAGCGGCAAAAAAGGAGAAAAGACGGCACACAGTAAGATTAAAGAAAATACAATTACAGATACAGATCACAGGCGAAGCAGCATGGGCGGGTGTCAGGGGCACGGGCACACCAGGTGGAGCTGCACGTGTGGGGGAGAGCTCTCAGGACCAAAAGCAGGTCACAAACAGAATTAGGGGAGAGTTATTAGGTCTTATATTCATTGGCGGTATACTCTGTATCAATGCATGAGTCCCTGTGTTCAACAGTTTTGTTAATGACAAACTAGGAAGGTTACCTGAAACGTTAATCTGGTAAAAGGTCCTAGGTAAATGTTAGACTATTTAAAACACACAGCAAATTATTGTATTGCGAATTGTAGAAGAAAATCGACTATTGTATATTTACTATGGAACTATTCCTTGTCTGGTTGATTCCAACAGTATGAGACAATTAGAATGCCAATAAACAACAAAGTCTGTATCTAGGTACCATAAAGGACGATGCAGACAAATATAAGTGAATGGATTCAAAGCAAAGTATTGAAAACCTTCAGATCCCGCAGTGCAAAACCTACACTAGCACTGACAGTGCAAATTAAACTCTTATATTCTGCATTCTACTGAAAGAGGAAGAGTTATCATCCCCAATTGTTTATTTCTAAGGTGTACTGTTGACTGTGACAACTTAATACGCCGCTCTTCTTTCTAACCCTGCTCGACGTTTTGTTGAACTAACGATGCTTCCTTTTCAGGCTGATTCGTGTTGACCTTATCTCTCCTCCTAACACTGCTTGTACGTAGGGAGCAATCAACACGATGTCAGCATATGAAATGGGGTCTGATGCTCCATCTCTTAAAAATATCTGCTGTCATTTTTTCCATTTCCTTTTTCTCATGTATGCTTAGATCGTATACTGTAATTTATGTCATTTATTTTTATTTGATACGCGGTCACATGCCCTACAACATCAAATACTGCGATAAGAGAGGATTGCAATTGCTTGTGCTTGACACAGAGTTCAATTCGTACAGACTATTACGCTAATTCATTGCCTTTACACTAAAAATCTTCAATATGTCTGAAAAATTAAGTGAACAGACTCTTACAATGAAGAAGCTTGTGAGTAATGTTTTTTATTCCTATACGTTTAACAGACAAGCTATTCTATCTATGTGAAATTTCAAGGAAACAATTTTATTCGGGTTTCCTAACACATCAAAGGCACAATTATTGTATTTGTTCAAGCCATGATATCGGAAAATATTTTATTTCAAATGTGCAAGCAATAAGCTTGGAAACATCGACATCATCCATAGGCTTCTTTGTGCTTTAACGAGTGGCCTTAGGTCTTCCTTATAAAGTAATTGAAACAACCAATATCAGTTAAATGTATTTTCCTATCTTGTCCTCGAAGATTGACCTGAACACTTTGGAATCTGAAAATGAATACTGATGTTTATTCAAGAGGTGAATGGTCCTCTGACTTGTTTTATTCTTGATTTTTCGAGTGCAATGGGCCCTAATGCCCCCCCCCCATACACACACACACCCATGGTTAGTAACCTCTAATGGCGGTACGGAGTCCCCTACACACCTTTCGGCCCGGTGCCACTTCACCTGCTGCACTATTGACCTCGAGAGGTCCTAGCAAAAACATGGCCATTGGAAATTTTAGCACTGTCCTATAAATATTCATGTAATACTCATGTCACCCCCAAATCCCAGGAGGTATTTGCTAATCATAACAGTACCAACTAAAACGTCTATAAAATGATATGTACCTTTATTTGAGTAATTAAACATATTTGTTTTCAAGACTACACAGATCTCTTCTTCAGAAGTACTTGCTTTTAAATCAAGGTAAGGAGGAAACACAATGTTTACACTGTTGAAGCCCTGGAGTCGCAGAGGAGGGTAACATCTTGTAGCACATTCCAGTTCCTACATTTAGAACCGGTGCATGCATGTGGGGTTTTAGCAAACACTCAACGCCCTACAATAAATATAAAAGTTTCTCAAAAACATAGGCTTCAGAGTTTCAAAGTCTTAGATAGTCGTTAATCATAATGCTTCAATGTCAGCCAGTTTACCGTAGCTTATTTAAATAGTCACGCACTAGCGACTGTGTTTAAAAGGTAAAAAGAAGATCAGGTATACTCATAATTACTCGGCAATCGTGTAACATTCTTTAGCCTCTTACTACTTGAGGGCATTAAAGTCACATTCAACGGTACCGGAACTAGATCTTGCAACACTAAGGCCCATATTTGTACTTTTTGACGCAAACCAGCGCCGGCTCTGGTTTGCGTCAAAAATGTTACCGCCGGCTAATGCCATTCCTACGCGCCATGCGGGTGCCTTATTTAAGGAATGACTTTAGCCGGCGCTGCGGACTGGTCAGAGCAAAAAAAAAAAGACTCAAACCAGGCAGTGCTGGCGTAGGGGAAAATGGGGGTTGCGCATAAAAAAATGGTGCAAGTCAGGTTTGAGGCAAAAATCATGCCTCAAACCAGACTTACTCCATTTTTTGACCCACAACCCCCATTGAAATGACTCCCGTCTTAGCAAAGACAGGAGTCATGCCCCCTTGCCCAGTGGCCATGCCCAGGGGACTTCTGTCCCCTGGGCATGGTCATTAGGCATAGTGGCATGTAGCGGCGCCCAAATTAGGCCCCCTATGCCATTTAAAAAAAATAAAAAAAATACTTACCTCAACTTACCTGTACTTACCTGGGATGGGTCCCCCCATCCATGGGTGTCCTCCAGGGGTGGGCAAGGGTGGCAGGGGGTGTCCCTGGGGGCAGGGAAGGGCACCTCAGGACCCCTTCCATAGTCAGAGACCATGGAAGTGAGCCCACAGGTCCCTTAACGTCTGCCGTGACCCAGGCGTTAAAAAAAGGTGCACATCAGGCTGTGCGCCGTTTTTTAAGGCCCACCCTCTCCTGTGCGTCAAAATGACACAGGAGTATAAATAAGGAGCACAGGCCAAAAAGTCATTTTTAGGGCGGGAACGCCTACCTTGCATGTCATTAACGCAAGGCAGTTTCCTGCATCCAAAAAATGACTCACATGGAGGTATTTTGACATCCGCGGGTGTCAAAGTTTAAATATGGTGCACGGTTTGCGCTGAATGTGCGGCAAAATGTTTGACGCACATTCAGCGCAAACAGAGTATAAATATGCCCCTAAATGTTCTTCTGTGTGAAAGGTTGCCTTTAATGAGATAAACAGCATTAACCGCTGTGCAGGTGAAATAGCTGTCTTGTATGATTTTTTTAATGTCTACTCATGATTTCTGAACTGTTCTATGTGTGTGCTTGCAGGATTTGCACCAGATCCATTGCAGGTGTGTGTGCAGGATTGTAGGTGTGCTCATTGAAACGTAGGTTTCTTTCTAATTAGCATTTGTGACAGATTTAGCTGTTATTCTTATTACAAGTTTCTGGGTGCACATGTCTGTCAGAGGTTTGTGGACCAGCTAACGTCTGCTAGCGTAGACCAGCTAAATTGTGAGGCATATTTATGAGCCCCTAGAGCCACCATAGCGTTACTTTTCCTGATGCTCCGGTGGTGCAGTGGCATGCGCTGTATTTACAAGGTGGCGTTAAGCCACTTTTTGTGGCTTAAAGCCACCTTGTAAATACGACCCATTCAAATGCAGCCCTTTACGTGGAATGTGCGTGCAATGGGTGTTGCTGTGAGCATGCTACAGCAACACCCATTGCATTTTGACGCTGCCTCAGATTTATGAGTTTTCACAAAACTGAGGCAGCGCCAAAATCTAATACCATCCCAGGGGTGGCATTAGCAAGGCACAATGAGGTCAAATACTTTTATTCCTCCTCGTTTTTTGCTTTTCCTATTTGGGCTGCATTCTGCAGCATGCATAGAAAGATCAAAATGCCAGACATGATTGTTTATGTGTGGGAAGGGACACCTTCCCACACATAAACAGCAAACCCCTCAACGCAGTCATCCTAGCACGATGGTGCAAGAATACCTTCATTAGCGCTAGACAGCTCAATTTAGTTCCAGTGCAGGGGACAACACAGGGGTGCACCATATTCAATTAAATACAGCGCATCCCTGTGTTATGGAAATGATGGAGTGCGGCACTGACAATTTTGGCGCAGCTTTGCGCTCAATCATTTTTCTTTAAATTTAAATATGGGCCTGTATCTGAAACACATTGCGCTCCCCCATTCACCTTATCTCACGGGGCATCTTCCTCTCATTCCAACTAAATGTAACCACCTTGGTTAAACTATGTGTGTAAATGTTTAGTTCTGCTTTAACATGACAGCAACACACAATCACAAGGGAATGCCAAAACCTCTAGCACAGAGACCAAAGGAGGGGAGAAGGGTTCTGCTAGGCATGTTTGTCCTTAGCCCCCCCCCCCACTTTTTGGGCCCCGTGTTGTCACTGCAAAATCTTTTTATGTATTAGAAAAGCAGGCCTTGCCTGGTCATTAGTGATTAGGTACCCAACAGCAGTGGCACGACTGGGTGACACCTTTTACGGCACCTTTTACAGGAGCTTCTAACAAAAGGAGAAATATGTTGGGGCATATTTAGGAGCCCCTAGCGCCTCCTTGTGCCACATTGGAATCATGTTTTTTTTACACTAATGTGGCCCAAAATCCCCGCGCCATATTTACAAAGTGTCACAATACATGCATTGCGTCACTTTGTAAACCTGGACACTACATTATGCCTGCACTAGGCATAATGTGTACAAAGGGGGCATTAACCAATTAGGGGGGCCTAAAAAATGAGGCTAAGAAATCTAAAAGATTTCTTTCGTGCCATTTTTTCCCGGATTTTTAATGCCTGCTCAGAGCAGGTGTTAAAAGGAGGCTCCCATTGATTTCATTGGGCCTCTGGGTGATTTGCAGGATTAGCATTAACATTTTTGATGGAAATCCTGCAAAGAGCCAAACTTGTGTAAAGATTTCTGACGCTAGTTCCCTAACTACTGCCATGGTGCGCTTCATATTAAATTTGGCGCACACATGTTGGCATTGGGGGGGGGTCACTGAGGGACGCAAAAAATGTAGCGCTGCACTAGGTTCATAAATCTGCCCCATTCATAAATCTGCTCCTTTGTTTTTTACCTCTGGACTTTTTCTTCTACTGTGAGTGGAATGCTTGTGAGACTTGACAATAATGAAAGCTTCGCACATGGAGCCTAAATGAACTGCAGAGTGAGTCTTGGATTGTGGACTATTATCCATAGACCTGGCTGCTTATTTATTTATTTATGTATTTATTCATTTATTTATGTAACCTCCCAAAAGTATTTATAAATATTCAATGTAACTCACATGGGAAAATTGCACAATAATAAGTCGATGGATAAAAAAGGGTAAAAGCTAAAGGGAAATCCGTTCTGCTGGAAACAGAAGATTGGGCATTTATATCTTATAAGAAAGAAAAATTTAATTAGTGAAGAAAAAAACATATTATTTCAGAAAGAGGTTGAAAGGATGCATGTTTAGGTGCTTCTTGAAGGAAAGTAGGGTGGGTCGACTTCTGACATTGAGCATAGGCAAATTCCGGGCAGTTGTTGCAGCAACAGAAGAGATTTACTCTGGTACTGTAAGAAGCTGGCTTTTTATATGGTATGCCAAAATGAGGTATACCATGCAAAGCATCCAAGGATGATCAGGGGCTTGCTCTAGCAATTGCAAGGTGCTCTTTTATAGAGTAATGTGGTCGAGCAGCCTTAGGCTTATCAAAGAGGAGTGTTAGACATCTGCAAATACACACACACTGTCAATAATTGATGCATGTAACTCAACAAGGAGATCCACACCAATTTATAAAAACAACACGTATCTTTAAAATATATTTAGGCACCAGAATCAATATGGTCAGGTAAGTACATTTAGCAAGAGAAATACTTTCAGTTTTTAAAAGTGGACTCTGCATTTTTCAGAGGCGAAAATGTTATCCTAAGGAGGAAAACCAAATACTGCATACAGGCATAGTACAGGGACATACACAATCAATCTCCTGGACTTAAGGTAAGTATGGTGCAAGGTCCAAAGTCACACCAACAGGCCACCGTGGGAGGTACTAAAGCGGAGGTGTTATATAGCTTTGGGTGCCCAATGTTAGTCAACAGAGATCAGTCCGGTTAAAAAGAGACTGCAGGTTTGGACTGGGAGGTCAGTCGGGCTGAACCAGCAAGTCGACTCAGATCTCATGATGCTCGGGGATGTGGGGACACCACAGGTTCTCTACTTCTCTGGCCAGGGGTGAAGGGTGCAGAGGTGTCTTGAGGTGTCAGGGTTTTGTCACTGGGAGCTCTTGAGTTCGAGGGGGCCTGAAAACAGAGGCTACAGGTTGTGTTGGTGAATCCACAGTGAGTATGTCCAAGCTGGACTTGTTTCTGGAGGGCTAAGGGACCACTTTGGCCCCATTCGCACACTTCATCTATGCTTAGGTGTCACAGGTGCAGTGGCGCTTTCCAGTGTTGGGTTTTTAGCAGTCTGGAGTCCTCTCAGGTCTCTTGGGGTGCCAACAGAATGCTGGGAAACAGCTTTACTGCTCCATAGGAGTTCCTGGGTCATTGTTGAAGGCAGTCAGACCTCCCAGGCTTTTGGAGGCACAACAGCATGCAGGACTAGTTGACTTTCGTGCAATTCGGCAGGAGCAGCAGACAGGCAGACAGGGCTGTTGCCAACCGAGTTGCATCTTCTTCAGTCTTTGCCTTTGTGACTCTTGAGTGCCCTTCTTCTTCATAGGTCAGCAGGAATCTGATTTCCTAGTTACAGGGGCTTCTCATATACTGAATTTAGGGGTGTTTTGGGAAGTGTAGGATATTAGTCAATATATGACCACTTCCTGTGGGAAGTGGGCTTAACCCTGTCCCAGAGTTCCTAGTTCTGCAATCACCAAGATTGCAGACTTTGAAAAGTTGTGTTCAGATCAGGCAGCTCAGCTTAGGGGTGTGACTGACCTGATAGAGGGGCACTCCTCTCTGACTACACATTTTTCTTCCTGTCCAGGTGCTAAATGGACCTGAGGCAGGAAGGTCAGCATCCGCTCCTTTGAGGGCAGCCAGATCTGCATATCAATTATTTGAAGCCCCCTGCCTTGGAATGCAGATTTGAAGTTAATCCTGTTGGGAGGGGAGTGCTCACACCCCTGCCAGAATAGGCTTTGTTCCTGCCCCCGAGAGCAAAGGCTCTTACCCTTGTGGGTCAAAAACGTGCCTGGTGGTGCAGGCTAGTTAGAACTAGTCAGCCAGCAGATGGATAAATGGAACGTTTTATGAAGGTGCCTCTAATGTGCCCTCTGGGTGAATGTATTAATAATTCCATCACTGACATCTGTGAGGGTTTATTAATATGAGGTGTTTGATACCAACCATCCCTATTTTCAGTAAAGCCATCATGTTGCTGGGGAACTCATATTGACCAGTGTCCAGCACATGTACTTAATATGGCTTTCCTGTTCAGTCACTATGTCTAAGAATCAACAAAGACGTAGCAGGGGCATCTCTGCTCTTGCAGGTATGTCCTCACATGTAAGATAATGCACCCTGCCTTTGGGCTTTAAGGCCTGCTGTAGTGGTGACGTACATATATTGCATGCAGTGCTAGGGGACATGGCACAGAGGCTTTGTGCCATGTTGTGTTCTTACTTTTAGCTGTACCAAGACACGCAGCCTGCAATGGAAGTCTGCTTGTGCTAGGTGAAGGGTCCCTGAGGGTGGCACAATACATGCTGCCACCCTTGTGGACCGTCTTTGATACCCATGCTCTAGGTACCAGGGGTACCGTTTATTATGGATATACAGAGGTACCAAAGGTATTGCCAAGTAGGGAACAATTCCACAGCCTTATACAAAGAGTTGTTGCACTGGGGACCTGGACAGCAGGAACCCAGTGCACTTTCGGTCAAAAACACATCAATTACCAGACAAAAAGGGAGGGTGAACATGTCAAAAAGGGTCACTTTCTTACAGGTACTAATAATTGGGATCTGTAGGCTTCAATATAGAGATTTTTTTGCTTCAAATTAATTCTTTCTAATCTGATTAGGATGCAAAGGAATCCAGACGTAACAAGTATTGTTTTGGTGTATACAATCATCAGAAAGGCAGCAAAGTTTGAAAAAGGCACTTGTTTTCAGAGACAGACACTGGAAACTCCATGAGGGATGTGATGTGGCCTTATTTTTTTAGAAGGTTAGCAGTCGGCGTACAGATGCTACAAATGCAATACATGCTCTGATGTTGTGATCTTGTATCTTTTCTGTGTAAGAGGTGACTGTTCTTCACCACTTGTGTGTCTTTTAGAAAGCCTATGCTGTTGGTTCCAGAAGTAAACCTATTGTGCATGGGAGGGAATGTTCAGTTCTGTGATTTGCCTGTTCTTTCTTAGAGAATGAGTTATGCTGCTGCTGCACTTTATTGCTGCTCATGATATGCTTGGTCTTTATCGCTTAAAGATCTTTGCATTGCTACTAATGTGGTTTTCTTCAACTGTTCTAAACCTATTGTGTGAGTCCCTGATTCTGTTTCCGTGCCTATTCCATATATTTTAGTGAACCATATGCTGGGACAGATGATTAAACTTGTGATTCCATTCCAAACTGTACACGCAATACTTGTTCTGTGTGCCTGAGGGAAGCATCCATGGCTATTGCTGTGTTCTGTTGTGCCCATGAATCTTACAATGATGTTGTAATGGACCATTATTGTGTGTGTCAGTGATGTATATGTATATATTGCTACTATTGCCATGCAGTGGCATTTCCCTATAAGCCAGCAACAATGTTGCTGTTGCTACTACATACCTGTACTTATTGCACATATTCTACACTTATAACATACTTTAACATTGTTGTTGGTTATGCAGTATCTTTCATTGTTTAACTGCTGTGTTGCATATCTATGTGTTTTTTGAGTGTGTGTCTGTCTGTCTCTGTATCTGTCAGAGAGAGAGAGTGGGAGTATATAGGAGGCAGTGGTGCTTGAACAATTTTCATAGTAAGGGTGTTGCCATCAACATGAAATAACTAAACTCATAGGAAGTGCGAAAAACCCAAGCCTCACACAAAGAACAGGTATTCAGCCAAAAAGTGTTAAGGGTGTGGTATGTAGGTGATGGTGCACTTTGTAACACACTGTTGCAAACATATTGCTATAGCATGGTGTGGTAACACACTTTTATGTACAAATGGCCCTGTCCTTATTGAAAGGACCACTAATTTTGCACAGGCATACAATTTTATTGATAAAACTTTACAGCACCCAAACATTTTTGATTGGAATCAGGTTTTAATGAATTTGTCATTTGCACATCATGATGGAAAGTCTCTTGGTCTGTTGGATCTTAATAAAATATAGTTCCATCATGCTTTAGGATTTAAAAAATGTGCTTAATATGTGTTTTCCTAGATGCTGGTATATCTTGAAATATTTGCACAGTTCATTTATGGGTATCTACTTTTTGTTGTGTGTTATAAAGAGTGACATCCTACGGCCTTTCCTTTGACACCAGCAAGATTGTCATAGATTTTCACTTCGCAAAATGCTTTTTGCAGACTGAGAAAGTAAAGTAATCCCTCCCCACTTTTTTTTCCTGGTTTCTGGATGCAACTTGGATTAGAGTGCACTGGGATCCTGCTCTAAAAATTACAAAGGTATTGATACAATTGGCAACACCTTTAGCTGCCACTGTAAGTCCCTAGTAAATGGTACTTAGGTACTAAGGGTAGGCCCCGGAGGGCAGCAGCACAGATTGTGCCACCCTCTAGGGCCAAGCATACAGAAGCACCCTGCACTGCCATTGCAGGCTGAGTGTTCTGATGTAATCCTAAAAGACAAACTCGACATGTCACACAGCATGTGTGTCATGTCCACTACACACTGCATGTACTATAGGTAAGTCACCCCTCTTGAAGGTATTCTAGCCCTAAGGCAGGGTGCTCTGTATTGTATGTGTGGGCATAAAGACATGAGCAATATGCCCCTACTTTGTCTTTGCCTAACATGGGAAATAGTAAGTGAACAGGGCAGCAATTTAAAATGCACGTGCTGGACACTGGTCAGTATGAGATTTACAGCTACATAATGGCTACTCTGAACCCTGCATTGTTTGGTATCAAACAACTTAGAATTATAAATCCAAATGGGTACCAGTATTGGATTTATTACAAAATGTACCCAGGGGTCACCTTAGAGGTGCCCACTGCAAAAACAATCTGCCCTGACATGGTTGCTGGCTGGTCACAACCAGCCTGCCACTACCAGACAAGATTCTGGAACCCTGGTATGAGATGTCCTGCTCTCTGGGTCCCAGAACAAAGTCCTTCTTGGGTAGAGGTGCAAACAACCACTCCCTCAGAAATGTGCACTGCCCTGCTAGCGAGCTTCAAAGGGCTGGCGACACTTAAAACTTGACCCCAAGCCTTCTGCTAGCAGCAGATGGCTGCCCCCATTGCAAACACCACTTATGGAGGGCGCAACAGCGGGAAACCCCACAAAAGACAGGAGGAGTGGTCTGCCCAGCTTGTACCACCCTTAAGGTGTTGCATGTGAAGTGACTCCCTCCATTTCAGTTTCCTCCATCTTTCATGAAAGGGAAATAGCCAATCAGGTGTAGGGGCATGACATCTGCCCACAGGAAGTGGTCACTAATTGGGTGTATCCACCCTAAGATAGATGACCCATTGGTCACTACTGGGTCCTCCCCTAAATGCCCACTAAATGCAACAGTTCGTGGGCATCCCAAAACCAAATAATCAGATTCCAAGGACGAAAGAAGACCAGTAACAAAGAAGACCAAAGGCTCGAGAACTGAAGTCCTGCTGAAAAGGTGCCAAACTCTGCCTGCTGCACCCAGGACTCAACAATCACCACTGAAGGGTTGTTTAGATGTTGGCCAGACTCTACAAACCCCCTAAGGATGTCTACACTTTGCAAATCTCCAAAGGTCTCCCTCCAACCCAAGACCAAGGACCCAGGGAAGGCCATTTCACTGACTGGCTACTGACCAAGGAACCAGACACTGCAGCCAGACCAAACTCCACCCGACGGACCAAGAAGACAATCCCTGCAAATGTGCTAAGTTAAGTGGCACTGCACCCTCCAGTTGCCAAACCATGCAATAGCCCTAGATACTGGTCACCTCACGTCAGACACCCTGAAGGACAGTCCATTCTGAACTGAGAAAAAGCCAAGAGGAAGCCCCAGTCAAGGGACTTGAGAAAGCATCTGGACCTTCCACCAGAGTGCCCCAGACGACCTGCAAGCAACTCTCAAATAAACCAACCTCCTGTTTCCAAGGGCACCTTTGTGCACAGCTCCTGGCTCACTGATTTGCTCTGCACCTGGCTGCCATGTGCCCTGTGCCCTGCACTAAAGATCCAGCTGCTCCCTAAGGGTCCCCCAACCATTGTGACCTGGGCACTCCAAGGGGAGCCACCGGACTTCCCTTTAAGTCCACCTAAATAGTGCTTTTCCAAGTGTTACCCTGCAGTGTCCTTGCACCAGCTCCAATGAATTTCTGCAGCTGTTCCCACCGAAACCCAGAGCAGTCCAAACTTCTCCTGCTGGTCATTAGTGCGCACTAATGACCTTGACATACCAGCAAAAGGAGACACTGGTAAATGCATTGCCTGATTTTATCCACATTTTTTGAATATTTGCATCATTGATTCCTACGGTGTGCAACAACTCAAAAAAAGACTAGTGTTATTAAACTTCAAAAATTTATAACTTAAAAAGTACTCATCTGATTTTGATGATCTTGGTCCTAAAAAGTTTTAACATCTAAAGTAAAAATTAGAGTATTAGGTGGTCTAGTTGTTTACTCTGTAAACCAATGTATGGTTGCCTGGACTGTCTGCACAGTGTACCTAGCTTTGCACACTATATACAGAGCCAGCCTCCTACACTGAAGACATAGCTTGACATTTGGCCACTGTCTTGGAACACAGTAAATGTGACAGTAATAAAAAACTTTAAAGGCATCTTTATTACCCATTCACCTTGGCAACTTCAGCATGGTTATTTTTGGGGTGCTGCTGCACAACCCACAGTTCTAGTCCTAGTGCCTACGACTGGGAGGCTACTATTGCTGCAGTTTATAGTTCAGCTTTCTTTTTGTTAAATATGTTTATACAATAAAACATACGAATGCTACAGTATTCATTAATAATCCATTAATGAAATAAAACTTAACACAAATGAGCACTGGTAAAATATTCACGTCAATAGAAGAAGGGTTTTTAAGGAATAAGAGTTAAAGATGATAGAAAGAAAGAGGTAAAGGAAAGGAGAAATAGCATCAAAAAATGTATGACAGTATACAGTAATTATAAAACTTAATAACAAAGATGCTATCCAATAACTTTAAGAATTGTATACAAATGTTGCTAACCTTATAGGAGGAACCATAATTTCACTAAGTGAAATAAAAATATTTAAATGGTACGAAAAAGCAGAATGAGTTTTATTTTTAATAATTAGTAACAGAAGATCACAATATATCATGTTTGATTGCTAATGAGGTTGCATGAAGGTGATATGTATCCTATTTATGATAGTAACACATTAAATTCCACCAGTATTTAAATTGTGAAACCCTCGTTTGTTTTGAAGTTAGATGCTACCACTTGCATGACAATAGCAATTAGCAAATATATCAATTGACCAAGAAGATGAACATGAGATCAAATAACATGTAATCCTCCCAAGATTACCTTTTGTAATGAGAAAGGCAAGAAAAGTTTTGTAATATTAATTTTAAACCAGACTGGCTTTCAGAACTCTAATGCACTAGGGCAATGAAAAACATGTGCATATATGATCCATTCAGACTATTACTTCAACATTTCGGTTGACGCGCAAGTATAAACGTAGATAGTTTTTCAAGTGTGTAGTAGAGCCTGTTGTAAAAGAAGACTAGAGTTTTTGTTAGAGAGGCAGGATATGCAGTGGAATGAAGCTTCAACCAGAACTTATGCCAAAAGTCCACCAACCATACGCAAGCTAAGTCTGCTGCCCAGAGGGTTTCAATCTTAGTTTAAGTTTTACTAAAATGTATCGAACCAACTAATTTATTTATGAGAGCTGGTTAATGAGAATTGAACAACTTATTTCCAGTATTTTTGCAATTAGATGGGTCAGAGGGAAGTTGAGAAAAATCCACAAACAGGGGATATTTTTTATCATGTATTAATTGAAACCTTTTAGGATGTGAGAGTATTAAGTTAAATTTGGAGGAAATGCCACAGAATTAAAGAAGGGAATCTTTATGCATTAACTGTGAAACATGTATTATATCCCTATTTATCCAATACTTTCCATGAAGAATTTGTCCCTTATTTGCAATATTTTCACTGCATCAAATGGGACTGGAAGTATATTGACACAAATGCAGAATAATAGACACCACATAAGGTCTCAGTAAGTTACAAGTATGTGAAATAACAGAAGGTAACCAGGACTTAGAAGGTGAAAACATAAATAAAATATGTAGGTATGTGAATGGATAAAAAGGTGAGAGTTTGAAATGGGACCATAATGTGCTTGAGGTACTAAAAGAAGATAATATGAACCTCTGAATTTGATTAGAACCAAATGCCTTATGATAGTGAGGAAAGTAAGGAAATTAACTTCACCGTGCATCTTGGGAATCTTAAGGGAAGCAAGGGAAATTTGGGCTTTTTTCCTTTCCATAGAATATTTTAGGTTTGTTGTCTATTTGAGAGAGAACTTTCTGTGGGATATGAATTGAAAAAAGTTTCTAAAAGGAAGAATAAAGAAAACAGATAATTTCCAAAATAAGATACATCAGAAATGAATCCAGAGAGGAAACATAAGAGTCAGCCAACACGTGTTTCGCCCCACCAGGCGCGTAAGCCGGGGCTTTCTCAAGGCTGAAAAAAAGGAAACAAAGTCCAGCTAAAGATGATTCAATATTATAGAGAAGAATTATTAGAATAAGGCAGCACTGAGAGGTGAAAAATACCGGAATTTGTGCAAAGGATTAGTTTCTCAGGTTCACTTAATCTCAAGAGATGATGGTACATACGAACAATACTGAAGAAAGGTGAAAAATGGTAAAAAATTGTGAAAAATAGAGATTGATCCAAGGCATAAGTTAATTATTAGCTATTAAAATAATAATGAAGATAATTAGAGTGAATGTGTGAGTAAGTAAGTAGGCAAGTGAAGTCTGGAAAGGACGTGGTAAGCGTAACCTTAGAATTAGGAACAAAAAGTATATGGAGGGTAAATAGTCAGACAGTGAACTCGGTTAATGGTGCCTGTGATTAAAATGATTTATTTAAAATAAAGAAGGGAAAGTGAAAAGGAATGTGGGAGATAAAGATAAAAATAATTATACTGATAGTCTCAGCCAGGAAAGTGTAACATAAAATCAGACATACCCTTTGGACAGAGTTCAGCTATATAAGACTGTTGTTGTATATATGATTAGGTATTTTCATAATCTGCAAGGGATACATACAACCAACATGTGATATTTGCCGTAAGTATAAATACAGAAAAGAGCAATGGTAAGCATAAGCATTATAATGTACAATTTGATTGTTAACTGGCAGTCCCCCTTAATGGGTTAATAATAAAGATAAGGAAAAAGCGGTGTGTCCTGCTAATACAAAGAAACTATAATAGAAAGAAACAGTATGTGACTTAAAGAAACAGTATGTGACTTAAAGAAAGAAAAATTCAAAAAAGGGGCTTCTGTTGATCTAGTTACTAAATCCCCGTGCTAAGGGAAATTGCTGCGAAGTTCGGCAGCGGGCTGGAATGCACATTGTTAATATAATAGGGTGGTGCAGAGTTGCAACCACCAAGCTCACCTGAATGAAACACCAAGATGCGAGGGATCGCGTCCGTCTCCTGTGATTAAAAAATGGGACGGACGCGGAGACGCCGACATTGCGTTATTAAACAAGACCGAGGATGGAGAGAACAAGTGTCCTACCTCGATGGTGTTTACGAGGTAAGAAAAGAGAAAAGGGACTACCTAAGGCTCAGATGGGTGGCGCCATCTTGGCCCAAGGCAAAAAACGCTGCCATCTTGTAATGGGAGATAACAGAATTTAAGAAAGGGTAAAAGGAAGTAGTGAGAAAGATTAATGAAAGGAAGGCAATGAAATAGGGAAAATATAGAAATAAAATTAAATTAAAATAAAAATAAAAATAAAGAGTAAATGAAAATAAAAAGTGAATAAAAAATAAAAGTAAGGAAAAATCAGTGAGAGGTAAAGAATAAATGATAGGGGAGGTAATAAAGTCTTATGGAATGAGGCAAGGTGTTTGTACAGTGTTGGAAAAATGTGAAGGAAACAGGGGCTATCCAAAGATGGAGGGGGAAACACTTTTCAACATACCTTCCTGGCAAGTATTGCCTAACCTCATTCAATACAATAATGCAAATGACCTGAATAAAGTATTATTAAGTAGTATATAACACAGCTAGAATATTGCTTAAAAGAAATTACAGTTTAAGATATAATAAAAATATCAGAACAGATGGAGCACACTAACAAAAGTTAAGTAATAAAAAATAATAAATGAAAAAATGTTGTGAATGCAGAGAAGAGGCCTATCTGACCGAGACAAATATATTAAATAAGTACTATGACAAATACAGTTTACATTAACCAAAAATGCCACTCATGATCTTTGTTGAATCCATTATTCACTGTGTCATACTTGATTATGAGACGGCTTTCTTCCTGACGTAAACCTACAAGTACGTTACCGCCTCTTGGGGATGATGCAATTCGTCGGAGGCCACTGAAAGTAAAGGTATGTTGGTGGGAGTGAAATTCAATAAAATGTTCAACTAGTGGTGCTTTTGTGTCTAACTTCTGTATGTTCCGGTAATGTTCTTGTATCCTGGTTTTTAAAGAACGGGTGGTACTGCCTATATAGGCTTGATTACAGAAGCACCAAATGGTGTAAACAACATGGGAACTATCACAATTAATGAAGTCATGGATGTGATAAGTTTGGTTATTAATGGTGACTGATCTAGATTTAGAAAGGCCCAGCTTGCAGAGAGAACATTTGATACAGGTATAGAAACCTTTTGGTTTTGGCGGTAGAAAAGTGGTAACTGGCTTCTCTTGGAAGAACGATGAACATAGTTTGTTTCAAAGGTTGGGGGCCCGTCTAGAGCCTATTTGAGGATGATTAGTAATGTGTTGATTGATGGAAGGATTGTTCAGTAATAGATACCAATATTTACTCAGTAGTTTCCGAATACAGTGATGGCCATTATGAAACACTGTAATGAACCGGATAACCGGATTCTTACTGGTCTGTTTAGATTTATTGAGCAACTGATTTCGGTCCATGTCTCTCATTTTTTTCTCTGTGTTGTTGAGTGAGTTACGGTTGTAGCCCCTAGTTGTAAGTCTCTCAGTCATTTGAGTAGAAATAATGTTGTAATCAGAAATGTTGGTACAATTGAGTCTAGCTCTCCTAAATTCACCTTTAGGAATATTGCGAACAGTGCTGGAAGGATGACAGCTAGTGGCATGAAGGATTGAGTTAGCTGCTGTTGTTTTCCGGAAGAACTTGGTCTGAAGTTTATTGTCTTCTATAAATATCAAAAGGTCAAGATACTCAATTGAGGAATTGGAGATTTGATAAGTGATCTCGATATCCCAAATATTGGGTGTTAATGTCTGAATGAATTGGTGAAGAAGAGCCTTCTGGCCTTGCCAAATTAGCAAGATGTCGTCGATGTAACGTCCCCAGAAAATTATATGTTGGGTAAGGTGCTCCGATCGGTCCCTCCAAAGCCAGGAATTTTCCACTGCTCCCATAAGGATACATGCTTATGGCGGAGCGAATTTTGCCCCCATCGCTGTCCCTTGGAGTTGTAAATAAAAGTGACCGTCGAAGAGGAAATAGTTATTTTCTAGACTGAATTTTTGCATTTCCAGTATCATGGTATTTCGTGCCATATGTTTCACCGATTTCGTGGAGAGACATTTACTCACTGCTGCTAAGCCATCACTATTTTTAATAGAAGTGTAGAGGCTAACAACATCGATGGTAACAAGGAAATAATCAGGTTGCCAATCAATATTCTGTAACTTTTGTAAAATGTCTTTGGTATCTCTGACATAAGAGGGTAGATTCATCATAAATGGCTGAAGCTCCTTATCAATTAAAGATCCCAACTTGGAACATACAGAATTCACACCTGAAATTATAGGTCTGCCCTTCGGTGGATGGCTTTTTTTGTGAATTTTGGGTAAAAGGTATAGTGTGGGAATAGTAGGAAATTGAAGAAAAAGAGCAGATTTTTCTTGGCTTGAGAGAATGTGGCGAGAATGCCAGTACTCCAAAAGATCAGACAGCCTTTGTTGTATTTCAGCTGTTGGATTATGTGAAAGTTTTTTGTAACAGTTCTTGTCCTGAAGATGTCGATAGGCTTCCTTCAGGTAATCATGAGTGTTTAGGATGACAATATTCCCGCCTTTATCGGCCTCTTTAATGATGATATGACTTTTCGAACTCAAGTGTGTTAAAGCTGCTGCTTGGTCTCTGTTAATGTTAGAGCGTAAGTATTTACGTTAATCACAGTACCGTTTGTATTCACGATAAAGGTCTCTCAACACTGCTGTTGAAAATAGATCTATGGAATTACCTGCCGGGAGTTCTTTTATGATTTGACAGAGTACTTTGCGCGTGTGAAATATGCGCTTGAGTGTTTGTGACATTTGCAGGGTGACTTGCGAATCGGCAAGACGCGCGATTCGTTTCATGATAATTTAATCTTGTTGATTATTGCGCGCTACCATTTCTTGACATTTACATGGTGGCTTAAGAATCTGCAAGACGCGCGATTCGCTTTATGGTGTTTTAACTTTGTTGTTCATTGCGCGCTACCATTTCTTGACATTTACATGGTGGCTTAAGAATCGGCAAAAGACGAACGATTCGTTTCATTGTACTTCGATCTTGTTATTCATTGTGAGCTGTTATTTCTTGACATTTACATCGTGGTTTACAAATCGGCAAGACGCACGATTCTCTCCTCAAGTTTAATTCATGTTGTTTATTGTATGCCACTATTCTAAGATATTTATCATGTAATATTCGAGTTGACAAGTTATGTGATTTGTTTTTCCTGAATCCATATTGTGTTATTCATGGTGCACAATCCATTTATGGTGTTTAGTATATATATATATATATATATATATATAAATCTACAAAATGCGCAATTTGTGTTGAAACATTTTAAGAGTACACAGAAGATCAGAGTGTCTAGATGCAATATTGTATGGTCCTAGTATGCATTCTCAAAAAAGGATTTATATGAATGGTTTAAAATTTAGGGGCATATTTATACTCCGTTTGCGCCGGAATTGTGTCGTTTTTTTTTACGCAATTCCGACGCAAAAGTAACTCCATATTTATACTATGGCGTTAGATGCGTCTAGCGCCAAAGTCCATGGAGTTTGCGTCCTTTTTTAGCGAGGACACCTACTTTGCGTTAATTATATGCAAGGTAGGCATTACCGTCTAAAAAATTGACTCCGCGGCATGTGCGCCGTATTTACACTCCCGGGCAAAATTCACGCCCGGGAGTGGGCGGGTCAAAAAAAATGACGTACGGCCGTTTTTGCGCCGTTTTTTAGCGCCTGGTCAGGGCAGGCGTTAAGGGACCTGTGGGCTCGGAAGGAGCCCAGAGGTGCCCTCCCAAGCCCCCAGGGACAAACCCTGCCACCCTTGCCCACCCCAGGAGGACACCAAAGGCTGGAGGGACCCATCCCAGGGACATTAAGGTAAGTTCAGGTAATTATTTTTTTGTGGCATAGGGGGGCCTGATTTGTGCCCCCCTACATGCCACTATGCCCAATGACCATGCCCAGGGGACATAAGTCCTCTGGGCATGGACATTGGGCAAGGGGGCATGACTCCTGTCTTTGCTAAGACAGGAGTCATTTCAATGGGGGTTGGGAGTGAAAAAAAATTACGCAAATCGGGTTGAGGCGAAAAATTTGCCTCAGCCTGACTTGCCCCATTTTTTCACGCCCAAGCCCCATATCCCCCTACGCCGGCGCTGCCTGGTGTACGTCGTTTTTTTCAACGCACACCAGGCAGTGCCGGCGGCTAACGCCGGCTAACGTCATTGAATAAATACGGCGCCCGCATGGCGCTTCAGAATGGCGTTAGCCGGCGCTAATTTTTTTGACGCAAAACTGCGTTAGCGCAGTTTTGCGTCAAAAAG
This sequence comes from Pleurodeles waltl, assembly GCF_031143425.1. Lineage (NCBI taxonomy): Eukaryota > Metazoa > Chordata > Amphibia > Caudata > Salamandridae > Pleurodeles > Pleurodeles waltl. The sequence goes on from NC_090437.1 coordinate 428,152,431, forward strand.
TATAAATATGGCCCTTAGTGAGAAAGTTTTTCCGATTCTCATGTAAAGGAAAGTACTTGAATAAGAAAGTTTTCATTTAATCCATCTTGATTCCCTTACAGGTATCCGGTCATCTTGAAACTTAGTCATTTTAAACTTAATTCTTAGATTGTTCATGTTTTCAGAATGACTATGCTTAGAATCATAGTCTAGTATTGATTTCAGGAGATATAATTTTCATATTGTGTGTTCTAACCTTTTTCTTACTACAGGTCTCCTTCCAAGCTGTTTTCCTTCCTAATCCCCTCTTCCCCTCTTGAACTCTCTTAGCCTCTGTGATTTATCTATCAGAGTCTTGGATCTGTTCAGTGGTGGACGTGTTGGGAACGTGCACAGACCAGAGGATCTGGTGACTCTGACATAAGCCCCCAGTGATCACCTTCTATTGGGAGAATGATCTCCTTTACAGTGAGCCTAAGGTACTGGAGGCTAGGGTAGATTGTGTGCTGGTGGTCCCCCATGGTACTGGGCCTTCCTACTCAGCCTAGCTCACGGCATCCCCCTGGCAGAACATTTATGGCAAGACAAGACCTTTGCCAGGCTTGTCCTCCACTTTTATTGGCCCCCAATGCGGACGGCCTCAGATGCACTCTGTAGGTCCTGTACTACCTGCCAGGCCTGTGGGACGACAGGGAAAAGGCTCAAGGTCCCCCTGATGCCACTCCCCATCATCAGCATCCCCTTTGAAAGGGTAGGCATCGACATTATTTGTCCATTGGACCACAAAACTGCCCTGGGCAACAGGTTTATCCTGGTTTTGGTGGGCCATGCCACCAGCTACCCAGAGGCAATCCCTCTTAGGATGGTGACTGCACCGGTGGTGACCAGAGCTCTGATGTTGATCTTTACCCATGTGGGATTCCCAAAGGAGATGTTTTCTGACAGAGGCACAAACTTCATGTCTGTATACATGAAGTTCATGTGGGATGCGTGTGGGGTGACCTACAAGTTCTCCATACCCTATCATCCTCAATCCAATGGTTTTGTGGAGAGATTCAACAAGACCTTGAAGGGCATGATCACAGGCCTTCCTGAGGCCATAAGGCGTAAGTGATATGTCCTCTTGCCATGCTTTCTCTTTGCTTATAGAGGTCCCCCAGATGGGGATAGGGTTTAGCATTGTCAAAGAGGGATGGGAGAAAGCTCCCAAGAAACTCCCCTAGGATGTGGTCAGCTACATGTTGGTCCTCCGCAACCAGATGCACCACTTCTGGGAGAAGGCCAACAGCAACCTCGAGGCCAGTCAAGAGGTTATGAAATGCTGGTATGACCAGAAGACCACCCTGGTAGAGTTTCAGCCTGGAGACAAAGTATAGGTATTGGAGCCAGTATAGCCTAAAGCTCTCCAGGACCGCTGAACGGGCCCATATGAGATAAAGGATTGCAAAGGAGAGGCCACTTACTTAGTGGATCTCCAAGCTCTCAAGGACTGCTGGACTGGCGCATATGAGTTAAAGAAATGCAAAAGGGAGACCACTTACTTAGTGGATCTACAGTCCCTTAGGAACCTCCTAAGGGTGACCCATGTGAATAGACTGACGCCTCATTTTGAAAGAACTGAAGTCAACATGCTCCCTCGTGACAGATGAAGATGTGGAGGAGGAGAGTGAACCTCTGCCTGACCTCCTCTCTGCCCAAGAAGGTGTGGGGTCAGTTGAGGGTGTCAATCTCTCCGACTCCCTGACCCTGGACCAGCGGGGAGACTGCTACCAGCTACTGGAGCAGTAATCCTCCCTGTCTTCCACACTTGTGTGTCCATGACATTCACACAGCAGACAGTCCCCCTGTAAAGAAAAAAATGTACATGTTGTCAGACAGGGTGAAGGCCAATATCAAGGATAAAGTTGCCAAGATGCTGGCTCTAGGGATAATTGAGAAATCCAACAGTTCCTGGTACAGCCCTGTGGTGCTGGTACCAAAGGCTAGCGCAGTTGGTGCCAAGCCAAAACGTAGGTTCTGTGTGAATTACAGGAGTCTCAATTTGGTCACTAAAACTGACGCTCATCCCATCCCCTGAGCTGAGGAGCTTGTAGACAGGCTAGGGCTGCCAAATTCCACAGTACATTTGACCTCACATCAGGGTACTGGCAGATCCTCTTGATGGAGGGGACCAAAAAGAGATCTGCTTTTTCCACTCCTGAGGGACATTACCAGTTCAGAGTGATGCCTTTTGGTTTGAAAAATCCCCCTGCTACCTTCCAGCAGTTGGTTAATGGGGTCCTGGCTGGTAAGAATATGTTTTGTGCCACCTAGCTCAATGACATTGCCGCCTACAGTTACAGCTGGGAGGAACACCTGCTCCACCTCGAAGAGGTGCTCCAGGCCTTGCAACAGGCAGGCCTGACAACCAAGGCCAGTAAATGCCAGATTGGGCAGGGTTGCGTGGTGTATTTGGGACACCTAATAGGTGGTGGCAAGATTCAGCCCCTTCAGGCCAATATTGAGACAATCATGACCTGGCAAGCACCTAGAACATAAACAGAGGTGAGAGCCTTCCTAGCCCTCACTGGGTACTAATGCAGGATTGTTAAGGGTTATGGCACCATGGTGCCCCCCTTAACAGAACTAACTTAATAAAAGCAACCTAGGTTTGTGATATGGACAGACACTTGTCAGAAAGCCTTTAACTCCCTAAAGGAAGCCATGTGTGCGGCACCTGTGCTCAGATCCCCTGACTTCTCCAAGGAGTTCATCGTGCAGACAGGCGCTTCAGAGCATGGCATAGGTGCTCTCTCCCGTAAACATGGTAACATTGGTTAATCCCCAGTTGGCAAATTTGATTTACTTATCAGTCCCTAGTAAAGTGCACTACATGTGCCCAAGACCTGTAAATTAAATGCTACTCGTAGGCCCTGCAGCAATGATTGTGCCACCCATGTAAGTAGCCTCTTAACCATGTCTCAGGCCTGCCATTAACCCATTAACCCACATACAAAACAACACCACATTGGCCAATACCAAAAACACACACCTGACACCCATACACACACCCACACGCCCACACCGATATAAAACACACACCCACAATACCCAAAACCCCTTACGAACACCAATTGCTACCAAGAGACTGAGAAGAAGAGCACAAAGACAACTAGACACACACACCACTCATACACCCCTCAAGTACTCCACATCACACACCCCCACCACATTACCCAACACACTCACACCAACACACATCACACAACACCCATGGCACCACAAAGGCACCCCCATTTCACTGACAAGGAGTTAAGGGTCAAGGTGGAAGAAATTGTCAGGGTAGAGCCACAGCTCTTTAGAGCACAGGTACAGCAGATTTCCATTGCAAGGAAGATGGAGCTATGTTGGAAAATCGTGGACAGGGTGAACAGCGTGGGACAGCACGCAAGAACAAGGGACGACATCAGGAAGAGGTGGAACGACCTACAGGGGATGGTACGTTCCATTGCAGCAAGACACCAGCTCACTGTACAGAATATTGGCGGTGGACCCCCACAGTTCACAGCATGGGAGGAGCAAATTTTGGCAATACTGCATCCTGAGGGACTCGCTGGAGTTGCCGGAGGACTGGACACTGGTAAGCAACATTTACCACCTACAACCCCCCCCAATACCTGCATGCCATCTCACACTCTCACCCTCACTTCCATCACTCCACTCTATCCCATACACTGCACCTACACATATGACTAACACCAATGCCAAGCCCTGCATGCCATACCAATGCATGGACACCCCTCCCAGCCCTGCATGGACACCCATCACTTACAGGGAAACTAACATACCCACAATACATCACCATACACAAGCAAAAGGTGGCAGGGCAACACCAACGATAGAGGGAAAGCCAGGGATGTACAAATGTCATATACCTGAAGCATAATACATCACTTGCATCACCACAGGTACCCCAGCCAATGTCAGTGGAGGGGAGGTGCCACCACTATCCAGTCCCCCAACAGGAGATTCCCCCATTGATGACAGTAACTCTGGACTTCAGGATCTGGAGGACCTACCTGGCCCATCAGGGACCACTGGACACCCGGTCACCCAAGCACAATCACAGTCCACCACAGAGCCTCCCCCATCAAGATCCAACACCACAGCACCCACGCAGCGTGCCCAAACCTCTATCCCCAGGACATGTCAATCAGCAGTGTGCCCACCTGTACAGGGACCCCAGGCCACACCTCGCCCCCAAAACAATCAGGGATCCGGGGTCAGTGGCAATGGGCACACCATTCAGGGGACAGGGGCACAGGCCAACAGGGAAACTGGGAGGACTGCTGTGCACCAGGGGGAGGACAGGAATAGGGAATCGATTCTCCAGGAGACACTCTTCAAGATCCTGGGAGCCTACCAACATTCCCAGGATAAGATGGGCCAGATCCTTGACAATGTGCAGGAGAACAGGCAGATGCAGGAGGGACAGTACAAGGGGATCAGGGAGGACTTGCAGGCCATCAACACCACCCTGATCTCCAGTGTATGGGTGCTGGCAGACATGACCAACATCAACTGAACAGCCCTCCACTTTCATTGCCACCTGCCACAGGACCCAAAGGCCACCAGTGTTCCTCCCCCTGCTGAAGGTGAACCACCCCGCAAATGTTCCCTGCAACCCAGACAGAAGCCAGAGACACTTTCCAAGACCACTGCCAAAAAATGAAACTCTCTTGACTGTCCCCCTTGTGTCCCACCCTGTCACCTTGTCCACCTTGAACTGCATTTACTCCCCTTCCGATGGACACTTGGACACTGCACCTGTACTACAAACAGACTGGCACAATACCCTGGACTTTCCTCCAGTATCACCCCATTCCATTGCACTTTCCCCTCAATTTCTTAGCACTACAATAAACACCCTTGAACACAACTCAAATACTTGTATTTAATGTTTTGAAACAGTGTATAAATGGAAACAGTTATATCTGTTGCAGATGAACTGTACAGTGTGAGAGCATTGAAATAATGACCTGTAGCTGGCTGTAGTCAGCACATCGATACACAGATGTCATTGCACTAACACCTGTAAACTGAGAATCCATATGTGACATGAAGTAGAGGTAAAAAGTGGGCATTGCCATCATGCCACAGCCACACAGAATACATTAATAACCATGGAACTGTTAAGTTGCTCTGTCTCAGCTGTGTGTCATTGGAAGTACTGACGGATAACTGATGTTCCGTTGTCCTCATCCTCATCTTCAGCCTCTTCATCCTCACTGTCATCAGGGTCAACTGCTGCCACAGGGGCATCTCCAGTTTCCTCCTCCTGCAGAAAAGGTACATGGCGTCTGATGGCCAGGTTGTGCAACATGCAGCATACCACTACTATCTGGCAGACCTTCTTGGTTGAGTAGCACAGGGATCCACCCGTCATATGGAGGCACCTGAACCTGGCCTTCAGGAGGCTAGAGGTCCTCTCAATGATCCTTCTGGTTTGCCCAGGTGCTTCATTATAACGTTCTTCAGCCCTTGTCCTGGCATTCCTCACAGGGGTCAGCAGCCACAATAGGTTTGGGTAGCCAGAGTCACCAGCAGGTATTGAGGGACAACATTTAGCCACACACTATCGTATGAGGTTAACATCAGAGGCATACACTAACATACACCGGGTGGGGACCAAGGCTTACCTATAAGCCACACCCTGTGCCTCTGTAGTTGGGCCATCACATTTGGGATGCTGCTATTCCTCAGGACAAAGGCATTATGCACCAACCCATGATACTTAGCATTGACGTGGGAGATGTAATGGTCTGCCAGGCACACCATGTGCACATTCATGGAGTGGAAACTCTTAAGATTCCTGTACACCTGTTCATTCTGGAGGGGGGCAAAAGCAATATGTGTCCCGTCAATCGCCCCAATAATATTGGGGATAAGTCCCATTACATAGAATCCGGCCTTCACAGTGGCCAAATCTTCCACCTGGGGGAATGCTATGTAGCTGCACATGTGTTTTACAAGGGCAGACACCACTCTTGCCAGCACGATTGAGAACATTGGCTGTGACATTCCTGCTGCCAAGGCCACTGTCACTTGGAAAGAACCTGTTGCCATGAAATGGAGCACTGATAGCACTTGCACAAGAGGGGGGATCCCAGTCAGTTGACTGATAGATGAGATCAAGTCAGGCTCCAACTGGACATACAGCTCTGTGATTTTGGCCCTGTCCAGTCTATAGGTGAGGATAATGTGCCTGTCCTCCTGCGTAGCTAAGTCCACCAATGTTCTGTACAAGGGGATATGTCTCCATCTCCTATTCATCCGCAGCGGTAGGTATCTAAGGGACACAAGAGTGAGTAGGCTGTCACAATTTGAACTAAACCACAACAGCAGTTCACATCGTGCACTTATGTGTTGGGACATTGTAAATTTCAAGGTATGTGCCTATTAAACCTGTGATGCAGCAATTCTTGATAGGCCTGTTCACCCCCACTGAAATGGCAACCACCTGTCCTGTATGGAGGGACAGATTGAAGTGAGGTAATTCCGCTGACATTGGGCATCGTGTCGGTAGGTGGTCGTGCACCGCTGTGCAATTCCTCATTGGATAATATTGGGCCCTATGGAGTACAGTGGCCAATGGGGATGTACGCCGGCAGTGACGGTGTACACCGCTGCGGACGTGACCGCCATTTTCTATCTGATTCCTCACTTGCTTCCTGACCTTCAACAGGAGAAGACCAACACTGTGTGTGCGCTGCTGTGACCTGTGTCTGGATCCTACCATGGACCGTGTGACCAGAGAAAGGGCCACAGCCTTCTGAGTTGGAGTGACTGGTGGATGGGGTCCTACCCTATTATGGATAGCTGTATGGGCCTCCAGACCAACAGGTGAGTACACTTAGGGCACGATGCATGCGGCATGGATGCATGGAGATGTGTGTGAAGTCATTGTGTAAGGGGGGATTCTCTGTTGGCGGTGTATATGTTGTGCGCTGGTCTGTGCCAATGGTAATGGAAACGGGTATCGTGGGCCATGTTTGTGACAGGCTGGGCTGTTAATTTAATGGAGTTCTCTATGTATTACCTCTGCAGGTCAGCACCTATCAAAAGAAGGGATTATGGTGTGCCATTGCCAAGGACGTGCAGACCCTGGCGGTCAATTGCAGGCGAAGCACCCACTGTTGGAAACGTGGGAGGACATGAGATGCTGGGCACGGAATACAGCGGAGGCCCAGCTGGGGATGCCCTCCCAATGAAGAAGTAGTACCCGTTGGATCCTGACACCCCTGATGGTCCTCATACTGGCGGTGGCGTACCCTGAGCTGGATGGGTGCTTGAGGGAATCACAGCAGCCACAAGGGGGTGAATACAGTGGGTGTCATTACATATTTTGGCTGGTGGGCAAGTATCCGGGTGGTGGTTGTGTGTTAGTGGGTGCCCCTAAGGCCAGGCCAGACATTGTAGCATTGATCATCTCTAGGTTAATGATTGCATGTCAAATACAGGTAACCTAGCTTGTTAGTAGTCACTGGCAATAGTCCCTCAGTGAGTTACACATGCCTGCTCACCCAGGAGGGTGGGCATCTCCTTCGCCCCAGGCACCTCAGGGCCTGCCCCAGTGAGCTCTGCTGCCCTGAGTGAGGAGGCTGTTGACCTCCTGAGATCCATCTCTATAGGGCAATCAACCATTGTGAATGGCATCTAGGGGCTGGCATCCCAGATGCAGCAATGAAATGCATTCCTGGAGGGCATTCTTGGTGCATTGGCGGCACAACAGAGATTGATTCAGACTCTGACCTCCTCTCTGATGGCAGCCATTGTCCCTGTCTCTACCGTCTCACTTCCAACTACCACTCCCCAGTCCCACCCCTCTCAACCCCAACCCATCCCTGGCACACATACATATGAGCATGCACACAAGGCAACACATAGGAGTGGCACAGGCAAACACAAGCACCACACTTCATCCCTCAGGCACTCATGCACTCAACACCATACAGTTGCAGACACAACAGCATCCACTGCCTCCACTGTCTCCCCTTCCTCCTCCTTCTCCACCTACCTCCCATTCACGTCCACACTCACACCTGCATGCACTACATCTACATCCACTACCAGCATCACCATACCAAGCAGAACACACACCTCACTGTCAGATACCTCCACAACAGCCATGCACGCGACCCCTCTGTCCTCTCCCACCCTGTCTGTCCCCTCCTCCTAAGGGACACAAATGTAAGCATTCACACACCTAACAGCCAAGGATCTCACATCAGCATACTGCCCGTGCACCCAAGTCCAGCAGACAACCACTCCCTCACCCTCCACTCCCATTACTCCTTCATCCTCCAGCCCCACCATCCCTAAAAAGCTTTTCCTTTCCCAATTTGACCTCATACCTACCCCTCCTTCCACATCCTGCACGTAGGGCCAGGGTACCAAGTAAACAGCCCAGCACCTAAGCCAAGCAGTCCACGGGGACAGTGGTAGTACCACCTACTGGTTGTGGTAAGGAAACAACACCTCCATCGAAGAAGGGGAAGCAGCCAGCACCACCAGGCAAGAAGTAGAAGGAGCCTGCACCACCAGGAAAGAAGGGGAAGGGGTCTGTACCACCAGGGAAGAGTGGAAAGGGGTGTGCACCACCTGTGAAGAAGGGAAAGGGCCCTGCACCACCTGTGAAGAAGGGAAAAGGGTTCGCACCACCAGTGAAGAGTGGGAAGGTGCCTGCACCACCTGTGAAGCAGGGGAAGGTGCCTGCACCACCTGTGAAGCAGGGGAAGGGGAATGCACTGCCTGTGAAGAAGGGGAAGGAGCCTGCACCACCAGGCAGAGAGGGGAAGAGCCCATCCACCCCTGCCAGGAAGTGTAAGGAATCCACAACCCATGTACAGGAGGAGACGAAGCACTCTAAGCCAGCGGATGCTGTCAGGCTGACACCGGAAGCACCACCAGCTGTCACAGGGTCCCCCCCACCAGCTGTGGAAGTGCAGCCATCAGAGAGTGCAGAGGCTGCCTAGGAGGGGCACCACCACAGTGCAGCCGTCACTTCCAGCGGACGCCAGGCAGGCCACACTCCAGGAGCTGCTGTGCAAGTCACCCACTCCAGAGACTGTGGCCTTGCACTCCCCAGGACAAAGCAATGGGCATGTTACCCCCTCCAGAACCAGTGAGCAAGTCACCCACTTCAGAGACTGTGGCCTTCCCCTACCCAGGACAAAGCAATGGGCATGTTGCCCCCTCCAGAACCAGTGGGCAAGTCATCCACTTCAGAGACTGTGGCCTTGCACTCCCCAGGACAAAGCAATGGGCATGGAACCACATCCAGAGCCAGTGGGAAAGTTTCCATATTCGGCTGAGATGCCTGCCCCCCAGCCCCCCTGAGGTACCTTCCCACTTGCAAAATGATGCCCCTGCAGTGTTCGCTTCAGATGTGTCAGGATACAGGTTGGACCTTGGACTGTGCCCTGTGGCCTTGTGTGCCCTTATGACTTTGGACTGGGCATTGGCCCTTTATGTACATCTGTAAATATATTTGGCATGAGTGGTGGGATTTGCTATGCTAATACATTGTCAGTACTCCAGCATTGTGGTCTGAGTTGTATTATGCCGTGTGTCGTTTGCCATTGGTTTACCTGTGCAGCTGGTTGTGTGTATGGTGTGTGTTTGTCGGGTGTGTGTTGTGCGTGTGTGTGTTACTCTCATTTTCCTCCCACCCTCCCTTTTGTGCTAGGCATCTGTACTCACTGTCATCGTTTTCGTCTGCGTTGGTGTTCCAGGTGGAGCATGACATAGAAGATCATCGGGAAGACTTGCAGTTTGGGTTCCATGGCGGTGTTGTTCTTCCCTGTGTCTAAATGGTGAGTCCTTTCACTTCTGAGCTGTTTCTGCCAAACTTTTGTTGGTGTTGGTACCGCTCCAGAAAAGGTGGAGGTTTCATGTGTCTTAATATGGTGGGTGGTACTTTGTCTCCTGCCTGGCTGTTGTTGGCTACCGCCGTGGTGAATGCTGTTTCCGACATGGCAGTTGGTATGATACATTGGCTGTCTATGGGAGTTATCACCGCCATGGTCATAATTTGGTGGAAATTACCGCCAGCGTGTTGGCCGTATTACCTCCACTTTATCACTCACTGCCAGTGTCATAATGAGGGCCTAAGTCACACCTGCATTCATCTACAAATTGAATTGGTCTTCCTGGGCTGGAAGGGTGGAGGGCCTGACACTTACATTTCAAATCCCAGTGACCTGCCCTCACATAATAGACTACTAGACCGTCTACTGGGGCCCCGGCAGACAGGACTGAACTGAAAGGGGAACGTGTGCACTTCAAAACCATTCTTTGAAGTCTCCTCCCCTAAAATGGCATCTTTGGGTATATAAATTGGGTTTCCAAACCAGACACTTCCGGACCTACACCTGCACCCTGTCAAAGGACCTGCCTGGCTGCCCAAAGGATTCTTCTGGCCTGCTTTGCTGAGAAGGACTGCTGCCCTGCTGCCCTGTTGGCCTCTGACTTTGCCCAGAAAGACTCTGCCTTCCCCAAAAGTGCTCTCCAAGGGCTTTGATTGAGCCTGCCTCCTGTTTTCTGAAGAGTCACGGCCAAAAAGACTTCATCTCTTCAGGAAACTCACCGCACTGCCGGCCAAAATTGATGCCAAGCCTGCATTGTAACTGAGAAATCAGCGCACAGCCAACGGGAACAATGCAGGCCCGACTCTCTGACTGGAAATTGGATGCAGAGCCTGCCTTGCAACGGAAAATCCAACGCATCGCCTACTGAATTGATGCAGCACCCATGCCTTCTTCCAGCATATCAAGGATATTTCCTGCATCACCCCTGGGCATCAAAATAGCCCAGCATTGCAGTGAGGAACCAAGATTGAATAGCGAAAAATGATGTAAACCCCTTTCTGCGTGGAAAGAAAGACGCATGATTCTGTGCCACATCTGAAAATCCAATGCAACACACTATTTTTCCACACATTTCCTCCTCTGCGGCCTCCGTGCATTGTTATTTTTTACGCATACAAGGTACTATGTGTAACAAAGAGACAACTGTTTATTTGTAAGGATTAGGACTCTTTTAAACCTTTCAAAATTGATATTCTAACTTGTGCTTATTAGATATTTGTTGTGTCACCCTTATTTTATTGAGATAAAATAATCTATTTTTCTGAACTTGTGTGGTGTATTTTTGTGATGTTTTTACTGTGTTACTATATGATTTATTGCTTAAATACTTTACACATTGCCTTCTAAGTCAAGCCTGACTGTTCAGTGCCAAGCTACCAGAGGGTGGGCACAGGATAATTTGGATTGTGTGTGACTTACCCTGACTTGGATTTTGGTCCCTGCTTGGACAAGGTGTATACATCTACCAAGTAGAAACCCCATTTCCAACAGTTACAATATATGTTGAGGAGTGAGATTGGCTTGTAATTTTGACACAACTTTGGATCCTTACATTGTTTCAGAATGAGACATATCATGGCTTCTGTAAAAGATCATTTTGGGGAATTAGAAGAGGAAAAAGAGGTAATAAGTTATATAGAAAGAGAAGTAACACATTTGAGAACTGTAAATAACATTCTGCTGTTAAACCATCAGGTCCACTTCATTTGCCTGTTGTCATTTTCTTTAATGCAATTGAAAGTTCCTGGAGTGTGAAGGAGTGTTCCAAAGAAGAATGATCTAAGGGAAGAGGAATCTGTTTCTGTTAAGAAAAAAAGAGGCTGTTTAATAAAATTGTCCAAAGGCATTGTGGCCAGAAGAATATAAGTCTGTGTAATATTGAACAAGTCAATTTAAAATCACTGTATTTTTGTAAACTGTGTGTTCTTGTGAGGTGAAAATAGAATTAACATTTTCCTTTTTGTTTTTAAATTTGAGATAATTGTCGAAAGTGCACCAGATCTATTCCTGCCACCATAATATCTAGCATTGACTTTTAATAGGAAACCTGACACCGTAATTGTGGAGTTTTTATTAAATTGTATCTTTGCTTTGGTAAGTTCCTTTAAGTTTTCTTTATCAAGTTTTGTGATGTAAAATGTATGTTCAAGTGTTTTGATTTTGTATAATAGTACCAGAGCATGTTTTTTCTGCTGTTGTTTTCTTTACAGAAACATAGCTGATGATAAATCCCCCGAATACAACTTTAAAAGCATCCTGAAATGTATGCATTGCAATATTGTCCTTCATATTAAATATGATAAATTATTCAGCAAACTGTTGATAATGTGTTACAAAAGTTGAGTCACTTAGTAAAATGTTGTTGATCTGCCAGCATGAGGATTCTGAATTATTATTCAGCAGGTCAAAATCTGACCAAATTGGGGCATGGTCTGAAACAACTCTGGAACCAATCTCTCAGTTATATAAAGGCTGGGTCATAGATTTACTAATAAAAAGGTAATCAATCCTTGATTGAGATTCATGTTAAAATGGAATAGGAAGTATATTCTCTGAGATTGGGTTTATCCATCTCCATCTGTCTCTTAAGCCTCTATGTGAAATAACTTTCCTAAACAATTTTTGTGTGTGATTAGGATACATTGAAACATAGAATGTCTACCTAGGAAAGGATCAACAGTCTGGTTACAAACACCCCCAACATGAAATCAGTAGGACATTTTATAAGCATTTGTGACAAGTTAAACAAAAATTGAGAGTCAGGATTATTAGGAGAGCAGACAGTAAATCTTGCGAGGGAGCTCGGCAGGGGGACACCGCACTGCCCATGTCGAGTGCATGGGCAGTGCAGTGGCCCACTGTTTTCCCCGGCACCTGTTCTTCGTCAGCATTTTCATGGTAGTGGAACTAGGCGGATTTTGACCTCCACCCGCTGTAAACCCATCAGGATCACGATCCCAGCAGAGACGGCGGAACACTAGAGGTTAGATCGCCAGGGTTTTCATGTGGTGGTCGGACCGTCACAGCAGCGGTGGTCCTGATCGCCACTGCGAGGATGGCAGTCTTAAGACTGACAGTCTTGTAATGAGGCCCTATGTGTATATGTGAAAAGCAATTCCTGTTATTAGCAATATTTATACATTTTAAAGCAAAATAATTATTTTAAACCAACACAGGCAAACTCAAATAATTTAATAACACTGTTCCATATAATCAAACTGAACACACCAATACAGTCTGCAAATCCATGGAAAAGGCTTCTTTGAGTTCTGATTCTACTCACATTGAGGGTGCAGGGTTATTTGATTGTTTTAAACCATGTTTGTTTACTTAAATCAGTCCTGTGGAATAGCATTGTCCATAAGTTCACAACCACTCCTCAGGTATAAAAAACACGTTGACGTATTGAATGTTGGCCTTTCAGCAGGGGTCTGGTTTATTTGAGGTTTTAATAAACAATGAGATCCGGGCCAAGATGGCGGCCGCACAAGAGTGAGTTGCTGCAGGGAGCCTCCTCTCCACCCAACCCAGATGGCTTGAGAGCTGGTTTAGCCTTACCTGGAATGCATGGTTGTGGTGGTCTGCCTGGTTGTCATGCGGTACTGGACATGCAGTGACTACCGCTAACCACATGGCTGTGCTGAAGCACCCTCAAGAAGACACATCGATAGTGAGATGGACCCGCCGAGCAGAGAATGGTCTTGTGGGTGCAGCAGCTAGGGAAGCAGGTATCAGCAAGCGCGCCTGATCAGCATCTGGGGAAGCCTGGTGTTGGCATAAATGAACGGAGGCAGCCTTTGTTGTTAGGGACTGCTTCTAATGCCAGAAAGAAGCTGACCCCTAAGTCCCAGGGGCCTCTCCTCAGCAAGGGACCGACCCAGACAGAGGATGCCAGCATAGAGACCGGACTTAAGGATAACTCGCAGCATGGTGGCGGTCCGATTATTCCTGGAATCTTCAAACTACCACTGCAGGTGAAATGTTCAACGGTGCCAGCAGGGAAGGGGTCGCTCAGCTCGACTACATCTCTATAGGGGGTTCGATCACTTGAACTTTTGGAAGCAGATGAAACTAATCCTGTACTAGGGGTTTGTAGGGACACAGCTGTACAGCCTGATATCGACACCAGCCCTTCTCAGGTAAGTGCTAATACTTGTGATCATTTGTTAGCAGTACTAGAGTAGTCTCTTGCAGCTGGTACAAGTTATTTAATCCTAAAACCTAATTTAGGGACTACACCAGCACTGGCCAATGAAGGAGATAACCAAACCCCCCATATGCATGTTCATGCTCTAAGTGAAAGCACTCCACCACTTCAGAGCACAGAGGACACGAGCTAGAGACACAAGGCACCTTCTGTACAGTTGAATGATGGTGAAGACCTCAGGATATATGGGGGCTATTATGAAGCTACTACTGGCACCATACAGATAAAAGGAATAAATCCTAGGCAGGGTGAGGCTGTGGAGAACTTTTTTTCACTCTCAGATCAATCCAGGGATGTAGATGACCTCAGCTCTTCTTCAGAATTAGACTCCAATAGCAGCTTTACTGTATCCACATCGGGGTTAAGTGAGACAGTATTAAAAAAAGGGACTAAGAAGGTCAGCTTTGGTAAAATAGACGAGGGGAAAGTAGAGAAGAAGCAGAACAAGTCCACAAGGGGGACAAGAGGGATGTTATGGGATTATACAGCAACCCAGCAAATTCACAATAACCCAGATGACCCTCTCTTATTATCTACTGATCTCCCCCTGGGCCTACAGAATCCCTAGAACCTCCTTATCTGGATCTTATTTTCCGGACAATGATGCTACAACATAAACAGACCCAGAGGAATAGCAGGAAGGCTAGGGTTGCTAGTAAGCAACTCCAAGTGTCAGTAAGAAGGATAGCTAAGACCTGCTCGGAGATCAGAGAACGTATCGCCGCAATGAAGACACGCACTAGTGTATTAGAAACCGACTTGGGTGCAGTGGTGCAACAATCAGCTATGCATGAATCACAGACATTCAGAGGAAGATGGAAGATTTTGAAAATCGACAATGCCGTAACAATCTATGAATTCTAGGGATTAAAGAAGGAATGGAAGGGCAAGACAGGCAGACTTATATTATTAAACCATTTGAGGTACCTTTCCTGAACTAGAAAGCTGGGATTGGGAGCGGGAGATACATAGAGCCCATCGGTTTCCACTTCTCTGGAAAAAGCAAAGAGAAGAATCCACGGATAATCAGTCACAACCTAGGGCTGTAACTGTTTACTTTGGTAACTATTTGCTGTGGCAGGCGGTTTTAGAGAAGGCCCGCCCTGACTCAAAGATACATTTTGAGGGTGACTCCATTTTACTTGCCCTGATTACTGTCATACCACTGTCGAAAGGCGTTTGTGATTGAGGCAAATGATTAATCCCTTTTAGGAGAAAGGGGGGAACCATATTCACTGAACCCTGCTGCCTAAAGACTGTGTACAATGGTACTGTACCAGTGCTTTCATCAGAAATTAAGGCCAAAGAGTATGTGGAAAAGCTGACTTAAACTATAGACAGTTAATGGTTCAAGGGCACTTGATCACAGGGTATGAGAGGAGGGTTGATATTACACTATAGTGCTATTCTTTTCTCCCCAGCGATTATATAGAAAGCTAACTAGTAAAAGGACTCTAGGGTTGGATGTAGTTACCGGGTTAGTTGGGGGGCAACCTATCCATCTTACAGACCTAGCTGTCTGGCAGTCTCAATTGGTAGGACTGGGGGAGGGTTAGGCTGGGAGGGGATTGCAGGGTAGGGTGTGGGTATGGGGTGCCATGGGGGGAGTTGAGTGGGCAGGGTGGGGTAGGGAGTGGGGGTGCACAGAAGGTCAACAACTCAAATTTGATGTTTTTACAATGGCAGTTGATGTGGAACAGCTATGTGCAAACACAGATGTATATGAGGTGTGGTAGTAACATGTGCATTGACAAGGTGAATATCAGTGGGCTAAACGATGGTAGGAAAAGGCGCTCACGATTGAAGGAATAAAAACACTTAGGGTGGATATTATCTGCATGCAGGAGACACATATTACTGGTTCCAAAAAATATCTGCTGGAATTTCCTGGGTATCAATTACTGGCTTACACTACACTGGGAACAACAACAAAGGGAGTAGCAGTATTGGCATGTAACAGAGCGATAGAAGTCTTCAAGAAATGAATGGAATAACTGGACCGTTGGGCTATCTTAGAATGTGCCACAGGTAGAACTAGGTTCACCTTATGTTCAATTTATGGATCTAATCTTGACGATCCGAAAGTAATTGATGTTATTAATATTGTAATATTGAATTAGCAGCTTGGGCTTTGCCGATTATTATATGTGGAGATTTGAATAGTCACATTGACAGTAACTTGCCCTTTCAGAATCAGGGATGGTATGCGGGGAGGAAACCTAAAGTGTTCCAGGCTGTGCAAACTCTTGTGCTGAGTCATGGATTGGTCAATGCCTGCCAGCAGTGCAAGGCCCCAGATCCTGGATTCACCTTTTTTTTCCTGTCCGAAGAAGAAATCCATCAGGCTAGTCTACTTCCAAATATCAGCTTCACCATGTGAGGGGTTAAAAAATGAAACGTACCCAAGATTTATGTCTGATCATGACCCCCTGGCAATAGAAACATAAGTATTATATAAGGAACAATAATCTAAGACATGGTCATTTGACAGGGAGCTCATGTTGGATCAGGAATATATTAAACACATGAAGAAATGGATACCAGATTTCTTAGATATTAACTGAGGGCCAGTCCCCATCGAGGTGGTTTGGAAGGCCTTTAAGACAGGAACTCGATGTGAGACCCTAAGTTACAGCTTAAATGAGGAAGAATTGCGCTCTAAGTTTATAAGCGCAGCTCAGGCTAAGCTGGTGACACTGGAATCCCAGATTGTGGAGGCAGCTAGAAATAATCTACCTTTGCAAAGGACTCTCAACAAAATTGCCACGGTAAGGACTAGAATCTCTGAATTCTATTTAGAGTGAGATGCAGGAAAGGCCCAGATGCACCGACAGAAATCCTATGAATTTAGTGAAAAGGTTGGCAAAGTGCTGGCCTTTAGAACAAGACAAAAGATGGAGCGAGGCCTCATTAGCGTAGCCAAGGATAAAGATGGATGGATAGTGAAGGGAGACTGTGCAGGTTTAAGGGTGTTTAGAGAATTTTAGCCAACGTTATATCAGGAGGATGCCCAGGATTCCCATATATTAGAATATAAGATTAACCAATATCTGGGCAAAGCCGCTGGGGGCACAGTTGCATGAGGATGAGAGGAACCAGCTCGCGACTCCAATGCTAGCTGATGAGATTATTGCAGCATTGAGCTCTTTGTCTAGTGGAAAGACCCCAGGTCCCAATATGATCCCCTTAGAGTTTTGTTAAAGTACTTTATGTGGAACTAAGCGATGAACTTCTCACATTATTTAAATTGGTGCAAGACGGAATACAAGCCCCTGTATTGTGGCTGGCAGCGAATATTACAGTCTTTTTGAAAAAAGAAAAAGACCTTTTATTGCCGGGTTCCTAGCTTCCTATTTCTTTAAAAAATAGGGACGCTAAACTCTATGCGAAGGTCCTCGCCACTAGGATGAGCCTGGTGATTAGTAAACTGGTTTCCCCTTGGCAGCACGGCTTCATCCCTAGGAGGGGGACTACTGATCATGTTAGGCAGGTCATAGCTAAGCTATATGCAACTCAGGCAGCAAGGGTTCCTATGTCATTGATCTTACTAGATGCGGAGAAGGCCATTGATCGGGTGAACTGGGCATATGTATGTGTGGTATACTCCTCAAATACAAAGGGCTTTCCAGGGCTTATATCAGAACCCCACTGCACGGTTACAAATAGCGGGGTAGAATCCTAGGCTATTTCGATCTAAAGGGGCACAAGGCAGGGGTGTCCTTGCTCACCTCTGCTCTTTGCACTTTACATCGAACCACTCTTAATTATTCCAATGGAAATAATAATCGGGTGAGTGTTAAAACATTGGTATACACAGATGATATTGCTATAGTATCACCAGATCCAGAGACATTGCTAGTAGAAATCGAGAAAAAAGCGTCTAAATTTGTTGAAGTGTCAGGTTATCTATTAAATAATGCTAAGTGTCAGATAATGATTAACAAATGGGTCATTTTAGAGGATGAGCGGAAGGTTGTGCAAGTGAATTGCTTGGGAGTTGGACTAACAGCAAATATTGACACCATTGTTGATAATAATCTCACCTCAGTGTTAGCTAAGACTACAAAAGAATTACATCATATGAACAACCTACACCTATCGATAGCAGGACAATGTAACGTTATTAAAATTCTCTTCCTTCCCCTGTTTTTTAATTTTTCAGGACCATTCCACTAAAATTCAGTAAGAACTGGTTTAAATGAATATAATACTGAAGAGAGGTGGTTGATGCTTGGCGACGCACATCTGTACCCAAGAAAAAAGTAGTATGTCAACAATAAGTCCTGTGGCGGGTGCCGGCCTGGTGCAAGAAAACCCAACCACCAAGGGTTTCGAGGTGCACACAAACAAAGATGGATATAAAAAACACCTATGTCATGCGCTGTAGGTTACAGAATCTAGGAAAAGAGCAACCAGGGTACTCCAAACAGATAAGTCCAACATCGGGTGACTTTGTGTAAAACCGTTTAATCCTCAGTGTTCGGTAGTTGAATTGTAGTTGAATTGTAGTTCTAAATGTTCTAAAATGTTTAAGTCCACATATGCAAAAGTATATACGGATTACAATCACAGTCTGAATCCTCAGAAAGAGACACGTCTAGATGAGAAACAAAACAGCCAACACGTGTTTCGTCCTCTCGGACTTTTTCAAGGCTCAAAAAGAAACTTTAGAAAGGAGTCACTGATGAAGTTCAGGTTGAAAACCAAAAAATGATGGAATCATATCAAAAATTTAAGTAGTCCAAAAGTAATAGAAGCGCGTTCCATCCAAATCGGGGACCGGTAATTCTTACGCATAACGCCTTATAAATCCGATAGTATGCCCCCAAGTATGGGACATACAGCAAGAAAAAGAGGTCTCAGTAGACCCTGCCTGTATCTCCCCGTAGATTCCTGGAAGGCAATTGAAGACAGTGTATGTACTGTCCCGCAGCGCCTGATAACGCTGCCGTGTTAACAGGAAGGCCTTGGAAAAAATATTCTTAGCTCCTCTGAAATTGGTTCCACTTATATTACTTTCAGCTGGATCACAAGCTCAGCATTACAAGACATTATTCAATTTATATTACACCGCTCTAGAATATTTAAATGGGGAAAGTCAACTGAGATCTTTTGTCCCAAGTGTAACAGCACAGGAGCAGACTTAGTTCATATGTTTTTTAGTTGTGACAGGCTTGAAACACTTTTAATTGATACAACAAACTTATTGACAATAATAGCACACCAGGAAATTGGTTAAATGTCTCAATTTGTATTACTAAGGATTGATGACGAGGTATGTACATGCCAGTCTCAATGCTTTGTGTTTTTGACCAAGGCAGTAATGCAGAGCTGTATCGCTTTAGACTGGCTAAAACGCAAACCTCCAACTTAAAATCAGTGGTTGGCTTGTATACGTCCCATGTATTATTTGGAGATTAGCTTAAAGGCCAAGCCTGCAGAAAGTGGGGAGGAGGGGTAAAGTTTTGGGCCCCATTGTCTCAATGGATAAACAGAATGTAGGTGGTAATCAGTTGAATACAATGAATGTGAAAACCCCTATAACATAATGATGGTATTATATGTTTCAATGTTATTAAGTTTTTTCAGTGTTAACAAAGAGCAGACGCTTATGTACCTTACTATGTGCCTTTTAAATTTTTAAAACTCAAAATAATAAAAAAAGAGATACATTATTCTCTCCAGTGCCTCTGGTACACAGCATGATACATAATGTTAATATAATCAAGCATTAGGGTGCAGGTTTTGTTATAGGCTCACAAAAGTGGTCGAGGATAAGACACCAGTGTAGATGGATTAGACATGTGAGCGAGGGTCTGATGATTTTGGAGATGTGGTAGAAAATTGGCAATTGAAACACATCACAAGTCAGCAAAATATGTCCTCTAGTTCTCTGAAAATCATTTTATAGGATTACTTTGACAATGTAGACAATGATCTGCCATTTGTACGCGCATGATCCCATTTAACACTGATGCCAAAAACATCAAAAAGATAATGAACAAAAAGTAGGGGATTCTGAAAACCATAAAAATACACAGTTAAAGAGTCTTTGTGCTAAAAATGTTAAAAAATCATTAAAGATGATATTGTTTGATTTAGCGTAGGGAAAGGAATGAATAGGAAAGAACAGAAGCTGGCAACTATGTTGAATGTTCCATCTGTACAGGGGCACCCCAAGTGTGGTAATTGCAACCAAGCTATAATGGGGACAGCATACATTTATCAAGATTACTGCAATGCGGTAACACTAAACAAACAGGGGTAAAAATAATCAAATAATCCAGCACCTTCTGTTGGACTAGAATGTTATTTGAACCATCACCTAAGGTCTAATGAATCTCTCTGTTTAGTCCATTTAGTTTTATGGAACCCTGTTTGTGATTATTTGAGTCTGTCAGTGTTGATTGAAATTATTTTGTCATAAAATGTATTATTGCTAATCAGAGAATCGGCTTTCTGCAAATGCCCAGGGTATAAATATAATCTGTAGAAAAATAATTAAACACATTATTTGGTAGAAAAGTCACTGGCAGTAACATTAAATCCAAGGGCCAGATGCATCATATTAATTTGGATAGATAACTTCTTGTTTACTGGTCACTCTCTACTCTGAATACAAGAAATATGGTCTCAGTAGGACAAACCTCAGATGAAATTAAATGAGCTGCCACATTTCTTAACAGCTGCAGTATGTCCATCATATATTTGGGAAGACCTAAGTCTAGTACGGTGCTATGGACAGATAGGATGTTACCATTGTTTTGATAACTGATGAATGTTGTGTGAAGAGTGGAAATTGATTTTTTTTATTGGAAGGCAGTGTAGTTCCTTGGGGTGTGGTGTGATGTGAGTTCTGTGTGGGAGGTTGATGTTGAGTCTGTCTGATGAGTTCTGAATAATTTGTAATCTTCCAGTTAGTTTCTTGGTGATCCCGGCATAGAGGGTGTTCCTACAGTCCAATTTGTTGGTGGCTAGAGTGTGAGTGGCAGTTTTCCTGTGTTTCTTAGGAGCTGTTATAGGTTGGTTATTAGCTGAGGTATGTACACACCTACCAATAGCAATAATGGCCCCAAACCAATGTTAGGGTCCAGTCAAGGTCTCAAAACATTAGCCCCTGGCTCAACCTCTGGTAGCCTGGCAACGAACAGGCTGGCTTACCTTAGGAGACAGGTATGTAAAGCATTTAAATACACCAATACAGTAAATAAGTAAGACACAACAAACAATAAAAAAATCCCACACCAATTTATAAAACTATTTTTTTTTATCTTTAGAATGACAAAAATCCAATATACCCTGAGTTACGAATTTTTAAAGATTAAATAAAAAATGTGATTTCTTGTGCATGGAAATCAATAGCGCCAACTGAGGACATCTGATCATACTTGACAGCGATAAATTCAAAGTTTGAGACTGACCACAATGGAGCCATGCAGGCTCAAAATTTTACCTCTGCATGTAGAAACTTTTCTGGAGCTTTTCTCTCTCTACTTTGAGTAGTCCTCCTTAGCATGTCCATTTCAATGCAGTGTTATCTGTCTACTTTTCTGTAATGTCCTGGTCAAATCCTGGAAGTCTGGAGCACTGGAGCTTTCAGTGGAACAAACCTCAAATTCATGCCGGGTTCAGGTTGAAGGTAGTCGGCTTGACTCACGACGTTGGGTCGGTCCACTTATGGAGCTTTTTCCAAAAGTTACTTCAAACTTTTACTAACTTCTAGAACTTCCTCTTGAAGGTTCAAAGTGTCCAAAACACCAATCCAAGGGGCAGATTTAAGAGCCCCTATCGCCTCCTTGCACCACATTAGCATCATTGTTCTTATGCTAATGGGGCCCAGCAAGGCCAAATTTGTCATGTCAAATTTACAAAGTGACGGAATGCATGCAGTGCACCACTTTGTAACCCCATAATGTATGCAAGGGGGGTATTCACCCAGTAGGGGGGGACAACAAATGGTAAAATGAAACCTAAAAGATTTCTTTGTGTTATTTTTTGGGGCATTTTTAATTGTTTTCAATGGGCCCCTATGTACTGTTCAGGGTTAGCTCCAAAATTGTGGCACTAACCCTGAACAGTACAACAATAGCGTTAAAAATTCCTATGCTAAATCTGGCCCCAAGCTCTAGAAGCTCGGAGATGGTCCTAGGAAGTTTGGGACTACAGTTCCTGCAATGCACCTGGCCAAATCCTTTAAAGGTCCACTGTACGCACTCCAAGCTGGGGGCTTTTGTGTTAGTTGGTGCAAGCTAGCTATGTTGCACTGGTATTTACAGGGAACCCACTCCTTGGTCCTTTTAGAAGCAAGACAATGTCCTCAGGGCTGTTGTTACAGTGTGCAACAGGAGCAGTACTTCAGAGTGCAGACCTTTGGTTTGCAGATCAGCATTTCAGCAGGGCAGTCGTTCTTCTTGTGGTTTCAGGCAGCAGTTGCAATGCAGTTCAGTCATAGTTATTCAATCATCTTGGGAGACAAGTAGGGGGGCAACCCTGTCCAATGAGATGCGGGTGGCACTCAAAAGCATGACATCTTCCTTCAAAGTGTGGCATTTTCTTGTCCCACAAAGCACTGCACTTTGAAATCCAAGATTGATGATTTCTCTCCAGAGGAGAAAGACCTGGTTAAACCAACCTACTGGTGTTGCTCATTTCCAGTAACACTCCCCCTCCAGACCATCTGGAAATTACTTCCTGGGCCTGCTATCTATCTGTGGGGTACAGGGTGAGAGGGCAGGCCTGGCTGGCTTTCCTTTCTGTCCTGCTTCATTTGAAGCCCAGTCCACTTCCTGGTCTGGCCTCTGTAGCTGCAGAACTCTCCCCATCAGATAACCTCTGCTCAGTGCAGGTCACTTAACACCTCATCAAAGCAGCCTGGCAAGTCCTGTTAAGGTTGACTAATCAGGGGTGCTAAAGTGATTGTGCTCTCTCCCCTGACATGCTGCTGCCTTTCTGGTTTGCTGCCTTTCAGCCCAACCTTCCTCTTGTCTGGGAAAAAGGACTGGACTTGCAACTTGAACCCAGGACACCAGAGTGACTCCAAAGGGCTAGTTTGCTGGCCTCCTTACCTGAGTCTCAGGGACACAAAAGGCTTCCTTCATCTTTGACACACACCTGAACCCAGCCTGGGAGAGTCCTTACACTCCAAGTATGGTGTGCCCCACCAGTCCTGGATGCTTGGTAGTGGTGCTGAAAGTGAACAGATAGCCAAAAATCAAAAGTGGGTACTTAGAAACCTTTTGGCTAAAAACTGCTCTGAGAACCAAAAGGAGACAAGGACAAACTTGGTTTCTATACTGCCAAGGTGCACTGCCAGTCAAATTGACTTCTTCTCCAGGTACCTTTTTCTCCACTGCAGTAAATCCTATATGGCGGTCCTTCTCCAAAGGGGTATCCTGCCTCATTGAACTGCATTTAACTACAGTCCTCGCCCTCGTCCAACTGGAGATTTTCAACTTCCATTTCAGAGTTTAAGTCTGACTGTAGAAATCTTCACTGTGGTTTTGACTCGAGTCTATCTGATGACAACGCTTCCTCCTCGGGCACCTCCTGCAGCCTCGCCTCACTGAACTTTACCTTCTCAGAACATTTTTCTCAGAAATTCTTCTAAGTCAAAAAATATACGCTGACCGGGCCCAATCTACTTCTTGTATCCAAACCCTACTACATGAGGTTCAGCCATATTCTTCAGCTTTGACTCAGTCTTGCATGACTAGGTGTCCACTTTGGTCCTTTAATCTTTCATACCTCTGGTTCTAGTCATTGCATTTTTGTTGTTTTGGTGTCACAAATATGTATTAAAATGTATTCTATTTTTCTAAATTGGTATGGGATTTTTCTTGTGTTGTGTTTCCACTTTATAACTGTTTGTGTGCTACATAAATACTTTAAACATTGCCTTTAAGTTAGGACTGACTGCATTTTTTCCAATCTACCAAGGGATGAGCACAGGCTAATTTATTACATTTTAGTAGTTTGCCTTGCAAGAGGTTGTGGTTCACACTGCAGTAAACCAACAACCCAATTTCTCGCAATGGCAATGCAAGAAATGTTGGAACCACAAAAAAGTTTTGCCAGCCACTCTGAGTTGCATAGAACAAAGCAGCTTGTATCAGAAAATCACAGTAAATTAGCCTGACACATTTATAGTTGTTCAAGTTGCTGGAACTATCAAACTGCATGTTGCAGCAGATTTAAAGCATGTTGCAGGGCATTACCTCATACACAAAGAAAATTACAGAGTTTTGAACGTTGAGCAGTCAATCATTAGGGACACTTTTCTCTGATACCAAGGCCCTCATTACAAGCTGGGTGGAAGAGAGTATGGTATTTACTACACCTGATTAATATCACTACCCTCGAATGAGTTACTTAAGCGGTGTATTGAGGTTTCAACTAAAAAATGAGGCATAACATCCAGAATCTATATTTAACACACCAGATTCTGCATGTTTTGCCTTTTTGTCTGATATTTTTCCCATTGAGTTTTAGCAGGTTTCATCTGCCAGAATATATCAAAGGAAAACTACTATAGGGTAATAATTATCACATGACCAGTACTTCTGACCCCACCCCACCCACACACCGCAAACTCATGTTTGCACAGGTATCAGAAATTAGCCCTGAATAAAGGCCTTAGAGTTAGTAAACAACCACAGTTGAAATGTTAGCTGGTATACAGCACAAGAACATTCAGGAAAATGTGCTGCTCAACATATGGTACGAAGCTAATTACACATCAATTAGAGAACAAATGAATGGGTCCAACTTTTGAAAATGAATGGAAAAGTACAAGGGGAGATTGACGCCTCTGTCCCAGCGTAATTTCTCATTTATTTCTTATTTAATAACTTTCCTTGTGCTAAGCCTGGAAAGATGTGCCAACTGCAAGGGAGAACTGATGCCTTTGCTCAAACGCACTTTTTCTTCTTTTTTTCCTCCACAGCGGAACGTTGTTCCCCATGGAGAAAACCCTTCCTATGCACCCCACCCTGTGTGGTAGTGGTATTTTCCTTTTCTTATCTTGGGGGTTACTACAGCACTGTGTTGGAGTAAATCTCCCACTAGGTTCAGGGTGGAAATAGGACAAAGATGAGCATGTAAATTCCCACAAACATTATGTTTGTGGATTTCCCTAGCTTTTAAAGTAAGCCACACCCTATAAAACCAAAATGGCATCTTGAGTAAGACTTATAGGTGTAGATCGCTCTTCTCTCATGGTAGAAAGAGCTACACCCTTAAACCATTTACTGATGCCAGGAATCCATTTGCGAATTATTAGGATGTTCAAAACTGTAAATTAGGATGTAAATGTACCGTTGTAGTTGAACGTACTCTTGTGAATAGGCCCCAATATCTTTATATACCACAGTGCTGTAACTCATTTCATATGAATGAAGTTAATGTGTAGCGCTTAGTTCCTTTTGAGAAATTGAGAGTCATAGAAATGCAGGAAGATCTTTCAAAAGGCAGTACTACAGTTGTGGGTTTCCTTTGGATGCCAATTATAATACGTCTGTAACATGCAGCTAAAAGTCCGTTTACCTCTGGTTAAACCTAAAGGGTGCTGCTACCTTGCAGGTTGGAGGGTGTTTCCAGAACATTCTAGAGTTGGCCAAAGGTAGGCTGGCCAAAAAGTGTCGAGCTGATAAAAACATCGGCGTGGGGATGTTAGGATTCATCCGGTTACTGCAGTGAGTAATGCAAGGGACCATCATCATTCTACTGTCACTCTCCAAACGATGGAAATACTTGCATTTGTCTCAAAAAATTTCCATCTTCTAAAAAAGCGTTCAACTAGATAAATGACAACTGCTAAGAACTGTGTTCAAACTAGGTAGCTACTTTCCAAATATTGTAGGCTTCCTGAAGTCATGCTGTGTAATGACGCCCGTCTTCTTACGAAAACTACTAAGATAATAATGTTTCATTCCTTGAGACATAAACAAAAACTAGCTTGGCAAATTGTAACATATCAAGCTGGCCAGCAATTTGACTGAATATAATGAGATGTTATTTGTCAAACTTTATTCAGTGTTTTCCCCGCCCGCGAATGTGTTGCCTGGCTGTTGTTTACATTTAGATACAACAAAATGTGTTTCTATAGACAGTCTGTGCCTCAGCACAGCAGTCTATAAATTGCCACCTAAATGAGCGCGAGAGGCAATTTGCTTTAACCGGTAGAGGAACGCACAGTATGAGCAACTGACAAAGTGCTTACTGCTGTTTGATGTTGGTTGAACTGAGACTGATACACATGCTTGACAGTACTTCTTATTTTAGCTGTTTTGGCCGCTTTATTTGACGAAATTGTAGTGCATTGCACCATCATACCCCAGATGATTCTAATTGGGTTATCGTCCAGGTTTCAGAGTGCCTAGTTGAAAAGAGTGTTGTTATAAGTTTGGCCTTTGTTGAAGTTGATGAGTGCTGTGCATGCCATTTAGAATCATGCTTTAAACACGGTTCAGTAATGATAATGCATAAGCATGAAGTGTTGCACAAAAAGGAGATAATGCACACTGAAACTCCTGCAGATACTTTAGGAGTGATCTGTATCATAAAACAAAACATCCTTTGATGTGCATTCCTGCTCCACCAGTGAAATGCAATATGGAAAATGTGTAGTGGTGAGAAAAGCCCCAAACCTAGAGACAAAGCTGAAAAAGCCCAGAATATTTTATGGAGTCCACAGAGGATCAGCAGAAGCCCAGCCTCTTAAAGCAACATTAATCTGTAAGACAATACTGCATGGAGTGAGTCTAAGAGACAGAAGTCCAACCCTGGATGCCCTCTTAGATACCCAAGAGGTACTGTGTGAAGTCCACCCAGGAGTGAAAATAGCACAAACACTCAAAGTATTGTTATAGATGACAGTATAGCTACATAGAGTCACCCAGGAGGAACACAAAGAGCGCACACTCAAGGACATGCACCCACACATCAGTAATGGGGCTATCAAGATCAGCAGAGTTGAGAAATTCCAATTCAAGTGAAAAAACAAAGATGTCTAAGTAAAGGGTCTATGGCTTCACCCAGAAGTGATGAAGACATAACCCAAATAAAGACACAGATATTCTGGTACTGTATTGCATTACGAATTTATATTGATATGGCTACAGAATCAGTGGAGGACCATGACTTTTGGCGACATGATCTAAGTGTAATGTGACACGTAGGTAAGCATGTTTAGGGATGAGGGGTTAAAGAATAGTTTGAGAACGCACATCATCATAAATGTGGATACTTATTCTGCATTTAGGGTTTAAAATTGTATTAAGATGGTATGTGCTTGGTATGACCAATGGTCAAACATGGCAGCAGTATTTTAGTAGTTCTCCAGGCTGGCCTACATAGGTCAGAATAATCCTGAGCTGTTTAGTGATATCTGCACGTGTTACTTTCAAGCAGCTGTGGAGAAAGGCAGCAAGAAGGTCCCATTTTTCTAATCCTTTTTCTAGTCTTTCCTTTAATGCTTTTCTTCTATCATCAGTGTGATCTAAGAAGCTCTTTTCTATAGGCGTCAGTAAGCAGGTTAGATTATTGCGATGTGCATAAACTGTCCCAAATGTCAGTGTCGGCTCAAAGAAATCCCTAACTAATTTTATGTTATGTTCTTTAGCTAATTTGTTTAGAAACTCAATCACAGGCACAAAAGAAAACACTACATCTAAATTAGAGTAGAAGTATTGAACATGTTCCTGATTATAGAATCTTGTTAATAGCAAACTACAACTTATCCCGTATGTTAATGGCACACTATGGTAAGTAACCCCTTCTTGTACTGACGAAGGAATCTTTGTGCACACATAGCAATTTTTCGCATCCATTGTGTCAACATACTCATTCAGCAAGCGATACAAGACATTAGTAGATAGTTCCTCTTTTGAATCAGTTCCCTCATGCAAGTATTTTATATCCTGCTCAAACCTCTCCCATGGTGTTAGTGTAGCAGTTTCAGGAGTTGAAGCATTGTTAGTAGCACTCTTATCCACCAATGGCATTCCCACAATCACACCTATAATTATTATTACGCACTTAATGCCTAAAATAACACTCAACCAACCAAGCATCCTACCCTTATCATTATCTCTAGTGTTACTCATGATCTATAAAGAATCAGAGAGCAGAATAGGAACAAACAAACAATCACCTTTGAGGTAGACCAAAAGCTCTTTTTTTTCTCGTTCAAAGTCTCTTTCTCTTTAGCAAGTATTTACAGCGTTTCACTCACTCCCAGGACCCTTTGTCAAATCAGGTTAGCAGCTTGTCATAATCGGTTTTTCAGAGTCAATTCAGGTTATCAGTGTCATATCCGGTAATTTATCAGTCTTTTTTCAGGTTTCCTTCTTTATTCAATTTTTCAAAATTTTAACACAGTCTCTTTTTATGGTTGAATTCAGGTGCCGTAGTATTGACCTGGAATTTCTCGATCAAAACAGAATGCCAAGAATTCTTGTTGCCATTCAGCTGAGGTTGCATACGCCCATTCAGGACCTGCGTATCATCTGTTTGCAATTCTCTTTCTTTTCAGTTTGCGATCACCCTGTAACTCTCCTTCACTGAGATCTTCTTTCCTGGTTGTGTCAACTTCTTCCTCTATTGCTTCGTTAGGAATCACTCTCTCCTTTGCAGCTTGTGGCTCTGGCCAGTTATCTCCTTTAAGTGTTTTCTTTCCACTCGACCTGTCAGTGTGTTGAACAGTGCCCTCCTCTTGTGCTATGGTGTTTTCTCTTGATGGACCTGCATGCGGCTCAGGAGGAGTCTGGATGCTCTGACCTCCTTCCGCCTCCCCTCCTTCACCTTCATGGTCAGTTATGGGCTCAACTTCAAACCCGTATCCGTCTGCTTCTGGGAGAACCTCTCTTTGTGTCGGTTCCCCTGTTACCTCAGCTGAGATAGGCTCACTGTCACCTCTCTGAATCTCGTTTACTGTTTGAGTGATTAAGCCATCCTCAGTGAGCTCTCCTTCAGTCTCAGTTCCCCTTTGATTACTCTCCGGCCCTGAGACTTCCTTTTCTGCAGCTGTTGTTTTGGACACTTCAAGTTCCTCATCAGTTGGACATGTCACCTTCTTTGTGTGACTGGCATGTATCCAATTTGGAAGACCTGCACATTTCACTGCAGTAGTAGTTGTCAGTATTACTTGATATGGCCCCTTCCAATGTGGCTCCAAACACGACTTCCTCACGTGTTTCTTGACAACCACCCAGTCACTGGCTTTCAAGGTGTGACCTGGATCACTTATCGGTGGCAATGTGGTAGCTTCCACCTGGTGAGAAAAAGAGCGGACCACGTCAGCCAGACCCTTGCAGTAGTCCAATACCATATCATCTGTGATATTCACAAGAACATTGCAGACACTGTGGGCAATCTCATAGCTCGGCCCATAAGAATCTCATGAGGAAATAGGCCTGTTTTCTTGGCAGGTGTGTTTCTCATTGACATCAGCACTAAGGGTAATGCATCTGGCCATTTCAAATTGGTAGCTGCGCACATTTTTGCCATTCTCGACTTCAAGGTACCATTCATCTGCTCCACTAATCCTGATGTTTCAGGGCGATAGCTTCAATGCAACTTCTGTTCAATGTTCAATGCAGCACACAAGAGCTTAATCACCTCATTGTTGAAGTGTCTTCCCCTATCTGATTCTAAAGGTATCGGAAACCCGAAACGTGGTATCAACTCCCTAAGCAGCAGCTTTGCTCCTGTAAGACTGTCATTCCTACGTGCAGGGTAAGCTTCAATCCAATGACTGAAAATGCACAGAATTACCAACACGTATCTCAGACCTCCACACACAGGCATCTCAATAAAATCCATCTGCATTCTGCTAAATGGACCTCCTGCTCTCCCAATGTGGCTCAAACTCACCACGGTCCCTTTCCCCGCATTCATCTGCTGACAGATGATGCACCTGTGACAGATGACCTCTGCAGCTTGTCTGAATTTGGGATTGAACCAATCGATTTTGAATAACCTGATCATTGCATCTCTCCCAACATGTGCTCGACCATGGTAAAACCTTGCAAATTGTGACAAAAGACTGTTTGGCAAAACCATTTTCCCCTCCTCTGAAACCCATAAGTCATCAGATCTCTGTACGCACTGCATTCTCTGCCAGGAACGTTTCTCCTCTTTACTAGCACGTCCCTGCAATGATTTTAGCTCATCTAGTGTGTCAACCACCCTTAAGGCATACCCTGAGCATGTTTCATTTTCAGTTTCAGGTAACAATTCCCATTGGTCTTGAAATGATATACAGTTCAATGCACAAAACCTTGCGACTTGATCTGCATATCCATTTCCCATTGACGCAAAGTCTTGTGACTTAACATGAGCATTGCATTTCACCACGGCAATTTCAAGAGGTAACTGAATCGCATGCAACAAGTCCTTAATTTTCTCGCCATTTTTCACTGGTGAACCAGAAGAGGTCATGAAACCCCTCGGTGACCACAGCTGGCCAAAATCATGTACAATTCCGAATCCATATCTGCTGTCAGTATAGATAGTGACTTTCAGGTTTTCAGCTGCGTGGCATGCCCTAGTAAGAGCAATTAATTCAGCCACTTGAGCGGAGTATACTCTTTCGAGCCAGGAAGCTTCTAAAATACCAGTGATTGTACACACGGCATATCCAGCTCTCAGTACTCCTACTGCGTCTCTCAGGCATGAACCATCAACAAAGATAATGTAATCATTTTCTTCCAATTGGGTATCTTTAATGTCAGGTCTCGGTTTGGTGCACAGATCTGTTACCTCAAGACAAATATGCTCTACCTCCTCAGCATCATCAATGTCTGTATTATCAATAGGAAGTAAAGTTGCCGGGTTCAATACAGTACATCTCTTCAGAGACACATTTGGTGATCCCAGTATAATTGTTTCGTACTTTGTCAATCTCGCATTTGTCATATGCTGAGTCTTTGTTCGGGTCAACAGGATTTCAACTGAATGTGGGACCATTACTGTTAAAGGATGTCCCATCACTATACCTTCACACTGCGTGAGGCTTTGACCAACTACTGCAACTGCATGCAAACATCCCAGTAAGGCCACTGCGACTGGGTCCAAAGTATCTGAAAAATATGCCACTGGGCAGTTTGCACCTCCATGGACCTGTGTCAGGACAGACAAAGAACAAGCATCACGTTCATGACAAAACAGTACAAAAGGCTTTGTGTAATCAGGCATACCTAAAGCTGGTGCCCTACACATGCTTTCCCTCAATTCCATGAATGCCTTCATCTCTTTCTCGGACATGGTTATGGCACCCGGGACATCCTGGACTTCTTTAACAGTCAATCTCACCAAAGGTTTAGAGATAATCAAGAAATTGGGAATCCACTGACGACAGTAGCCCAACATTCCCAAAAACATCCTGACATCTCTCTTTGTTGTCGGGGGATTCATCTGCAATATGGCTGTCACCCTTTCTTTGGATATTTTTCTAGACCCTTTCTCAATCAGGTGACCTAAGTACTTCACCTCTTTCTGACAGTATTTCAGCTTCTTTGGGGACTCTTTATGCCCATTTTTTCCCAAATGGTTCAGTAAGGCAATTGTGTCATACCTGCAGTCATCTTTTGTTCTGGACGCAATTAACAAATCATCAATATACTGCACTAGAGTCGAACTGAAAGGCAGTTCTAATGACTCCAAATCCTTCTTCAGTATCTGATTGAAGATGGAAGGTGATTCAGAAAACCCTTGAGGAATTCTACACCAACTGTAAACCTTGTCCAGGAATTTGAAACTGAAAAGAAATTGGCTATCCCCATGAAGAGATACTGAAAAGAATGCTTGAGACAGATCCACAACTGTGAACCATTCTGCATCACATGGAAGCTGAAACATGATCACGGCTGGATTTGGCACTATGGGGCAACATTTTACCACAATCTCATTTATTTTCCTCAAGTCTTGAACAATTCAAACTTTCCCACAAGGCTTTTTCAGACCCATTATTGGTGAATTACACTGGCTGCTCATCACTTCTTTTAGAACACCTTGCTTTATAAAGTCTGCAATTATCTGTGTCACCTGTATAAGGACGTCTTGTGCCATGTGGTACTGCGGTACCTGGGGAAACACTGCATTTGGCTTCACCTCTACTTTGACCGGTTCTACTCCTTTCATTAGTCCCACTTCTTTTCCTGTCAAGTCCCACACCTTTTCTGTCACTGTTCCCTGTAATTCGACTGGTAAACCCATCACTGTGAACATCGGGAATAGCGTTATCAAAGGGTATTCTTCATTTGCGGTTTCCGTCTCTAACTCTGAGAACTGACCATCATCCCCTTCATCATCACTGTTTGTCTGCACCTCAATCCCTTCATTGGAACAAGTAATTGAACACCTTGTCTTACACAGCAAGTCTCTTCCCAGTAGGGATACGGGACTCGAGTCACAGACTACAAATCTATGTAATCCCTGGAAGGTACCAATCTCGACTTGGGCTGGATCTGTAATCGGATTTGAACTGATTTGCTACTCCTACCACCCTTATGGTACGCCCTGAAAGTGGCAATTTCGGAACCTCTGCACTTCTGACTGTAGAGCTAGGAATGAAACCTTATGACCCATCACCTTTCCTTCTACATAAGGTCCCCTCTGATCTACTTCTAGGGACGCTGCAAGCCTGCACTCCTCACTATCTGAACAATCATCCGACCATTCATCGTTTATTCCATCCTCACCACGCAATGGGAACTGTTGTACTGTGTTATTTTGACTCACTGTTTGACCTGTGACCTGTTGAGGAAGCATCACCTGTTGCTGTCCCATTGGAGCTAATGTTATTTGCATTTTCTGTCTAGGTACCATGGGAATCTGCTGTTGTACCTGCTGCATTTGTGCTGGTTGAACATGTGGCATTTGCATTTGTTGCATAGGTTGGAGACCCTGCATCTGCACCATGTTATTCTGCAAATTTGGATTTTGGCCCCTCACTTTTGGACCCCTCACATTCTGAAATGTACCGGTATCATTGCTTTGTTGAACAGCACCATCATTGGGCATTCCCACTTCCAATGCCCCACGCCCCAGCACGCTTGACATGGTGAAACCTTTTTCATCATTTTGAACTACAACAGTATTGATATCTGGACCACTGTTCACAAAACCTCCTCGACCTCTCGGTTGTGCCTGAAACACTCCAATTCCTTGCGGTTGCTGCTGTACCATCTGCTGTATCCCATTTCCCTGCAACCCTGCTTGCGCTGCCTTAATCTGCATCACCATCACTTTCTCTTTCAACTTTCTCTGCTTCAATTCAATTTCGTCACTACAGTATTTTGCATATTGCAACACCTCATCAATCGGCTTCGCTTGCCAACAGATCAAATGATTATTAATCATCTGGCTAATCTCCGGTCTCAGCCCTTCGACAAACCTGAACACAAGGTGATTCATGTCTTTCGGTTCTATGATCTCTGTGCCACTGTAATGTTTGAATGCCTTCAACAACCTCTCATAGTAAGCATGTATCGACTCTTTGCCCTCCTGTGACGTTCGATCAATTTTCTGCCAATCAGTCACTTTCGGCGACACTTTCTGCTTTAAAAACTCAATCACTTTGTGATAATACCTCATCACCTCAGAAGACAGTGCACCGGTAACCTTGTCCCTTGCTGGTTCCTCTGTCGGCCAATCCACACCCCTCTTGCACTCAGGCCATAAGTCAGTTGGAACTATTATCTCAAACAGGGTATTCAAGTCTTCCCAGAGACATTTCACAAGTTTCACAAACTGTCCGTCTGCTGGTACCATTCTATCGGCTTCTCTCTCAATCATTTGTGAATGACAAGATGTCATCCCTAGACCACGGTACATGTACTAGAACCCCTCCAGCTGTCTCTCTCATCGATAACATCTTTATTGTGCCCGTGTCAGGTGCAGCTTTCGCCTGCTTTGTTTCCGGGCCATCACCTTTCTCTTTATCTCTCTTCTTTGCCCATCTGCCTTCCCATTTCTCTAATACTCCCAAATTTGAGCACTCTGCAGTATTTCTTTGAGGTGTGCCTTCATCCCGGTAGATCTCATGTGATCAAAATCTTTAGGCTCGAAGTCTAACCTATAGCTCCTCTTCAAATGCTTAGTACTCTCTATGTCTATGCCGTATTTGTCTGCTAGGTTTGCCAACCTCTGATGCACCTTGCTCACTTCCTTGGTTATTTTGGGGCACAGATACCTCAATTCTGCTTCTGTGTATGATTCTAATCTGTTCACCCCCCATTGTCCCTTCCACTAGTTCCGTGTCTTCTGCACCCAGCCTCACAAAATTCAGATATTCTTCCCTCTCTGACTTCTCTGTGGTCCCAGTAGTAGTCTGCGGAGTGTTGAGCTTATCCAACCATTCGTTCAATTGTTGCGCTGTTAAGCCTTGCAACTAGACATTTTCAGACTGCATCATTGGTGTCTGTGTCGTATTGGTACTCATTACCTGAGGGGTTAATGTTCCCAACCCTGCTTGCCTCATCGTCTCCAAAGGAACCCCAATCGATCGGACTAAAGTCCAACAAGGATCTGGACCTTTCAGCTATCTGTCCTCCCTGTGTCATTCCCTGTAAGTTTCCGATAGACCCTCCTCTTATTGCCTCTTGGGTCATTACTCCCTGATCACACATGCCAGACTTACCTTGTGCATACAGCGGTACTGGTGGACCAACAGTAATTGGCAATGATATAGCAGCTGATGATTGTCCAATTCCCAAACCCTGTGGAGCATTAACTCCCATAGCTTGATTCATCATGGGTGCTGTAGCTACTGACTGCGGTCCTGCAACAGAAGTGTAATTCGGAGCCACCTGTTGCTGTGGCTGGGGCAGCAATTGCGGAGTTGGCTCAATCTGCACCAACTTTGATCTTGTATATACTGGATCAGGTGGCACCATCAGACTTGTAGTTGTCTCTAGTACGGGAACATCAGGATAAAGCCTCTAAATCTGTGGTGGCTGCAACTGTATCTGTGTCTCTGGCGCAGTGGGTACACTGACACCATTCTGTATCAAAACTGTATCACTTGTCTGCACTGTATTGGTGATTCCCTTATTTTGTTCCGGGTCTTCAGAACCCACACTAGTGCTCTGTACATTGTCATTTATGTCATATAGTGGCGGACGATCATGTAACAACTGATTAAGAAACTCTTCATCGTCTGAATCATCTTCATCTACCCAAAACCTCTAAGTCTCCTTTGGCTTACTAGAGCCCTTGTCTGTTTTACATGTGACTTTCTTTCCCTGTGTCTCATCTTCTTGGGTTATTGCCGGAAACATCTTAATTCCGTCAACTATTCCCCTTCTCCACATTTTGGTCTTGTTGTCCCATTTAGCTTCCGCTAAAGTCTTTTCTGCTCTTTTCATTCTCCTCATAAATTTCTGCTGCCTCTGTTGTATGGCCATTAAATCCCAGACTGATAATGCCTTATACTGAGCTGGTCTTGGGGCGGTTTTTGCACACTTAACATCAACTGCAAATTTTCCAAAATTCTTATATTAAACGTTTTGTATTCCGGAAACGCCAAACATCCCTCCTTCTCTGTCAAGTTGCACCACTGCTTCAACCAAAGACATGGCATGACTCCCTTCTCCTCCATTACGATATAAGCTGGAGTACCCTCAGGCGGTGTAGGCTCCCCCGCACTCACTGTAATGTATGTATCTCCCCTCAAAGCACACTTTAAAGCCTTGAAAAATGTCATTTTTGCGTCTTTTATTTTGTTTAGAATCTAATCAGGAAGTGACTTTAATCCTCAGAACACTCTTTGCCTACCTTCTCAACCAATTGCCTCTCACGGACGGCTGCCAATCCGTGCGCGACCCTTCTCAGCAACTGACCTATCCCAGCGCGGCTCAAATGACGTCAAACACACACACTCTGCGGCTGACAAAGTCTTGCAGCTTTAACAACAAAAACCCAACTTTGCCGGCTTACTACAGGAAGGGTAACACATTCGCTTCAGAACTTTACAGAGATTTCACTTGAAGCCTCGCCCGCTACTCTCTCCTTCTCAGCTCCCGCACTTGCAAGCAGAATTCGACCCGCAAATCCTACTCTCGACTTGTCAATGGTGCACTTTAGAACTTGCCAAATCTCCATTGAACGTTTCAATCACACAATTCGACTAAAACTCGACTTGTCAACCACGCCCGATTGACCTATTAAACCGCACAAATTACAACATAAACCAAGTGTCTCATACACTTCTCAATATACTCCTGAGTCTTAGACCACACCGGGTCCGTACATCACCAACAACCACGTGGATAATTTTGAGCACAAAGCGCCACACTCACATGAAGTTCGCCGACTTCCCTACTCTCATTCTGCGGAGTACACCCACTCCTACTAAAACAACATTACCTGGCCTAAACCCACACAAATTTCACAAATCACCTGCAATTTGCATAAGCTGAGCAAGCGCAAATTCTACACCATGCATACTAAAATGCCGAGAACATACCCAACTCACTTAGGCAAGCTCCGAGATTCAGGGAAAGTCATGGGGAATTTAGAGACACATCATACCTCCAATTTGCATTATTTCAAAAAACACTTTTAAACAATGGTCCCTCGTCCTAGGGCCCCAAAGTGCCAGAACCGTAGCTCTGCTGCCAAAACTGTTAACGCGTCCCTTTCTGATTATTTTATTCACTCTGGGACTCGTTTTAGGCCAATGAATCTTTTGACCCTGATTGAAGACACCTTAGGACGAGATAACTGATCAACATGTCAATCAATATGTCAATAACGTCATCAATAAGATTGAGGAACCACCATGACCTCACAGTCATGAATAACCACACCAGTTTAGTACGATTATATGAAGTTTATTCCCTATTGATTACAATTCTATTAGCACGTTTCTAAGTCTCAAAATCAAGAAACACATTAGCATAGTCATAATATGGCAACTTGAATAAGATTTCAATAAGGTGAGAATCACAAACATTAGAACATAGCACGACGTCAACATAGGTTAACCTCAGCAGAGTATCATTAGTGCGTTATTCAACAAAACATTGAACCAGTCATTTGTCTGTTTGCGTCCGTTTAGTAAACCCCTTAACTAACCTCGAAATAGCATTGGCATGTTGGGCTTCATGCAAAACAATTTGGTAACACGAATTTGGAAAAACATCTAACTATGGTCCCTGTCAAAAGAATCAGTTGGTACCTAGAAAGGAAAGGCAATCAGACAATTACAATTTCATCATCATATAGTTACCCTCTGCAATGGGTCAGCATACAGATTCCGTCTTCGTCCTCAGGAGATCAGTTGATTTGCCATCAGTCAGGGAAACACAGCAAGACGGGTAAAAAGGGACACTTCTCTCATAAGGAGGAAAACTATATATCGGGCAAGGCAAAACAAGGATGTTTTGAAGAACCAAACAACAAAGTCTCTATGCAGAGTGACAAAGTGTCTGGGTCATAACAAGCTCGCAATGGCATCTCTCCTAATGGTTCCTCGTGTCAAAGGTTTTTATCCCTTTTATGTTGTACAGTCCCCTAATTCTTCATTGGTCAGGGTTGGCACCCCATTATCTCCATCCAATAGAGTTTCAATGATTTCATCAAAATTGTCACCCCATAACAGTTCTCACGTAGTTTATTGGTTCTTATGATTGACGTCTCCAGGGGGCAGAATGTCCGGTATGATTTCATACTCTTGTGGTCCTCTCGCATCTTCAGTCAGTAGGTCCATTGTCTGTACCGGTTCAGGTGACCTTGTACCTGATACTAGTCTACAGTGTTGCATTTAGCAAAAATGTTTCTCCTAGCAAGTCAAATTTCATGAGAACGGTTCTACTATGGTTACATTCATCCTTTAGCTTTGGAAAAATACGAGTACATGTCCTTCAGGAAGTCAGCACACTGCACATTAGAAAAACACATTTAATTTGAAAAACCGGGCAGCTAGGCCTCGACTTATGCTAACTAAATCCTAATGATTTATTAGCAAAACCTTAACATATAGGTGGTCATTACAACATTGGCGGTAAAAGCCGCTTACCGCCGTGCAGAAGACCGCCAACAAACCGCTGCGGCAGCGGAATTCCGCCACAGCTATTATGACCCACATCTCGAAATCCGACAAAATTCAGACACCCACACAAGCCCGCCACACCAAAGGTCAGTGATAAACTGGTGAAAACAAAACCTCCACCGTCACGCCAACAGAAATACGCCCACTCTATCACGACACATGAATCCATGCTGCGGTCTTTCAACCGCGGTATTCCATTGGCGATACACACCGCTGCGCCCAAAATACACACACTTTTACAAAACACAGCCACATTGGACAATTCGAAATACACACACCTGAGACACATACACACACCACTCCCACACACCCATTACAATATAAAACACACACCCACATCACCTACAAACCCCTACGACCACTATTACAGAGAGAAGGCCACAAAGAGACACCACCATCCACAAACTAGCAGCCACAGGTACTTAACACCATCACCCACACAACTTCCACGCACAAAACACCACACACCACTCCATATCACCACAACTATCACCAAACACACCACCCCACACATCACCTTCACCACCCCATGGCACGGCAAAGACACCCTAGGTTCTCGGAGGAGGAGCTCAGGGTCATGGTGGAGGAAATCGTCCGGGTAGAGCCACAGCTATTTGGAGCACAGGTGCAGCACACCTCAATTGCAAGGAAGATGAAGCTATGGAGAAGAATAGTCGACAGCGTCAACGCAGTGGGACAACACCCAAGAAATCGGGACGACATCAAGAAGAGGTGGAACGACCTACGGGGGAAGGTGCGTTCCGTGGTCTCAAGACACCACTTGGCGGTTCAGCGGACTGGCGGCGGACCCCCACCTCCTCCCCCACAACTAACAACATGGGAGGAGCAGGTCTTGGCGATTCTGCATCCTGAGGGCCTCGCAGGGGTCGGTGGAGGAATGGACTCTGGTAAATCAAACCTTTACTAATATATCCCCCACCCTTCATGCATTCCATCACACACTCCTACCCATACCCTCACCCTCAGCACTCCACCAACTCACAGATACCCCACTATCACAAACCACCCATCCCAACACCAAGCCTTGCATGCATCCCCAACGCATGGACACCCATCACTAAAGCATGCCCACTGCACATACCCATACAACCCCCTAACCCATCATCACACAAGTCCCCACATAGGAATGCAAGCACTGGGGTACACCGGTTACTCACCCATTGCCCACCATGACACACACAGATGCAATAATTAAGCTTTTACACCCCTGCAGGACCACTACCCAACGTCACCAGACAGGAGGGTCCAGACATCTCCACCCCACCCACAGAAGAGGCCCACAGTGATGACAGCAG
Organism: Pleurodeles waltl; assembly: GCF_031143425.1. NCBI lineage: Eukaryota > Metazoa > Chordata > Amphibia > Caudata > Salamandridae > Pleurodeles > Pleurodeles waltl. Next base: position 428,191,893 of record NC_090437.1, read on the forward strand.
CTCTGTCCAACTGGATCCAGATGACCAGCCCGGACCATCGTGGGCCTCTGGACAGTCGGTTCCCCTCGCACAGGCACAGGCCACCACAGACCTTCCACCCTCTGGTAACACAAGCACAGCACCCACACAGCGGGCCCATATCTCTGTCCCCAGGACACGTCAATCAGCTGTGTGTCCACCACTACAGGGAACCCAGGATAACCCACCACCCCAACAACAACAGGGACCTGGGGGCAGTGGCAGTGGCCACATGGTCCAGGGGACGGAGGCCCAGGAACACAGGGGAACTGGGAGGGCTGCTGTGCGACAGGGGGCGGACAGGCCAAGGGAACCCACTCTCCACGAGGCCCTCTCCTCCATCATGGGAGCATACCACCACTCCCAGGAAACAATGGCAACGGTACTGGCCAAGTTTCAGGAGACCCAGCGCATGCTGGAGGAACAGTATCTGGGCTTCAGGGAGGAACTCAGAACCATCAGCTCCGCCCTGGGCACCATTGTAGGGGTGCTGAAGGAAATACTAAACACCAGGAGGGACACTGTGGCACTTCAAGGGGCCCCTGACACTAGCATGGACGATGAACTCCCCACCACCTCCGCCGGCGCTATTGGACAGGAGGCACTGCCACAGGACCACCACACCAGCACCCCACCCCCTGATGATGGAGAACCACCCCGCAAGCGATCCAGGAACAAGACAGAGCACGATGCCAAGACCCTGTTAGGGTTTGTGCACAGCAAAGAGCATGTCCCCTCTCACTACACTAGTGGGTTCTGTAATAGCTCCCTTTTAAACTTACTATTGAAAGCCTTTCTTGTTTTCTCACCTCCCCCCCCCTTAGGCTTCTGTGTATGTTGTTTAATGTGCTGTTTTGTTTACACATTGGGCCTTGCTTTTACCAAGGCTTCTTTAAAACACTCCGCTCTAGGCCATGTGTTAATTAAACTCATTTGCATAATAACTGAAACTCTGCACACCTTTCAAGAACATGTGCAGCATGTGAGGACCACACCCAGCTCTTCAAACCAGACCCAGCTCTGCACACCTTTCAAGAACATGTGCAGCATGTGAGGACCACACCCAGCCCTGTCTATAAAGGCAGCCCCCGAGCCTCACCCAGTGCTTGTGCTCGTCTACCTCCCGCTTACCTGAGGACAGATCCCTCGGCGCTGGCACTCCTGCTCTCTACAGACTTTCATTGGCTTCAATGGGCGCAGCTGCTGGCTCTTCCTTCTTCCGGTTTCCGGTTCCTCCTTGCCTCAGCCTCTCTCCTACAAGCAACCTGCAAAAGAGAAAGAAGACAAGGTTAGACTGATCTCTTGCCAGCAACAAGTAAGTGCAAAACTTTTATTACCTGAAAGAACTTTGACAACAATTTCTGGATTCGTGTATAGACAATTTGAAACAAGATACCTTCCACGAACATTGTGATTCAAACTCTTTGTTACAAGAATACTTTGCGGTACTTTGTGAGGCAAACAGTAAATCAAGGACTTGCACAAATTACATGCTGTATTTTGACGTAAAAGTACAGTATTTGTTTTATAAAAGATTCTGGAAATATGGGAAAAGTGAGTCTGCTATTGGGAATTTAGGCTTTAGTTATATTAAGATGAATGTTTGATATTGGTAATTCTGATAACGGTATTTGTTTAATGTTTTAGAAGCTTTAGAGTAATAGAAAGCACATCCCAGAGCAGTAACACATTCCAAACCTGGAAACTAGAGACCAGGATCCAAGAGGTACTTTTAGAAGAAAATTTGTAATAAATAAAGGGATAGTCAGGAACCCAGTTAGGAATAGGTTGTACTTATCTGTTCTTTGTTTATGTTTCATTAGGCACTAGTTTCTACAGAAGTCAGAGAGGGCCGCAGATTTGTGCAGCACTTCAACAGTGGAAACGCAAGAACGGTGTTGTCTCTTTATTTTATTTTATCCACTTCCCCCCTTCCCTTGAGCTTCTGTTCTTAGTGCACTGTTTTAAAAAACTAGTGTGCTGGAACAAGCAGTTTCAGGGTGGGGTCGGATTGTCTTCAACCTCCATCAGAACTGAACAAGGACTCAGGTGAGCTGGGCTTTGACAGAAGCACAAGCCTTAAAAAAAAAAAAAAAATTCAGTTCTGGTGGACGATGAATATCGGGGAAGAAATAGAGGGCATTGACGTCACGGATATGGCGCAGGCCCTAAATGAGGATTTGGCTCATAATGAATCAGTGTCTGGCATCTTGCAACATATGCAAGAGGAAATAGAGAGATTAAAGATGGAGAATACCTCTTTAAAACAGGATTTAAGCAGGTATAAATTTAGGGTATCTCAGTGGAACACAGCTTTTACGCCTTTGTTTAAAACCTCCTCAGAGACAGGGGCGCCATCAAAACATACAACTTTGCCTCCCCCAGTTGAGGTCGCTGTTAATGTTCCTAATGCTGTGCCCTTAGCAGCACCTGAACGTTTTCATGGAGATAGTAACAAATTCCATGTTTTTATCAATTAATGTCAATTACACTTCGTTTGTAAGCCACAACAGTTCCCTACTGATGCTACGAAAGTGGCATTCGTCTTGTCTTATTTGGGTGGCACAGCAGCCAATTGGTCAATTCCTTTCGTGGAGAGAGATGATCCCATCCTCCATAATTGGAATCAATTTAAACGTACCATGACCAGCCTTTTTGCAAAACACACTTTCATGCAGGCAAGTGATAATGAGCTTTTAAATCTTAAACAAGGTAACAAGGATTTATTGACCTATCTCACTAGTTTTAATCGTTTACTCACCGAGACACAGTGGCCAGAAGAAAAGCGTGTCTCCCTTTTCTATAAAGGTTTGAGAGACGAGTTAAAAGACGCGCTGGCTCATATCGTTGATTTGCCAGAAGACTATTCGGACTTTGTAGATTTAGTTGTGGAATTAGAACATAGACTAGGAGAAAGAAAGGGAGATAAATACAAACTGGAATCACGGTTAACTTTTATTAGACACGAGAAGAAAGACCCAGATAATAAACTCCCTGAACCTGGGCCTATGCAAATAGGGACACTCAGAGGTCCACTCACATCAGAGGAAAAAGAAAGAAGGAGAAAACTTCAATTATGTTTATATTGTGGAAGGGCAGGTCACTTTGTCAGAGAATGTCCAGTAAAGCCTAAAAATCCACGAAAGGGTGCTGTTTCCTCCACCTCCTTAACTGAATCGGGAAACGATTAAGCTCGACAAGGGGAGAGGTTACTTGTTCGAGAAAACATCTTAATCAAACCTCTAATGCTGCAGCCTTCATGGTACCGCACATACCTAGACATTTCATAATTCAGGTCGTTTTAATTGTTACTACCCAAGTGAGGCATTCTCTCCCTGTCCTACTGGACTCAGGCGCGACTGGAAATTTTGTGGATAATAAGTTAGCTGAAAACTTAGGACTTCCTATGTGCCTAAAGCCTTGTCCAGAAGCAGTATGTGCAGTGGATGGGTCAGAATTGACCTCTGGATTAATCACAAAACAAACAAGTCCACTTGTTATGGTCTGTCAGAACGGGCACACAGAGGTGATTAGCTTTGATCTGATAGATACTCCTAATTTTGGTTTGATTCTCGGGGTACCCTGGTTAACAATTCATAACCCAAAAATTGATTGGGTGAATAGAACTGTTACTTTGGATTCCTCTTTCTGTAGAACCAATTGCTATCAAGAAGCAGGTACAGAACAGATCACAGTATTACATTGTGCTAGTGTTACACACGATGAACCAAGTCTATCTCCTGAATATTCTGACTTCAAAGACGTCTTTGATCCAGTAAAGGCTAGTGCGCTGCCCCCACATAGGTCTTATGACTGTCGTATAGATCTTATCCCAGAGGCCCCTTTACCTAATAACAGAGTATATGCTTTGACTGACGAAGAAACCAAATACTTAAGAACCTACCTAGATGACCTACTACAGTCTGGGTTCATCCGTCATTCCACATCTCCGGTGTCATCTCCACTCTTTTTTATCCCGAAGCCGGATAAATCCCTGCGCGCGTGTATCGATTATAGAGGACTAAATAAGGCTACAATAAAGAATAAATATCCTCTTCCTCTAATACCTGTGTTGTTGGATCAATTAAGACATTCTACTGTATACACTAAACTAGATCTGCGGGGAGCTTACCACCTGGTCCGAGTAAAAGAGGGGGATTAGTGGAAGACAGCTTTCAAGACAAAGTTTGGTTTATTTGAGTACACAGTAATGCCCTTTGGGTTATGTAATGCCCCTGCGGCCTTTCAGTTCTTTATAAATGAGGTCCTACACGAATTCCTGGACGTTTGTGTCATAGTATACATAGACGACATCCTCATTTACTCTAAGAACTCAGAAGAACATACCCAACATGTTTGTGCAGTATTATCAAAGTTAAAAGAAAATCATCTTTTTGCTAAGTTAGAAAAGTGTACTTTTAATGTCAGCAAGGTGGACTTTTTAGGATACTGCCTGTCACCTCAAGGAATAACTATGGATGTAAAGAAAATCAGTGCTATTGCTGATTGGCCAGAACCATCCTCTGTAAAAGATATTCAGAAATTTCTGGGTTTCGCCAATTTTTATAGGAGGTTTATTGCACATTTTGCAGACATTGCGACCCCAATAACTACCTTGTTGCGGAAAGGGCAACGATTTCTTTGGACTGATGAGGCGGCACACGCCTTTCAACTCCTAAAACAAAAGTTCACTTCAGCCCCAATTCTGAAACATCCTGATCCTGACTTGCCTTTTTTTTGTTGAAGCGGATGCTTCACAAGTAGCTTTAGGAGGAGTTCTCTCTCAACGAGATGCAGTAGATGGCCAGTTACATCCTATAGCCTTCGATTCCAAAAAGTTATTACCAGCTGAACAAAATTACACTGTTGCTGAAAGGGAACTACTAGCTATCAAAGTAGCCTTTTCAGAATGGAGGCACCATTTAATGGGAGCCAAGTACCCAGTTACAATCTTTTCTGACCATAGGAACCTACAGTTTTTTGGATCACTTAAAGCACTAACACCACGTCAGATGCGCTGGTTAATTTTTTTTAGCACATTTGACTTTGTAATAACCTATAGACCAGGTGCACAACAAATTCAATCTGATGTGTTATCTAGATACGGACATACCTCAGACATGAAACAAGATAAAATAGGTGAACCCATTATTCCTCCCCAAAAGTTTTTGGCACCAGTACAACAGAAGGATTTCATCACAGATCTATATAATGCTCACATGCAAATAGCACCTCAGGATTGGTTAAAGGATTCCCATAACACAATACAACGAGGTTTATTGTATCACGATAACATGCTGTTAGTGCCCACCTCTGAATTACAAACACAAGTGATAATTTGGCATCACGCCTCACCGTTGGCAGGTCATCCTGGTTGGGTAAAAACCCTGGAAAATGTGCAAAAACACTTTTGGTGGGACACTATAAGAAAGGACATTAAGCAATTTGTCACTACCTGTCCAATTTGTGCAAGACATAAATCTTCTCATAAGGCCCCTGACGGCTTGTTAATACCAATGCCAACACCCAAACAACCTTGGCACACTGTGAGCGTAGACTTTATTGTAGGTTTACCACCTGTAAAATCTTTCACAACAGTGTTGGTTATAGTGGATTTTTTATCTAAAATGGCACATTTTGAACCATTACGGAAATTACCCACGGCGGCAGAATTTACCGATATTTTTATAAGGGAAATTGTGCGTTTACATGGTTTGCCAAGCAAAGTGGTGTCAGACCGAGTAAGCCAGTTCAACTCTAAATTTTGGAAAAAAATTATGTAAAAAACTGAAAATATATGTGGCATTATCCACTGCTTTCCACCCAGAGACAGATGGACAGACTGAACGACTGAACCAAACCTTACTTCAAACGCTACGTTGTTTATTGGCTGATTATTCTAGTGAATGGTTGGAAGCTCTCCCTATAGCGGAGTTTGTTTATAATAATACTGAGCATTCAGCTCTACTTTGCTCACCATTCTATTTCTTGCAGGGGTATCATCCAAGAGCTATACCCATTTTGTTAGAAGATTCTCTGTTACCTACAGTAACGGATAGACTAACGAGGTTATGTGACATACAAGACAAAGCCAGGAAACATTTATTAAAGTACAAGGAAAGCATGAAAAGACAAGCAGACAAACACAGATCTGAGGCCCCAATGTATAAAATTGGTGACAAGGTATGGCTCTCCACAAAGAACCTAAACATAGAGGGATCCCGAAAGCTGCAACCACGTTTCATTGGACCCTTTAGTATAACTGCCATAGTAAACCCGGTAACAGTAAAATTAGATTTACCAAAAGAATATCCAGTACATACTACATTCCATGTGTCCTTGCTTAAGCCGTACAATCCAAAAACCCGACCTGAACCACCACCTCCACCCATACCAATTAAGGGAAATCTAGAATATGAAGTGAAAAGCATAAAAGACTCAAAAAGAATTAGTGGACGTCTGTTTTATTTAGTAGAATGGAAAGGATATGATGAATCTGAGAATTCATGGGAACCAGCATCATATGTACATGCCCCACAGCTGATTAGACGGTTCTATTTAAAAAATCCAGGAAAACCCCGTCCTGTAGGAGGGCCTTTGAGGGGGGCAACTGTTAGGGTTTGTGCACAGCAAAGAGCATGTCCCCTCTCACTACACTAGTGGGTTCTGTAATAGCTCCCTTTTAAAATTACTATTGAAAGCCTTTCTTGTTATCTCACCTTCCCCCCCCCCTTAGGCTTCTGTGTATGTTGTTTAATGTGCTGTTTTGTTTACACATTGGGCCTTGCTTTTACCAAGGCTTCTTTAAAACACTCCGCCCTAGGCCATGTGTTAATTTAACTCATTTGCATAATAACTGAAACTCTGCACACCTTTCAAGAACATGTGCAGCATGTGAGGACCACACCCAGCTCTTCAAACCACACCCAGCTCTGCACACCTTTCAAGAACATGTGCAGCATGTGAGGACCACACCCAGCCCTGTCTATAAAAGGCAGCCCCTGAGCCTCACCCAGTGCTTGTGCTCGTCTACCTCCCGCTTACCTGAGGACAGATCCCTCGGCGCTGGCACTCCTGCTCTCTACAGACTTTCATTGGCTTCAATGGGCGCAGCTGCTGGCTCTTCCTTCTTCCGGTTTCCGGTTCCTCCTTGCCTCAGCCTCTCTCCTACAAGCAACCTGCAAAAGAGAAAGAAGACAAGGTTAGACTGATCAGTATCTCTTGCCAGCAACAAGTAAGTGCAAAACTTTTATTACCTGAAAGAACTTTGACAACAATTTCTGGATTCGTGTATAGACAATTTGAAACAAGATACCTTCCACGAACATTGTGATTCAAACTCTTTGTTACAAGAATACTTTGCGGAACTTTGTGAGGCAAACAGTAAATCAAGGACTTGCACAAATTACATGCTGTATTTTGACGTAAAAGTACAGTATTTGTTTTATAAAAGATTCTGGAAATATGGGAAAAGTGAGTCTGATATTGGGAATTTAGGCTTTAGTTATATTAAGATGAATGTTTGATATTGGTAATTATGATAACGGTATTTGTTTAATGTTTTAGAAGCTTTAGAGTAATAGAAAGCACATCCCAGAGCAGTAACACATTCCAAACCTGGAAACTAGAGACCAGGATCCAAGAGGTACTTTTAGAAGAACATTTTTAATAAATAAAGGGATAGTCAGGAACCCAGTTAGGAATAGGTTGTACTTATCTGTTCTTTGTTTATGTTTCATTAGGCACTAGTTTCTACAGAAGTCAGAGAGGGCAGCAGATTTGTGCAGCACTTCAACAGTGGAAACGCAAGAACGGTGTTGTCTCTTTATTTTATTTTATCCACTTCCCCCCTTCCCTTGAGCTTCTGTTCTTAGTGCACTGTTTTAAAAAACTAGTGTGCTGGAACAAGCAGTTTCAGGGTGGGGTCGGATTGTCTTCAACCTCCATCAGAACTGAACAAGGACTCAGGTGAGCTGGGCTTTGACAGACCCCCACCAAGAAATGAGACCACCCTGATTGTCAACCCACTGTCCCACTTTGTCACCCTGTCCATACTGGAACTGCCCCAGCTCTACTTCCTATGCCCATATGGGCAATGCACCTATGAGACAAATAGACTGGACTCTGCCATGGACATTCCTCTGCCATCACCCCTCACCATTTAACTTCCCCCTCCAATATTTTGCATTTAAATAAACACACCTAAAGCACCAAGATCTGGAGTCTGTCTGTGATTTTGGAATAGTGTATGTGCAATTACATTGACAAAATTTCCAGGAATTAGTAATGTCAACATACCTATGTCACACAGCTCTAGTCCATGAGTAATCTAAGCAGATGACACAGGTTGGGACCCACACCTGTGAAACCGTAAGGGAAAGTGACAACTCGGTAACCATACACTGGGTGAAATCGACAGACAGGATAGAGGTAGAAGTGTAAAAGTACTTGTAGTAGGCAGGAATGTATTCTCACCTGTGTTTCACTGGAAATATTGCTGGATGACTGAGTCCCTGTTGTCAATGTCTTCTTCCTCTGCTTCCTCCTCATCACTGTACACAGGCTCCACAGCTGCCACAACACCACCATCTAGACCATCCTCCTGAAGAAAAGGCACCTGTCGTTGCAAAGCCAAATTATAAAGCATACAGCAGGCCACGATGATCTGACACACCTTCTTTGGTGAGTAGAATAGGGATCCACCTGTCATATGGAGACACCGGAACCTGGCCTTCAGGAGGCCGAAGGTGCATTCGATCACCCTCCTAGTCCGCCCATGGGCCTCATTGTAGCGTTCCTCTGCCCTGGTCCTGGGATTTCTCACTGGGGTCAGTAGCCATGACAGGTTGGGGTAACCAGAGTCCCCTAATAGCCACACCCAGTGCCTCTGGAGTTGACCCATCACATAAGGCATGCTGCTATTCCGCATGATGTAGGCGTCATGCACTGAGCCAGGGAACATGGCATTCACATGGGAGATGTACTGGTCTGCCAAACATACCATCTGTACATTCATCGAATGATAACTCTTCCGGTTCCTGTACACCTGTTCACTCCTGTAGGGGGGGACCAAAGCCACATGGGTCCCATCAATGGCACCTATGATGTTGGGGATATGTCCAAGGGCATACAAGTCACCTTTCACTGTAGGCAAATCCTCCACCTGAGGGAAAACGATGTAGATCCGCATGTGTTTCAGAAGGGCAGACAACACTCTGGACAACACGTTGGAAAACATCGTCTGGGACATCCCTGATGCTATGGCCACTGTTGTTTGAAAAGACCCACTTGCAAGGAAATGGAACACTGATAGCACCTGCACTTGAGGGGGGATTCCTGTGGGATGGCGGATTGCTGACATTAGGTCTGCCTCCAACTGGCTACACAGTTCCTGGATTGTGGCACGGTCAAACCTGTAGGTGATGATCAAATGTCTTTCCTCCATTGTCGACAGGTCCACCAGCAGTCGGTACACAGGAGGATTCCGCCATCTCCTCACATGTCCCAGTGGACGGTGCCTATGAAGGACAACAGCGACCACAGAGTGAAACAACTCAGAGGTATGTACCCACAGTATGCACAGAACCCCAATCATACACAAAATGTGGCCTGTATGTGTGTTGAGACTAGGCCTAGGTATGTGTGACGCAGTTGGTAAGTAGGCCATGTGGCCCCTGAAATGGCGGCTGCCTGACCTCTAAAGCGGGACAATGGGATGTGAGGTAACAGCGCTGGTGTTGTACACCGTCGTAGTAGGCGGGTGAAGACTGCGGCGCAATGCTGCATTGGTTAACATTGGACCCTATGGGTCCCAGGAGCCAATAATGATGTATGCCGGCAGTGATGGTACGCACCGCCGCGGATGTGACCGCTGTGGACGTGACCGCCATTTTACCTGATCTACGACAGGAGAGGACCTACACTGCAAGTGCTGCTGTGACCTAGGTCTGGGAGAGACAATGGCTTGTGCGTCTGGGGAAAGGGCCCCTGCCTTCACTGCAGAGGAGTTGGAGAAGCTCGTCGACGGGGTCCTCCCCCAGTACACGCTACTCTACGGTCCTCCAGACCAACAGGTAAGTACACAGGGAGCATGTTGTTTGGGCTATGCCTGTGTGGAGAGGGCTGGTTGTAAGAAGGAAGGGGGCAGAGTTCTGAGTGCATGAGAGACGGTGAATGCATGTGCCACATGGCAAGGGTAGGGATGGGGGCCACTCACTTTGACGGTGCAGTTGGTAATGACTTCTCTTCTTCCCCTGTACATTTCATGTAGGTCAGCGCCCATCAGAAGAAGGATATTTGGCATGCCATCGCCAAGGGCGTCCGGACCCTGGGGGTCCACCACAGACAGAGCACCCACTCCCCTGTGGCCCCCCACCCCACCTCTGTAGAGTGCCAAGTACAGCTATTCATGCCCCAGGGTCACCTATGTGTGCAGATGTTGTCCATAGCCTTGTAGGCCATTTCCCAGGAATTGCACTGTAGAGCCCAACAGCGTGACGTAGTGCAAGGGGCTGCTGTGTCTGTATTGTCCGCAACGGTAGTGGTAAGCCATGCACTCAACCTGTCTTTCTTCTGTTCCCCCCCTTTTTTTGAGGTCTCCCTGTTCTTGTGTAAATTAGCATCATCAGGCGGAGGTACAGTGGCACCGGAGCACGAGGGAGCTGCATCCCACATGGGCATGGAGGCCCACACTACGGACTCAGAATACACCGGTGGGACGGAGGGCGAGGGGAGCACCACGGCGGTCACAGGATCTGCAACCAGCGACACGGACTCATCCTCTGATGGGAGATCCCTTGTGGTGGCGGCAACATCTGTGCCCCCCACTTCAACAGGTACAGCCGCCACCCCCCCCTACCAGCACCGCCCTCCCAGCAGCCCCTCAGCGTGTGCCCGTGCCCGCTCACCCAGGAGGGTGGGCATTACCTTCGCCCCAGGCACCTCAGCCCCTGTCACCTCTGCTGCCCTCAGTGAGGAGGCCATTGACCTCCTCAGGTCCCTCACTATTGGGCAGTCTACCATTTTTAATGCAATCCAGGGTGTAGAAAGGGAGTTGCAACACACAAATGCATTCCTAGAGGGCATTCATTATGGTCAGGCTGCCCTTCATCGAACCCTTCAAACTCTGGCCTCAGCACTGATGGCAGCCATTGTCCCTGTGTCTAGCCTCCCCCCTCCAACTTCCTCCACCCAGACCCAATCCCCTGTACCTCTGCCTATCCCAAGCACACCATCAGACCAGCCTGCACACACCTCACCACACAAGGGAAGCTCAGGCAAACATAAGCACCACACATCCCACAGGCACTCACGTAAGCATCACACACATACAGACACACCAACATCCACTGCCTCCACTGTGTCCCCCTCCTCCTCGTCTCCCTCCTCCCTCCCAGTCTCGTCTACACACACACCTGCATGCACTACCACTACAACCACTATGTCCCGCACCAGCACACTCACCACCACACCCCACTCACGTGCACTCACCACCCCACTACCATTTATACGTCCCCTGTGTTCTCTCCCAGTGTTTCTGTGACGCCCCCTCCGAAGATACACAAAAGCAGGCACACACCCACCCAACAGCCATCCACCTCACGACAGCCTCCTGCGCATGCACCTGCACCCAAATCCAAAAAATGTACACCTCCTACAACCACAACCTCTTCCTCCACTCCCAAACCCCCTCCAGCTACCCGTCCCAGTGTGTCCAAAAAACTTTTCCTGGCCCCCTTAACCTATTTCCCACCACCCCCCGAAACCCATAGGTCCCGTACTAGCACCTCAGCCAAAAAATCTCCGGGACCAGTGGTGGCTGTTGTTACAGGTATGTGGAGTGCACCGGCCACCAGGCCAGCCAGTCTGTCACAGAGCCACAGCACAGCCAGTCCCCCCCTGTGAAGCACCAGAAGTTGGACAGTGCCCGGCGGGAGAGGGGGAAGACTCAAGCCAGCCAAGCCGCTCACAGGGGTCCCGGGGGGAGTGTGGACTCAGCTGTGACTCCTCCCAAGGTGGGGAAGGGGCAGAAGAAACCTGCAAAGTCTGGGAGGAGCAGCACGGCGAAGAACGCCATCATCCCCGCTGGCCAGGAGGCCACCGCCAGACCCATCGTCACTGCCCAGGAAGAGGCCACCGCCATCCCCATCGTCACTGCCCAGGAAGAGGCCACCGCCAGCCCTATCGTCACTGCCCAGGAAGAGGCCACCACCAGCACCATCGTCACTGCCCAGGAAGAGGCCACCCCCAGCACCATCGTCACTGCCCAGGAAGAGGCCACCGCCAGCCCCATCGTCACTGCCCAGGAGGGCCCCGCAAGCCACAGCCCAGCTGACCCATGAAGGACCTCCAGCCACTGCCCAGCTGGGCAATGACGGACCACCATGGCAAGCACCGCTGAACAGGGCAAGCACCGCTGAACAGGTCAGAAACTGGCAACTCAAGCCCCGCTGAACAGGGCAAGCACCGCTGAACAGGGCAAAGACCGCCATGGCCAGCACCGCTGAACAGGGCAAGCACCGCTGAACAGGTCAGAAACTGGCAACTCAAGCCCTGCTGAACAGGGCAAGGACCGCTTAACAGGGCAAAGACCGCCATGGCCAGCACCGCTGAACAGGGCAAGCACCGCTGAACAGGTCAGAAACTGGCAACTTAAGCACCGCTGAACAGGGCAAGCACCGCTGAACAGGCCAAGGACCGCTGAACAGGGCAAAGACCGCCATGGCCAGCACCACTGAACTGGGCAAGCACCGCTGTACAGGTCAGAAACTGGCAACTCAAGCACCGCTGAACAGGCCAAGGACTGTTGAACAGGGCAAAGGCCACCATGGAAAACACCACTAGCCCATTTGCGGCTGGGGCAGTGACGCAACTGGGACCGTCACGGGGAAAGTGCTGCACTCTGGGCACCAGTCCCCCTCCAGAACCAGTGGAGACATGCATCCACTCACTCTGTCCTTGGCAGGATGAAGCACTCTGGGCACCAGTCCCCCTCCAGAACCAGTGGAGACATGCATTGACTTGAGAGACTGTGGCTTTGCACTCCCCAGGAAGGTACAGTGGGCAATCCAACCACTGTAGAGACTTGAGAGACTGTGGCTTTGCACTCCCCAGGATGGTACAGTGGGCAATCCAACCACTGTAGAGACTTGAGAGACTGTGGCTTTGCACTCCCCAGGATGGTACAGTGGGCCACCCACCCACTGTAGAGACTTGAGAGACTGTGGCTTTGCACTCCCCAGGATGGTACAGTGGGCAAACCAACCACTGTAGAGACTTGAGAGACTGTGGCTTTGCACGCCCCAGGATAGTACAGTGGGCAATCCAACCACTGTAGAGACTTAAGAGACTGTGGCTTTGCACTCCCCAGGATGGTACAGTGGGCAACCCACCCTCTGTAGAGACTTGAGAGACTGTGGCTTTGCACTCCCCAGGATGGTACAGTGGGCAAACCAACCACTGTAGAGACTTGAGAGACTGGCTTTGCACTCCCCAGGATGGTACAGTGGGCAAACCAACCACTGTAGAGACTTGAGAGACTGTGGCTTTGCACTCCCCAGGATACATCAATGGGCATGGAGCCCCCTCGTGGATCTGGCGTCGTGCACTCATCCGGCTGAGGTGCCCCCCCTTCCCTTCCCCCTGAGGTGCCGGTTGTGTTTCTATCTGATGCCCCAGCAGTGTTCCCTCCGTCATGTTTGGGTATCTTGTGTGGGCCTCGCCCATGCATTTTGGGCCCAGTGGTCCACGGACTATGTATGATGCAAAACCTGCACTGATAATCGTGGTGTATATTTTGTTTATAGTGTAGATATATGTATATTTTTGCTTACTGATTTTTGATATATTACAATAGTTATACTCATTTCCTTTTGTCTTTGCATTCTTCCGGGGGGTTTGGGGGGTGTTACTGTAATGTATAGATAAGCATTGGTGTGTGTGTTGTAGTGGGTGAGGGTCGGGGTGGGGGTTAGTGGGTTGAGTGTGTATGTCCCTGTTTTTTGCCTCCCCCCTCCCCTATGTCGTAGGTGCAGTACTCATCGTGCTCTTCGCCGCCGGCATTGGTGATCCTCGTAGAAGAGCAGGAAGACTAGCGCTGGAAGAATATGAAGTTCCGGCTCCATGCTGTCCTCCTTCCTCGTGGAGTGTGTAGAGGTGAGTGTTTTTCATTCGAAATGCCTTTTTCCGCCGTGTTTTTATCCGCGTTGTATCCGCCCCGGAAAAGGTGGCGGATTGGCCTGTCATAATAGTGTGGGCGGTACATTGTCTCCCGCCTGTCTGTTGGCGGTGACCGCCAAGCTGTTGGTCTGTACCGCCGTGGTGGTCTGTGTGTTAAAGTGGCTGTCTTTGTTGGCGGTTTCCGCCACGGTCGTAATTGCTAAATTTTTACCGCCGGCCTGTTGGTGGTCTTACCGCCACTTTAACACCGTCCGCCAGGGTTGTAATGACCCCCATAATTCTTAGTATTAGTGTAAAATTATACATTAAACATCTTATTTTCATTATTATTAGTCAGTTTCATTAGTCATTGTATACATTGTTGGCCACTCCCCGTGGGCACTTTTCAAGCGCACGTTTAACAAAAGTACATTAATACATTTTCTATGCGCCATTATTATGCATTCGTTCATAAACATTTCATGTTAATATTGAACATAAAATGCTAGGCTCTCTCAACTTTACTAGATACGATCATTGCCTGCTGTACCTTGTGTGGGTCTCTCCCTCAGGCCTGTCTTTCGGACTTCACAAACGTCGCCCCGCAGCAAAGGGGCATTTTCTTTGATCCCTGGTACAGAGGCTGCAAGTGCCCCCTCCTATAAACTTCTATGGCTGTCATCCGAGGCTTAACCCCTTCATACGTACTGGAGGGCTGTGCGGGGCTGCCTGGCTGCAGGAACAGCTCCCGGATCGGCTTGTCAGCAGCGATTGGTGGTAGTTTGCCCTTGTCATTTGCTGTATAGCAGGACTCTTCAACCCCGCCCCACCCTGCTGGCATGGTAGATAAATCACATGATAAAGTGGCCCTCATTTTAGCGGTTTGGAGGAGAAGATGTCTGAGGGATGCATACTACCTAGTCCAACTGAACGCTAAATACACAGAATAAAAACAAAAAATCCTGTTTCGCAACATTATTTCCACTTGTATTGTACCATCTATCTCGGGAGTTCCCATTTAACTTTTTGAAGTTCAAAGACAAATGATCAGAGTTAAAATAAAGATAAAGAGATAACACTACTAAGGCCACTAATGCTGCCAGGAATCAGCATGCTAATTACCAAAAAACACACGTCTTGATTAATAAAAGGAAAACAACTTTTAAAAAAGTCGAGATTTTGCAAGATATTTTGAATGCAAGAAGATTCTCTCTATGGGAGAAGATAGTAGTTGGTAAAAGGGTTCATCTCCAGCAAGCTATTTCTATGATGAAACTCATAGTAACTATTTTCGAAGAAGCCATTATATTTTATAGAGGAATAGTATGAAAATAGCACGCACGAAATACAAGAAAAAATAATAAAGGAGGACATGAAAAATAACTAAATAAACTGAGTGTCGATCAATAAACCTATAACTCCTAGGAATAAAAGCGGAACCCTTTATTCCCCTAAAAACTTGTTCATATGGTTCATAATTGTGTTACGAACTTATTAAGTGCCTACAAGCAAGTGAGTTTCTATGGTCCCTGATAAACATGTTAATGAGCAAGAATAGCAAAAATATGTAATGATGCTCGATTGAAACGGTAAACCTGGAAGAGAAAAACATACAATTCATACTAAGGAAGAAAATATAACATATGTAGATAATACCAACATTCACCGTATTTTGAAACCTTGTCTTTGTTTCTCCCTCACTGTGGTATGAGCTAAAGTTACGTTCTTAATAAAGAAAATGTGAATTGTTCAGACACCTTAAGAAATAGTTGATCGGAGATGCCTACTTGCTTGCCAGACACGAACATACTCGTCGGTAACCTCAGCTGATTTTTGAAGGTTATTCCCTTGGACCGGTGAAAGGAGTTGCAAATAACACATAAACTAAACTTTTCCTACAGCACGTGATCAACCTAATCAGAGGAGAAAGCTTAGTACATGCAAAGGGTGGAATGATGATGTATTTAAAGCAAATAAGCAGAAAGATCTGCACTACCTCTCACATATATCCACGCTGTCAAGTGATCCGTCTTTTTCTAATCAATTATGAACTGCAGCTTAATCATAAAAGACAGACGGGTCAATTAAAAACAATGTGATGGCATGTGCTAGGCTGTCCCGCATGGTGTGTTCAGGTTACCTGCCAAACGAAATCAGCGATTTAATGGGCTGGAATACATTGCACTGTCATCTAAAAAAGAGCAAATCTATAATCTCTGGCGCAAGGGTTGTTTTGTGTCAAAGTTTATCAGAAAACATGACAGATTCAGAAAGTTTGATTCATTGCCTCCGTGAAATGCAATATCTGAAACTAATATAGGGTCCAATTCAGAGAGCATGTCAAGCAGTGTGACAGGAAGAGACCCTTGCATCACTGGGAGTAGTTCAAAAGAGGCAAACTCCAACAGAGCAGCTGCATTGCTAACAGCAGAAATATGTATACACGTTTTTCTAAAACAGAACGAACTGTCTCATACTACGTTATGTATTATTTCAGGGCAAAACTCTTTCTGTGCTACGTGAGAATTTTGAAATTACTGTAAATGTTGAGAGCGTGCATAGGTCGTGATTTAGAATGGTTCTGCACCAGAACCAAAAATGTGTGGTGAAGTGATTTCCTTGACAGTTGTAACCGGTGAATAGTCTACAAAAATAAATAATATTCACGTCCTGAGAATAATTCCTACGACAGAGAATTGTTCAGTGTCAATTTCCCATATGAAGAAGATTACCTTACCGCTGATGACCACCCTTCTTTAAATCAGGCCTATAGAGAGAGGAAGAGAGGTGTGTGTGTGTAGGGGTATGTGTGTGAGGTTGCTCGTGCGTGTGCGTCTGTGTGTGTGTTTTAGGCAAAGTCCATGCATCCTTTTGGATTAACATTCTATGCCTGCACACAAGCTATACAAATTTTGCTGGTACTCTATTTCAGCTGGAAAGCATACGCCAAAAGGCTACGCATGTGCATGGCATTACATGCTAGATATATAAAAAATTTGGAAGTGGAAGTAAAGCTAAAGGAATCCTAGAGCTTGTCATATTCACATAACCTGTGGTCTCTTACTTCTGACATACAGCTATGATCCCTGCTCCCAATTCAAAGCAACTATCAAAAACGTGGTATTCAGTCTTGGTATTTAAATTTTGCAGATCCGTGATGTCAACACAATTTCCAAGACATGCACAGGGCCCTCTCTTCTTCTAGTATAAGAACTGAACACAGGTACATTAGCTAAGACTGGACTATGGCAACAACTTTTTTTTAGGGTCCCTTAAATTATCAATGTACTTTAAATCCATTTCAAATGCCGCAATCATATTGTTTTAAAGACATGTTGCTTTGCGCATATATGTATTGATGGAATAGGGACCAAATTATGCTGTTAAAACTTTACATCCAAGTAGAATAAATTATATAAATCTTCATGACTGCTCGAACCATGATTTTCAATGGAAAGATGTAGTTGCAGGGCTTTCTCTAAGTTGTTATCTTCCAGAAATCAGTTCCTTATTTTCCTTCAGAACAAAAACGTTTATAATATATGTTAACTCTCAATGACTTCCTGTTCCTTTAATAAAGTCAGGCACATCCTTTTAGGGTCGAGCGCAAAGCGCTCGTCCCTGGTGTAATCTCTCTGTGGGCTTTTAACCACAACCATGTCAAGCCCATCAGTTCGATTGGTTTGTGGGATTGCCTTTTAATATTAGCTTGACTTAATTAGTGAAAGGCATGCATACGTCATGCCTTTTCTGGTGTTTAGCCCGCCTCAAGCGCACCAGCCAACTCCTGAAAACATGAGGCTCCATGTTTTCCGTATGGTTTCTGCACTATTTTTTCTCTTAATTCCGTAGTCAGCGCAATCTCACTTGGCAGTAATGGAGCACTTTGCATGACATCAACCCTGTTACATGGATATTTGCACTTTTGCCGGTTACATAGATAATTGCACTTTTGCCGATACATTTCACTGCAAGCAAACTTCTGTTTCCTTTTGTGTGTTTGCCTTGCGCTCATGGCGGCCGTTGGCTTGCTTATGTGAAACTGTTTTAGTTTTCAGTTTATGTGGCAAGTAAAGTCCGGGTAGGAATTTATAATGGTAATAGCTTTAACTCGAGTAAATGCGAGACCTATTGCATTGCAAATGCTTGTTTGAGTCTTGCATTTAGTACGAAAGAGACAGGTCGGTGATCAGTCGATCTTCATGTTTTAAAATATATATTTCTGCTATCAAAGGAGACAATTTGATGCCAAGCCAAACTACGGAGTTGAATTATGAAACAGTGATTAAGTATTTTAGTTATTTTAGTCACATGTCTGAAAAATATGGGTTTAAGTGTGAAACATTCAGGCAGCTAGATAAATGAGTCTAACTGTATAAGAATATGCACACAACATTCCCATGTTATTCCCATTTTAAATATTTAAGGGACAATTCACAAAGTCATACAAAATACATAAAGAGTACTATAAAATGAAAGATATTGGATTAGTATTTGGAGTAGCCGACTGCTTGCCTCTAGGAATAATCACAGCTCTTCTTAGGGTGAACCATTAATGTTAATAAATTAACCTGAGCTGAAGCCCCTTGTATCTATGACACAGAGTAGACAGACATAATTTAATGCAATGTATAAAGTATTAATACAATGCCAACATATTCATACATCTAAAACCCATACAATAAGCAAACAACATTAGAAAATGTGAGAAAAATGTCTAGAAGAACATGATACAAAACATTAGCAATCAAATAAGGGGAAGAAGTGATATGGATTTTTAAAGACTTAGGTGAAGTTCCAATGGCATTCAATGGTCACAGTAGACCAGGACCTATGTGCAATTTGAGGCTCATCACAATGGACCCATGGTCGGCTACACCAAGTGGATTGGTACAATTGAAAGTTTGGGAGTTAGAAAAATTGAAAATGTTCCAAAGTTCTAATAAAGGGGTCTCCAACTTTTTCTGTAATAAGAGCTATTTATGTTCAATGAAAATCATCCTGAGTCTTTTAATATTATTAGTGTTATAACAGTGACCGCATCATGTGAAAGATTACTAAAATTGATCACCTCAGTGCTTCGAGTCTGGTTGTTAGTAGTAATGTAAAACGGCTTTTCAATGTTTAATGTCTCTATGTGATTAATGTATAACAGCCATGTTACATATGGCATCCTTGATGTGGTTTCCCATAGCTTCATCCCTCAGACCACCAGTATTTCTGGTAAATTCATTTTACACCACTGGAGGGCCTATCTCTCTCATAGGTTAACATTGGGGTTATGGGGACACATTCTTTAAGTGTAACTTTCAATTGGAAAAAGTTAGAAATATGGAGTTTGGCATCTCTGGACTCACAATTTAAACTCACAACTTATGGTGAAGTCGGATTTGAAGTTGTATGTCTCAAAATGCCACTTTCAGAGAATTGGCATTTTCTTACTTTAACCATTCTGTGCCTCTGTCTGTCTCTGAATACATGCTTGGGGTGGATGACAGCTGGGATTTGTGCAATCGGTCTAGACAATCACACACAAAGAGAGCTTGGGTGTGACATTTGGATCCTGATAGTCCATGACCAGGCTGATGGGTCTTTCTGGGCTAGATGGGAGAGTGACACTGATACTCACACTTGAATAGGGCTGTGCCTCCCTCCCACAAAGGCTTACATACCCCCTGCAGAGTTTCTGGAGCCAGTGAAGGAAGGGCAGGGACCTTGTGATCATCAAAGGCCTCCTTAACGTCTTCCCCACTTCAAAGGTACATTTGGGTATGAGCACTGGACCCAAAACCTCACCAAATCAAAACTTTACTGGAACCAAGTACATTCTGCTAGGAAGAAGGACTGCTGTGCTGCCAGTAGGGACTGCCTCTCTGTAACTGCATTGCTGTGTTGGCCTACTGCTTGCTGGTGCTCTGCTAAAGGAGGGACTACCACTTTCCTACTTACTTTGCTGTGTCAGCCTGTTGCTGGCTACTCTTGCCTGCAGTGCGAAGGACTGGACCTTTTCTTTACATCCTTGAACCTAAAACTCTCAGATGGCCTGGTGGCATTCCCCCTTTTCTTCTGCCATGTCAGGGACATCAAAGACTGCCTGCAACTCTCTTGGTGCTGCTGGACTCTGCAAACAGTTAGTCCTCCCCTTGCCTGTGGTGTCCCCTCCAGTCCTGGGCCTCAGAAGCGGATTCTGCAGCTGATTTCTACAAACACTGATGCATCGCCTTGAGTGCATGGATGCAGATGCAGCAGCTGCTCCACAATAATGGATTCCCATTCTGCAGGGACTGATGATGGCACTTTGCGTGGCTCGAAGACGACATTTCATATTCACTTTAGTGAAGCCCGACGACTGTGCAGTGACCCAACTGTGTGGAAAATCCTACTGCATTGAGCCCTTGACGTCAGCGCTTTCCTCCATCAAAGGTTCTGTTTCACTGCACCTTGCATGGGTTATGGGTTATGGGTCATGGGTTATGTAGCTGGTCTACCTCCCATCACGTTCGTCCTGGATTTTGGATTTGCACCGGTTCGTTGCAACCTCAAGTAACCTTTTGCCCTCAAGTAGCCTTTTGCCCGCTATTAACTTCTAAGCACTGTTGTGGGATTCAGGGCCTGATTACAACTTTGGAGGAGGTGTTAATCCGTCCCAAAAGTGATGGTAAAGTGACGGATATACCACCAGCCGTATTACGAGTTCATTATATCCTATGGAACTTGTAATACGGCTGGTGGTATATCCGTCACATTTGGGACGGATTAACACCTCCTCCAAAGTTGTAGTCAGGCCCTTAATCTTTAGAAATTAGTTTGTCGACTACTACTTATCGGTATTTTTTACTCAGATAAATGTTCTCTATTGCCCTAAACTGGTGTTGAGTCTTTTTGTGGTGTCCTTCACTGTGTTACTGTAGTTAAGGTTTGCACAAGTACTTTACACATTGCCGCTTATGTTAAGCCTGACTGCTTCATACTCAACTACCAGAAGGTGAGCACAGTTTCATTTATGGAGTGTAACTGACTTATCCTGACTGGGATTGTGGTCCCTACTTGAACAGGATGCTTCTTTTGGTATATGATTTAGGAAGGTAGACAGCACAGGAGAAC
The DNA here is from genome assembly GCF_031143425.1 of Pleurodeles waltl. Taxonomy (NCBI): domain Eukaryota; kingdom Metazoa; phylum Chordata; class Amphibia; order Caudata; family Salamandridae; genus Pleurodeles; species Pleurodeles waltl. The sequence continues at coordinate 428,213,172 of NC_090437.1, forward strand.
AACTTACAGGTAGTTGGAGAGCTACCAGTAGCTCACAACCTACTTGTTGGAGAAGCCTGTTCTAATCCAAAAAGTTACTTTGTCATTTTTTTAAAGAAAAAGCTGTCTCCCAGTGGGACAAATCTGAAATTGTAGCTGTTGCAATGTAACTGCAGCTTGGGTAACTGCGGCAGTTTGGCCCCACTAAAACCTTGGTGCTTTTGAGGTTTTTGCTTGAAAAAGCATGCACGTCCCAAAACAGAAGGAACTTTACTCCTCGGTAGCAGGGGTACAGTGCATTGAGCAACCAACATTATCAGGGGACAACACAGGCCTTTGTGAATAGGCCCTCATAGTTTGTGGTCTCAACATAACTGGGGCCTTGTGTCCTTGTTTGATGCCTAGGTGACAATACTACACAGATTGTAAAACGAAATATGGTTTCACTCCAAATTACACGATAAACAGTAGCAATTGTGGTTGAAGCCTTTACACTTAATTGGGAGGGAGACAGCTCTTTCAGAATTATTCCAGTCTCCTTTTCAGCAGAGATTAAGAGCCTGGTTTTCAATATGGTAGATGTGGGACCTCCACTGAAAAGTGGTAGATGCTGTGTACTTCCTACTTAGAAAGCAGTGAATTAAATACACTCTAAATTGGGCAACTATTTCATCCACTGCTTCTTACTGATGTTCTTCTTCAAACTAACTCTAATAGAGCTAATTGTTGAAAGGGAAATTTCTGCTTGCATACTTATGTGGTGAAAATGTGTTCACAAATCACCAAAACATTTTCTATAAATTTGACAAGCTGTCAACAGTGTATTGGAACATTCTCAATCCCTGAACAGTGACTGTGCCTGTGAGAAAGTAGCCTCTTTCCAGCATGGTTACCCCCATTTCTGGCCTGTTTGTCAGTGTGTTTTTACTAGCCAGGAACCCAGTGCTCATAGTTTAAAACCTATTTGTCAGTGTGGTTTTACTGTCTCACTAGGATCCTGCTAGCCAGGGCCCCAGTGCTCATAGTTTGTGGCCTATGTGTGTTGTCAGTATGCTTGGCTGTGTCACTAGAGAACGCAAGTGCTTATGCTATCTCTCTGTACCAAATCTGCCACTATAGTTTAGTGACGCCATATTCCAAATCTGATTGGCACACTGGACCCCCCTTATAGGTTTCTAGTATATGATACCTAGGTACCCATGGCATTGGGGTTCCAGGAGATCCTTAGTGGCTGCAGCATTTCTTTTGCCTCCCATAAGGAGCTCATACAAACCTTTCTCCAGGTCTGTCACTGCAGCCTGAGTGAAATAGTCAACACACTATTTCACAGCCATTTTCACTGCACTAGGTAACTTATAAGTCACCTATATGTCCAACCTTCATTTACTGAAGGCTAGGTGCAAAGTTACTGTTTGTGAGGACACCCTTGCACTAGCAAAGGTGCCCTCACATTGTCCAGGACCAATTCCCCGGACTTCGTAAGTACAGGACACCATTAGAAGCGTGCACTACATATATGTCAATACATATATGTAGCTTCACAATGGTAACTCTGAATATGGCCATGTGAGGTGTCTAAGATTATGGAATTGAACCCCCACCCCAAAACTGGTATTGGGGGGCAATTCCATGCACCCTAGGGTCTCCACCATGGACCCCCAGTAGTGCCAATCTGGCTCTCTGAGGTTTTCACTGCAGCCCCAGCTGCTGCCATCTCACAGACAGGTTTCCGCCCTCCTGGGGATTGCGCAGCTCAATCCCAGGAAGGCAGAACAATGTATTTCCTTTAGGAGAGGGGTGTTACACCCTCTCCCATTGGAAATAGGTGTTACAGGCATGGGAGGGGTATCCTCCCAGAGCCTCTGGATATGCTTTGAAGAGCACAAACGGTGCCCTGCTTGCATAATCCAGTCTACAACTGTTGAGGGACCCTTTGTCCCTGCTCTGGCACAAAACTGGATAAAGGAAAGGGGAGTGACCAATCCCCTGTCCATCACCACCCCGGGGTGGTGCCCAGAGCTCCTCCAGTGTGTCCCTGGTGTTAGCCATCTTGGATTCCAAGGTGTGGTGACCCTCTGGAGACCTCTGAGTGGCCAGTGCCAGCAGGTGACGTCTGATACTTCTATTGAAATGCGCACACCTAGGTAGGTAGCCAATCCCCCTCTCAGGGCTATTTAGGGTCTCTCCTCTGGTTATTTCCTCAGATTTGGTTTGCAAGATTACCCCAGGACTCCTCTGCATCTCCTGCTTCAGCTTCTGACCATTGGACCAACCGCAGACTGCTCCAGGAACCTCTGTAACTGCAACAATGTATCCAGCAAGAATCCTGTGACCTGCAACTTCAACTCCAGCCAGCAATTGCAACAGTTTTCAAGGTGTGCACGCTATGAAGACTGCCTGTCTTCACCGTGCACCAGAAGAACCAAAGGAATCTCCTGTGGAGTGACTGAGTCACTTCCCTGCTTCAGCAGGCACCTCTCTGTGATGACAACAGGTACACTGGGAGTCCTCTCCCCTCGACGAGTGTGATCCCTAGAACACAGGTGGTGGGCCGAAGTGAACCACACTGTCCAAAGGTCCAGCTGTCCAAATTTGGTGTAGGTAAGAGGCTTGCCTCCCTGTGCTGCAACAGTACCCCTCTGCACCACATCTTAAGCAGCTCCTTGGGCTTCTGTGCACTTCTTCCACACGTTATTCATGTACAGCGTAGCCCAGGTCCCCAGCACTCCATCCTGTGACACACAGCTCTCTGAGTTGTTCTCCGGCGGCGTCGGATCCTCCAATGTAGTGCTGCGACGACCACACTTTGCAACTTCTTTGTACCCATGTTCTGGGACTCCTGTGTGTGCTGCCAGGTCTTCTGAGGGCTCTCTGAAGTGCTGAGAGCCCCCTCTGTCTCCTCAGTTCGAGTTGAGACCCCCAGGAATCTCCTGCGTCCAGGCAGCTCCTCTTTGACACAAACTGCATCCTTGTGTGAACCAAGGCTTGTTGGCAGAATCCAGCAACACGAACAGGCTGCATCCAACGACGTGGGGCATCTCTTTCACCAAGCAGGAACCCACAGCTATCTTCTTTAGTACATTTCTGTACTTTTCTTCCAACCAGAGAATCCACTTTTGCACCTTCTTCCAGGTGGGCACGGGCTCCTGTTCTTCTTGGACTCTTCTTCGACTTCTGGACTTGGTCTCCTCTCTCCACACGTCTTCAGGTCCAGGAAGTCACCATTGGTTGGTTGCAGTCTTGCTTGGTCCTTGCCTAATTCTTCATCACGACATAGTGTGTCCTTAGGAAACTTGCTGTACTTTACTCCTACTTTCCTGGGCTCTGTGGTGAGGTACTCTACTTACCTTTGGTGGTTTCCTATACTCCCAGTGCCCCTCTACACACTATGCTTGCATGGGGGGAATACAACATTCACATTCCACTATTTTAGTATATGGTTTGTGTTGCCCCAGGCCCATTGCAATCTATTGTAGTTTCTACTGTTTGCACTATTTTATGACTGTTTACTTACCTGATTTTGGTTACTAGTGTATATATTGTGTATAATACTTACCTCCAGAAGAATTATTGCCTCTAAGATATTTTTGGCCTTGTGTCACTAAAATAAAGTACCTTTATTTTTTGTAACACTGAGTATTGTCTTTTCTTGTGTATAAATACTGTGTAACTATAGTGGTATTGCAGGAGCTTTGCATGTGTCCTAGTTCAACTTTGGCTGCTCTGCTACAGCTACCCCTAGACAGCTAAGCTGCTAGACACTACCTACATTTCACTAATAAGGGATAACTGGACCTGGTATAAGGTGTAAGTACCTTAGGTACCCACTACAAACCAGGCCAGCCTCCTACAGTACCTTACTGCCAGAGCCAAGAGACCTTCCTATCTATGGCTATGGGGAGACTAATGTTTAGAAATCTTGAAGATCAATGACCAATAGCTATGGTGTCCAGATACTATATTAAGGCATGTGTGATGATTTGATAGCCCAATGCAAGAGATCTTCTTGAATCATGACCTAATTGCACACAACAAGAAAAAAAAGGAGCATTATGTTGGGTCTATCCACATTGGTGCAAGGACATTAAGCACTTTTCCTAATTTGGAACCATTCCGTCATCAAAATTGGAGTTAACAATTTGTCAAAGAACAGTGAATGAAATTCACTGCTGACTGTTGAGATATACCAGTGATAAATGCCACCTCACTGGACGCACCCTATGTAGTGATATTTGTGTTTTGACCACTGACTTCGTGTCGCACCACTTTGCACTTGGCTTAGCTGTCAACCGTCACATTAGTGGTCATCAGTTACAGACTCCATTTTGTAATCACCTCACCAGTTACAGACTCCATTTTGTACTTAGCCTTAGCTTCACTGCCAGGCGCGAGTAGTTTTCCCTACAAAACATGTTATGCAACATGTTTTCTATTCTGCGTGTTCTTTTCTCACTGAAGGGTAGGACATAACGAGGAGGAGTCAGTTAGTACGATAAGGAGGTACTAGACTGATGTTTATGGTACAGAAGGGAACAATTTAGTTTTGGGAAAGACACCTTGGGAATTTGGCCAAGTTCCGATGTGTTTCTTTCAAAGCTTACGTAAAATAGCCAGCATTTTTTATTACTTCTTGCGCAGCAGGAGGGTTTTTTCCAGAAAGCTCCTTTCTCATTTGTTTAAAATATATGAGACCCAGGTCGACAGTGGAAGATTCAGAGACCTCAATCAGGATTTAGACGTCGAATGCCTGATATCTTTCCCTTGAGGGTAGAGATCTCTCTTTCTTGTTGGGGTCGAACCAGGGTCAACGACTTGCTAGCAGGAGAAAGATGAAGCACCACACAGGTCCTATGGTGATGCATTTTTATTAATTATTTGCTTTGCATTGTGTATGAATATATATACATATATCAATATAAGTGTTTGTATCCTTGCATGTATATATTTGCTGTATATAGATTGAAGATTCTTTGTACATGGTCTTACTTCATTGTTGCACATTTTAAAAGTACACTTTTGGCTTTACAGGCCTTCCTTAACGAGCCTTGCAAAAAGATATAATAAATGTCTTCTTCAGATTAGGAGGTGCATTCCAGAGAATCTTTTCAACTTCTCACAGTGTGTGTATTTTGGCTCAGTCAGCAGTAAAGCAAAACATCCTACTATCTGTAATGAGGTTGGATCTCTTGGTTTTCACAACTCTGCTGGGAGTGAAACCTGCTAATAAAGTCTCATCCATGGTAATCTTCTTTCAAAATAGTTTTAGCTGTAAACATCCCTTTTTAAAATTAAGTCTGCTGCTGCACAATTGAGGCTATAACCCCTGTGCTGGTTACACATGTTTACACACAGGCTGAGCAAAGAAGACTGCTGTCTGACTTGGCATGGCATCTGTACACAGAGAACCCTTTAGCAGATGAGTCCCAGAATAGATTTGTTATGGTCTGTATTAACCTTGTAATTTAATAGAAAATTCAACCAAGTACCCCCTTTCTTTGTTACTTAAGTGTACGTCTGCAGCATTTTAACTGTATTTAAAACTTTGGAGGAAAACTTACCAAAATACAATTTTGAAATGGCTCAGCTTAGATATAACACTAAAGTAAATTGTTCTAAGTTTCTCTCAATCCCAGACAATATACTACCTTTGACTCCTATGCACTTCTTGATGTACTGGGGCATTTGTATCATGTCTCTGAGCCACCCTTAATGTTATTTGTTTTCTGAATTACCCCGTAGTGTCCGTTAATGATTCTGCTTGTGTGTCTAAGCTTCTCTATGAGAATAGATCAATGTGAGAGACCTTAGCCCTCCCCCAAGAGAAATTAGGGGCATGAAAGCAATCTTCATCGGATGATTTCAAAGCAATCTGTTTAGGATGATTTGGTGAGACACTCTGACTACCCTGGACACTTGTATCTCACAAGGACAAAAAGAGGATAGTAAGGACGCTGGCATCAGCATGAACAGAGTTTCCCTTTAAATTTTTGGAGGGGGAAATCCAGTTTTACAGTGTCAGTCCAGGGCATAATCAGGCTTCAAAAAGGACTCTTGAAAACCACTAGACCAGTCACAAAGAGACTCTGCTTGACTTTGGTTTGATCTGTTCCTGTCATGACCACAAGGCCAAGCCACACAAGTGGGGCAACATTTTTATTGGGACAAGTGAGCGAATACTGAGTGGTAGGAATTTTGTAGATTCCTTCTGATTTTGGAAGTTTATGCCACAAAAATGCAAGGAAACTGTGGGATTTTAGGCAAATGTTGAGAGTAAACTTGGTGGGATCCATATGAGGCACAACACCCTGGACTCCTCTGAGGGTATGCATCAGTTTAGTAGGTTTTTCTGGAGGGGCATTGAGCATTGGCCCACAAACCACAGCTGCCACCATTGCCAAATCAGATACTTTTTGTGTTGGGAAATGTTGATGTCTCCATTGAACCATTTCCTGCTGCAGGCAGTAGGTCTACCCATACAAGAAAGATACCATTATTATTGGGAGACCCAGGTGCACACTGCATGGTGGGAAATTTGTGGCTTCTCACAGATTCTGGAAATTTCCATCACAGAAATGTGAGGAAAATGTATTTTAGGTGAAGGTCTGAGATTTGCAAGGGCATCTGGGTAAGACAACCTGGTGAGAGCCATGCAAGTCAAACCACCCTAGACTCCCTCAGGTGTTCATAAATGTGCAGGTTTGTTATGTTTCCCTAGGTGCTGGCTGAGCTAGGGTTCAAAATTCACAGCTAGCCACATTGCAATAAAAGGATCAGTTTTCAGTGACAAATGTGATATGTTCATGTTGAGTTTTGGGGCCTTTACTTTTGCAGGCACTAGGCCTACTCACAAAAGTGAGATACCTTTTTATCAGAAGACTTAGGGGAATAGTAGGTGGTAGGAAATATATGGATCCCTATAGATTCCAGAACCTTCCATCACAGAAAAGTGAGGAAATTATTTTTCTTAGGAAAAGTTTGAGGTGTGCAAGGAGTTCTGGGCAAGAAGACCTGGTGAAAGCCACACAAGTCACATTAACATGGATTACCCTAGGTGCCTACTTTTAAAAAATGAGCAGGTTTGCTAGGTTTCCCTGGGACGCTGAACTAGGGTAAAAAATCCACAGCTACCAACATTGAAAAAGTTTCACTGTCTTTGTAAATTGGTCATTGTGACGTGAAGTTACAGTTCGTTTCAATGGGAAAAAATTGAGGCATTAAACAAATAACCTCTTTACTGAATTCAGAATTGTGTTTACTTCTAGAAATCTATAAATGTCCAGGATCATTCAATTTCATACCATTTTCACTATTGGAAAGTGGTTTATTAGAAAAGGATGGTGAGTACCTACACTTAGTCATAAGGCCACAATAACAAATAAGGTCCAGTCAAGGTTTCAGTAAATCAATCTGTGCTTGACCCTTGGTGCTCGCTGCTTAAAATATGTTAACAATGGCTTATCCACAATTGGCACATTTAATTTACTTATAAGTACCCAGTGAAGTGTACTATGGGTGCCCAGGACCTGTAAATTAAATGCTACTAGTGGACCTGCAGCGCTGATTGTGCCACCCACTACAGTAGCACTTTAAACATGTGTTAGGCCTGCCACTTGCCAGGCCCAAACCTTACATGTAAGTCACCCCTAAGATAGGCCTTAGTTAGCTCCAAGGGCAGGGAGCATGGTCAATAAAAGGTTGGGCATGTACTTTTAAGTTTAACATGTCCAAGTAGTGAAAAACTGCTAGATTTGCTTTTCACTATTGCAAAGTCCATCTCTGCCATAGGATAGCATTGGGATTAACTTCTCCCAATTTGGAAAATGTTAGAAATTGGGTCTCTAGTTAGCAGAGGTATGTACCCTCTCCAAGTAGGTACCACAATCCTAGTCAGGATAAGTCAGAATACAACCTAAATTATCCTGTGCTCACCCTCGGGCAGCTTGGCACAGAGTAGGCAGGCTTATCTTAGAAGGAAATGTGTAAAGTATTTGTGCAATAACTCATATAGTAACACAGTGAAAACACCACAAAAAGTACACCGCACCAGTTTGAGGAAAGAGATAATATTTATCTGAATAAATTGAGAACAAGTTAACAAAAATCCAATACGGTTTCCGAGAGCGCAGCCTTTGTTCCTCACTGCAATGTGGGAATATTTGGACGCTCAGGGATGATGCATGGAAAATCTGGAATGCGTTGAGCACAGACAATAGGTGTTGCATCGATCTGGAAGGTGATGCAGTGATTTTTCTGCCATGGAGCAAGCATTGCATCAATCCGGCAGGCGCTGCATCAAATTTTGCAGGCATTGCGTTGATTTTCTACTGTGTTGGATTTTCTTCTCTTTAGTGAAATCTTTGCTAGCACTGACACCTCAGAACAGGTGGCAAGCTCAATCCAAGCCATTGGAGAGCACTTGAGGAGGAATGAAGAGTTCTTCCAGCAGAGTCAGGGGTCAGCAGGCAGCAGGACAACAAGCATACCAGCAGTCTTTCCAGCAAAGCAATCCAGATGAGTCCTTTGGGCTGCCAGGAAGTCCCACTGACAGAGTCCAGTTGTAGGTCCAGAAGTGTCATTTAGTGAGTTCACAGACCCAGTATATGTACCCAAAAGTGCCTTTGAGGTTGGGGAAACCTCAAAGAGTGGTTATGAAGTGCACAAGTTTCCCTTTCAACCCAGCCATGTCTGTCAGGAGCCCTTTGGGGGGGGGGTTATCAATTCTCTGTGTGAAGGCAGGACACTGGGGTTTTAACTACTGTATAAGAGAGAGCCCCTCCACCCTTCCTGCCCAGGGAAACCCATCTGTATGCAGATGAATGCAGATGCAGCTGAGTGTCCAATATTTATGGCTATCTAGGTGGAATGCACAAGGGGAGCTGTCAACCAGCACAGACCAGACATGGATTTGACACTGGCTATAAAATACAGATGGCAGTATGTGCAGTGAAATGCCTACTTACTAAAAGTGGCATTTCTGAAGTAGTAATATAGAATCCATCTTCACCACTAAATAGTATTTCTCACTACCATTCCAACCATACCCACTATGACACGTCTATTCCTCTCAGATCAGAAATAACTGCATAAAAGCATATAAGGGAAACTCTAATGCTGGCCTATGAGAGGAGCAGGCTTCACATTAGTGAAAAATGACTCTGGGAGTTTTTTACTACCAGGACATGTAAAACTTATAGGTACATGTCCTGCCTTTTACTTACATAGCACCTTGCCCAGTGGGCTACCTAGGGCCTACCTTAGGGGTAAGTTATATGGAAGAAAAGGGAAATGTAAGGCTTTACAATTCGTTTTAAATGTGGTAGTGAAACTGCACACACAACCCTAGCAATGGCAAACCTGAGACATGGTTAAGGGGCTACTAATGTGGGTGGTACAATCAGTGTTGCTGGCCCACTAGCAGCATTTAGTTGATCGGCCCTGGGCACATCTAATACACTTTACTAGGGACTTATAGGTAAGTTAAATATGCCAATTGGGTATGAGCCAATGTTACCACGTTTTATGGAGTGCACACAAGCACTTTCACACTGGTTAGTAGTGGTAAAGTGCCCAGAGTCCTAAAGCCAACAAAAATGAGGTCAAAGAAAAAAAAGAGGAGGAGGAAGGCAAAACAGTTTGGGTTGACCCTTCAGAGATGGTCATTTTCCAACACAACTCCCTTCCAGCCTACAGCTAGGGTAGACTAATCAATACTTTGATGGAATTCCCTGCTTAGGGCGATAGAATATGGACAACGGCCCACTACTGCAGGGGCACTTGCCAGTTCTATGCCTTTCTGAACCCAGTTGGGTCCCTCTGTCTATACTCTCTGGAGCCATTGAACCAACCAATGGGGAAACCTTCTCTTTATATGTGGACCCCATCTGTGGAGCTCCTAACCTTAATTTATTCACAGATGCATTCCAGACAGACAGCACCACCACGACCAACAAAGTGAGGTGGCCCATTCCACTCCTTGGATCTAACTTCTGTCCCCAACCCAGGGAAACCTCTGTCCATAAGGACAGCAACAAACAGAGGCTACAGACAGCTGTCAATGTCAAGAGCCAGGCCCCAGGCCATACATTGCTAAGTGGAGGTCTGAAGAGGGGCCATTAAGTAAACTCTCACTCCACTTTGGGGCTGGTAAGGAGTTTTCTTTGGGCTCCTGAAGTGTTCCTGATCTGTGAGGTGTCTCAGAGTGGGGGGGCACTAGCCCCAGGGTTTCTGCACCCTACTTCCACTCTACCTCCCTCCAGTTCAGGAGTGGTATCCTGACACTAGTCAACCAACACAGGGTCTGTACCCTGTGGCTGGACTGGGGACTGGGATTAGTCCTCCCTCACCTCGCCCCTATTTATGGGCTCCTGTACACTCTGGGGAGTGGTGGTTCCATAGAACTGAACATTCAGGATACCCTTGGGTGCCACTCCTCCAAGTTAACTCATTCCCTAGAATGCAGTCAATGGGCATCTGGGGACTAACGCTTCTTTGGGTCACCTCCCCACCCCACTCCAGGCATACCAGGGCCATAGGGTGGAAATAACCCTCCCCATGGGCTGGAGTCACCCTATACACTTGGCTGGTGCATTGCTTTGGGGAAGCTAGTCTCTACACCATCATTATATGACTAGCTCCGGTGTCCCACAGAGCAGTGACTGGGACCCCATTCACTCCCACCTGATATAAGTGACAACTCCCACCCTCAGGGATCCCCAGCCCACCTCTGAGTCTATCTTCCAAACTGATGGAGATTATGGCATGGTCTATGACCTACCCCTGGATACTACTTTCTTCTAAGGCAACATTGGCCACCCCTGTAGAGGTCCCACCAGTGGGTGGTTTCCTTGAACAGACAGAGTGCCCCTGCTTGTGTCCTAGCTGGGAGCACCCAGAGCTGTGGTGTTGGAAATGGGGTGCCCTGGGCCTCCACCCACCAGAACCACCTTCCTGTTTCTCAGGTGGGTCTTTGGGACCCTTACCTCCCCCCTTACTCTGGGACTTGCCTGGATCATCTTTAACCTCCCCCTCACTCTGCTGGGAGAATATGTACCACCATTCTTGGGGTCACTTTCAGGTACCTTCTTGGGCACTCTGGAGCTAGCCCAGAGGTCCGCCTCCTCAACAAGCTTCCTGGGATTCATCAGCTTACTGTCAACTAGGTGCTGGCACAACTCTGTATAACAGATACTGGGCAGGTGCTCTCTCATGATTAAATTGTACAGCCCAACATAATCGTTAACTTTGCTGCCCCTCAACCAGCCATTCAGTGCCTTACTGGAGTAATCAATGAAGTCCATCCAGGATTGGTTGGGAAGCTTGTGACTGTCCCTGCATCTTTGGCAATCCTTCTCAGGGATCAGTGTAAATTTGGCAATCAAAATGGCTTTCATGGGCTTGTACATGCTCTGGTCCTCAACCTCTAGTGTTAGAAGTGTGTCCCTCCCAAATGTTGACATGTGATTTCACAGCCCCCACCCACAGTGCTCTTCAGGAACCCTCAATGCAACTTCATAAGCTGAAAATGACTTATCAATGTCATCTCACACCACATAACTGGGCACCAAGTCCTTGGGTGTTTAAATCTTCGTGTTTCCATCAGGTACTGTACATATGCTGCCATCATCTCTGTTGGAATCCACCTGTCCCGCCTTGAGTTCCATCTCTCTTAGAATCAGTTCATGAGCTATAAGTAATTTCTTTTCTGCTAAGGATCTTTCAGCCTCTCTTTTAGCTCTTTCAGCTTGCTTGGTTTCCCTCTCAGCCTCTATTTTTAATCTTGCTAACTGCAGCTGAAATTCTCTCTCCTCTCTCCTTTCTTGTTTGGTCAGGTAGTGATTTGAGACACCGCTTCATGCCCTCCCATGTAGCACAATTTCAGTGGTTTTCACTTCTACTGCTGCAGGTTGCTCCTCAGAAGAACCATTCCCAGACTCCTCCCACTTAAACAGGGTGCTAGAAAGTCTTGTTTATTTTCTTTTCCCCTCAGCTACAACATGCATGTGAGAAGACATGCAAAAGTATCAACAACAGCAGCTAAAAATGTAACACACTCACAAAACAATTATTTATTTTTGGAACTAGATAGGACCTCAGTAAAAAAGGTACCTCCTGCTGTCCTTAGTATGTCAGGGGAGCGAGACGTACGAGAGAGATAGAGGTGAAGGATTATGAGGGGAAACAGAAAGAAAGTAATATCATAAAGAAGATGCTAAAGAGAGGTAGGTGAGATCAAGAGACAAGACAGTTGTGTGTATGTGTATATCTGTGTGTGTGTTGCGTGTGAAAGAAAGAGTGAGAGAGAGAGTAAGAGAGAGATATAGAGAGAAAGCCATTTAAGAAACAGATGAAAGAGACAGAGAGAGAGAAGTTGTCCAGTTTGAGAAACATACAAAGGGATATTTACCAGAAACTAGTGCATCAATGCTGGTGCGCCAGTTTTCTTGCGCCACTCCTGCTGCACCTAACAATTTCATGGGTGCACCGTATTTATGGGCCATGCACCATTTCTGCACTCATTTTCAATGCCTGCTCAAAGCAGGCGTTGAGGTGACACACCCATTTTAATCAATGGGCCTCCTTGCAGTTTGCTGTACTAGTACTATTTTTTATGCTAGTGTAGCAAAGCGCCACAATAGCGTCAAAAATGTTGACGTGTTGTCCTATAAGGACGCGAGCTATAGTTGCCTTAGGACACGAGTTACGGTTAGTTGTGGTAACTCTAAGTATAACTGGTGAATTTCTATGGTTTTGTACGTTTAAAATGTGAGCCTAACCGTCACATCCCTGTAACCTTTGTTTTTTTAAATGAATTTTATATACAAGTAAGGTTTCTAATAAAGTAATAGTCTCTCATTTTTAATTCAAAAAAAGGTTGTGAATTGTCTTTCAATTAAAATAACTAACTGTTAGTTTGGCGGTGTTTCGCTGTACATTACAACATATGGTGTGATTCATGACCTTGCAAGGTGTATGTATGTATTTCTTTAGAAAGCTTCACACAGTTTGACACTTACTAACATAATGCTTGGAGGTATGTAGGGATGCCTAACTTGGATGTCAGTGCTTTTCAAACCTGTTTCTTTAAACTCAGTAAGTGAAGCATTGAGATTCCAGTCACTAAACAAATATAATGCAATTATGCAGTAAATCTCTGCAAATTCACACATTCAGTATATGTGTAATTTTTTGAATCCTTTTTAAGAAGTGTTTACACATTTTTGTTCAACTTGTCCATACCCAAGAAACCAAGGACCTAATTTAGATTTTGACCGAGCAGGATCACCGCTGTAACCAGGACCCACATCCTATTGAATCTATAGTTCCTTCACTCTATTTATCATCAGGGGAGGTATAACGCTTACACTGATTGAGCCTCACATCCACCAAGGTGCCACCAGGTTGCAGCGAGAGTCATCCTGCCTTACTGTGGGCTTGGTGTTCATCACTGACTTTTCCTGCTCCTATCCACCACATATTGAATTGAGGCCCTAGATAAGGAAGATGCAGAACGTGTCACAGGCTGCAAGGAGAAAACGTCTTGTCCTACATTTTATTTATTTTTTATTCAGAGACATAACCCTTCCACTTTGAGAGTTTTCTTTTGTAAATATTTATTTTTTTGCCCAATGAGCAATTCAAACACGGTGCCCTCTTGGCAAACCTGCAGTGCTGTAAGCGAGCCACACTGAGATTTCTACCAGGCAGGAGTGGATCTTTAAATAAGACATACAATCCTTTACCAGACTAGGATACCCTTGCAATCTCGGAGACATGACAGGTTGAGATGTAACATATTGACTGCCAAGTGAAGTTATGAGACAAATAGAACACAATGGAAAATCAAATACTGACAATTAATAAGAAAAAGAGAATTGTATATCAAAATGTTTGAACGAATCACAAAAAGGAGACACTCGTTGTTGAGTGATATTTCCCCTTCATAATGTGTTCATCAGGAAGATGGGGTGCAGAGTTTGAGAAATGCATTTTCTTAAAGTCTCCTTTAACTCTATAAGACTGGGTCTAATAGGTAGAAAAATCTAAATGAATTTTACAAATGGTAGTGCACAATACTGTGAATTTTAAACATGTAGAGGGCCTATTGACAAGCTGCACTTTGTATTGACTGTAGTAGAACTATAGTAGCACTACTCACATAATACAAACATTTAAATTAATGAGCTTATGTGTTCCAACATTAGATTTTTTACTTCTAGGTCAGTAATAATAATTTTATTAATTTCATATTTTTTTTAACCTTTTTTTAATTATTGCTTTTAGGGATTAATGCACGTAAGATTTCATACTCATACTTTACTATATAGAGGTTTATGCCTGGTAGACCTTGGTCTGCATCTGAAAAGTTACTAGTAGTAACTTTAGGCTCATCCATCCTGTTCTTGGAGGCTGCAGCCCTCTTTGGAGTGGGTGGAGATATGTAAGTCTATTCCAAGTAGTAACTTTACACTTGGAAATGGTGAATAGAAAAAAGTGTATAGATACTACTACGTGCAGTAGTAGGTCTACATATGAGTACATTTACATGCATAAATTGACCTTTCTGAATTGTGCCCACTGTGTTCACAAAAGGAAATATATTTATAAACGATGTTAACTTTTTGGGGGCATAAGAAAGCTGAGCAATTGATACCCTGTCAATGTCAGTTATCCTAGGATCAGGAAGGAAGCAGACACTTGCGGCGCTTGTGGGACATCACCGTAAACGTGATGCACCTGAACAAATGAGGATACCTAACAGGTGTTGCACATGCATATAAAGTCGGATCTCAAAAAGAGGAACACCGGTGCTCTTTTCTCTGCATTTCAGCTGCTGTTATTATTTAATCTCCAAACCCATTCCAGATTCATTGTTATGGGCATTGGGGTCTGCTTAACATGTCCTTTTGTTTTAGAGCACTGTTAATGTTAGCCAATTAATAGCAGGATGCACACATCTGCACTTGAATAGCCAACTCCTCCCACTTTCCCAATGCTCTGAAAATCACAGATGAATTATACTTTGCTTTGCACAAGGTTGTCAAGTCGCTTCATCCTCCATTCCTGGATCGTCAGCTAACAGCATGTTGCATTCTGGGACTTGTAGTTTTGGTTTGGTTTGGTTTTAATACTGTCATTATGATGTCACAAACCCCCACAGGCAAAAAATGTTGTTCTGAGCTTGTTGCACAATATTTTACTATGTTTTCTAGTTCAGCTGAAAAGTGTGCGCGTTTACATACAAAACCAAAAGTACACCGTGCACAATTTTATGAGGATGCACTCTTTTATTAATAATGTGAATTAATAATGCCAATCATTTTGATTTTTGCACAGTCAAACATTGTATCACGAGCTTCACTAACTCATCAGAGGAGCAGCTTGTGAGCAGCAGCTATGAAACATTCGCCAACACCTTTAAAAGCTGTAAAATATGTAACAGCAGAAAGAGGAAGATCAGAAGGTTCTGTAACATGATTGTATTGTGTACAAAATAGGCAACAACAGAACAAGCTTCAAGGCCTCAAGGAATAGTTGTATCTGAAGAACAGATGAAGAAACAGCAAAGCAAAGGTCCCCTCATCACAGAAAGGATACAGTGGAGCAGTAACAGAGGAAGTACCCCTTTCTCTCAGAATAGGTATGTATTAGACTTGTACTCTGTGCAGGGTCACCCACAAACATTTTGCCTTCACCCCTCCTATTTTTCTGAATGTGTTTTTTGTTGGCCTCAGGAATCTGTGCACTTTACCACTGCTTACCTGTGCTAAAGTGCAGAATTGGCTTGTACCCAATCAAAACATTTTATTTACTCAGAAGTCCCTAGTAAAGTTCTACCCCATGTAGCCAGGGTCTATAACGTAAATGCTACTGGTGGGCTTGCAGCACTGACTGTGCTATCCACTTAAGTAGTCTTTCATATATGACTCATGCTTGACATTGCAGCCTGTGTGTGCAGTTCTCGTCTGCCATTTTGCCCTGGCAAAAGAAAGCTTTTTCCAGGCCTAAACTTTCCTTTGTAATACATAAGCAATATACCGTTTTCTCTGCTGAACTCTTCTGGTTGCGGGGATATAAAGGGCTTGTAGGTTCATCAAGAACCCTAGGTACGCAGAGCCAATAAATGAGCTGCACCCTGCAGTTGGTTTTCATTCTATACTGGGTATACAGCAATTCATTTGCTGAAATATGAACAGTGAAAAATAGGTATCAAGAAAACCTTTGCATTTCCAAAATGGGCTCAAGATAAGGTTTTTAGGAGCAGTGGTTATTTGCACATCTCTGAATTCCGGGGTGCCCATACTAGCATGTGAATTGCAGGGCATTTCTCATATAGACGTCTTTTTTACACACTCTCTCATATTTGGAAGGAAAAAATGTAAAGAAAGATAAGGGGCAATAACACTTGTTTTGCTATTCTATGTTCCCCCAAGTCTCCAGATAAAAATGATACCTCACTTGTGTGGGTAGGCCTAGCGCCCGCGACAGGAAATGCCCCAAAACACAACGTGGACACATCCCATTTTTTTGACAGAAAACAGAGCTGTTTTTTGCAAAGTGCCTAGCTGTGGATTTTGGCCTCTAGCTCAGCCGGCACATAGGGATACCTACCAAAGCTGTGCATTTTTGAAAACTAGAGACCTAGGGGAATCCAAGAGGGGGTGACTTGTGGGGCTCTGACCAGGTTCTGTTACCCAGAATCCTTTGCAAACCTCAAAACGTGGCTAAAAAAACACGTTTTCCTCTCATTTCGGTGACAGAAAGTTCTGGAATCTGAAAGGAGACACAAATTTCCTTCCATCCAGCGTTCCCCCAAGTCTCCCGATAAAAATGATACCTCACTTGTGTGGGTAGGCCTAGCGCCCGCGACAGGAAATGCCCCAAAACACAACGTGGACACATCACATTTTTTGACAGAACACAGAGCTGTTTTTTGCAAAGCGCCTACCTGTAGATTTTGGCCTCTAGCTCAGCCGGGACATAGGGAAACCTACCAAACCTGTGCATTTCTGAAAACTAGAGACCTAGGGGAATCCAAGATGGGGTGACTTGTGGGGCTCTGACCAGGTTCTGTTACCCTGAATCCTTTGCAAACCTCAAAACGTGGCTAAAAAAACACGTTTTCCTCACATTTCAGTGACAGAAAGTTCTGAAATCTGAGAGGAGCCACAAATTTCCTTCCACCCAGCGTTCCCCCAAGTCTCCCGATAAAAATGATACCTCACTTGTGTGGGTAGGCCTAGCGCCCGCGACAGGAAATGCCCCAAAACACAACATGGACACATCCCATTTTTTGACAGAAAACACAGCTGTTTTTTGCAAAGTGCCTGCCTGTAGATTTTGGCCTCTAGCTCAGCCGGCACCTAGGGAAACTTACCAAACCTGTGCATTTTTGAAAACTAGAGACCTAGGGGAATCCAAGATGGGGTGACTTGTGGGGCTCTGACCAGGTTCTGTTACCCAGAATCCTTTGCAAACCTCAAAAAGTGGCTAAAAAAACACGTTTTCCTCACATTTCTGTGACAGAAAGGTCTGGAATCTGAGAGGAGCCACAAATTTCCTTCCACCCAGCGTTCCCCCAAGTCTCCCGATAAAAATGATACCTCACTTGTGTGGGTAGGCCTAGCGCCCGCGACAGGAATAGATCACACAGCGGTCAATGCTGGTCCTTACATGCGGCAGCTGTTGAACCTGGGGTGATCCATTCCTGACGCAGGCACTAGGTGTAGGCAGTCAAGTGGGGTAGTGTTTTTATCAGGACAGGTGAGGAGTCACTGGGTGGTAGGAATTTTGTGGATCCCAGCATATTCCTGTAGTTTGTGTGACAGAAATGTGAGAAAAATAGAGTTTTTATTCAACATTTCAGCTTTGCAGGGTATTCTGGGTAAGAAAACCTTGGGGAATCCACACAAGTCACACCTCTGTGGACTCCCCCGAATGTCTAGTTTCCAGAAATGTTTGGGTTTAGTGTGTTTCTCTATATGGCCGCCGAACCCAGGACCAAAAACACAGGTGCCTGCCTTACAAAACCAGTTTGTTTTGCCATAGATAATTTTTGGGTGGTGGAATTTGGGGCTGAACTAAATTGGGGAGCTCCCAAGAGAGCACTCTCTCTCTCTCTGCTTGCCGCCACATTCACCTGCTCTCTGGGTTGGGCTAACCCACTATTACCCAGTTGCACAAACAACTTGCGAAGGGACAGCAGGACTGTCCTCATCACCTCCCTCATAATGTACTGGAAGAGGAGTTATCGAATGGGAGTCCTCCGAATGAAAAATCACTCCCAGAGTCTGCGCCATTGTCCCATCCCTCAGATGCTGTCTCAGTATCTGATGTCTCAGTCTCTGATCCTATGTCAGAGCGGTCCTCTATAACCCGAGTGCAGGCAGCAGTCATCCATCAAGATGCCATCTCTGCTATTGGCTAAACTGTTGCTCTAAAACACTAGCCTACGTAGACAGTCACAAAATCAATGGTGTGTGTGAGATACGTGCAACAGTAGAGGTCACCTTACCTGCGCTTCTTCCCTCAATCAGCACGTTCTTTCAAGACACTCAAAAATATCTTGTCACATACCATTCGTACCAGTCTTTAGCACCTCCTGCGCCCAGTCCAACAATCATTATTGGTGCTCCCACTCCCTCCTCCTCGGATTCCCTCATTACCACCCAGCAAAAGTGCACTTCATCTCTCCATAGCCGCCCTCCACCCCGCACATACATTTCATTGGTATTATAGCGCAGGTAATGGCTAACTTTACTAATGTACTCAGCTATTTACATAAAATACAGATTTGCTCTTTGCAGTAGGCATATAAACCTTCTGCGCTTCTTTATGGCACTAAAACTGCCACTAGACAAGTCTGACCCTTTTCCCCCCAGGGAAACCACACACATAATGACAAAAGTGATATATATATGACAGCCAACCACCTGAAACTCAACTCAAGCAAAACCGAAATAATCCTCTTTGGCCCACACAAAAACACCTGGGACCCCTCATGGTGGCCCACCACGCTAGACCCTGTACCCACCCCCGCCAACCACGCACGCAACCTCGGCATCATCCTAGACTCCTCCCTCTCAATGACCCAACAAATCAATGCTCTCACCTCCTCATGCTTCAACACACTCCGTATACTGAAAAAACATTCAAATGGATCCCCACAGAGACCAGAAAAACTGTCACTCACGCACTCATCAGCAGCAGACTTGATTACGGAAACGCCCTCTAAGCCGGCACCACTCTAAAACTCAAGCGCAAACTACACGCATCCAGAACTCAGCAGCACGACTCATCCTCGACCTCCCCCATCACAAACACATCTCTCCACACCTCAAATCCCTCCACTGGCTCCCCATTGACAAAAGGATCACCTTAAAGATCCTCATCCTCACACACAAATCACTCCACAACACAGGCCCTGCCTACCTCAACGAGAGTCACCTTCCACACCCCCACACGAAACCTCCGCTCAGTTGACCTCTCTCTCGCCTCTGTCCCCCGCATCAATCACACCACCACCGGGGGCAGATCCTTCTCCTACCTTGCACCCAAAACCTGGAACGCCCTCCCAACCCACCTTCGCAAGACCCAAAACCTACTTCTTTTCAGGAAGGGCCTCAAAACCTGGCTTTTCGAACAGTGAACCTCCCAGCCCCTTTCCCTCCCCCTGCCCCCCCCCCCCCCCCCCCAGCGCCTTGAGACCCTCACGGGTGAGTAGCGCGCTTTATAAATCTTTGATTGATTGATTGATATATATAGATCTATCTCTATATATATATATATCTATCTACATAGATATATCTATAGATATATCCATGTACATAGATATATCTACATAGATATATCTATATATATAGATCTATATATAGATCTATTTTTTTTAGTTGTTGTATGGTTTCCTTGGGGGCCAAAATGGCCCCCAGGGAAACCCTACAACATCTAAAAAAAAATATTGCCCCCACAGGGGGTCGCCGTGCCCACGGGCGACCCCCTGTCCTTTTTAAAAAAAAAAAAAATCCCCTGGGGGGGCGCAATCGGGGGCCAGGAAACACTTTCAGGAAGGCCTCGTAAGAAAGGGAGACTCTCCCCTTTCTTACGAGGCCTTCCCGAACGTGGGGAAGGCCGTTTTCCCCATCGAAGCAGGAAGCGGCCGCAAGGCTGCTTCCTGCTTCGATGGGGAAAACAACTTTGTAACGTCAGCTCGTCTCGCGGCGCGCTGATGTCACAAAGGGGTGGGTGGAGGGTGGGGGGCGGTGGTGAGACACGGAAGCTTCCGTGTCTCCCGGGGCTAGGAAAAAAAAAATACAAAATCCTCGGGTGCGACGCACCCGAGGATTTATTAACACCCTCCCTGGTGTCGGCCACTGGTCGTGACCCGGTCCAGCGAGCTAGTGCGGGCGTCAGCCAGTGGCCGTCGCCCACATTGAAGGGGTTAAGTATGCCAAGTTTGGTGACACTGCATCCTCCAGTGGCCGAACCATGCAGGTACTGGTCACTTAATGTCAGACAGCCAGAAGGACAGTCCACACTGGACTGAAAAAGGACCAGAAGGAAGTCCCAGTCAAGGGTCTTCAGAAAACACCAAGACCCCCCACCAGAGTGCTCCTGCTGATCTGCAAACGACCGTCAAAGCATCCTACCACCTGCTACCAAGGGCACCTTTGCGCACAGCTCCTGGCTCATGGATTTGCTCTGCACCTGGCTGCCCTGTGCCCTGCACCAAAGATCCAGCTGTGTTCTAAGGGTCCCCCACCCCTTGCAACCTCGATACTCCAAGGCGGCCGACCGGACTAATCTTGAGGTACATCTGTGCAGTGCTTTTCCAAGTAGTCCCCCACAGTGGCCCTGCACCAGCTCCAATGACATTCTGCAGCTGCTCCCGCAGAAACCAGGAGCCGTCCGAACTTCTCCAGCTGGCCCAAAGGGTCCACTAATGACCTCGACCTATCTACAAAAGGAGACATTGGTTAACGCATTGTCTGATTTTATATGCATTTTTAAAGTATCTCTCTATTGAATCCTATGGTGTGTAATAACACACAGAAGTGAGACATTTTCTAAAGTTTAAAAAATCATAACTTAAAAAGTACTTACCCGATTTTGATGCTCTGGGTCTTAAAAATATTATAAATATCTAAAGTATTTTTGTGAATTGGTCTTGAGTTATTCTTTTGATTGTGTTTCTTGCTTTATTGATGGTGTGAGTACAATAAATTCTTTGCACTTCTCCAACATTAGCCTAACTGCTTGACCAAGAAACTATAAAAATTAGACTATTAGGTGGTTCAATTTTTAACTCTATAAACCAACGTGTGGTTGCCTGGACTCTCTGCACAGAGTGTTTAGCTTTGCACACTACATTGAGAGCCAGCCTCCTCCGGCTGGGGGTTCAATGCAAACAACCACATCATCATGAAAGGCCATTAGATCTTGAGAAGAATCTTCAGCCTTGTATTCAGTTAAGAAGAAATGGACAATACTTAAATAAATTGTTCTTGAATAGCCAGCAGCATGGTCCCTACATTTATGTCTCAAATGTGTTCAATGTATGAAAAGGGAGTTCCAGCACATATTCCCACTCCTGACGGTTAGGCAACTGTCCACTGTCAGTAAAAGTCATTGCATCCACTACAGTTCACACACAAAATGAACTAAAATGAAAATAATCATCCACTACAGTTTACACATAAAAAGAACTAAAATGAAAATAATCCAGGCTAAAAGATCAGATTTGATCTCTCATTATTAATGACAATGAGGCCCATTCACGACCAACACTATGTAGTATGGTTAGCAGTTCTACAATAGTAGTATTCATGTATTACAAAATGCTATTCACAAGCCTACATGTGGAGAACTTTCCCTTTGCCTCTCCCATTGTTTCTAGATGGAGGTCTCTGCCACATGTGCTGGCATCTCTCACACATAGGTATGCATCTTAGTAGTGGATGTGTGAGGAAGCTGTGTGAGTGACTGGAAAATGGGTTATGCATACCCCAAAATGACAAGGGTGTACAAAGGGATTAGAAGGGG
Source organism: Pleurodeles waltl (assembly GCF_031143425.1). Lineage (NCBI taxonomy): Eukaryota > Metazoa > Chordata > Amphibia > Caudata > Salamandridae > Pleurodeles > Pleurodeles waltl. The sequence continues at coordinate 428,235,186 of NC_090437.1, forward strand.
GTTATGGAGAGGAAATGATGGGTTTATAGAGAGACTTGAAAATTAAAACACCCACCCATAAAAAGGCTTAGCCTATTACTATTCACAAACTGTACCCACTATTGGGCCTACGCTAGAAAAACCAATTGGGTTGGTCCTGGTACAAACTTATCAGGCTTATTTATGGTGCTGCTCACCAGGGCAACTAATAAGGCCACCAGGACCTTAGGGATAACACTTACAGGCCAGAACTTACTTCAACAATGATCAACATCAAGATCCAGTCCAGATCTGGTGCAATTGGTCAACTGGTCCCTTCAGGAATAAGGATATTACTTATTTGATGTCCCTGTACCCACATAGGAGGTAATTCAACTGACCCTTGGAGTCCACTTACTTGTCCTGTGAACAAGAGTAACAATGGACACACATTCAGGGGCCTTGTCAGGTGACAGACAACAGGTTCAGTCCTTTTATGTTCTTCAGCAATCCCAGAAAGTGTTCTGAGGAGGTGCTTGGTGGTGTCACATTTATGCCTGGCTCCAGCTAGTGTTGTGGGTGGCTCTTGGCTCTTACTTAACCAATCGGGTGAAAGTTCCTTCAACCCTATCCACTTTCTTAGTTCTTCCTGTTATCTTCGCCCCAAAAAGTCACGAAATTCCATCTTCCTCAGCAAAGCTAAGATGGCCAAATTCTTCAACCACACTAAACTTGGACTTTGAAGGCTGGGGGTGTGACTAGCATGAGACTGTAGAAGTCAACGGTGTCCACACATAAGTAACAGTAAAATCAAATTTTTTGGAGGTCTTGTACTCACAGCAAATCAGTAGACACATCAGGTAAGACAAATGCAGCGTCCCTTAGCACTAGACAGAGAACACAACAATTTTCCTGTCACCTTGCTTGATCGCTTTCAGGAGTGACAAACTGTTTCATGTAGCTCAAATAAGCCTGCTCAGGCAGGATTAAACAGTGTGGTGCCAACAGGATGGCAGGCCAACAGCCATCTGCTGAGCACAAAGAAGTAATCTCTTCTCATTCAGGTCTATCTGTCAATCACAACAACATATTGTGTAGCTTCTGGGATGAATTCACGCCTCATTCACACTGAGTAGAGTCTTGGAGTTTCTGGAGAGTTAATGCAAATTAGCTTCCAGTAACATCAGGCAGGGAAAAGGTAATGTTATTAAAGCTACTTTTCAAATGTTTATTAAAAATCATACTTCTACATAGAATTGCACTTTTAATTAAAGCTAAAAAGAGTAGTTGACTTTTGTTGCACTAGATCCAGCATTCAAGATAGCTCAATTAATGTTTTAATAGTTTCTCTAGTTTTCTCACCGGAGAACAAGGGATTTCTACACTGAAATAGTTTTGGGAGTCTCTCACTACAGTGATATGGTGATTTAAAATGTCTACATGCCCCTCTTTTAAATACCATGAACCCTGCTTTGAGGTTTATAAGGCCTACAAAGGGGTGATTTACTAATATTTACATAGATATATTTTCCCCTGTCAAAAGGGTTGGCATGCGCACTTGCATTTTTAAACTTCAGCAATCTGGCTACACTGATAGGCCTGAAGCAATGTGTTCCCGGTCACCTTAGTGGATGCCACCATAGGTGCTGCAATCTACCGGTGACAGTTAACTTTCTGCTCAACACACTATGGCCCTCATTAGGACCTTGGCGGCAAATGCCACCTACCGCCACGGCAATGGTCAGCAAAATACTGTCCCTGTGGCTACCAACCGTCCATGCCATTATGACCATAGCCAGAATTCCGCCAGAAGGCTGGCAGAATTCCTGTGACGGTTATGGTGGCAGACGGTGGTAAGGTGGCGCTGCTGCCAGCAGCAACGCCACACCAGCAAAACACAGCCTACTATATCATGTCCCATGATACGGCCTGGTGGTGTTTTACTGGCGGACGCTGCTGTTGGCAGCAGCTCCATGTCTCATCTCCTGCCAGAGTACACCCTACAAGCAGGTAAGTCGTGTTTTCCGACAGAGAGGGTGGTGGCGGGTATTGTGTGCATGTGTGGGGGTGTGTGTGACTGTGTGTGAATGTGTGCATGTGTGTGTAATGCATGTGTGCATGAGTGTGTGTACGTGCATGTTGTGTTGTGTGCTTGCGTGTGTGCCTGGATGTATGTTTGTGAGTGTTGCTGCGAGTGTGTATGAATGTATGCATGCTTGGGTGAATGTGTGTATGTGTGTGTGTATGAGTGTGTATGTATGTGCATGATTGTGTGTATATATGGGGGTCTGGAGTGGGAGGGAGAGGATGGGGGAGGACTCTGGTGAGGGGAGCTGGGGAGACCCCTACCAGTGCCAAGGAAGTAACTTCCTGGCACTGATAGTGCGTACTGCCATTGTTTCCGTGGTGGGACAGAAACCACAGAAACCATAGTGGTGGGCGGGATCAAAATGCCATGGGAAGTCTAGTGATGGCCGCCGGGCTGGAGACCGGAGTCTCCAGCCCAGAGGTTGTTGTGTTCACTTGGTGGTTTGTCTTTTTCCAAACTGACAATGTAATAATAGTGGAGGTAGGTACTGCCAGCCTGTTGGTGGTAATACCTCCACTATAGCACCGACCACCGGGGTTGTAATGACCCCCTATGTCCTTATGAGAAAGTGAAAAACAATATTCAGCTTTTGAACAAGGGATTAATTTACTGAGACCTTGACTGGACCTTATATTGTGATTGTGGCCTAATTATTAGTGGTGGTCCCCTACCAACCACTACCAATAAACCATTTTCCAACACTATTTTTATTGTTTTATTTGCACTGAAAACATGCATTGCACAGAAGACAGTGCAATGAGATTATGACTGCCGTAGCATCCCCCCCCCCCCCAGTACCCACATCCTTTTCTTCTTCTGTGGTGCATGAGAATACTCAGTACCACAGCTCCATAGTTCCCTTCTGTCTCACTGGTGTTTCTAAGGGGGAAGTCTAACTGAGCGTTTTAGCACCTGTGGAGCCATAAGAGCCTTCATTTAATCTGTAATGTGCCAGAAATTGCCATCACACCTTGTTGAAATTCCAGGGGCAGCCTTGTCCCTCATACCCCACCCTTTCTGCCTCCATGCACTTATTTGTTTCTACCACATGAATTGTTTGGCACATTTGTCAGCCACATCTCTTATTGTGACTATGAAATCCAGCATACAAAACAATATTTGTCCCCTGGGGATTTCCATGTCGTTTGGGATTCCTAAATAGCTAACTATTAGAGGCGTTTGGGATGTCTACTTCCAGGATGTCTTCCAATTCTTGAATAATTTTCCCCCAATGTCTGTTCACCTGGGGGCAGCTCCAGAGCATGTGTATAAATGTACCTTCTTCTATTAAGAATTTTAAACAGAAGGAGTCTGAACCTTTCCCTGTTTTAAAGAATTTGGTCTGCTTAATTTATGACCTAGGTAGAATGTTAAATTGCATCAATCTCTGTCTTCTCTTTATTGCAACCTCTCTCGGGTGCATTAAAGTTGCCTCCCAGTCAATATCCTCAAAGACCCCCAAGTGTACTTCCAATCTGAAGTGCAAACTTCAGAGGGTGTCTGGAGTGTTATTGCTGATGGTGGGGTACAGCTGAGATACCAGTTTGTGAGTAATTACCCCACCCAGCACCCAGCTCTCTAATGGAACTTGTTGCCGGGATGTCCATACCCAGGATCCCTTCTGTCTTCAAGGAGTGTATCAGGATGAGGAACTGGAGTCCTGTTGCAGGGTATCAAATGATTTAATTACCCTTCCTTCCAGTACACCCTCAGTGTTTCTGTTCCAATCAACTTCCAATCAAGCAATCAGCCTTACTAAAGCATGACTTATCACCTGGGGGGTCTCAGAGTGCTAGCTGGGGGGGTGCAGGTCTGTCGAAGAGCTAGGTCTTTAGGTCCTTCCTGAACAGAGCCAGCGAGGGAGACTGCCCAAGGCGGAGTAGCATTGTGTTTAAGGACTGCACAGTGAGATAGGAGAAGGAGCTTCCTCCAGCCCTGTTCTTCCAGATCCTGAGGATGGTGGCGAGGGCCAGTTGAGCAGAGTAGAGTTGCCTTGAGAGTGTGCAGAAATAAAGGTGTCTGGAGGTAGGCAGGTCCGATGTTGTGAAGGGCTTTGTATACGTGTATCAGGAGCTTGAAAGTGATGTGTTTGTTGACCAGGAGCCAGTGTAGTTCTCCCAGGTGGGTAGATTTCCAGAATCAGTCTGGCCGTGGCATTCTGTATTCCCTGAAGTCTATTTTGGAGTTTCTTGTTGATTTTGGCATAGAGTGCGTTGCCGTAGTAGGGTTTACTGCTGATGAGTGAATGAGTGACTGTCCTTTTTGTGTCAGTGGGTAACCATTTGAAGATCTTTCAGAGTATGTGGAGAGTGTAGAAGCATGATGATGAGACAGTGTTGACTTGGCAGGTCATGGATAGTGATGAGTCGAGGATGATGCTGAGGTTGCATGAGTGGCCAGTAGAAAGGGCAGTCCCAAGGGCTCTTGGCCATCAGAAGTCATCCCAGGCATTAGTGAAGGGGCCCAGGATGAGGATCTCCAGCTTGTCTAAATTGAGCTTGAAGCAGATGTCTCTTATCGATTTGGCGACTGCCTTCATTCCAGTGTGAAAGTTATCTTTGGCTGTTGATGGTTCGTCTGTGAGGGAGAGAATGAAATGTGTGTCATCAGTGTTTGAGACAATGTTGATCCTGTGGTGTCTGACGATCTTGGCGAGCGGGTCATGTAGAGATTGAAGAGTGTGGGGCTTAGGGAGTATCCCACAGGAACTCCTCATCTAGTTTCTGTCAGCTTCGAGGTGAAAGGTCGGAGCCTGACTCTCTGGGTTCAGCTGGTGAGGAAGAAGCAGATCCACTCTAGAGCTTTACTGCAGGTTCCAGCCTTGTGTAGTCTGGTGCACAAGGTGGTGTGGGAGATGGTGTCGAAGGCAGCAGAGAGGTCAAGGAGGATGAGGGCTGATGTTTCGCTGTGGTCCAGTAGAGAGTGGATATCATCCGTTGCAGCTAGGAATGCAGATTCGATGCTGTGATTGCTCCTGAAAATGGTTTGGGAGTGTTCAAGGATGTGGTTAGTCTTGATGAAGTTGGTGAGCTGTGCTTTTTCAATTACCTTGACTGAAAAAGGAGCAGTGAGATCGGCCTGTAGTTTTTCAGTTCTGTTGGGTCTGCGGAGGGCTTCTTCAGTAGGGGGTTAACCTCTGCGTGTTTCCAGATGTCTGTAAAGGTGGCAGATTCAATGGATTGGTTGATGGTGTAGCATTGTTCAGGTGCTGACTTGATTAAAGATGTGGTAGCGGCATATGTCCAAGGGTGCCCCAGAGTGGATGGTGTCAAGGTGTCTTCCGGGTGAGGAGGATCCCATGGTTCAAAATTGGTTGGTGGCTGGAGTCTGTGGTGGTGCTGGTGGGTGGTGGGAGGCAGGCCTTTGCTTGCAAATATCTTGTAGATGTCTTGTATTTTTCAATGGAAGAAGGGGGCAAAGTTATTGCAGAGGTCTTGGGAGGGTAGGATGTCGGTGGTGTCCGTGCTAGGTTTTGTGAATTCCTTGACTATGGGCTTTTACTGCTTCTCCACTTTCTCTCAAGTCATCTGCAAGCGTGCTTGGATTCTTGAAGATCAGGGGAGAACCAGCTGGGTCTCTTGTGGTGTTAATTGCAGGCAGGTTTTCTTAGGGGGGGCAGGGTGTTGGTGCAGTCAGTAATCCATTTGTTGTGTCTGATGGTGGGGAATGGCAGAAAGCAGTGGTTAGCTAGGCTTCGGTGACCTTGGTCCAGTTCCTGCAAGGGGGAGGTGTGCATGGTGTCATTTGACCGTCTTGGTGAAGGTGAAGTTGATGGAGTGGTGATCAGTCCAGTAGAGCTTGGAGCTGGGTGAGAAGACTGGGTTGAGAGTGAGTCCTGCTGAGTGCGTATGGAGATTGAAAAGTTGCTTAAGTCCAAGGGTGGCAAGGTTGTGTATTAGAGTTGAGGTGTTGAGTCGTTGTGGTTGTCAAGGTGGAAGTTGAGATCACCGAGGAGTATGTAGTCTGTTGAGGTGAGGGGGGAGCGATGAAGTCGGCCAGGGCTTTGAGGAAGGGTAAGCAGGGTCCAGGGGTCTGTAGATGAGGGTTCAGCAGAGGGTGATATTTGGATTTGTCTGGATCTGAAAGTGCAGGTGTTTGGCAACAGGAGTCATGACATCAACGCTGGTTGTGAGCCAGAGTGAGTTTTTGTGTAAGATGACTACACCTCCTCCTGGTCAGATGACGTGGTCTTGATGTATGATTTTGAAGCTGTTGTGTATGGCAGTGGTGATGTCCGGTGCTGAGGAGGTAGTGTTCCAGGTCTCAGTGAAGAAGGCGACATTGGGGGAGGTGGACTCAAGGAATTCCCAAACTTCTATTGTGTGCTTGATGAGGGAGCAGGTGTTGAGTAGTATACATCTGAGGTGTCCGGGAGGTCCAGCGGAGGAGGGGTTTAGTGTGCGTGTACAGGTGAAAGAATAGTTGCTGCAGAAGAATGGCCCAAGAGTATCCTTGTGCGAGGCACAATGGCAGGTGGTGGAGCCTCCAGAATTCAACACATGCAGGGTGCTTGCGTTGTACCAATGGATGGTGCAGGAACCAGGGTCCGTGGTGCTGGGTGAAGCCCAGGTGCGGAGTGGCACAGATGGGCTTGCCTTTGGTAGCCACCACCACAACTGCACAGGGGTCACCATTAAGAAGGGGAGGGCAGTGAAGAAGTCTCTCAGCTGGGAGGTGTGAGGGCAGGAAACATAGTGCTGGGAGGGGGGCAGGGCCCCAGAGGAGCGTGGGGAGTGCTAAAGGAAGCAAGCAAAGAAAAAAAAAACAAGGGAAAGAGGCACAAAAAGAGACAAGAAAGCAAAAGAAAGGCAAAATGAGCAAAAAAAGAAAACAAAGGAAAAAATAAAACAAAAAAGGCAGGAGGCAGCAGAGAGACAAAAAGCAATCACTGGCCACCCAGGATGAGGTGCAAGTGGGTGCCTGCGGGTGGAGAAGGGCCTCAAACACACCAAGCCAGGCAGGCTCAGAAGACAAAGGGCAGCTGGAGCAACAGGTGGTGCTGCACAGGGGGAGCAATGTTAATGGTGACCAGAGGTCAGTGAAGTCGCTTTGAACCCTATGAGTTTACCAACCTCCTTCAGTATTCCCCCTTTCCACAGGGGTATATTGCCAAGGTGACCTTTCCTTTCCAGCCCAAAGCTTCAGAGGTATCATCCCACACTCTCATGGAAGCCTGAGTTGACCCAGGTAGATACCACAGTTTTTCCTCTCATAGAGGTAGTGCAAGTATTTGCCCTTCTTTTCTGCTAATTCTAATCTATTGCTGGTTCTGTGTGTGAAAGGAATCCCCATTCATTGATAACTTGGAGTTGGGTGGCCTTAAAGTATGCCCTTATGTCTGGCACTGCTATCTCAATATTGTATACAGAGTGGTACAAAGTCTGTAAGGCCAATCTCGGGTGACCCGTCCCAAAGTGCATGCACAGAATTGTGTCTATTCTATTGAAATAAGTGTCTGAATCAAAAAAAAGTAATTTTGCAGAATATATAGCAATTTGAGTAATGTGGCTATCTTGAAGATAGATGCCCTACCCATTTATGTGAGTTGGAGCTTAAACAACCACTCTGCATCTCTACAGAACTTCCTTAGGACCCTGTACAGATTCAGTTCCAAGAAAAGGTCCCTCCCCATGAACACAATTCTCTGATATTTGAAGATGCTAAGGCCCTCATTATGACACTGGCGGCAAATGCCGCCTACCGCCACGGCGACGGCCACCAACATACCATCGCCGTGCCTACCGACCATCCATGGAATTATGACCGTAGCTGGAACTCCGCCAGAAGGCAGGCGGAATTCTGGCGACGGTCATGGTGGCGGACGGAGGTAAGGTGGCGCTGCTGCCAGCAGCAGCGCCACGCCAGCAAAACACCGCCTACCATATCATGTCCCATGATACGGCCTGGTGGTGTTTTGCTGGTGGACGCTGCTGCTGGCAGCAGCGCCGCATCTAGTCTCCTGCCGGAGGATCCCCCCTGCAAGCAGGTAAGTTGGGTTCTCTGACAGGAGAGGGAGTGGGGGAGTTGTGTGCATGTGTGGGTGTGTGTGTGTGACTGTGTTTGAATGCGTGCATGCGTATGTAATGCATGTGTGCATGAGTGGGTATGTGTGTACGTGCATGTTGTGTTGTGTGATTGTGTGTGTGCCTGGATGTACATTCGTGAGTGTGTATGAATGTATGCATGTGTGGGTGAATGTGTGTATGCATGTGTGTATGGGTGCGTATGTATGTGCATGTATGTGTGTATATATGGGGGGATTGGGAGGGGGAGGACTCTGGGGAGGGGGGTGGAGGAGACCCCTATCAGTGCCAGGGAAGGAATTCCCTGGCACTGATAGTGCCTACTGCCATGGTTTCCATGGCGGTACAGAACCAAGGAAACCATGGAGGTGGGAGGGGTCAACATGCCATGGGCGGCCTAGTGACGGCTGCCGGGCTGGAGACTGTAGTCGTTATCGCTGTGGCAGTCGGTGTGTTAACTTGGCGGTTTGGCTTTGGCCAAACCGACAATGTCATAATAGTAGAGGTATGTAGCACCAGTCTGTTGGCAGTAATACCTCCACTCTTGCATTGACCGCCGGGGTCGTATTGACCCCCTAAGTGTAGATTGGAAGGCCCATGAAACCACATCCTGCCCTCCCCAGTCTCCCATTTCATATGGGACAGATTTCTCCGGTAACTAGAATAAGTCACAAAATGTAATAATAATAATGATAGGATTGAAATTAGTGAGGTAAGGCAGGGAATCATCTGAGTATAGAGATATTTTTCTGGTTCATTTGTCCTTTCAGTGATGCCTGCTATGTCTGTTTTGCATCTCACCCAGAAAGCTAATGGCTCTAGTCACAATGCAAAAAGTAAGGTAGAAAGAGTGCACCCCTGTTTGGTACATCTTCCTAATGCAAACCTGGTTTACGTTACCCAGTTCACCCTCACCACTGGCAAAGACATTCTGTACAGTAAAGCTACCCAGGCATAGAATTTAGGTCCAAAGCCACATCTCTTCAAGGTCAACTGCATATTCTGCCAATAAATGGAGTCAACAGCCTTGTTGAAGTTTTTGAATAATATAGCTTTTGGCACCTGTTCTTCTATAAGTACATCTAGGCAGACATGGATTTGTCTAATGTTAAGGCATGTTACCCTGTCAGCATGAACCCCATTTGGTCCGTATGGACCAAGGAGGCTAACACTTTAACCAATCTTTTCACTGGAGTTCTCACAGAAAATGTTTCTCTCTGTATTAAAGAAACTATTGGGCCTATGAAGGCACAGTTGCCTCTTCATTTTGCTGGTTAGGGAATTACCACAATGTTTGTGTGGCTGAGTTCAGTGGGGGAGTTTCTCCTCACTCGGAATAGTCTAGCAGGTGCGGTGTAAGAAAAGGGGCCAGTCTCTTATTAAATTCCAGCGGAAAGCCATTGGGGCCTGGTATTTTCCTTGACTGCATACTAGCTAATAATTCTCCTATCCCACCCATTGTGAGGTCTGTTTCCATCATCTCTCATTCAGTTTCATTTAAGGTTAGCACCACTATTTCTCCCGGTAAAGCTTCTATGTTACACTCAGTGCGGTCTCGGCTGTCTGTAGAAAGTGTTCAGTGGTATTGTGCAATTGTGTGCACTATGTCTCTGTCTGTCTGGACTATCTCTTCGTTCTCTCTTCACTCTTCTAACACTTAGCATGCTTCCTCTTTAAGTCTACCCAGCCATGCTAGGAGGCAATCTGCTTTGTCACCTGTTTCATATAGCCTTTGTGTCCCAGGTAATGCTTCCTAACTGCATTGTGTGTGAGGTCCTGGTATTGTTCCCTGAGGATATCTGGTTGTAGATGTGTGTCTGGGCGCTCCGTTTGTACCCAGTCTTTTTCAACTTTGATAAGGCATTGCTCTAACTGTTGCCCTTTTTCCTCTTTGTTTTTCTTTTTAATGGTTGTTATGGATTTGGATTTTGTCTCGTATCACTGTCTTATAGGCTTCCCACAGAGTGTCTGGGGACTTCACAGACCCTTCATTTTCTTCAAAGTATATTTGGGTATCTATCTGCAAGCTGTTGACTATGTCCTGGTCCCTGAGAGCCCACACATCTAACCTCCAACTTGGGCTCCCCTCATTTTTGCAGGCTCCCATCTTGTTGTATAGCGGTGAGTGATCTCAAACAGGTAATTCAACAGGACAAAGAAACATGTGCTCCAGACAGGAATGAATACTGATGAATATTACTTGTTGGAAGGATGGGCAAACCACCAAACGTCCACCATTCCCAGTGCATGGGAGAAGGATGTTAAGCAAGTAAGCCCTGATGTCTGAAACCCTCGGGTGGGCGATGGTTGAGTTCTGCGTGATAACATTGCTGTAGCCACCTCCAATATATGCAGATCCACATCTCAGTCTATTAGAATTGAGCTTACTTTGTCAAAGACCCCACTCTGAAACCTTGGCAGGGTCTGGATATTAATAAGGATTTTCCATTTGTTCCAGTAGTCCTTCACTGTTGCATAGCAGCCATTGGAATCCATCTATTACATTTCGACCTGAAAGGTGTTTCCTGGCCAATACAACCACTCTTCAGGAGCCTTTTGTGAACCCCACATGTGAACCCCACATGGGTCAGTAATTGATAACCCCTTTGAAGGCACCTTCAGCTATTTCCCAACAAATGGGTATCTTGCAGCAGCACTAGGTCAGGGTGTGTAACCAGATATAGTTCACCACTGCTCCCTTTTTTATTTTGCAACCCAGAACATTCACATTTATCAACAAAGTGGTTAGTGGGTTCAGCGTGAGAGAGTTCATATGTAAGAGGTATTGAGTCTTCCAGAGTCTTCTGCTGTTTCTGTATAAATTGGTCCCCACATCTGTGTCAGAGGACATTGCCTCGGTTTCTGCCTTATGATCTTCCATGTCTCTTCTCATGTCTCCATGTATTCCATGTATTCCTACAATCCCTCTCCCGGGAACAGTTCTGTGACTCTCTATGGGTCTCCTTTTTTTCCTCTCTGTGGTACTTTTCTAAGGACTGCTTCCCAGACTCAATATTTAATAGTGCCTTTCCTATACCCATTCTCATGCCTGTCTGAATGGTTGAAAAAGAATGCTTTTCCCTGGATAAGCACCCATAAATTTGTGGCGAAGAACAGTTGGTACTTTAGGATGAGGGCACCCAATTTCTGCTTCACCTCCTGAAATTACTTTTTTTGTTTCTGGAGTTGTCTGATGTAGTCTGGGAAGATTAGGTTCTGACTGGATTTGTATTTCATTTCCTCCATCTTCCTGACTATCTGGAGCACCAGATCTCTGCCTCTGAAATTCTGGAAGCAAGCAATGGGTAGCCTGGGCTTGGAGTGCTCACTATATGAGGAATCAATTTGAAAGTTGATCATCCACCACTTAAACATCATACCTGCTGTGGCATTAGTTTTTGGTGCTGCCTCAGGCTTACGATTTCTAGAAAATCTGGGGCAGTGTCAAAAGCAATGGATGTTGCATGCTCCCAAAGCAACACTAATTGCATACCCCTCTGCTGCAGAAAACTGTGTAGGGGGCCATATTTACAAAGCGACGTTAAGCCACGCAAAGTAATACTCCGGTGGCACTAGGTCCTGCTAAATGAGCCCCTTTGTCTCCAGGGACTAGTAGAGAATTCAATTGCATGCAGAATCATGTTTTTATCAGTGTGGGGTACATCACACCCTCTGTCACTATGTGCTGATTCCAGGCTGTCCATTTTTTTCTCCCTGTGAGGGCTGCAGTAGTGGCCTGGAAAAACTGTCCCTTTTCTTCTACTTGGATGGGGTTTTGTCCTTCCCTATCGTTTCTTCATGCACCAGAGTGATGTGGTGCATTTTCAGTTGTTATTAGCCTGCCAGTCTGCTTCCCACATTCTTCAGTATAGACTGCATGAACAGCTTGAAGATGGGGTCGGTCTCCTGAACTGAAGACTCCCCAGGTGTCCCTCGAGCCGGATTACTCACCCCACCATAGTCTGATCAGAGGGTTCCCCTTTCATTTTGTGTTTCTTTTGCCAATGCCAGAAAGGCAGTCAAGGCGTTATTTTGGCTAGGGAGAGCCTAGTGCCATAGAGTGCAGAGGTCCTTTACCATCTGGCGGGCCCCCATGCTTCCCGCCACTTGCCACGGCAGGTAAAGCACCCAACAAGTAACTGGAGGTCCTCCTGCTTCCTCATTTTATGAGCGCCTGGGTGTGTCCGTATTATTTCCTGCATGGTGTGTTCACCACAACTGCGATGATCTCAATCTCATCATGGATGTTGGAAGATGAGGGATCTAGGTTGCCAGGTATTTATTTGCCAGGTGACCGGGTTCACTTTTCTAAGCAGTTCCAACCCCTTAATGTCTCTCACTGGTGTTGAATGCTCTGTCCTCACTGCTTCGGACGCCTCTTGTTGCTTTTTTGCAACTGACCTCTCTGAGTAGGTGTGGCAGGGGAGACAGAGACAGTGCTATGGCTTCCACTCGCAGCTCCATTCACTCCTCGGCACACCCCAGGGTCAATTTAATCAATTCAAAAGACTTTATTCCAATGCACACAGCATCCATAAAAGCATCATACAGCATAAATAATAAAAGATAACAAAAAATGCAATCCTTAAAAAATATAATAAAAACAATAAAAAGGATAGAGTAGAATAATATTAGCAGCAGGGTTAAGACAGCATGGTTCTATGAGCTCACACAGCATACTTTAAAAAGTTCCCAATATGCAAAATAGCTTTGTCATCAAATAAATAAAGTAAAAATCTAAAAGCTGGCCTACATCCTCAAATATTATAACACTTCTTTTGTAAGAGCAGAATTAAAAAAGTCTGGTATACCTTACATAGAATTTACAGGATAAATGCGAAATGTAACATTGATTGACCTTATATTTCATCACTGGGGCAAGGCCTCTCGTCAAGGTTCTTCGTAAAACCCACTGCGAAAAATAATAAATACTTATTGCATGAGATCTTAAACGAAATAATTAAGCATTCCCAATGTCCTTGTGCATGCCAAAGGTGGTCTGTAGGGCGATTAAATACAGTCAGACTTAGATAGGCAATGACAGTGGTTTTCCCTTCCACTTACCTTAGCCGTCTGGAATACTCATAGTTGTAAAGTACTTATTCAACACCCCTTTTACTTAGGTTATTACAAGATGTTGGGTCCATAGGGGCAGACTGTACTCCAATCTTACAATATTCAGACTTTATATAGGCCAACCAAGGGATGTAAAGTCCTCTATCAAGAGAAAGGCAATCAAGTATAGTATCCTTTGATAAAGCAGCCTCCTTGTCACTCCAGATTGGAAGCCAAAGTAACACAGGCATGGCTTTAATTGGATCTTCTAAATAGGAAAGCCCAAGCTCTTTGTGGCAAATAAAAGTTGAACAAGATATATGGACAAATAGAAGTTTTCTGTAAAATCTGTTCTCTTCGAACTTAATAGCCTCGCATTGCGAGACTATTCCTTAGCCCTATATGTGGCAATAAAAGTACATTTAATACATGTATTTGTAACAGGGGAAGAGTACCACCCCCTGCTAGTTGAGGGAGGCTGCAAAGAGAACCAATGGCCTTAGATAATTTGGTTCTGCGCTGCACAATATTATGTGCCCACAACCCTAGAGCAGAGAAAATAACCCCAAGGCACAGAAATGTGCTAGTGATACTAATATATTTAGGCCCAATTAACAAAAGTGAAGGTTTATTTACATCGTGGATCACATGCCATAATATGTGATTTTGTAAAATGTGCCCTTAAATCTAATGCAGCCATAAAATCGACAAAGGTAAACAGCAACAGCCTTGGATCATGTGGTCGCCTTTCCTGTTTATCAGCCACTGGAGGTTAATCGATTTGTTTTCAGCCCTGCCGTCTCAATCATCCCTGCGGCGGAACCTTTGTGTGTGACAATGTTCCTTGCCACTTAGGGCATGTTGTTATGGCTTAGACTAACTGTCCAACAACAGGATGTAGCAGGGTATTTGGTGCTGGGTGAGGGAGTGCTATGGGATGGCAGCATGCCGTCAAGAGCGTCTAAACCACGTCCCCCAGATAGTTGTTTTTAGTGAATATTTTACATAGAGGTAAGCTAAATCTTGTTCTTCTGATATGGTAAATAATAAAAAAAAAACAAAGTCTGGGAGGGAAAGTGATCAGGTTTTAGTGTCTGGGAGTGTTTGGATATGTGAGGATTCACGTAGAGGGGAGGGTATGCACATATGGGATGATGGTGGAGCATGGACGTATTTGGGGGTATGTGAGGATTAAGAGCAGGGGAGGTTTTAGGGATATGGGAAGATGTAGGTACAGAGGATGGTTTAAGGGTATGGTAGGTTGTAGAAGGAAGACAGGGTTTAGGGTATTAGAGGATACAGGAAAATGGGAGGGTTTAGGCATATGTCAGGATGTAGCAGCAGGTGAGGCATTGGGGTGATGGGTGTATGTAGGTTGGAGGTGAGCTAATGTGGGAAGTCTGGAAGGGGGAATGTGGTAACAAAGAGTAATAGGTACTGGTGTGGGGAAACCAGTGTTGTCAGAGGAGGCTCTTGAAGACAACAAATGCTCTTTAGACAGATATAGTGGAATACATACCATTCTGAATGGAATCAAACAATGCCCTCTTCCGTACATAAACACTGTTTAGCACTTCATGGGCCTCATCAGAGACCAGTGCTGAGTAGATGGGTGCATGGGGAGAGGTGTCTTGGATAAGAAAACACCAGCCTAATTTCAGACTGGGCATGGCCTACTTTCTTTGGGTACAGGAGAGAGTATGCTGATAAGTGGTGGAAAAAAGAACAAGTGAAACATCAGGATTTTAGCTCTGCCACCAGGAGAGGCTGAACTGTTAGAGGCCTTGGAATCTGTTGATGTTGTTTCCTCCTTGTCAGCCTCCTCACCCTGAGTGCCACTGAGTCATTTGATTTTGGCAGGTTCACCCTCAAATTCTCAGTGGCTGGTCAATGCCTCCTTTGCTGTGCCCAGAAGAAGATGACAGCACACATATGCACACATCTGTTATAGAGTACCAAGAATAATGAAATAATGTGGACACAGCAAAGGTATACAATCCAAAAAATAGTTTTAAATATCAATTCTATTTAAAGGCCACAAAAATAAACATTATTAAGGGTCTTACATTTTCAAGGATATTCTGCTGCCCTTATTACATGTCATTTTAATTTGATTACACATATTAGTTTTGAGAGAACATATTTGAAATTTGTGAGGAAGTAATCCAGGAAAATGTATATAGAGGTGGTTTTGGTACTTTTTAACTCTGTACATTTCACCCCTTCTAACCTGTACAGTGGCCCTTTCACATGGTTAAAAAACGTTATTCCTGATTCAGCTTGCTAAAAACTCCCTTTTGTTTAGTTGACAAAATGCAGTCAGAGCACAAAAGTTAAAAACCACTTGTGGATTCAGCCCCTATTGTGACCTTGTCCAAAACTGGATTATACTTCGTGGTGAGTGACCATCCATCTCAAGGAATAATGCCAAAGCATGTAATCCCACAAGTCATTAAACTATTGTGAGAATAAAAACCTTGGTAGGTAAGGCACTACACAGACATGTTCTACATAAGGCAATGCTTCACTTATTTAGGCAGTACCAAAATGTAATTACATAAAATCTATAAAAGTCCACAAATAATTTTGAAAAATAGATTACATTTTATAGAATAAATTAGACCAAAATGAAAAAAACACAATAATTAGAACCAGAGTTATGATTTAAAAAAATGTCAAATAATTATAACGCTTAAAGGTGCAAAGTGCCACACAAAAGAGACCTAGGTATGATTTGATGATGACTCCAATGGAGCCTGAGTCGGAAACAATAGGTAGACCGGGCTTGCCAGAGGCCAGTAATCGGGAAAGTTCTGAAAAGTTTTTAAAGTCCCAATTCAAAAAGGGACATTGTCATTTTTTTCAAGTAAAAATTCTTTGTAGGCATGAAAATGCAAAAATTGTATCCATCATTGCAAAACTATTGACCTTGCTGAAAATCTGGAGTGTCTTAATTTTTTGGTGAAAAAATTGTCTACATCTCAACAGAGAAAGGAACTTTGCTTTTTTTAATAAAAATGCAGAACATCATTCACAATCCCTTTATACATTTGGCATTTTTATTGCTTGGATTTAGAAAATACTACTATTTTAATTAGCATAAATACTTTGCCAAAAGGTATGCCTATAAGCTCTGTCCTTTAGGTACCATACGTTTGAGATCATGTGACTTTGAATATCACTAAACATTACTAGAATAGTTATTTTTCCTTGCTTTTTTTAATTAGTTTTTAATTTCGTGCAATACTCATGCTCAAAGTTCCATATTGTTACTCTGACATTACAGTTCTATGACTTCAATGACTGAGGGACAGATTTATATTTATGCAGCAATTACTCCATCCAAACTGCTGAATCTTATGTCTACATTATTACTAGTGGATATAATCTCAATGTACGTGTAGTAAAGTGAATGTGTGATAGTTCACATTGTTAGAGAATAACATATTAGCAAACAGTAAATTAAACTAAGCAATCTGTGGCAATAAGTATTTCAGAGTATGTTTGTTTCGTTTAGATAATTTGATATGTTTTATATATAAATGAACGAACATCTATTAAGTCTCTCACAAGCATGTCAGATGTCACAACATTCTTTTAACTACTGCAATAGATGTTATGTCACTTTAAATAAGATGCACTTAATGTCTGAGATGGAGTAACCTTTGGCAAAAATCTACACCAAAACGCACATTTATGACATGATTATATAGAACATTTATTAATGACATGAAAGGCATTATAGCTCAATGTTCTTTCCTCCTTGTCTGTGTTCCACTGCCTTCTGGTCCCTCTTCAAGGCATGGTAGGCCACTTCCAGAATGCATACAGCATCATGTGGGTAGGAAATGTTGCACCTACTTCTTATGATGGGAGGTCCTTCCAAGTTTTTGTTATGGCATGCTGCTGGGCCATTGCTGAAGGTCCTCTTACCTTTTTTGACAAGGGATGCTGTGGCACTTTTGGACCCCTGCTGCTGCACTTGCCTGGTAATGGTCAACCTGATTTTCTTCTAGTAATGAGGGCTGACCTGCAAAGGGTAAACAAGAAAAAAATAATATATATATATATATATATATATATATATATATATATATATATATATATATTAGAAAGCAATTATTTAAAAATCCAATAAATAAAAAGTATGTTTTTGAAAACGTGTATAATTGCTAACAACTAACAATGTTGCTGACTGACAACTGCTTTCAAGTGTTTGTTTTCCATAAAACTGACAGAAATGAGATCCATTTCCGCCCACTGGCCCAGCGGGAAATGCAGACAGTGATTTGCATGACAGGTCTGACCAAGGGGTTCCCCGCACTACCCATGCCACCCAAGCCCAACCAGCATTTACATGGTGGTGCAACCATCATGTAAATGCAGGTGGAGAGAGGGCTGCCATGGTGGTTTGAGACCTCCGGCACTGACAGGCCATTGTCCGGCAGAAACTTGGCGGTGCATTGGCAGCTGTCCCACTGCGACCGCCAACCTCTTCATGAGGGCCTACGTTTTCAGCCAAGTAGCTGATCTAAACAGTGAGGTGTGTATTTGCAACTGGTTTTCATTCCACCTTTGGAAACAGTGAAAGAATTGTGTGGAACTAGCCAGAAACGTTTTTCACATAGGTCACCATTCATCCGTGGACAATTTCTACTCAGTTGTGTAATTACTTGAACAATTGTTCAGAGTGGGCACTTTGGCATGTGGGACATCCCGCCCTAACAATAAAGGTAACCGTAAAGAGCTTGTGCAAAAGAATCTGCAGAGAAGACAGAGCATAGTTTTGCACGTTACGGTACTTCTTGTGTTAAAATTTTTAGACAAAAGCGATGTCTGTTGCTCACATCTAATCATGATAGAAATACTGAGTCTGTGCCTGTTTATGGTCAGGTAGCAGAACTGCACAACCCACTGTGCATTGTAGACTACAAAAAGCACATGGGAGGTGTAGAAAGAGTACATATAAGTTTGGGGCCTTCCACTACTGTTCAAAATTCATGTATCTGGTACAAGAAGTTGGCTGTTCATGTGTTTTCTTTATCATCAATGTTTACGCTGTTTTCAAATATCATTCTCTAGATTCCAAGATGAATTTGTACAGATTCAGCAGACTGTAGTAGGCAGCCTTGTTTAAGCAGAGCAAGCAAGTGTTCCTAGAATCGTCGTGGTTGAGGATGTGGCTACAATGACAGATTACCACTTTCTTAAATACGTTCCCCAGACACCCAAAAATTAATTTCCCTGTCAGAGATGTAGATCCTAATGAGGGGCTCAAAAGGAAATTCATATGTACTGCTTCTAGTGCATTTTTTTTACTTCGCTATGTGTGCCTAAATGTTTTAAACTTTGCCATATACAAACAGGAGAGAGTGAAAGGCAACTGACTATGGTCTGTATTGCTATATATTTCCTGTTTAGACACAAGGGGGCGTATTATATATAAAAAGTCACCTTCCTTTTATACCATGAATAAACAAGGTTTTGTGCAAATGGAAAACAGATGGCATGACTGTTCAGCATCAGTGGTTTGACCTTTGACACATTTAGATTAGATTATATTAGAACACAAACAACTGCCAGAGCATAAGTGGCTGATTTATGGGGTAAACGATTAATCACATCCTCATTCAGAGAAGATGGCCAGGTATTTCGCAAGTTTCCACCACTCTATTGTTAGTGACTATTGCATATGCAGCTTCTGTTTTTCCATTTGGCAGTTTTATACAGGACCCATCTACATACAATGTATCATCAGGATCCAGCAGTGGAACATCAGTGAGATCCAACCGACCCTTTGTTTCAGATTCAGGCACCAACACACAGTCGTGTGGGACCACATCTTCTACAGAAGGAAGAGGCATCAGGGTGGCTGGGTTAATGACATTACATCATTTGAGCATAACATTGGATGCTAGTAGAGCCAATTCATAATGCGATAGCAGGGCATTTGTCATATGCTGAGTCTTTGTTTTCATTAACAATAAGTCAAATGGAATGAGGGACATAAACAGTCACATTATGGTTCAATATAATGGAATCTGCCTGTTTCAATGCAACAGCGGCTGCAGCCACGTGTCATAGGCAGCTGGGTAGGCCTCTCCCTACTGGATCCAATGTTGAGAAAAAATAGGCACATGGTCCATTATTCTCTCATGCTTCTGCATTAAGACAGATAACAAATAACCATTCTTCTCATGCACAAACAAGGCAAAGCACTTGAATAATCAGGATTCCCTAGTGCAGGAGCATTACACAAAGCATTCTTCAAAGCACAAAATAATCTGCTCACAGTCGTCGTACCAAGGAACAGGATCAGTCACTTCAGCATGCGTTAACACCAATAAAGGTTTTGACAACAAACAAAATATCCATTGTCTGTAAAGTGAAACCATCCCAATGAAACCCCTCACATCTCGTTGGCTAGATAGGCAACTTATATTCATGACTTCTTGGACTTCTTCCGTAGATAACCTCCTTCCCTTTTTCGACAGGAGGGGACCAAAGTAGGAAACCTCCTGTTGACAATATTGAAATTTAGTTAGTGAAACCTTGAGACTGTTTGCAGCAAGGAAAGAAAGCAGACCATGCGTAGCCTTCTTACAGTCCTCTTTAGTGGGCACTGGTATCAATAAATCATTCACATATTGTAAAAGCCTGGTGCCAAGGGGCAAAGAACAATTGTCCAATTGCCTCTTCAAGGCCTGGGAATAAACGCTTGGACTTTCAGTATACCCCTAAGGAGCACAACAAAATGTATATGAACAGCCATCAAAACTGAAACCGAACAGATATTGACTATCTTCATGGATGGGAATTTTAAAGAAAGCATTCTTAAAATCAATGACAGAAAACCATTCAGCATCGGAGCGGACAGATGAAAACATAGCAGTTATATCTGGGACCATAGGATACTGTGAATCAACAACCTTATTCACTTCTGGAAGATCAACTACCATTCTGAATTTGTCATCTCTGGTGCCATCATCTCTTTTCAAAACAGGTAGCAAGCAGCTATTACAAACATTATCTGATGTTTCCCAAATAATACCTTTGTAAAGCAAATCAATAATAATAGCACAAAATCCTTCTTTTCCTTCTTGGGACAATTTATATTGAGGACACGGGAAGTTTAGCGTTTTACTTTAATTTAATGTGTACTGGTGGGATATCCAGCACACCAGAATCATTAGGTCCTGTTTCCCAGAACATGTTGTCTATATCACATAAGTCAGGGGGTATGTCTATGCTTTTTTTCAACATGGCAGGTACTGTCTCATTACAAGTAAGGTAAACACCATTTGGTTCATAGTGTATGATGGCGTGCATGTTTTGTAAACTCTTTAATCCTAGTAAATTCAGAGAACGTTTGTCAGTGAGGACAAAAGGCATTTCACTCTATATTGGGCCCAATGCATATGATAATGGTTCAGATATAGGGCTATTAATAACTTCGTCAGAGTATCCCACTGCAGAACCTAACTTTCTTAAGAGTAGAGCATGTGGTAGAATGTGGTGGGATATGGTAGTATTAGTGGACCCAGTTTCAAAGAGGAACTTCCCCTTCTTTCCCAAAACTATCATTTCAACATAAGGTCTACTTTGGTCAACAGGTATCTGGACTTGTTGTTGCACTCCTTTCTCTCCACTCTCTGGGCATCTCTATTTTGACCAATCGGCTACTATGGTGGTCATTATGAACATGGCAGTAAACACCGCCCCGCCGGTGGTGGCGGTAACTAATGAAGTAAATGAAAAACAAGTAACGGTCCATCCACACACCACCATCTTTGTAGTCCAGAAGAGGAAGTAGGAGGCCGCCCTCAGACTGGCGGAAAGGTCCTACCCACCCACTAAATAATGAAACACAAAACCGCCATCGGTTTCGGGGTGGGAACCACCGCCAGGCAAAGCGTGGTGTAAACGAACAATATAAAAGGACACACTCACCGGAGGCACACAAACACGCCAACGATGACACGGAGAGAGAGAGAGAGTTGAAAATAATGCCAGTGCTGCTCCTTGCCATATACCTCCAGGACCGTGACCGCAGATGAAGACGACGACGGTAAGTACCGCAGCCTAGTACACATGGGAAGGAAGGGCACAGTTGCACACCCACCCCACCCACCCACCCTGCAATGCACCCCAATACCTCTCACATCCCAAGCCATACCATAACAAAATGTACTTAGCAGACACAAGCCAACAAAGACCTGCACCAAAGTACAAACATGTGCACATCACCCCTCCATAGTGAAACGCTATACAACATCATCATATTTTGCCAACAGCATTACTGGGAACTGAAACTTTATTTACAAAGACATTACATCATGTCCAAATAAGGCCATTGGCCAATCCAATACAAATAGCCTGAAGGGCCAAAACAGGCCGAACTTGACTCCCACATGTGCAAAGGGTATTCCACTTGAAAGGGGCATCAATGGGGCAGCCAGGCACCTCAGGGAACAGGGGCATGGGGTTGCAGGGGTGGGGACTTACACCTGGAAGTGGGGGCTTGGGCTTAGGTTTGGGAGGTGAAGGGGGTTTGGGCTTGCCCTTGGAAGGTGGGGGAGTGGGCTTGGACCTGGAGGTGGCAGAGGGACCTGAGGCAACATGGGCTTCTTCCTCCCTGGTGAAGGGGCACGGGAATAGGAAGGGCGGACTGGGGTGGTCTTGGACGTGGAAGGAGTGGACTGGGCAAGGAGATGGGCACGTTTAGGGACAAGACGGGGTGGGCCAGTGGGTTCGAACAGGTCAACATGGGAGGGGGCAGTTAGAGGGGATTTGGAGGCAGGTCTGGGAGTGGAGGTTGAGGGAGTTCTTGTACCAGGTGCCTGTAAAGTATGCTGATGTGTGGTGGATGTGAGTGGTGTGGATGTGTGCAAATGATTGAGTGTTTTGGGACGAGGGGGTGGACACAGTGGGAGAAGACAGGCTGCCAGTGTACATGGATGTTGTCTGGGTGTCTGGAGGTCTGATGAGTGTGCTGCAAATGTCTGTCAATGTGGTTGTGGTGAGTGCAGGTGTGGTACTGGGTGCGTGTCTGGATGTGAGATGTTGTGGTGACTGCATGAATGGGGCAGCAGCAGTAACTGGGGTGCAGTGCGTGTGGGTGTACATGGTGAGGTAACAGACAGAGTGGTGGGGGAGTTTGACACACTGGGGGAAGTGGATGTTGTTTTGTGTGCCTTGGTATGTTGGGTGTGTGCCTGCCTGTGGTGGGAAGTGTGGTGCTTGTGTTTGTCTGTGTGCTTCTTGGGTGTTGATCTGTGTGCATGGCTGTATGTACGTGTGCTTGGGATGGGTGAAGGGAGTGGGGTGCCGCAAGGGGTAGAGGTGGTGGGAGGGGGACGGAAACACTGGATGCCGCCAAAGAGGAGGCCAGAGCCTGAAAAGACCTCTGTAGGCCAGACATGACACTGTGAATGCCTTCCAGGAATGCATTTCATTGCTGCATCTGGGATGCTGGCCCCTGGATGGCATTCACAATGGTTTTCTGCCCTACAGAGATGGTCCTCAGGAGGTCAATAGCCTCCTCTGTGAGGGCAGCAGGGCTGACTGGGGCAGGGGATGAGGTACTGAGGCGAAGGAGACGCCCACCATCCTGGGTGAGCAGGCACGGGCTACTCAGTGGGGAGCAACTGGGAGGGCGGTGATGGCATGGGGGTAGCAGAGGATGGTTTAGAATGGGTGTGCCCAGTAGGGTCCGCCACCACCAGAGAGCTCCCATCAGAGGAGGTATCAGAGTCACTACGTCCAGTGGTAGTTGCCTCCCCCATGGTACTCCCCGTGCCCTCCAACCAACTGGTCCTCTTGGCGTCCATCAACTCTGCCTCCTTGGAACCGTGGGCTGCTGCCTCCCCACTTGCCCCCACTTGCTTGTGCCACTGCTCCCTCGCCAGATGATGCTGATGTACACAAAGGACACAAGAGAACAGGAGTGGAGGGACAAAACAATGGAGAACTTTGTCAAAACCTGAATATATGTACATCTGTGGCTCACATACTCCCATCCAGGTCACACACTTACACGCAGCACATACAACATACGTCATGATTGTGACCCTGACTAGTGGCCATTACCCCAGAATACACCCCATAACCCACATGAAACACGGACCTGATACACTGTGTGAAGTACACCCATGAGAGACCATGCCCAGCCAATGCACTTACAAGTCCAGGAGGCCACAAACCATACCAGATGACAGAAAGGGGACCCCCCATGGACCTATAGAGACTGCCCAAACTAGCCCTCACACCATCCCAGGGACTTTGAGGGGGCAGAACTGCAGGAAACACCTGTCCAAGTGCCTGGCACTAGAATGCATACATACCACAGCACCAACATGTATCCATCTAAGCAGTATCACAACAGTGTTGGTACTCACCCCCTTGTGGCTGCTGTGCTGCCTTGAAGCACCTATCCAAATCCAGATAGGCCACCGCCAGAATGTGGTCCATTAGGGAAGACAGGGTCAGAGGGGCACCCCTTCCTCATATGGAGGCCTTCCCCAGGTGGGCCTCTCTGGTCTTCCTGGCCCAGCGCCTCAGGTCCTCCCAACCCTTCCCACAGGCCTTTCTTTTGATGGGTGCTGACCTGCATGGGACACACAGAGCAAAAAACAGACGTCAGTAGTTGTGCACCAAATACAGATGACATGTTGTTCCCTATGGAACGGCCATTGTTGAAAGGCATGCTATCAACTCACATACAGTACATGCCAGACAGACTATGGCTGGGCAGTTACACATCAAACTCACATGCATACAGGCATCCGCCACAATCAGACACATCTAAGGATGACAAATGCCAACTGACCTGCTCCTCTGGTCGTCCATACAACTTGGCATACAGGGGTAGGACCCCGTCCACCAGCTTCTCCGCAGTGAAGGCCGGGCCCGTTCCCCTGTAACCCACACCATCTCAGGGACCAGAGTCAGGACACAGCAGCACGTGCAGTGGAGTACTGCCCAGGTTCCCCATTGACAACCATGTAATCCAATGATCGGGTACCGGCAGTGAACACCACCTTCCGCCATGACGACTAACAATAGCGGAATGAAGTCACTTCCACTCTATCATACCTGGACGGCAGGAGGCTGCCATTTTCCTACAACCAGGGCCTGGCCAGGGGCCTCATCCAGGGCCTCAAAATCTCCGCCCTTAGTCGCTTGCTGACATGAGTCCAGGATCCTCACATGTACTCATCTTTGGAAGTGTGTTCACACTGGGATGCCATTATGACAGAGTTAACTCAGCACACATTTGCCTGACGGTGTACTTCATACAAGTGTCAGTTGTCACTCAGATTATGTTCTTTCTTCCCCCATAGGTACAGACCCATGTGACGAGGGAGGGCCCCATCTGTTTACAGACTCCTGGTTGATCTGGAAAGTATGGAGGAATGTCACATCATTGTCACCTACAGACTCAATAGAGCTACTATTCATGACCTCTGTGCATTAATGGATCCTATACTGAAACCGGCAAATCAAAATCAGCATACCATCGCTACAACTGTGCAATTGCTATCTGTACTTCATTTTTTGGCTACGGCTACATTTCAGGTGACAGTGGGCATGGGTGCAGGGGTCTCACAGCCAATGTTCAGCCTCATCCTGTCAAAATTCCTGGATTCATTCATACAACACTTGCAAACATATGTCCAGTTTCCCCAAAGGGCTGACCTTTCCACCATCAAATCTGGATTTTTAAACCTTTGCTAATATCCCCAATGTGATAGGTGCAATTGATGGAACCCACATAGCTCTCATACCCCCAAGAGTGAATAAACAGGTGTACAGGTGTCGGAAGAACTATCACTCCATGAATATACAATTGCTGTGTACTGCTGACCAGTACATATCACATGTCAATGCCAGGTTCCCAGGCTCAGTCCGTGATTCCTTTGTCCTGAGAAACAGCAGTGTACCACCCATGATAGAACAACTGCAAGGGGACAGAGGATGGCTCATAGGTGAGTGTGTATGACACTGGATCTGCACAGAGCTGACAGCCAAGCTATATGCATGTAAAGTCAGTTTATTAAGGTCCTGTTTCACCCACTTTTGCAGGTGATTCTGGCTACCCCAACTTGCAATTGCTCCTGACACCTGTGAGGAATCCCAGGACAGATGGCGAGAGGAATTATAATGAGGACCATGGACGTACTAGGAGGGTGATTGAGCGCACTATAGTTCTCCTGAAGGCTAGGAGCAGGAGGGGCCCACAAGCCCCATCCCGGGTGTTAGGAAGGACACCAAAGGGCCCAGGACTCCGTCACCGAAGGGTCCAGCAACAGCACGGTCGGAGGGCGACTGAGCAGGGAGTCCAGGCCAGGTCTGGCTCCCTTGACCTACTGCACGAGCACCGCTGAACAGGGCCCCGCCGTGGAGAAGAGCACCGCTGAACAAGGCCCCGCCGTGGAGAGGAGCACCGCTGAACAGGGCCCCGCCGTCTCAAGCACCGCTCCGCTGGGCCCCACCGTCTCAAGCACCGCTCCGCTGGGCCCCGCCGTCTCAAGCACCGCTCCGCTGGGCCCCGCCGTCACAAGCACCGCTCCGCTGGGCCCCGCCGTCTCAAGCACCGCTCCGCTGGGCCCCTTCATCTCAAGCACCGCTCCGCTGGGCCCCGCCGTCTCAAGCACCGCTCCGCTGGGCCCCGCCATCTCAAGCACCGCTCCGCTGGGCCCCACCATCTCAAGCACCGCTCCGCTGGGCCCCGCCGTCTCAAGCACCGCTCCGCTGGGCCCCTTCATCTCAAGCACCGCTCCGCTGGGCCACGCCGTCTCAAGCACCGCTCCGCTGGGCCCCACCGTCTCAAGCACCGCTCCGCTGGGCCCCGCCGTCTCAAGCACCGCTCCGCTGGGCCCCTTCATCTCAAGCACCGCTCCGCTGGGCCACGCCGTCTCAAGCACCGCTCCGCTGGGCCCCGCCGTCTCAAGCACCACTGGCACAATGACAGTGCCGGATCTGTCTCGAGCTACTGTTCACGGTTCACTGTGCCCACCATGCCTCCTCCTTGACCGGTGGAGACTGTTATCCACCTGATGGACTGTGGCTTTGCAATCCCCAGGATGGCCGAGTGGGCAAGCCACCCACTGTAGAGACTTGAGAGACTGTGGCTTTGCACTCCCCAGGATGGCCGAGTGGCCAAGCCACCCACTGTAGAGACTTGAGAGACTGTGGCTTTGCACTCCCCAGGATGGCCGAGTGGCCAAGCCACCCACTGTAGAGACTTGAGAGACTGTGGCTTTGCACTCCCCAGGATGGCCGAGTGGCCAAGCCACCCACTGTAGAGACTTGAGAGACTGTGGCTTTGCACTCCCAAGGATGGCACAGTGGGCAAGCCACCCACTGTAGAGACTTGAGAGACTGTGGCTTTGCACTCCCCAGGATGGCACAGTGGGCATGGTGGCCCCTTCGTGGATCTGGCGTCGTGGACTCATGTGGCTGTGGTGCCCCCCCCTTCCCTTCCCCCTGAGGTGCCTGTGGTTTTTTCATCAGATGCCCCTGCAGTGTTCTCTCCAAAGGACTCAGGTCTCCTGTGTGGGCTTTGCCCTTGTGTTGCTACACTTTGGCCCACGGACACTTGGAATCTCGTTGGATGTGCAGGACTTATTGCCTCGGTTTATCGCATGCACTGGATATTGAATTGGTATTTTTGAATTGTTATTGCTATTTGACCGTGACTTATCAGTGGTTTTTATTTCCCATAAATTTCGAGTCACAATTTAATTATGTCCTTGCTTTTTTTACGGGGGTTTGGGTGGTTTCACTGTGACTTGTCGGTCTGCATTGGTGTGTACATGGTTTGGGGGGGTGGGTGTATCGCGTATGTGTGTGCACGTAACCTTTCGTCCTCCCCCCTCCCCTGTGTCGTAGGTGCAGTACTCACCGTTGTCGTCTGCGCCGGCGTTCGTACTCGTGGTAGATGAGCAGGTAGACGAGAGCAGGTAGGATGTTTAATTCGGGTTCCATGCTGTCCTCCTTCCTCGTGGAGTGCGTAGAGGTGCGCGTTTTCCCGTTCGTAGTCTGTTTCCGCCGTGTTTTTATCGGCGGTGCTCCCGCCCCGGAAAAGGTGGCGGATTGGCCGGTCATGATAGTGTGGGCGGTACATTGTCTGCCGCCTGTCTGTTGGCGGTGACCGCCGCGCTGTTTGTCGGTCCAGCCGTGGCGGTCGGAGTGTTAATGTGGCGGCCTGTGTTGGCGGTTCCCGCCAGGGTCGGAATTCCATTTTTTGGTCCGCCAGCCTGTTGGCGGGTTGGCCGCCCCTTTATCACCGCCCGCCAGGGTTAGTATCACCCCCTTTGTCTCCTAAGTGCAGGGCGCCCCACGATCAGTCGGTCCCAGGTCACACCTCACCAACCATGGGCTTCCTGGAGTTAGACATCCCTCGAAAAGCTACCTTCATGGTTGCCAATTGTGAAAGTGGGAATCTTCTTCAGCCAACAATCAATCTTCAAATATAAGGACCAGAACACGCAGAGAGTACTGAGTGCTGAATTAATTTTAGCTCAGAGCGGTTACAATCAATACACAGCACTATGATGGCTGTGGAGCAAGTACACTTGTTACAAAAAGTCGCCTTCCTTTTATACCCATGAATAAACAAGATTTTGTGCAAATGGAAAACAGATGCCAAGATGCCATGGCTGTTCAGCATATGTGGTTTGACCTTTGACACATTTAGATTAGATTATGATAAAACACAAACAACTGTCAGAGCATAAGTGGCTGACTTAAGGGGTAAATGATTAATCACATCCACATTCAGAGCAGATGGCCATGAACCATTGTCCTTCTACTGAAATAACATTATTTTCCTTGAAGTGGAACTCACATGATATTGAAAGATGTCCAAACATGCCCTTCAGTGCCGAACAATGGTCAGCATTTCAAAGCAAGATAAGGAGAGAGACACACAAAAGAAAATGGAGGTACTGATTTCCATATTTGCACAAAGCGAATAACATGAATTTCCACACAGTCACTTACTGCCCCTAAATTCCTACTTCCCAGACTTCTCCCACTTCTCCAGATAATAATGATACCCCACTTTTGTGTCTGGTCTATTGTCTGAGACAGAAATGAATCAAACCTGGGTCGATGGAAGTTCTCACAAGGAACAATTTAAAGTGTCCATGTTGTGTTCTGGGACCGTTCCTGCTGGGGTCACTAGACGCAGCAATAGAAGTGAATTACCATTTTTATGTGAGACTTTGGGGAATGCTGGGTTGTAGGAAATTTCTGGCTCCCCACAAATTCCAGATGTTTCTCTTACAGAAATGTGAGAAAAATGTGTGTTTTTAGACATGAATTCAAGTTTCAAGGCCCTTTTGGTAAGAGAACCTGTTAAGTGCCACACAATTCATGCCGCCCTGAATGCCCCCAATGTCTAGTTTTCAGAAA
The DNA here is from genome assembly GCF_031143425.1 of Pleurodeles waltl. Lineage (NCBI taxonomy): Eukaryota > Metazoa > Chordata > Amphibia > Caudata > Salamandridae > Pleurodeles > Pleurodeles waltl. The sequence goes on from NC_090437.1 coordinate 428,263,731, forward strand.
TGTATGAAATGTATTAGTTTTCCCTGGGTGCCGGCTGAGAAAGGGATCAAAATCCTCAGCTCCCCTCATTGTAAAAAAGTATGACTTCTGTTGGGTGAAATATGATATCTCCGGGTTGAGTTTTAGAACCATTTTGAGTCAGAGGCTCTAGGTCTAGCCAGACAATTAGGGTACAGTCTTCATCAGGAGACATGTGGGAACACGTGCTATTATCAATTGAATTTCTCTGCATTTGTAGCTTCCAAATGTAAGCCAGTGTGCAGGAAAGAAAACCTTTTGCAATACCCAGTAATCATCCATTGTATAGTATAGTATGTATAACCCCAAATTCAGAGGTGTACAAATATTCACTGTTTATAAACTCAGAATTTTCATTTATTTTGTTTTACCATATGAGTGGCTGTATAGTTGGTGCACAATGAAAAGCCATTGTAAGGTGCAGATCATTTGACTCTGGTTACCTGTGGTTCTTGAAGAACCTAAAAACCCTATATATCCCCATGGCCAGTAGGGTAAAGCAGACATAGCAGTATATTGCTTTTGATGAAAATGTAGTCACAAATGGCTGTTTTTCCTAATAATTATATTTTTAATTCATCATTTAGTTTCTTTGGGAAAATCTTGAGAGATGTACACAAACGACCACCTGATGAATCCAGAATGTTATATACTTTTAAAAAATGTATAGCTTTCTAGGATCACCCATGGGTCTGCACCAGTTTCTACCTCAAGTACGTTGAAGCCACAACAAATAGTGAAAATTACTACCTCTTAGTGAAAGGAAGAAACGTAAAGTTATCCTTCATTAACCTAAAATGTAAAGTATAGACACTCATGTTATGATCCAGTAGACCATTTTGGGCCCTTTGGATCTCATTCTGTATCTGGAAATAATTTCTGGCTCTTAGAAGTTCTATGATCGGGGCCATTTGTTTCCTCTTGCCATATAGCAGCATCCATCAGAATATTTGCCTATGCTGGTACCATTTGCAGCTGAACCTTAAGCCCCCTACCCTCAACAGGACCTGCCTCAGCACACTCACTGCACTGTGACCTTGACTGGGTGGCCACAGGTATTATATATCCTGGCTGCACAGCAGTTGCAATAACTATGACTGTCACTGGAGCCAGGACAGGGGTGGCAACAGTTGATGGTGTTGTGGGGCCAGAGGGGCCTTGTGGGGACACAGATATTTGTAATGTAGACAGGACGCTGCTGCCAGTATTATGTATAAAATCTAGATGTAGGATGGTAGACCTAGGACACTGGTAACAACAAAGACTGCTCTTTCAGGTGTTCTACATTGGGAGGAGATTTGCTTCCATTGAAGGCTTCAGATGGTGCTCCTTAAGGCAGGGTGGCCACAAGATTAGTATTTGTTGATCTGGATCATTCATCAATAAACAATATGTAATAACTGATACTCTGATAATTAATAAAACCTTTCTAACTAGGGTATCTGTTGGAAGTGCAAGGGTACCTGCTTTGGTGCTAGGCAGTCAAAACACCAGTACAGGGCCAAAAGCAGGAATGCACCATATTCTTTTAAATACAGTGAGTTCCTGCCCTTACCCTATCACACAGTGCAGGACAGCAAGGCGACATGCTGCGCTGCGTGACATCGCCGTAAATATGGCCTTCAGTGTTTTTCTGATGTGTAATGTCACAGAGGTTCAAAAAAGGTACAAGGGTTCAATGGATGTTACAAGACAAATGCTTTTCTGGATTATGCCAATAATTTTCAATGCCTGTGATTTCAAAATTGATTGAAGAGCTCTTCCTGGGGCAGGATTAAGGATGCAATAATATCTGTGCAGTGTGCTTCTTTCAGTATGTATTGCTGTTCCTTACTTTCTATTACATTGTTAAGACAACATGTCCTGTGACAGAAAGTTTGAGTGATATGTATACTGCATTAGGTACGTTGACCTCAATAGGTTTGTCGTAGTTGGACTCACTCCTAAAAGAGACTACTGGTTTAAGGATGACAGCACTTTTGTTTGTAGGCGACTGAGTCACTCCTACAACAAGTCGCAACTGTCGGCCCAACCCTCCCGGCTCACAAGCTGTACCTCACCAAAAACCCAAACAGTAAAAGTTGATTTATGGCAGTCTTTTGCATGGACTCTAGATTGCAACATCTCAGGGGAGTCATGGTGGAATGGAGATCACCATTTTCTCACCTCAGAAACAAGTCTCAGTCACTCACAGGCAATGAAGGAGATACAGGAACGTTTATAGTATATTTATTGAAAGAACTGCAATCCACAGTAAAATGAATGAGCTGCAATGATTAGGATAACAAACAATAAAAGTAGCATAATTGTGAAGATGGGATTAGTGAATTCAAAGACCCCCACCCTCTTGCAATAAACATGAAATTTGAGATTCCTAGCATGGAGAACCTAATCTCTAACCTAATGAGAGTTAGGTGTAATAAACCTAGTCTGCCAGTACCAGGTCTATGAGGGTACCACCTAACCCTCGGTACCTTGGATTGAGGTGTTTAGATCAGACTATGGGGGTCATTCTGACCTTGGCGGTCCATGACCGCCATGGCGGAGTGCGGCGGAAACACCGCCAACAGGCTGGCGGTGCTTCCTGGGCGATTCTGACCGCGGCGGTAAAGCCGCGGTCGGAAAAGGGGAGCCGGCGGTTTCCCGCCGGTTTCCCGCTGGCCCAGGGAACCCGCCATGGCGGCGCTGCTTGCAGCACCGCCATGGGGATTCCGACCCCCTTACAGGCAGCCTGTTTCTGGCGGTGTCCACCGCCGGAACCAGGATGGCGGGAACGGGTGCCGTGGGGCCCCTGGGGGCCCCACAATGATTTTCACTGTCTGCCTAGCAGACAGTGAAAATCGCGACAGGTGCCACTGCACCCGTCGCACCCCTTCAACTCCGCCGGCTACATTCCGAGCCGGCTTCATTGTTGAAGGGGCTGTCCCGCTGGGCCGGCCGGCGGTCTTCTGGCGGTCGCCCGCCGGCCCTGCGGGAAAGCCGGAATGACCGCTGCGGTCTTTTGACCGCGGTGCGGTCTTTCGGCGGGAACCGCTTGGCGGGCGGCGACCGCCGACCGCCGCGGTCAGAATGACCGCCTATGTCTGGACACGAAGGTTGATTTCTGCATCAAGGTGACATGCAGCATAGATGGTGTAAATCTTTAGGAATTCTTTGAGCTGAATTAGCGTCATTTTTCAATGCAAATTCGGCGCAAACTTAACTCACTCAGCAGGACACACACTAGATGCAATCTTCACTTCGAGCCATCACACAACCTACACCCATACCACCGAACTCCACTGGACCAACCACCACTGCATCCATTTCTCCTTCGCCAAACCCCCCTCACACCACCAACAACACACCATGCCCTACCGCTTGTGGGACAAGATCCCCTCAGAACACCTGAACTCCCAACTGGCACAGAACCCCCGCCCACACCAACGACCCCAACACTGCTGCCCACAACCTCACAAATTGGATCACCACCTGCGCAGACACACTCGCCCCCCTCAGAAAAAACATCACCACCCGCAACATCAAGAATGCCCCATGGTTCACCACTGAACTCCAAGACTCCAAACACAAATGCCTCAAAGCTGAGAAAGCCTGGCGACAGGAACACTCAACCACTAACTTCTCCACCCTCAAAACCACCATTCGCATCACCACCAACTCATACGCACCACCAAAAGAGCATACTACAAGGAACGCATAGATAGCAACTCCCACAACAGCAAAGAACTCTTTACCATCATCAAAGAGCTCTCCAAACCCAAAGCCAGCAACATAGACCCCACACACACACAACTCCTCTGCGACTCCCTCTCAAACCACTTCCACTGCAAAATCCTAGACATACACAATAGTTTCACAACACACACCCACCGCACACACCCCCCACCCATCCAACACAGACTCCCCTTATGCTCCCCCCAGCCTACTTACCACCTGGGCCCCAACCACTGACGAAGAAACCAAAACAACTATGAACTCCATCCACTCCCCCTCTGACCCCTGCCCCCACCGCATCTACAACAAAGCCAGCCCCATCATCGCCCCCAAGCTTCACGACATAATCAACACCTCATTCGACACCACCACCTTCCCAGACCCCCGGAAGCACGCAGAAATCACTGCACTCCTAAAAAAGCCCAAAGCTGACCCGGACGACCTTGCCAACTACCGCCCCATCTCTCTCCTCCCTTTCCCCGCCAAGGTCACCGAAAAACTAGTAAACACACGCCTATCCCACTTCCTGGAGGAAAACAACACACTCGACCCCAGCACGGAAGCCGCCCTCATCGCATGCACTGACGACATCAGAACCAGAGTCGACAAGGGTGAGACCATCGCACTCATCCTCCTAGACCTCTCCACGGCCTTTGACACAGTCTGCCATCACACACTCCGCACACGTCTCCACAACGCAGGGATTCGACACAAAGCCCTAGACTGGCTCACCTCCTTCCTCACCGAACCCAAAAAGACTGCCTCCCTCCCTTCCAATCCACCGCCACCAAAATCATCTGTCGTGTCCCCCAGGGATCCTCCCTCAGCCCCACCCTCTACAACATTTACATGACTCCGCTCGCCAACATCCTCTGACTGCACAGAATCACCATCCTCTCCTACGCAGACGACACCCAACTCATCATCTCCCTCACCCGCAACCCCACTACCGCCAAAACCAACCTCCACGCTGCACTGCTCGACACTGCCGCCTGGATGACAGCCAACCACCTCAAGCTCAACTCCAACAAAACCGAAATAATAATTTTTGGACCCAACAAAACCATATGCGACGATTCCTGGCGGCCCACCGCCCTAGGCCCCGCTCCTACCCCTGCTAACCATGCACGCAACCTCAGCATCATCCTAGACCCCTCCCTCTCCATGACCCAGCAGATCAACGCCGTCACCTCCTCCTGTTTCAACACTCTCCGCACACTGAAAAAAACCTTCAAATGGATTCCCTTAGAGACCAGAAAGACCATCACCCATGCACTCATCAGCAGCAGGCTAGACTACGGTAACGCCCTCTACGCCGGCATCACACTCAAACTCAAACGCAAACTCCAGAGAATCCAGAACACAGCCTCATGCCTCATCCTGGATCTCCCTCGCCATGAACACATCTCACCATACCTCAAATCCCTTCACTGGCTCCTCATCGACAAGGAGATCACCTTCAAAATCCTCATCCATGTGCACAAATCCCTCCACATCGACAGCCTAACCTTCCTCAACCAAAGAGTGAACTTCCACACTCCCATCCGCCACCTCCGATCTGCCAACCTCGCACTCGCCACAGTCCCTCGCATCAAACGCACCACCACAGGAGGCAGATCCTTCTCCTACCTCACTCCCAAGGCCTGGAACTCCATCCCCACCGACCTCCGCAAGACTCAGGACCTCCTGCTCTTCAGAAAAAACTGAAGACATGGCTGTTCGAGCAGTAACCTCCCCCCCACAACCCCTCAGCGCCTTGAGACCCTAGCCGGTAAGTAGCGCGCGCTATACATTTTTTGATTGATTGATGGCTACACTAGACAGCCCAGTGCTAACCACCTTCTTTGGACAGGCTGCATCTCCTCTGAAGTGAGCTGTCTGCTGACAAAGCAGTCCTTATTGTCCAAGAGCTTCTTTAAACCCGGGTCTCACAGCTTCTGCTTGTCAGAGGGGGAGTGGGATTTTCTTCCCTCCCTCTTAGGGTTCTGGGGTACCGAGGTAGTCTTTGTGGTAGGCTTACCACCTCCCGCCTTACGTTTTTTGGGACCTGACCCCCTTTTTGAAGTCTCCCCCTCTAAGTGCCTCTAAGTCCTAGTGAGTCATTTGAGTGCCTGTTACCAAAATCTGCGGTCCATACATAGGATGTACAGGTTGTAGATTGTGGAGACCTGTACTCTGAGTATTTCAAATCACCATTGTGTTGTGTGATGTGTGGTAAGCCCTAGATCCTCCTTGTGTTGCATTCATATATATCTATGCAATTAACTTTACAACCAAACAATGATTTATCTGATGATCTGGTGATGGTAATCAACACTGCACATGTATTTGCATTGTAGTATGAGCTGTGTATCTATACTTTTAGAGTCAGTTGAGGATGTTGTTAGCAATGTGCAAAGTCCCACATATCACTCAGTCCAGATCAGGCCTTGGTAAACTGTGGTAGGAGACCAATGTAAAACACACTGAGACCTTCAGAGTGCCACGCAACCCTGAACTCACATATAGGATGACCACAAAATGTACTATCATGCATGGAAGTGATGGAAATGTGATGTTCATGTAGGTTCTGTATGATCGGCCTGCAGAGGGCAAGGCTTGTCAAAGCCTTTTCACAATGTGGGACATAGCCCAGGCTGGTACACTGTGATTATGCAACTGAAACTCTCGGCCCACTTCCTGTAGATCGTCTGTTAGAAATGAGATCTTTGGTTGGCAGTCAGGTTACCCCCTGTCCAAGCAAGGACCCTCAATCTAGTCAGGGTAAAGGAGAATCACCCTCAGTTAACCCCCGCTCACACCCTTGGTAGCTTGGCACGAGCAGGCAGGCTTAACTTCTGGGAAGCAAGGTGTAAAATATTTGTACCAACACACACAGTAACTTAGTGAACACACCACGAAAGGACACAACACAGGTTAAGAAAAATATGTAATATTTATCTAAACGAAACAAGACCAAAACGAAAAAAATCCAACATAAGCCAGTCAAGATATGAATTTTAAAAAGAATAAGAGTGTTAGGTCCATATTTATACTTTTTTAGTGCCGCATATGCGCCACTTTTTTATGCAAAAGGGGCGCAAACTTTGTGCTGATTTTGCATCAAAAAGCAGCACAAATGCAGCGCTAAAAAAGTATAAATATGGGCCTTAATCTTTAGAAAACACTGAGAACGCTGTTATTGCACAAAAGTACATGGGTAGCATCAAAATAAAGCTGCACAGGCGAGTGTGTGTAGAAAAAGGCCAGCAATGTGACGGTTTCTCACTCACAAGCAAGATTGTGCGCCGTTCTTCCTCCAGTCGGGTTGGCGTGCATTGTTTCTTCTCTCCGCAGGAGAGCAATGCGTCCATCCCAGACAGGCACCTCGGGTCCACGCTGGCTTTACATTGATTGTCTGCGCCCATTGATGTTGCATTGAAATCCGGTTGCACCGTATCAAGAAACTGCGCAACGTGGGGGCTTGCATCTTTAACAGCAGCCGCTGTGAGTGTTGCGTGTTGTTTCTCCATCGCATTGTGTCAATCTCCCAGCCGCAATGCAGGTGGAGCATCGATTTTAGCCACGGGGCCAGCGGCCCCCTGTTTAGCAGCCGCGAGTTGGGTGGTGCGTTTAAAGTTTCCCTGCACAGCTGTCTTTGCGTGGATTTCTGTCCTTTTCCACCAGCTGCACCTTTCAAGGGCCCAGAGACAGGTTAGGGCACCACCTGGCAGGCAGAACTCTCAACAGAAAGCTCAAATGGTGGCAGAGAGAAGTCTTTGTTGTCCCTGAGACTTCAAAAACAGAAGGCAAGCTCAGTTTAAGCCCTTAGAGATTCTTCACCAGTGGGAAGTCACACAAAGGTCAGTCTTTGTCCTCTCTCAGGCAGAAGCAGCTACTGCAGGCTAACAGAGCAAAGCACAGTCACACGCACAGAGGCAGTACTCCTCCTCCAGCTTTTCCAGCTCTTCTCCTGGGCAGATATTCCTCTTGGTTCCAGAAGTAATCTGATTTTCAGGGGTGTTTGGTGCTCTTCTTATACCCCTTTCTGCCTTTGAAGTAGGCCTACTTCAAAGATAAGTTTCTGTTGTTTTCAAGATCCTAGGCCAGGCCCCAGACACACACTAGGGGGTTGGAGACTGCATTGTGTGAAAGCAGGCACAGCCCTTTCAGGTGTAAGTGACCACTCCTCCCCTCAGCCCAGATGGCCCGTCAGGATATGCAGGCTACACCCCCTTCTCTCCTGCTGTGGCGGGAAACTGGATAAAGGAAAGGGGAGTGACCACTCCCCTGTCCATCACCACCCCAGGGGTGGTGCTCATAGCTCTTCCAGTGTGTCCCAGACTTCAGCCATCTTGCTTTGCAAGGTGTGGGGCATTCTAGAGGGCTCTGAGTGGCCAGTCCCAGCAGGTGACGTCAGAGACCCCTCCTGATAGGTCCATACCTGATAAGGTAGCCAATCCCCCTCTCAGGGCTATCTAGGCTCTCTCCTCTGGGTTCTCTTCAGATTCTGCTTGCAAGTTTCCTTCAGGAATCCCCTGCAACAACTTCAGACTCTTCTGACCTTGGTTCAACCGCAGTCTGCTCTAAGAAACGCTGTAACTGCAACAAAGTGTCTACAAGAGACACTTTTCTTCAGCAACCTCAGCTCCAAGTCAGCAACTGCAACAGTTTCCACGGTGTGCATGCTCTGGGGACTCCTGTCTTCATCCTGTACCAGAAGGACCAAAGAAAGCTCCCGTGAAGAGACAGAGTCACTCCCCTGCTCCAAGCAAGCACCTTCCAAGACAATGACCGGTACACTGGGACTCCTCTCACAGTGATGAGCATGCTCCTAAGGACACAGAGGGCGGACATCATCAACATAGATTGTCCTGAGGTCCTGCTGATGCAATTTGGAGGAGGTAAGACCTTGCCTTCCCCGAGAACGATGGTACCCCTCTGTATTGTGTCTTCTTCGCCTCCTGAGGCCTCTGTGCACTCTTTGCAAAATTCCTTCATGCACAGCCTGGCCCAGGTCCCCAGCACTCCCCCACTGTGATGCTCAACTGACTGAGTTGTTCTCCAGCGGCGTGGAACCTTCTTTTGTTGTGATGCAACTTTTGCACCTCCTTTGAACCCTGATCGTGCGGCTTCTTGGGGTGCTGGCTGGCATCCTGAGGGCTCTCTGAAGTGCTGAGTGCCCTCTTGTTCCCCTCACACAAAGTTGAGGCCCCCAAGATCTTCCTGGGTCCATCCAGCACCATTTTGACAAAAAATGCCCTTTTGGCGTAGCCAAGGCTTGTTGGCGACTTCCAACACGAAATCTCATCTGCAACAATCTTCACGCCGTGGGACATCTTTTGCATCATGCAGGAACCCGCTGGCATCTTCCTAGGGTGTAATTCTAAAGTCTTCAACTGACTGGGGACTCTTCTTTTGCACCCTCTTCTGGGTTGGCAGGGGCTCCTTTCCTTCCTGGAACTTCTTTCTACTTCTGGACTTGGTCCCCTTTTTTTGCAGGTCTTCACATCCAGAAATCCAGCAGTTATTGTTTGCAGACTTGGTTGGTTATTGCAATAATTCCAATCATGAGGTGTAATGTGTCCTAAGGAAACTTGCAATACTTTACTCCTGCTTTTCTGGGTTCTGGGGTGGGGTAATTTACCTACCTTTACTGTAGTCTTACTCTCCTATCGATTCTGCACACACTTGTCTAAGGGGGGAATTCGTGATTCACATTCCACTTTCTTAGTATATGGTTTGTGTTGCCCCTAGACCCATTTTCTCCTATTGCATTCTATAGCATTTCCTCTTGTTTGCATTGTTCTATGACTATTTACTTGTCTAATTTTTATGTCAAGTGTATATATTGTGTATAATACTTACCTCCAGAAGGAGTATTGTCTCTAAGATATTTTTGGCACTGTGTCACCCAAATAAATACCTTTATTTTTGGTAACACTGAGTATTGTCTTTACTTGTGTATAATTGCTGTATAACGATAAGTGGCATTGCAGGAGCTTTGCACGTCTCCTAGTTCAGCCTAAGCTGCTCTGCTATAGCTACCTCTATCAGCCTAAGCTGCTAGAACACTACTACTTCACTAATAAGTGATAACTGGACCTGGTATCAGGTGTAAGTACCTAAGGTACCCACTACAAACCAGGCCAGCCTCCTACATCATCTCTGTATGGTGACACATATGGTAAGCGGTGTTTGCTGTGATAGAAGTACTACAATACAAACCCACTCAGAATTTGGATGAGATACCACTATGTTGAGCACATTTCCACATATGCACAGAGAAGATGCATTCAGTGACACCCATGCCAACCCTTTCATTGCCACCTAAGTCTTATGGTATAGTCTGTACCATGGTAGTTGCCGGTATGGATCGTATGCAGTGAGTCAATTTGCCTGGTGTCTGTACAATCATGTACAAGTAGTTTACCTCTCAGAAGTTCACAATGCAGTGTTGTGTTTCATAGTGGCTCACATCACAGTACACGTTGCTTGGCTCTGGGCTACATGATGTCAGTGGCATGCTTAGTCGGTGGAGGCCATGACCAGGTTTGTAGAGAGTCAGCGGAAGACTCAAGAAGTGTGTATTTATGTCCATGTACTTATCACCATGAGTGCTTTACATATTTTGTTTGTTGAAAATTACAAAATGCTTGTGCTAGGTGGTTCCAAAATGTGTGTTAAACAACCAGTTACCCTAAAAAAGTGCAGTTTTGACCTCTTCATTTGCTATTGCATCCATGCAGATCAATGCCTGTCAGAAGCAAGGGATTCGGAGAGTCATCACCCGGAAGGTGGGGACCCTGGGGGTCTATCACTGGCGGATTGTTGACTGTTGAAAAAGATGGGAGGACCTGAGACACTGGGCCCAGAAGATCGCAGAGGTCTAGCTGGGGCTGTTCTTCCAACATGGGCAGGGAGCACACCGGATCTTGACCCCTCTGATGGCCTGCATGCTGGTGGTGGCCTACGCAGAGCTTGATGGGCATTTGCGGGGAGCATAGCAGCTGCAGTATTTGTGCTTATATGTTGGCATGTGTACATACACTTTTGTAGTATCATTTCCACTGCTGTGCCAGACATGATCTGCCTGTCTTCATGGGATGATGTCTTATTCTATCACATATGTGCCCATGCCAAAATCTCTTGCAAAATAGTTTCATATGATGGATATACAGTTCATGTAGTACCACAGACAGCAGTGTATCGACTGTTGGGTCACACATACCCTAACCCGTTACTCCCTCTCATTTCTCATGAACAATTGCAGAAGCAATGAAGGACATGACAGGTATACCTATAGTACTTACTCAATATGTACATTTCCATGCCATTGAGGTTGATTCATTTGGCTGCGTACTTTGCCCATGCCAATTGTTGAAGTTTCATTACCTGAATGCTGACATGCATCAGGGAGTGACATGCAGAAATGTTGGAATCATATGTGAGTGTGTACACTCAGCAATCCAATGGATTATATACCAATAAAGAGAGGTAAGAGTCCCACTCAAAAGTTCTTTAGGCAATCAAAATCAAAGTTTATTGCGTTGTATTAACAATAGTTATTTTGCTTCCAAGTGTTCAAAAGAAAAAATCACTTCTTATCCTTTAGTAAAAGCAACATCCAATTAATGGCACGAAAAGAAAGACAGCCAACACGTGTTTCGCCCCCTCTGGCATTATAAGCCGGGGCTTTTTCAAGGCTGAAACGCAAATAGAAAACTTGTTGATAATATTAGTGAGAAAATATTAGTAAAAAGATATCCATTAGATTCACCGAATTTGTGAACAAAGGGGCAGAATATTCTGCGAAAATAGTCACCACTATTTGTGTGATAGGTAAAACCGATACCAAAGCGCAGATCATATGTGAGTAATTGCAAAACCACAAAAGTAATTAATAAGACTAGATAGGCTATCTGATGTCTAGATCCCAAAGAGAAATGGAAGGGAAAAAGAAGAAAGAGATAAGAGAAAGACCAGAGAAAGAAAAAGGAAAAGAGAAAAAGAAAAAAAGAAGAAATGGAAAAAAGAGATAAAAGGCAGTGCTGAGAACAGAATACCATACAACTAGTTAGTGAAACACTTTGATAAAACATCAAAAGGTAATGAGATTAAACTAGATGTATCATGGTAACATGTATACATTAGTGATATTTATATAACAGTTAGTTAGTGAAACACTTTGATAAAACATCAAAAGGTAATGAGATTAAACAAGATGTATCGTAATGACATGTGTTACATTAGTAATATTTATATAACAGCTATGTGAAAATAGTTTTGAGCATGTTATATTTTTAGTCATAATACTTATTTTTGATAGTCAGAATATGATTGATAAAAATATACCAGTTAGATTTTGAGCCATTGAGGCTCATCTAAGATGTTTGTGGGTCTCAAATACTACACTACAGACAATAATGTGAGTTAGTTAATTAAAGAGATCCACTAGGGCAAAAAGACAAAGTCTCCGTATGTTGCAGAGATCATCCTTTGTCTCTGAAGGTCTATCGTAGTCGAAAAGGCCGACTTACTTAGTCGAGAGACCCGATAGTAACCGGGACAAGCGCGTTAAGCAACACGTTCCCAAATAAACAAAGCTTTTATCGGTTACGAAAATCCAGTTATAGTCATAATGACCGTTAGTAAAGAAAAGGGTGAAGCTCCTCACCTTGGGCTTCTGTTAGTGTCGGAAAAGCCGACTCTCATAGCTGAGAGGTCATTCTGAACCGGGACGGGCGCGTTCGGCGTCCCGTTCCCAATTAACTTTTATCGGTTACAAACCTCCTAGTGTCGTTCTGTTTCCGGGTAGAAACAAACGACGGACTATCGTTATAAGCATTAGGAAAGAGAAAGAAAGTGGCCGCCATTTTAGCACAGTACATTTGATCAAAGAGAACAAGAAGGAAGAACTTGTAGTTATAAACACGAAGGATATATACACATCGTATCAAGTTTTATAACAGGCATATCACCTGTTATTGCAGCTAGATAAAGAAAATAGGAGGGATGGGACAGAGTTGAGAGGGATAATAAAAGCTAAAAGAAAAAATGAAAAATCGGACAGGAAATATATTTCAAATTATTTAAGTGCTTAGATAAGACTGATAACCTAGAATTGTAGATATAAGGAAGATAAAGAATAAAATAAAAAGAAAAAAGAAAAAAGAAAAAAGAAGAAAGAAGAAATAGCAGAGAAAGGAAGAGAGGTAACTGAAGATAGTTATATCAGGATCAATATTGGAAAACGTTTCAGAATTCTAAGTGACAATTGCCTGACAAAATACAACCACTGACTATTTATGGTATCATAATAAACACTTCTGTATAAATATAAGCCTGAAATTAGAAGACTACCATTTCTCTACAGTAACCAAAAGTGCCATTCATGATCTTTATTGAGACCTGTGTTAACTGTGTCATATTTGATAATAAGACGACTTTCTGCTTGACGTAGTCGCAATGCCCTATTCCCGCCTCGTGGGGAGGGTGAGACACGTTGCAAACCACTGAAAGAAAAGGTACATTGTTGTGGATGACAGTTGTTAAAATGTTCAACCAGTGGAGCTTGAGAATCAAATTTTTGTATATTCCGAAGATGTTCCTGAATTCGAGTTTTTAATGGGCGAATCTTGCTGCCAATGGAGGTTAGATTGCAGGGACACCAAATGGCATAAATTACATAGGTGCTAGCACAATTAATAAAGTCAGAAATTTGATGAGTGTGATTGTTAATGTTAACTGTTGTGGATTTGGAACGTCCCAATTTACATACAGAGCATTTTCTGCAGGTGAAAAAGCCTCTCAGTTTAGATGGTAGAAAGGTAGTAGTAGGTCTTGACTGAAAAAAAGAGGGGCAAAGTTTGTTCCGTAGGTTAGGTGCCCTCCTAAAGCCAATTTGAGGATGCTTGGTAATGTGTTGGTTAATTGAAGTGTTGTTCATAAGTAAAAACCAGAATTTCCTGAGAGATTTGTGTATATAATTGTGACCATTATGGAAGGTGGTAATGAAACGAATCAGATTGTTCTTATTAGTTTTTTTAGGTGTATTAAGCAATGTATTCCGGTCCATATTCCATACTTCGTCTCTAATAGTGCCTAGAGAGGCCTTATTGTACCCCCTTAATGTTAATCTTTGAGTCATTTCAGAAGAAAGGGTATCATAGTCAGAGATGTTTGTACTGTTAAACCTTACTCTTCTGAATTCTCCTTTCGGTATGTTTCTAATGGTACTGGAGGAGTGGCAGCTGGTGGCATGGAGAATAGAATTAGCTGATGTCGTTTTCCAAAAAAACTTTGTCTGAAGTTTGTTATCTTCCACAAAAATCAGAAGGTCAAGATACTCAATTGAAGAGTTAGAAATATGGTAAGTTACATCAATATCCCAAGGGTTTGGTTTAAGAGACTGAATGAATTGTTTAAGGAAGGCTTCTGACCCTTGCCAGATAAGTAAAATATCGTCAATATATCGCCCCCAAAATATGATATGTTTAATGAAGCGTTCTGAGTGATCTGACCAAAGCCAATGGTTTTCCACAGCTCCCATCAGGATGCATGCATAGGGTGGAGCAAATTTTGCCCCCATCGCAGTACCTTTAAGCTGTAAATAAAAGTTACCATCAAAAAGAAAATAGTTGTTTTCAAGACTGAATTTAAGAAAATCCAAGATCATGGTATTCCGTGTCAATAGTTGCACTGATCTGGTAGATAAGCATTTATTCACTGCTTCAAGACCATCACTGTGTTTAATAGACGTGTAAAGGCTCACAACATCAATGGTTGCAAGAAAAAAATCCGGTTGCCACTCTATATTCTGAAGTTTTTGCAAGATGTCTTTGGTGTCTCTGACATATGAAAATAGATTTGTCATGAAAGGTTGAAGCTCTCTGTCAATAAGGAAACCCAGTTTGGAACAAATAGAATCTACTCCTGAGATAATTGGTCTACCCTTTGGTGGGTGTCCTGTTTTATGAACTTTAGGAAGTAAGTATAAAGTCGGAATAGTTGGGAATTGAAGAAAAAGAGAGTCTTTTTCGGAACTAGACAACATATGCTGAGAAAACCAAAATTCCAGCAAATCAAACAGTTTTTGTTGTATTGCTATTGTTGGGTTATGTGTGAGCTTTTTATAACATGTTGTGTCTTGAAGTTGACGATAAGCTTCATTAAGGTAGTCTTCAGTATTGAGCAATCCAATGGAATCTGCATGGCATAAAGGTACAGAGATGTGCCTTCCCATTTAGGAACATGATAAAAGCCTTCTTCAGATTTTGGAGATTTCCTCACCCACAAACACATTCAAGGTACTATTGCCTTTTAGCTATGCAATGTTAAAAGGGTGGTCTCAGCAGTACCATCTGAAACAGGTGATTTCCCTAGGCCTAGCTGATTTATTGTGTTGTGGATATATGTAGACAAATCTCCCAGACATTTTGACTGCAATGTCTCCAATGTACGTTTCTGTGCAAGATGTGTTATGTAACAAAGTAACATTAGGACAACTCCCATTACACTATTGAGACAATGTGCATATTGTGAAATTACCATTGGTGAGTTTCTACATAGTGATATATGTGTTTACATATCACCTTCATCGGGCTACTGTACTTCTTAATGCAACATGGCTTGCTTACATGGCCTTCATTTTATAATGGTGCGGATTCGGGTATATGAACATTTCCTAACTGCAGGACCAGGTGCAGAATCTGTGAGAATGTCCTTGCTATTGCTATTGTATTTGATGCCAACAGATTAGTGAGGGGTGCTACATGAAACAAACCATTCAAGGTGACAAGGTCTCCTACATGATCCATGGGTATTTTGATTGAACAACTTCACTCATGCAATTGAAGCTGCCCATGATTCTGATTTTCCTGTGTGCAAATGTTTACAGTTTCATGTAGTATATTTGAAAATGTTTGAGGCACTTTGAGGACCTTGTGGCTGGGTGCTACTATACATTATGGCAATGCTTTGTAACCAAAGCTGTGGTTCAAGTATGTTCAAACACATGGATTAACCCTATTTGAATTTGTCATTTCAGCATCATCACAGACAAGCAGAGGAGACAGGGCCAAAATCAGAGGGGAAGCAGCTGTCCATGGTACCTCCAGTAATGAGACATCAGTCACGGAGAGGCCCAGTTGCCCAGAGGGTGAGGGGAGAATCACAGAGGAGATCGGCTCCACATTATCTTCTTCTGAGTCGACCTCGAGTGGACACTCTCTAGAGGTGGCGGAACACTCAGGAGGTACACCTCCTCCATTCCTAGTTCCATCTCCACCCTCCCTGCTGCTCTCCACCCAGTTGGCTGGCCTTCTCTCCCAAGACGGTAGCGGTCTCCTTCATGCCATGTACTTGATCCCCTGCCTCTGTTACCCCTGCTGCCCTCAGCGAAGAGTTTATTGGCCTCCTGAGGAACATGTCTGTGGGTCAGACTGCCATTTTGAATGTCATCAAGGTACAGGACACCCAGCTCCAACAGATAGTTGAGTACCTAGAAGACATTCACAGTGCTATGTCTGGCCAACAGAGATCACTATAATTTGCGCCTTCACCATGCACAGCTAAATACTCCACATATTATATCATCGATGATCCCATCTTTCATATTATCACTGTAACATTTGCAAAAAAAATATTGATGAGACAACTGTACATAGGGAGGGCGCGAGTTAAGGTTTCTAAGGTTTTATATGAGTAAATTCAGAACGTAACTATAACGTCCCTGTAAACGTTGTTGTTTTCAGTGAATTTCATTTTTTTTCATGTATAGTAATTTTTATTACTATACATTATTCCAACCATCACCATGCATGGCTTTCAGTCATGCGTGGTGGCAGTTTGCCATAGGCACTGGTCTGCGGCCAGGCCCTGCAGCTAACCTCCTATAGAAATTTTCATTACTATACATTATTTCAACCACTGTTGCGTATGTCTGAACAGCCAGGCCCAGAGGTCAAGCCCCTGTAAGCACCCAAAGTAGCACCATGCATGGCCTTCACCCGTGCGCAGTAGGAGTTGCCTGCAACGGCTGGCCTGCAGTCAGTCCCTATGGCCAGCCCTCCCTAGGCACTCCATCCCATGCCGTGCACCCCCCTTTAGGCATGCACAATGGAAAATTGTTGCAGCCTCTCTGCGTGTGGGAATAGGTGTGAGAGGGTGCATGGGGGGTGCAAGTGGCTGTCAGTGTGCCTGTCTGGGTGTGAGAGTGCATACATCATTGTTTTAGTAGGTGTGCCACTATGTGCACGGGTCTGTGAGTGGGTGCATGATGGTGTCAGTGGGTCTGTGAGTGGGTGTGTGACAGTTTGCATGGGTGTGTGAGTGGGAGCGTAACTGACTTTGTGGGTCTGTGAGAGGGTTTGTAAGGGTCTGACTTGGCTGTGAGTGAGTGCCTGAGTGTCTGAGTGGGTTTGTGAGTGGATGTGTGAGTGTCTTAGTGCATCTCTGAGTGGGTGCATAAGTGTCTGAGTGGGTGTGTGAGTGGGTAAAAGATTGAAAGAGATAGAGAGAGAGAGAAAGAGAGTGAGAGGGATAGTTTTTTTGGCACTGATATATGACACACTTAGAATGAGATATTTCTGGACAAATTAAAAGGAAAATTGTATTTATTGTTTAAAAGTAGTAAGATTACCTTAGAGTATGAGCCTTAAAGATTTGTAGTTTAAAAAAAAAGGGGTGAAACAAGTCCAGCTGGCCTCGAACCATCAGCACTCGGTGTGACGGTCTGTCTTTTTGTTTAGCCCTTTATGGGCTATCTGGGACACACTACCAAGACATGCACAACTTAAATTTACATGCCCAATCGCTTGATTACACAGCACCCTGTCCTATGGGCTACCTATGGCCTTCCATAAAGGTGACCTGCATGTAATAAAAGTGGAGCTTGTGGCTTGGCAAGGGGGCTTAAATGCCAAGTTGAGATGGCAGTTCAAAACCGCAGTCATGCTGCAGTGGAAGGCCGGGAACATGTTTTACAGTGCTACTTAAATAGGTGGCACAATGGGTGCTGCCGGCCCACTGGTAGCATGAAAGTTACAGACCCTAAGTTTATATTATACCACACTATAAGGAACTTACAAGCATATTAAATATGGCAATTGGGTGTAAGACAATGTAGCCATGTTTTAGAGGAGAGAGCACAAGCACTATAGCACTGGTTAACAGTGGTAAAGTGCACAGAGTCCTAAGTCCAACAAAAAGTAATTTAGCAAAATGTGGAGGGTAACATATAAAAAGTGTAGGTGTGAAACTCAGAGAGGGCTAGGTCCAACAGAGGGCAAAAGCAGACAATCACATTAGCTAAATGTGCTTTTCTGTTAGGCTTTTACTCACAAAATACTCTTAATTATGCAAAGAGGAGTACTTGCATAATTATCAGTAATTCAGCATCAAAGAGTTAGTGAAATTACCAAAATTACTCCAGTTACTCCGGTGTACTTGAAATTCCTCCCACGCTTAATTTAGAACTACTATATGGGGTCACTATCATATACACATATAACAGAAAGTATATTAAAGTGTTTATGTAGTTTTAGTTACATTTGTACTTTGATAGTCATCTAAAGGTGAAATATATAATAAATATTTAGGGCCAGATGTAGGTAGCCTTTTGCGCCTCGCAAACGGCGAAAAACGCTGTTTGCGAGGCGCAAAAGGCCTAACGCGATGCAGAAACACATTTTGCGAGTCGGTACCGACTTGCAAAATGTGTTTCCGACTCGCAAATAGGAAGGGGTGTGCCCTTCCTATTTGTGACTGCATCGCAATGTAGAGTTGATTTGTGACCGCGAAAGCGGTCGCAAATCAACTCGCAGTTACCATCCACTTGAAGTGGATGGTAACTCATTCGCAAACGGGAAGGGGTCCCCATGGGACTCCTTCCCCTTTGTGAATGCAAACAAAAATATTTTTTCAGAGCAGGCAGTGGTCCTATGGACCACTGCCTACTCTGAAAAAAACCGAAACAAAAAGGTTTCGGTAGTTTTTCTATTTGCAGCTCGTTTTCCTTTTTTTAGGAAAACGGGCTGCAAAAAGAAAAAAAAAACTGCTTTATTCAAAAGCAGTCACGGACATGGTGGTCTGCTGTCTCCAGCAGGCCACCATCCCCGTGAGTGCCTAGACTCGCTATTGGGTCGCAAACTGCGACCCACCTCATAAATATTTATGAGGTGGGTCTTTGCAACACCATAGCGAGTCGCAGAAGGTGTCTGAGACACCTTTCTGCATAACATTTTGCGAGGTGCAAATTGCGAGTCGCTGGTACTCGCAATTTGCACCTCGCAAAATGTTTTCTTCCTACATCTGGCCCTTAGTGTGTGCATCTGTTATGATGATTCAGGCATATGCCACATTTTTAGTTCATATTAACGCATGGATAACAAAAATGTCATAAGAATGTATAAAAGAAGTATTTAATGTTAAAAGGATACAGGACAATATTCTGCATGTATCACAAATTACATTTAGTGAGTGTTGACATTTTTGATATGGCAAGAATATGAAAAATTTAACAGACTACGTGACAGTTTGAAACGGGTAAGTTAAAAGCAAACTAAAATAAAATAAAAGCATATCTCCTATTACGGCGGCAATGCAGTGGCTCATCATCCATATCAAGCAGCAGGTAAGCGACACATTGGGTCATCAGAATCATTGTGAAAAATCAAAATGGGAAGGTTGGGAAGGTCAGTTAAACCCTTTTATAGGTTTGAATCCACCTAGTCAGGTGTAGAGGTTTAACTGCTATGGTAATGACAGTAAACAGGCAAGTTGTGACTGACATGCCTCTGTCACAGCTTTTCAGCTTACTGTGTTGACAGAGAAGTCTGCACATGATGGAGATGGCGGAATTTTGACAGTTTCGTCCGTCATACCACCAACATATAAATCAGGTGGCCAAACAGTTCCGATGATGGACGGATGTAAAGTTGATTCCCTAACTCATGTGTACTTATGCTCCACAGTGTAAGTTATACCATTGTTAGCAAGAGAATTCCTTTCTAACTGGCACACATGCATCAATAAAAGGATTCACCCAGCTCTGGACAGGTATGGCAGACGTTTTTGGGAAAGGGGCACCTCAAAATGTCATAACTGTCTTACATGTCAAAGGCAACTATTTCTAAGTCTTGAAAATAATCTGGGAAAATAAAACAGCACAACCTCATGCTCTGTCATTATCTTGTGATTTAGCCATGTTTTAGTTGTCATGAAACAGGGCAGGCTTGCTTCAAAATCTAATAATAGATTTTGTAGCAGGTATATGTAATCCTGAAAGAGTGCAGGGCCTCTGAATTAATGCCCCCTCTGACTAACTTGGTCTGGGAGGAACACAAAGTAAGCCGCAACTTTTAGATTTAATTTTGTCTGGCCTAAATTGGACAGAGAAGGTCTGCAACTAACATGGGGCAAATCAGTCTAAAAAACTGTAACCAACAAATTGGTTAAATTATGCTCATCCAGGCTAAGATCACTGTTTACAACTCATAGTAACTCAATTGTGATATCTGTCTCCTACTTAGATGGCAGATTTCACAAGGTTATTATTTTTTTATTTCAAAGGATTTAGGATAAAAGAGGAGTCATCTTAAAAATGGCCACGTAAAACTTCAGCTCAAGGACTACAACTTAATATTAAGGAAGCACAAGCCCATTTGAAAAGGCACAGCTGCATCCACTTCAGTCCAAGGCAATGCAAATGTTTTTGTGAGACATTTGCTTTAAAGATCTGGTATTTTATCTAGTATAAGTAGGGTTACTCCATCTTTTTGTCATGTCCTGTAGAATTGACTAATCCTTGATTGGCATATTTAATTCCCTCCACCTTTTTATCATTAGGACTTTAGAGTGGAAACAAATTAGCCCATTTATATTGGAAAAGTCATGCGTTTGTGTTGGCCAGTTCAATTACCAGTAAAATCACTCACAGTTATAGAAAGGAATCACTTTGGGCCTGACGTTGGCGGATGGAATACTCCATCACAAATGTGACGGATATCCTGTCCACCATATTACAAGTTCCATTATTTCCTGTGGAACTTGTAAAATGGCAGGCAGGATGTCCGTCGCATTTGTGATGAACTATTCCATCCTCCAAGATCGTAATCAGGCTCATAGTATGTAAATGTGTGGCAACTCGTGGGAGGTGTACTTCACCTAGATTGTTTTAATCCATTATTTACTCAAAGCAAGGACATATATATTATTCACCATCACGAGGGAAGGAGAACCCTTCACCCATAATGCTTCATCCTTGTCTAACATTGGGCAAGCAGCCTCTGAAGTATTTTGCAAATGACAAAGCCTTTGTCAATTTTTCTTTCCTTAAAGTGTTTGCTGCCCTATTAACCTAGTCACTATTATTGGTAGTTCACAGTGTTAGGTGGAAAAAGGTAATGGGGTAGTTTGTGATGTAGTTTATTTTCTTGTTCATTTGTTAATCATCAAACACATTAAACATCTCGCTGGGTAGGCTAAGAGAGTGTATGTATACTTCTCTGTGATGAACTGTATAATGAGTTTGTAACAAAAGGTTAGTTTTTACTTGCTCACCCCTTATTTTGGACTGAGACTGCTGGTGTATAGACATTTCTGAACACTTGGCACTGCCATCCAGCAGCCAGTGTGCTCTGACCTTTAAAATCATGTAGAATTGACTAATCCCTGATTGGCATATTTAATTTACCTTTAAATTCCATCTACCTACTATCCAGTGTACCCATGATATGTAAGTTAAATGTCACTAGTGGACTACAGTAACTATTGTGCCATCAAAACCTTGAACAATGTAAGGCACATCTTCAGGCTTTCCCCTGCAGACTCAGTATGCAGTTTTAGAACTGCAAATTCGGTTTGGCAAAATAGACCCTCTTCCAGGCATAGACCTTATATTCCAAGCCTATATGTCACCCCTAAATTAGGTCCAAAGTTCCCATTGGACAAGGTCACAGTATTTAAGAAAGTGGACATGTGTACTTAAGTGTTATATGTCCTGGCAGTGAAAAGTCTGCAAAGTCATTTTTCACTGTGGAAAGGTTGGCTCACCTATAGAAAAGCACTGAGTTACAGTATAACATCTTAAAATGTATAATGTCAGCTGGGAATAACTAGAACCATGATTCAAGAATTCAAAATGGTAAAGTCAGGTCTTATATTTCGTTTTTTAAAATACCACTTTTAGAAAGTTGTAATTTTCCTGCCAAAGTTCTCTAGTACCTCTTTCAGACAGCCTGTTAGGAGGTGTGAATTGCTCTCAGAAAAGGGAAGATAAAGGCCGATGCTGGAAGAAGGTGTGACCTCTTCCTGCTAGGATGGTCTGGGCCAACAGCTGTACAAGCTTCAAAAGGGGCAGCCCCTGTCACAGGCAGAAGTAGCTTACATGTAGGCCTGTTCTGCCATTGCTCAAGTAGCTAGAGCCACGCCAATGGGGATAAAACCTGTCCAAGAACTGGTTTTGCAGGGACAATTCATCATTTCCCTAGGCAAAATTCAATGGTATGCCTAGAGCACTGACCAAGGGAAGAGAGATTCAGCCATGTTTGATTATGGCAGAGCAGGACACTGTGAGATCGGTTAGCACCAAACCCCTAGGAAATTATGTCAAAGTGGGCAGGGTTGCCACTAAGAATCCTTCCCCTATTAGTTAGAGTCATCCTCACCCACAGGGTAGTGCCAGGCATGAACTTGGAAACTCTGGATTCCTTCTTCACAATACTGCTGGACTAGAGGAAAACAGAACACCTGCTGAACAACTTTTGGATTTCAGAAAGAGAACTGCAACTACTGCAATCTGTGAATAGAAACCCCAAGTGCTGGACCTACTCTCACTTCACCTCAGGACAGAATAGTGGACTACAACAGCTAGGTGGCTAGCCATCTGTTAAGCTACAGTGACACCAAAGCTATAATAATACCACCTTTCTGAAGAGCCCAGATGACTAGCACCAACTGGACATGCCCTGGGACCTCCTGGTGACTTCCCCTTGAGTGAGTCCTGACCCTTAAATTGTGTCTATAAGGTTGTAGGGTCCTTGGATAAATGTCAAAGTGTACTCTTTCTGCTGAATCATAAACTCTGTGACTTAGAAACATTTTCAAGATGTTTTGGAAAAACATAAAGCGGCTTACGTCAACATGCCAGTCAGACTCAAATTGGTGGTTTGCCCTGCAGAAAGTTTCCAGACTTGCAAAAAATTTGTAAGACTCAGCTTAGATGACTTCAACGTGACCAACTCAGAGCAGTACACACAGATGATCAATCAATCAATCAGTTTTTGTAAAGCACGGCTACTCACCCGCGAGGGTCTGAAGGCACATGGGGGAGAGGCAGGGGCCTCATCCCAAGAGCCGCGTCTTGAGGTTCTTCCTGAAGCTGATGAGAGATGGGCTTTGTCTGAGGTGCAGGGGGAGGTTGTTCCAGCTCTTTGCTGCAATGAAGGTGAAAGATCGTCCTCCTGCAGTGGTTTTATGAATGCAAGGGATGGTGGCCAGGGCCAGATGGTTGGAGCAAAGGGATCTGGTGGGAGTGGGGAAGGAGACGGGGTGGTTCAGGTAGGCTGGTCCTGTGTTGTGTATGGCCTTGTACGTGTGGGTGAGTAGCTTGAAGGTGATTCGTTTCTCGGCCAGGAGCCAGTGGAGGGTCCTCAGGTGTTTGTAGATATGTTCTCTGCATGGAAGATCTGGGATAAGTCTGGCGGTGGCGTTCTGGATAAGTTGTAGTTTCTTGATGGTTCTAGTCATGGTGCCAGCATAGAGGGCATTGCCGTAATCAAGCTCGCTTGTGATTAAGGCATTGGTGACAGTCCTCAGGCAGTCTGCTGGGTTCTATCTGAAGATTTTCTGAAGTTTGTGAAGTGTGTGCCAGCAGGAGGTGGCGACTGACTTTACCTGACGGGTCATGGATAGGGAGGAGTCAAAGATGATGCCTAGGTTGCGGGCACACTCAGTCAGTGCAGGGGGGCACTGAGGGGGCCACCAGGAGTCATCCCAAGCTGAGGTGGCGTTTCCAAAGATGATGAGCTCAGTCTTGTCGGAGTTGAGCTTGAGGCAGCTTTCTCTCATACAGGTGGCAACGGCTTTCATTCCTGAGTGGAAGTTCCTTTTGGCTGTGTCCGGGTCTTCGGTGAGGGAAATGATGAGTTGTGTGTTATCTGCATATGGCACGATGTTCATTCTGTGGTTTCTGACAATGGCTGCGAGAGGGGCCATGTATACGTTGAACAGTGTGGGACTTAGTGAGGATTCTTGGGGGACTCCGCAGTTGACTCCGGTGGGTCTGGATTTGAGAGGGCAGGAGTCTGACCCTCTCAGTCCTCTCGGAGAGAAAGGAGTGGATCCATTCCAGGGGTCTTCCACAGATTCCTATATTGTGGAGTCTGGTGTGTAGTGCTTTTGGAGACCGTGTCGAAGGCTGCTGAGAGGTTGAGGAGTATGATTGCTGTGGTGTGGCCGCGGTCTAGGAGTGATCTGATGTCGTCGGTGGCTGCCAGTAGGGCTGTCTCCGTGCTGTTGTTGCTACGGAAACCAGACTGGGAGCTGTCCAGGGAGTTGAGGGCCTCAATGAAATTCCCTAGTTGTGCGTTGATTGCTTTCTCCAGTACTTTGGCTGGGTAGGTTAGCAGTGAGATGGGTCGGCTGAGAGTTTCTTCAGGAAAGGGTGCATTGTGGTGTGTTGATGGAGCAATTCATTGTGTTTTGGAGCTCGGGCGATGGGTGTGCTGGCTCTGATGTATATGTGGTGTGGGCAGGCGTCTGTGGGTGCTCCTGAGTGGGTGATGTTCAAGATGCTGACTGTTTCCTCCGTGGTGAGTTGTGGACCAGCTGTGGATGGTCTGGGTGGGTTCTGGGAGGGTGAGTTGGCCACAGGTTCCGGTGCTAGGTTTTTCTGTGAGGAAGCTGTCATAGATGTCCTGGATCTTGCGGTGGAAAAGGTGGCAAGTTTGTGAAAGAGGTCTTGGACAGGGGGATGCTGGTGGCTTCGGAGTGGAGATTTGTGAACTTGTTGATGACTGAGAAGAGTTTTTCAGAGTTGTGTGGAGGAGTTGATGCAATACTGGAGTGCGTCCTTCCTTGCGTTCTTGATGTTTTGGTGTTGGGTGGCGGTTGCGGCTCTGAAGGAGGCAAGGTCTTCACTGGTTTGGCTGTTCCTCCATTTTTTCTGTAAGCTTCTGTGGGCGTGCTTTGGTTCTTGGAGTTTGGTGGTGAACCAGCTGGCTTTCTTGGGTACGCTTTTGGCCGATGTCAGCCAGAGGGGGGGCTAGAG
Organism: Pleurodeles waltl; assembly: GCF_031143425.1. Taxonomy (NCBI): domain Eukaryota; kingdom Metazoa; phylum Chordata; class Amphibia; order Caudata; family Salamandridae; genus Pleurodeles; species Pleurodeles waltl. The sequence goes on from NC_090437.1 coordinate 428,288,713, forward strand.
TGTTGCCGCATTCAGTGATCCATGCGTTGAGATTGCGTGCTGCTGTGTTGGTGTCATTGGAGGGAGGAGGGAAGGATTTGGCGAGAGCTGAGGTGAGTTGCTTGTTGGTGATTTTGTTCCATTTCCTGTGGGGGGTCCTGTGGGTGCGTGTGCAACTGCTGGGTGCAGTGATATGTATGCAGGGGTGGTCAGTCCAGTCTGGGATAGAGATGGCCTTGAAGGTAGAAATTCAGGTTGCCAAGGAGGAGGAAGTCGTCTGAGGCCAGGGCCTGGGGGTAGGGATTTCTACAATGTCACCTATGAAGGATGGGTGGGGGCTGGGTGGCCTGTACACCAGGGTGCCATGGATGGAGGAGTTGTGGTTGGAGTGGACCAGGAAGTGAAGGTGTTACATGGTGGCACATTGTTCTTCTGGGACAGCCTTGACACGTAGTGAGGACTTGTGTACAATGGCGAATCCCCCGCCATTCCTTCCTTAGGATGCTGTATCCATCGGGAATGGCGATGTCTGGTCCAGAAGTGGGGCTGATCCAGGTCTCGGTAAGGAAGGAGATGTCCGGTTGGGTGGTGTAGATCAAATCCCATCCCAGGTGACACCTTCCTGGGCTCAATCTTTGGACTCTGACTTCTCAGAGTTTTCCAGCCTTCGACGTTGAGAGCCTCAAACATTTTACCAATGTGGAGGCTCCCATTAAGGTACTGCACTTCATCAAGCTGATGCCGACAAGCTCTGCTTCTGATCCAGCTAGCATACCAGCCCACTGACAGCCTCATTGACAATGATTTTCTCCAAGAAAATGACTAGGGGCCTGATTTAGAGCCTGACGAAGGGAATACTCTGTCAAAAATGTGATGGCCGCCATATCACAATCCCTGTGTGCTACAATGGGATCATAATATGACGGACAGGATATAAGTCACATTTGTGACAGAGTAATTCCCCCTGCCAGGATCTAAATCAGGCCCAAAGTCAGAAGGTAATCTTCACACCAGAAAGAACCTATCCCTGTATCTGACCCACACTCCAACATGGTCAGTCGTAGCTTTTGACTTTCACTCAGAATACAGCAACCAGATACCTGCCCTCTGCACTTTTTCATACTAGAAGTATCTATATTTAAAAAAATCATCTCTAGTTCCCCACATCTGATTTTTGTCATTTTGGATTGTATTTGCACATTAGACTATTCTCTGTTTTCATAAATGGTTGAGGTAGTTTTATTATGCTGTATTTTCCTACTTTTTAACTGTTTTTGTACCAATAAATGCTTTACACTTTTCTCCTACATTAAGCCTACATTAAGGCTGTCTGCTCTACGCTACAGCAACCAAGGGTTGAGCTCAGGTATAAATTATTCAAACCCAACTTGACCTAGTAAGGAATAATGCCATTATTATTTAAAGTGGATGACATCCACTTCAACAATTCTTCTCGTAAGTGTGTATAAATAATATTGCTGTTACATGGTTGTGGCCACTAGAGTGAGAACTTGCATTGTGGAATCTTACAGTAGTACTGAAAACATGGCAGCCTTGGTGCATGGTCCAAGGATGGTGTGCATTCCTTCCATTTAGTTTCAACTTGAATTAGACACAAAACCTCTTTTTAGTGGAGAAACGCACTGCATGTCCATGAACCCTGGGTATGAGTTAAAAGCTAAAATTGAATCTCAGTGTGCTGTTATGTTATTTATGCTATAGATGAAGAGCAGACAGGGAGGCAACACACAGGATTTGTTTTGTCTTCATAGAGTCTATCAGTGATGTAACAGGACACCGCAGCCTGTGCAGTGCGGGACGGGGGAGCTCCAGTAGGCCCCTCAGCACAGTACTCTGGCCTCGGAGATCCTGCATGATTCTGGGGGGGCTCTCCATTTACTGTGCAGGGGGACACAAGTTTTGTTACGCCACTGGTGTCTATTTGAGAACTGACACATCTTGCACTTTTAGCATTGAAAAGATAAAATCCAATGTACAGTATTGTGTCAGATTAATGCGTGCACTAAGGGGCTGAGACAGGGATGATGGCTAGGTAGAGTCAGCAGACCACCACGTCTCTGATCGCCATTAAATATTGTTAACTTTTTGTTTAAAGGAAACTTGTTTTCCTTAATTCAAACAGGACTGTGATTAAAAATAATAGTTTATTTTTTAAAAGCTTGTTTGAGAGTTGGTTGACTAGTTCCCAACAACTTTTTTAACATTCACTCTAAAACAGTCCTTCGATTTTGCAAACCAGTTACCACATCTTTGGATATTGAACTGCAATTGGGAAGGGATGCCACCACAGACTCCCATTTTGAACTGTAACTCAGTATCCATTTCTAAACAAATTATGCAATTTGGTAAGCCATTACTGAACCCCAGTATATTCAGTGAATTTGAAATAGTGCTTTTGTCATTTTGTGAACTACAATGTTTAGGGTTGTATTGTAAGGGGCATATTTATGAAAAATCAACCACAACTGTGCTAGCGCAGTAGTGCATCAAAATATTTATTGCAGCATAGCGACTTTCCTTAGCGCCATGCATGCACTATATTTATAAAATGGCACACCAATGGTGCTGAGAAAATGCTAGCATAAAAAAAAATTATGCTAACCTTTGTGACAGGTCATGAAGAAAAATGATGCAAATGCTGTAAAAGTGGTGTTAGCATGAATTGAGGGACATTTTTTGACACTAATCAGGCTAGCGCTATTTTTGCCTTAAAAGCATTAAAAAAAGCCGGTGAAAATTACAAACACAAGCCACAAGGGCCCAAGATGGCGAATGCAGGACAGGCGAGATACCAGAGTGACCCCAATCATCCCTGTACAAACCAGGATGGACAATCAGACTCACAGGAGAATGGGAAAAGTCAGAGGAAGTGTTGCTTCAGTGAAGAGGCGAATAACATTTTGGTCAGAGAGGGGTCAGAGCACCAACACGAGCTCTTTGTCACCTCTAATTTGCCAATAGGTAGGAAGGAGACCATATGGTAGTCAATAGTTGATAAAGTCTACAGTGGGCTAATGAGGCGTACCTAAATGACGCTGTGGTGGCACAGTGTGCCACTAGGAGCCCATAAAGGAGGTCCTTGATGTGTGGCTCCGCACCATGTCACTAAGGCACCAGGATCTAGACCCTGATGACATGTCAACAGCTACTACAGTTCAAGATTGACATTTCACTATTCCATTCCAGAGGATGATGTGTTACCTCCTGTTGCGCTGCCTGTCCTGCATTTCTCTGATGATTTGGATGACCAGCTGCAGATCATCAATGCCGACTCTCCAAGACGTCCTATGTGCCATCCGGACACCATCTCCAGGCACAGGGAGGACACACAGTGTTGCAGGGTTTCCACATGACCCACCAAACACCCAACACATAGAACTGATCAGATCATCCACAGCCCATGTCTCCCAGGACCCAGACATTATCTTCCAAAAAACCGAGGTAGGAGTCCAGCGGGAGCTGGCACAGCAGGTGCAGGTGGGGGTGGGACTGGAGACCATGACGGGCAGCCTTGAGAGAGTCCATAGGTACCTCATTACAAATAAGGACAACTCTGCTGCCACCAGAGGCACCCACTCTACACTGCATGGACTCAAGCAGTCCCTGGTCGACATAGCTGGTGTCCGGAGGCAGAGGGTCAAACAAATCCCCTCCCAAAGTTGCACCAGTCTGATTCACAACAGGCTGGGCGATATCCAAACTGTCCTGGAGTCCATGCAGCGGATCCTGGGCTCCCTCACCAACAACCTGACTCCCTACCCCTATAATATTTCTGCTGTGTAGTGAAACAAGCAGTTCCTCTTTGCTGCAGTGATGCCTTTCATCTGTCCATAGATGAGAGCTGCCGGGACCTTTGAAACCACATCTCCAGCCTCTGATATGTGCATGCCCCCCTCAACTTCAACAACAGAACCTCCCATGACACAGGAGGCACCACACACATCAGAGGATAAAGATGTGCAAGGAACATCATTCACTTGAAAAAACACCCAATAGCTACAGTCTCTGGCACATGGACAGTATCTCTTTACTTCTGTGCTGTAGGAGGCTGGCCTGGTTTGTATTAAGTACATATGGTACACAAACCTTATACCAGTTTCAGTTATCCCTCAATTGTGAAATGTAGAAAGTGTCTAGAAGCCAGGCTCTCAGAGGTAGCTGTGGATGAGCAGCCAAGGCTTATCTAGAAGACATGCAAAGCTCATGCAATACCACTGTAGTCACACAGTACTCACACACATGAATGAAAATACTTAGGGGGTCATTACAACTTTGGCGGGCGGCTACCGCCGCGTTCCAAGCTGTAACCACCGGGCGGCCGCCAATGCGGCCGCACTCCCGCGGTGCCCATTTGGACATCCCCGCTGGGCCGGCGGGTGAAACCCAAGTTTCCATCCGCCGGCCCAGCAGGGATGTGGGCCACAACATGGGAGCCGGCTCCAAAGGGAGCCGGCTGTGTTGCGGCCGTGCGACGGGTACAGTTGCACCCTTCGCGCTTTTCACTGTCTGCACAGCCGCATGGGGCCCTGTCAGGGGACCCCTGCACTGCCCATGCCAGTGGCATGGGCAGTGCAGGGGCCCCCAGGGGCCCCACGACTCCCCGTACCGCCAGCCTTTTCCTAGCGGTTCAGACCGCCAGAAAAAGGCTGGCGGTCGGGGACTCATAATCCCCTGGGCAGAGCTGCTAGCAGCGCCGGGGCAAATCTGGCGGAGTACCGCCAGCCTGTTGGCGGTGCTTCCGTCATTTTAGCCCTAGTCTAGTACCGCCAGGGTCAAAATGACCACCTTAGTGTTCCAAAAAAAAGGTACTTTATTTTGGTGCAAAAATTCCCAAAATACCATAGGACTATACTCCCTTATGAGTACACTATATGCAAAAACAGGTGTAAAAACAGTTAGAAAACAGTGTAATTAGTGAAAATCACAATAGTTATAAATGGGCCTGGGGGGACACAAACCATATACTAAGAAAGTGGATGCGAATGTTGGTTTCCCACCTAGGCAATTGTAGCGTGTAGAGGGTAGCTGGGAGTACTAGAGAACCCCAAAGGTAAGTACTGGAAGCCACCCCAGTGCCCAGGAAAGCAGGAGTAAAACACAATACCTTTCCCAGAACATACACATGATCAAAAAGAAGAATTATGCACGAACCAGCAGAAACTGCAAGACACCAACAGTGGATTCCTGGACCTGAAGACCTATGGAAGAAGGGGACCAAGTCCAAGAAGCACAGAAGACTCCAGTGAGAACAGGAGCCCCTGCTAACCCGGATGAAGGTGCAAAAAAAGAACCACTGGTTAAGAAGAACAGTCAGTATTGCACCCAGGAAGATGGAGTTGGATTCCTGGTTGGTGCAAGTGATGTCCCATGCTGGATGGAGGATTGCAGTTTGGTTTGCGCCTCTGGAGACTGCCAACAAGCCTTGGCACAAGCAAAGCTCGTGGATAGTAGAAAATGGTGTTCCCCGGGACCAGGAAGGACCAGGTGGAGTCTACCCAGGAAGGGAAATCGAAGGGGGCTCTCAGCAACTCAGAGAGCCCACATAAGACCAGGCAGTGTGCACAGGAGTCCCACAGCACAGGGACAAAGGAAGGTGCAAAAGAGGTCCATGCAACATCACAACAAAGGCTCCCAAGCTGATGGAGAACGACTCAGGAAGCTGTGCTTTGCAGAATAGAGTGTGGGGGGCTGGAGCTGCAAGATGCATGAAGAACTTTGTGGAAGGATACCAACAAGCCCTGGCAATCGTAAAACATGTGGTGCACAGGGGTACTGTCTTGCGTGGGGAGGCAAGCTCTTACCTCCGCCAAAGTTGGACAGTAGGATGTCAGGATCATCGGGACCACTTCAGTCTACCACCCGTGATGCAGGATCCACGCAGCTCAGCAGGATAGGGTGTTCACGCAGCTGATCATCGTTGCAGTAGGTGACTGCTGAAGCAAGGGAGAGACTCCTTCACCCCAAGGGAGATTCCTTCGCTCTTCTGGTGCAGGCTGAAGACGGGCTGTCCTCGGAGGATGCACGACTGGTAAACAGTGGAATGTTTCAGAAGGCATCTTGCTTCTTTGTTGCTCTTTGTAGAGTTCCTGGAGGGTACAGAGGCAGTTTCTTCAGTGAGAAGTTGAAGTGGAGGATGCAGAGGATTCCTGTTGGAGTCTTGCAATCGGAATCTGAAGAATCACCCAAAGGAGAGAACCTGAATAGCCCTGAAAGAGGGATTGGTCAGCTAACCAGGTAAGCACCTATCAGGGGATGGCTCTGACTTCACCTGCTGGCACTGGCCTCTCAGATGCTCCAAGAGTTCCCTGCTAACTTGGAATCCAAGATGGCAAAATCCAGGGAACCTCTGGAGGAGCTCTGAGCACCACCCCTGGGGTGGTGATGGACAGGGGAGTGGTCACTCCCCTTTTCCTTGTCCAGTTTCACACCAGAGCAGGGACTGGGGGTCCCTAAACCAGTGTCAACTGGATTATGCAAGGAGGGCATCAAATGTGCCTTTCAAAGAATTTCCAGTGTCTTGGGGAGGCTACCCCTCCCAAGCCTGCAACACCTATTTCCAAAGGGAGAGGGTTTAATACCCCTCTACCAAAGCCTTCCTGGGCTCAAGCTTTTCAAGCAACTAGAGGGCAGAAACCTGTCTGTGAGGTGGCAGCAGCTAGGGCTGCCTGGAAAACCTCAGAAGGCTGTAATGGCAGTACTTGGGGTCCTCTAAGGAGCCCACAGAGTCCATGGGATCATACAACCATTGCTTGCAAAAGCATGGGGGTATGATTCCTACATGTTTGATACCAAACATGTCTATGTTAGGAGTTACCATTATGTAGCTGGACATAGGTAGTGACCTATGTCCAGTACACGTGGTATTTGGCGTTCCTGCACTCACAAAGTCTGGGAAAGTGGTCATGGAGGTCATGGGGGTACCATTGCTAGTGCAGGGGTGCCCTCACACGCAAGCACTTTGCACCCTGCCCCCAGGTCTGGAGGGCCTGCTATAGGGGTGACTTATAAGTGTCCTTGTGAAGTGTAAATGGCAGTGAAAGGGTGCATGCACCTTTTCACGCAGGCTGCAATGGCAGCCCTGCAGAAGCCTTTGCATGGGCTCACTATGGGTGGCAAAATAAATGCTTCAGCCCATAGGAATCCCCTGGAACCCCAATGCCCTGGGTACCTAGGTGCCATATACTATGGACTTATAAGGGGGCACCAGCATGCCAATTGTGGGTGAAATACTGTGTTAACGGTATGTACCAACCAAATTTAAGGGACCATAACTACTGGGGTCCTGTTTAGCAAGATCTCAGTAGGCACAGTCAAACACATTGACAAACAGGCCAAATGTGGGGATAACCAAACTAGAAAGAGGCTACTTTCCTACATGTGCTAAAGATCATGCTGGTGTTGTAAAAACTGGCAATGTCCCATCTTCACTTTAATGCTGTTGACTTATCAAGCATAGACTGTCATTGTGGCAAATTCCACCTATTGGCAGTTTGAACCCCTGCTCACTGATGCACTCCTCTCCTACACGTCTCAGGATGTGATCCCCCTACCTTGGACTCTGACTAGACATCCAGTGGCTTGGGATCCCTCATGGGGTCAATATACTGTACAATGTACATCATCATAAACAAAACATGCACTTGTAAATACAATTACTAAAGTGACATTTGTGTTGATTTGATGTGTGACGCAGTAACTGTTTTGAGCTGTATGCAATGTGTGAAGCCAATACACTGAGTACTAAACAAAAGGAAATGCGTGGCTTTGTGTCAGACACCAAGCCACACACAATGACTAAAACATGATTAAGGTGACTGATAACAATGTAGACTGGCAAGTAAATTCTGCGTCTCCCAAGCATGTCATGCCACATGTAGCATGCAAGTTTTGCGATGGCTTGTATGATATACTACACAAGTGTCTGGGAAAAGCTAGGATGGTTGCACCAGTACAACAATGATATGTCAACAGCATTAGACATGTGTAAGTCTGTGAGGGGCAGCCATAAGTGTGCCAGTATCAATTTCCCAATTTAGGGGGAGTGCAATGACAACAACTTCTAAGCAATAAAAGTCTCATTATTTACCAGCACAAGTGAGAGGTGTAAGATAATCTTATGTATCTTAAATATTAAATATATGTTGTGATGTGTATCTATGCACAAGCAGAGTGTCACAAACGGTGCAGAAGAATGTCTTGAGTAGCTGATATAAAACCATTGCCAACCCGACAGGTACTTGGCCTTAGGGGACACACATGTAAATTACTACTGAAAGGCATTTGTCTAACCTGAACTGTGCAGACATGATACTACCCAGATAGTAAATCATGATGCAGGCCATATTCTAGTAAAAAAACATGATTAAATAATACCAAAAAATATTTTTTTGAAGCTACAGACTAACCTACACTAACCTAATCTATACTATTGTACCATAATTTATCCCTACAGCTAACTTATCTTATCTAAACATATACTATACTTGTAACACCACCCAATAGCCATCAACCCTCCAACTCCCTTAATAGACATCAGTACACAAGGACAACAGAAACTACAGCTAAACATTGACTAACTAAACATATAGCCTAAACAAATAATTTTGTTTATATTTTTCAATGCTTTAAATGTTTTGAAATTTTTTTGAACAAACCCAAAGCCTGACCCACCCCTCTAAAAACACCCAAGAATAGTTAAAACTGAAATACCCATCCCCCTAGGAATGAAAACTATGTCCTGACACTAACCTACCCTACAGTAACTAAACTAAGCCTAAGTTCCCCATACCCATACTAAAAAGAAACTTTTAAAACAAAGGGAAGGGAAGGTAAGAAGAGCAAGGAAGGTCTAAATTTGTCGCCTCTTTACTTTTCTCCTAATGTAGCGGATAATTTTGTAAATTTTTCAGTTTTTTTCTCCTATTTCTCCATCCTCAACTTGAGGTCTGCCATACCCTGGCGCATTTCCTGCTCAAATGATGGAGCCATGAGCGGAAGCCTCTTTTTGACATGGTTAGCCCCCACTTTTTGCCTGATAAATGATGTAGCCTAGATTTTTTTTATTCCCAGGGCCCCTGCTAACCAGGTTTACTGGACCAGAACTCTTCCCCAAAACTGTTGTGATGAATTGGCACAATTGGAGACACCTGCAGCTGCCACCATAATTTCTTAGTAAATGGTACCTAGGTACCCAGGGCAGGAGGTACTAAGGGTAGGCCCCTGATGGCAGCAGCACTGATTGTGCCACCCTCCAGGGCCATGCATTCAGGTGCACCCAGCACTGCCATTGCAGGCTGAGTGTCCTGATGCAAACCTAAAATGCGAACTCGACATAGCACTCTGCTTTTGTACGCTGTCCACAACACACTGCCTACAATATAGGTAAGTCAACCCTCTGGCAGGTCTTCCGGCCCTAAGGCAGGGTGCACTATACTGTATGTGAGGGCATAGATGCATGAGCAATATGCCCCCACTGTATCCTTGCCAAACCTGGGATGTAGTGATTGAGCAGAGTAGCCATTTTAAATGCATGTGCTGGGCACTAGTCAGTATGTGTTTTACAGCTACATGATGGCCACTCTAAACCCTGGGTTGTTTGGTATCAAGAAACTCAGAATGAGAAATTCAAACTGGTATCAGTGTTGGATTTATTTTAAAATGTACTCAGTGGTCAACTTAGAGGTGCCCCTTGTAAACGATAACTATCTTTATATGGTAGTTGACTGGTCACATCCAGCTTGCCACCTTGAGACACAAGTTTGATTCCCTGTGGTGAGGGCCTCTGACCTTTAGGATTCAGAACAAAGCCCTTCGTGGGTGGTGCCAGCTCCGCCTCCCCCTCCCTCAGGAATGTGCACCTTCCTGCCGGCGACCTTCAAAGGGCTTACCATCTTTGAACCTGAACCTCCAGGCCTGCTGCTAGCAGAAGATGGAAGCATCTATTGCAAACCACAACTTTTGGTGGGAGCAGCAGCAGGAAACTCAAACAAAGGACAGGAAGATGTGGCCCCTTCTAGCATGCACCATCCCTACGGTATTGCATGCAAGGTGGACTCTCCACTTCATTTTCCTCCATCTTGGATGGAAAGAAAATAGCCAATAAGTTGTAGGGAAATTACCTCTGCCCACAGGAAGTGGGCACTTAGTGGGTGTAGCCACCCTAAGGTGGATGACCTATTGGTCACTACCAAGTTCTCTCAAAAACACCATTAAATACAGTATTTAGCTGGCATCCCTAAACCAAGAACTCAGATTTGACTGACAGAAGAAGACCAGCAACAAAAAGATCCAAAGGCACGAGAGCTGTGGACCTGCTACATAAAGAAAAGGTGCCAAACCCTGCCTGCTACACCCAGGACCAGACAATCACTGCTGAGGAGCTGGTGGACAACTGGAAAAACTCTAAAGAACCCCAGAGGACCTCCAGGCTTCACAAATTGCCAGAGAACTCTCTCCAGAGTGGAGGTACCACTCTAAATCCACAAGGAACCAACAATCCAGTGAGGTCCACTTGGGAACCGGATACTGCTGACAGACTAAACTTCACATCAAGGACCATGAGGACAAACCATGTCAGTGTGCCAAGTTAAGTGACACTGTGCCTTCAAGTAACTGAACCATACGAATACCCTAGGTACTGGTCACTTGATTTCAGACATCCAGAAAAACAGGCCACCTGGGACTGTTAAAGGACCAAGTGGAAACCCCAGTCAAGGGACTTCAGAAACAACCTGGACCTCCCACCAGACTGACCTCACTTTCCTACAATTGACCCTTGACTCTACCCACCTCCTGCTTCTGAGGGCATTCTTGTGCACAGCTCCTGGCTCACCGATTCTCTCCGCACCCTGCTGCACCGTGCCCTGCACCAAAGACTCCAAGGGGACCCCTAGTATTCACTTTTTGTGCATATTGTGGAGGTATGGGACTACATATCCTATCCTCCCCTGGGTCAGACCCACGTGATGTGGCCACACCCCCCCACGTCACCTAGGCATGGGACTACATATCCCATCCTCCCAGGGGTTATACGCATGTGACGTGGCCACACACCCCACGCACCTGGTCTGATGCTCCCCTGCCCAACAGCAGGTTCTTTATCTTCCGAGGCTCCCCGGCCGAGCTCCATTGAGGGCTGGGGAGGGATTCGGACTAGGTGCTCCAGTGAGCGTCACCCTTTGATGAAGTCAACGCGACCCGGGCAGCACCCTCGGATGTTATAGATAGGAATTACTCATTTTGAGTTTACCTTTTACTTTTGTCAAATTCTTCACCTAAATCACTATTGCTGCATTGGCTCCTTTACAACCCAGTGTCTTCGGAGCCAGTTGCTACACATCTTTTTGTTACTTTGTTACATTTTTGCCCTTCAGCGCCTGATTGCAATATAAAGAAGGGGTCCCTACTCCCTTCCACTGTTTAAGCAATTAGGCTAATTCTACATGTGTGAGGACACTCGCAGCCTTCTTCTGAGCCCAAATTTTATGCAATTAGGCAAATTCTACATGTGTGAGGACACTCGCAGCCTTCTCTTGAGCCCATATTTTGTGCATTTCCTGATCTACTAACAATAATTTCATGCCTCCCTTTGCCTTGTTTATTGAAGTTTCTGCCACCGTTCTTCTTTCTGTAGAGTGTGACTACAAGGGGACACTCCCCCTCCCCTAGACCAGGGGCCAATTGTCCTTCAATTACAGGGTAAGAGACCACATTCCCCGCAAATAGAGGGTCAAATTTTTAACGTATTAGTTTACCCATGATTTTCTGCATGCTACCTCACCCTTTCGTGTGTAGTGGTTTCCTGTGTATAGTATCATGTACATAAATTGTGCATGTTATATTTATTTAATTGTTCTCCTTCATCTACAGGGCCCCCGTGTTAAGTAATCTACAGGTAGGCCCATCTCCGTTACAGCCACCTCCTACTGAGGTAGGCCAATTTTCTTCTTAGAACATGACCCTTTAGTGCATGAACCTAGGGATCCTAAGGCCCTGACCAATACCCCTAGACCTTCTTCGGCTTGAGTTAGTGGACAGGAACATGTTGGCCAGTATATAGTAGGTGACTCATCGAGTCATTATTCTCTAGAAGCGTCCCATTTGTTTTTTAATCTCACCAGCAATCACCACTAATAAAGGTGGTACATTACACAGGTTATTGATTAGTTGTTTTTAGTTGTTCTGTAGCACAAATGGATCCCATCACTATCCAGATAATCTTTATCTCTGCACTCCCTCCAAGTTTTTTTAACAACGAGATTGAGTCCATCCAGGTGGTATTATCCTACCTTGATAGGGCTAGGTGGTCATATGATGAAGCATGACACTATATAGTGTGTGAGATTACCTAGTCCGTAAGGAAAGATTCCCCTCCATATCATTCTCAGCACAGAAATAAGTCCCGAAATTTGGGATATGTAGACGGTCCAGGACAGATTAATTTGATTTTGTACCTATACAACACCCTATACTCCTTGTGTATTTGTTAAAACACATCTGCATCACAACCACCTTCAACGTATTGTTCATGTTCAAAGTGTCAAAATTGACCAATGTTGCAAACTACCAGTGCACAAGCTTGTAACATCTCCTGGTTACCAGGTAAACATTCACAAAGCTCATCCTACACAACAGTTATGTGACCATGGTTGGTCACACTCATCATGCTGGATAGCTCATGAATCTCTCTGCTTATGTCATTTACATGAGATCCATTGAGATGTACCACACTCATCAGTACAAGTCCTGCAACTTAAATCTGGACTCAAAAAACTGTGGGGCTTCTCTACAAACCCCTTGTGCCACCAGACACATATACAAAGTGACACACCAGCCATGCAAGGGGTTTGTAAAGAAGCCCCTATCTGCCTGATATGGCAAGGACAGATGTCTGGACACACTGCTACTTTGAATCTACACGTGGCATGTATTGTATGTGGGAATCTAGGGTTGATTACTGACTCATGTGAAACACAGGTGTATGAATCCACTCCCATATACACTCAGCTGACTACATGATGGTCGGTGCCATGACAACATGCAGAGTTCTAATGCAACTCAATGTGTCACACTATGGGCCTCATTCTGACCTTGGCGGGCGGCAGAGGCCGCCCGCCAAAGTACCGCCGTCAGAATACCGATGCGCGGTCAAAAGACCGCCACGGTAATTCTGAGTTTCCCGCTGGGCTGGCGGGCGACTGCCAGGAGGCCGCCCGCCAGCCCAGCGGGAAACCCCCTTCCATGAGGATGCCGGCTCCGAATGGAGCCGGCGGAGTGGAAGGGGTGCGACGGGTGCAGTTGCACCCGTCGCGATTTTCAGTGTCTGCCAAGACACTGAAAATCTTGCTGGGGCCCTGTTAGGGGGCCCCTGCAGTGCCCATGCCAGAGGCATGGGCACTGCAGGGGCCCCCAGGGGCCCCACGACACCCGTTACCGCCAGCCAGGTTCTGGCGGTCAAAACCACCAGAGCCAGGCTGGCGGTAAGGGGGTCGGAATCCCCATGGCGGCGCTGCCTGCAGCGCCGCCATGGAGGATTCCCCAGGGCAGCGGGAAACCAGCGGGAAACCGACGGGACACCGCCGGTTTTCCGTTTCTGACCGCGGCGGTACCGCCGCGGTCAGAATGCCCATGGATGCACCGCCAGCCTGTTGGCGGTGCATCCGCGGTCGTTGGCCTGGCGGTAGTCTACCGCCAGGGTCAGAATGACCCCCTATGTTGCCCAATGCCTGTATATGTGTCAATAAGTTCAGGTCAGTGTGTTGCATAACAACACTCAGCACTGCCATCTGATATGTGGGTGCATGCATGCCCCACACCTTATCTGCACAGTGATCTAGTAACATGTCAAGATCTGTGAGGATGACATGGGTTGTCAATATTGCCACATCCAACATAAAGTATGGGGTATAGGCAACATGTGTGTGCAAATCAAATTCAATGTTCACGCGTGGTATGATAAGCTTTGTTCTGACTATCTGAGGTGCTTATTTACAAGCCACTGGCACCACCGGTTTGTCACTTTTTGTAGGGGCAAAATTAAAGCACTGGTGGCGCAAGGGGCTCAGTGATAAGCAACTTAGTGACCTACTCATATGGTCCTTAATCCTAACATGCCCTGAGTTACTGTGTGCTACGTGTGCCACACAGAGCAGTAACATCTACTCTGACCAACATTTTGCCACTCTCTATACATGTTTTCAACCCAGCACTTGTGGCACATGTCTTGGCCATCATCACTTGGTTTGTCTGCATATATATCTTTTCCAACAATCACAAGGCCCTTTCAGCACACGTTGTCACCAGTGCATCACTTTGTTGTACTCTAAATCCTTAACATAACATCTGACATACTGTCAACAGCGAAGGATGGATAATGTTGTCCAAATTGCCATACATGCAGTTTATACATTGCATTGAGCACATCATACAACATCACACATAACCTTTGAACTACACATTAGACATACATGATGACACTTACTGGTAGCATAGGGTCTGTAAACCTTGCAAACTCACTAATGGTGTAGGGGTCAGGTGCACCTGCAAGACGTGACATGAGACATAACACTGTGAATGTTGAACAATAAACACCATGGACAAATGTTACACAATACACATGTTTTGCGAGTGGACACAGAAGAGTTAGTTCAGGGAATATTCAAGGGAGCCCTACAGCATGTCTATTTGACAGTCATTGGTAGGCCAGGCTAACATGTACAGATTTGTGCTTGAACCATACTTACATGTCTCAAGTACATTGGCAACATTTTGCAGAGAACAGTCCACTGACAATTTTGACAAGCATAACACATTGTCATGTCACTCTGAACATACATGACTCATGGCATACAGTAATTCATAACTACCTATACTCAGGCATCATGTTTGTCATCAAATGTACATGACCATGCAACATACCACAGTGGCTAGGCCTTTGATGGACATGGACAGTTGTGCCTGGTAACTATGTACCCTTGCATCATGTCAGATGTGTGTTGCCTTTGGTGGACTTCAAAGTCTTCTGGCTAATCACAGGGAACAAAAAGCAGGAATAAGCCATCTGTCTGACTGACAGTGGATTGCTGCCCTTTTCATGGATGCAGGTTGGCTCAGACACACTACTCACAGTCCTGCCCTTTGTCATGACATGGTAAAGTAACCTCTATGGTGTCCAGTCATGTAATTGCAAACTAGGAATGAGCAACATATAAGGTGTACTTACTGATAGTTCTGCCGACCTCTATTTCCAGGTGATCCAGGATGTCCTGTTCTTGGGAAATTAGGTCTGCCCACCAGTGCTTCCACTGGTGGGCTGTGCACCCCACAACAAAGATGCGTGTCAACTGGGATAGTACCTCGTCCAACCGCAGCTTCAGTGCCTCTGTCTTATACCCCAGATGACACACCCACCCATGGCCACCATGTGAGAAAAGTAGTGGCAGACCAGCAAATGAACCCTCCAAGCCCATCTGTAGTCATTCTCCTTGCCCTTCCCTTCCCTGAAATGTTGCATCCAAATTCCAGTGCAAACAAAAAAATCCACAAAAAAATCCAAACTACCCCCAACTACCCCAGACAACTTATCTACCCCAGAAACAAACACCCAATATTACACAGTAAATTACAACACAAAATGACAAAAGACACTACAAAAAATAATTTAGGGACACAACACAGCGAGCAGACAGCACAAAAGACCACTCCTTACGCCAGCACTACACAATCTCTCTCACAGACAAAACAACTGTAAAGGGAAAGTGAAGGTAACTTCACTTTTCCATGTGTGCAGCAAGGAAGTTCAATTGCATCACTTCCAGAGCATATGCATCATGTGTGATGTTATGTGTCGGTTTTTTTATGGCTCACAGTCATGCATGTTTTTTTAAGAATAGCTGTCAGGGCATAACGTTTAAATTTTGACATGCAGGTGTGATGAATCATTTTTGGAATACGCAATGGATGAAAATGACTGCATGCGTTTCTTTTTATGCAAATTGTAAAATGTGTTTCTTTATGTATGTTGGCCTGTGGGATGCATGGGAGGAATGATATTGGATGCAAGTGTGCATGTGTATGATACATGTCCCACATGCATGTATTCACATGTGTACAATGTGTGTACTCTAAATGTACATATGTGAGTAAACTTGCATTGTTAATCTTACACAACACAGTTTTTACATGCCCACTATTTGTTTCCCCACACAGCTTCTAATAGCTGGCCCATGTGTGAAACAGCTTCATGCACATGATACCCTTGACAACTGTATACCTTGGGATGCTGATGACTTGGCCTGGTGTATGATCTGATAACCCTGAACTATGTAAATGCATGGTTGTGACAACCTATGGTGTGTACCAAGGGCCTGACACCATGATGTAATGCAACACGTGTAAATGACAGTTCCCCGTGCATGCACGTTTTTGGATATGGTGGACTGATGTAACAGGGTTAGTATTTATGTGAAATGCTAATGAGTGGAATGTGTTCTTCATGTGTGATCAGTAATTCCTACTACAGTGGTGTGTTTAGGGATGTAACTTCTACAAATTTTTGAATTGTTCAAGGGGAATTGCGCACCATTCTAGCAAAACTCTTTGCTCATATCAGTGTTTAACATATTCCCCTATGTAGATACATGTGTGCTGTATCTAAATGTTCTGAGTTGTTTTTTTCTCAAACAACATGCCATATGTTGCATTTTTTCCTCTGTCCAGCACAAAATTACAGGCCACACCAAGACTGGCCCACCTAGGGGGGACATGTGGGAATTAATTTAGTCTCAATTTTGTTAGCACATACACTTTGACTACACAATTACTCACCACTTAGTTTTGCAAGGACTTCCCTTTTAGCACACATTCTGCATGGGAGGGCTGCTGTCAGAGAGGGATGGCAGGTCACTCATCAGTGAACCAGTAGCGTTTAAAACACACCCACAGCCCAATTGGTGCCGACATAGGCCTGAGATCAAGGTGGCCTCCTCAGCACAGTTCTCTGTGCATGGGCGGCAGGCCCCTTACTGTGTAGAGAGTGGGAAGTGCCCCCTCTGGGTATTTGTTTTGGGGGGTGGCATCCTCAAGTTTAATTTCGGCACTGCAGGGCACAGTCAAGAGCAGAAATCCAACTGTACAACTGATGTCCGCTGCCCGATCATTTACTGGGGACTAATATGTTGTTGGTGTCAGCCTTGCCCTATTACATACTAGGGATTTACAGGTTGTTGATGTCGGCCTTGCCCTATTATGTTCTAGGTACCTACAGGTTGTTGATGTTGGCCTTGCCCTATTATGTACTAATGACTTACAGGTTTTTGATGTTGGCCTTGCCCTATTATGTACTAGGAACTTACAGGTTGGTAGTGTTCGATTTATCTTATCATTTACTACGGATTGATATGACTATGTTTTATTGATTAATAGTTGTTCCTCTTATGCATTGCTAGGTCGTTGGTAGATAGTGGAACAGGTTCATGTCTGCAGACAGGGGGTACTGATAGTATCAGTTGTCACTTTGATCAGCACACAGCTGTAGTTGATGGCAATGTGACAGGGATATTTACTGTACTACACAATGTGTGTGAAAATGTGTCTGGATGTACATGGCTACAATGTTGTTTTGTACACTGAGTATACGACAATGTGTGATCATTCAAACAAATTGAAGCCAGATTGTGTGATGTAGGCTTCTAGGCCAATGTTGTTGGCACAGTTTCTGCAGATTTTCCTTGCTACTCATCTTCCTTATTCTCACTGTCCTGACCTTCATGCTTGTCATAGTAATTCATACTTGTGAACTTTACTAACGGACATTGCTTCTTCTACAGGCTAAGCAATATTTGCCATACCATTTCCATTGTTTGCAAGATGAGATGAATGACCCTCACACACCTCTCAACACCAGCCACAGCACTTGTGTAGTGTCTGAGTCACCTCCACATATTATCTGGCAAAGTTAATTAGAGGAGTGCCTCAGCGCCCTTCCACATTTGTTTGTATGACATGAGCACTCACATACATCTTCATTCACCATTCTTTGCCGCATGCACTATACATGTGTTTGGATTGTGTGAATACTCCTGATAGCTAGGAGTAGAACATGCATGTTTTAACATGCCTGTAGCCTTATTCACACGTACACTTTGTTAAGGGTTTGTGACTTGTTTTGACATTGCTTGACATGCATGCAAAATCCCAACTGAAGTAGTCTGACAGACTAAGACATTTAGATGTTTTATCCTCTGTATTCAACTTTCTATTAGCCATACATGTGAGTGTCACTAGGAGGTATGCTGTAAGTTGTCACCTGTGATTGTGATATTCAGACATTGATTTGTTACATAGCAGACACTGACCTACTGTTGTTGATACTGGCTACTCTTGTCCTACGTAGGCCATACATTTGAACAATAGTCTTCACATGTTCTTTTCTGTGTGGCTGATGTCAAATGTCAACCATACACACTTGTGACATATGTGTGTTGCAATGTAAAATATTTGTAGAACAGGCTTTGCATACATTTCACCCGCACATTCATTTATAAGTGCATTGTGTGTAGTTGTTTGTTGTTCCTGAGTGTGTTCCTATTTGTTTTCCAACTGTTGTGGCCTAGACATGCTTTTCCAGGATGTGGGTGAGTTGATAAGGTTTGTGAAGGTGAAATGAAGCACTGCAAGACAAATCTGTGTTCAAGTGACTTATTTACAAATTTGTTCTCGGTGATGATTAAAGTACATTCTCTAAGTGCGAAGGTTCAGCACAATATTGTCCCTTCTGCCTGCTCCAGGAGCAGAAATGTGTCCTTCCCCATCTTCCAGTTATGCATCATTGTCCTCATCCTCATCCCTGGGGACCTTGACCTGTTCCTCCCAGGGGACATTTGTGTGAATACAGATGTTGTGCAAAATTGCACAGACTAGTAATATTTTGGACACAAGGGGTGGGGCATATAATAGTCTTCCTCCAGATAGATCTAGGAACTTAAACCTGGATTTCAGCATGCCAAATGTCCTCTCTACCACATATCTGGTCCTTTTGTGTGTACCATTGTAAGCCTTCTCAGTATCTGAATGTGTATCTCCATATGGGGTCATGACCGATGGCTGGATGCTGTAACCCTGGTCCACTGCAGTGGAAGGTGGGAAACTATGTCAGACATGCATTTGTGTTTCTTTCTAACTGGCCTGGCACACTATTTGTCGTTAGAGTGGGGATTCTGATTTGCATCTGGCATTGTGTATGTTCCTGGATGCATGCATGATTGTATTGGTATGTGATGGTGCACTTTGCAGTCACGGGTTGTGCCTCAGGGGCATGGTGATTGTGGGATTTGTGTGACATGACAGTTCACCCATGCGGGAAATGTGTGATGTTGAAAATCATTGTCCCTTAGTCTGATAACTTTTGACCTGCAATAGAGGCATGTTGTTTATGTCTGTACCTATTTTGTGTGTTGTGTGCCATGAGACTGGTGTTGTGCACTGTGCGTTGCATGTGAACCCTCCCTTGACCTCCGACCTGTTGTCACAATTTCCTGGGTAGCATGCATGTGTGTATGTAGAGATCATGCAAAGTGTGGCATAGTAACTTGAGATGTATTGCCATGAATGTGACAAGTTAGCAAACACCTGTGGCACAGGACATTAGGTGCTTTTCTGCACTGCCCTGTATCACCAGTAAAGGCCAGCAATGTGCCATGTCTCCTTGATATGGTGCATTCCTGACCTCTACCAGTGCGCTGCCAGTAGTTTAGCTGCCAAAGTCCACTGTAGGCACTCCTGTTGCATGGTAGAAGGATGACAGCTTTGGGGGTTTGAATGTATAAGTGCAGTAAGGTATCTCTTCCTACACATGCTCAATCAATGATGGCAATTTCCTAGTTCAATGTGTGCTGCACTATGCACCACACATGGGAAAAGTATACACAATGAGAGTATCAGGTATTTGACTTGATAGGACAATTGTGATGGCACACCTCGGGTAGCATTGTGTGATTGTGCTGCCTCAGGTTTCAAGGTTGTAGTAAATTTGGGCCAGGGCCAATATGCAAGTTGTTTGAAGGTGGCATGCCCAATGCAAAACTCATTGCTGACCACTTCCACACTAAGTGATAGGTGTGAAGTGGCCATATTTTTTGATGCAGTGTCAGAACACAAGTAGTGGCTTGACACTACATTTTAGATGGAGAGAGGGCATTGCTCCACCAGAACATCACTAAAAGTGACAGTCCAGTGGTGCAAGGGACTTGTACATGTGGCCATATGTGAGGAAGGTGTGCATTGAATGTGTGGAGTGTTGCATATTGCATAAGTGTTGTTTAGTGGTCATCTGTGCTTCCATGTCCACATGTGGAGTGTGGTGTATGTATTGTTTGTCCCACATGTTTAGTATGTTGTATGTGTTATGTTGTGCATGCTTGCTTACCTACGAATAGGCCATTGCCATATCGTCCATCCTTGGAACTTTGGTTTATTATTGAGTGTTGGAAGACGTAGGCATCATGCACGCTACCGGGATATTTAGCAAGGATGTTGGTGAACATCCTGTGATGGTCCACAATGGCCTGGACATTTATTGAGTGTATGTGTTTCTTGTTCCGAAAAAGGAGCTTTGTTGCAGCAGGAAGGACAAGTTGGACAAGTGTACAGTCCATTGCACCCAGCACACGTGGGAACCCAGTGATTTGGTGGAATCTTTGTTTGGTCTCTTGCTGCGTTTGCTGGGTGTTGGGGAACAGGATATGGTGGGGAGTGAGGTGGATGATCGTGTCCACCGCCATAGGGAGGAAGGCAGAAAATGATGCTTGGGAGATACCACCCACTTGTGCTGCAGTGGTTTGAAATGAGCCAGAGGCCAGCATGTGGAGCATAGCCTGGAGCCTGGTCATGGGTGGTATGGTTGTTGGACTTTCCACTCTTACTGTGTTGTCGAGAGCAATGTGGTGGAGAAGCCATAAAATGGACTCCTGCTTGAGATGGTAGAGTCTGATGACATCTTGTTCCCTAAAGCCAAGGATTCCTTTGGGGTTGTTGCTTTGGTGGTTGAGGGTGCTGCTGTGGTGTGGGTGGCACTTGGCGCCATCGCTGTCATCGTCTCCGGGTGCCAAGCTGTAGCAGTAACAGGCCCATGTTGTCCAGATGTTTGCCAGAGTTCCTTCTGTGGGTTTTTCTTATATACTTGGGGCTGTGCGTCATTTTAACACTGGATCTGACCAGGAGTTTAAATTTTGATGCTAATCAGGGTTAGGGTCATTTTTTCAGGGCAATCCTAGTCGTGCATCGTTTTTCTGATGGCTTTTAAAAACGGCGCAACTGGGCTAGCATAATTTTTTAGGAGGGAATGCCTACCTTGCATCTCATTGTCGATAAATGAGCCGAAGGTAAAGCGGCACCCTTAATAAAAATTATGACGCTAACAACAGGAAAGTGGTGCTAGACTGCTCTATTGCCACTTTATAAATATGGTGCTTGGTTACCGCCACTTTTGAGTAAAAATAAATGGTGCCATGGTAGCACTAACTTTTCATAAATATGGGCCTAAGTAGATATAAACTGAACTAACTTGTGCTCTCAGCTTTCAAGAACAATGTGTATTATGTGGGTAGAAGGATGCTGGTGGAAGAGGTGTAAAGTGTTCTTATGTTACTGTTAGCATCATACCTGATATATTAATATGACACAAGAGGTTACTCTTCTATGCCTCTGGCCAGCTTAAAAAACAGAAATACTGCAAAATTTCCTATCCTTTGGAAGCATTCGTGAGAGAGCTCACTATCTTTACCAGCTAACAGGCTGAATCATTTGGATAATTACAATCTATAAGCTGATAATGCATATATTTTGGGATGCCAATATTGGTCATGGAAAAAGAATTTCAATCACCACAATTTTAGATAAATTTCTGTCATTCTATTTATGGAGTACTGAACTTCCACTACTGGGGGGGCGTATTACAGCAGGCCCAAATTATGGCAAGTCTAACCTAACACAAATCCTTTAACGTTAGTAATGTTTTAATTTTGTATAAGTTTCTCTGGTGAAATCGTAATAGAAATGAGTGACACATAGCTCAGCTTGAGAGTTCTCTGCCATGTATCTCACCGCTGGTGAGAAAATTTGTGTGAGATCTAGCTTTGTGGCTGGCAGGTAAATCAAAAGTTACTGGGCTCCAATGGTGACAATTGGAGCCATTTACATTTTGTTCTTGGGCCAACGGCTCTAGTGGACTTTAAAGTGGATTATAAGGTACTCGTGCTTAAAACATACCAATCAGAATAGTAAGACATAGCAGTCAAAGGCATTCTCAAGGAGGTGACAAGTGTTAGACAATCCTATTATAGTAAAGCAGCATAATTACCCTTATTAATTAAATGCCTAGGTGATGCATTACTCCATAAAAGCAACGTAATTACACAAAATATATATATGTGAAATAAAACAGAGAGACAGCAATCATACCACTACTTTCTAGACCATTACTATTCAAATATTAAGGAAGTGCTTGCATGCTGGGCAACAAAATGTTCCCTAACATTAAAGTCAAAGACCACGGCAAAGTAGTGACAGCATACGCATAGAATTTTGGGGCATATTTATACTCTGTTTGTGCCAGATTTGTGTCATTTATTTTGACGCAAATTCGGTGCAAACTTAACTCCATATTTATACTTTGGTGCTAGACCCGTCTAGCACCAGATTTATGGAGTGAGAGACATTTTTTTACTGTGGAAACCTACCTTGCATTAATGAGATGCAAGGTAGGCCTTCCTGGGCAAAAAATTACTCATAGGCATTTGCGCCTTATTTATACTCCCGTGCAAAAATGACGCACGGGAGGGGAGGGCCTTAAAAAATTACTAAACAGGTTTAGAGTAATTTTTTAATGCCTGGGTCAGGGCAGGTGTTAAGGGACCTGTGGGCTCATTTCCATGGTCCCCGACCATGGAAGCAGTCCACAGGTGCCCTTCCCTGCCCCCAGGGACACCCCCTGCCACCTTCGCCCACCAGTAGTATAAGGGGATACCTTCCATCAAACTATTTTGACAGGTGCCACGCCCCGTGATGACGTAAGCAGTGACGTAATCAGTGACGTAGGCAATGACGTGTATGACCAGCCCCTAGGTTGCTATTCAATCACCATGTCTGTCATATGTCTGTGTGATTGACAGCCCTAAGAGCTTTCGTGTGGTTGTGTGCCCGGACATGTTCAGGTTGTCAAAGGGTTGTGAAAAATTAAAACCCTAATAGCTTACGTACTGTATGGATCTATCAAGGTGAGTATAGCTGTGTTACGGTATGTGTAAAGTTAAAGCCCTAACATTTTGCGCAGTGTGTAACTCTAACAGGATTTTGGTGGGGCATGTTAAGAGCTGTGCTGGCTGTCTCAGCAGAGCAAAAGGGTTATGTGTGAATGGGTTGGGTGCCTCAGGACTGACTAACACAGAGGTGGGGACTGATAGTGAGAGTTAAAAAAAGTGGGATGGTTTAAAAAGGAACCATAAACAAAATGCACAAACCTGTCAAAGCTTCCCATCAAGTGTCACAGAATGAGTAACACAGAGTTAGGAAAAGGCAGAGTCAAACAATAGTGTTAAATCACTATGTGAACAGACTGTCGTAGGCAGCTGTAAATCAGTCCCAACATGTCAGAAGCATTCAACTGTCTGTCAATCTGAAAACTTTAATTGGTCCCCTTGAAAGCCTAGTATAAACAGGTACAACAAACAGACTGTCGGAGGTAGCTGTAAATCAGTCACAACATGTCAGAGACACTCCAGGGCTGTCGAGCTGAAAACTTTGAATGGACCCTTCAAAGTCTTACGTAAACAGTTGTAACAAACACAATGCCTGAGGATGATTTAAATCAGAGAGTATTTGTCAAAGCATCAAACCTACACAAATGAATCTGAATGGTCCCAGAGCTGTCAAAATGTCAAGGAAGGTTGGAATTTATGACCAGAGATTGCGAGGTTTGTGTCTCAATACACCCTTTGATATGAAACTCTGAAAGACACAACTATTCCCATAGTATGGTTAACCGGACACTCTCTAAAGCATTATATGTGAATAATTAACAGTCGTCATAGGTATAGAAAAAACCCCAGTAACTCTGGGCACAGACCCATCTGGACAATTTTAAGTCCCCACCAATTTGGAGTTGCACCCAGCGCAGAGTTATTCCAGGACCCTACCCCAAGACACCTAACATGGCCCAGAAGGACGTAGCCCAGAACGTAGGGGAGAACAGCAGATACTACAGGTAAGTAACTGCCACATATTTACAATGCATTTTTATATTTAGGTTTTTGCGCCGGTTATGACATTTTATTTCATTAATATACTTCAGAGAGCAATATGTGTAGAAACAGGTCTTTGTGGGTTAGGAGGAATGTGGAATTATGTTTCATTCTGCTTATTACAACAGGACAAAGCTGCATGCACTGGCAGTGTTAAATAATTGTACTAGTGTTTGACGTGGGAAGGGCTTGCATATTCTAACATGCCAGCTGGGGTTCCACTGATGTATTTTTATTTAATAAATCATAAGGTGTCCGCAGTCGTGATCCCCTATGCTTTATTGGATAAAAATAAAGCAGTGGAACCCAGTTGGAGCCCACTGCTGTTAATGTATTTTTATTTCAAAAGCATCCGTGGGTTGCTATTAGCATAATGTAAGGAGCTGCCGCCTCGCTCTCATGCGAAGTGGCGGCTCCTAATATTATGCTAATAGCAGCTGGACCGTCACGGTCCCTCTATTGTATTTTTAATGGTCCTGTAACTAGTACAATGATGTAAGAGCCGCCGCTTCGCATGAGAGCGAGGCAAAGGCTCCTTACATCATTTTATGGACCTGGACGGTCCCGCTGCGGTATTTTTTAATGGACCTGGACTGTCCCACTGCTATTAGAATAAGGTAAGGAGTCGCCGCTTTGCTCTTATGCGAAGCAGTGGCTCTTACATTATTCTAGTAGCAGAGGGACCGTAGCGGTCCCGCTGGTGTATTTTTTATAGGACCGGGACGGTTCAGTAACTATTAGAATAATCTAAGAGCCGCCGCTTCGCATGAGAGCTTCTAATGAGAGATTCTAATAGCTATGGGTCCATAGCGGTCCTGTAAAAAATACAGCAGCGGGACCGCTATGGTCCCTCTGCTATAAGAATAATGTAAAGAGCCTTTGCCTCGCTCTCATGCGAGGCGAAGGCTCCTTATATTATTCTAATAGCAACGGGACCAGCGTGGTCCCGTGAAAATACCACGATGGGACCAAGCCGGTCCCGTTGTTACAGAAGAATAAGGAATGGAGCCGCCGCCTCGCCTCAGAGTAAGGCGGCGGTCACCTACCTGCTGTTGCAGGGTGGTGGTGGGCTGTGGGGCAAGCACTCGTCCAGAGCCCTCCAGGAGGGCTCCCTGCATCATCCAGGGCGGCAGCAGGGTGAAAAACATGGCCGCTGCCCTGAAAAAAAAGAAAAGAAAAAAATAACGTTTCCAGCCCGGTTTGGCATGGTTTTGGGCTATCTATGGGGACGGCCTGTCCCCTTGCCACACAGTATATGGCAAGGGCCTGTGCCGTCCCCTTTAAAGTTAGAGCTACAATGCTTAAAGGCATCGTAGCTCGTGGGGGGGCTAAATAAACACAACACACACTGTGCTTAATTTAACACATAGTTTTTTATTTTATTTTCAAATAAAATAAAACACATAATTAAATAAACTTATTGTTTTTTTATTTTATTTTTAAATAAAATAAAATAAATAAATGAATAAATAAAATTAAAATGTTTAAACACATGATTGTTTTTTTTTTTATTTAAAAATAAAATAAAATACATGAGGGTGCCAGTAGCACTTTTTAAAAGCCCATCAAAAATACAGAACAGCTTTGGATTAGAGTCTGATTAAATTAATTAATCCTTTTTAAATGGTGTTGCCCCTATTTTGTCAGGTAGTGTTGTGTGAGAGGGTGCATTACAGATGTTTCTGATGAGAAATGTGTTTTTATGTTTCGTACACAGTCCACATTTTAACCCTAAAATGTGAATGGGTAATATTAGTAATCTGCCGATGTGTTACTACACTGTTTGTTCTCTGACTCTCCTATACCCTTACAGTTCCCAAATGTGTATTTTATGCTCATTGAAAACGTCTAAATGTCTAAATGAATTAAAATACGTTGTTTACGGTTAATAATGTTAAGGCCTGATTATGGGGTAAGTAACAATGTGCTTTTTTTAAACGTTTTTTCTAAGTAGTGCAATCCTTGATGTTTTGTAGCGTTTTATTCTGTGCAGTTTTTAAACTGTCCATCGGTTTGTTTTAATACGTGTAAAGTGCCCATGTTGAAAAGTGATGGTGTCGCTGAGACTTGTGAAACACGTGTTTGTAATATTTAATTAAGGGTGCAAAGTGTATTGTGCAATGTTAATATGAAATGCGCATGTGGTCTTTTTTCTAATGTATTACAACCGCTTTTGCAACTTTAGCTAGCGCTTGCAACTTGCGTACTGATGTAAAAGTTTTGAGGGTATTTTCAATTTTCAGATTGTTATTGAAGGTGTGGATGCTCTGCTAATCGTAAATGATTTTAGGCTGTAAAAGTCGGTTAAAATAAAATGTTGGAATTCTGCGTAAATGTTGTAACACCACACGTTTGGGTTCTGATGTTTTGATTTTAAAAATGTTTTACTTAATGGCGTAGCCCTATGTACAGTTATTGTTTATAACTCATTTTACTCATGACTAGTGTCTAGGTTTCTATAAATGATGGGTTGTCAAAGTGTGTTGAGACCTAAAACCTACGGCTCTCGTTAGTAACATTTTAATGTCAATTTGTCTGGTCTGTACATAGGATATCCCAGAACTAGCTTGGACATTTCAACAAACTGAAGCCTTCCAACAAGGTACAAGTATTTAGTGCTTTATAGCTTAGAGACCAATCAGCAACCCTCAGGGCCATATTTATACTTTTCGACGCACAACTGCGCCAACGCAGTTGTGCGTCCAAAAATTTAACGCCGGCTAACGCCATTCTGAAGCGCCATGCGGGCGCCGTATTTATTCTATGCTGTTAGCTGGCGTTAGTCGGCGGAGCTGCCTGGTGTGCGTAAAAAAAAATTACTTACACCATGCAGCGCCGGCGTAGGGGAAAATGGAGCTTGGGCGTCAAAAAATGGGGCAAGTCAGGCTGAGGCAAAATTTTCGCCTCAACCCGATTTGCGCCATTTTGTTTTTACTCCCAACCCCCATTGAAATGACTCCTGTCTTAGCAAAGACAGGAGTCATGCCCCCTTGAAGACAGGAGTTATGCCCCCTGGCCCAATGGCCATGCCCAGGGGACTTATGTCCCCTGGGCATGGTCATTGGGCATAGTGGCATGTAGGGGAGCACAAATCAGGCCCCCTATGCCACAAAAAAAAAAAAATAACACTTACCAGCACTTACCTTAATGTCCCAGGGGTGGGTCCCTCCATCCTTGGGCGTCCTCCTGGGGTGGGCAAGGGTGGCAGGGGGTGTCCCTGGTGGCATGGGAGGGCACCTCTGGGCTCCTTCCGAACCCACAGGTCCCTTAACGCCTGCCCTGACCAGGCACTAAAAAATGACGCAAAAGCGGCTGGACGTCATTTTTTTTGACCCGCCCACTCCCGGGCGTCATTTTTGCCCGGGAGTATAAATACGCGCACATGCATCGGAGTAATTTTTTAGACGGGAACGCCTACCTTGCATATCATTAACGCAAGGAAGGTGTCCACGCTAAAAAATGACGCAAACTCCATGAACTTTGGCGCTAGATGCGTCTAACGCCAAAGTATAAATATGGAGTTCGTTTTGCGTCGAATTTGCGTAAAAAAAAACGACGCAAATCCGGCGCAAACAGAGTATAAATATGGCCTTCAGTGTTTTACCCCAGGTGCTTTATATGGTAATTTTTCTAAAATGTTTTTACAGGTTACAACGCCGAAGTACAGGTTGCTGTGGACACTCTGCAGCAAATCCTAGACGCTCAAGACGCCGTAAACAGGGGCTGTATTACAACTCTTGCAGGTAAATAAAATAGGGATTTGTTGCAAACGTTATTTTAACATTAGAATAGTCTAGGTTGAAACCCTCAAACGTTCTATTGGAACCGAACCTGTAATTATATTGTAAACACTTCGCAGATGTTTTTTTTTTTCTCCTTTACAGTCGCAATGGAAGCATACCTGGACCGCTTAGGACCTTTAAAGGTGGAACCCGTCACAAAAAAGAAGAGTCAGAAAACAAAGTCCAAGGCGACAGGCGAAGGGCCATCCGCAAACAAAGGAAAGCCTCTGAGGAACAAGACAGGTGTGTCTTTCACAACTGTAGAGTTAAAAAGAACCTTAACATCTTTATCTCAACAGGTTACTAATCGATCGTATAGTAAGGGTTGTAAAATGTCTTGTAAAAAGTTAGAAGTGCGGTGCATGTAGATAGGGTGTGGTAATCATAAGTGACGTCTTATAATTTTTTCTAACATGTACCTTTATGTATTCACAGAAGAGACGACGCAAGAGAACTTTGAAGGGGACCGGCGTAAGTGTAAACGAACGGTGACATCGCTCGAGGATATCACCATGAAGCTTCAAAACGTCCGGGTACCGGTTAGCGTTGAGAGCGACACAATTCTAAATGAACCAGGTAAGTCGTGCAGCAACAACATCGTTATCCGTGTGATGCCTACACAAGACCCTATGAACACGCCTACATGTTTCACACTTCAGCAACCCTCTATGGGTTCCGAAGAACGTGCGCTACCAAGTGACAGCATACATCAACAATGACATTGTAAACCTATTGAAGGGGGTCTCCAACCAGAAGTACAACCAAAAGTGAACAAACTTTCCAGGAAGTCTAGGAGGCAGAAGCATGCACTGACGGTCCTACAAACCGATCCTCTAGACTCATTATTAAAAAAGAACGTGACCGTTGAGGCAAACGCACAGAACCAGGGACTCTCTATTTGTTCAACACCTGTGGCGGATAATACCTATGTTCTTCCCGGGGAAGTATCCCCAAAACCATATATAAATAACAATCAAGAACCAGAGGGTGACGATCCTGAAACAAACCAGACGGAGCAGACCTCTTATTTCCAATGTATTGACCTTCTCAAAGGGTTGGAGGGTGGTCCTGAGAGTTCTGAAACCCCTTCAGTAGCCACGCACGTTGTAGACCCCGAACAAGGGCAAACACAGGTACACAGTCCCTACGAAGCCTACACCACAGAGACCTTGGGTTACCACGACAACCAATGAAGTTTCCCAGACCTGTTGTCACCTCCCACACCTCCTGGAGCGTACGACCCTACCAGCCCAGTGTCGAGGGTAATAATAATGTCACCAGCCTCAACATACCCTGACAGTAGCTTTGGTTGGAGCGAAGGTCGAAACCATAGTTTTGACACGTCTTTTAGCGACTCTCAGACCTCTGAAGTCCCAGGGTGTTCACACTGGGACACTGTTTTTTTTAATCCCCAGAGTCCCAATATATACAAAGGTATTGTTGACAGTGACACAGCAGACGTCCCTAAACTTTATATTTTACACCCCAAGAATGTACTAGAGACATATATTAAAGACATCCAAGGGGCTGTCAAAAAGCTAAAAGCGTTGCTCCGGTCTAAGACGTGAAAACCGATAGAGGCTGGAAAAGGGAAGCGACCCCTGAGGGTCGTTCCGAGGGAGGTAATTCAGAGGCTAGAGCGGTGTAGAACCGAGGTTATTCAGGCCTGTGAAGCAGCCGCTACGGACATAGGGGTGATGCCGGCATGACTAGAACTGGGAAGCGCCCTATGGTACGACGGTTCAACATTCAAGGGTCCCAAATATAACAAAAAGGTTAGGGCTATACTAACGAAAGCCCTTCATTTCTTACGCACTATCAAAACTGAAAATCATATAGAACACCTTCAAGTTCAAAAATATTGCCAGCTGTGTTTAAAACACACCCTACATGTTCTCAAAAGATACAATACAGGGAGAACACAGGGACCATCACAAACTTCAAACCCCCTCTCCGACAGGTAGGATGACTTAAAGAACCCAAACACTTAAAAGATACATCTGAAGGGCCTATAGTATCGTTCTCTGAGGGTTCAGCTCCAGAGTGTGTCACTGAGGTTGTTCAAATAGGTGGTGGGAGACTACCTAAAAGTGGGTGGGTCGTTAAGAAGCAAAAGTGGGCAGATAGCGCCAAACAGCGTAGGCTTTTATTAAGTAAATTAAAGAAGGCCTGAATATTCGCTGTGCGTAGGTTAAACAATACAGGTACCCTAAACAATGGTCAGACTCCCCACAATGACCCTCCAGAGAGTCCCCCATCCAGTATAAATCCTCAACCTGGGATTTCCGATATAGGGGGTTATTCTAACTTTGGAGGAGTGTTAATCCGTCCCAAAAGTGACGGTAAAGTGACGGATATACCACCAGCCGTATTACGAGTTCCATAGGATATAATGAACTCGTAATACGGCTGGTGGTAAATCCGTCACTTTTCCGTCACTTTTGGGACGGATTAACACCTCCTCCAAAGTTAGAATAACCCCCATAGTGTTTCTAGAGAGCGTGAGATTTTATAGTCGCAACGTAGAGCGGTTTAAAGCTACAGAGCATTATGAGGAGTTTAGGTTTGTTAACCTAGATCGTATAAACTCCTCTGATCAGGGTGTTATAGCTTTCCACCAGGCTGTACAAACGCTCATAGAACGATTGTTACAGGATGTGGGGCCAAACGATTTCTTCCAGCTATGTTTTCAGGGGCAGGGTCTCAACAGTCCTCTGTTCACCAGACGGTCGTCTCGAGATGTGTTTGATGCTGTGACATTTCTAGAAAACCTGTCTAAGCTTTTACAGAGCAAGGCTGAATTGTTGGCTTACGGGACCTTCAGAATCATAGCCCTCGTTGTTAGGGGTCATGCGGTCGGTGCGTCTAGAACCTAAAAGAGCGTCCTGTACAGTAAAATCATCAGCAAGAAATATTGGTGGTTGCTCGACTTTAACACCGGAGCTACCAATGTGTGCCTGGCGGCGAGCATCGCGGGTTTGTTGATGGACAGAGCTACCCCAGACCATGCCATTTTGTGTATGGCGACGGACGCCCACGCGGCGCTCTGAATACCGCCCGACAGACTGGTTGGTTTTGGGGACCTGGGACATTTTGAGAATCATTTTGCTGTTACGGTAAAAGTTCTATACCACAGCGGTTCTTGGAAGTACTTGACTACTGATGAGCGTGTGAAAAACAAGACCGTATATGTGCTCCATCACGATAACCATGATCACAGTATCTTGAACCTGATGGGTTTTCTAGGAGCCAAGTACATGTGCGAGCATTGCGACTACATATACTGTACAACAACCGGACCAGACACCAGTGTGAAATGCACTGTAAAATGTGTCAGAGGGACGGGTGTGTCAACGGCGCCTCCAAAAGGTTTAACTGTTCGACGTGTAAGATGTTTTGTAGGTCGCAAGACTGTTTGAACGTACACGTCAGCCTCGCACAGCGCGAAAGTAAATCAGACTGTCGGACTTGCGGGCGCTACAAGGCCTCCAAACACAATTGTAAAGGTATGAAACCATAGCTCTAGGCCTGACCTCTATAACGGAAAACAGAAACGTCTATTCAGTGGCTCATGTACGTCTTGGAGAAAGAGAACATCTTCAATTAACACGCGTTGCAAGGTGGTGAATACCGTTTGGGCCGTTACTACCTAGACGGGTATGCGTTAATTAAAGGAGTACCAACTGCCTTTGAGTTCAACAGTTGCTTTTCTCACGGATGTCCTCGTTGTTACAAACCCCATGAGTTTAACAGGTTGCAGGGCACCACGTTTGAACATCTGCATCGTAGTACTCTGGCGAAGGCGCAGTATATTGAAAACAGCAACTTTGTCCTGAGAACCCTCATGAGCATGAGTGGTCAGACGATATAGCAAAAGATGCCAAATTCTGCGCTTTCATTAGGAGCCATCAGTTACCAGCACCGCGACGCCTTTTTCGGAGGTCGTACAAACGCCACACAGCTGTAAAGGGTTGCTGGGGAGGGTGAGAAAATATACTACTACGACTTCACCAGTCTGTATACATATGTGAACAAGGTGAAGTTGTAACCGGTGGGGCATCCCAAGATCATATATAGGAACTTTAAGTCCCTAGACGAGTACTTTGGTCTCGTTAAGTGTCAGATCCACCCTCCGCGAAAGCTTCACTTCCCCGTGCTTCCATACAGAGTCAACGGTAAGCTAATGTTCCCCCTATTTCGAACATGCGCTGAAAGTAAACAGACTAGCGAGTGTAGACATAGTGATGAGCAAAGGCTGCTGGAGGGGACGTGGTGTACCATTGAGGTACAAACGGCACTCGAGAAAGGGTACCGCCTCGGTAAAATATTGGAGATTTGGCACTTTCCTCAAACCACAACCCAACTCTTTTCTGAGTACATCAACTTGTTTCTCACAGACAAACAGGAGGCATTGAGGTATCCCGACTGGTGCGTCGACGAGCCCTGGAAGCAAAAGTACATCGCCGATTACCACAATCACGAGGGTATTACTTTGAGACCGGAGTTCATTAAGGTTAACCCCGCCAGACGACAGTTAGCTAAGCTCTGTCTCAATTCTTTATGGGGAAAATTCGCACAGCGTACCAACTTGTCAAACACATCCATCGTCACAGATCCAGACGATCTTTTTAAGTATCTATTTGCTCGTCTTACGATGTGTACAGTTGCAAATTTATCGATGATGAGATGGCCGTTCTATGCTGGAAATAAGCCAAAGAGTACCCCACAACTTGTAACAATATAAACATTTTCATAGCGTGCTTCACAACAGCTCACGCTCGTCTAGAGCTTTACAGGTTGCTGGATAAGCTTCAGGACCGACTCTGTTATTTTTGTTAGTAAAGAGGGTGATGAAGATCCTGCGCTAGGTGATTATCTGGGTGATTTGACCGGCGAGCTTGAAAGGGATGAATACATACTTGAATACACCTCCTCAGGGCCCAAGACCTACAGTTACAAAACCTCCAACAACAGGGTTTGCATGAGTTCTACACATCGATTGATCATGACAATAATAAAGCAATAGTCGTAAATCACCCCAGCATAGTCAGGTCTAAGAAAAAATGGGAAATTACAACCCAACCGTTATATAAAACCCTACGAGTAGTGTCTGATAAAAGGGTCCTGACCGATGACTACAAAACACTACCGTACAGTTGTTAAAAGACATTAGAGGGGTAAACACCCACCAGCTATGGACACCCAGCTGCAACACCCTTTCTCCTGGGTTTTAGCAGGTCCCTCAAATAGTGGTAAAAGTTATTTTATAAAGAAACTGTTAGAAAATGCTCCCGGTGTTTTATCTCAGATCCCTAAAAACATCGTATGGCTTTATTCGTGCTGGCAAGATCTTTACACTGAACTATCCCTAAAGTTTCCGCACATCAAATTTATGGAAGGCATCCCCAGTAATCTCAATGACGACGACCTGTTACCTAAACACCTTATTAACATGGTCATTGTGGACGATCTCATGCGCGAAGGCGGGGACCACCCCGAGATCGAGAGGGCTTTTACTCAATATTCACATCATCGTAATCTAAGCATATGCTACATCGTGCAGAACTTGTTTTACAAGGGTAAGAGCAGCTGTTCTATAACTCTCAACGCCTCATATCTGGTCTTGTTTAAAACCCCCCTTAACAAGTTTCAGATATCAATTATAGCTAAAGAGATGTACCCCGGAAACACAGTTTTTTATGGAAGCGTTTAACGATGCTACCGCAAAACCCCAAGGTTACTTACTGGTAGATTTAAAACCCACTACTCTAGAAGAGTATAGACTACGCTCCGGTATTTTCCCACCTGACTTACCAGTCGCTTACATGCCTAAAACAGTCCCCAAAGCCTATAAAAAGACCCATTAAAAAGACTTTTATAACATTTACACTCTAAACCTTATAATATAAGGTCGCTACCATGTCTGCGCGGATACGTCGCAATTTAGACCTCCTAAAATTGCTGGTCACAGCCAGCCGGCTGAAAAGAAAGGCTATCCTGTGCGCTGCTTCAGACGATTTAGTGGCTGCCATTTCAGAAATAGCCCTAAACATCATAAAAGGTAATATCCCGATATCGGCGAGCCAGTTCCTCGTGCTGAAGAAGAAGCGCCACATTATTAAGAAGCTCAGCAATAAAAGGGCATCGCTGCCTTCTAAAAAGAAACTGGTCAAACAGTCTGGAGGTTTTATAGGATCACTGTTGGGTATAGCTATACCGCTAATTACAGGTCTCCTGTTGAGGACCTGATGGAGCACGCCCCAAAAATGTATCTTGTACCACGCCAACAGCTTGATCAGTTGGGCCCTTCTACAACCGACGGTTGAGACATACACAGAAATGAGACGCAGTGTCTCGATGCTGAGATCAAAGCTATTTTGAACCGAACAGATTTAAAACCACACGACAAAGCAGGACTTTACTCAGGAGCCCTTCAAAACTTTTTACAGTATTACAAACAATGGAACGCGGAAAAAAACAAACTGATTCTGTCTTCACCCTACATGGAACAGCCGCCAGCAGACCCTGGAGAGCCTCAAGACCCAGGACCCCCAGCCCCCAAGGACGCCTTTGTCGAATACCTTTTAAAAAATATAAGTCAGAGGTATAGAGGGGCGGCACAAATACTGCTCAGTAAAATGACTACTACTAAAGATCTGATCTCTTCGAACGACCGAGGTGAATTCGTTTACAAGGGACAACCGGTTGCTGGATCACACATGTACGATCTGGTCAGAGGTCTCACACACAACAAAACCCTATCGACCCAAAACGCTCCTAGAGGATGGGAGCAGTTCCTACATGCCTCTGCGGAACTGAACATTCCTTCCACGATCGTCGGTAACGCCGACAACCGCTGAAGGATTGAAAGTTTGAAAGATCCGAGCCCCGGTGTTTTTACCACAAGTCCCAACGTGTCAGCATCACCTTTCTTTCGGCAGCTAACACCGTCTAAGAGCAGCGACGCTCTAACTCTGGCGCCTAAAAAGAGACTGTTCAAAATGAACACTTGGCTACCGCTCTAATGTTATCATGACATTTGAACCGTTGTACAGTTTTGTTAAAAGGTTCACATCTCGAAGGATTTTTGCTTCCTTTATTTACCATTGTAAATCATTGTGTTGAAAACTGTTTGTAATAAACACTATAACTTTTCAACAGTAGTTCGAGCAGCTAGAGGAGATACTTCCATGAAAAAACTGTTCTCGATGCTTGTCTGTGTAGGCTTTAGAGAAAACAAATCTAGCTCAGATTTTGCGCATTCACCCGAGGCGAAGTGTACGAAGGCCATGATAGTTGATTTAAAAAACATTCGCACTAGAGTGTGTTCTCTTCTTCTTGGAAGATCTCTTCTGTCTTACGACTCTTTTTCTGTGTGAACGTTTTGAAGAAGTCCTCCGTTTTTTATAGGGCATTGGCGGACCCCGACTCCTCGAAGCCCTTCTCTTCCTTTTAATATCCGAAAGCGCCTTGTACATTAACCCCGCTCCTTCTTGGGGTTGTTTGTTAATGCGCTCTGCGACAGCCGACGTTACAGAGCCCACGACGTCATGGGCTATGTTCGTAGCCGCAGCTTTAACGTGAGGTTTTGCAATTTCAAACCCCTCTTCTTAAGAAAGGCATGGCTCTTCTAAACAAACTCCTAAAGAAGCCCCCCAATCCTGCCCCGTACATAACAGGGGACCCTTGAAAGCAGGGTGGCGATCCGCCATAGCCGGCCTGAATTCTATAATAGTCTCTATACATGGAGGGGTCCCCGTATGTTTTAATGACGACCATCGCTACTGTCTAATAGTCACCGTCACGGCGCGGCCTTAAATGAAGCTTGACAATAACTTTCCCGTATTTAAAGGCTACAGGCTCTGACTGATCGTCGTAGACCATGATGGTTATAGTCTCAAAATGGTTTTTAGAAACTGTCACGTAGTTCAGTTTGTGATGTTGTATATTAACCATTGTGTTATTTTCTCCCTTCACCGGGACCCATCTCAACAACGGCGAATAACTATCCCCTATCCTCTGTGGTTCAACGATGTCGCTATACACGTAGAGTGTATAAAAGCCTCTGTTAATATCGGGACACATAGGGTCTGGATCAACCTGTCTTTTCACATGTTGTACGGTCCCTAAAACCCTATGTAATTTACCCTTACAGTTAAATACTGTACTGAGCTCCGGGGCTTTAAGAAACACTTTTCCTCTAACGTTATCCAGCACTAGATATATATTCGCATACGTTTCAATGCTACTTATAGATTCGTTGATAGCGTCGACCACCGATGTGACGGTTGGGTAATAGCCATGAGGAAATCCAACGTGGATGCTCACAGGATCCTGCTCACGCTTTATATTAAACTTAGCTTTGTGCTTTGTAAGTGTATTCCACGTTCTAGGGTACTGTATCTCCATTAGGGCCACCTCCCAGGACCCTTTCAGGTCCACCGATTTAGCCAGTTTCACCGTATAATTAGAAATCTGATTGTCAGGGAACATGTCCTTCGAGGCGTTGGACGGTAGCGTAATATAAAAAGGTGCGGTCTCCATCACGTATACAGCGTGACCTCACACACCTTGCAGCGAGCTGTCCAAAACCCAACTGTTAAATTTCTCGGGCCACCCCCTCCATTTCACCATTCCAGCGACTGTCTCTTAGCTCTGCTGCCTTTCCTTTTCAGAACCTTTTCAACCCTGTACACCCTGTCCGGATCGTAGGGCACCTTTTGCAACTCTTCATTGTAAAAGACACCCGTTACCTTTTCCCCATCGTAGTCCTTCAACTTGTAAATATACACACCTTCTTTAAACTCTACACTTTCCACCATAAATATCTTGTCGCTAAATGTCTGTTGGTAGACTTTGGTAAAGACACCCTTCAACTTTGAAACCCTGACATGATCCCCTTCTTTTAAAGCGGGTTTCTTGACCCGCGCCGCAAGACGACTCCCGCACACTCTTCTCCATACCATTAACGAATTGTCAGCCGTTACCTCCAAGGGAGCCATTTTGATGGTCCTATGATAACTGGCATTATAAACATCTATAAAAGCCTGTAGAATATCCACATATCTGTAGGTATTGTTGACTGTGAAATATTGCCACATCTTTGATCTTAAAGTTCTGTTAAAACGCTCTACAACTGCAGCTTTTACCTCAGTGTGCGTTACAAAATGTTGAACAGCGTACTGCTTTAACAATTTCTGAAAAGGCTTGTTTAAAAATTATTGTCCAGCGTCTGTTTGTAGTTTTTGAGGTACTCGACCTCTAGCGAAGATTACTTTAAAGGCGCCGGTGAAGCTGGTACCACTTTTATCGTTTAACGCTTCTGCATAGGCGTACTTGGACAATACGTCTATGACTGTCATTATTTACATGGCACCGTTGTTATGCATTGCTAGATCTTGAAGACTGATTATGTCAGCCTGCCATTGATAATCCAGCTGAGCGCTAACGACTGTGGCCCTCCTCTTAAAACGTCTCCTGGCCGATTTGTCGAGTGAATACGCCTCTTCCCCCGATAACCAAGCCTTCACCCTTGAGAGGTTTACAGATTCAATTTCAATTCGAGCCCTTCTAAACAGAGCTTCGGCGCTTCCGAAGCTTCCAACCCCTAGTGTATCGTAATAAAGCTTCCTTAAAACAGTCCCTGTCATGCTGTCACACACCTCAACCGCTAAATGAAAGATGTTTGTTTTGTGTAAGGTCGTTTTATTAAACATAAAAAATGGTAACAGTACATAAACACTACAGGCTTTACAGTTTCCAGACATGCATCAAAGCCACTGTCGAACACTTATTGAGGTCTTTTCATTACGTATACATAACACAACATCGTGTACAGACATTATGGGGGGTCTGACAGTTAATAGGCCTCAGCGTCACGTGTTTTGCTATTTTAATAGATACAAATTCTATAGCTCTAGACACGACTGCCCTCTCACCCCTCATATAACTTTGCACACAGAGGGTGCAGACACAGTTTAAAATTTCATACAGTTCTCGCTCGGACAATGCAAAGCCTTTATCATTGAAATAATGTTCGGTTACACGCTCCAGGGTTTTGCATAATCCGCTCGTCGGGTGTAGTCTTAACTCCAACGACCTTCGCCTGTATACACTCCGGTATTTACCATACCTAAGGTGCCACGCTTTGCTCCGTCGTTTAGCTACACAATCTGAACTGTCACACTATTTTGTATCTGGTGGCTCACAAAACTGCATATGGCTCCATGTTAGAAGCTGTATTTCAGCTATTCTTTCTTTGAGCAACGCATATAACATTTTTGTAATACAAGCGTACCTGGGGTGTAATTCATAGCCATCTTGCACGACATTGTTCTGACCCCCTTCCTAAAAAAGTGAGTAGGTGTGTTACGTTAAATAATACCATTACGATACGTTACCAGTTTGTCTCATCATTTCTTAAAACAGTCTACGAGGGGCTAAAGCGGTCATTCTTCCGTTTTTAAAGTAAACATCACACATTTGTCTTTCTACGATCCTTTCTACCATACTTATGTCAACAGGAGCAGCCAGACTTTGCATACTTTCAAGCTTTGAGTGCGATTTGCACGCGTATCGGAGCTCTCAGAGTGCTGTCGCCAAAACTTTAATCATATCAAGTTGAACATTTTTCTTTAAAGTCAACATCCCGTAAACCCATCTTAACAGTTTATACATTTTGTAAGGACGTAGCAAACTGCAGATGTGCCTGATTATTCTTGGGTCGTACAACGGGTCTAGACATTCGTGACCCTCCTGTCCCACATCGTTAATTTTGTGGCCGTAACACAGGGTATAATAGTCACGTTTCACACAAGCTTTCACAACCGTCGCAGCAAAACCTTTAACAGCCAAGAAGTTGGCATAGGGGATGCTTGGCGTTTCCTTTTCAGTGCTCGAGACATTGTAGGGACAATCACCATTCTTACATGGTTCGTTGTTTTGGCTCATGGAATTTTCACTCTGATTTGAACAGCAAAAGCAATTAAAATTTACGGCATTAACCTTTGGTTGCATCTCCTCCACAGCTCTTCTTTTGGCCAATGACTCCTACCATACAAAAGAAAGACAACTATTAGTTAAGAATACATACATTCTGATATACATGCTAATTGTCAATAGACGGATCTTACTAACCTCGACACTTCCTCAAGACTCTACGGTCCCTCTTAAATCTTGAGAGCCAGCCAGTTCCATCGACGCATAACCAGAGTCTGAGCTTGGTTGTTGCCCGACGACAGACTCAGGGGCCTGGGTCTGCAAAAACCCCATGTCCTCATAAACAGGCGAATTATGCGGCTGCAGAGCCTCTTCAAGATCTTCCATGTCAATATGGTTATTCCCATCCTCTACACCTCTACACAGGGCTTTGCTCCCACACCCATCACCCTTAATAGGTGATATCAACATAGGCACGTCCTTGAGGGGAAGCTTTTCAAATGGATTGTCGGTGTCCCCGTTAAACCCTGTGACGTCGCAACCCGCATCTTTAGGGGTGCCCGGCAGCATATCCTTGTCCAACGTCGAGGGTGAATGGTTGATATATTTAACGAAAGTTGTCACGCCGCCTTCGGAGGACGCCCTTCTGTTGATGGGATTGTACCTCTTCATATTTACGATCATGGGCTCTTATTGACCAGGATACTCCAATACTCAGCACTGCTCGCTTATGGGAACC
Source organism: Pleurodeles waltl (assembly GCF_031143425.1). Taxonomy (NCBI): domain Eukaryota; kingdom Metazoa; phylum Chordata; class Amphibia; order Caudata; family Salamandridae; genus Pleurodeles; species Pleurodeles waltl. The sequence goes on from NC_090437.1 coordinate 428,328,465, forward strand.
TTATATATGATCTAAGCGCTAAAAAAGGGGTGTACACATATTACGTAAGCTGTTAGGGTTGTAATTTTTCACAACCCTTTGACAACCTGAACATGTCCGGGCACACAACCACACGAAGGCTCTTAGGGCTGTCAATCACACAGACATATGACGGGCACAGTGATTGATTAACAACCTAGGAGCTGGTCATAAACGTCATTGCCTACATCACTGCTTACGTCATCACGGGGCGTGGCACCTGTCAAAATAGTTTGATGGAAGGTATCCCCTTATACTACTCCCACCCCTGGAGGTCACCCATGGATGGGGGTTCCCATCTACGGTAAGTAGAGATAAGAAGAGGTAAGTATTATTTTTTTTATGTAGAAGTGGCATAAGGGGGCCTAACATGGGCCCCCTACATGCCACTGTGCCCAGTGGCCATGCCCAGGGGACAGAAGCCCCTGGGCATGGCCATAGGGCAGGGGGGCATGACTCCTGTCTTTCCTAAGAGAGGAGTCATTTCCATGGGGGTTGTGCATCAAATAATGATGCTAGTCAGGTTAGAGTCAATATTCTGGACTCTAACCTGACGTGCACCATGCTTTGGCACACAACCCCCAGTCTTCCCTACGCCTCCGCTGCCCGGTTAGAGTCATTTATTTTGACGCTAACCAGGCCGCAGCGCTGGCTACCGTCATTCCATAAATATGACGCCCAACTGGCTCGTTGGAATGGCCGTAGCCGGCGTTATCATTTTTTACGCAAATCTGCGCTAGCGCAGATTTGCGTCACAAAGTATAAATATGGGCCTTTGTGAGCAAGGATCCCAGACGGTAGAATGATGTACAACGTCTTAATTGGGGGCTGTTCAAAACTAACGATTATGTGCACAAGCAAAAGCTCATAATTCACTATACTCCTGTAGCCACCAGTCCTGGTTGCTAGACTTTTAGTGATAATGTACTCGTGGTGTTAAATTTGTAGAGATTTATGCACTAATACAAAGGGTTTAAAAAGTGTGATTTTGATAAGGATTTAAGGGCCATATGTAGGAACACTTTTTCCCATAGACACAGAATGGGTAAAAACCTTTGCTACATCTGGCCCCAAGTGTCAGTATCGGGGCAACTTCAAAGCAGATTTAGTGCAGTTTGCAGCAGTTGACTAAGTGCCTCCTCTCCAGCTACCTCTCTGATAAACCTAGGCCATGGACGAGCTGGAAGGGTCTTCAATACATCATTGAAGCATGTAAAGGACACTCACAGGTACCTTGCACTGTAGGCTGACCAGGGACAAATCTGGTGTGCCAAAAAACACTGGCAGCCATGATGCTTCCTGTTGGAATGGATGACACTGGTAGATATTGTAGATTTTTTTGCACAATGTCTGGTTGAAATGGGGCCCTATTACAGACAGGGTGCCATTTTTATGTTTGCACTAGGGTGCACCTTAAAGTATAGGGCCAGTTCAGCACTACTTCTAGTATTGGCCCAGACCTAATCCTAATGTACAAGAAGGGATTTAGTCAGGCACAGTCTGTCCATGAATTTCCGTCCTTCTCAACTGTGCCAATGCACAGCTCCATTATTGTTCATGACGTACTCTGGTACGGGTCAAACAGATCTGTATATGTTTTTTGAAGTGACCAATCGTCTATCTTCCACAGTGCAAATTGTTGGGTTTCTTCCAATCAAATACTGCATGGCCACTACATAACCAGCTGGAAGGCATCATGGTCAACCTCTCATGGGCTGCTTCTAACTTGCATATGTAAATATGTGGATTCCTTTCGGATAATAGGCTACATTGTGGTAGATGCTGATCAAACAGGAAGAAGGAATGGGGAAGTGCAAACTTCTAAGAGAAGATGCCCTGACACCCACATTGAAAGAAACACTGTAACCGTCTACCAGCCAGGGGTTCTGGTCATCATTCCCCTGAATTTAGCAATAAGGCTTACATCCTAACATGCTGACACAACACGGGGTAGGGGCTTGAAAGGAGAGGCAGAAGGCACGGAGCCAATAGGAGGAAGGCAACACTCCTGAGTATATCTCTCCTGTGGTCAGACGCCCTCAGCAATCACCATCTACAGCATTCCAGACTCCATGTTCACACCGAAACTGTGGGTGCAGAGATTATTTGTCAGACACAACGCTACTCAAACAATATTAGCAAGCAAGTAGAAGAAGTTGCACAGTTACCAAAATTAATTTGTGCCACTGATAGATAGTATGTTCGGATTGTAAGGATACTGATATTGCTTATATGCTGTCCAGGCTATAACTAAGGTATGACATACAACCATGGGCATCAATCTAGCAAATGTCAGACGTGGAAGGTGGGACATTATGGACCACTTCCCCCCAATATTATAGCAGTTTTGACTACCTGCGTGCTGTAACCACTCAACATTAACTACAAACATTAAACATAGGTCCCAGTGTCCTATTTACGGTCTCCGCCATTGTGAGAATCCGTGTAATTCAGAGTACCTTCACATCTTTTGTAACTCGGAAAAATGCTGCGTGATTGCAGACTGTAAATTTGCCGTTCCATAATTGGGCATTTATAAGGCAGGAAATAACATTGCAAATTTCAAATACAGGAGCACCTTCTGTAACAGCAGCTTGGGGAGATCTACATTAAGATGTGAACTATGTTTGGTCCTGTGTGACCCACAGCTCTTCAGGGCCCAGCTTTCTATGGTATGGAATGGAATAGGAATGGAAAATAGACTATTGGCTCTCACAGCAAGTGGGCCAAACGTCACGTTTATTATTAGTTTTCCTGTTAATAATTCGGGCGAGTTCAAGGTGTAATTCCACCCAAAGTACAGTTAAATGAAGTTAACAATAAAACTATGATAATACCACGGAATGTTATCATAGATTAAAGTAGTTATGGCTCAAGGTACAGAAGACGTAACAATACAAAAAATATAAGTAACAAGCTGTAACTAAAAGGCCAGGCACCACACATTAAAGTTACTGGCACTACTATTCCAAAATAATCCAGTTAGTGCCCTAATAGTTCTATTCCTATTTGTGGGGAGGAGTTTCATACACCTACCTTCAAAAGATGCAAATTATACATGAATATTTTACTATGCAGGTTTTTGTTTCGATCTTCGCATTTAAGTTACCTACAAACACACTGTTTCACGATGTAACAGAGTTATTTATGCTAAAACAATTGTTCACCTTGAAAAGAAAAGGTAGACACAATAATGCGAAGTCAAATATTGTACCTTGTAGAAAGAAACCTCACAAGAGTGGAAATCCTTTGTGCTAAAGATTACTATAACACATGTCCAGCAACAGGATAAGCTATTACTTAATGTCACACATTGTATTGTTATTATTATTATTAATTGTATTAATATTTTTTTGCAAACTACCCTTCTTGTTTTAAACATGGTTCGTTCTAGAGTGTGAATCGGGCAATTTGTTTTTACCAACTATTTAAAAAGAGATTTCATCTCTCGCTTGTTTCTCCAGCATTAAAAAAGAGCTCTTTGGCCGCAGACATCAGTACTAGAGAATCAAATAATGTGTATCGAATTCGGCACACATTCCCACAAGTCGCCTGAAAACGCTATATAGAAGTACATGTCCCACAGATAGCAAGTCATTGCAGTTTAGTAAAATTATGCAGGGCTCTATTAAGTGCATTCAGCATAATTTTCAATAAATAAACCGAAGCCTCACCCTCTTTTTGTTACTCCACAATACACTCCCAAATGCATAAACTAAAGAAACATCAATCAGTGGCAGTAAGATGTATTATACCTTCTAACATCTGATTTGAGCCATTTGTCAAACCGCACATAAACTCAGTTAGACAGTTTTACTATGAAAACCTTGAACTCTACCAAAAGTAATTTATCATTTCTTACCAGGCATTCACAAATATTGCTGTGAAAGTTACACTTTCCACTGTTTAGGGAAAAACACCACTTTAAAAACGACTTTTAAAGAATCACAGGTTCTGCTGATCAAATGCAAGCTGTACATGGGTTTGAACTTTTTATGTATTTTTTCTTTTCTACTTGCAAGAATAACTAAAGATCAATTTCAAACACGTTGGCAGATTTGGCACTCCAAAGACTGCCAGAATTCATGGGTTGTATTTGTCTGCGTACAAAGGGGCATATTTACAAGCCCGTTGCACCACCTTAATGCCACCAAAGCGTAATTTTTTTTACGTGAAGGTGGCGCTAAGGTGCCATTTCTGCTGCGCCATATTTACAAAGTAGCAAAATTCTTGCATTGCACAACTTTGTAAAAACTCTTGGACCACATTATGCCTGTGTCAGGGATAATTTATGTAAAGGGGGCGTTCCGGTGCAGGGAGAACCGAAAGAAATGGCGCAGTGAAATTTACAGCATTTCACTGCACCATTTATTCCATCATTTTTAATGACTGCTTAGAGCAGGTGTTGAAAATGATGCACCCATTATATTCAATGGCCCTCCCTGTGCTTCACTTCACTAGCTTCAACATTTTTGACGCTAATGTAGCAAAACACCACAATAGGATCAAAAATGCTGATGCTATTTTGCTAATGACCACAATGTTGTGCCGTATTGTAAATACGGTGCAACCATTGTGTCATTAGGTGCTGCTGGGGGGGGGCAAGAAAAGTGGTGCGTCATCCATGATGCACCACTTTCTTGTAAATATGCCCCAAAGGGGCATATTTGCAAGCCCCTTGTGACAGGTTAGCACTGCCATACTGTAAATATTTGACGCTAAGGTGGTGCTAAGGTGGCTTTTACGCCATATTTACAAAGTGACGCAATGCTTACATTGAACCACTTTGTAAAACCTTGCACCACATTATGCCTGGGTCAGGCATAATGTATGCAAGAGCGTCAATCCAGCGCAGGGAGGCTCGGAAAAAAGGGCTCAGTGGAATTTACAACATTTCAGTGCACCATTTTTTTCCATCATTTTTAATGCCTGCTCAGAGCAGGCATTAAAATGACACACCCATTGTATTCAATTACATTCATTATATTCCCTGTGCTTTTCTGCACTAGCGTAGCAAGGCGCCATAATACCATCAGAAATGTTGACGCTATTGTGCTAATGATTGCCATGGTGCACCATATTGTAAATACGACGCAATCATGGTGTCATTAGGTGCTGCTAGGGGGGTGCACAAGAAAAGTGGCACATCAACTATGATGTACCACTTTCTTGTAAATATGCCTCAAAGTGCCTTGTTGTGCAAAAGCAATTAATACTCAAAATGTGGATGAAGAAAAAGGGCCTAGTTATGAGTCTGGCAGTCCTAGGACTGTCAGACCCGCTGTGGCAATCAGACCACTGCTGCTGTGGTGGTCCGACCACTACATTATGACTCTAGTGGTCCAACCACAAGGGGACCGCCGTCTCCCGATGGGCTGACAGCTGGTGCAGTTTGCAATCATCCAGGGAGGAGCTGCACACAGTGCCGCCCTGTTGATGCAGACAGTGCTCATTAGGAGGTTGCTGGAGCCCCCTGTGTGCGGCGGCATTGCCACCGGCTCGATTACAAGCCGACAACAATGCTGCCCCCACTTTCCTGCTGGGCTGACAGGTGGAAACCTTGGTTTCCACCCATCAGCACAGCGGGAAAGTTATAATGGGGCTGGCAGGGACGTCGCAACTACAGTGGTGGCCACCCTGTCAGGGGTTTGGCAGACGGGTGATCCCTTCTGTCAAACTCATAATCAGTGCCAAAGTCTTGATCCATTGATTATTGAATACCTGCTATTGATATCGGTATATGAAAGGATTAGACTTTATAAGTAATACAAATACAAGACATACTTTTTTGATATGTGGGTTCATTCTGTCAATTGTGTCAAGTGCATGCTTAGTAATGAGAAAATTGAGCAGGAAAAGATGAATAATGTTTTAATTATCTGTGAAAATATGAAACAAAGTTTTTTTTTTTTTTAAAGAAAGAAAAGTGCTAAAAAATTATGGCTTGACCCACATCACCATAGTCCTTTGCACTCCAACCATAGATATATCCAGTGTTCAGGTTTAACATGTTGTTTCATTTTCTGTAACAATGTAAATAATAGTCCCTAAAGTTGCAGCCAATACCTTGTAAAACATAAAATAAACGAAGAAAACATTGTCTTCACTTGCCATTCTCAGGATGTTTTTTTTCCTGGTAGACTGTTAATTACGATTTTCCTAAGTGAGTTCTGACTCACTTTGTAAAATCTTGAGTCGATGTTGGGGAGAGTTGTAAGAACAACCCATCACAAAGTTGACTGAAACCTCATTAGGAAAAAGGCATAAATGAATCAAAATTCAAATGATCTCCCACCCACAAGCAAACACAATTTAGCTCAGTTTGAGTTATATCCCTCAATCACACATCATTCATGTTTGAGATTGGATATCGTTCTGGGAACATTTGAACCCCAAATAAGGCGTACTAGCCCTATCATAATGTGATTATTAACACTTTCTAAGCAGAAACATTGTTTGCAGTTAAATACTAAAACTGAACTGAATTGATAATTCGTGAATTGCCCAAACTAAAGGTATTTGGTGCATACTCTTGTGCCACAAGGCCATTGGCTTCATAAATTCTGAAACAGTGTAATCTAACTGTAAAGAAGTGAAGGATATGTGTTTTATGAAGGTAAAAAATAAAGTTTTAATGGGCACTCATCAAAGAACTATTGCCTAAACACTCAGCAATCCAGCTTTCAATTCTAGAATCTCTAACATGGTTGGAATTTGGGCTGGGATCCGTGCTGGATAAAAGTGAAACTCTTACCACTCAGACACTCACTTAAAATGTTGGAAAGAATGCCAACCTTCCAAGCCTTCCTCCATGATCATCATTTGTTCAATTCCTCAACCAGTTGAAGTAAAGCACCAATGAACAAGTGACATGCTATCCACCCTAACTAGAATGAGACATATAGAATTTTAGATGGATAATAACAAATACCATGGATGGTTTTCACTGCATGTCACTCAGAATCCCAAGGTGAAAGACATATCCATTATTCACATTTTAGCTATCTATAACTTGATGTCATATATGTTCCCCCCATCCAAATTATCTGTGCTTGATTCCAAAATATATACAGGGTCAGAGGAGTAATGGCAGAGTCATGCATAGCATGGAAAACAAAAATGGAAAAACAAATACCCAGCTTCCTGCAACCCACCGCCCTCTGAAAGTTATCCTCCTGTTACCCAACCTCATTATCTTCTACATAAAAGTTCACCAACTCTCCCTAACCTACCAAACTGGGAATAAATATACCTAGCCTCATGCTGCCCACCCCACCACCCACTGCATAATCCACTACCCCAAGTCCAGACCAGAATATAAATGCCTGGCGTCCTGCCATTCACCACCATCATCCCCTTTACCATCATCTTCTTTGCCACCCACCCTTTCCATGCCCAATGGACCAGCCTCCTAGCCAACAGTGCTTCTGTGGGGGCTTCTCCTCAACACAGATTGATTTCATCTATTAGCGTGAGTCTGTTGAGACCCACACTGACACAGGGCAGGCAGTTGCACAGGGATATTCTCTCACCTCCCTTTGGTGTGTGGAGACTTGAGAGATATGGAAGAAAGTGGGGTAGACAACCAACCATCATTTTTCTATACAGCTCAGGTTTCTAGCCTCCTGGGGAAGGGGGAAAAAGGGTGAGCAAAGGCTTCTCTGGTGACATCACAGCAGTGGATAACCATTTAGTTTAATTACTGTTTTGATTTCAATGCAATAAATAACTAGATGTTGATATGGTTGTTCACGATAGAGGCTTCCTATGGAAAACATATATAACAGCTGGACATGTTTTTAGTCAGTATCTCAAGTGCCCGACAGGACAACATACACTTTCTGCAGAGAGCTTGGTTTGAAAAAAGAAATGCCTTTCTGATATTAATAAGACAAATTTGCACACTCCTAGCCTAAAATAATGTTATCACATTTAATCAAAATGTTCATTTGAGAAACTGGATTGCTGGTTGAAAGGGAGTAACCTCTATTCAAGCATCATTCACAATACCTATCAGGGTGAACCACAAACATCACCAAAAGAACTGTGCTTAATCCTTGGTAGCTTGACACAAAAGCACTCAGGCTTAACCTAGAGGCAATGTGTAAAGTATTTATGCAGCACACGAGCAGTAATAAAGTGAAAACACAACACAAGAAAAATCTCACACCAATTTAGAAAAATAGAGTAAAATTTAATAAGTGATTTGACACCAAAATTACAAAAATCGAATCAGTATAACTGGAGGTATGATTTTTAAAACATTTTTTTGTAAAAACTAGCACCTCAAAGATCAAAGCACCAACAACGGACAGATTGCATGAGAATAGGTCAAAGTAGAAAACTATGGCCAACCACGATGGAGCATGGGTCAGATACTAAAAGTGGAATAGGTTCCTCTGGTGCTTACCTTCGCACTTGGAAGAATTTTCAAGAAATATTTTCTGAGAAGAGAAATTTCAGTCGAGCAAGGTTTTCAAGGAGGGAGAGTCATTGTCACAGAGCAGCTGGATGAAGTTGAGTTGAAGATTTTGACTTTTGGACTTAGGGCCTCATTTAGATATTGGCAAACGGGTTACTCTGGCATGGCTATTCCATCCGCCGAAATCTAAATTCCATTGTGACATAGTGATTCATCCACCAGAGTCTAAACAAGGCCTCAAATCACTTTTTTGAAAATTTAAAATCTCCAGTGGAACAAGGCAAGAGGCTGTAGCTGAAGACAGTTCCAGGACGTCTGACACCCCTTTGGTGAAGGACTACTGAACAGGGTTTGCTGCTGCTGAGAAGAACATGGTAGGTGCAGCAGCAAAGGCAGGCCAAGGGGCAGTACACCATAGGAAGATCAATTAGTAGGTTGTCCAGGATTGGTGGGACATAACTTGGGGGTTTAGGAATTACTAAAGCTGGGTCCCAGTGCATGTTCAAGATGCTATAAGCCTTTTATGTCCTGTGTCACTCATAGGAGGCCAGCAAACTAATCCTTTGAGTCACTTGAAGACACAGGGCTCAAACAGCAGGGCTGGTTTCTGTGGATTGAAGGAAGGCTCCAGGAAGCCAAACAGTCCTTCCAGGTGCAGCAAAGCAGTTATGTGGATTACAGAGTAAGCCACAGCAGCAGTGAACTAAATAATGGGTTTGAGAGCCCTATTTGTAAACCTAGTACCTTCTTTGAAGTTGGGCGAAATTTCTTTAGGTTTTTCTTTGAAGTGCTTAGAATTTCCTGGCTCCCCAGGCCCAGGCTCCCAGCCGGCCTGGAGAGACAATATGAAGGTGGAAAGCCCTTTGTGTGAAGGCAGAACACATCCTATTCAGTAGAAAGTGGAGCTTGCTGTCCTGCCAGCAGATGACCTATTTCCGTACACCTAATCTCTCTATTATGTGACTGCTTGGGAGAAATAGACAAAGTCTGACTGTCAGTTAAACCCAGTCATGTTACCTAGGACAGGCTGCAGGCACCAAATGGCTAAGGGCAGGAAATGTCAACTTTCTTAAAGTGGTATTTTCAAAATTATTAATTTAAAATTCAACTTTACCATAAAAGAGGATTTTTTATAACAATTTAATCAATACCAAACATGAAATGCTAACCTGGTCCCTAGCAAATGTTAGCACCTATTAAACATAATAAGGCAACCCAATATTGTCCTATGAGACAGGTTCCATAGCAGTAATAAAAAACACATTTAGGAGTTTTTTACTACCTGGATGTTAGAGCTGGGGTCTTTGGTTCGCCGTCAGGTTGCCCCTGTCCAAGCAAGGACCATCACTCTAGTCCGGGTAAAGGACAATCACACTTAGTTAACCCCGCGCTCACTCCTTTGGTATCTTGGAACGAGCAGGTAGGCTTAACTCAGAGAAAATGTGTTAAGTATTTGTACCAACACACATAGTAGTACAGTGAAGCACTACAAAATGACACAACACAGGTTTAGAAAAATAGTGAATATTTTATCTAAATAAACAAGACCAACTAGGATAAAAATCCACAATACACCAAAAAGTATGATCTTAGCACTTAAAAACACAAAAAAAGTGTTTAGAGGCACAAATGCTGAAATTTGAAGTTAAGCGGCGTCGTGACAGATTTGTTTCCCACAATGTGACACCACTGGAGCAGTTTACGGAGTAGTAGGGACCCTCAGGTACAGTACCTTTGTAAAACAAGTAGAAAACAGGCTGGTGCACAGAGTCGGGGAGTGAGGCATCCCTGGATCGATGGGGGGTCGGTTCCGGTGCCACAGGGCAGAGAAACAGCGGCATCACGCAGGGGCGTCAGTTCCCTACAGTAAAGAGGTGGAGGTGAGGTGGCATCAGTTGCAAGGTGTCAGTCCCTTGGTACCTATGGCAGAGACAAAGTCCGGCAAAGTCATGATGCTGCAGGGCAACCTCCCGGGGTCACGCTCATGTCATGAGGTCACAGGTGCCACAAAGGTGTCACGAACGTCGGTGATACGACCTTCTGATCTCAGGAAAGTCATGCTGGATCAGCGGCTGAGGCAATGTATGGCCTGCGGAATTGTTGGGGTCGTCGCGCTTCTGCGAGGTCCACGGCTTCAGGTGCAGGCAGCGTTGCAGGTTCCGTGCAGAGGCGTCCTTAGCAAAGTCGCATTGTGTCGTCCGGTGTCGTTTCACAGGATTTTGGTGTCAAACAACTCATGATGATAAATCCAAACTGGTACCAGCATTGGATTTATCCCCAAATGTACCCAGGGGTCACCTTAGAGGTGCCCCCTGCAAAAGCTAACCTAACTGGCATGGTTGCTGACTCATTTCATCCAGCATGCCACCTCCAGACAGCCAATATACTGTACAAACCTGGGGAGAGCCTTGCGTGAGTAGGGGAGCTAACACCCCCCTACCTCAGGAATGTGCACTCTCCTGGCAGTGCACTTCAAAGGGCTACCACCCTTCAAACTTGAGCCCCCAGGCTTGCTGCTAGCAGCTGATGGCCTCCCCCCTTTGTCAACCCCCACTTTTGGTGGAGCAAAGGCAGGAAACCACACAAAGGGTACGAGGAGGGGTCTCACCAAGCATGAACAACAGTCAGGGGCTTGCAGGCGAAATAGACCATCCATTTCATTTTCCTCCATGTTGGATGGCAGGAAAATAGCCAAAGAGGTTTAGGGTAGTGACCCTTCCCACAGGAAGTGGTCACTGTAGTGGGTGTAGCCACCCAAGGTTAAGTGCCCCATTGGACAATACCAGGTTGCCCCTAATACACACACTAAATTCAGTATTTAGAGGGCTCCCCTAGACCAAGAAACCAGATTCATCAGGAAGAAAAGGAAACAGCACCAAAGAACCCAACAGCACAAGAGCAGAGGACTTGTGCTCCAAGATCACTGCTTGCTGCACTAGATTCCCAACAATCTAGTAGATGACCACAGGACCGACCTCAAAAGATCCAGAGGAGCTCCAGGCTTTGCAAATAGCCCGAGATCTCCCTCCTGAGTGGAAGCACCACTCAAGAAAACAAAGAAACCTGCAAAGAACCAGCAAACTGGTGAGGGTCACTTCACTGATCGGACAATATCTCCACAGCCAGAAGTCACAACCAGACCCAACAACACACCAACAACAGCCCGGATGAGACTTAACAATATACCAGATTTGATGGCACTGCGCCCTCCCGTGGTTGAGTTGTGCCAATACCTCAGGTACTGGTCAGGGCACATCAGACAACTGCAAAAACAGTTCTTCCAGAGCTGTAACTGGACCAGGAGGAAGCCCTAATTGAGGGATTTCAGGAACACACTAGACCTCCCACCATAGCACCCTCATCATCCTGCACGGCCCCTGGAAATAGACGTACCTCCTGTTCCAAAGGGTATTGTGCACAGTTTCCAAGGCCTCCAACTCACCCTGCATCTGGCCATCCTGCATTGTGGAACCTGCTGTGTGCCCCGGGTCCCTAACCCCTTGCGACCCCAACAGCCCAAGGAGACCCAAAGGCACCACCTTTAAACCTGTAAACCAGCTCCTTTTCCAGGTGGCCCCTCCAAGTGCACCTGTGCCTGTGCCAAGATAATTCCCTGCACTGCTCCTGCCATAACTGGGAGCCACCCGAGACTCTCCAGCTGGCATGGTGTGTCCACCAACCTCATCGACCATCTTGCAGAAGTAGAGACTTGTAACTCACCTGTGTGATTTTATAAGCATTTTTCTAGGTGGCCTTCCATAGGTTCCTATGGTGTGTAATTACGCACAGAAAGACTAACTTTATTTAAACTTTGAAAAATCATACCTCAAAAAGTACTTAACGTATCTTTTGTCTTAAAAATTATATAAAAGTTTGATGTATTTTTATAAATTCTGGTCTCGAGTTATTCATTGAGTGTGTGTGGTGCATGATTTATTTTGTGAATACAACAAATGCTTAGCACATCTCCTGGATTAACCTAGCTGCTCCTCCAGCTACCTTAAAAACTGAAGCATTAAGGGCCTGATTCTGATGTTGCCCAAGCGGGAACCGCCAGAAGACCGTACCGCGGTCGAAAGACCGCGGCGGTCATTCTGGGTTTCCCACTGGGCTGGCGGGCGACCGCCAAAAGGCCGCCCGCCAGCCCAGTGGGAAACAGCCTTCCCACGAGGACGCCGGCTCCGAATGGAGCCGGCGGAGTGGGAAGGTGCGACGGGTGCAGTGGCACCCGTCGCGTATTTCAGTGTCTGCATAGCAGACACTGAAATACATAGTGGGGCCCTCTTACGGGGGCCCCTGCAGTGCCCATGCCATCGGCATGGGCACTGCAGGGGCCCCCAGGGGCCCCGCAGCACCCCCTACCGCCATCCTGTTCCTGGCGGGAGACCCGCCAGGAACAGGATGGCGGTAGGGGGTGTCAGAATCCCCATGGCGGCGGAACGCGCTCCGCTGCCATGGAGGATTCTCAAGGGCAGCGGAAAGTCGGCGGTACACCGCCGACTTTCCGTTTCTGGTCGTGGCTAAACCGCCGCGGTCAGAATGCCCAGCGGTGCACCGCCAGCCTGTTGGTGGTGCTACCGCGGTCATTCGCCCTGGTGGTTTTTACCGCCAGGGTTAGAATGACCACCTAAGTGTTCTAATTTTTACCTCTGGAAACCAATGTGTAGTTGCCTGGACACCCCTGCACAGTGTGCCTAGTTTTGCACACTAGAGGGACAGCCTCCTACATTTGGTGTATCAGCAGTGAGGTAAAGACTTTGCATTTGCTGATATCACTTTTTCAATTATGTGAACACATGAATAAGTCTCTAAATTGTTTTTAGATAATTATTTTTGATTTTCTAATTGACTAACAATTTTTGCAAATTTCTTAAATAATCGTTAGGGCCCTGGTTAGGTCCTTACAACTTTAGAGCATGTTTTAAAACGTCCTTGCTTTAGTTGATTATCCAAAAAGGGGAATTCTAAATTCTAAAAAGGTCCCAACTTTAAAAGATAAAAATGTCAGAAGTAGAGTCCAGAACCCAAGAGCTCAACCTGGAAGCTTATGAGGCATGTAGCTATGACCATTTAAGGAACCCCTGCAAGCTGTTCAAGATTCTTAGTGGTAAAAGTCCCAAAACAGAGAAACTTAGGTTTCTGGTGGCCTAGCATGAAAGAGATAATCCCCCAGGTGAGGATGATGATGATACATCTGAGGTGGATGAACATCCTGTGGATTATGGGGTTGAGGGGAGCTTCTCTTCCTTCAGAAGCTCCAGAGCACCCACAGACACAGAGCTGGAAATTGCCCGACTGACCCGAAAGACTGGCTTTAGAAAGTCAGCTTTTGGAAATAGAGAAACAAAGAAAAGAGTTGGGCTTGGCAGCTGTTGGACTTTTGCTTTTGCAGGGTCATCCCCAGACTTTTTTGCCTCCTGCCTCCTATATTTTTCTGACATGTTGCTGTTGGCTTTTCAACTCTGAGCACTTTACCACTGCTAACCAGTGCTAAAGTGCATATGCTCTCCTGTTTAAATTGTATGTAAGTGGTTTATCCATGATTGGCATATGTGATTTACTAGTAAGTCCCTAGTAAGGTGCACTAGAGGTGCCAGGGCCTGTAAATCAAATGCTACTAGTGGGCCTGCAGCACTGGTTGTGCCACCCACATAAGTAGCTCTGTAATCATGTCTCAGACCTGCCACTGCAGTGTCTGTATGTGTATTTTTACACTGTAAATTCGACTTGGCAAGTGTACCCACTTGCCAGGCCTAAACCTTCCCTTTCCTTACATGTAAGGCACCCCTAAGGTATGCCCTAGGTAGCCCCAAGGGCAGGGTGCAGTGTATGGATAAGGTAGGACATATAGTAATGTGGTTTATATGTCCTGACAGTGAAATACTGCCAATTTCGTTTTCACTGTTGCAAGGTCTGTCTCTCTCTCATAGGATAATATGGGGGCTACCTTTAAATATGATTAAAGTGTAGATTCCCCTAGAGAAGAGATGGACAGGTGGAGTTTGGGATCCCTGAACTCACAATTTAAAAATGCATCTTTTAGTAAAGTTGATTTTGAGATTGTGAGTTTGGAAATGCCACTTTTAGAAAGTGAGCATTTTCTTGCTTAAACCATTCTGTGACTCTGCCTTGTTTGTGGATTCCCTGTCTGGGTCAGTTTGACAGTTGGGTTGTTTTTCACCTCACACCAGACAGTGACACAAAGGGAGCTGGGGTGTGATCTGCATTTCCTGATTAGCCATCTCTGCTAGGAGGGAGGGGTGGAGTGGTCACTCTCATCTGAAAGGACTGTGCCTGCCTCTGACAATGCTGTCTCCAACCCCCTGGTGTGTGTCTGAGGCCTTGCCTGGGCAAGGCAGGATTTCACAAGAAGGTGTGAGTCCCCTTTGAAGAAAGGTGACTTCAAAGACTAAAATGGGTATAAGAAGGGCACCCAAACTTACAAACTTGAGAAACACTTCTGGAATCAAGGGGAACCTCTGCCTGGAGAAGAGCTGATCGCTGAGGAACAAGTGCTGCCCTGCCTGTGACTGTGCTTTGTGGAGCTTTCCTGCAGTGCTGCTTCTGCCAGAGTAAGAGGGCAAAGACTGGACTTTGTGTGCCTTCCATCTTGAAGAAGAAATCTCCAAGGGCTTGATGTAGAGCTTGCCTCCTGTTATTGAAGTCTCAGGGATAGCAAAGACTTCTTCCTGCCAGCACCTGGAGTCTCTGGAGAGACCCCTACTCTGCTCTGTGGTGCCCTTCCAGTTCCTGGGACCCTGAAAGGAGAGGCTGGCAGCCTAAGGACAAAAATACACGCACCGCGCACCGTGCGGAGAAAAGAACGACGCGACGCCGGCTCCGCAGCTGAGAAACGACGCCGCAGGAAACGCGACCGGAGAATCGACGCCCGGAGCAGGAGAAACGACGCGCAGCATCGCTGACGAAGGCTGAGAGATCGCAACCAGCGCCGCGGGACTTTCGGACCGTCGCGTGGCTGGCTTTTTCGACGCGCCTCGCCGTGCCGAGCTGTTTTCAACGCATATACCCGTGCAGGGTTATTTTCGACGCACACCGCCCGTGCGGGGTTATTTTTGCCGCAAATCAGGTACATTTACACGCTAGCAGCGCTAGTGTGTTGTTACAACTACCTAAAGACTCTTTTTATTTTAAACCTTTAAAAAATCATAACTTGACTTGTGTATGTTGGATTTTTGTCGTTTTGGTCTTGTTTTGTCTAGATAAATATTTCCTATTTTTCTAAACTGGTGTTGTGTCATTTTGTAGTGTTTTCATTAAGTTGCTGTGTGTGTTGGTACAAATACTTTACGCCCAGCACTCTGAGGTTAAGCCTACTGCTCTGCCAAGCTACCAAGGGGGTAAGCAGGGGTTAGCTGAGGGTGATTCTCTTTTATCCTAACTAGAGTGAGGGTCCTTGCTTGAACAGGGGGTAACCTGACTGTCAACCAAGGATCCCATTTCTAACAGCAGCCATCTCGGGTGGCAGCATTCAAGTGTTGAAAGAAAAAGCTTTCAACATAAAACTCCCAAACAGAGTTGTCCCTCCCTTCACTGAAGGGGATGATATAGTGAAATGGTTTTCTGCCTTTGAAAGAACCTGCATTGGGTGGGAAATTGAGAAAAAAACATTGGGGCACATTTATGTGGGAGCTAATCTCATGAAAGTGCAGGGGTAGGCTCCTGACACTCAGTGAGGCAGATTCCGAATCCTAGGACCTCATGAAGGGTACCCTGATTGAGAGCTTTAGACTTACAACTAAAGAGTACAGGAAGGCTAAAAAATCCCAGAGTCAGACCTGGGTTAACTTTATGGACTATTAAGTACAAATACTGGGTGGTTGGTTAGCTGGGAACAAGGTACAAGATTATGATGGACTGTACAATTTGTTTGTGAATTAGCATTATTCCAATGATAGGCTACATAAACATCTGGTAGACTGAGGTCGACTTTCCCCTTAAGGGTTGGGGAGAAAGGCAGACCACTGGTTCAAGACAAGGATGACCAAAATTACCACAGCTCAGGAAGACCAAAAGAAAGAGGACAAAAAGCACCCCCCCCACCCCCAGGGAAAAATGGGAGCTGGGTAAAAACAACAGTCTTCTCAAGGCCCCTAAAAATCTGCACAGGAGGGTGGGCCGAGAGACTCTACTCACAGTCCAGGGGAGGGAACAAAGGAAAACACTTTGACCCCAGCAAGGCTTGGTGCCAAGATTGCAGAACCAAAGAGCAGTAAACTGGAGACGCTGGCTGTAAAAACAAAAATAATCCAGATGAGGTCAGGAGTGTGGCCTGACCATGTCAGTGACTCCACAGAGGCAACATTAGTCACTGAGAGTGGGGTAGATGTATCCTGTGCTGCCTGGCCAAGTAACCTAGAAAAATACAGATAGCACCCTATGATTAACAGGGAGAAAACAGAAACTTTAAGGGAGACAGGGGCTAGTATCACAATGATATCACAGCACCTGGTTCCCTCAACTCAGTTCCTGGTAGGGAGGTCTTATCCTATCACCAGTGCTGACAATGAGACCAAGTTCCACCCCATGGCCATGGTAAACTTTGAATGGGGAGTAGTGGGACAGAAAGAAGTGGTTCTGTACTCATCTGTCCCTGTAGATTGCCAGCTTGGAAAATGACCTGGAGCATCCCCCCTGGGCTGCGGTAGAGCTAAAGACCCATACAGCAATGCTAGCCATCCCTGAGCAGGCATGTGTCAAGACTGGGACACATAGGAAACTTCAGGGAGAAAAGGGAGAGCTGGATCCTGAAATAGTGGACCATCCTCCCAAGAAAAAAGGCGGGAATATTGGGGGACCAGCTTTCAAACAGACCCCAAGACAGGACCCCTCTCCTCAGGGAGAAGAGTCACCCACCTTGGATAGAATGGAGCCTGAAGAGCTTAGGCCTTACCACCCATAGCTCTTGATCCCAGAGGGGCCCTCTAGGGAAGATCTGTACCAGGGACAAAGAGAGTGTCCAACTCTTGAAGGCTTAGGACAGCAAGCTGCTCAGGATGAGCTAGGAAATGTCGGTGGTACCCACAGGGTCTACTGGGATGAGGGGCTCTCGTACACTGAGGCCAGAGACCTCGAGCCTGGTGCAACCAGGAGAGTGGTAGTGCCACAGAAGTTCAGGGATTTCCTTTTCACTTTAGCCCATGACATCCCCTAGCAGGGCATCTGGGCCAGAAGAAGACGTAGAGTAGGTTGGTTAACCCTTTCTACTGGCCAGGTATGTCACAAAAAGTGAATGACTTTTGTCAGTTCTATCCCTCTCTCCAAGCTAGTGGCAAGGCAGGTGGGCAATTAAAGGTCCCCTTGATATCACTACCTGTGCTTGGGGTACCCTTTGAAAGGGTAGAGGTTGACATTGTTGGCCCTTTTTGACCCTCCAACAGCATCAAGACATAGATGTATCTTATTGGTAGTGGATCATGCCGCTAGGTATCCTTAGGCTATTCCCCTTAGGACAATCACTGCACCTGCAGTTGCAAAAACCCTCCTGGGTATCTTTACTAGGGTTGGGTTCCCTGAGGAGGTGGTATCAGACAGGGGGTCAAACATCATGTCTGCATACTTAAAACATATGTGGTAGGAATGTGGAGTGACTTATATATTCACTACCCCATACCATCCACAAACAAATGGGCTGGTGGAGAGATTCAACCAGACCATAAAAGACATGATATGAGGACTCCCTGAAAAACTCAGAAGGAGATGGGATGCCCAAATTCCTTGCCTGCTTTTTGCCTACTGTGAAGTGCTACAAAAGAGAATAGATTTTCTCCTTTTGAACTTTTGTTTGGGCACCCTGCTAGGGGACCACTAAGTCTTGTGAGGGAATGCTGGGAGAGACTTCTCAAAGAGCCCAACCAGGATATTGTGGACTATGTGCTTGGCCTACGTTCTAGGATGGCAGAGTACATGGAAAAAGTCAGCCAAAATCTTCAGGCCAGCCAACAGCTTCAAAGGCTTTGCTATGACCAAAAAGATGCTATGGTGGAGTTCCAACCAGGGCAGAAAGTATGGGTGTTGGAGTCTGTTGCTCCATGGGCTCTCCAATGACAAATGGTCTAGGCCCTATCCCACTCTTGAAAAGGAAGGGTAGGTCACTTATCTAGAGGACCTATGCAGTTGCAAGAACCCCAAAAGAATAATACATGTTAATCACCTAAAACCCTTTTATGACAGAGCTGATGTGACCATGCTTATGGTTACAGATGAGAGACAGGAAAATGAAAGTGAGCCTCTCCCTGATCTCGTCTCCAGCAACCCCCAAGATGGTTCTGTAGATGGAGTGGTCTTGTCAGACTCCCTCTCAGAAACCAACGTGTGGGTGCCTGGACCCCATGCATAGTTTTCCGAGTTTTGCACACTACATAGAGGGCCCGACTCCTACACCAACACACACAGTAATACAGTGAACCACTACAAAATGACACAACACAGGGTTAGAAAAATAGTAAATATTTTATCTAAATAAACAAGATTGAATACGATAAAAGTCCACATTACACAAAAATATGATCATAAAACTTAAAACACAAAAATAGTGCTTAGAGGCACAAATGCTGCAAATGCTGCAATTTGATGTTAAGCGGCATCATGACGGAGTCGTTTCCCACAATGCGACACCGCTGAGAGTACATTTGTAAAACAAATAAAAAAACAGGCCGGTGAATGGAGTCGGGAAGCAAGGCGTCACTGTATCCAATGTGGCTTCGGTTCCAGTGCTACAGGACAGAGGAGCAGAGGTGTTGCGCACAGGCGTGGGGTCCCTACTGCAGAGCGGTGGAGGTGAGATGGCATTATTTGCGAGGTGTTGGTCCCTTGGTACCTCCGGCAGAGATGAAGTCCAGGGAAGTCACAATGCTGTGGGGCGACTTCACATGGTTGCGCTCACGACACAGGATCACAGGCGCCAAGATAGAGTCGGGTGTCACAAACATCAGTGCTACAACCCTCTGATCTCAGCGAAGTTGTGCGGGATCAGCGACTGTGGCGAAGTGAGGCCTCCATACTCAGGTATGGCGACTCAAGCACAGGCATCATCTCCCCCTCCAAAAGGGCTCCTAGAGCAACATGAGCAGGTGAGGGACACTTTAAACCCGACTCAGTTCAGTTCAGTAAACCATTATTAAATCTACATGAAAGACCATAAAAACACAATAAAAAAGGCAAAACATCATCATATTAAAAACATATGATAACCATGGTTAAAAGTCGAATACAAAACAAGTCATAAAATTACCTAAAACTTATCTCAGATATAGGCCCTCATTATGACATAGGCAGTATATGCCGCCTACCACCATGGCGACGGCCGCCACAAGACCGTTGCTGTGGCTACCTACCGTCTGCCATATTATGACCGTAGCCAGAATTTCACCATAAAGATGGCGGAATTCCGGTTGCGGTCATGGCTGCCGATGGCGGTAAGGTGGAGATGCTGCCAACAGCAGTGCCACACCAGTAGACCGCCGTTGACCGTATCATGATCCATGATACGGCCTGGTGTGTTCTGCTGGTGGATGATGCTGCAGGCTGCAGCACCGCATCCCGTCTCCTGCCGGAGAACCTCCTGTAAGCAGGTAAGTCAGGTGCTCTGACAGGGGAGGGGCGTGGGGGTGTGTTGTGTGTGTGGGAGTGTGTGTGTATGTTTCTGTGTGTGCATGTGGTGTGGTGCACTTGGAATGCGTGTGTGCATGAATGGATGTGGGTGTGCGTGTATGTTGTGATGTGTGAATGCGTATATGCATGTATGTATGTCAGTGTGTGTGGATGTGTGTGTGCATGGATGTGTGCATGCGTGGGAGAATTTAGGTATGCGTGTGTATGTCTGTGCGTGTAGATGTGTATGTCAGGGGAGGTCGGAAGGGGGAGGGTGGGGGATGACACTGGGGAGGGGGGCGGGGGAGAATTCCCTGGCACTGATAGTGTCTACCGCCATGGTTTTCATGACTGTAAAAATGCCAGGGAAACCATGGCGGTGGGCGGGATCATATTACCGTGAGCGGCCTCGTGACGGCCGTCGGCCTGGAGACTGTAGTCTCCAGCCCGGTGGTCATTACCGCTGTGGCGGTTGGTGTGGTACATTGGTGGTTTGGCTTTTGTCAAACCGCCAATGTCATAATGTGGCGATATGTACCGCAGCCTGTTGGCGGTACTACCGCCACTATAACACCGACCGCTGGGGTCATAATGACCCTCAAAATCACAAAACAACTACCAACACTATTATTAGCAATTATTTTAAAAAAACACAACCCTCATCCGTCTATATACAGCTACCCATCAATGGACTTCCTGCTACAAATTGATTTAAAGAAAATGCTAAAGCAAACCTGCTGATTATCTAATAATTGTATACAAGGTAGAGCATCTCTGCACCCTTTAAAAGCTAACGGCTTCAAAATATGCTTGAGGTAGAGACAAAATAATTTGCTGTAGAATTTGCAGAAAATCGTAAAATGCAGCAATGACTGTGCTGCCATCCCATCATAGGGGCAGGGAGGCAGTTTGGAGTCACACAGCTTATCCCCTTCAGTGAAACATATGGAGCGCCAGACCGTGCCTGACCTCAAATGAGATAGTAGTGACCTCTGGCAGTGTTTGAGCTCCAAGGATAAATATAGTGCTTGTACGCGATGTGAGAGAGCAACTAAGAAGTTGCGTACAGACTTTCTGTTGCAAGGCATCATCTATTCTATCAGACAGCACCATCTCTTCAAAACGGGACTTTATCTGTCTTGCTGATTGTCTCTGGCACAAGAAACAGATATGCAAGGCAGATGTCAGCCAGGGACTTCTTAATGTAACTCAACCATGAAATGGACAGCCCCTTTTCCTGACCAAGAAAGTCACATATAACCTCTTTATTTAAAAGTTGTATCTTTATTGGACCATACATTCCCCTACAGTACTAAAGGAGATAAACTAATCTGGTCAGAGATGTTGTCCAGATGCAGCTTGGAGTGAAAAAAAAAGTTAGAGCTGGAGTTGGACAGATTCATTAGGTGTCTACAACTCCTATTTTCCTCTGCCTGCAGGGGAGAGAGGTTATGATAACCCCACACCCCAGCACCATATGTGGCAGTGAGGACACATTGCAATCTGTAGATTTTTAATAATGGCGAAATAGTGCTCCTACTGCCCTTCATTAGATAAAAACGTGATAAAGTGCCTGCCGCCCTAACTAATTTTGCCCTTGCAGCGTTCTCCCGCAGTTGCCAGTAGATATTTGCATCAAACAAGATGCCCAGTAGCAGAAATTTTGCACTGAGCCTAACCACTGCCCTTGCACCCTCAGGGACTACATCGAATTGCCCCAGGCCACATGCCATTATGTATTGGATTTGCCGAAGCTAGGCCCAGATTTAAGAGGGTCTAGTGTCACATTAACGTCTTTTTTTAACCCTAATGTGGCATTGAAAGGCCAAAAATGCTATGCCATATTTACGCAAGGCATGCATTGCACCACTTTGTAACCCCTTGCGCCACATTATGCCTACGCCAAGGATAATTAATGCAAGGGGGGTGTTCCCCCATTAGGGGGGCTGAAAAAATGTTGCAACGAAATCTAAAAGATTTCTTTGCGTCATTTTTTCTGGGATTTTAAACGCCTGCTCAGAACAGGTGTTAAATGTGGACACCTATTGGTTTCAATGGGCCTCTTGGTGGTTTGCAGGATTAGCGTCAACATTTTTGGCTTTAGTCCTGCAAAAGCGACGAACTAGCGTAAAAATTATAATGCTAGTTCTCTAACTACTGCCATGGTGCACCGTATTTTAAATATGGTGCACGCATGGTGGCGTTAGGGGAAGCTAATAGGTGCAAGAAAAGTGGCGCTGCAGTAGGTGCAGCACCACTTTTCATAAATATGCCCCCTAGTCTTCATATCAAGATTACCCATGAATGTGACAAATGTTTCAACCAGGGAGCGCAAGGCACGCAGAGTCCTGGCCATTAACACTGCATTGTCTGCTTATTGTAATGCCGGAACAGTGGAATTTGCAATCCTAGGGACATCCTTGCCTGTAGCAGAAAGCTGAGATGAGGTCATTTATGTAAATAGTAAGTATCAGTGGTGCAAAAGCACAGCCCTGGCACACTCCACTAATCAAGAGAAAAATATCTGAAAGTTCTCCCAACTGCCCATGCTGCATCCTAGCACTCAAGTTTTTTATGCAAAGAGTGCAGACAATTAACAAAGGAAATTTCAACCCCAAGATCAAGCAACCTCATCTGCAATTTGCATCTATTTACCTGATCAAATGCTGATGACAGCTCCAGTAGGAGGCTGGCCTGGTTTGTAGTGGGTACCTAACGTACTTACACCTTATACCAGGCCCAGTTATCCCTTATTAATGAAATGTAGGCAGTGTTCTAGCAGCTTAGGCTGTCTAGAGGTAGCTGTAGCAGAACAGCTTAGGCTGAACTAGGAGACATGCAAAGGTCCTGTAATACCACTATAGTTACACAGTACTTATGCACAATGAAAGACAAAACGTAGGCCCTCATTATGAACATGGCAGTAAACACCGTCGATCGGCGAGGTGACGGTGAACAGAAGACCGCCATTGGAGGTGAACAGAAACCCGCCATATAATGATGCAAAAATCAGAAACCGACAAAAATCTCACTGCCACCAGTCACCGCCAGGACCTTGTCGGCAGAAATGCTGGACCTCCCACCTCGCCACCGCCGAGCACACAACCCCGCCCTCCAAATAATGAAGCACAAATCACTGCGGCGGTTAGTGGAAGCTGAACGACCATTAGCGGTACAGACCGCCACGGACGGCAAGTGGACCCAATAGCAAGAAATGCATACATTGGTAAGTTTGAAACCCACATACCTGAAAAACATCCACAACACTATAAAACACTCATAGACACACCCCACAATCCTTTGCAACAAAATTAGGCCAACTAATACAGAGAACTCCAGAAGCAGACACCGAACCCCACAATCCATGACACATACACCCAACCACACAAGAGCACCCTCACCTAGATCCACACAAGACACCATTCACAACACTCACCATGGCACCCCCCAAACACCCAGGCTTCACAGAAAGGGAGCTAAGGACCATGGTAGACGAGATCCTGAAGGTCGAGCCACAATTATTCAGGGCACAGGTCCAGCACACACCCATCGCCAGGAAGATGGAGCTATGGCAGACAATAGTCAACAAGGTCAATGCAGTGGGACACCATCCACGCACCAGGGACGACATCCGCCAGAGATGGAACGACCTGCGTGGGAAGGTCAAGTCCATGGCATCCAGGCACCACATTGCAGTCCAGA
Organism: Pleurodeles waltl; assembly: GCF_031143425.1. NCBI lineage: Eukaryota > Metazoa > Chordata > Amphibia > Caudata > Salamandridae > Pleurodeles > Pleurodeles waltl. The sequence continues at coordinate 428,352,217 of NC_090437.1, forward strand.
AGACTGGGGGAGGACCTCCACCAACACAACCCAACTACACTGACTGGAAGGAAAAGGTACTGGTCATCCTGCAACCTGAGGGACTCACTGGAGGAATGGACTTGGGTAAGTAGTCTAAAATTACCCCATATTCATCACACCTGGAATGCATGTACCACCTCACACCTCCAACTACCACCAGGACCACACCACCACCCAGGCCACAATCACTACATCCAGTACCCCTGCATGCCCACAAACAGACGAACAGGCCCACATCCCTCCCCCTGTGCACAGCCACACACCCCTGCAAGGAATCACAATGGCCTACAGCACCTACAGTGCACCTCCAGATCCTAAGCAAAAAACCAATGCTTACCTCACGAAAGCAACCTGCATGGCTCCAAAGTGTGAAACCTGCACAAACCCGCCCATTCCTGTGCACCCCATCCGATCATGCTAATGTAACAGACATGTCCATTCCCCCCAACAGGCACCACCACCAAGGCCACCCTGACGGACAGGACAAGGAGTGGAAGTACCCCACAGGGAGACAAAGGCACCTCCCAGGACACTGGGGATGGAACCCTGGACTCTGACGATCACCCTGGCCCCTCACACAGCCCAGGACTGTCACTATCCAGCAGTCCCACCCAGGATACCACTGACACCCCTACCACCCAGCCAACAACATCAGCCCAGGGCAACCATCCCCACACCTGTGTATCCAGGCCACAGACTGGTGGAACACAAGTACAGAGGCCAAGGTCACACCCGACCAACAGGCAGGAAGACGATGGCCCCAGTACAAGTGGTACTGCCAGACCTGTGCAGGGGACATAGGCACAGGGGGCCAGGCCCAGTAGGAGGGTATCAGTGGCCCAGGGGGGAGGCCACAGGATGAATTCTGCAGACCATGACGCGATCTCTGAGGTCCTGGGAGCATATCACCATACCCAGGACAGATTGGCCCAGATAGTATCCACCCTGGAGCAGAGTCAAAGGATGTAGCTAGCACACCACCAAGAGGCCATGGAGCAGTGGAAACTGCACAATGCCACAATGGCCAGCATAGCAGGTGCTCTGTTGCACCTTGTCCCAACACAGTCTGAGGCCCACACAGACCAGGAAGCCCATACTACAGGCCAGGATACAGACCGGACAACAACAGCATCAGCAGCAACTGCACATGTACCACCCTCTCAGGACACACAGGGGACATCCATCTTAACCTGTACTGGCCAACACCAGGAACCCAAACGGATCCTCGGGCCCAGACATGGCACAGGAACACATGTCAAGAACAAGGCCCCCTCACAGAAGTGACTCTGGCAAGAACTGTCCTCCAAGTGTCAAATGTATCAATCACCAAAGCGTGTGAAAACGACAACAAACTCTTGTAAACAAACATTGATGGACCTACCACTACTGCCAACAATGCTGCGACCATGTTGTCATATTGTACAACCACAAGTAGCCCACTCCCATCACTGTAATTTGAACGATTTAATCCCAGCACCAAATAAAACACCTTTTCATCTGTTACAATGTCCCCTGTCAGTAAGTTTAAACAAAGAGAAGTATGGATGCAACTGTATGCTAACTCTTTTATTGTTATCTGAGTAGCAGGAAATGCACCACACGCCTTACGTGTTGTTGTGCCTACAGATGTGTTGAACATTTATACTATATTGTAATCTGTCCTATGCAGACCTGGTTACAGTGGCAATGAGTATTGACCCAAAACCCCCCGAGATGACAAGGCACACTGACAGTATGATGCATAGACAGCAATCTCATCCAATTGTCCCACAAAATTACTGGAAGTAGAGTTGTATCAGTTGGGTCCTGGTAATTACATCTTCCCCCTCCTCATCATCACCATCACTCTCATCCCCTCTCTGAGGAAGCTGGTCTGGATATACAGCACCCTCCTCCTCCAAGAGGGGGATAGAATTTCCCACAGCCACGTTGAGCAGCATGCAGCAGGCCACCACTATTCTACACACCTTTTCAGGCCCATAGACCAGGGAACTGCCAGAGATATGTAGGCAACTAAATCTAGCCTTCAGGAGACCTATGGTGGCTCTATCACCCTCCTAGTATGTCCATGGGCCTCATTGTAATTCCTCTCTGCTTCTGTTCCAAGATTCCTCACTGGTTTCAGGAGCCAACGCAAGTTGGGATAGCCAGAATCACCTAGAAAAAGGTGCAAAACAGGACTTTCATTGACAACCCTCAGAGGCAGACAGCCTATTGGTTTCAATGGGCCTCTGGGTGGTTTGCAGGATTAGCGTCAACATTTTTGGCTGTAGTCCTGCAAAGCGCCGAACTAGCGAAAAAGAAATCATGGACTGAACCAGGGAACATGGCATTCACATGTGAGATGTACTCGTCTGCAATACACACCAATTGAATCTTCATGGAATAAAAGTTCTTCCTGTTTCTGTACACCTGTTCACTGACTCTTGGGGGGGTGATAGCTATGTGGGTGCCATTGATGGCACCTATCACATGGGGTATGTTGGCAAAGGCATAAAAGTCCGACTTGATGGCAGGGAGGTCAGCACTTTGGGGAAACCTCACATAGGACTGTAGGTGTTGTACAAATGCATTCAGGAATCTTGACAGTATTATGCTAAACATTGGCTGTGAAAAACCTGCAGCCATGCCCACTTACACTTGAAATGAGCCCATGGCCAAGAAGAGGAGTGCAGAGAGCACCTGCACTTCAGTAGGGATGGCATGCTGATTAAGATTTGCCGGTGTCAGTGCTGGATCCAGTAATGCACAAAGTTTCTGAATAGTTGCACGAGTGAGTCTGTAATTGATAATGATGTGACGCTCCACCATGGTTCACAAATCAACAAGTGGTCTGTGCACCAATGGGGCCCTTCCTCGCCACAAGGGTCTGTACCTAGGAGGAGTTGAAAACAAGTATGAGGAACACACATACATCTGTACACACTGTTTTTCATTCAGCACTACTGGCATGATTGTCGACGACAATAATGCTTAGTGTGTGTGACATTACAGCAACATGACCACAATGATATATCAGAACTGGTCAGGTGAGGTAATGTATATTGTTACATGCCTATCGGTGTTTAGGGGACAATAGGGCCTGCATTGTGATTGTGCAGATAAGGGTTTTACAACTGCGTAGTTAAGGCCAAAATGTCTGCCCCCTGTAATGTAGAAGTGTTGTGGTGGAAGTGACCTCATACCGCTAGCAGTTGACATAATAGTGTAAGGCGATGTTTACCGCCGCACGCAAATTCATTGATTAACATGGTTGTCAATAGGCAATCTTAGCATATCATGATTGCCGCCGGTGGTGACGGTGCACACTGCCGTGGTGAGTACGCAAACTCGTCACCCCAACTTCACTTGACTCACTGATCTTGTGCATGCAGGTACTCCACTGAGTGTACTGCTGTGTCCTGCCTCTGGTCATGGAAAGGGCACTTGTTGCAGGGGAAAGGGCCCCGGCCTTCACCAACGAGGAATTTGAGAAGCTCATGGACGGGGTCCTGCCCCTGTACACCAAGCTCTACGGTCGGCCAGAGGTGCAGGTGAGTTGGAGGATTGGGGGGCATGGATGTGTGTAGCGGTGGGTGTTGGCTGCATACATGTGTGCACCTGTTACACTGTCTGGTCCAGGATTCCTGAAATGCTGCGTGTGTGTGTGCTGTTAGGCTGTTTGAAATGTCCGTCCCACAGTGGACGTATAGCCAGCTGTATATGATTGGCCAGTGTCTGACCTCAGTGTTACTTTTCTGTGTTTTCCCTCTAGGTCAGCACCCACCAGAAGAGGGGTCTTTGGCATGCCATCGCCAAGGAAGTGCAGACCCTGGGGGTCTACAACTGGCGGAGCACCCACTGCAGGAAGAGGTGGGAGGACCTGCGGCGCTGGGCGAGGAAGATCTGCGAGGCCCAGCTGGGGAAGTCCTCCCAATGAGAAAGGGGTGCCCATTGGGCACTGACCCCCCTTATGTAATGCATCCTGGAGGTGGCGGTGGCGTACCTGGACCTGGATGGGCGCTTGAAGGCTGTACAGCAGTCACAAGGGGGTGAGTACATATACCATATTTTGGGCCCTTGATGGATGTGTGTGTGTGCATTCATATTTATGCTGTCCAATGGCAGGGACTATGACTGATGTCCATCTACATAATGGCCCCCATGGGGAGTAGGGGTGTTTGGGTCAAGTCTGCAGTACATCAGGTCCTTAAGTCAGCTGGGGAATGGCTGTAGAGCAAGGTCCTGGCCACTAGTCAGGGGCATAGCCATGTGTATAGCGGTAGGTGCTGCATGGTGGAAGGTTTTCTGGGTGGGTGTATGTGGGAACCACTAATGTACCTCCATTCAGCTATTTGCAAGTGTCTCTCCTGTTTTGTGTCCCCATCCCTCTTCTCTTGTGTTGTCTGTGTACATCAGCATCATCTGGCGAGGGAGCTGAGGCACTGGCGACTGGGGATGCCAAGGGGACCAGCGGGTTGGAGGGCAAGGGGAGGTTCACTGGGGAGGCAACTCCCACTGGAGGTAGTAATTCCGATACCTCCTCCAATGGGAGCTCCCTGGTGGTGGCGGACC